>NW_026522042.1:36857500-38107500 GCF_021234435.1 Artibeus jamaicensis | reverse complement strand
GCTCCAGACAGTGCTTCTGTGCAGAGGACATCTGTGACTCCACTCTCCCCCATCACTATGAGTGGATTCCATGGCACCACACCTATGGTAAGTCTCCCTAAATGGGAGTGACAGAACGAATACTTCCAACCCAGCTCAGAGACACAATCCAGCCAGGAAGCACTGCTCTCCGCCATTTGAATCAATAATTTAACCCAGTGGTGTAAAACCTGATGCACACCAGAATCACCTGAAAGCTTTAAAAAAATACCGATGCTCAGGCTCCACCTAAGCCCAACTGAATCAGGTTCTAATGTGCAACATCATTGAGAGTCTGGCCCGGCCTAACAACTAGTGTCCCCAGCACAGCAGATGCTCAATAAGTGCTCGTTGAATAAATGCATCTGTTAAATTTGAAATCCTGTTATTCACTTAGAGTAACATTTAGTCTCACTGAGGATCCATGGGTTTCAATCAAGTGACTTGTCCAATGGGAATTTTCCTCTCCCCAACTTAATCATGAAATGAATCCTCTTGTCTCTTACTAGAATACTGTGCATCCAGGACTGTTTAGAGACCTCACAGACCAGTACATGAAATATTTTTTCATTTACTGATTTCTTTTCTGGGAAGAGAAGAGCTGGAGGAATAATAAACCACCACCACACAGTCATCATGGAGTCGAACGGCAGAAAGGCCTCCACGCGTGCCTGTTTCAGACAGAACTCCACCCAGGCACTCGCTGTGACACTGCAGCATGGAAGGGCCAGCAGGTGACTGTCTCCAACACAAGCACTATTATGTAAGTGCAGCCAAGGCAATGCTCTGTACAGGTCCTTGTGCCTTGGATGTGTGAGTCATAGTCTGGACTGACGGAGGCAGGCAGGACTAGCCCAGTGCTCATGAAAGATGAGGGCAGCCATCACCACTTGGAGAAGTGCCCTGGGCAGTATCTGACCCAATCCTTCACAGAGTGGAAACTGCCTACCTGTGGGACCCAACAAGCCCTGTGTTAACATGTCATCCTGCTGCCAGGGAGGTGTAACGACGATCCATCAGGTAACACAGGAATCCAAGAACCCAGGAAAATGGAACCCAGGCGCCAGTGAGTTGGCGTCCGTGGAGGGACTACGAGGGGAAGGCTCAGAGAAGAGGTGGGACCACAGAGGAGCTGTGAGGTGAGGGCTGGCTCCTGGGAGGACACCTGTCTGGAAACCAGGGGACAGTTCGAGAAAATGGATGACCTGGGATGGAAGGAGATGCACAGAATGTTGCAGAGATTAGTGCACCAAAATGAGCGTGAGACGCTTCACTTTCCTGACAGTTTTCCAGAGGGCACTGTAAGGAAAAGCCAAAGGCTGCTTGGAGGACTTGGAAGCTATTGTTTCAGACATCACGAGACCAGTGGCTTTGCAATCTGTACTTATTTTGAAACCAGTGACTGTCAACAGGTTGAATGGTAAAAATATGTCCATTTCCCCTTTGCCTTTTTACAGACCTGAAAATATTGAAGTGATAAGGGTGTTTCCACCTAGGCCACCTACTTAAGAGTCCACTCGAAGGTGGAACTGTTATAATTAGTCCAAATGATCTTGACTTTCTCCCATCATCTTCCAAATGCAGGAATGTAAAATCTGTTGAAGAGGAACTTGCCTTGTGAAAAAACAATACCCCAAAAAACCTTAAACAAAAACTTGTCAGCTAATCATACCCTTGAGTTTAAGCAATTTTCAGTTGCTTTCCTCTCCTCAAAATCATAAAAATCCCTCCTCCTCTCCCTGGGGTGCAGACAGGGGTAGTTACTCTCCCTGGACGTTCCTCCCCACTCCACCTCTGAGGTCTGCAGGCTGACTCTACGGCAAAAAATAAGAGAGAGAGAAACTTTTGCTTTTATTGATTTTGTACAGCTTCAGCCCAACACAGGAGACCTGGCCTTCACACACAAGCAAACTTGTTTGTTTGGCAATGTCTGTAGAAAATGTCCAAGCTGCAAACACAACAGAAGAGATCTGAACTGGGTGACAGCTTGCAGCTCTGTCCTGAGCTCACTCTTTTTATACATATGCTCCTTGATTCACAACAGGCTTACGTTCCTATAAATTCATCATAAGTGGAGAATAAGTAAATGGAAAGTGCATTTAATGTACCTAACCTACCAGACATCACAGCTTAGCCTAGCTTACCTTCAATGTGCTGAGAACACTCACATTATCAGGACGTAACCCCAGTGTCAGTCAAGAAGTATCTATAACTGCCTTCCCATCAGGAGCAGGGCACGTGGATGGGTGTTTTGTAGGCACAGAAACACAAAACACAGTACATAGAAAACACTGGCGACACAGTATACTTACTGCAGGGTATCTGTCGTTTACCCTGGTGCAAGGCTGGCTGAGAGCTGCAGCTGCCCAGCCTCACGAGAGAGCATCGTACTGCGCATCACCAGACCAGGGAACAATCAAAATTCAAAATTCTACCGACGGTTGCTAGTGAATGCATACTGCTTTCACACTATCATAAAGTCAAAAAAAAAAAACCCACAAGTTGAACCATCGTAAGTCAGGGGCATCCGTAGTAGCTACAAAGTTCTGTTCCTTAGAGGCTCCTGGTCCTTTGCTTACCTGTTTCATATTATCCCATTTTCCATGTCAGGTTTCAGTCAAATGATGGCTTACCTTGTACTGTTTTCAGGTTGGAATGATGCCATCTTTCAACAGCCACGTTGGGATTTTGAAGCAGACACTTCAGGCAGACAAGGCCTGCTTAGCACTTTAGCTCAATATGGGATCATAAATGGCAGAGAGCAGCCTATTAGCCAACCTTGAAATGGTGAGTAGTAGGGCACCTCTGAAGAGGATTCGGGGGCTGCAGACTATCCCAGTGGGAATGAGCGCCATGACCATTTAGCAAGGGCCTGGCAGCGCCCAGGCCAGGTATTTGCTGACCCCAGTCAAGACGGAGCCGTGTGAAAGCCCACAGCGTCTGAGCATGCTCTGTCGGCCTGGTGCGCACACGTCTGGACGCTCATCCCAGATCCCGGCTTGACCTCGTGTGATTTCAGACAAATCTCTCTGCTTCTCTTCCTCCTGCAGGAACACTCTGGACAGCGGCCCTCTCAGGGATGCCTGAAGATGAACGGGTTGATTTAGAAGCACTGAGGGGCTCTTTGAGGGAAATGCACCACCTAAACCCCAAGCCATGGTGCCACTATTGTCAGATCACCGATATAAAGAAAGAAGTCTCTTAGATTATCGGGTTTCTCTGACAGGAGTTCAGTCTCCGTGAGGTGTAAGTAAACTGCTCTCACGTGTGGCTGAGGCCAGCTGACCCCTAAGAGTCCTGTATGGGCTGAACTGTCATCCCTGAGTTTGACGTGCTGTGTGACCACTGTCTGATCTAGCCCCTGGTGTGCTGACGGACAGCACACGGTGACCTGGACGCGACCCTCTCCAGCACAGACAAGGCTCGGCCTCTGCCTTTTGTGCTGTGAGGCTAGTGGAGCCTGGGGCTGCATCACATGCCTCACTGGACCCTGTTCCCTGGGTCCCCATCATTGTCCCTGGCCACCCGAGTTAGCCTGCATCCAAGGAGCAGGGCCGATGAACTCACTGAAAAAGGAACTGATGGGCTGACGTTGGCCTCCCACGGCAGACGCAGGGACTTCTGTAGCGTGTACCCTGGACAGGAAGCACATATCTGCAATGGCCTGAAGCATGTCCATGCACAGGTTGGAGAATAGGAAATAAGAACAAATCTTTAAAATGCCGTGTTATTAACACAGCGACAACAGCGGAGAGTGAACAGGTACAGCAGCTGGGTAGTGACTGAGAATCCTGGAGGTTGAGCAATGACACCCAGGTCTGGTCCCTGTTCTGCTCTCCCCCAGCCGGGCAGCCTGGGACGTGGCACATGGCCTGTCTCCTCGCTGGGACTGGAAGCAGCTGGACTAGATGATCTCTCGGGTTCTTCACGTTCTGACTTTCTGTGAGTCCACGATTCTAGCTTTAGGTCCCACACAAGGCCCATTAGCATGACCTTTAGTCTTCTGAAATCCATGATACCCCTGTACCCTGAAGGAATTCAGCCGCTGTAGTGGGGCATTTCTAGGTGTCAGGGCCACCTGCGGAAAAAGGATCGGTGCGGCCTCCTTGGGCTGAGGGCGGCCTGCTCTGTCCTTTCTCCCAGCAATGGACCCAGGAAGGCAGCAGAGAAAACCCACCCAGGGACCACCCAGGGCGAGGGTGTACAATTGATCGACCTTTGCAACCCCCAATGGGGCCACAAACTGAAAAAACCGAAGATATCAAGAGTTATGAACATAAATAAGATAACCGGGACTGAATGTAACGGAACCGCTAGAGCTGAGAGGGCCCCTCTGCCCACGTGTTCTGTCAGTCAAAAGGAGCCCAACAGGAGCAGCTCCCCTGTGGACTCCCACTCGCAAAGCCTGGAGCTGCAGGAGGGGGGAGGGCAGCCTCTCCTGGTGGGCGGAGGCTCTGTTGCCCTGGGCTGGGGGACAGCAAGAGCAGGAAACAGAGAGCGTGGCTCTTACGGGGACCGGGAAGATGGCTCTCTGAGGCGGGGACCCTGCTGGCCACTCTGGGTGTCCGGACACTGGCCCTGGACGTCAGCACTGGATTTGGTATTGCTCGGGTCAGGCTCCTGATAAACGGTGGCTTAAATAAACTGAAATGCAACTTGACAAAGCCTTTGTGCAGAGCTTCGGCACAAGCGGCCTCCACAAAGTGAGACGGGTGTTGTGTCAAATCCCGCTGGTGAAAGGCCCGAGTCGGCAGACCCCCTCGAACGGTAGAGAACCGCAGTGTTTCCTCACCGTCCTCATTCTGAAGGGCTGGCCCCAGGTTTTTATTTCAGTCAAGAACGGAAGCTCTTTCTAATTGCTTTAGCGTTTAAATGTTTTGAAAATTTAAAAAATATTTTAAAATTATATTTTATTGATTATGCTATTACAGCTGTCCTGATTTTTCCCCTATGCCCCCCTCCACCAAGCACCCCCCACTCCCTCAGGCAATCCCCCCACCATCGTTCACGTCCATGGGTCACGTGGGTAATCTTTGGCTACTCCATTTCCTGTACCGTCCTTCACATCCCCATGGCTACTTTGTAACTGCCTATTTGTACTTCTTAGTCCTCTTCACCCATTCCCCCACACCCCATCTGGCAACTTTTCTCTTTTCAGTGGTTTCACATTTGATTTAAAAAAACAAGCTTCCTCATGACCTTCCAAAGTCCTTTCCCCTGGTAGCCCCACTGCACGTGGACATGGACACTGTGCACTACGGTTGGAAGCTCACCACCGGGTGGGCTCGACCCCTCGGGAGGGCGGGCCCTCTCTACCACCTCCATGTGGGGAACCCAGACTCTGCCTCTGGGAGGGTTTGTGGCCCAGCCCAGCGGATAACGTTGTAAAACTACAACCCTCTTCCTGCCCCCTGAGGAAATCCTGGGATGGCTTTGCCAGAAAGTCCCAAACCAGCGTTTATTTATACTTATTTCTGGGAGCCACAGGCTGAAAAGGAAGAGCTGTGTTCACAATCAATTTCCCTTTTGAAATTTAAATAAAACTGATACAGATGCATGATAACACCATGGACTCAAGGGGCCAAAGGTTCTTCTCTAATTGTTTTCTGAAGAAGCAGCAGCGGGTGGTGGGGAGAAGGAGGGCAGGCAGCAAGGGTCAGCAGAACGCCGTGAAATGCTGCTGCTGTGGGTTGATCAGGCCGCTCCAACCAGCCAGGTGCCGATGTCCCTACTGAATCTTCCACTTACTTTCACCTCCCATGTCTCCAGGTACCGGGGGCCCCTCCTGTCCACAAAGGCTTTCCCATGTCTCATCAACACCTTTAGAGAAAGAACTGAGAGAATCTGCCACTGGCCTCTTGGTGTGAACATGTTGTTCCTCTTCATACCCCTCCTGTGTATATTTTATAGTTTAAACTTATTTTTAATAAGGAATGAAAGGAAGACTCAGTTGTTAGTATAATTTTAGGCATGAATAGCAGCCGAAGTATTTGGAGAAGGGGCAAAGAACCTTCCCAGGACTCATGAAGTGCTCCTTGCTAAGATCTGCCCCTCAGCGCACACATTTGGACTCTGACCCACAGCTGAATGGGGGCCCAATTTTGAGTGGTCCCCCAAAGAAGAATGTGTCATTGTGCCAGTTCTTAAGGTAACTTAGTGTCTCACTGTTCAAAATTGTCCTCATCTGCCCTGACCAATGTGGCTCAGTTGGTTGGGCATCTTCCTACAAGACAAAAAGTCTCTGGTTCGATTCCCAGTCGGGACACGTGCCTGGATTGTGGTGGATTTGGTCCCTGGTTGCGGAGAGTACAAGAGGCAACTGACCAAAGCCTCTCTATCCGATATCAATGTTTCTTGCCCTCTCTTTCCCCCTCCTTTCCCCCTCTCTAAAAAAAAAAAAACCAAATAAATAAATAAATAAAAGTTTTTTTTTAAATTGTCTTTGTCTGAACTCCCCTGCGAGAATTCTTGATGTGTGAAGGCACATGTGTAGGAGTGTGGAGTGTCGTGTGTGTGTATGCTGTGTGTGCATGGAGATGTAGAATTTTGCAATGGATACAACTTAAGCTAAATTATTATTGGGAATAGTAATCACGTTACAGGTGAAGAAACTGAGAGACAAGGAAGGCAAAGCGGCATCTTCAAGCCTTGAGTGTAAGTCCCTGGGAATGAGAGGCGGCTCACCAGTCCCCAGTGCTCCTGGCTGCTGCCCTAAATTATGCCCAGTACTTCTCAGAGGCTACCAATATACTTTAGTTTTCTTCATATGGGTCACAACTGGGGTAGATTAGTATTCTACTTGCGAATTACTTGCGATTGGAAGTTATTAGTTTACTGAATTAGCTGACTCTTCCTCAAGCCCCTAAGGGGGACCAGGGAATACATTCAGAACTTCAGAGCTCCGGCTCAGGCTCCTCTTCTACCCGGAACCACTTGTGACGGCTTCTTAGTCCCTATTCAATTAAAGATTAATCCAGGTGTTGCTGTGAAGCTATTTTGCGGATGTAATTGAAGTCGATAATCAGCGGACGTTCAGTAAGGGAGATTAACCTGAAGAATGTGAGTGCCTGATCCATCAATAGAGAAAAGACCCTGTGCAGAGAAGTCTCAGCACATGCCTGTGAATTCCAGCTCGTCCATGGCCTTCCAACCCTGGGGCTCTGCCCTGTGCATTTCGGACTGGCTTTGCCAGCCCCAATCACATAGGCCAATTCATTGTAATTAATAGTGGATGGATGAATAGATAGATAGATATAAATATATAGATACACAAATATCGATACACATGTGTCTATATTTGTGTGTATATATAGATTACATCTCCTGTGGTTCTGCTTCTCTGGCTGAACTGACTGACACAGATTTTGGTACCAGGAGTGAGCTTGGAACACAGGACGACATGGCTAAACCCTGTAATACATTAATACATACATGTAGGTTTCCCTAATGCCCACAATTGTGAAGCTTGAGGGAAAGCAAAAATAAGAGTGAGAATAAAGGAGAGGAAGACAGCCTCATTGTCATTCTTTTCTGGGCTTGAAGCAAGGTTAGGAGCGATTTACATAAAAGCTAGGTGACATTGTAAAGAGAAAGCAATTACAGACCCAATAGCTATTTTTTCTAGGTCTCCAAATACTAAAAATGTCAGGTGCCCTACCCCCAGGAAAAGACTCTACCTTCATTAAAATGCTAATGAATCCTGTAATAATAAGTTTAATCCTCGTAAGTTGAAACACTCCTCAATTGAATAAAAGAGATGTGGCCACAATCTAGAAGTCTCCACCATCTGACAGCTAAACAGATCTGATGACTGAGTTACCCTGGCTTCTAGCACATGCCTATCTTACTATAAATCCATCTCTAAAGCCCCTTCCCCCTGCCCCCTGCCCTGCCCCCGCCATGAGGTGTGAGGGAAAGAGTTAGGTTTGTGCCCTCACGGTTCTCCCCTCCACTCCCATGAAGATGACCAAACCCACTGCCTTGACAGTCACTCAGCTAACAGATTGTTATTGACACTTACTCTATCCAGGCACCTCTCTGGTGCCCAAGATACCATATTTTGCCATGTATAATGTGCACCCATGTTTTTTGCTCAAACTTTCAGGAAAAAGAACTCTCATTTTAAATTTTTAATTCAATTATTTGTTTATATTTAGATACATGTTTTTTTGTATTATAAAAAAATTTAGCATTTACTTTTGAACATATTATGGTACAAGAAATTTTATTTACCAAATAATTACAAAACACAAAAAAAGATACAAGGTATTTCGGGCACTACCCATGGATAGTGGGTAGCATCCATATTTTTCCCTGAAAAATTTGGGCAGAAAAGTGCACATTACACACGGCAAACACAGTAAGTTACCTTCATTAAGAGCCAGCTTTGTGGTTGGAGAAACATTTTTTGTTTACTTTTATATATGTTTTACTTTATTTCCTTGTTTTACTTTAATATATAAATAAACAAGTAAATTTCAGAATTTAATAAGGACTATGATGATGATCTTGGGTCATGGGGTGGAAGCAGTGAGAGGAGGCAAGAGAGCAGGACTCTCTAAGGAGCTGAGACCTGAAGGCTGAGCTGGCAGGAGCCAGGTGTTGATCTGGAGAGCGGAAGACCTATGTGTGGATTGTGACAAATCTTTTTCCTCCCTGGAGAGAGAGGGAGGGAGGGGAATCTCTCTCTCTGCCCTTGACTCTGGGTTGGCCATATGACCTGCCTTGGCTAACACAGTGTTAGCAAACCTGATGCAGAGGTTTGAAGAGAGTGTACACGCCGGGCTCGCTCTCTCGCTTCTCCTGGAAACGCTGTCACTGCCACCAAGTAGATGTGCCGGGCCAGCCTGCTGGATGACAAGAGACACTTAGCCAGTTGCCCCTGTTGTTCTGCTAGATAGTCTCTCAACCACCAGAATCACCAGCCCATGAACACATGGGCCCAAGTGAAACTGGCTGAGCCCACCGGGCTGGTAGAACCACCCAGCCAATCCACAGAGCTAACGAAATAGTGCCGTTTTGGACAGTTAAGTTGTGGCATGTTTGTTAGACAGCACACACTCACTGGTACGTGCAGGACTGGGTACTAACTTGCTGCATTTGAGATGGGGTCTAGGGAACTCTACAAATCCTACCATCTCCCTCATCATTCAGCGATATCCACACCTCCACGGGCTCACCGTGTTATTACTGACTTACTCTCAGCAGGCAGTTCCCTATGGGTGGCTCCTGTTTCCACGTGTCTTACACGCAGAAGTGCTGACTGTCTTTGGTCCGGAATACCTCTTTAAGGACTTCTGTTTAGTGAACAGCTTTGGAAGATAGGGATAGTGTGGCCCTTTGGAGCAGAGAGTAAGCACACCCATTCCCCACAGTAAAAGAACCGAGTTCTGGAAGCTCAGAGGTCCTCTTCCGTAACATACCCCACGGCACATGCAGGTGTCCCCTGGTTCTGTTTACGATGCTCTGGCAGGCTAACTTGTTAAATTGCAAAAGAGCAAAATCTCAGACCTGTCATGGTTCTTGACACCAATTAATCAAAACTCCTGCATGTACAACTATCAGCCAAACTCATGGAGGGGGTGGTGCTTCGTGTCTGCAAAGATCCATTCCACTGCAGACTAGCCTGGAAAAGTACAACACGTTATGTGCCTGTTCCCAGGAATTCCAGGCAGTACATCTGTTCACATCCTTCTTTTTCCTTAAAAGGACACAGGATAAAGGCTTAGAGCCAAATTCATTTTTTTAAGTCATTAAAAAATAAGGAAATGGTGGACAAGATACCGATATAAGAACACAGAGTTTTAAAAGCAAAAGAAAAATATACCTGGTCTCTCCACTTCCTGCTCCCTCTGGCCCCCACCTCATGCCCCCAGCCCCACCCCAGCCAGAACAGACAGGAGGCAGATGGGAGCCCTGAGCCCAGGATGAACTCCATCACAGAGCACAGACATTCAGAAGCCAATGAGGCCAGAAAACTTTTTAAGTCTTCATCGTAACAGCTTGAGAAAAACAATCACAGTTCTTGCTCCACTGGCTATATGCACAGAACTTTCCAGGCATCCTAGCATTTTCACCCAATTCAACAACTGCATTTTCATGGCAAGAGAGACTTATATATCTGTTCCTAACACCAGTGTCTTCAATTCAGCATCCCCGCCAGGAAGCTGTGTCTATTCAGTTGCCTCGTCCTCAGAGTTGTCAGATAAGCCACTGGTCCCAGACCGGAACACCAGGGGGAGAGAGCTGGTGTGGGCAGGATGCCGAGGTTCTCAGAGGAAACCCCTTAAGGTATTGGTTAGACGCTGCTGAGATGTCCTACAGACGAGCAGCTGCTTTGCCAGAGCACCTTAGCCACACTGAGCCCCTGAGCTGAACTCTCAAGAAATGTCCTTGCCTTCTGTCTTTGGGTTAACGTTTCTGGGCCAGTGTCTTTTCCCCACAAGTCTCGTGCTGTTTGTCAGCCGTAAGGCACTATTTCCTCCAAGAATAGGCAGAGTAGTGGCTTTCATCCCTGGCTGCTCAACAGAAGCACCAAGAAAGCTTTTTTTGGGTTAAGTGCTGAGTTCCATAAGCCCACCACAGAGCAATTAAGTCAGCATCTCAGGAGAAGCCAGGAATAAAAACCTTGTTAGAGAATAACATAAAGGTACCATGTTGGGCATATAAATATCAGATCAAATGGCCTTGTTCCAAAATCCATTCCATTCTAGAGGGAGGATTAAGAAGAGTTTGGAGATATTTACTTATTTAGCCAGAATTGGAGGTCAGAACTCATTCATTCCTCCATTTGTTGATTACCGGGTAAATGTCAGGCAGTCCCCTCCAGGAGTCATAATTCACAGGGGAAGGCGGACCGGAGAAGCAGCAAGGTGAATGCGTTGGTGAGGAAAGTACGGAATGCTGCAGAGGCTCCCACCCTTCCTGCACACGTCAGCCCTTGGCCTCCTCAGCCCTGCACCTCACCCACAATGCACTTGTGACTATGGGTCCCGGTTCTAAGGAGACCTCATCATTTGCACCCATATATCAAAGCCAGACGGTGCTTTTAATAAATCTTGTGAGTACCTGAATAGCTTTTTCCTCTCTGATTTAAAACAGAGATTTCCAGAAAGAACAGGAAAAAACAACTGACATTCCTAAGCCCCAAGGTTCCGTGAAAACTCGGAAGTGACACATTCTGAGTGGGGTTCAAACTAGAGAACAGGCTGATGAAATGGGCTGCTGGTGCTGTGTACGTGGAGGAAGCTACCTCCACAGCAGAACCTTCTATGGAAAAATATCTGCCCAGAGCAAAGCTGCCAAGGAGCACAGGCAAAATCAGAGTTGGGGAAAACAAGACAATGCTCAGACCTTGCACTACAGACATGGGCGGGGGGCGGGGGGGGATGTCACCTGTTCTTAGGAGACGGGTAGCAACTGTCTTAGCCACATTACCAGGGAGTATATTTTTCCTTTTTTTCATGTGCTATCCAGTATCCTCCACAAAAGATAGATGTCTTCACTGGGAATGCTGACTCCTAGAGCAAGCACCTTTTTGATTTTCTGGAATAAACAAGCCACGCGAGCCCTTCCCTCTGTGCTGTGACTAGGACACGAACACTGCCCAGAAGGCTCAGTGTGGCGGCTCGCTAACGGCGCTCTCGGGAAAGTCATTTAACCTCTGGATACTCCCGCCCCTGCCCTGCAAATCGAGGTTGAGGATCACAGGGTTGCTACAGAAAGAGAGAGAGTAAAATGATACAGGTGAAGCTTTTAGTTCAATGTGAGGCACACGGTAGGCGTTTAGGCAGAGGAGCTATTAGTATCTCCTGAATCCAAACCCACACTTGGAATGAGACAGAGCAACTTTGAATTTCTGGATTCCTGCAGCAACATCCTACACATATCTCCTCATCTAATAAGTAAAAAAAATATATATATATTTATATATATATTTTATATATAAGTAAAATATATTTATATATTTTACTTATAAGTAAAATATATTTATATATTTTATATATATATTTATATATATTTATATATATTTATATATATTTAATATATATTTTATATATATATTATATATAAGTAAAAAAATATATATATATTTTACTTATTAGATGAGGAGATATGTATATATTTCATTTAATAAACAGTATCTCCCAGATCCACACTGTGTGACTGACAGTGAGGAGATGACTGGTCTGGAGGGGGCCGGGTGGCGGGTGGAGGATCGAGCACAAAAGGAAGAGGACTCCTGGACACAGACAACGGAGAGGTGACTGCAGTGGGGGGCAGGGGGGCAGGGAGGTGGGAGAGGGAATAAGGGGGATAAATGGAAAAAATGCAATAAAAATAAACCACTAAAACTAATTACTTTTTAAAAAAGAGAAGATACGGGACAATATAGGAAGCTGAGCCACCAAAGCCAGCTCTCTCACTGCTGCCAAACTGTAACATGTCTGCGATATCCCGTGGCCGTGTATCTATTTAGATGCTTCAGCGTGATGATTTTTAAGTTGAATTTTCTGAAAATGCAGGTAGACAAATGGAGAAAAATATGACTTGCTCTCATGTTAGACAACATTCTTTTTTATTTCAAACCCCTTTTCTAGAGTCAGGCCCACCAATGGGAATAGAGGGAAGCAAGCAGGGAGGGGCGGGAGGTGGAGAGATGATGAGGCTAAGGGTTCCTTTAGTGGCCTCAAAGAGAGAAGTCAATGATTAATTCGTGGAGTTCTTAAAGCAGAGTTCCAGGAACACAGAATTACTGCAGTGTCAGGTTAGTTCTAGTTCCAAAAAGGAGCTAGTTCTTTCTTATTTTTAAAGAGAAAGTCCTTTGACAAGACCCTCACTCTCCCAGCTCCAGGAAAAAAATGACCAGGAAGACCATTCTCTGCACGCCCACGTCACCCCAGCTGTGGAGCTAAGCAGGGAACACACGCGGGGTTCAGGTCCCGTGGTATGGAAGGGGTACAACATGTCTGTTCTTATTTTATCCTGAATAAATCAAAACCCTTGGACACTGACTCAACCTATAGACTGGCCATTATTTCCCCAAAGGGAGCTACAGGGAGGGGCCTGGGCTTAGGCCAATAGACTGGGTGTAGGATAAACTTCGGCTGCACCACAGACCCTTGAACAAAGGGCCTGACCTTGCCCAGCTGCCAGCCCCTGGCAGGCATGGTGCTCTCACAGCCAGAGCCCCTGAGTGTAAATGGAAAGACCACGGTCAAACCCTAAACCTGGAAGTCCCAGACCCAACACTCTGAGCCTCAGGAAGGTGGATGGTTCACTTGGGTAAGTGCGCTCTGCTCCCCGGGGGTGGGAAGGGTGAGTGCCAGTTTCATTACCACGATGACTGGAATTGGGAAAGGCAGGAGATGAACATGTCTGCCATACTGCGTCGTGGTGTTGCGGCCGTGACGGGTGTTCCGAGACACGGAACAAGCACACAGTTAGGAACCCTGGTAAGTCCTCAGGTGTTGGAGCTTCCTTCTCGGATATGGCATCGCATGGGCTGACATCCTTCTAAATCTGCAGTATCCACCCCCTCCGGCTCCTTGGCTACAGTACACATTGGTTAATAGAGGTTTGCTATTCCAGAAAGGGAAATAGTGGAGGTGGCTTGGGTTAGTGCAGAGGAGGCTAAAGCGGAGAAGGTAACAGCACCTACAGAGACGGTGTAAATGACCCAATTCTCATGTACTTAGAATCGGTAATCTGGATTCTCTCCCGACACGATGCAGCGTGACTGGCTGCAGAGCCCTGGTCACCACACATCGAGGGCTGCACCTACACTCTTCTTCATTACGAGAAATGTCACTGTCCCTTCTCCCAGGGATAATAATAGAAATATCTAACATCTGATCTGCAAGCAGAAGGCAGAAGCCAGGGACGGGCAGGAAAAGGGAGAGCACTGAGGGGGCCTGGGGTAAGGGACAATTTCAGGAGTTCAAAACGCCGCTAACATAATGCTAACACCCATCTCTCACCTCCGGTCTCGGCTGCCGGGCAACCAGGTGCCCCCCCAGTGTGGTCTGAAGAGACTCCAAGAAAAGAGGATGAGTGATGTGTGGGGGCTGCCTAGCATGCTGGGAAATGAAACCTGAGTTTGACAGAGTCACAGCTCAGTGCTGAAGGTGCTGATAAGAACTTAGCCCTCTGAAATTCGTAAGAATCCCAGAGAGGATATTGAATTTTCCAGACTGTCAGATAGAGAACTCGAGCCAATTTCACTTCAAGCTCAATGGACAGGGAAGCTCAGATGCCTTTACATTACGTTGATGTCCCATAATTTATTTATCCAATCTCTGACTATTGTTTATTTAGAATAGTTATGGGCTTTTTTCACTCCTACCAATGAAATAATAATAAACACTGTAGCAGAGACTGCTAGCTAGTCACCAAAATCCATGTCCTCCGACTAGACTATACTTCTTTGCCTCCCTTGTAATTAGATATGGTCATGTGACAGAGTAACAGCCAATAGAATGTGAGTGGATGCGACACGCTTTTAAGAGGTGATGTGTTTAATACTTTCCTTTCTGCTTCTACCCGCCAGATGCAAAAAATTAAAACACCCTGGGGAATGATGGAGCTACAGACAGAAGGAGGCTGGATCTCGGAATCACATCATGGAGGGGAGCCTTCTGCCAGCCCCAAATCACACTTGGAGCTGTTTCACGAGGGAAAGAGAGGCATTTCACATTTTTTTTTTTTTTGCATTTTTGGCTTATCTGACACTGCATTATTAGTCTGTCCTAACTATACAAATATATTTAAAAACAAATGCTTACCTAGCTATCTGATCTTAGTTACAATAGTTGCTAATTTATGTTCAAGTCTGGAACATTTTAAGGTATTTGATAAAATATTACAAAACTGGATCTGGAATTTTTACTCTAATAATAACTTGAGGTCTATTCAATTCCTGTAATGTAAATATATGTTTACATTGTTCTCTCTCTATATAAATAAATAAAATATATTATCTCTGGATGAACAGATTATTAATGTCGCCGCTTCTTAACTCTTTCTTTATTTTCCAGTGCTTCAATAATAAACATTATTACCTCTACAATCAGAAATGAAGATAAAGAATAAACCCATAAAGCACCCACAAGGACCCTCCGGAGCGTCCCTCTGAGGCTGGACACTCTCCAAACGGAGTGCTAGCCAGCTTCATCTTTGGAGGTCAGTGCGCGCAGGGAGGCCCAGGTGGGCAGCAGGAAATATGGATGATAAAGTCCATGCTCAACAGCTTCCGAAATGTGCTTGGCTGATTCCAGATGCTTTCAAATTCCATCCTACACTTAGAAACCCTAATGGAGCACCAGCAGGGAACGCGGCAGATGGAGCGCAGTCCTGCCGGGCATTGCTTGCTTTAGTTTCATTACACTTAACAGAACTTTCCACCAACTCGGTATTTACCCGAACTACTTTAGTTTTCGTTTTACTGCTTATCTGGTAAGCGAGAATGGTGTCTTCCTCTCCTTGAGGACAGGCGACTTCCCTCCCAAGTCTGCAGGAGGCTGAGGAACACTCACTGGCACGGGGGCACGTCCTGTCCTTGCACCTGGCCGTCCCCGAACGTGTCCGTTGTCCCTCCACCGTGCAGCTGCCCCTGTTGGCTGTCCTTGCTTTCATTAGAGCATAGTTGGCACACAACGTCATATCGACGCAGGAGTACAACACGGTCACTTGACATTTCTGTGTCTCACGATGTCCTCAGCACACTAAGTCTACCAACCATCTGCCACCGTGAAAAGCTGTCACACTACTACCAACTAAATTGCCCTCCACCTTTTTCACCCATCACCTGCCCCTGCCCCTCTGGTAACCATCAGTTTGTTCTTTGTTTCTGAGCCCATTTTTGTTACGTTTTGTTCATTTGTTTTGATTTTTTAAATTCCATATACAAATGAAGTCACGTGGTATTTGTCTGCCTCAGTCTGACTTATTCCACTTGGCATAATACCCTCCAAGTCTAACGATGCTCTTGCGAATGGGAGGATTATGTTCTTCTTCATTGCTGACTAGTATTCCATTGTATATACCTACCACATCTTTTTCCATTCATCTATCCATGGACACCTAGATTGCTTCCATATCTTGGCTATTTTACATAATGATGCAAGAAACATAGGGGTGCTTATATCTTTTTGAATTACTGATTTGGACTTCTTTGGATATATATCTCAAAGTGGGTTTGCTGGATCATATGGCTGTTCTATTTTTAGCTTTCTGAGGAAGATCCATAATGTTTCCCAGAGAGGCTGTACCCATTTGCCTCTGCACAAGAGTTCCCTTTTCTCCACAACATCACCAACACTCGTATTTGTTGACTTTTTGGGAATAGCCATTCTGATTGGTATTGAAAACTCTCATGAATCAGAATGTCAGAACGATATAACACCACCAACAGCACAAGAGTAAGAACTAACATTTATCAGATGGCTACTATGTGCCAGGCAATGCTCTTAAGACTTTCCATACTAGCTTATTTAATCTTCCCACGAATCCTACAAGGCCAATGCTAACACCATCACTTCCAACAGCAGAAAATACAGAGAAGTAAAGCAGCTTGCCAGAACTCACAGCCAGTGTGTGGTGGGGCTGGAGAGCTGAACACAGGAAGTCACAAAGGACAAAGAAGATCAAGAACAAAATGCAGGTGTGCGGCTTGGGTAACACTGCACTGTCCTGACACACGGGGAAGACGGCCAGGGCTAGAGCAGGGGCAGGGGAAGAGCAATTCCACTAGGGAGCAAACCATTCAAGACAGACAAGAGGACACGAACTTAAAGAAAATAAGGGAGGAAGTCAAGCAAAAGCCACTTAAATGCACACTGAGAGAAAAACAGGTAGGCAAAGTGGCACAGACATGCATGAGGTGATTGGGCCGGGGGAGGTAGTCAAGTGAATCCGAGAAGCCATTCCATGGTAAAAAGGGCCGTGGGGAGGAAGGAGGGTGGCGGCGCAGATACGAGAGATGTGGAAAGACAGGGAAGTCAGTAACAGCGAGGCGGGGGTGTCAGCCAGGAGGGAGGAGTGAAGATGCAGGAGTTCGGGTACAGCCACTCTGAAAACACAAGAGGCGAAGAAGCAGGAAGCAACTAATCTGCGAGGGAATCGCATCATTTCCTCTGCACTGTTATTTTAACCTTGCACGACGTCGTCCTCAGCTACCCTGCCAAACAGACCGAGAAAGATGAACTTCTCCCTCGGAGTGTGACACCCTGCAGAATGAAATGGCGACCTGCCAGCCACCACAGTCCCGCGGGCACTGAGGTTAGGTCAGGTGGTTGGTTTTCTGGGTGTCCTCTGTGTTTTGGGGGACTCTTGCCAAGAATGAGGTGTGATTTCAGATGAGTAGGTGCCATTCGAAAAGGGGATTCTCCTTTTGCAGAATTACCGTGGATGTGAAATAAGGTTGTATACGTAAAGGACCTATGTTCAGGGCTTGACACTTAGTATGTGCTCAGTGAATGGTGGTCAAGAGGAGGAAGGTGTCTCTCTCCTCCTCAGAAACTGTCAGTGGTTCGCCACTGTCCACGGGACGTCAGTCCAGCAGCCTGGCCGGGCCCTGAAAGCCCTCCATTTCCTACCCCCACTTACATTTTTGTAACTTCAGTCACAGAACTGATTTGTAATCTCTATTTCTTAGTGGCTTTAGCCCTACTCAGAAATGCCACAAAGTCTCTGCAAGAGACTTTGAATTCAGAGACATTTAATTCTCTGAAGAATTAAATGACGTGGGTCCGCCTCATTGCAGAGCTCAGCCATGGATCACAGAAGTTTATCTAACTGTTTCGGGTCCAGGGGGGCAAAGGCAGGAAACATCACAAGCTGCATCCGGAATATGAGTCCAGTTTGGATAAGATGAATTGATAGTGCTGGTCGCTGGAGAACAGCTTTCTACTCGGACAGTAGCCGAACTGGAGAGATACACCGGTGAGTTCAAGATCAAAGGAACAAGAAAAAAGAGCAAACACCATATGATTTCATTGAAGCTGGAATATTGTGCTTTAAAACAGATGGCCACACATGGCTGGGCTTACAAATGAGCAAACAGCAGTGTGTACAGGGCCCACTTGGAAAAACTTCTGGAACCCTAGAGCAAATAAGAGGGAAACACTGTAGAGGCTGTTTCCCAGTACAACTAAGACTAGAAGTCACTTGGGTCTATATTCCAGACACACAGATCTCATTTTTATCAATTACTCTCTTGGTCAGTGCAAAGAAGCTACTTTTGTTTGTGTTTCTTGTTGTTGCCGCCCTGCTCCTGGAGCTCTGCTCCTCACCATCGGCCCGCAGCCTTATGATTCTGCTCCCAGTCCCAAACGCAGGCACGGCACGCAGACCCGCCTGGCCATTGGAATATCATGTGTTTTGGCCACAGAGATTGGTTCAGAGTTGGGTCTGGGGCTCTGGTAAGAGGCAAGGAGAAGCAATAAGACCTTTGTTGGGGCCCCAGGGGAATGGCACTGCTTTTGTTTTGCTAATTTCCGTAAGTAAGATGATGGATCCCTGGAGCTGAGCAGGAAATGATGACCATAGAAAACAGCCCAGAAACAGCAAAAAACCGAGTCCCCTCAACACAATTGAAGCCCTTGGATCAGAGAGCATCGCACCAAGCCAATCCCTCTCAACAAAGTCAAAGTGAACCAATAAATTCCTATTTTTCTTAGAAGTTGAATTGAGTTCTATCCTCATGATTGAAAGAGTCATACCTCATGGAGCAATGGAAGCTGAGGCTGCAGCTGACTTGCCTCTGCCAGAGAGGTGGGATGGCTCCAGACCGGCAGACGCACTCTGCTCCCCTGCACCTGCCCAGCACTCGAGGACCACATCTCAGAGGCCGCACCTCACTGGAGAGAAGGCTGGTGTGGACCCAGATGTGTTAGGAAAATAGCCACCCTCCCTGGATGCAGAGAGAGCTGGGGCAGCCAGGAGGGAGAGCCCCCTCCTGCCCACTGTCCTCCAACTCAATCCATTCTCCCCAGTGAAACCAGTCTCACCGCTGACCCCTAACCACACTGAGTGTCTTCCCGTCTCCACAGGGTGGCTCCTCACCCCCTGGCTTCCTCCACCTCTTCCTCTTCACCCGTCTACCTTGGCCATTCGAAGACCTGGCTCAAATCTTTTCAATTTTCTCGGGCCACAATGACCCACATTTGAACTCAGTTTTCTTACATGTTAAGGAGAACAGTTAACATGTTAGAGATGTAGCTATTAAAACGCAATGATCATATTGTCATCATTATTGTTACCGAACAAGAGGAGGTGGTCCGAGGGAGGGGCAATACAATATTTGGCCCACCTAGGGATGCCCAAAACTGCTGTACAACAGGGGCCCCTCCCAAAAACCAAAATACTAAAATCTACTGGGCCCTTCTGTCCGCCGCCAATTGGAAACACATCTCTTAATGCCAGAGATTTGTGAAAAGGAAACAAAATGTTTATTTAATGCTATTCAGGCCTAATGCCACCACTAAAATATCAAAGTCCTTTAGGTTGTACACCTACACCCACACAGCGCTCCCTTCTCCCTCTGTCCCAACTCCGGGTACCGTAAATCAGGAAAAGAGCACACGTCTGTGTTGCAGGCCGCTGGCACCGTCAGCTGTGTCACCGTGCAGGATCTCGAGTTAATCCAAAGTACTGTGGTACCCTCTCATAGTCCACTGGCAAGAGTCCTTTGTACCCAGTTCCAGTCAAAGTCTCTGTTGCTTTTCAGGCCCCGCGGCCAAAGGGGGGCACCCCAAAGCCGCGTGGGCCTCTTCTACCAAAGCTGCAGGAGTCCGCACTCCACCAAAAGCATGTGGCTGTCTTCTTCACCTGGCTGCAGGGATCTCCATTCTGGCAAAGCTGCGTGGTTTTTCCCTTTCACCTGGGAAAGAGGGGGTCCACACTCCGCCAAAACCACGTGGCTCCCTCTTTCACCCCACCAACAGGGGATCCTCACTCTGCTGAAACCGCGTGGCTCTCTCTCAATGGCTGCTGTGTCTGGCTCTTAAATCCCAGCACCCATCTTCCTCTGTACCCCCATTTCCGACTCCTCCCAAGATCAGTTACACCTGCCAGTATTCTGTATTAATACAAGTTTACTGGGCTGCCATCGTTAGTCTGGGCAGTAATCATCCCATGTCCTCGAGCCAATCTTCTCCAAGCCCCTACACAGGCGCTGTAACTTGGGGGACCTGCCCCCAGTTATATCTTGGGGGGAAGTGACTTCATCCCCCTAGCTCCAAGCCTGGCCACAGCCATTTAACATATCCAAGTGACCGCCAGAGGCTATAGATATGTTAAAAGACAATGCCATGGATTAGCTGCAAGGCTGTGGCTGTACAAAACTGTCCCTTCCCCCCCCAACTCACACCTGTGGGGGTGGGGTGAGGACATCTTATATGTCTCTCCATTACTCCCATACACTTTGAATTCTGGACACCATTCCAAATCTTTTTTTTGGGGGGGCCCCCTTTGGCTGCACCCTGTATCATTATGACCATAATAGCCAACAGTTTATGGTGCATTTTTGTCTACATCAGGCACTGCCCTGCATGCTTTACATGGGTCACCTCACTTCACCTGTATGCACTTGGAAAAGCACAGCATTTCTGTAACATACGTTTAGGCAACAGAGGCACAGGGAAGTCGTACAGCTAGGGGACAGAGCCATGCTTCAAACCCAAGCCACGTGATGCCAGAGCTCTGTCTTGACTGCTACACGCCACTGCCCCGAGTGGAGTTAAGATGATGTAAGAGCACGGGGTGCAGGGATGTCAGAATCCTGCCCAAACCACTTCCACCCCAAACTGCATGCCCCCTCAGAGAAGCATACTCACGACGGCGCTGTTTGCTCCCTGCAGAGTCGACAAGGCAGGACGCATACGGATCCTGGTGTATCTCTCTCCGCACGGACACCGACTGGAGCTGGAAGCCAGCTTCCGAGCTTTGCTCTGCCACTTGCTCATTGTGTGACCTCGAGCAAATCACTGAACTTCTTGTACCTCGATGTCTTTTCTGTAGAGGGTGTCACATCGTAAGAGGTAAATAAGTTAACACGTGCCAGCACTTCAGGATCATTCCTGGTGCATGGTACATGCTGGGCCATAGTTGCTCATTGAGCAAGGCTAGCCTCTGAAGGTCAAGGTTGCTGCTACCTGCAGTCAGTTCGAATGATTACACCACCACGCCACTCATCTTCAAGGTGCCCCTTTTGCAGGCCATCCCTGCACGCTTGAGTGCGGTGATATTAGTGGACTCTAGTGGGACAGGGTGCCCGGAGATCTCAGAGACAACCATCTGACTTGGGTCCTAAAATGCTGGAAAAGCTGTTTAAAGACTGTCTTTGGAATTTTTAATTGCTCAGTCTTGGCTTTTCTGGCCCAAACGTCAGAGCTTCCTGCCCCCAAAGCCCTTCTGAGAGCAGCCTTGACAAGGTAGGCCACTGCTCACCTGGGGCTTTTCCCTCTGTGTGAACATCTGCTTCCAACAGCCACAGGCAGATCAGCTGCATAAATTGTACAGACCTGGCTGCCCCGCGCGGCCTCAGGGTCACCGAACAGAATCCTTATGTGTGCGGGAAGCACAGCTCTGATCCTGCGCCCTGTGCCGTGTCTGCGACCTGTCTGATCCCTGTGCACTGCCTAGTCAGCAATGAGATGCACGGGATCTCAGCAAGCTGGGCAGCGGCAAGCTGGCAGCTGGCAGCTTTCCGGAGCCCGGCTGCAGCCAGCGCACTGGCAAGGACCGGCTAACAGCTGAGCAGCTCCCCTTTGCCAGGAGGTTTTGGCCCATGGACCTGTGAAGCAGCAGGTCTCATTTCCTTTCAGACAACCCACGATCATGTGTGTGTGGGCTGGGGGGCCCGGAGGGCAGTGCAGGCAGGGTGGAGTCTGAGACGGTGTCATGGCAAAGGGAGGGAAGGTGGGAGATGGCCTGGTGGGTCCAAGTGAAGAGGTGGGGAAGGGAGATGGCATTTGGATGGCACAGGGGACAGCCTGGTTGACACCCCAGTGACACCAGTGACCAGTCATATGACCCAGGGCAGATTGCTTGGCCTTTCTAGGCCTATTTTTATCTGTAGAGAGTGAAAGAAATTAATACTCATAAGGATGCTGTGAGAATCAAATTAAGTAGTACCAACATCATAATTATTTTTGTCAGTGTTATTTGCTGGGTTATAATCATGGGTACAGTGAAGAAGGTATTCTTTGAGGAATAGTTCCCCTAGTGAGTGGCTTCCAAACCTAGAAGTCTATGCCCGTGACACGGTTTTTGAGTGGCTGTGGAAGGCCAATAGACGCATCTACGGTGGCAAGCACTGCTTCAGAGGAGACAGACCCTGGGGCTCCAGCCGCACACACCAGCAGTGCACACACCAGCAGTGCCCACTGGGGACGGCCCAGCTGCACTGGCCCAAGGCTCTCAGCCCCGCACTCCCTGGCTCTGACGCCGCTCCTCAGGGGAGTCTGCTGTCTGGTACGATATGATGGCATCACACTGGAAATTATGCGGGATGCTAATGTGTAATTTGCTGTGATTTAATGGTGTTAGACAATGGTGGTTCGGGAGTTTGCATGCAGGAATGAGAAGACAGGGAAGGGTAAGCACAAGGAGGGGACAAGGGAAAGAGGAGGAGGAGGAATTCCCAAAACCTGAGTCACCAGGGGTGTTTACCTGCATTAGCTTTAAGGCACAGCCAGCCAGAAGCAGCGAATAAAATCTGGTCAAGTGTCCAGTCAGCTCCTGGAATTTCTGCCATAAAGCCCGTTGCGTACCTTTTGCACACCACGTGGGATTTGCTTAAATGTCATTTTAAGCAGTTAATGATGGGAGAGGGCAGTCTTAATGAAGAAAATGGGTATCATAACCCATGATACCTATTTTGGGTATCTGGCTGTCTGGACTGAGTCCCCAAGGAAGAGTCGGACTCTGGGCGCCCTCTCCAGACTCTGGTCTCTGTCCTGGGTGTGCCAGAGAGAAGCACAGTAGTTTTGGTTCTCCGAAAGCAACTGTGTGCTCTGGACCATGGCCACCTGGAAGTGTGGCTGGGCTGCCCTCATCAAAACCGCTGAGCTCCCTCCGCCCGCTTCTGTGTGTGGAGGAAGAAATGCAGGTGCTCCTGGGACAGAGAAAGCTCCCCCCAAACTCTCGTCTGCCTTCTGAGAATTATAAGTGGTTAGATCTTCCTTGCAAAAGAGAAAACAGCCAAGAGCTTTCAATGCCAAGTTCCAGTCATAGAATTTTCTAAGAAATATTGCTTCTAAGTGAAGCAAAGCTGGGTGAGTCTAATGTGAGTCAGATGAAGAGCATATAAGTCCAGAGTAGGAATCAGAATGGTTAAGAACTAGTCAGAAAGTGTCTCTGCTGGTCTTTGATGTTTATGCCTTAAAGTATCTTTTTTTAAATGTAGCACTTAGTAATACTTACACAGCATAGCTCTTTTCCTTACAGAAAAAAGTATTAGTTGAAAAATTTACAATTCTAATTTGAATCTCCTGTATGACAGTGCACTTATAAGTATTTATTCCAGTGATTATAAACCTCTGTGCTTTAGAAAGAACCAGCAAGCATATTAAAAATACAGATGTTGGAGCCCTCGCTCAGAAATTCTGGGCCCAGGTATTTCTTTTTGGTAGCATCTATGATGTTTGAGAACCACAAGTCTAGTGTCTCTCAAACTCTGAAGTGCATATGAGCCACCTGGGGATCTTATTTAAAAACAGAGATTCTGACAGCCACTCTGGGGTGAGGCCTGAGATTTGGTGACTCTAACCTTTCAGGTGAAGCTGATGCTGCTGGACCATGGGACCAGATGTACCCACTCACCTGATGAAAACTGAGCCCAAACTGGACATTAGGTGTGGGAAATAAAATGATCAGACTCCTTTGTACTAGGCTCCAAACACTAAGTCATGAAGTGACGGACAAAGATGACTTACCCCAGTTAAGTCACCCCAGTAAGTCCACACATCGCCCACACACGGTCAGTGTTATTATTTTGTGTGGAGAAGAAAATCGAGACTCAAAAAGTCACACAGTAGTAAGTGGGCGCATTGGTTTTCCATTGCTGCTTTACAAATGACCTCAAACTTGGTGGCTTAAAATACTTGACTCTCCTGGCTCCAGAGGTCAGCAGTCCTAAAATCAAGGCCCAGGAAGGGCTGGATTCCTTTTTGGGGCTCCAGGACAGAATCTGTTTCCGATCTGCTGCAGCTTCCAGAGGCCACTTGCACTCCTTGGCTCACCGTCAGAACTAGGTTTTATTTTTAGGGTAGCAATTCTACCCACAGAACTGGGACTTAGAGTTGTTGCACACATTATCATCAGGGCAATGTGAACAGAGAAACATTTAGTGGGTTTTTTAAACCCCCCTGCTACAGGTTGAATTGTATCTAAACCCCAAAATGAAATGTTGAAGCTCTGACCCGCAGTACCCCTGAATACATCCTTGTTCGGAGACGGGGTCACCACAGATGCCATTAGTTAGAATGACTCACGTCCTCCCAAGAGGAAGCAGGCACAGAGAAGAAGGCGCCTGTGTGGCAACAGGGACAAGGGTCAGAGTGACACAAGTACTAGTGAGGCAAACCCCGGGAGGGAGAGGAGGCAAGGAAGGGTTGTCCCCCAACCTCAATTTTAAGCTTCCGGCTGCTAGAACTGCAAGGGAGTACATTTCTGTGGTTTAAGCCACCCAGTCGGTGCTGCTTTGTCACTGCGGCCCCGAGGAATGGAACGCCGTCTTTCAGGTTGTTGGTACAACTTCTATTTCTCACTTTACAGAACGGGTATATTTTTGAAACAGTAGATGAATAAGACTGAAACACTGGAGATGTAGTTCCAGAGAATGTTTTGTTGGTTTTTTTTAAGATTGTATTTTTCAGAGAGAGGGGAAGGGAGGGAGAAAGATGGAAACATTGATTGGCTGCCTCTCACACACCCCCATCTGGAGACCTGGCCCTCAACCCAGGCCTGTGCCCTGACCAGGAATCAAACTGGCAAACTTTCAGTTCAGTCTGGCACTCAACCTACTGAGCCACCCTAGTCAGGGCCAGACAGTGGTTTTGACTATAAGATGTAAAACTAGACCACAGAAATCTTGCCAAAACACTAGTCATTATAAAGTTGAATTTAGTGTAACAGGCATTTCCAAATTAGTTTCAGGAAGTTCAAAAATGACTTTGCAGACAGCACAGACCCAGGAGACAGCTCAGCATTGGCAGTGACAGTCAAATGAGGGCCTGTTCACTTGTACAGCACCTACTATGTGCCAGGCACCTTGCCCAGCGCTTTACAGACATGTTTTCAAGACAATCACTCCTCTCTTTTGTAAAACAAAAACAGAAAACCTTTTCCTTTGGACTGTGGCCTCCTGCAGAGGGGAGATGAGAGGAAGGACACACACCACCTCTGCCACAGCCACACACTGACCCTGTCGTCCCTGAAAATGCTCCTCCTTCAGAAGCAGTGCCCTCGGCACCTCCACGTCGCACCCCCTCCGCCCGCCGGTCCTGCTAAGTTGTGTGACAAGCACTGCCATGACCACCGTTCTAACCCCATCAGGACCTGTAATCCAGCAGAGCTCCTGCTCGCTCCGCCCTTTGCCTTCCACTCTCTCTGCCTCCTACTGTTCTGAGGAAAGCGATGGAAACTTAAGTTGGCCCACAGGACCCTCTGGAGGCTGCTTCCCCTGCCTTTCCGCTCCAGCCACAGCGGGGCCCTCTTGGTCTCTGTGCCCCTCCTCTGGCCGCCACAGGGCCATTTTCTGGTGCTCTGAGGCCACTCACCATCCGACACTCCTCCCTCCGCAAGGCCCCAAGCTGTCAGCACATGCACAGAACTCAGTGCGGTCGGACCTGCCTGTCAGACACTCTCAGGGCTCAAGGCCACAGCTCCATTTTCACACTTATTTGTAGCCGTGGTTGATGGATGTCTTTCCCAGTATACTGAAGCTCAAAACAAAGCAAAACAAAAATGTCTTGTGTGCTTTTGTTTATTGTTGCATCCTTAGCAGCCGGCATAGTGCCTGTTATGACAGGCACTCAAGGTTCAATGCAAGTTGAATAAATGATATTTAATTTTACAACCACTTGCAAAGGAAACAATTATTCCCATTTTACAAATGAGAAAAATGAAGCTTAGGAGAGTGGTAGATACTCAGAGGGCCACCCAGTCTGTCTCATTATAAAGCTCACCATCTTTCCTCCCTCCTGTGTGGCTCACAATACGGCACTGTCACAAACCAGTCTGTGCAGCACCACAGAAGGTGGGTCAGAGGCAGCGTCCCCACGGTGCAGGTGCAGGTGAGGGAAGGCGGGCCCTATGGGCGCCAAACTGCACTTAGGGCACCTCTGTTACCAAACATCTTACCATCCCAGGAGTTCCGGCCAAGATGGAGGTGCAGGTGGAAACCCTTCGCTTCCTCGCACAACCAAAAGGAGAAAAACAACCGATCTAAAATCAATAAACAATCAGAAGTGCCAGAAAAATCAAACTGCATGGAACTCTGCCAACTGTGGAATTAGAAAAGCAGTTAAACAGACAGAACACACTGGGGCCAAGGGGGGTCACGATATACTATTACCGAAAGACATCTCTCAATGCTAGAGATTTGTGAAAAGGAAATGTTTATTTAATGCTATACAAATTTAAAGTAGTGGCCTAACATCGTCATTAAAATACCACAGTCTTTTAGGACACCTACAGAAGCCCACAGTGCTTCCTTCTCCCCCTGCCCTAATTTGGAGTACCATAACTCAGGAAAAAAAGCAAACATCCGTGTTTCAGGTTGTTGGCACCATCGGCTGTGTCGCCATCCAGGCAGACTCTCTAATTAATCCAAAATCTTGTGGCACCTTCTCATGGCCTACTGGCAAGAGTTCTTTCACCCTCCTTCCAGGCAAAGTCTCTCCTGCTTCCCAGGCCACGCAGCCGAAGGGAGCACCCCAAAACCGCATGGTCCTCTTCTACAAGAGCTGCAGGGGTCTGCACTCTGGCCAAAAGTGCATGGCTCTCTCTTCACCTAAGCAGCAGGGCTCTGCACTCTGGCAAAACAGCATGGATCTCCCCCCTCTCATGGCTGTGGGGGTCCCCACTTTTCCAGAAGCACAAGGCCCTTTCTTCACCTAAGCTGCCACAGCCACGTGGTCCTTCCTTACCAAAGCTACACATGGCTCTTTTCTCACGTGGCTGCGGGGATCCCCATTTTGCCAGAAGCCATGCGTCTCTCTCTCCACTGCCACAGCCACGTGGTCTTCTTCATTAGAGCTGCGAAGGGGTCTCCATTCTGTCAAAGCTGCGTGGCTCCCCCAATGGCTGCACATGGCTCTCTCCCTCCAATGGCTGCTGCATCTGGGTTTGAAATTCCTGTGCCAATCTTCCTCTGTACCCCCATTTCCGACTCCTCCCACAATCAGCTACACCTGCCAGCACTCCCATATCCTTCCAGCTTTACTGGGCTGCCAGAGTGGGTGTGGGCAGGCGTGGCCCCATGGCGTGGAGCCAGTCATCTCCAAGCTCTCACACAAGCACTGTAGAAAGGGGGAGTTGCCTCCCAGTTACATCTTGGGCTGAAGTCATTCCCTTCTCCTTGGCTCAGAGCATGGCCACAGCTACTGAACATATCTATGCAGCCAGTTAAAGGTTATAGATATGTTAAATGACCATGCCAGAGGTTAGCTGCAAAGCTGCTGCTATGCAAAACAGTTCTCAATGGCCTTGCTCCATGTGTCCCATTCCCCCAACTCACACCTGACGGGGGCAGAGAGGAAGGGGTGAGGACATCTTATATGTCTCTCTAATATTTCCTGGACACCCTGAGTTCTGGGCCCCATTCCAAATCCCTATTTACCTCCCCCCCCCCCGGCTGCACCCTGTAACAGAACCACCATACTGGTAAGGCGGCGGCCCCGTGCAGGCTGACACAGGAAAACCTCGGTGGCTGGGGCTGGCTGTCCTGCTCAGCTGGCTGCGCAGGACAGACTGACTTAAGGGGAAAACTGAGACTCAGAGCTGATGGCGCCATATGGCTGCGGCTGCCGCGGTGGGAGAAACTCCCAGTCTCACACGAAGAGTCCGTTGAACAATGCACTAGAGGTGAGCAGGTGAGCCGCACTGTTCTCTCTCTGGCCCCTCACCCACAGACGGTGCCCGGTGCAGTAAGGAAGGTCGCCCTGCTCGGGTGATTACTTAAGGCCTCACCCCCTTACAATTTATCAGGGGCCGAGAGCAAAGAAATAGGGCCAAAATGAAAGAACAGAATAAAACCTCAGAAAAAGAGCTAAGCAATGAGGAGATTGCTGACCTATCTGATGAAGAATTTATACCCCTGGTAACCAAAATGATCACAGAACTGACTGAGCTTGGTCGAAAAATGAAAGGACAAATGAAAGATACCCAAAATGAAATAAAGCAAAATATTCAGGAAAACAACAGTGACAGGAAGGAAACCAGGACCCAAAGCAATGATTTGGAACAAAAGGAAGAGATAAACATCTAACTGAAACAGAATGAAGAAACAAGAATCCAAAAAATAGAAAAGATGAATCTCTGGGACAACCTGAAATGTTCCAATATCTGAATTATATGGGTGCCACAAGGAGAACAACAACAGCAAGAAATTGAAAAGTTGTTTTAACAAATAATGAAGGAAAACTTCCCCAACCTGGCAAAGGAAATAGACTTTCACGAAGTCCAGGAAGCCCAGAGAGTCCCAAAGAAGTTGGACTCAAAGACAACACACCAAGGCACATTATCGTTAAGCTACCCAAGATTAAAGACAAAGACAATCTTAAAAGCAGCAAGAGGAAAGGAAAGAGTTACCTACAAAGGAGTGCCTATAAGGCTATCAGCTAATTTCTTGAACGAAAGCTTGCAGGCAAGAAGGGCTGGAAAGAAGTATTTGAAGTCATGAAGAGCAAGGACCTAAATCCAAGATTATCTATTCAGCAAAGCTATCGCTTAAAATGGAAGGGCAGATACAGTGCTTCCCAGATAAGGTCAAGTTAAAGAATTTTGTCATCACCAAGCCATTATTATATGAAATGTTAAAAGAACTTATGTAAGAAAAGGGAGATAAAAAATATAAACAGTAAAATGACAACAAACTCACAACTATTAACAAATGAACCTAAACAAGTAAAAGAAAGAAAAACAACAAAAACAAAAACTAAGCAAACAACTAGAACAGAAACAGAATCAGAGAAATGGGCATCACATGGAGGGACTTCAGTGGAGAGGGGTAAGGGAAGAACAGGGGGGAAAGGTACGGGGAAGAAGCAGCATAATAAATAGATAGGGAGAGGTCAAAATTGGTATAGAAAACAGAGAACTCAAAGAACTTATGTACAACCTATGGACATGAACTAAGGGTGGGGAGGCTGGAGGGTTGGGGGGTGCAGGATGGAGGGGGGATCAAGGGGGGAGAATTGGGGAAACTGTAGTAGCATAATCAATACAACATAATTAAAAAAACACTCTACCACCCCAAAAGCAACTGACCTGTATCAAAAGCATATTAGCATTTTTCCAATATTAATAATCCTTTGCCTACTAATTGTTTCTAGCAATTTTAATGAAATTTTAAGAGAGGTGCAGAATTTATGATCAAGGATGTTCATCATAGTAATATGTTCAGAAAGGTGACAGTTAAATTATGATGCATTAGAATGAATTTTTATGCAGATACTAATTATAAAAAAGTTTTATTTATTTACTTTAGAGGGAAGGGAGGGAGAGGGGGAGAGAAACATCAGTGTGCACGAGATATACAATCAGTTGCCTCTCGCACACCCCCAGCTGGGGACCTGGCCTGGAACCCAGGCATGTGCCCTGACTGGAAATTGAACCAGCGAACATTTAGTTTGCAGGCCAGAGCTCAATCCACTGAGCCACACCAGCCAGGGCAAAATATATATATTTAAAGAATACTTAAATGCCATGAAAAAATGGTGAAATATAACACTCAGTGAGTAAAAGGGCTATAGACTAATAACAACTATGACGCTAGTATGATCCTAATTTGGTGGCACGTGTTTCTATCTACATATAGTGAAAAAATAAAATAAAATACAGCAAAATTTAACTGGTTATCTCAGAGTAGTAAGATTATTATGGGCAATTTATATTTCCTGCCCTATATCTCATTATAAGTTCAACTGTTTACCATGAACATGTTTTGCTTTTATAATGAGGAAAATGTTATTAAAAAGCAACTGACCATATAATTTGCTTGAGAGGTTTTCTTATCAGTTTTTCAATTGCTATTTCTAAATTATTTCAGAAACAAAATTGCTAGTCTCTTGAAGCATTTTCCCTCTTTTTCGGGTTATGAAGATAATGAAAGGCCAAGGGAAGAGTGTGTTGGTCCTTTTCGACTCCAGCATATAAAGGGCTTGGAAGTCCTCACTGCAGTCTTTATGGGGAAAAAACTGGACAAATTGAAAATCGATGCCGTCTCATCAAAGCTCATCAGAGAACTGAGTTTGCAGGGCAAACTGTCGCCGGAAATGTGGAGAAACAGGCCAATCCAGAGTCATAGCCGAGGTCTGCTCACCCGAGGTGCTGCAGAGTTAAACTGGGAGCACCACCGAGGCCCACCAGGTTCTCAGGGTGGAATTCAGAGACAGATTCCCTCATGGCTCTGGCAGGTGGAAGGAAGAGCAATGTTTGTGAAATATGCCCAGAGCTTTCTCCCTAACAGAGGCCCACCTGCTCCCCAGAGGAAAGACTTAACCAGAGCCTGGTCCTGAAGCCATGGGAGGAAGGGATGACTCTCAAGCAGCCCCTTCTAGCCCTTCCCATCTCATCTCAGAGGGACAGAAAAGCTATCTAAGAAGTGACACATGTGAAGGTCAGAGGCCAGAGACCCAAGCCCAGTGAGGGACTTTAGATTTGATCATAACACTCCTCTCTCACACCACCAGGTCCCCAGGAGAATGGGGACTGACCCTGAAGGAGCTACAAGACACAGCCTCTCTCTGAGAAGTACTTAGGAAAAGCCAACACCATAAGAGGAAACAAAAACTAGGAACTGAGAGGAATTTGAAACCTCTGGCACCAACCTCAGCTACAGCAACTATTAAGTACAGACTAACTCATAACCAGATTACCATAAATGCTCACACTACAAGACTATGTATCTCAGTTCCTATTACCCAATACAGTAAGTATGTCCAGTGCTTAGCAAAAAAGAAAAAATTACAAGGCAAGCAAAACATGCAGGTCGAGCTCTGTGATCAAACATGAAATCAGAGATGATCTCAAGCAAATAGACCAAGATTCATGTAGATACAGATGTTAGAATTTCCAGACAGGGAATTTTAAGTAACTATCATTAATATGTCAAAGGCTGTAATGGAAAGAGAAGATAATGTGCAAGAACAGATGAGCAGATATTCTAAAAAAGAATAAAAAGTAAATGCTAAGTCAAAAACACCATGACAGAAGTAAAGCAAAAACATGACACCAAGGTATACATATTCAATCAACAGAAAATAAAACACAAAGAGAAATATGTTGAAAGAAGTGAGAGGACAAAGGTAAAATCATTTTACCTTTACAAGAACAAGGCTAAGGATAAGAGTGGGTTTTATCTTTAGAAATCATGTATGCAACAAGAAAGTGAAGAGATAGATTTAAGGTGTTGAAAGAAGAAAAACCACTCAACTAGAATTCTGTACCCAGCAAAAGTATCCTTCAAGTGCTGGCAACAGCCTGAGTACCCATCAGCAAATGAGTGGATCAAAAAACTATTGCACATTTACACAATGGAATACTACACAGCAGAGAAAAAGGAGCTCCTACCCTTCAAGAAAGCACAGAGGGAACTGGAGAGCATTCTGCTAAGTGAAATTAAGCAAGGTGGCAAAAGACAAATACTGTATGATCTCATCTGTAAGTGGTACCTAATCAACAAAACAAACAAAGGAGCAAAATAGAACCAGAGACATAAAAATAAAGAACTGACAGTAACCAGAGGGGTGGGGGTAGAGGGATAATAGTGGAAGGAGGGGAAGGGTCATCAAGGAACATGTATAAAGGACCCATGGACAAAGACAACAAGGCAGGGCAAGACAACAACAGACTGAATGTTCCAGGTGGGGGTGGGTAGGGCAGGGGAGAATAATGGGGGAAAATGGGGACAACTTTAAACAATAAAAAATTTTTTCTAAGCGAAGGATAAAAACTTTCACAGACAAGCAAAAACTGAGGAAATTCACTGCCAGAAGTTCTGCCCTGCAAAGAAATATTAAAAGGAAAAGTATATAGTCAGAAATTTGGATCTAATAATGGACAAGTATTGGGGAATAAAGGTAAAATCAAGTATTTGATTTTGTAAAAGCCTTAAAAGATAAAGTTGATGTAAAAAGTAACTGTTTAAAACAGCAGTAACAGTGTATTGGGGGTAATGGCAGGAAAGTGAAATGAGTGTGAGTAGCATAAGAAGAAACGAGAGGGAGGAATGAGGAGTACTGTTGTAGATACCTTCACTACACATGAAAAAGGGTTATTTTTAAGATGGACTTAGTTTAAACTGTATATTGTAAACCTAGGCAACCAGTAATACTTTGTAAAAAAACTGAAAGTACATTGGAGGTGGCATCAAAGACGCAAGGCCGTAGGCCTCACCTTTCCGGGGCTGTTTCCTCATCTATGAAATGGTATGGTTAGATTAGGTCATCTCTCCGACTCCCTTCCTGCTCCGAAATTATATGAGTAAAAAAATAACACAAATTACTTCCGGCCAACATGGAGGCATAGGTGGAAACACTGTACCTCCTTGCACAACCAAATTTAAGGACAACAAGGATTTAGAAACAAAAATACAACCAGAACAGACAGAAAACTGAAGTCCGACATCAACAAACCATTCATCCAGACCCGTAAGAGGGGCGGAGTTGGCGGCCAGAGGAGAGGGGTCCCAGCAGGAAAAGGTGGTGGTTAGCGGATTGGCCAGGCGAGGGGACAAAACAGGCAAACCCAGTAAGGCTTGCAAGTTGGCTGGCTGACCTCGGACACACATTCGTGCGCAGACAAACCAGGCAAAAAATGGTCAGCGACACAAACCTTGCAACCCAGGGCCACAGCACTGGGAAATAAAGCCTAAAAGCACCAAGTGAAAACACTTGTGGGAGTTGAGGTGCCAGGAGAGACTCCCAGCCTCACAGGAGAGATCACTGGAGGGACGCACAGGGTCCTAGAATGTACACAAGCCTGCCCACCGGGAACCAGCACCAGAAGGACCCAATTTGCTTGTGGGAAACAATCGAAGGAACCAAAATCTGAGGGTGCAGAACAAGCGCCATTGTTCCCTCTCTGACCCCACCCCCACATACAGTCACAACCCAGCCACTGGGTCGCCCCACCCTGGTGAACACCTACGGTTCCGCCCCTCATACATTACAGGTGCGACCTGACCAAAAATGCCTCAATCAAAAGGACTAATCAAAGCCCCAGAGCCAATACTTTTAAGTGACCAAGAGATAGCCAACCTATCAGATACACAGTTAAAAACGCTGGTGATCAGGATGCTCACAGAACTGGCTGATTTTAGTCACAAATTAGAGGAACAAATGAAGGCTACACTAAGTGAAATGAAGGGAAATGCACAGGGGATCAGCAGTGATGGAAAGATGGGACTCAAATCAATGGAGTGGACCAGAATGAAGAAAAAAATGACCAAACACAAAAGAATGAAAAAACGAGAATTCAAAAAAAATGAGGAGAGGCTTAGGAACCTCCAGGACATCTTTAAACGCTCCAACATCCAAATTATAGGGGTACCAGAAGGGGAAGAGGAACAGCAACAAGTGGAAAACTTATTTGGACAAATAATGGAGAACTTCACCAATCTGACAAAGGAAATAGACTTCCAGGAAATCCAGGAAGCTCAGAGAGTCCCAAAGAAAGTGGACCCAAGGAAGAAGACACCAAGGCACATCATAATTACATTACCCAAGATGAAAATGAAGGAGAGAATCCTAGAAGCAGCAAGAGATAAGGGAACAGTCACCTACAAAGGAGTTCACATCAGACTGTCAGCTGATTTCTCAAAAGAGACCTTACAGGCAAGAAGGGGCTGGAAAGAAGTATTCCAAGTCATAAAATCCAAAGACCTACATCCAAGATTGCTCTATCCAGCAAAGCTTTCATTTAGAATAGAAGGGCAGATAAAGCTCTTCTCACATAAGGTCAAGTTCAAGGAGTTCATCATCACCAAGCCCTTACTATATGAAATGTTAGAGGACCTTATCTAAGAAAAAGATAAAAAATATGAACAGTGAATGGACAGCAAACTCAGTAACTAACAACCACACCTAAGACAAAAGCAAACTAAGCAGACTCCTAAAACAGGAGCAGAACCACAGAAATGGAGATCACTGGGAAGGTTAGCAACAGGGGAGTGGGAGAAGGAGAAGGGGGGAAGAAGGTACAGAGAATAAGTAGCATAGAGAGTGGGGAGAAAATAGGGGGAGGGCAAGAGTAGTGTGGAAAAATGTAGAAGCTAAAGAACTTATGACACATGGACGTGAACTAAAGGGGGGGATTGTGGGGGGGAGGGGTGTGCAGGGGGGAGGGGAATGAAGGGGGGAATGGGACAACTGTAATGGTATAATCAATAAAATATATTAAAAAATATAATACAAATTAAATAAACAGCCTACGTTCAAGAAAATCTACAAGTGATACCTACAAGAAAGTACCTTTAGAAAGGTACTAGGACTTTTAAAGTAACCAATTCTCTAATCTCTTACTTCAGTAAATTTGGGTTTCCACAAGGTTATCTCGTAAGTACAGGGTCCAGCAGAAGTGAGGCCTGCTTGAGCGTGGTTGGTAGGGTAAGAATATAGGTGCACAATTTATAGTTTTAGTTTGAACACTTCACCTAAAAAGTTATATGGTGTGTGTGCTATTGTAATGTGTCAGAGTTACATGCTTATGATTCTGTAATAAAAAAGAAGGGCATTATTTGTGCTGACTCTCTATAATAATAAACTATTGGATTTGCTCACCTGGTTCAGCATTTCTCAATGCATTGTGCTGTAGTAAACAACCGATAAGGCTGAAAAGGCCATTTCACGGTATTGATTTCACTGCAGAGACAGCACAAGAAATGTGCCTTTCAATCCAACGAAGAAATAAACTGAGCTGCCGTCCTTGCCTCAGTAGAGCTCATAATTAGCTTGTGATCACCTGCAGGTCCGTCAATGGACTCTCCTTCCCTGGCTTGCTGTCAATGCACTTCTGAGCTCAGCGTACACATTTATGAGCTACGACTTCCCTGTCAATCAAAAAGTTTTGCTCTTCTGAATTACTGCTTGAGTAGCAGTGTTCATTAAAAAAAGAAAAAGGCCCTTTGTGGTTAGCCTAGAGAGCACTGTGGAAATGACCTGCCCTTTCTGAAATGAGGTGCTGATCTTGCATGAGGTAAAGCTGTTGAGAAACACTCAGTCTTATCTCCAGATTTGGCTGCTCTAACCTTTTGCAATCAAAGTGCCCAACAAGAATTTTACTCATAAGGCCAATTTCCAACTTTAAAACCATCTGCCTAGGGGCAGACAGATATAAATGCTTTAAGCTTTGCTGAACTCATACCTGTTCTAGCAGCTACTTGCATTCTATTTTTGCTCTACTGGGAAATAAAAGTGCCATGAAAATCAATGTTTCACCCTGAAGCTAAAAAGGGCCAGATGACCAGACATCGATACATTCCTCCCTGAATTAGTTCTCCAAAGCACAACTGGCTAAATAAATTCAAACAGGCCCAAATGAGTTAGATGCAAGCATTAGCTGGAACAGTGAGCAAATCTTGCTTTGTTAAAGATCTTTGGTTAATAGGGCACTCTCTGCCTGTTAAGGTAAGAAAGAATTCAAGAAAAAACGCAGTCAATGACTTTTGTATTTTATCCAAGTGGTTCAATGATAAGGAGTTCACTGCCCAGAAGTAAAAACAGAAATTCAAACCAACACCTCTGGTGCTTTTCCAGGGCATTTGGGTACTCACCCTGAGGACTCCAAAGCTCAACTCAGACAACAGCAGGGGACGGTGGGCAAGTTCAAGTTCGATAACCAGATGGATTAGTCTGCAGCACTTCATGAGACACTAGGTTCTGTCTAATCTGGATGCATGTGGACGGCATGCAGTTTCAGAAGGGAAGAAAGGTGACTTTAAACTGCCGTCCCACATGTCACAGTCCAAGGCCAATACCGACATCAAAGCTTCACATTCAAGGAAATCATTATTTCCTTTTCTCTCATTTTGCCAGTGGATATAGTATAGCTTTTCATCCTAAATCACACTAAAATACTCTAAAGCCAGGCCTGTTTCTGCCCTTTACCCTCAGCCCAAATATGATAAAGTTAAAAAAATATTCCTGCATGTTTGCTTTTTTGCCAACAGTCTACAAATCCAAAAAGGTTGATTTGCTAATGAAATGAGCAAGGTGATGCTTGCCTTCATTCCTTCACACTCCGTGGTGAGTTCAGGTACCACTGGCATTCACAAAGAGCTCGTGCCTATTAAAACACAAGGGGGAGGGGGCAGAGTGGGAGAGGGAAGGAGAAGGGGGGAAGAGAAGTCAATGACTCCTGGCTGAGAGGTGTGCCCTCCCCACGATGGAGCTTAAGAGACAAGACTGAGGAACTGCCAGGTTCAATACAGCTCTTACATTGCTCAGTCACACGACTTTTTTAGGTTAACATAAAATTACAGAACTCTTTTGGAATGAAAGGCAAGCTAGTAGTGGTTAAGAGCTCTAAGGTAAAAAAACCAAAACCACCAGTGGAAATTTCTAGGATTGTAAGGTTCTCTCTGAAAACTTGTATTTATCATGTTGCTTCACCTTAACCATTGTAGCATCGGCGGAGAGACAACCCGACATCACTGCCTCCGGAGGTGCTGCCAGGACAAGCAAACACTACTGATGAGGTCAGGCGGCCAGGAACACTAAACTGGATCCAGTCGGGAGAAAACAATTAGAGCTGCACAATAACACACATCCTATAAGACAACTGTCTCGGATTCTTTAGAAAAGCCAATGAAAAAAGACACGAAAAAAGGACTATTCCAGATTTCACAACTAAACAGCCAAATCCAATGTGCAAATGTTCAATGAATTCTGGATGGTAAAACAAACAAGCATCATGTAAGAAACACCTTTGGGGCATTTGGGAAAATCAGAACTCAAACTGCTTATTAATGTTTTCTTAGGTACACAGTAATTAGTGGGCATGTAGAGAAATGCTATTCTTAGCGGTATGCTGAGTACCAGGGGTGCAGGGTACGCAACTTACTTTCAAATGATTCAACAAAATTAAGTGCATACAACATGTATGTGTGTGTATATGCACAGAGAGATAAATGTGGCAAAATTAAAGAATTTGGTGAATCCTAACAACGAGTAGTATCCTGGTGTTCGTGATACTTTCACCGCTCTCATAGATCCAAATTCATGTTCTAAGACTGGGAGAAGAAACTAGTTTTGTCTTTCACGACATGGATCTCTTGCCTTCCTCTCACCAGCTCTCTGAAACAACTCTCACATTTCTACTTGGCTGGGATTCATAAAGTTGGTAGAACTGAAGCCCATTACACTTAGTGAACCTCGTGTTTTAATTCAGGTTATTAGGAATTAGTTGTGAGGTTATAGAGCTTCCAACATTCTCAAGATCTCACCGATGAGCAGAGTAGTTTCAAACAGGTCTGGGTCTGGAACCAGAGAGATACCCAGTTTTAGAATCGTGACCTTTACTTTTCAATAACCTCAGCAAATCGTGCTGTTTGATAGCAGTTTTTCAATGGACACCAAACAAAACAGGGCCAGCACCCTGCTCTTCCATAACAACCTTCTTCCCCAGGAGCTTCTGAACACATGCTACCACCAGAACCGCCGCTTTCTCATGTCATGCTGCTGTGTGTCCCCACGGACGGCGGAGTTCGTGAGGTGAGTGCACTGTCCTGGCCCCAGCATTTAGCCGGGCACTGTGGCACTAAACAGAAACTCAGCCTATCCCAGCTGAATAAAGGAACAGGTAAAATCAGGTAAAATAGAGACCCAATGGGAAGACTTTTCGATGGAAACTGTAACATATTTTAACATATAAGGATGTGGCTCCTCAAATGTGTGTGTATGTGTGAGAGAGGGAGGGAGGGAAAGGAACAACTTGCAAAAACTTAAAAATGTTACTGTTAGCCACTGGGCCTTCGTCAGGGGGTGGGAGAACTCTGGAATGTGAAATAAGAGGAAAGGAGAATGTGCGGGGGGGGGGGCGCAGACCTCCTATTAAGAGCCACAGTTCAAGCGGGGGCCTGGCTCGGTTGTTTGTCCAAAACCTAACAAGTTTGCTGGAAGGCTGCATTAACAGAATTCCATAAAGCAACAGTTACATTTTATGTCTTAGTTGAGAACTTAAAAAATTTAAGATACACGAATTTTTTTTCTGAGCTATTCACAAAGCCTATTTTAACCTTTGATTAAAAAACCAACCAAAAAAACCCAACTCTTTCCCATAGATAACTTTTTTATTTTCAAAGTAGCTATTTTAGTAGTATTTTGTATAATACTATAATGTAATCTGTCCATAACTGGAAAGATGAACACTTCACCATAACTGGAAAACTTGAGCACGTTTGAGAATTTCTGATAATCACTAATGAGAATAGTGCTTCAAATGAAAATAATTAAGTCGACAAAAAGAAATAAGCCTTAGATCTGTCTTGCATAGTGAGTAATAAAGTAACAGCCAAGTAGCGAAGCTTTTAGTCTTTAATGAAAATAGAAATTGAAAGGGTAACCAGGACTTGCCGACTTTTAGGACAGGGCCACCACCAGAGCCTGAAAGCAAGCTTCCCTTTCAAATTCACTGGGCAATTTTTATTAACTCTTTTGTTTTGTTTGTTTGTTTGTTTTTTTGGTGAAGAAAAATAATCAGACCAATCAAAGGTAGGGTATCTTTGGAAAATTTAATTTGGACCATATTTCCTTTCTTTTGCTGAAACTTCCACATTGCCATACTGATTCCACAGCTTACAAAGGGGCAGCAGTATATACTGTACCCAACTTTGCACAGAAATGTAGTTTTTGAATATTTCCTAAAAATGCTTTAAAGGTTCCTTACAATAAATGGCAAGTAAAACACAGTAAGGCTTTGACTTCCCCCCTTTTCCCTGTTTTGGTGCTGCGTGCTGGCGGAACAGGAAGACTTGTGACGTCCGTGCTGGCACCCTGGGGACTGCCGCTGGGTCCTCCGAGGTGCAGCCCGGCACTCGGGAGCCTGTGCCCAGCACTCGTGGCTGAGAGCCCAACAGCCACGTCACAGCGTGGGTCTTCTCGGTGTCCGCAGGGCTCCAGGCCTTCCGAGGAACAAAGGAATCGGGACCAAATCACGACCCGAGGGACGTCTCCCTCCTCATACTGCCGGCCTTACAGTGTGCATTTAAAGACTAAATGTAAATACTCCACATAAAATGAGGGGAAAAACACCCCTTTACTAATTCCCGTATCAAATTACTAGAATGAAAATAAAAGCATTTGCCTGATAAAACACATTTTCTATGGCAGATGAAAGTAACTCACTTGCAGTGTATATTTGTCACTATTTATACAGTGTTGCCTGGTACACAAATTTCTTTATTTGCATCTGAACAGCTTTGCCATTTTTCAAACTAGTTTTATTAGCTTAAAAAAGGGATAAGGCAGCCAAATTTAACTAATTTTGGTTGCAGAAAAGCATCTCAGATATTACCCTTCATCTTCTCAAATGTTAAGAGCACATGATTTAAAAGTAATCAAATACTTTCTTCTCTTTAACAGGAAACTAAGTGGCTACTGTCATTAAATCTATATCTAGTAAGCACAGAGTTCCTCATAAATAGAAAATTAAATTCTTTTAAGGAATACGTTTGTGATTTTAGCTGTGTGGAATTCACATTTATTCACTGAATTTTGTAGTAGAAAAGAGTGTGGTCTTGGCTTCTACATTTCCATGCACAGTGTCTCATCACGTCTCAGCAGGCTCTTCCACGCAGACGGCAGGCCGGTGCCCTGGCTTGCGGGAAGGGGAGGCGGCCAAGCGTTGCCATGTGCTCTCAGAAGCCCTGCAGAAACTCCTGGAGCTGGGTGACAATCTCTGTGTCCACTGTCTCCATGAGGGACTGGAAGCCTTGCTCTCCCAGTAGCTCCTGCTGGGACTTGAGCTTCTCATAGATGAATTGCTGCAGGGAGACTGTGTGCACCGGGTCCTTTAGGGCCAGCTGTGGGACAGAGAGGAGCCACACTGGATCAAAAGGGCAAAACAAGTCCCTCTTACAAGTGACTAAAATTCCTCATAATCTCTTCCACAGCAACACAACTGCTTCTGCCTCCCTTCTTACAAGAGACTCTAAAACAGGCTCACTGTGGAAGTCTGTCAGAGAAATTGTTTGTCTAACCTCAGTTCCCCAGGGCCTGAGTGTGAGTTGAATGGTCAGCCCAGTTTTTCAACAGCTGAGGGTTCATCCATGTAGAGACCAAAACTGCCATGAAGTACCCTAACAGGAACGCTGACGAGCACGTGAACACAGCTGTCCAGGGCTCCTTCTGGGAGAACCAGGCGCTCTGGCCGCAGTGAGGCCTCAGGGCCCACAGGACACCTACCCCACCCCGATGGCTGTGCTATTCACATTCATGTACATGCTTCTGGTTGAAAACAGAGATACACAAGTAATGAATAAAATAAACAAAAAACAAAACCAGCTTAAACTCCTCCTGTCCCACTGGGATAATTGGAAAACAAAAGAAATACAATTAAATTAAAAATAGACCATCATTCCATTCCCTAAAGAGAATAATCAACAGAAAAAATTCTGGCCTCTTGTTTTTTCTGAGCTTGTGGTGGGACACACACACACACAAAGTACTGCTCTTTGCATTTGCATTATTACACAGAGAAAACTACTCTAATACAGTTTAAGAATTTTAAATCTGTGTCTAATGTTTTTGTTACAGGCATGTCGAGGTAACTACAGTTTAAAGACAACTGTACCTATGGTTTTGCTGAGTAATCGATCACAAACACTGTTCCACGTTCCTGTGTATACAGCCTTTGCTCTACATTTCAGACGAATTCTTTAGGATCACTATCTCAGAATTAGTAGACTAAAGGGCATAGACAATTTTATGACTACGATTTGTACCCATTTTAAAAGGTGTGTTTTCAGCTTGTGGTATTGTTGTCACTACTGGTGTTACCATTAAATTCCTGGTGATTTAAAAATTAAAAAGTAACACACGATTGCCGTAAGCTGTACATCTCTCTCATTTTTGATAAACCTGATTATCTGCGAGGCTTGAAGTGCACGAGTTTTTGTGCCCAATAGGCCGCACAGTTTCCTTTCCTTACTGATCCTCAGTTTCATTCCAGGTAGTGGAAGCAGCTGAATCACAGCACTGTTTGATCAATGTAAACAGATTTTAGAATAGCGACCACAAGTGGAAAACGAAACCGAGAGGCAGCGGCACAGGCGGCACACATTTGCAGTCCACCCCTTCTGTGACCACTCCCGAGGAGGCAGCGGCACAGGCGGCACACATTTGCAGTCCACCCCTTCTGTGACCACTCCCGAGGAGGCGGCGGCACAGGCGGCACACATTTGCAGTCCACCCCTTCTGTGACCACTCCCGAGGAGGCAGCGGCACAGGCGGCACACATTTTCAGTCCACCCCTTGTGACCACTCCCGAGGAGGCGGCGGCACAGGCGGCACACATTTTCAGTCCACCCCTTCTGTGACCACTCCGAGGAGGGACAGGCGGCACCATTGCAGTCCACCCCTTCTGTGAACTCCAGGAGGCGCAGGCGCACATTAGTTTTCTACAGCACAGGCGCGAGGCAGTGGCTTCGTCCTCATCCACTGGAAGATAAACGGGAGACAGGCCGCCAGGCAGAACTGCAGACACAAAGCCCTGCATTCACAAGCCTGAAGGCATCCTTCTATAAAATGCACAGAAACTGAAGATGAATATTTAAAACATATCTGTTCCTGTAAGCAACATACAGCAATGTTCGGCATTATTTTAATCACTAAGAAATAGACCTCTTACTAAAAAGGATGTGGACTTCGTTGAATTATCATGAATTATCTACTATAAGTGAAAAAGCAGCTGAGTTTTAAATCGATGTCCAACAAGTCACTCCCACTAATACAATAAAAATGATAAGGTTTAAATGCTGTTTCGATTTGCTATGAAAATGTGAACAGTTAATTTATCACATAACCACACTTTAATTTCCAACAGATTAATAAACAGGAAAAGCATCACTATACTGAACCCGCAAGGTATGGCATAATATTACACTAATATATATTTTTTATTTTTTAAAAAGATTTTATGTATATACTTTTTTAGAGAGGGGTAGGGAAGGAGAAAGAGAGGGAGAGAAACATCAGCCTGTGGTTGCCTCTCACATGCCCCCTACTGGGGACCTGCCTGCAACCCAGGCATGTGCTGACTGGGAACTGAACCAGCGACCCTTTGGCTCTCTGGCTGATGCTCAATCCATTGAGCCGCACCAGCCAGGGCGATTTTTTTTTAAAGTGTGTTATTTATCAGTCATGTGAAGATTAAAAGGAAGTTGTGGAGCGGAAAAGGGAAAAAAAAAGACTTACAGAATCTCTAACTGTACAGTCTACCAGAGCTTAAAAACAGACTTAAGTTTAAAAAACCAAGTTAGCAAAAAAAAAAAAGTGTCTATTTTGGTTTGTGATAGATATTCATACATTAATCACAGCTATAAATACCGTCTTCTGAAGAAATAAATGAAACAGATCCTCTAAAGAAGAATCACTGAGACACATCCACTAGAAATCCAGACATCGTTTCTGTGAAGGTAACAGTGCCTACGGCCAACAGAACTGAAGACGTGGAAGGCACCAACAGCATTTTCAAAACTGCTGCTTTCATACAAAAAATTCCACACTAACACAATAAACTGAGTGATCTAATTTAATGTGAAACAATACAGAATACCTGCCACGTTTACCAGGTGATATATCCTTCAGAAAATAACTAGCTTTCTAATGTAATAATGACCATATTTTACCATTTATAATGTGCACCCACAATTTTGGCCCAAACTTTCAGGAAAAAAATCTTTTGCTTTCATCTTTTAATTCAATTATTTGTTTACATTTAGAAACAAAACAGATGATCATATTCCAGAGTTTTATTCTGCACTCGGATATTGTTACTGCTTTCTAGAGTTACACTTTTAGCACATAAGCACAAATAAAAGAATTAAAAACATTTATATAGAGAATTAGTACTACCCATACTTATAAAGTATAAGTATATATAATGTGCATACTTGTTTTTCCCTCCAAAATTGGGCAAAGAAGTGTGCATTATACATGACAAAATATGGTATAATTAAAATAAATGTGCTACTGAAAAAATACACTGCGAAGACAGATGTGAAGTAGATGCCTGTCTACTCTGAATAACAGGAGGATCATTATTTTTCTGATTCTTGCAGCCAAGTACGGTGAACCAGGGAAGAATGTGGGAGCAAGGGGCACCTGCCCCCAGGTCCCCCATGCAGTTAAAAACCTGCAGATTCCTTTTCTACTCCCCTAAAACTTATGACCAGCCTAGTGTGGACCAGAAGTCTTACTGAAAACATAACCAGTCAATTAATATGTCTTTTATGCTGTTTGTACTATATATTGTATTCTTACAATAAAGCAAGCTAGAGAAAAGAAACTGTGATTACTAAAGTAATAAGAAAGCACATTTACAGTATTGTACTATATTTATCCATACTGTAAGTTTATGTCATCTGTCAGTGCTTACGTCAATACTGCCCTACACGATACACTGTAATATTATATATGTTACTAACACTAGACATCAAAAATAAGACGTTGTGAAAAAGAAACTCATATTTATTTACCGGGTATAACAATTCATGCATTGATAATGAAGAAGTAGCAATAAACTGATTTATGGTAACCATGTATAATTGATACTACTGGTTCACAATAAACTAGCTTATACATTAGTGACTTAACCATTATAAAATTTTTGTCACATGGTGCTACAGTCATATTCATAATACAATACACTGAAGACACTGTTACATTTTTTAAAAGCCACTCACCTGTGATGATAGGCTGATACTTAGTTTCTCCAGTTGCAAGAGAAGCATGAGGTATAGTAACATAACCCTTTAAAAGCAAAGTTATAAAATAGTAACACCCCTAACATGTTAATAATTCTAAGTTAAACACCACTCACCTTGCGCCAACACGAGGACAGGCTGTCCACACCCACACCAATCTTGCACACAACACGCTACACGATGAATCCTTAAACGATGACGACACAAAAATGTCCCCCAGTTCCGTACAGTTAAAACATTTATTAGTTATTAGCACATAAGACACAGCAGTTAAGTTCATTAACTATATGGCATGATGATCATTCATTATTCATTAAGTGGAAGTGGACCATCATCACGATCTTCCTCTTGTCTTCATGTTGAGTAGGCGGAAGAGGAGGACGAGGGGTGGGGGGGGCGGTGGAGGGGTTGGTCTTGCTGTCTCAGAGGTGGGCCGGGCAGAAAAGGGGAAGGAAGCAGATGGGGAGGCAGGACAGGCAGACACGTTTAGTGCGCTCTACAGAAATACACTGTAATTTCTGTCTGACTTTTTTGCTTTTTCATTTCTCTGTAACTGTTTCTAAATAGTATCAATCCTTTTTCCACTTGTTTGTTTCACAGAGGGTCCACGTCCCAAGAAGTCGGTCTTGAACAGCCAGAACACGTCTGCCAGACTGTCTAATGTCAATCTGTCTCCGACACCACCTCTGCGTTTTCTTCCTCGTTGTCTGGCACTGGTTCAGAAACACTCCTCTCCATCACGCTGTCTTCTATTAATTCCTCTGGTGTGGTGTCCATTAGCTCTTGAATTTCTACAACATCCATATCTTGAAACCCTTCACCCCCACATTTTCTTTTTGACCAGATCTACAATTTCTGCCATGATTTCCTTTATTGGCTGTGTCATAATCCTAGGAAGTCATGCACGACATCTGGACACAGTTTTCTCCAGCAGGAATTTATTGTTCCGGTACGATGGCTTTCACAGTTTTTTCTATAACAACGATGTCACCTTCAGTGATGCAATGCTTCCAGACTCTCACGATGTTCTCTCTAGTGGGGTTCTCTTCCATAGCATTGACAATTCTTTTCATAGAGTGCTGAGTGAATGAGCCTTACTAAAAGTCCTTATGACTCCTGATCTAGAAGCTGAATTAGAGACATTGTGTTGGGGCAAGTAGACCATGGAGACGTGCCTTCGGTGTGAACTCAGGAGGTTTTGGTGGCCAGGGCATTGTCCAATATCCAAAGGACTTTAAAAGGCAGCCGACTGCTGGAAAGCTACCTCCTGGCTTCAGGGGCAAAGCATCAATGGGAGCAATCCAGAAAAGGGGTCTTATCGTCTAGATTTCTTGTTGTATGGCCAAAAGACTGGCAGCTGGTGTCCACCCTTTTCCTTTCAAGTCTCAGGGGTTAGCAGCTTTACAGACAAGGCAGTCCTGATCATAAACCCAACTGCATTTGCACACAACATATCTGGCCTATTCCTTCCTACCCTAAATCCCAGTGCATTTTTCTTCCTTACTAATAAATGTCCTCACTAATAAATGGCAGTTGTATCCGGAATAGGGCACTTTTGTCTGCATTAGAAACCTGTTCAGGCCGATATCCTTTCTCCTCAATAATTTTCTTAATAATGTCTAGGAACTCATCTGCTGCGTCTTGGTCAGCAGAAACTACTTCTTGTTACTTTGATAAATTTTTAAACCAAACCTCTTTCTAAAATTATCAAATGAACCTTTGCTGGTACTAAATTCTCCAGCTTTTGATCCTTTACCTTCCTTTTTAAGTTCTCATATAATGAGTTCATCTGTTCTTGAATCACATTAGAGTCTTTAGCATGCCCTTCTTACAGCAATCCTGCACGCACGTGAAAGCTGCATTCTCAATACAAGGTAAAAAGGCAGTTCACAAAAAGTCTAGTCTTTGCGCCTGCTGGCGTAGCTGCAGCGATGGCATCATGAATCCCCTTTTCTTCTTTTACGACAGTCCTTAGGCTGGACTGTTTTACCTTGAAACGGCGGGAACCACAGCAGCAGCCCTCAGCTGCAGCACTCTCATTTCAAGCAATCCGACTTTTTTTGCTGTGTCATGACTTTTCTCTGCTTCTTGGGAACAATTCCGGCATCACTAGTGGCACTTGCTATGGGTCCCATGGTATTTCAAGGTTTACAGTACTGAACTAAACATGATGAAAAATACGTGAGAATTGCAAGAGATCAGTTTTCATTGAGATACACAATGTACCGGAGAGAGATACTGCTCAGGGATTAGCGTTACACCGAATTTTAAGCAGATACTTGACAGCACCTGAGCCCAGCACCACAGTGACAGGAGGTAGCTACGGAATTATTACAGAGGTAGAGCATATACTTCAGTTAGTTTTATGCATCTTTACATATAATATTATGATTTAATGCTGCATCTTTACATTTGTTTACAATTCTCTCAACTGTGAATAATGCCGTGTACAAGCTTGTGCTAATGGGTGTTAAATTTGAAAACTTTTACTTTTATAATAAATTTGTGTGTGTTTTATAGTAATAAATCATAAAGTAGACAAGTATCTATACATATTTTAGATATTCCTGACATATGTTTTTGTCAATTTCTTTGGTATTTCTAGATTACATGATTTGTTTGCAAATTTTCAAATTGTCACAAACATCAAAAAATTTTTTCTAAAAAACTCACTGAAAAAATCTGCATATAAATGGATTCATGTAATTCAAACTTATGTTGTTCAAGGGTGAACTGTATAACCAAAAACCCTGGACATTATATAAAAAAGTTCAGACTCTAGAAGGTGGAGGAAAAGAAGGCAGACTGATCGGGGACCCCAGCACCAAGGGCAACCAGTGCTAAGTGCCCTGGCTATCTTCTTGCCTCACGCATCTGGAGCCAAAGGAGCGGGCAACCTGAAAAACACCAACAAGCACGCGCAGGAAAAGCTTCTCCAAAAAGCTTGCTCTATGCCCTGAGAACCAGGAAAAGGACCACAGAGCAACACAAAAAACTTTTAGACAACAACTGGTCTACTCCAGCTCAATGCCACATAATGAGCCGTGGCCCCAGCCCCACGCAGCGGGGCTTTTACAAGGATTTGACCCACCCACTCCCCAACAGGTCGCGGCACACTGGGAACCTTCCGAGGAACTTTAAAAAAATGCTGATGTCTAAGTTCCACTCCTAGAGATTCTGAGTTAACTGGTTTCAGGCCTCAGGATTTTTAAATGCTCTCATAGTCATTCTAATGTACACCCAACACAGAGAAACACAGCTATAGAAATTTTTGAAAAAAACAGTTTTGAGGACTAAAATCTCCAGTGAACCCAACAAACACCTCTAATATTTTCATATTCCTGAAAAGTAAAATAATATAGGTAATAGATCAAAACACATGCCGTTTTAAAAAAACATTCACCACTACCAATTTTTAGGAGCTCAGGCTTCCTTCCTCACTTAGCTCCCATCCGGCACCTGGAGCTCCTGTACCTGTACCGCAGGCACGCGAGGCCATGTCAGTGACCTTTTCCCCCATTGTCTAAATCCCCTACCACGCAAAAGTTTAATGCGGCTGTAAAAAAATTCTTTTTTCGTTTCACTAAAAATATTTCAGCTGCAGTTGACATTCAACATTTATTAGTTTCAGGTATAGAGCATGGTGGTTAGACCTTAATGTAACTTATGAAGTGATCACCCAATAAATCTGGTACCCATCTGACACTGTACAGAGTAGTTATTACAATACTGCTGACTATATCCCCTAAGCGTTACATCCCCATGACTATTCTGCGACTGCTAATCTGTAGTTCTTAATCCTCTCACCATTTTTTACCAGCCATCCAACTCCTTCCCATCTAACATTTATCAGTTTGTTCTCTGTATCTATGATTCTGTTTCTGTTTTGTTCATTTATTTTGCTTGTTAGATTCCACATATGAGTGAAATCAAATGGCATTTGTTCTCTGTCTGACTTAATTTCACTTAGCGTGACGCCCTCTGGGTCACCCTCTTTCACAGCCAAGTAGTATTCTACTGTGTATGTGAACCACCTCTTTTTTACCCATTTGCCTTCTGATTGGAACATTTAATCTACTTAGATTTAAATGGGTAGTTATGTAGTTACTGCCATTTTATTAAATGTTTTCTAATTGTTTTTCTAAAAATGCTTTATTCCCAAATGATAATGCATGAAATCCTTTTAATCTATGGTGTGGTCATGAATGAGTTATGGCTGTTATAGGCACAGCAGATTTTATTTAATTTTTTAAAATCCTCACCTAAGAACATTTATTGATTTAAAACAATTTTTTTTAGAGAGAGAGAGAAACATGGATCATTTGCCACCCATATGCACCTTGACCAGGGATCACATCTGCAACTTACATGTGTCCCCTGAACAAGAATCAGACCTGCACTGGACAGCGCTCCAATCGAATGAGCTACCGGCCAGGGCGACAGGTCTGCTTCTGAGAAGATGCGAACCAAACACCCCAGTCTGCATTGTCATGCTTATCTGTCAGCCATTGTTCCACCTTCACTGCATGAAAGAGGCAGTGAATTCAGCGCACAACTCAATCCCAGAAGGACTTTTCCTCAACACAACCGCTGTCACAGACTATTCCCATTCCGCACAGGAAATATTTTTAAATTTGTACTCAAGAGCACAAATTTAATCAAACTAATTTTGTACTTCATCAAGGACATTTTTAAATAAAAGTGGCTTCAAAGAGCACAGACGTGGGGGTTTATGGCAGTGAGGAGTATGACAGCTCCGAGGACAGTTGCTGCTGCTGCCCTCACTGCTGCTCACACGCCAGCAGTTACACCCACCACTGGGTATCAAATACTGCTCTGCACAGTGCAAATGCTCACACGAAGGAAGAAAATCTCAGTATTTTTATGAAATGGCTATACTCCTGGAAGGGTTCTGGGAACCCTCAGGTGTCTGTGGGCCACCCATTAAAAACTGCTCTGAAGAGGTAAGTGGGACAGATGCCATTCAGTGGAAGGGCATCACATGCACTATTAAAAAGTGATGCAAATTTAAATTATGCACTTGGAAATACGCTAATGTATTTTTGATATTTAAGAAGAATGAAGTAGCATCATAGAATGTATAGTACTTCTAATTTGGGAACTACATACAGATGTTTATATATGGATACAAAATGTTTGTAAAGATATATATCATAATGTTAGTACAGGCTACCTTCAAGAAAGAATATTTCACATAATTTTGTAGTTTTAAAATAAGTCAAGATTACTTTGGTTTTAAAATAAGTCAAGATTACTTTTCTGATTTTTTAAGAAACCTCTTCAAAATAGGAACTTCCTTATGTAGTACAATGCTTTGAAAAGGCTTAATTCCCCTTTCCTCAAAAGATAGGCTCTCTGTATAAAAACAAAATTCGCATTACCAGTAATTTACTGAGAAAAAAGAAAGAAGCAGAAAGGAAAAGCAAGATCATAGTCTAGTGATGGTCCCTGGGGTCTTATCTAAATTACTAAAAACAAGTTCTCCCAGACTAGGCCACGTCCTTCATCTATAAGCGTGGAGACTTTATTTACACTGTATCAATGCCACTTTGTTAAAGTTTGCAAGTAAACATGGGCAAAGTTACCGAACTCTTCCTGATTAAGGTTTTTTAGTAACAATGCAAGTAAATAATGAGGAAATAATGAGGCTACTCACTTTGTAATACTCAAGAACAATACTGATGTCAGTAGGCAATTAATCTGAAATCCAAAACCAAAACTCAGAAACCATCATTTTATTTAGTTCCAAGGGCTTTTTCAATAGAATTTTCTTTCCAGTGTCTTTTGATTACTGTTACGTAGCCTACTACTGTGAAAAACCTTAACCCCTGGAACACAAACTATTTTTGGATCAACATTTTAGTTCTGCCACAAAAAGAACTGCTATCTCAGGAGCTGTCTATCAATTTGAGTCTCTATTACATCTTGGGAGTATTTCATTTCATTATTTCCTATCCTCTTGGATTGTTTTAATATCACTTGCAACTGCAGGTTGTAAGAGCTAAATTACTCATTGCAACTGTGTATTTCTAAGATTTTGGAAAGGTTTAACATTGATTTTTAGAGTCTCACTTATAAGCAAAGTTGTATTAAATCTGCAACTTAAAATATTTACTACTTTTTATACAGTCAGCCTTAGGTAAAGTTATGTCTTATGACAACCTTTTGTATATTTCAGCATCACCTAGAAATGAAGATAAGGGATGGGTATCAACAAGCAGCAAAAAACATTTAGAACTTGGAGAGGCAGGTAGAATTTGAGCAAAGCATAGATAAAAAACAAATCCTCCCATTTGAAACTGGCTTTGCTAATGAATTGAGTATTTTTAAAGAGCATGTATTATTGAGTATTTTTAAAGAGTATGTTATTATTGATCAACATGCACCAGCAGACAGGTTCTTGTGGGCAGATATTCAAGCTCACAGAGTAAACACTAATTACAAAGATCAATGCTTTGCACATGGCAAGCATTCACAAATGCACATGAAACAAACACAAAAGCAAAATCATTTGTTTTGAAGAGGCTACTGTATTGCCATTGTGTGAGGTCAAAAGTAGCAGTTGTGTAACTACAGCAGGTGGAATTATTTAGTACCTGACTAAGAGTAAACATAAGAGAACTGCTTTTATGAGGACGAATGAGTATCAGGACTTGCATGAATTTTAAATGAAATGGACCTTATGGTAAACAGATCTGACTGAAAATAAGTAAGTGACAACCAACATATAACTAACAGCAAATAAGTGATAGGGACATACTTTAACAGTATAATTGCTTTCTTGGTAAAATGAGAAGTAACAACTTATAATTACTGTTTTTTAAACTGTTATTTAATATTAAAATTTAAGAATTAAGTTTTGAAGATTTCTAGGAGGCAAAGGAACAAATTACCTTTTACAATGTTTTTATTAGAATATCAGTAAAAATATTCATAATAATTTAGACCTATCTGATTTTCTTAACAAACTAGCTTCTGAATAGGTTGGCCATTTCTTATTATTTATCTCCAAGCTTTAAAAAATCACTATACATCAAAGGCGGATGAGAAAAATGAAATAATTTCATCAATTCTAAATGGGGGGGGTATGGGGAGGAGTCAGATAGCAAGTCATAAAGTAACAAATGTGAATATTTTTTGTTAATGATTATAAAGCATTCAAGCCTATACTTTTGTAGATTCATTGAAGCAGTAGCATAAAAAGTATTGTCATATTATAACAATAGTGTAAAACAAATCTGACAATTAGCATAAGATTTTCAGGATTCATCTATAATACTGTTAGGGATTGATTATGTGAATACCCTATAAATATTTCACATTGTCCTTGAATAAAGAAAAATCAGAAGAAAAGAGATCTATTATTATCAAAATAAAATTTGAACACTTAACAAATTGAGATTAAATAAAACAATTTTTATTTTCAATAATAAAAATTTATTCTAAAGATTATTTTAGTATTATGAAAATAAAACAAATGGTATTTTTCTTTTCGAATTTTAAAGATGCTTGCCGACACTGTTTCTAATGAAAAGTTTGCTATCATTTTTACCTGTCTTCCCCTCTGACTATTCCAAAGACATGCTCTCTAACTCTGGACTGAAGTGGCAATGTGATTATGGTACCCATTGATGAATCTTCATGTTTCCTGTGCTTGGAAGATCTCTGAGATTCTTGGATCTGCGAGTTCACAGTTTTCATTAAATTTGGAAAAAAAATACCATTTACCAATTCTTTCTTCAAAAATTTCTTCTCCCTTCTCTCATCTGGGGACTTGGATTATTTGTATATTAAGCTGCTTGAAGTGTTTTTTTCTCCAAGTCTTTTTTTACATTTTATTTTTGTATAGTTTCTACTGTTTTGTCTTCAAGTTTACTAATAATCTTTTCTTCTGGAATACCTACCTACCCTGCATCAGTCTCGCCGATACTGTAGGAATTTAACACTTGTGTCTAAATTTGTAGGATGTGGGGATACTGTAGTTTTTAATCCCCAGAAGGCTGATGTGAGGCTTTCAAAAATACCTTCCAAGTGTCTACTTAACATACTCAGGCTTTTTCCTCTGGCTTCTTTACACAGGGAACGCAATTATAAAAACTGTGTTAATGATCCTTTCCACGAATTCTGCCGCATGTACCTTTTTGTGGGTAGTCTCACTGAGTTCTTCTCCCTGGGCACGGAGCACAAACCACCACACCCTCCTCTAGCAAAGCGGCTCCTGAAATCAGGCCGCATTCTAAGGCTGCTTCAAGACAACACTAACAGTGAGCAAATCAGACTGCCGATCGCCTAACTTCAAAACCAACCAGACACAGTTCTCTTCCTAGTAAATAAATAGTTTCATTTTAAAATGAAAAAAATCAGCTATGCTAGATTTTTCTTTTAAGTATTAATTTATTATCATCTATAAGCAAACACTTCCTTTGAGACTACAACCAAGAAACATCTAGATAGTTCTCAAAAAATTTCTAATGTTAAAGATATCACAGAACAAGAATGATGACATAATTACTGAAAGAATATATATAATTTATACTTGTAACCCTGAGCTGAAACTAATTTTGTTATTGAAAAGTTATTGAAAAATTAGCCTTGTATTCATAATTAGATTTATTCAGGACCAAAATACATACTCCCAGCTCTAATCATAAATGCTATGCTATCATCAGCATAAAACTAAGACTTACATCTAAGGCACTGAAAATCTTAGTAGAGATAACAACATAAATCTATATCAAATAGCGTGATGACTGATTTCAAATAAAATCACCCACTTAAAAAAATGGTTGTTCTATAAATCAATAGTACCTATAATTAGAACAACGATGAAAACAACCAGCTTTCAAATAAAATTTAGGATTACAAAATTGAATCAAGGAACTTAGTGTTATTTTTAAATTACATTCTCACACTGCTCTTAAGATAGTATTTTACTTACCTTCAAAATAAAGTTAGAATTAAAATTACTATTGTATGATATTACTACTATATATAATGAAAAACAGATTTGGGTAAGATTAACTTGCTAAGGATAGAACTATCAGACAAACTGATGTTAATAAAGTGTGCAAAAAACCTGATGACTAATTAGAAGCAGAATATCTATTATTTGTAAGTTCGGAATCTTAAGAAGAATAATGTTACACTTTTCTGTAACACCAATGACAGTCAGGGCTTGAAAAAGAGGCGGTGAGAGACGCAGGAAGAAACTGTTTAGGTTATGACATAGGCTGTTATCACTCCAAGTGAGGAAAACACAACGTCCATGGGTTTGGGATACCAATCAGCAGTCTCACTTCACAGGAGAAATAACTCCAGAGGTATATTCACAACTGAATACTTCACTAGAATGCTATATACTGGGAAAAGAAATAATATTAAGAGCAAAAAAAATCATTTTTCAGCTCACAGGCCCTAGGCGTCCATTAATTCTCCCAGCATTTCTCAGATGAGGAAGCAGCTCTCAAGAAACAAGGTGACTTGCATTTAACAAACAGGATTAGAACTCAGGTCTTATGAATTCTTGGATATGGTTCTTTCCTCTACACTAGGTGCTAGGAAGGTGATCTGCAGCATAAAAGCGAAGTAAAAGGCATCAAACTTAAAACACAGAGTAAAAGAAGACAGCCAGAGCAATGTAGTTTAGCTGTATGCTGAGGGTGAAACCCTTGCAGTATAAAGCTGAACAACTCAAGGAGTAAATATCATGAGCAGACTAAAATAACAATGATAGCTAACATTTACATAATTACTAGGTACTCAGAATTACCTAATGACATCTTACATATTAATTTATTTATTCTACTTGTGAGGCAGATACTGCTTTTCTCATTTGCGAATTAGAAAGAAGGCATAATGAAGTTAACTGGAGAGGCCAGGAGACTAACTGGAAGAGATTCCAGGAACAAAAAGACAGGAAAAGTTCATTTCTGTATCTATTTTTTATTCCTGTGTTAAAATAAGCATTTAAAAATTCAGGATTATAAATAATTTTAAAAGAAAGACATTTCCGATGTTTGTTTTTGTTCTATTCTTTCTTATCAGATTCTGGTAGCAAGAAGTAATGGTTTTCAAAACACTGCAGCAGTTAATTTAAAGGCATCTTTATAAAATCCTGTGACACATCTCTGGAAAAATTCATTGCAAAGATCCAGAAATTAACTTGAAATGAAGTAACTTCAGTAAATCATCACAAAACAGAAGACTCAGCATCACAAATTACAAAGACTTGAGGGTCACATGTTTTCTGCAAGTAAAAGAACAAACCCTCTGCTTGGCTAAGGTAAGAAACAATTATTTTGTATCAAGAATTAAACTTAACTTCTTGTATAAGGAATAAAATTAATCTGTTTCAGGAATAAATGCCAAATTTCAAAGCTCAGTTAGCTTATCTTACCTTTACAACAGGAGATGGATGGATGGATGGATGGATGGATAGATACGTGAATGGACCGACAGATGTGTTCAGGCCTACAGAATAGGATGACACAAGGTTCTCCCAAGTTTTTAGAAACTGCTTTCGTAACTTACCATTTTTTTCCTCTTATCCTGTTCTGTGGGTGGTTCTTCATCTTCTGTTACTTTTGGTTCTTCAAGATGAGACATTAACATACAGCTATAGTTTTTAAAAAAATGTTTTAAATACATTTTAAAGACTTGAACATACTAAAAACAAACCCTCAATATCAGTAAGCACATTAATGCTTCTATGTAACAAAAATGTACAGAACAGCCAGACAAGTTAGGTTTATAAGTAAAAATAAATTTAATTACAAAAATATTTCACTTCAAAAAGTGCCACATCAAAAATATTTAGAACAATGTACTTCAGTATTTAAGACAGTAAATTGTAAGATATTTATTTATAGGCCACTTTGAACCATATATCACTTGGCAAGCAAGGAGTACCCTTTGTCTTTCTAAAAAAAATGACACTTAAAATTAATACTGCATTTACCACTAGTGTTCATTTGCTTGTAGATTATTATACAAGTTTCATAACAGGAGCAATCATTTCAGACATAACATCATTAAACCACTACAGATTATGTAGCAATCAACTCTGCTCCAAGTGACATTACCACTGTATCATGAGGAACCTGTTCCCGATGGCACTTGTGCCTGCCGAACAGTTATAAATCATTTTATTTTGATTATCTGCATCACTGCTCTTTGCCATTAGCAGAGATAACAAATACAGTTTTCTAGTTAGTCAACACTGGGGCCGGGGAGACACGAAATGAACAGTGTCTAGTGAATCAAGTTAAGGGGAACACACCCTCGCTGTTTCCTAGTTTAGAAGAATGGAATTTAGTAATTCATTTAGTAATTCACCCTAACCAATAAACTGTGGCAATGAAAGCCTGGTTTCTCTTATATTTTTAGCAAATATAAGGAAAGGATGATTCCTGAGTCAGCTTTGTAAATAATTTTTATTTCAGGATTGAGGACTGATGCGGACACCAGAAACTTGATCAGGCTCACTGCTGCAGGAGCCATGAATGTCCCGTGTGTCCTATGCCCCACTATTTAAAAAAAACACACACATTTCTGGGCCACTGCCTATAACCCAGTCAGTACACACTGGCAGGATCAAATAGTAAGAATCTTAGACTGAAATCAGAAACCCTGAACAACAGTAAAAGTTCAATCCCTGACTCTCTGCGTGGCCTTAACCTCTGCGAGCTGCCATACTTTTGTCCACTGGGATGTCAAGTGATGCAGCACAACTAGCTGGCCAAGGGACTCAGGCACAAAGTGAAAAATTATATTATTGTTTCAAACCAAAAGCTATTTAAAAAATTGAAATGTCTCAGAAAAGTCTAGATTCAAGTGTGCATTTCAGAACTAAATAATATGATGGGGTTCTGTCGCACTAGTAATTTTATGCCTGCTGTAGATTTGACCTCTAACTGCAGTAAATCTGGATCTCCAAGGAACTATGTTTTGTAACAAATCAAATTCTTTCATTGCATTCCAAAATCTGTTAACTTACTTGTATAGTAAAAACTCTCTGTTCTCCTTTCTCGGAATTAAAAGATGTATCTATCATATTAATAATGAAGTATATGCTGGATATAAATATACAACACACACATTTTTTTCCCACTAACTACAAACTACGCACAGGGCAGAATGTTTTGCTTTGCAGCCCTGCAAATTGCATTCATTTGGAAAGTGGAAAATAAAAAAAATTTCTTTGAATAGACAAGACCGAAGTTAGAATTCTCTCCTACAGCAAAATCCCCAATTAAAAGTCAAATCTTATTTTGCTGACAAAGACTAAAGACAGGGAAGTAATGTTTACATATAAGGCATAGTGAGAATGAAATCATTTCAAATCAGCTAAAATGCATGGGCTGTGAATGTAATACTAGCAATACACCGGTAACGACAGTTTCAGATGGGGAGGATGGGCATGTGCACGCGGCAGCCACCTCCGCACCCTCTGCTCCCTCACTGAATGGGACCAGGCTCTCTCGCCGCGTCAGCACCTTTTCCAACAAGAAACTCTACCGTGCCAAACCACCAACACTGTTGGCATGCGACTCAAAGCTTTGAAAATTATTATGTTTAAAATGTATTTGTGATATAACACCTTTTATTTAACCTATACAACTCACTTCTGGATGTTGTAATAAAAGCAGAACTGACAACAGTGTTCAATGGAATCTGTGGGAGACACTCTGGTTGCCTGAATTTGTCCAGTTATCCTCCTTTTCTGTGGCACAGATGCTTCAGCTGATCCCAGCCCCACTGCCAGCAGCTCAAGAAGCAATCAGATGAACACAAGTCCCCTGGTCAATGATGCCTTCAACAGGAGTATGTTCAATAAACCCTAGCCAATTAGACATGAAGTCTGATGAAGTAACTTCTAGGAAAGGTTTTCTTTGATGTTAAAAAAAACACAGGCAACAAAGATATAGGGAAAAGAGATTACCTGCCTGGCACTGTCATTGTCATGAATTGTAATGCCAACAACTACACTGTGATGAGGGAAAAATCAGTGCACAAAAGAAGTGAATGTGCTCAGGAGATGGAGCAGAAAGAACCAGGTGTTTGAAGACACTGTGAGGATTCAAACAGCTAATCCTTGAGTCACTTACCCTTAGTCCTTGTGTTGTCAGAGATACTAATTCTTTACTGTTAAAGCCAGTTGACTCATGGTTTCTCTTACTTGCAGCTATCAGTCCTTTTATATAAATACCTTATCAAAAATTCATTTCTGTGCTCATGCCCAGAAAGTCTCCCTCTCCTGATACATCTATTTCCTTCTACTTGAAAACATACACATTCATTCCTAATGTTTCTCTTTTTACCCTGGTAGTTAGTTAGCAAACTCAGAGTTTTATATGCATATGCCGTATATGCATATGCCGTATATGCATACAGAGTTTCCTTAAATTTCTTCAATCCTGTGTTAATAGTTTTGGTCAAAAGGAGCCTTCTTATGCATTGCCTCATGTCCTCTATGTCCACTAGATCACATATGAAAGCATCTAACTACATGTTGTACGAGGGGGCACCCCTGAAACCAGTATTTATAAAAAACTGTGCCTTCACTCTTAAATGTTTAAACTTCATTCACCTTCAAAGTACTTTCCATTTGATGTAATACACCTATTGAGACTTTTTTCCACTGCTCAAAATGGTTTTTGAGTTAATCAATTTTCATTAGCCTTTTAGTGATTCTGCCATTTTTTGTTTCACCTCTTCCACAATGGCAAAACACTTCCCCTTGAGGACTTTTTCATCAGGGCAAATGAACAAACAAAAGTCGCTTGGGCAAGACTGGGTGAATAGGGAGGGTGGGGAACAGGGGACATGCTGGTTTTGATCAAAAACTGCTGAACACTCAGTGCAATGTGGGCAGGTGTGCTCGTAAGTCACCCATCATGCAATGGAGAAACATGCTGAGTCTTCAAAAAAAATTCACTGAGGCCAAATGTAGCCTCTCACAACAATACAAGCTGGCACACTGATAAGAGATGGGCTCCTAGAACACTTACCTCACAGGGAGAGCCTGTACTACAAGAGGCCAGCCCTTTGTATATCAACAGTATAGACAAAGTGCCATGAAGGAACAGAGAAGGATGCAATGAATTCTTCCTGAGAGTCTGGGATGAATTCTAGAGGTAGGTATTTGCCAAACAGGGCAAGACTGAGGGCATCACATGCCCAGGAAAGAATAATGTTATGATTCAAGCAACGTGTGTAAAACTGAATGGCACATACAAGGAATGATGAGGAATCTAAGGAGGTAAGAGAGAAGGCCAGTAATGTAAATTGAGGGCTAGCACAGAAGAACATACCAAGTTAATTCTGTAAGAAATTAGGCTTTTAAGAAATGCAGCAGAATTAATCAGAAAAGGAGAACTAGGGAAGAGGAACCATGGACGAGGTCCCTGGGACCTATGCAAATTTGGGTAACATACAGGTGATAATGTCAGAATTACGGAACCACGGTTTCTTCTTGTATTCTGTTTTATTCTGAAGAACCACTTGGTGGGCCAATGTATTAAGTGAAGGAGGACAAAAATGCTGTTAGAGCCTAAATTTATGACTTTCTTTATGGCCAGTATGTTTTACACCTTCTAGCTAAAAAAACTGCAGCTTGAGTCTTTTTCTAATAAATTTTAGTACCTCGTAAGCATCCTACAGTGCTGACTAAACCCTCTCTTCCTTTTTATTTCCCAAACATTGGCAAGGGTTGTAAATCTCATTTCCAATTTGCCTAAAAACAAAATATTTAAGGAAAAAAAGAAAAACCACTAATGACAAGCATAAGACAAATTTCAAGCCTCATTAATATACTTCTCTGATTTAATGAAATAAAATCTCTACTAACTAAAATACAAACACACAAAGAAACCCATGCAAAAAATGAAACTGGACTACCATACACAAAAATTTGGTCAGAATTGATTAAACACTTCAATGTAAGAAATAAAACTTCGAGAAGAAAATAAAGACATTGGTGTTAATGATGATTTTGGGGGGGGGGGGATCTGATTCCAAAAGCAAAGGTAACAAAAGCAAAAATAAACAAACAGAAACGTCAGACTAGAAAGCCTCTGCACAGCAAAGAAAATTATCAACAAAATGAAAAGGTAACCTACTGAGTTAGAGAAAATATTTGCAAATCATACCACTGAAAAGGTGTTAATATTCAAACTATGTAAAGAACTCATACAACTCAATGGCAAAAAAATCCAATTTAAAAATGGGCAGATCTAAATAGACATCTGAAGACACACAGATGGCAGACAGGTACAGGAAAAGATGTTTAACATCACCAATCATCTGGGAAATGCAAATCAAAACTGCAGTGAGGTATCACCTCAGGCTTATTAGAATGGCATTTATCAAGACAAAGAATGATGAGTGTTGGTGAGGATGCAGAGAGAAGGGAACCCATGCACACTGCTGATGAGAAGGTTAGGTTGGTTTAACCACTATGAAAAACAATATGGAGGCTCCTCAAAAAATTAGAAATAGAACTACCATATAGTCCAGCAATTCCATTTCTGGGTATTTATAAGAAGAAAATAAAAACTGGTTTGTAATCACAGAAGTCTGAGGTTCCTACTTCATCTTAACTCCTATGTTCTCTAAAGTTAAGTTACATGTCAGACACTTTATTTACACATTTTTAATACGATTCAACAACATATACCTGCTTTCTATATTTTTCAACAAAATATGATTCAAACAGCAATCTTTCCCATTTGCTATAGATGGGAAAACAGGCTCAATTCATTACTGAGGAAAACCCATAGTGGTCTGAAAATCATAAAGCCTTGCTTGTCATTATATGAAACATGCCCTTTATCAATAGTAATAAGAAGTGGAGGTAATTCTACTAACTACAAAAGGATACAATGATTGATTAAAAAAAATTTCAGATTAACAGTTATACACATATGAGATTATCAGCACTCATGATAACATGATTTTAACTATTCTCTTTAGAGCCAGGCAAGTATCACATGACCCTCTAATATCTTAAAGGTGCCAGTGACGCTGAAAACAGGCAAATACAAAAACAGGATGCTGACTCATCCCCCCTTTCCCCATGACTTGCGTGAAAGGCAGGGAAACTTTTTATTTGAAAAACAGAACGTACTCTGGAATCTAATGAACAAATTGAACTACCAAGCAAAACAGAGACAGACTAAAGAGAGCAGGATGACAGCTAGGTGGGGAGGGGGTACGGGGCAGATTAGGAGTGGAGGGGTCAAGCAAAAAGGAAAAGGACAAGAGCGTGGTGACTGAGGTGGGGGGAGGGTATAGGGGGGATAAGTGATCATGGAAAAAATACAATAAAAAATAAAGTCAGTGAAGTAGAAGAGATTCAAACTTAGCTCTGCTTGATAAAAAAAATACTCAAAACATCTTTAAAAAATTCATATGCTAAAATGCACTTGGATTTAAAAATAATCAAATCACAAAATAATTAGACCAAAGAAGCCCAATTCAGAGTTTTACTATAACAAATCTGATCTCAAGATTAAACAATAGATATTATAAGAAAACTAACAAATAGTTGCTATACTGTTTTTCTATAGTGATAGGAAACAAAACTCATGCAGGATATAATTAATTACCACCCCACCCCACCCCATTTTGTCCAAGTGCAATCAATTAAAGGATCCATCCACCTACTCTTTGTAAGTTCCCGTCTCATGATCTTCCGTCATGACATCATGCAGGCCCTCCACTGAGATGTTTATAATTCCACAGAACTTATCCTGGATAACACTAGAATACAAGAAGAGCACAACAGGTTAAACTGGAGTATTTCAACAGGTATTTTCTTTTTCCTAACTATACTCTTGATGATGAAGAGAAACGTAGTTCTAAAATACAAGAAAAACTTTCAAACTATTTCTTGCATATAACTTTAAAATTTTCTTTCACTAGATCATCAGTGTGTTTAACTAGTAGAAGCATAGACTACACAGGAAAGAGATGCTTTAATATTATTTAACTTATAATAGTCTTGTGTTGATTTTATGACTAGAAAGGTAAAGATACAAAAATGTTAAAGATTAAAAAACCTCTACTCTTTTAAAAAGATACCATCCAGAAAAATAAAAGACAAGCCATAGACTGGGAAATGAATATCTGTAAAACATGTATCTGACAAAGGACTTGGGTCTAGAATATATAAAAAAAACTGAAAACTCAGTTAAGACAAATAACTCAATTTAAAAATGGGCAAATATTTAAATAGACACTTCACCAAAGATATATAGAGATGTCATATCGGCACCTAAAAAGATGCTCTACATGTATCATTAGTTATATGAGAAATGCAAATTAAAACCACACTGAGATTTTAATTAAAAATAAAATTAAGAAGACTGACAATACCAAGTGCTGGCAGGGACGAGAAACAACAGGACTTCCCATACAATGGTGGCAAGAATAAAAAATGGCACATCCATTTTGGAAAACACACTGGCAATTTTTAGGAAGATAAACACACTCCATATTACTAAGCAATGCAATTCCTAAATATTTACCCAAGACCACAGCAAGTATCTTTGGATCCGTATATGAATATTTATTATAGTGTTATTCATAAAAATCCCAAACCGCAAATGATCTCAATGTCTATTAACTAGTGAATAAATAAAAAAAACTATGGGACACTTATTTAATGGAATAGCAGTCAGCTTAATAAAAAGGAACAAAACAGATACATGCAAGAAAAATAATACCCTAAGAAAAAAATATACCCAAAAGGCTACACATTGTTAAGACTCTATTTATATGGCTTTCTAGAAAGGCAAAATTATTTATTTAATTAGTGGCTGCCAGGCAAAAACCTAAAGGGAACTTTTTGGGGAGATGGGAATATTCTGTATCTTGAGTGTGTTAGTGGGTACATGCTGCGTACATCTGTCAGAACTGTATGCAGGCCCTGGTTAGGTTAGCTGAATTGGTGGGAGTGTTACCCCAATATGCCACGGTTGTGGATTCAATTCCCAGTCACGACACATACAAGAATCAACTAATGAATGCATAAACAAGTGGAACAACAAATCAATGTTTTCTTTTTCTTTGTCTCCTTTCCTCTCCCTGTCTCACTTAAAAATGAAAGAGAAAAAGAAAAAAAAAAGAAACCCTGCATGCTTAAAAGAGGTTTCACTATATGTAAACTATGAGGCCTGTCCAAAAAAAAAATCAACCATTGTTAATACAGTGAGAACAGTTTGTGGACACCCATGCAAGCTGGCAGCCAAGGAGAGTGGACGGGAATGCATATGTGTGAACAATGATGACTTCACTGTACTAGTCAGTACGGGTGGTAGATGCTGTTGAGTGAGCATGTGGACTGTATGGCCGTCACATTCAAAATGACTGAGTGAGTAGAGCAACAAATCTGCATCAAATTTTGTATTAAGATTGAACATTCCTCTGCAGAAACTATTCAGATGATTCAGTAGGCCACAGCTATGGGCAACTGGTGATTGGCAACATGTCTGCTCATGCATCACGTCTGATGCAGTTTTTTAGCGAAACATCAAATCACCCAGGTGACTCAGCCCCCTACAGCTAAGATTTGGTGCCCTGCAACTTCTGGCTTTTCCCACAACTAAAATCACCTTTGAAAGAGAAGAGATTTCAGATCTTCAGTGAGATTCAGGAAAATATGATGGGGGCAGCTGATGGTGAGTGGGTGAACTGTGTGAGGTCTTAAAGTGTCTTCTTTGAAGAGGACTGAGGTGTCATTGTCCTATGTGCAATGTTATCTTCTATCTTCTTCAGCAAATTTCTGCTTTTCATAGTACCTGGCTGGATACTTTCCGGACAGGCATTGTGTACCTTCATAAACCTGACTTTTAAAAAGTGGGGGTACATACCCCACCCATGGCCACACTAAATCATACTACTTGATTTTAAAACGAACTGAATAAATTGTAACTTTTGTCTCCACAGAACTTACCCCTATCAGGGCTCTATGGTGTTTCTCATACTGCATTAACATGTGTAAGTGATTTTTAAATGTTGAGTGAAGTAGTTCCCAACGTCACCACTTTGGGCCATGCATTCCCATCTCTGTAAAGTCAAAACTCTTTGTCTATACATTCAAATGTGATCAGATTTTAGAAAACTAAATCATCACATGAGCAAATAATAACCAGGTGATATCATTTGAGTACATTTTAGTCTGCATATAACACTCTAATGCAGGACTATAAACTCCTGATGTTACTGTGTTTCCTTTATATATGAATGAAAGAGCCTCTGAAGAAACATATACACAGTCTACATTATCAGGCCTTACTGAGAAACACCCTGGAATAAAAAATTTTAAATAAAAAATTTAAAAAACAAATTTTTACTGAAAATTCAACTACTCTGCAATCCTACTGAAGTGAATTCATTTTTGTAGGGTGTTGGTCTCCTTGTAAAAATGAAGGCTGGAGTCAGGGATGGCAAACAAATGGAGGAAAAGCCATTTCCCTTCTCACTGCAAGCAGTTCACCCCTAATCCATGAGAGCATGCTAAGCAGGCAGGGTCTCAGAGCCCTGTTTAACACAGCGGCATTCAGGCCAGCTCTCAACCACTGACCGCAGTTAGTTAAAACAGACAAAGGCCCTCTCAACTACAGCTTCCAAAGCTCTTTACAGTGCTTTCTGTCATACTGTTCGGGAAGAACCCACTCAGCTGCCTTTTCTACTCACATCACCTCAAAGCATCAAAAAATTTCACAAGAAATCAGTGTCATTTCTGACTACTGTGTATTTGCTCAAAAGACAGATTATGAATTTTCCTAACAGATACCTGGCAACCTGAGAATGACTGTGTTCTGCTACATGGGTGAGTGTTAACTGCAAGGGAGTGTATTAGAGAAAGAAGAATGGTAAAATTGGACAACCAGCTCATCTGATTACAGGTTTTACTTCAAACTGTCATACTGATCAGTACGGTGGTGTTACTAGGACAAGCACACGTGTTTCTGAGAAGGTACTAAGTCATACCTTTGCTACATGCAATTATGAAAAAGTAATTAGCATTATGCTGAATTAATAAATGATGCAGTTCTAGCACCTTAGGCCTCAATTCAGACATGAACATTCACAAGTCATAGCGTTTGAGGCTAAGAACAGGTTTTGATAAATCAGACTGCAGCAGAGATAAAATAAACTTTACACAAGTCTTGCCAAAAGCAGTAACTTCAACTCTTTCTCAAAAATGATGAGATTGTTTAGATGACACTGCTAGAACCAGAATAAACCTTGAAAAGTTCTAAGAAAAATCTTATGAGTTCAGAAACTTGAGATGTACTAAAAGCCAAAATACAGAATTAATGAAAGACTGACCAAAAAAAGGTGTTAAAAATTAGAATAAAGAACGGATAATGATATTCACAGAAGCAGATCGCACACAAGCTGGAGGACACTGTTCCAACCTCTGCTCAGCCTGCTCATGCTGTCCAGGAAGAAAGACCACTGTCCTGGCCCTGCTCATTCAGGTTCAGAGAGCTCAGTAAGTGATACGACCCTGGGACTTGACCCTCCTGCTTCAGGACTTTGCCTCCAGCCGAATTTCTAGCTCTACCTGCTTGGACAGACGACTGTCTAGTGAGGGTAAAAGAAGAGAGGTGAGACAACCTCAGTCTCAGTCGGTGGTAGATCAGTAACTCTTGTCATTAGAATGTGACACGCTGCATAGAAAAGGACATGAGAGGCAGACATCTGTCTAGCTGGAGTTTGTGGGGTGGGGAGGTGAAGTCCAGTAGACTGGAAAAACCATGCTCACCCTGGAGTACCTATTACTGCCAGCAGGGATGAGGCACAGATTTGCAGTTCAAAATAGGGGAGGATGACTACGGCCCAGAGGGGAAAGGTATGAAAGCTGGCTTTGATGGGAAGAGCTAATTCTATACAGAAAAAAAGAACTGAAGAAAATGAGTGGGAAGGAAGTAGCCACATTCTGGGATGGGTAAAAGGAGAAGTTATATGATTATCTTCAAAGAATTCAAGCTCAAAAAGCACTCAAAAGGATGCACCTCAATTACCGCATTAAGCAGTGTGGGGAAAGTACCACCCAAATATTAGGGATAACAAAGACACGAAAGGCTTGTGCTTTCCTGGCACACAGAACGCACATTTAAAGAAAAGAGTAGCAAGAAGTTATACAGTCCTTTTCTCCGTTTTAAGTATCTTAAAAATGTTCCCTCTAAATGTGTAAAATAACACTTTAAAATAAAGGCTTTAAAATCTATTTCTTTTAAACAGTATTCATTATGAAGTGCTGAATATTGTTTGCTTAACTTATTCACAATACTCTAAACCTTGTCTTTTACAAATTAAGAATCAATCTTGTATTTTAAAATATACAACTATTCTGAATAAAATGCTTTAAACTGTGATTAGACATTTAAAATACAACAGTCAAAAGAGAGCTATAAACTCTCAGAGGAATAAAAGAAAATAGGTTTGGACAAAAAAAGAGGAAATGATAAAAGGCATGTACCCAGATAATCTAATATACGCTCTGTCTTCAAATACAAAAAACAGGAGCTAGGCATTACTTTCTGGGTTTTCTTTTCAAATAAAAAATACCCCAAACATTTTGTATGTTATTAGAGTTATGAGAAATACTTTACTAGAATTCTCTGTGTGTCATCTTCTAACTGTCCTCTCATGTACATTCATTGACATCTGTAGACATCTGACATCTGTCAGGTGTAATGGAGAAAAGTGAAGGTAGACAGAGAAAGCATGTAATTTTAGGTCTCATGCAGTTCTTAACCCCTCAAACCAGTACCACCTAACTAAGAAGTGATTAACCAGGGCACAGTAATCTAGAGTACTGAAAAGATTAGCTGAACTATTCCTCACTAGCTTCTATACTACAGTTAAAAAAAAAATCCATATACACACTCTGGAGCTAAAACAAAATAAAACAATGTGATTACTGAATATTACTGCTAAAGCTTTACGTTTTGGTGGGGTCCCTTGAGCAGACTTCAGAAAGACTGGCTCATGCAGTAATAATAAGTACGAGGTGTGATTATACCAGGACACCAATTAATTTATAAAGAAAGAAGTTATTAGAATAAGACGTCATATTAGCCAGGCCAACCCTTCCTAATGAATAACTCACCAGAGTTAAGTTCATTCGCTTTAGTTAACATTTCATGAGACCATGAAATATGTCTGCCACCATTATAGGCCCTGGGGATAACATAGATGGCCACCCTCAGGAAACTCAGAAACTAAAGGAAGCTTAAAGTCTAGTGCACACAACTTTGTGTGCACATAGGAAAGTGTGTTGCACTTTTGAATGTTACCTGTTCTATGATTTACAGGAAAAAAAAAACCAGAAAAAATTGTGTTGCAAACTGAGGAGCTCATTATGAACTGAAAGTCTGCAGGAAGGACAAAGAAATTGAACAACAAATGAGATTTTCTTTTTTTAAGTCAAGTTATGGTATTCTGAATGGTTAACTCCCATCTGCAGTTTTACAGGTATTTCTGACTCACTACCTGGCACACACCTAAAGCCAGTGTATCCTTTCACCTGGATGATGCTAATGAAGTACTGGAAAAATCGTAACTCTAGTTTGCATCCTTGGTCCCAAGGGGCTTGATCATTCTACCTCCAATCAAAATCTTAGAATTTTCAAGTTAACTCATATTTCACCAATTGTGTTAGGAGATGCTCCTCCTAAACAAGGCACAATTTTGATACAAATGTATTTTCATTTCACAGTGCTAAATGGGATCCACCTGACCTGTTTCTTTTTAACTGAGGGCTTCAAGTATGCAAATGAATGCTTTCTATTCCAGTCTCTTACCTTTCATTCCTTCTCCTTTAAGAACTTTCAAGGCCTACCAAGAGCCTCTGCAATTTCTATGACTCCACCTCTCCAAAGGTACACTGCTTTACCCTTCATTTCACTACTTTCAAGCAGTTAAATCAGCACTTCCTGATACAATAGTTCCATTCAACTCACACTTCCTCAGTGAAGCCTTTGCTGCCCACCCCTGAACCCACTGTAATTGAGCATTGTCCTTTAAATTTCTAGTAGCATAACACCTCTGCAATAGGTTGCATTTGGCATGCAACTCATGCGGCATCATTTATACCACCTTTTCCTAATGTCCTTTAGGTTTTCATGCCTGCTCTCCCTAAGACTGTAAGTAACTTGCAGCAGAGCCCATAGGTTGTACTTACATGTTTATTATGCATAATGTGAAAACAATCAATCATGGGAGTTAATCACCCCCCAAAGCTTTTCTACTTCATTTTTACTTCATATTAAATTACAAGCATAGAGAGCTAAGTTGTAGATACTGTATTACAACTTACTACTCTACACTAGACATGAGGCAGAACATGGAACAGAAGACAGCTGTGTGGGAACCTAGTTCTGAAACAGTCATTTGAGAAAATGCAAGCAGAGTTTAACACCAAGGATGAAAGAAGAGAATGAAAGTAAAAGAGCAGAAGTGAAGTAAATCCAAAGGGGAAAAAAATGTTAACAAGCAGAACATTTTCTTCCTTTTTACTTGCCACAAACTCTTTTCCTTCTCTTATTTTACAAACTTGGCTGAGAACGTTTATTCACACAGGCACAAGTTACAACCAGGCTACAGAAAGAAGACAGGCCCTTTCAAAGATCTGCTACTTTTGTTTTTAATTATGTTTTCAGGTATGTGGTAAGTGATGTTACACATATACAAAGACGAAATAAACAGGTGAAAATGTGGAAAATTCACCAGTAAGCACAGATCAACTGACCATTTACAACTATTCCACATATTTTCAGTAAACTTTTTAGTCAAATGTGCACAAGTAAAATTATAGTTCTTACTCTTGACTTAGTTCCTAAAGAAACATTTTTTCTGGGTATGTAAAAGTATCTGTCTGTAAAGTATATGAATTGCAGAAACTTTATGAAAAGTGATTTTTCCTTGTTTTAAAAAAATATGTACTTAGCTCCTTTGAAAAGCACTCACTGGACCTTTCGCTAATGACCCACTGAGCTGTCAAGAAAGGGCAGAGCGGAACACTGCTTCTGGGTGAAGTGGCAACATGTCCTGTTGCTTCGCTTCAGGCGGTGGCGTGACAAGGGAAAAAAAATACGCACTTAAAAATCAACCATTCTTCCTTGTGTTATTCACTCAACTTAAAAAACCATGCAGACTTAAAACTATTTGACCTTTTGTATCATTAGGAACCTAACCACAAGTGTTCAGAAAACAAAATGCCTTTAGAAAGATAAAAAAATCAATCTCCAAGGGCACGAGTAACTGAAATACTCTAATATTCACTTAGCCTAAATAGTAAACCTTAGATTAAATGGGAATTTTAGCTTCTTTCTTCTTTTCCCATTTTTATTAGTATTTTTTCAGTGAGCATTTTACATTTCCGTGTTTTTATGTGTCCATCGTCACAGAGCACATGCCTGAAATCTCTTCTCTGTGATGGGTTCCCACGTCTGCATCGCACCTTCGTTCCCTGGGACAGAGAAGGAGAGGAGGCGTGCAGACACACACAAAACTGTCAGTCACCCTTTCGAACAGTTTCATAATATAAAATTGATGATCCACAGTTTTTCACAGTTGCAGGCCCAAGAAAAAATAAATCACTTTACAGTTTCTTCAGACCTAACCAGACAATAATTATACTATTTGTATACCACAATTAATATTTGAAGTTTTCACACTGTTGCATCTTAAATACAGGCGGTCAATCAAATTATGATAATTTAAAGAAATAAAAAGTTTTTAAGCACTAAAAGCTACAACCAAATAAAATACTCTCTTAGCTATACTCTTCTGCTTATGTTGTTTACCGGGATGTAGCAAAGAGCAACAGTCTAGTGAAAGGAAATGGCAAAAGAAACAGCCTTGATTTATCAGTCTTACTCCCAGATTTCTACTGTGTCAGAGGCACAAAGTGGTGACATTTAGACTAAAATTAGTTTGTTTTTTCCCTCTCTAGATTTCCAGGACCAAGGCTGCAAATACTTTTGTCACTCAAATGGAAACATATTCTTTCTATGTAGCCATTCTCTGCATGGTCATGGAAAAGTTTAATAAATCTAGATCCCCTGAAAAATATGAGCAAGGAAATGGAATAAAATAATTCATAGTGGAAATTCACTAAGTATTTTTAAATAAAACTTGAATTTTTACACCCAACAGTGATCTTTACAAAGGCTGTTATAGAACCATTCCACTAAATACCTTTGAGTGTACATACACAGGGGGGAAAATGCCATTATTAAGACAATAAAAATTAGCCCTGGCTGGTGTAGTTCAGTGGATTGAGTGCTGGCCTGCAAACCACATGATCGCGGTTTGATTCCCAGTCAGGGCACATGCTTGGGTTGCAGGCCAGTACCCAGCAGGGGACCCATGAGAGGCAACCATACATTGATATTCTCTCCCTCTCTCCTTCCCTTCTCCTCTAAAGATAAATAAATAAAATCTTACCAAAAAAAGTTTTAAAAAAGGACAACAAAAGATAACTGCAATGACCCACGAGAAGAAACTGCAACACTGCCCAATGCAGACACACCACAACACCACTGAGAAAGGAGATGACCAGTGACTGGTACAGAACTATTTGGAAAAGACATCTGGCTGGAAAAGCAGCAACCGATGCTTATTCTGGATGATTAGCGAAGTCACTTGACAGACCTGGTTCTTGTTTTGTAAAAAGGAATGTAAAAGAATTTACTAGAGATTAGGTAATTATGGGGCTGAGGTATAACCTCACCACTGTATATGTTGGACACTGTTGAAAACAAAGCTGTGCAATAAACAATGACAAAGTAATCATGAATATGCACCTTCAGGACAATGCTTTTTGAGCTGTGCTAATGCTATTCCAGTTACATGAAATGGTTCTAGTGGCCTAGAGTTAAGTTCCTGGGAAGAGCTGCATGTCACGAAGCTCAGACCAAAATGAAAATCATGTGCTCTGCAAAACAGTGTTATATGATCAAAAGGGGACTCTGTTAACGATAAACACACTGACGTCAAAAATTTATATGAAGCATCTGAATAAAACTATCATGAAATAAGAAAAATCTCCCAAGTAATATTTTAAATTATTTTAGAGCATGTCTATGTAATTAAACTAACAACTTAATACAATAGAAATCTCATGTATAATGAATCAAGCTGACCAAAAAACCTTACATATATTTTTCTTATAGGGAAAATATTACAGTTATACCTGCCTGCGCAGGTTCAATGCCAAATTCTACCTCAACACTGCTAGCACATACAATGACCCCTCGGAGTCTGGAAACCCCAAGTACATCTGCATCCTTCACAACCTTTCTTGGCAGTCCAACAGGCAACTCAAACTTAAGATATCTAACACCAAACTTTTGAGTGCATCCCCAACAAAAACAGAGAAACCAAAACAAAACAAAATCTAAACCAGGCTCTCATCCAGATGCCCTCATTTGAAGAAAGAGCAACCTAGCTAGTGACTCAAGCCAGAAACCTGGCATTCAGTTTAGACCTTGGTTCTCAGGTACTCTTCCAACCCCCAATTCATTATCACACTGTCACATTTATCTCTGAATTTCTGCTTGTCTCTATCACCATAATGGATACTGTGGACAAGTCAAATCTGACTCTACTTTGTAGCACTGCATAAACCACCAAATAGAGACACCTCCACTCCCGGCTTCCTCCAATCTGTTCTCCAGAGAGCAGACCAGAGTGCTCTTTTGCAAGGTCTTACCAGGTCTCTCTTGCTTTACAGCAAGAATTTACCTTGTGATAACTTCTCATTACACTTAAAAATTCAAACTTCTAATCAAAGTTTACTCAGCCCCGTTTGACATGGTTTCTGCCTACCTCTCTCTTACATTTAACTTTTCATACCACTCTCCAGCTATACCAACTTTCTTTTCAACAATTTCTAGCCTTGCAGCTTTAATTGCGGAATTTCATCTGCTAGTAAGTCTACTGCCTCAGTTTCCTTGGTTAGTTCTATTTAGAGTAAGGAGTATGATCCTATAATGGAAAAAAACTCAAGTTCTCCTTCCCGAGTAGGAAAAAGCCTTGTTCTGTTCTCCCCTAATCTGTTTATCTCCTGTGAGTCTCTTACTACTCACACATGCTACTTTACTTCTGATCACCAAGTCGGAAGTAAATCAGTAAGTGTGTGCGGGGACGGGCTCCCCAAAGCAAGCATTTCTGTGACACCAGTGGAATATCCTACAATTTAACTCATTTCTAACATTACCTGCAGACAGTGTCAGATCCCATGGGTAAGGGCTCAGGCCCACAAGACGGTCCCCACCACTGTCCACTTCAGATGCCCATCCCAAGCCCAGGTGTATCACCCGAGCTTCTGACCAACTGGCGAATCAGAGGTTCCAATGACACCCTCCTTGAGTTCAATTAATTTGCTAGAGTGGCTCAAAGAACTCAAAGAAACATACTTAAAGGATATTAACAAAGAGCCAGATAAAGATATACATAGGACAAGGTCAGGAAGGCTCAGAAGGGCAGACGATTTTTTATTATCTCACAGGTGCCCATTCTAGGGGCTAGAAAACAGTGCTTAATGAGCCTTTCACAGATGAAAAGCAGATGACTGACAATAAAGAGTTTCAAAAGTGAGAATATGAAATTATTAACAGAACGTAAAAAATTTTGGTCCACGGGATCTCAAACAAAATATTAAGAAAATGTAAACTTATGTATTAAGGCTGGAATTGAGACTAGAAAATGGATGTTATATAAAAGGTATCAGGCAAAAAATATTAACGTTTTCCACAGTCAATGATCTAACAACAGGCAAGGGCTTATTCGCATGTGCTGGAAACTAGAGATACGAGAAGACGTGGCGGCAGAAGGAAGGTAACACATGCACCAGGTCTGCACACTATTCAGGATCAGAAAACTACTTACTTCTACCAAAACAGAGCGCCCTCCACTGTATCACACTGACGCCGCTAGACTCAGGAGCAAGGAAACGATGCCAGCAGCAAGAATGGTGCACGTTCCTCTCATTCCTGCTGCTTTGCCCAGGATATTTCTCTTTTAATCCACATGGCTTCCCACATTAACAGCGTGTTAACAGCTTCAGTACAGTGATGACTAGAGGTAGAGGGCACTTAAAACAAATGAACAGCAACTCTGCTTGAGCCAGTGTAAGACCGAAAAAAAAAGGGCCCATCACAAAAGCAGATACGTCTCTCTCCCTACTTACCTAAGGGACCGTCAGTAAGTCCAGTAACAGAAAAAAGTGTATGTTAAGTTTTAATGAGAAACAAAATGGGTTTTATCAGGAGAAAAAAAACTGAGTTCCTACTTAGCGAGGGAAGGTAGAAATAAAACCTAAGCACTAAATAGAGCAGTCTTTTATTTGGTTTCACATACTCCATTCTCCTGCTCCTCAGTCTAACGCAGCACGTTTTCTAGTGTTTGGCTTAGCAACAGGAGACAAGTAAAGGAGTGGGGTCCTTAGAACGAGGAAGAACAGTGAGCCCAATAGAACATGAGGGAATGCACGTAGGGAACAACTTTGTAGGAAAAGCCCTGCTTTAATGCTTGTGAGTCCTGTAAAAGGTTCTCTAGGTTTTCCTCTACCATTTCTACACCCCTTAAAAATAAATATACCAGATTTTCTGTCGGTGTTGTGATACAAGTAAGATAATTAATTAAATAAGGCCCTAATTACATGTGGTTCCCCCTCCACCTTAAAGCTTAAGCACTTGGATACTTCTATACTTCATAAGTTCAAGAAATGCCCACATATATGTTTTGTTTGAATGTTCTATTTCCTAACCTGAGCAGTGGTTACACAGGTGTAGCTACTGCACGTGGTTCACACATTAATAAAAGTTTTCTGTGCTCACTTGGAAGTACATATACTAAAACTGGAGCGATACAGAGAAGATTGGCATGGCCCCTGCACAAGGATGACATGCAAATTCGTGAAGTGTTCCATATTTTTTGGCTCAGCGGCTTGAGCACTGGCTTGCGAACTAAAGGTTCACCAGTTCAATTCCCAGTCAGGGCACATGCCTGGGTGGCAGGCCAGGTCCCCAGGAGGAGACATGGGAGAGGCAACCACACATTGATGTTTCCCTCACTTTCTTCTTCCCTTGCACTCTCTCTAAAAATAAATAAACAAAATTTATTTTAAATTTTAAAATATAAAAGTTTTCTTAAAACTATTGTATGTGGGCAAATGATAAATATCATGTATTAATATTAGTGTAGCAAATATCTGAACAAATTCTACTACTAGGTGGAGGATCTCTACAGACAAAATATTTAAGGCAATGTGATAGAAGGGAATAAAAACTTGTCCAACTGTTCCTGACTCAAGACAAGGTGGCCGTGAGGCAAAGTAAATGAACAAAGTAACCTGGAACTTACGTATGAGGAAGTCAAGGACTCACTAAGAATGAGAAGTCGATGGAAAACAAACAGGCATCCAGAGATCCTCTTCCCTTATTTAGTTCTGAGCTTTACACAATTCTCTCCCTCTCCCACAATGTCCCCGCCTCTTCCCCCCCGCCCCCCCAGTACTTTGCCTCCAGCTATCAAAACACTGTCAATTCCCCACTTTGAGAAGATTACAAAACACCTCTGATGGCTCTTACCCTATGGTTCCACTCCATCACCTGGAACCTCCTATTTCCTGCTCATTCCAGTTGAAGTTTCTGTCCCATATCACTGAAGCCCTCACTGCTAATCTGACACCAAATGTCCCCAATTATCTCAGAAGTGAGAGGCATATGTCTGAAATTCCATGTTGAAATTCTAAGTGCATTTCCAAGTTATATTATAAATAAATGGTAGTTGAATTCTACACTTCTTGTTTGTTAAGGATGGCAGGGAGGAGGAGTGGGGACCGATGACATTTTGGGGGTATACCCTGGAACCTTAAACAACTTCTTATAAAATTCAGCAGAAAAGTGGGAACCTATTTAAAACCATCCCTCTAAAACACAATCACATTGCATTAGGAGCCCACCTGTTTCTTGGTGCTCTAGTCAAGAACCTTTAGGATATGGTAAAGAAATACAGAAACCTGAAGAGTAAGTTTCTTTAGCTATATTAAAAATATTATTTGGGCTCTGGCCAGTGTGGCTTGGTTGGTTGAAGCAATTGTCCCATGGACCAAAAGGTCACGTGTTCAATTCCTGATCAGGGCACTTAACCCAGCTTGTGGGTTCAATCCACGTTGAGTGTGTGTGTCTACCTGTGTATATGTGTGTGTGTGCACACGTGTGTATAATTTGGTGTCGACTATTTTGTTCAAAGTAGTGCTGCTCAAAATGTGAAAAATCAAAATACAAAAATAATAGCAAAAAACTTCTATGGACAGATCACTTCAAATCAATTTTACCTTAAATTTTTTAAAAACATGAAAATACCAAACAACAGTGAAATGTGAGCTGGCTACCATTAATAAAAGAAATGGCTACTGACAAAAACTGGAATGAGCACTTAATGAATATCACTGTGTACAACTATAGTTCTACACAGAAATTGATACTAGTAAGATTAAAGTTTTGTAGTTGAGCCTAAATCAATGAGAAATTATGTATAAAAACAAAGAAAAATTGGTAGAATTTCTAAAATATCTTCTTTAAGCTGGGTGAGAATGATTTTAAGAGCAAAATAAATATTTTGTTATACAGATTTTTCTTAACTTCACAGTCACCTATACTACTAATCATCTTTAAAAAGATGTGACTTAGGTGGTGGGGAAGGGGGACGTGGAGTTTTCAACTTCTACTTTATTTATTTCTATATTGTTTGAATTCTTTTTTTCTAATAAAATATGTACTGTTAGTAATAAAGAAAAATTGTGAGGGGTTGGGCAGACAACAAAAAAGTGTATTATTAAAAATATTTTTCGGCCCTGGCTGGTGTAGCTTAGTGGATTGAGCGCGGACCTGCGAACCAGACAACTGCGGTTCGATTCCCAGTCAGGACACATACTGGGGTTGCAGGCCAGTTCCCTGGAGGCCAGTTCCCAGCAGGGGACACATGAAAGGCAACCATACATTGATGTTTCTCTCCCTCTCTCCTTCCCTTCCCCTCTAAAGATAAATAAATAAAATCTTTAAAAAAATATTTTTCAAGGTGAACCAAACACCACATACTCTTCCATAGTAAAACAAATAATTCATGAAAGAACAGATTTTTAAGAAATACATTCAGGTTTTCTGCTAAAGTCACAATCAAGGACATACATAGCTTTAAGCTAGTCAGGAAAAAGCAGAACATTGAAAACTCTTGGGGGGAAAGGGCTGCAGCTTTAACTTCTCTGTAATTTGTAGTATACCCAGAACCACTACCAAGCTCCTTCTTGCTTTGCTCTCAAGTACCTTACAGCAGTGGTTCTCAAAGCACGGTGCCCAGACCGGCAGCTTCAGCAAACTTGTTAAATTGCAAACTCATAGGACCCATTCCAGACCTACTGAATCAAGAATTCTGGAAAGAGTGGGGAAAGAATCTGTGTTTTTTCAAGGCTTCCAGGTGATTCTCAGTTTGAGAACCTCTGTATGTTTACTGGAGAACATAGCATCTTCATACTTCATGTAATGTATTTCAGTTTCACAATACAAACCAGATAATTATCACATGGTTTAAACACTCCCAGATTGTTTCAGGCTAATTTCACAGGGACAGTATATTACCTTTTAATGATAAAAAAAATTGGGAGGAAGTGAAAGAATAGCACAAACATAAATTACATAATGCAGAGAGGAAATTTAACATATATTTGTAGTTCAGGCCACTATTAGCAGATCAAGAAAGGCCACTTGCTGTATCTAACATTCTGGAGAGTGCTACACAAGTATAAATTTATGTTAATAGAGAAAAACATTACATTGCCTCCATTACTTCAATTACCATCTATCTATATTAAAGACTGTCAGTTGAGGCTACTATCATATCCTAGGGGTTCTTTCATCTTATTCTTCCTCACTTACCTGTATCTTAAACTCATGGCCCAAAATGGTTATTGCTATTGTAAAGACTGTATCATATAATTTCAGAGTACTGGACAGATGAAAGGTTAAAGTTCACCTTTACCAGCTAGATCTCTCTCATCTTCTGCTTGCTGGATATTTCCACTTGGAGATCCAATGTGAATCTCAAATTCAATAAATCTAAAATGGAACTCATTCTGCCCCGACTCTTATCTCCCCACTGCTCTTGCTTCCTTTGCTCAGGGAATGCAGCACAGAGCTGCCTACGTGAAAACCTAACATTTTTAAATTTTTCCCTTACCTGCCGCCCATCAGCCAATTGCCACATCAGTTCATCTCACTTCCAAAGTAGCTCTAGAATCCATCCTCTCTACCCTGGATTGGGAAGGATTCAGATTCCTACCCAATTAATCATCTTCTACTCATGCTGCTCCTTTTAGATAGAGTGCACTTGCTAAAAAATAAATTCATCGTATCACTCCATTGCTTCAAATCCTTCCATGGCCCCCTGCTTCCTTAGGGAAAAAGCATAAAATTACAACATCCTTCATCACGGGATACCTGTGTAGCTGCAAATCTCCTGTCACCACTCACAGCTGCAGTTGTACTGGAGTTTAGCTCCTCAACCCTTCTGATATAATGTTACCTCTACCTGTTACTAGGCTCTCGTCACTGGGATAATTCCAATTCATCTTTCACAATCCAGTTTTGATGCTGCTCTTCTCATAAAACCACCTCCCACCTCCACACACGTATGCCTAATGCACTGCAAGTGCAGTACTTAGAACACTGTACAATAACCATGTATTCCCGCCTCTAGATTTTAAGCTCTACCGAGAACAGGACTACGTTGTTCCCAATTATAACCTTATCACCTAAGCAGCGGTATAGCATGAAATTAAGAACATGGGCTTTGTAATCAGACTTAAGGAGTGCCACAAGTGTGAGGATGTGAGACTTTCTCAAACTCCTTCCGCCTACGTTTCCTTACCTGTCAAATGTAGGCAGTACTACCTGACAAGGCTTTTTAATGATTAAATGTGATATCTAAAGTATTTAGCACAGTGTTCGGTACACAGAAATGTTAGCTATTATTATTACTTCAGTGCCTATCAAAGAAAATTTCTACTGAATAAATACAGTATTCACAAGTTATTAAAAACATTATTTATTAATGCTAAGCTCATATAATTCATTATATTTCCAAATAAAGTTTATAATTCTACAAGGAGGCTTCAACATTATTCATGTCCACAGCACTTAAGTTTTCTTACAGCCATTATAAGTTGAATTATAAAGCTGAATGTTCAAAGAGAATGACCTGTGCATCACTTTCAGGAACAATTTCTTTATGAAGTTGAATCTGCTCCAAACCAGGGCTTTCAAGAGAATTTGGGTAAGTGTTACAAATTGAAGCAGTCACATTATACCTTGCCGACTGATAAAAGCTGTAATATTCAAGTCTACTTTCCCCCGAGTTTTCTGGTGTCTTTAGTTTTTGTTTAAACTGAACAACTTTATAGATCAAAAACATGATCAAAACACAAGCTAAGATAAATAAAGCTAGCAAAATGTCAAAAGCCTCATTTAACCTTTCAACTTCTTGTGTACAAATTAGAGATGTTTTCCCTGACACTGAAGCATCATCAACTGGTAGGGCGCTGTTTTTCTCCAAGTTCAAGTTAACAGAAGAAGTAAGCTGTATCTGCACAGGTAACACTGCAGTAGTCTCTAGTAGATTACCAAAGGCATTCTCTTGAAAAAGTCTACTGGCAGGTGAAGTATGAATTTGTTCCCCGAAAGTAACGCTCTCAGCATTTTCCAAATGTCCCCCAATTGTGGTTACTTTATGCCAGGCCATCATTAACACAGTGGTCTTGTGATGAATATGAAGAGATTTTATAGCCCAAGCTCTGGATATATTTGTTGAAGATGTACTGCAATCTGTAAAGTTCGTCCGCTTAATGTAATGCAACGCTCTGCCAGGCATGGAAGGGGGGTTCTGATAACGGATGTTTAGGGTAATGGCTGAAGATGCTAACCAGTCGCGCAGGCCCAACAGTTTGCAGTTACATTCCCAAGGATTAGAATTTGCCTGGAGATGAGTCAATGAAGATCCAAGGGCTTAAGGACCCTTGGATGTAAGTCTGTAAGATTATTAAATGACAGGATTAAGGATCTTCAAAGATGCTCCCATATTTTCAAATGTATCATTATCAACGCTGATTATTCTGTTTATAACTTAAGATATATTACATTCTTTAACAAGGTAAATGTGTCAGAATTTAAATTTTCTAAATCAGTATGACTTAAAATCAAATGTTTAAGATTATTAATTCTACTAAATTCACCCCTAGTAACATTTTTAATTCTTGAATTTTTCAGAAGCAACTATTTCAAGTCGACAAGTCCTTTAAATGCAAAAGTCTGTATTGCTTCAATATGGGTAAGAAGCACAGTCTTAAAGATTCCTAAGTACTTCAAAAGCTTTTGATGGTTCTTTTGTGAAATTATTACCTTCTAGATACAAACAATCCAGCTTTCCAAGATACTATAAGTCTGAATCTGATATTCTCAAAATTCTACTGTTTGATAAGTACCTGAAGAGCAATCATACGGACAAATGAACCACTCCCAAGGACAGGGAGGTGATTCCTTTAAAGCTGTTAAGTACTAAACTGAAACCAGATCATTAAATACTTCTCTTGAAACAAAGAATACTTGATTATACTATAAATATAAATAATGAAGATCGGAAAGCCCCTCAAATATTCCAGGATCCAAGTATTTCATAAATTTATCATTTAGATATAGAAAAATAGAGGTGCCTGAAATGAACAAAGGCTTTTGGATACAAATACACAATGCCACTATTATCCAAGTATAATGCTACCAGAGAATGAAGTCCCAGTAATTCACTCACATTTACGAGTATGTGAGATCAATTACTTCCAGTCAGATTCAGAAAAACTGTACGTTCAGGAAGATTCTTAGGAATATTTCAAAGGCCTGAGTTATGGCGCTTAATTCATCTCCTAGTGCAGAGCTGATAAACCAATGCACATCCAAGTATCTTTTTACGGAATAATAATACAAGATTACAGGTAACAAGAAGAAAGAGTCAGAGGCAGAGCACAGAAAATGTGATACACACAAAGCCCTGTTCTTGTTTTTTCCTCCTTGTATCAGAAAAGGCTATAAAAAGAGAAGATAAAACTTTAAACTTAAAAAGTTCTTACTATGTATCATAAATGATACTAAGATGATAGTGTAAAATAATGAATTTGGAGTATGTTCTAGAATTATTAACACCTCCAGGCCATTAACCCACTGTTTGAGAAAATAATAATTCAAATTTAATAAACTGCAAAATAAAATGTTTACTAAGTTCATTTAAAATATTATAATTTACTATAACAAGTGAACAATGATAGTGCAGAAATACTAGTCTTTAGATATATAGTATATCCCTTTATTAACTTAAAGTTGAATATCAATTAAATAAAATTATAATTTATGAAAATACAAATTCATTGCAGAACAATTAAACTCCCTTGAAACTATAGTTTTTTACAAATCAAATTATTTTTTTTCAACTAAAGTTCATATTTAAATCAATAGTCTTACCAAGAACAGGAAATTCGTATTATTAACACCCGGCTGATTCAAGTAAAGGTTTTCTTTCTAAATCTGAAGAAATTTCTAAATCCAAATCCATTTCTTTCTGTGGTACCGTTGACCTCCAGCCCTCCACTTTTTTTTTTTAAAGTCACTGTTTGCTCAGGAAACACCACTCTTCACATTGGTTCCTCCACAGTCAGAGTGTAAAACAGAGGTTGCCATGGAGACAGGAAACTGAGAGACAGGAAGTAATTTTATCTGTGTTTCAAAAGTATTGTTGAAAGGAAATCTCAGGAACTTATTTTTCAGAATGCAGTTAATTTGAGTTTTCCTAATGCACATACCTAAATACTGCATAATTTTAAAAATAAGTACATTTTTAAAAAGAAAAATGCCAAAACCCTAAAAACTTGAAATTTTTAGAATGAACAAACTCTGTATGTATATATATCAACAACAGATAACTACTGGGTAGAAAAGTAAGTTGAAATGAAATGTAAATAGAATAGTATAACTTTGTGAATTTTTAAATAAATAAAATATTTAGATTGTTTTGAATACATATTAGAACCTTAAAAGAACAGGTAGCAAAACAGCAAGCAATTTAGAATAGTGAACACAAATGTTACACTATCCTCTATGGTCTTTTTAATTCTTCAAAAAGAAGTCGAGGGTATAAAAAATATTAAATACTACCAATCAGTGCCTTAATACAGGGTGGACGAAAGTTGGTTTACAGTTTTGAGTATGTGAAACACAGATTATTCTTGTATCATTAATAATTAATTATCGTATTATTTTCCTCACAAAGAACTGTAAACCTACCTTTGCCCCACCACGTGTGCTTCAGTAATGTGCCTTAGTGTGTACAATGGTATCAGGTTGTACACCAAATTACTGATGAAGGTCACCTTTTGGCAAGAAAAGTTGACAAGAGTGAAAGAGGCCCTTTAATGGCATTTTACTACATACACATGTGAATTAGTTTTGAATCTTTTAATATAGATGCATATAATGTAATATTTCAAGGTAAAGATGTAAATAATTTATTATAAATTACTTATATTGTATATTGTTTAGTCATAATTTTCCAAAAGCTGATTGCTTAGGATTTCTAATTCTGACTTTTATTAGCATTAATAATACCCCAACAAGACACTTAAAATATCAGTGATAATGTAATTGTACATTATAATTTCCTTTCGATATTAAAGCAGCTTTACTTCACATCAAGACAATTACTTTAGCCCTGTTTGGTGTGGCTCAGTGGGTTGAGTACTAGCCTATGAACCAAAGGGGTTCAATTCCCAGTCAGGGCACACGCCTGGCATGCAGGCCAGGTCCCCACTAGGGGGTTCTGAGAGAGGCAACCCACCATATACTGATGTTTCTCTCCCTCTCTTTTTCCCTCCCTTCATCTCTCTAAAAATAAACAAAATCTTTTTAAAAAGATAATTCATATCATGATATGAATTATTTCCATATGAAATACTTTGTTAATACCAAGCGTTATCTTCCTATGATAATAAAAAAATTAGAGGTACACACAATAAAAGATCTTTATCAAGTGATTCACTTCTCACAAATGCCCTTTGTGGCTGGCTATTGTTATTTTTACTTGATAAATAAAGATACAAGAAAACAACAACTATACACACACACATACATACACACACAAACAAATGACAGAAAAATGACATGAATTAGGTAAAGATGGCACAGGAACTATGTCCCTGAAGTCCATTTTGTTTCATATTTTCAGTAACATACAAACTGAAATAAAGTATGCCTCATGGGTTTTTCAATTGTATCATACAACTTAAGAGTTATGATGTGGTTCAGGACACGCTACACCCAAATAAAGCACCTTGGCATACTGCATACTGTAAGTTAAAACTGTTTCAGAAGATAGCAGAAACAGGAAGATGTCTCTCTGACCTTCCCAACTCCCAGCTATATCCCCGTACCTTTTCCCTTCACCCCTGAAACAGGTTATAAAACCTTCATGTGCGAGGTGCCCTCTCTACAGTGGGAAGAAAAGAGCAAACTTACCTCCAAAGACAAAAGGACTCTGAACAGAATACAAACAAAAAGTTCCCCAGCTTTACTACACTTACCTCTCACCTTTTGTCCTTATCATATCTTCCCACAACTCTGCATCCTCTCTACATTAAACCTAGCATAAAAACTCACATATTTAACTATTTTTTAGGTCTTCATTTCCTCATGTAAGTTCTGTGTCATGTAAAACATTAAATTTGTATACTTTTCTCCTATAGACCTTGTCTTCATTTATTTAATTTCCGGACCAAGGTAGAAACTCTAAGTCAGCGATTTTCAACTTTTCTTATTTTGCAGCACACATAAACTAATTTCTAAAATTCTGTGGCACACCAACAAATATATTTTTTGCTGATCTGATAAAAAAGGTATAATTTTAATTCAATCACACCAGATGGCCGTTCTGGTATTTAACTGTGACCATAATAGCTGTATTATGTGACCAAATTCACATAATATAATTTTGTGAAATTTTAAATAATTCTTTTCTTATTTAACAATCTAAGGGAAGACAGGTCAGTGCCCCTTACTAAATCCTAAGTATTGTATATTTTAATAGTCAGGTATTATATGTTTTAAAAATTCTTGCAGCTGCTCTGAGAAAGTTAAGGAAAACCTTCTCCTTCCTTAGAGTTTAAAAAAAGCCAGAGATATTATGCATCAAAATCAAGTTTAAAGAGCAAAGGCTCCAAGGCTCTAGTAAAGAGGCTCTAGAAAAGGCTCTAGTAAAATAGAAACATTAATTAACATTTTCCATTGTTCCAGAAATATCCAAAGCTGACAAAATTATGTATTAGATCTTAGAAAAATTTTTAAAGAAAATTATACCAAGAAAAACTGAGAGAAAAAAAAAGAAACCTATATTATTCATACCACAAAAACTGAAGTAAACTACAGTAAACTAAAGTGACTGAAAAAATAACAAATGTAAATAATACATTTTAGTTCTCAGGTTGATATATAGTAAAATTCAGATATCCAGAAACACAAAGTTTAGCCTTTCTGTTAATGCAGGAATGGAATTCAGAGACTCTTCGTTTTCCTACTTGCTATGATCACAGCACTACTCAAATGTGAAATTAGAACTCCAAAGTTTCCCAGCTTCCCACTGCAGGGAAATGAAGGTACATTCCCTGTGTTTTGATTAAATACTGCCATTCACAGCAATTCACATTACTTAGGGAATTTATAATCTCATGAACTTTAAATCCTGTAACATGTTAAGTCAAGTCTTCATATAATCTCCAATTCATTATAATTCTCCACAATCTGAATTCTGACATTTAAATAAGAGAACAACTGTTTTAGTGCTATATTTTAAGTATGCACCATCTATATTACTTAGAGATACAGCATCTATGTATAAAACAATTAAGGTGGGTTTACATACAAAGAACAGTTTACAACAGAAGTCACTGATCTTATGGATCTTCGAAGTCATTTATGTACCCAAATATCAAAATTTAAAATGGTGTTTACAATTAAAAATAGTCTAGTAACAGTAAAAAAAATATTATCATTCTGCTCAATGTCGGGTGAAATTTTAATGAGAAGCAGTATCTCCATACAGATTGCTGTTTGGGTGCAAGAAAAAATAATAACTACAAAGTGAAGAAATCAGACAACACCTTGACCAGAATTAGCATCATTAACGAGAAGCAGATGGACACCATGTGCTGTCAGATGTTGTATCTGAAGGACACAACAGCACTTAGGAAACATTCCAACCTGAATCTCATCATGAAGAGACATCAGAAACACCTCAGTGAGGAACCTGTTTTCCGTTGAGACAGAGGGAATGAGGGATGAACACAGGGAAGGGGTGAGGAAAGGGAGAGAAGGACAGAAAAGGATTGTATTCTTCGAAAATGTTACCCATTAGAGAGAAAGAAAGGGTCAGGAAATGACGTTAAAGACTGAGAGAGACCGCAAAGACGCAGCAGTGACATGCAACACCTGACCCGAGACTGAAGTTTAATCTGTGCCTTTGGAGGGAAACGCTTCGGAAAACGTTAAAAGGTGTGTATATAAATAATGTTATTTTCATATAAAAATTAGCCACAGAAACCTTTATTCACTCTATGTAGAAATATTATACACTCTAAGAAAGGGAGAAAATTAAGACTTGGAATTATTACAGCTAAGGAAACAGTAAAACAAAAAGAGATGAGACGACTGTACTGCACAATTAAAATTAAAATTGCACTACATTCAGAAAGTGACCAAGAAGATAGAACAAGACTGCATGGAGTAAACATAAGCAAATTCTTGTGTCATTAAGTTGGTGACAATGCAGAATATTATAAAAATATCATCAAGCAGATGGTGACATTCCTTAGGACATAGGTAGTTAGCTTAACGCATTTTTAAATGAATTAATAAACAGGTATACAGACACTCAAAATGTAGTGAATTTAACATGAATGCATGTACAGTGACTTAAGCTTTCAGAATTTTGTATTAAGGTAATTGGATGATTGATGGGTGAATGAGGAAGAGAGGAAGAATAAAATAAAAACAGCTAACTTTATCTATTCAGACACTTTGATATTCCATATGCAAACTCACTGAATCTTTACAATACCCTCATCAGAAAAGACACTATTAGATTCTCAATTTTAAAAACAACTAAACTTAGGCACGGAGAAGTTACTTGGTCACAGTCATTCACAAGTGAATGACACTGGGATTTGAGTGGGGTTATCAAGTCCACAGTCTTTATCAAATATCTGAAGTTGTGGCTTGGAGTTTAATAGTTTTCCAAATGGTTATTCTTTACAGCAGTGATTCTAAACTGGACATGGGAGGTTCTACTAAGCACATCTAGGGGGCAGAAACCAGGGGGTTGCTACTAAACATCCTACACTGCGCAGCACAGTCCTACAACAAATAATCACCTGGCGCAAGGTCACTAGTACCGTGGTTTAGAAACCTTGCTGTAGAACAGTGTATTTCTGCACTTGAAAATCCATTATGATGAAAGGAGAAGAAAATTACATTTCTTAATTTAGCCTGATAAGAAAATCATTACCAACATTATTCTCTAGACCTGCTTATTTCAAGCAAGGAAAAAGTTTTACTGCAAAGTCTAAAAGAAACACAGAAACAGGAAGTTACTATTACATGGGAAATTAAGCAGGAGATGTGGAAGAGAGCAAACTTTCCTGAAGCTCCAACAACTATGTAGTTGTAAGAAGAAAGTCTAAAACTGCTGACTTCCATGTCAACATTACCTTCCGTTAAATTATGTGAATATAAATCTTCCTAAGTTACATCATGGACCAATGACTCTACTGCAAACTTCTAGAGCAATTTAGATTTTTTTGCTTTTCAGATCATTACGTTTTCTGTACCTGTGAATGTTTCTTAATTAAGAACATTTTAAAATTAAATCGTTACTCTTTAAAATTGTCTATTACATTATTCAAGATTTTCTTGGTACCCATAAAATGACATGAATTCATTACTGCCCAGTAGATTTTTTAATACTTCATTTTAAGAAGAACATTAAGATCTGATGTTCCTATCACAAAGCTATCTCTCACAACTTTTAGATGCGAAATGTTAATGTTTAAGAGAATTTCTAGCCTTATTAAAGTCTGCCCCTCAATTTATATAGATTGACATAGCCCCAGTCCAAGTATGCCTTAGACTTGTAAAAGCCTTATATTTACCCTGTGGAAGCCAGCTATTTCCACAACTAACACATGTAAAATGTTTTTGAATTGTACACTTACATAAAATTAAATAATGAAGCAAACAGTATTCTCATAAAAAATATTTCTTAACCTATATCATTTTTAAGAAAAATATTTCTTAACCTATATCATATTTTGTGTACCCTCAATAATATTTACTTCATATTAGAGAAAACTCTAACATGCTTTTTAACCTTAATATTTTTCCATTCATTAATTTTTTTCAAGAAATGCTTACAGAATGTTGACTATTGCCAAAGACCAGGTTCTTTAGCATTTCATTTTTAAATGCCTGAGTAGTCCTCAAGTTTTTTTCACTAAGAAAAAGAAAAACAGCAGTAAGTTAAAATGTAGGTAGCTTGAATTTGGCTTCAAAAATAAGTAAGATGCCACTCAATTCTACAGTGAGGAAACAGGAAACTCTTCTGCAAGTCCACCTGAGAAGCAGCACCACCTGGTATTTCAAAGAACAATCCCTGGCCCTGGCCAGGTGGCTCAGTGAGTTGGAGCATCGCTTCAGACACTAAAAATGGTGTGGGTTCGATCCCAGATTGGGGTACATATGGGAGACAGTAAATCAATATTTCTCTTTCACATGATGTTTTTCTCTAACATCGATGTCTCTGTCTCAAGTCAATAAACATATCTTTGGATGAGGATTAAAAAAAAAGAAAGAGCCCTGGCTTCTAGCTGCTCTATGACATGCCACATGCCAGACCCCAGGCAAGTCACTTAACATTTTTAAGCTATTTATTTGCTCTATAAAAAGAAGATAATTATACCTATACCTCAGGACTGCTTTAAAATTAGATGATATTAAGTGCAAAGCACTTAGCAAAATATAAGTGCTCAATAATTATTAACTATTGTTATGTGTAAGCATAAAACAATTGCCTGTGTACTTAATCCAAATTACTATGATAAAAATAAATAATTTATTTTTCTAACGAATTTCTGAAGCTAACTAGATTTATTTTATCACTAGTATGCATGTGCTCTAAAAATTCCCTAAGACAAAATCCAATATATTAATTATCATTATTCTTCCCACAGGGTTAAGTCTTAAGGTCTATCTTTATACCTTTAAAATTAAAAGCAGCAAAAAGGGGGGCATATAATGCCAACTCCACAAAGCTAGGAATAAAAGCAAAGAAAACATATTCTTATTTAGATTTCAAAATCAAAGTGATCTGTATTTGCTTTACAGAAATGGAAATTTTAACCAAGTTTGTAAAGTATAATATAATGATTTCATCTATGTCAGAAAGAAAGAACTTGCAAGCTTCTTTACACATATCCCAAAATAATCAAATATTATGTAAGATACTTCTGAATTACCAAGAGAGTAATTCATAAAGCTCTATTGACATTGAAAACATTATATGTTTCATATATTGATATAAAAAGAGGACCTAAAATATGTCTAATAAAATCTGGTTATTATTAAAAAAAGGAAAATTCAGACAAGAATTTAAAAAATGGTAAAATGAACGTGACCATTAAACTGCAGTGCCTACCACTTCCATTCACATATTTTTAAATCTAAACTAGCACCTGCTGCATCATTAACTACTAACAAAATCAGCATAGATATACAGTAAGCAACACTGCCCAGAAACACACAGCAATACCAAATGGCCAAAACAGTGCACAATGCTAGTACTTTGACGCCTTAAAGAAACAAATTTTATGAAACTGTTTCCTCACCTATTATCAGATGGCAGAAGAGAAAGCAAAGCCAAAGCTGAAAGTTTTCTTCTTTCAGGCTGGGTAATGTTGTCCATGCGATCAACCCACATTTCAATCATATTTCCCAAGAGCTGGTCCATCTGAAAGAAAGAGCAAGAGGCATCTCAAATATTTGAAATAGTACGTCCTGTGGATAAGTACTATTACAGGCTAAAACCTTGTGCATGGCTGAAGGTCAATTCCAGCAAACCACAGAATTAGAATACAAAAATATAGGGCAAGCCTTCAGCCAGAAAGGAATAATTTAAGCAAACTAGAACTTGACTCTAAACAATCTTGAGATCAAAATAATTCTGAGAACTAAATAGATTTGTTCAACTGGGCAAGGCTAAGGTGTCCAGTTGTTTGTTCAAACACCAGTCTAGATGCTGCTGTAAAAGTATTCTGTTGTTCTGATTAACATTTACAATGAGTTGACTAAATTTAGGGGTGTCTAACCCATGGCCCACAGGCCGCATGCAGCCTAGGATGGCTATGAATGTGGCCCAACACAAAATTATAAATTTTACTTAAAATATTATGAGATTGTTTTGTTTTCATTAGTGTTTGTGTATGTACTGTGTGGCCCAAGACAACTCGTCTTCCAATGTTGTCCAGAGACGCCAAAAGGCCATACACCCTTGCATGTGTGTAGGGTTTCATTCAATCAATTGCAAGTCTTCAGCACAAAAATTGTTTCCCTGAAAAGAAGAAATCCTGCTTCAAGACTATCTACCAACAGATGAATGGATAAAGAAAATGTAGTACATATACACAATGGAATATTACTCAGACATAAAAAAAAAAGAATAAAATTTTGTCATTTGTGACAATATGGATGGGACCCCAGGGTGTCCAACCCACGGCCCATGAGCCACATGGGGCCCAGGATGGCTATGAACGTGGCCCAGCACAAAATCACAAATTTACTTGAAACCTTTTTTTTTTTTTGCACATCAGTTTTTGTTAATGTTTATGTATTTAGTGTGTGGCCCAGAGATGCCAAAAGGTTGGACACACCCAGCAGAGTATTATTAAGTGAAAAGTTGGACTGAGAAAAACAAATACCATATGATTTTGCTTATTTGTGGAATCTAAAGAACAAAATAAATGACCAAAATGAAATAAACAAACTCATAGATACAAAATGATGGTTGCAAAGAGGAGGAGTTTGGGGGCTTAGGCAGAAAAGGTAAGGGGATTGAGAAGTACAAACTTCCAGTTAATAGATCAAAGGAATATAATGTAAAGTAGAGGGAATAAAGTCAATAATATAGTAATAACTATGCAGTGACAGATGGTTATCAGACTTATTGCAGTGATCACTTTGTGAGGTATATACATGATAAATCACTATGTTGTATGGTTAAAACTAATACGTGAACTATAATAAAAATAAGTTTTTTCAAAAAGACTATGACATGAAAATCCTGAGTTTCAGCTTGCCCTAAAAAATTAAAACCTTCCAGTCCCTACAATCATATGAGCCAATTCCTTAAAATCTCTACAGTGCATGTACATATATACACAAACATGCATTTCTCCTCTCTCTCTCCACACACACTTCTATTTTTCTGGAGAACTCTGACTGACACAGTTACAATCTATAAAGTAAGGTACAACCAAATGTAGTGATCTCATAGACTGAAAGTGAGTCAGTGAACCTCAGGATTTACTAGACACTTCTAACACCCTTTAAAAAATGCATTTAGACTTCCAACCAAGATGGAGGCACAGGTAGACACACTGTGCCTCTTCACACAACCAAAATAAGAACAATAATTTAAAAACAAAAAAACAAGAACTGACAGAAAATTGAACTTTATGGTAGTCTGACAACCAAGGAGTTAAAGCAGACATTCATCCAGACCGGTAGGAGGGGTCGAGTTGGGCAGCTGGGCGGAGAGGGCTGGGGGGCAGGGTGGCAGTTGGCGGACCTGGGCATACAAGGTGGCAGCTGGCAGATCCATCGAGATGGCAGATTGTAGGGGGGACACAGTGTGCCCTGTCCCACATTCATGCCCAGACAAACTAGGCGAAACTGGGGATTGAGACAGACCATGCAACCCAGTGTCCCAGTGTGGGGAAATAAAGCCTCAAAATACCTCTTGAAAACACCTGTGGGGGCTGAGGTGCCAGGAGAGACTCCTAGCCTCAAGGAGTTTGTTGGAGAGACCCACAGGGTCCCAAAACATACACAAACCAACCCACCCACCTATCCGGGAATCAGCGCCAGGAGGGCCCAATTTGCTTGTTGGAAGCGGGAGCAGTGACTGAAATCGGCAGAGAGTGGAGCAAGTGCCATTGTTCCCTCTCGAGCCCTGCCCATATACAGTGTCACAACCCAGCAACTAGGTTGCTCCGCCCCTTACTACATAACAGGAACAAGACAAAAAAAAAAAATGACCTAAACAAAAGAACACATCAAAGCTCCACAGCAAATACAATTAAATGATGAAGAGATAGCCAACCTATCAGATGCACAGTTCGAAACTCTGGTGATCAGGATACTCTGAGAATTGGTTGAATTTGGTCTGAAATTACATGAAAAAGTGAAGGCTACGTTAAGTGAAATAAAGGAAAATGTACAGGGAACCAATAGTGATGGGAAGGAAAATGGGACTCAGATCAATGGAGTGGACCAAAAGGAAGGAAGAAACATCCAACCAGAAAAGAATGAAGAAACAAGAATTCAAAAAACTGAAGAGAGGCTTAGGAACCTCCGGGACATTTTTAAACGTTCCAACATCCAAATTATAGGGGTACCAGAAGGGAAAGAGGAACAGCAACAAGTAGAAAACTTATCTGAACAAATAATAAAGGAGAACTTCCCCATTCAAGCTAAAGAAATAGACTTCTGGGAAGTCCAGGAAGCTCAGAGAGTCCCAAAGAAGCTGGACTCTAGGAGGAACACACCAAGGCACATTATAATTACATTACCCAAGATCAAAATAAATGAGAGAATCCTAGAAGCAGCAAGAGAGAAGGGGACAGTCACCTACAAAGGAGTTCCCATCAGATTATCAGCTAATTTCTCAAAAGATACCTTGCAGGCAAGAAGGGGCTGGAAAGAAGTATTTCAAGTCATGAAAGGCAAGGACCTACATCCAAGATTGATCTATCCAGCAAATCTTTCATTTAGAATGGAAGGGAGATAAAGTGCTTCTCAGATAAGGTCAAGGTAAAAGAGTTTAGCATCACCAAGACCTTATTGTATGAAATGTTAAAGGTACTTATCTAAGAAAAAGAAAATTAAAAACATGTACAGTAAAATGACAGCAAACTCACAATTATTAACAACCACACCTAAAACAAAAACAAACAAAACAAATTAAGAAGAACAGGAACAGAACCAAAGAAATGGAGATCAAGTGGAGGGTTATCAACAGGGGAGTGGGAGGAGCAGAGAGGGGGGAAAGGTAGAGAGTAAATAGCATACATGGTAGGTAGAAAATAGGGGGAGGGTAAGAATAGTTTGAGAAAAGTAGAAGCTAAAAAACTTATAAGTATGACACATGGGCATGAACTAAGGGGAGGGAATGTGGGTGGGAGGGGGGCAGGGTAGAGGGGAGTAAAGGGGAAAAATGGGACAACTGTAATAGCATAATCAATAAAATACATTTAAAAAAATAAATAGTCAAATGTGACTTAAAGGTGAAGGAAAAATAGTCCTTGGTTGATGTGTTAAAAAACACATTTAATGTCAAATATCTCTTTACCTTAAGGATTTGATAATATAAAATCAATGCAAAGTTCTCATACTTGTCTATGTTTGTGCTTCTTCATTTTTTCCCAAGAAATGCTTCCACGCATATTTAAAATAATAAAATGTCAAGAAAACAGTTATTAGTTCAAGAAAATTATTTATACTTGGGTCCCTTAGATTGTGTACTATGTCATAAGATGCCACAGTAAACTCACAGACTATTTAAAATTGATATAAATACAGATAGATCTATCAGATACTACCAGAATTACCAGCTCAAGATAGTTCCTAGTTTTAACATTATATTCCTTGCATATAGACAACTGAAGCTATAGTGATGTATCTGGTTGAAATAAAGACACAATCAGTAAAGAAAAATATCTCTATTGTCTAATTTTATTCATAACTTACATTTATTTCCTTTATTAAAAATACTTAATAGCATTTAACAAGAGTGAGTTTTCAAAGTTGATCTCCAGTGCTGAAACTGGAAATATAAAGACCTCTTCATCATTATTAAACAAGCAATTAGAATACAAGGCAGAAACAATCTTTTTCTGCAAAGAACCAGACAGTAAATATTTAAGGCTTTATGGGCTATAAGGTCTCAGTTGCAACTATTCAACACCCTAAATTGGTCAGAAACAATTTGTAAACAAATGGGCATGAATTTATTTCAATATGAAATTTCACTTAATGCCCTGGCTGGTGTGGCTCAGTGGATTGAGCGCCGGCCTGCAAACTGAAGGCTTGCCGGTTCAATTCCCAGTCAGAGGCACATGCCTGGGTTGTGGGACAGGTCCCCAGTCCCCACAAGGGATACGTGAGAAGCAACCACACACTGATGTTTCTCTTCCTCTCTTTCTCCCTCCCTTCCCTTTCCTCTATAAATAAATTAATAAAATCTTTAAAAACTAAATAGATATATAAGCAGGGCCAGAGCTAGGGTAGAGCAAACATCCTTGATGATAAATGCACAGTTCTCAGTATTACAGAAACATTTAAAAGAGATCTGGGAGGATTGGGGCTAAATTATCTAGGCATTTATTTTTTATAATAGAATCAAAAAAATTAAAAATCAACTGTAGGGAAGTAAGAGGCAAGGAGGAAGTGTTCTAGGTAGAGGGAAGAGCCTGTATATCAGGACTCTGAAGCAAGAGGGAGAAAAGGTGTTTCCAAGAAACTGAAAAATGTTCTGGCCCTGGCTGGTGTGGCTCAGTTTGCTGAGAGTCATCCTGAAAAGTGAACGGTCAGTTGCTGGTTTGATTCCTGGTCACAGCATATGAATAAATGGCAGGACTGGTCCCTGGATGGGGCATGTACAAGGGGCAACTGATCCATGTCTCTTTCCCACATCGATGTTTCTCTCCCTCTTTCTCTCCCCTCCTCTAAAAAAAAAAAAAAAATTGTCCTGAGCAGTGAACTGCTGCATCAAGAAGTTCTAAAAGGAGACTAAGAGGTAAGGATAAGGAACAATTATGGTAGGCCTGTGTAGGTAAACCTACATTTGGGAGTTTGGACTTCATCCCAAATGTAAAAGAAAGACACTGCAGAGATAGGAAACAAGGAAATGAAAATTTCACATGTATACGTTAGAAAACTCAACTTGGTTTCTCTAAAGTAAATATTAAGATCACAAAAACAGAAACAAAACAACTGTAACAAATGTTAATAACCATTTATGGCAAATCATGAAGCAACAAATAACGCTGCATTATGTTCAGAGAAGTAATTTCTAAAATCAAAACATTCCTCAAGCATACAATGAAAAGATGATGGGATTTCTGTACTTTGATGTTTGCCAAATTCCACCCAGGCAAGTACAGATACAAACTGATCGTGCTGATACCAATTAAATAATTCCCTACTATAGGAAAAAAAAACCTTTATTTCCAACTGGATCCAGCACCATTACAGCTTTAAAGAGTACAAATTATAAATACATCTTGGTAGAAGAATAAAGTCGTTTTACAGCATTATATTCCTGTAAAGCAGAATAGAAAATGTTTAGACAAATGATGATCTTTACTCTCTAAATGTCATTTTCTTTGTCTAACCATAAAACTGCTATTCAAAAAATAAAATGTCATTTTTACATAAGATTTCATGAATCAGTTGGCTCGCTATGTGGAAACCAAAAAGTACCTTCGATCTTTCTAGAATTTGAAAGATGTATGCAGTTTTTTAAAATTCTTACCCAAGGATACGTTTATTGGTTTTTAGAGAAACAAGAAAGCAGAGAAAGAGAGAGAGAAACTTTGATGATCAGCTGCCTCCTGCACGCACCCTGACAGGCACTGAACCCACAACCCAGGCATGTCCCCTGATCAGGAATCCAACCTGTAACCTTTTGCTGTAAGGACAATGCTCCAACCAACTGAGCCACCAAGCCAGGGCTATATATGCAGTTTTAAGTCAAACACCAAGGACTGATTAACAAAAAAATATTACAGTCTAAGTGGTAGGTCTTCAGGAGAGTTACCTCCTTAGGGTGAAAAAAATTTTGAATGTAGAATAAGTTACCAAAATGTCTTACTCTCCCTGAAATTTATAAAGTCTAAATTAAAGAATACTTCCAGAAAGAATAAGAGGACAATGTTGCTAGAAAACAAGGACATACTTAATAGTTGCGTTCATTCTTAGTTTTGTAAAAAGATAGATGTTTCTCGAATTCAGCTGCAAACATTGTACCGAATCTTTATAATAAAGTTATTTATCCTAGAAACATACTGACATTGTGAAAACAACTTTAGTATTCAATACACATATGCTAACTGTTTCTGAACTCCCGCTAAAAGGAGAAAAAAGAAATACAAAAAGCAAAGAAATAACCCCACAGGGTTCATAAGGAGCAGAAATTACAATAAGTAAGGACAGTGACATGTTTTTAGGTAGTGGCAGGAGGATGAGAGTGGTAAGTGACTCAGCAGAATAGAAAAGCCTGAAACCAAACTGCCTGGCAGGGGAATAACAGTCTAATGCAAGATGATTTAGTCACATAACTCTGTAACGAATGGGCAGCCAAGAAGAAAAAGGCGTGGCAAAGATAAAAACAAAAACAAAAACAAAAACCCCGGCTAAGGAACACTCAGAACCTTCTAGATTCCCCTCCCCACTGCGGAAGGACTCCAAAGGCATAGTATCTAGAAAAATGAAACCGGAGAGGCTCTAACTCAAGACACCAAGAACAAAGAAAGGCAAGGTGAGGTACAAACTAAAATGAGATGATTTTGATGAAAATCTGGCTCCTAATGGCAAAGTGCCATCATCCCAAAAGTGCTTTTTCCCACCCTGAGTCCCACAGTGCTTATTTACACCAAGGAAAAGGCTACCACTCAGAAGAAAATGGAAGACCACAAATAAAAGGGTCTGCAAATACTACTGTCATTTGCCATAAGTTTTCCTACAGCGAAAGTATCACTCTTTAACACTCCAAGGTTCTACATTGTAAATTAGGTGACTAATCCAAAGACTTCATCATTCATTCAATATAAACAAATGGTTTTGCAAGATCTGAAGAGTAAATACTCAGGGAAAAACTATCCAGTGGTAACTTCTTCATTTAACCCAGGTCCTTTCCTAAAGATACAAAATCACTCAATTAACTGGCTTTCTCTACCACCTCACTACTGTTGACAACTGTGTCTGAGTATTTAGGACAGGCAAACCTTCGTCCAAAATGTTTGCTTCAAAGCTACGTGGACTTTTACTGGAACTCATCAGCTTAGACCCATTTAATTCCTGCATATGCTTTTGATGTTCTTTAAATCTGTACTCAACAGTTAAAAGTAGACATTTGAACTTGGTATTTCATTCATTTCATTCTCCTAGGCTCTACACTCAATCATGTTGGCCTGACAATTTTTGTCAAATTTTTCGTGAAAATATTTTCTCTTCACAATGGAAAGTGGAAAAAACTATTCCATGAAAAGCCTGTGGTCTAAATACAGTGTCAGAAATACATCTGAACCAACGATAATAGCTCTCTCCTCAATCCTTCATAACCCAGTGGACTTGGAGCAGTACCAGCATCTAACGCAGGTCATTATTTCTCTATATTATGATATTTAGCCCAATGAAGGTCGCCTATTTTCATGAATTTTTAAAAATGATTATTTGAGATAAGGCAGTAATTTCAGAAATTTTCCCCTATGATGACTTTCAAATGCATAGCACCTAAATAACTATCCATTAGTTAATCAGTGCTGGGTAAGTAAAGTATATTATTTTGAGTATAACTTGATGTCAAGTGTAAGACTACACAGAAGCAGATTCCCTTCGGGAGTGTTGAAACATGCGACCCACAGGCCACATGCAGCACAGGGTGGCTATGAATCTGGCCCAACACAAAATTGTAAATTTACTTAAAACATTATGAGATTTTTTTGTTATTATGTTTCACGGTGTATTAAATACACAATGTATTTAATGTGCGGCCCAAAACAACTCTTCTCCCAATGTGGCACAGAGACATCAAAAGGTGGGACACCCCTGCAAGACTGAAAACAAGGAAGTCTGTATTTTCAGATCCCCACTTGTGCAGATATACACCTTGCTAGGTGACCCACTTCCAGACTTAATTCATGCTGTTACCAATGATTATGTGAGGTAAAATGACATTAAAATATTTAAAAATTAAAAGTAAACATAAAATTAAAAAATTTAAGGTCTCATTTTTATATAAATAGATATTGTAACACTACTTATAAAGCTATATAAATGGTAGCAGAAATCATTATCATATTAAGCAAGGATACTTGCTTACTATATAAAAAGCAATTTCATTTCTCTTCACTGCCAATGAATGAATAATTGAAATTCTCAAAACATCATTTACAATAGCATTAAAATCCAGCACAAATTTCACAAAATACGTGTAAGATGTGTATAATGAAAACTACAAAACATTGTTGAGAACACTAAAAGAACACATCAATAAATATATATCATATTTATAGATTAGAAGACTCTATCTTGCTAAGATAAAAACTCTCCCTGAATTAATTTATAAAACCTGTAAATTTATGTATAAAATCAACATAAACTAATAAAAATTCCAGCAGGAATTTTCACGCTTTTTTTGTAGGAGTCAGTGGACCAATTCTAATACTGATATAGAAATGTAATAGACTTAGATAGGACAGCCATACCTACTTTAAACAAGAACAAAGGTGGATGATATATACCATTTCAAGATCTATTATAACTAACCAAGAAACTATGATATCACAACCGTAACTATTCAGATCAACAAAACAAAAAGATACATACATACAGGGGGTGAGCAAAAATTTGTTTATAGCTGTATGAGAAACAGTTTATTCTTGTATTATTATTTATTAATTATTGTCTTATTTATTTGTCATTATTATTTTGTAATCTTACTTATGCTTTATTTTTTAGGTAAAGATGGCTGGCAATTTTGCCTACCCTTGTAAACAGTTAATTTATTTTTGACAAAAGTATCAAGGAAAGTCAATGGGGAAAAGATAAGTCTTAGATAAATCATTCTAGAACATGTAACATACCAAAACATGTATATGCGTATAGATATGTATTTACATATGTGTATATGTATATATGTACACATCACATACATAGTAACCACTAAATCTTATCTTTCATCATTTACAAAAAAAAATTAACTTGAATTGAAGCAGTGGCCATAAAAGCTAAAACTATAAAAACACAAGAGAAAACCTTCATGACCTTCCAGTAGACTGACTTCTTAAATCAAACACAGAAGTCTGAACCATAAAAAACAAAAAGTAATAAACTAGTAAACTGTTAACAGCTCCTGGTTGCAAAAACAGACATTAATAAAAAAAATGAAAAAAAAAAAGCTAAAGATTAAGGAAAATATTCCCAATATAAATAAATACCTGACAAACTCTTAAACCTAGAAAACTATTCTTGTTCCTTAAGGAACTCTTACAACTCAAGAAAAAGATACATAAACTTTAAAAACTGGCAAAAGATTTTAAACACTTCACAGAAAATACACAAATGAGTAGTAAGCACATAACAAGATGTGGGAAGTCTTTAGTAATCATGAAAATTCAAGTTAAATCACAATGAGATTTCCGTTAGAAATCCGTTAGAATAGTAAGATAAAAAAGACTGACACTGACTACTAGGTGTTAGTGCGGCTTAAGGAGAAACAGAAACTGACACACACAGTAGGGCAGAAATACGTAACCACTTAAAAAAAGCCTGGCCACACCAAGCACTGGCAACAATATAGGAAACTGGAACCCTTGAGCACTGGGGGAGAAAGTTTTAAATGGTACAGCTGCTGTGGAAAAGACTATGGTGTCTCCTCAAAACATTAAAAATAGAACCACCATACAATCCAACAATTCTGCTCCTGGATATATACCCAAAATAATTGAAAGCAGAGTCCCAAAGAGATATTTGTACATCCATGTTCATATTTACAGCAGCTTTATTCACAGTAGTAAATGTGGGAGTAATTCAAGTGTCCATTGACTGATGAATGCATAAGCAAATATGGTATATACAAGGAATATTATTCAGTCTTAATAAGGAAGTAAATTCTGACATTTTGCTATTAACATAGTGAACCTTCAACTCATTATGCTAAGTAGTATGTTTGTCACACACACACAAAAAAACTAATCCTGTATGACTGCACTTATCTCGGGTAGTTAAGAGTAGTCAAATCAGACAGAAAGTATAATGGTGGCTGCCAAAAGCAGGGGGAGGGGAGAATAGGGTAGTTACTGTTTAATGGATGGAGAGGTTCAAGTTCTACAACTGTAGTTACAAAGATGGACAGTGGTGATGACGGTACAACATTAGGAATCTATTTAATACCAATGATCTGTATACTTAAAATGGTTAAGTGGGTACATTTTATGTTATGTGTGTTTTATAATTTTTTATTATTAAAAACAATGAGAAAAATTTTAACACAGTTGATAGCTTTTCTTACTCTTCCCACAGCATGTTGGACTTATTTCTACCATAGTACTTATAATACTAATTTGAAATCGCCTAACTTCTCTCTCCCTTAAAAGAGTACTGTGAGCTTGTCAAAGCCAGTGCTTCCAGGGTCCAGTGGAGAAAGGCCTGTTCTTGGATAAGCAGGAGGCAGTGGAATGTGGGCTGAGATACCAGGCTCTGAAGTTAGGTTGCTGGCATTGGTATACCAACTCTAACATTCACTAGCTATGCAAATGTGAGCAAGTCACTAAAGCTCTCTGACCCTCAGATTTCTCATATATGAAATAAACACATGAATAATCTCATTGTGGTGATTTAAAATAACAGATGAAATGTATATTACTGTTAAATATAGTATTATTAAAACCACTCAACAAATTTTGCTGAACCCAACTGAAAAAAACTCTTCACTGTTTAACATTAAATTAACCCATCATAGTTAAATTTAATAAAGCTACTGAAAAATCTCTCCAATCTATACATCAAAACAAAAGGTGGTTTCTCTAATTACATCAGCCTAATTCTGGAAAATCATATGTATTCTAGAATTTGTACTTCCTTATTCTGGATTTCCTTGAAGTAGAAATAGTTATATTTGTTTCAGCCCCAAAACCAAAAAAATTTCACAAATTGCCTATATTTTATATATTTAACAGCCTCTTAAAACATAAAAACCACATTTTAATATAATGCATATAGTCTCAAGTAACCAACTTACTTAAGAACCTATTATATACTTATTAGAGTGGTTGGTTTCAGTTACAGTATTTTTTAAATAAGCTCTGGGGAAAAAGGTAATTTCCCCAATAATGACACTGACAACTCATTGCATGGAATTAAGAACAAGTTAGTTAAAGAAATGAAACAAAAACAGTACATGATTGTATGTCTCTGTTTCATTTAATGTATGGCTGCAGCCATGCATTCATTTCCATCTGTGTATTACTAAGCAGGATAAAACTGCCTATTTTCAGAAGAAAGTATAAGTTTCAACTGCCATTTACAGATTCTTTTTCTTCTCCCAAATCATTGGTACAACGTAAGTTAATAAAATTTAAAATATAAAAGTTTTAATATAGTAAGACTTTTAAGGAATTATTATTTCACCAAATTAGTTCCAATCTTTATATGGATGAAGACTGCCTTCAATTTAAATAAATTGATTCTTACCTCCTGATTAAATTTATGTGCCATCTCACTAAGAAGTGAAGAAAAGAAACTAGTGTTTTGTAGTAGGACTCGACCCATTACTCCGAGATACGTTGACATCACTACAGGATATCTCTGTACAATTAAAATATAGCACATGTAAAATTGTGTTAAGGTACAGTACAAATCATTATAAAAAATCACTGGCATAGTAACGATCAACAGAGACATGAGAAAACAATATCCTTCTTCGTACTGCTTCTTTAGGATGAACTGTCCATATCGCCTGACTCTTTTACTAAATATATATGCCATATAAGGTAATATATATATATATATATATATATATATGTATAAGATATGTATGTATATATGTGTGTGTGTATATATATATATTATAAAGAGAGAACAGAAAAAGCATATTATTGATGTTGTATTTATATATTCATATTACTTTAAATGCTCTTAACATACATAGTTACATGGATCTATTTAAGTTCTGGACTTAGAACATAACCGGTGTTTTCATATATTCAATATGTAATAAAACTAGCACTTTTTTTTTTTTGCCATTCCTCTGCTTCAAATCTTTGTGTGTGAATATACATGCATATGCATGAGAGATGAGACAGCTAAGGAAATCTATCCTTCTTGTGGAAAAATAAAAAACTATGAATATGTGAAATTTACATAATTTACTTCAAAATAATCAAATATGTTTAAAAAACTCTCCTTTTACATAAGACAATGAAGAAATAATTTCCCAATGAAGAGGGAAAATAATTAAAACTATAAAACCCTAGAGTCTAATACCGTCCTTAGAAGCTTAATAAAAATCTTACCTCCCCCTCTATAATACCTCTGAAAACACAGGGTAGAATTGGTTGAAACATCTGTGGGCCTAATACGGGGTTCACCTTAAGGGCATTTTCCACAACCTAGAAATCAGAAAGACACATTGGTAACAATTAATAACACAAGTCATTACTTCATGCAAAACACAGTTAAAGAAAACAATGTATTTAACATTACATGCCAAATCCAAGATATAAGAGTACATGCGGTTAAGTATTTGATATTCTGGTTCTGACACCAGAACTTTTACAAGATAATCCATTAAAAATGCAACGATATAAAATGTATAATATTCAGACAGAGTTCAACACCTTACATAGAATTACAATTAACCCCATTTTGCTAACATAGCCATCATGTTGTTAATGAATTGTTTTTCTTTAAGCCTCACTGGAGGAAAAGTTTTTTAAAAAATTGATTTTAGAGAGAGAAACACTGATATGAGAGAGAAAACACTAATCGACTGCCACCCTGACTAGAGACTGAACCCCCCAGCTTAGGTACGTGCCCTGATAGGGAACTGAACCTGCAACTTTTGGTGTATGAGACGATGCTCCAACCACTGAACAAACCTGGCCAGGGCATTAATGGAATTCTTATCTTTGCATTTTAAGCAAATAACCCTCATAAGATGTTGCAATAGAAGCAGCAAAAGGCATTTGGAAAGTACTGGCTTATAATAGTGAAAAGGAAGTTAGTAGCAACTGTATACAATATCTAAAAATAAATCTACATTTATCAATAAACTGGTCAGAAAAGGGCATGTTGTATATATATACTGAATATTTATTAAATAAGAAATAATCTTATTTCATTTATATTGTAATCATATAGATTATGAACCATGAGCATTGATTGTTACAGGTAGCATTTATGAACTATAAATTACTTTTATACAATCAAGATAGGTTCCCTCTTAACAAAGGTAGCAGAAAATTCAATGAGGTGTGATTTTCTGTTTGCCTACCTTTGTTTCATTTTTTAGGGAGTAAGGAAGGCAGTGAGTGGTTGGGAAGCAGCAATGAGGACAAAGAAAGATGTAGCAGGCTTCCAGTCCCTCTGCTCAAGGAGGAGGAAGAAAAACACACCATTTGAGAGACTTGTGGCAAGTACCATGTCTCAAGGCAGAGCCAGGTTTCCCTTTAAATTTCAAGCAATAATTCTCAAAATTGGCTACTGGTATTCTAAGTGGGACAACTGTTTACTGTGTAGGACTTTTCCATGCATTGAGGGGCCTTCAGGACCTTCAGTCTGTACTACAGGCCAATAGCATGCTCCAAACACAAAGGCAATGAAACACACCCCCATGCATTTCAAAGCATTAAGGTAATCAGAGAGTATCCATAAATAACAATGCTTTCTAATATAGAGCAAGAAGTAAAGGAATATCTAAAGACAAGCTTCAAAATACAAAAATTTTATAGAGGCCCAAACATTATACTATCCTCTAAGAGACACAGAATAAAAGATATCACAGTTCCTGATAAAAAGCAACAGGAGATTCAGAACATAATTAAACCTGACCCCAATAAGGCTTATTTTGTTTAAAAAACTGAATTTGGAATAAAGATGGGGAAGGCACGTAGTAAAAGTGGGAATATAGACAAGCTCGTGGACTGAGAGCTTCAGAGGTAAACAAGCTATTTTATCTGTCAATGAAAAGAAAGGCCATCTGCTGATTGTTAGACACACATTTAACTTCACTCCCTCTTGAACACCACTAAAATTGCATGAAAAGTATTTAGAAAGGAAGGGGACAATTTTAAGAGAACAAAGACAATGGGAGTCAGATATTAAAACCTACAAAGAAGAAATTCAAAAGGCACTGGAAGAGACTTCTTTGGGAAAACTAAAGTGATAAAGTACCTGATGGGCCATTACATCTGAACATACTGAGCAGGGACAATGGACAGAGAATTCAGTGTGCATAAAATGTGATCCATCACATACACAAAAAGAAGGATAAAAACCACATCACCGTATCAATAGGTGCTGAAATTGCACCTGATAAAACCCAGCACTCGTTTATGATAAAAACTTTCAGCAAAGTGGGAATAAAGGGAACATACCTAAACATAACAAAGACCATATATGACAAACCCACTGCCACCATCATACTCAACAGGCAGAAACTACAAGCGTTCCCTTGAGATTGGGAACAAAACAAGGATGTCCACTTTCACCTCTTTTACTCAGTATAGTTCTAAACACAGCAATCTGACAAGAGGAAGAAATAAAAGGCAAACAAATTGAAAAGCAAGAAGTAAAACTATCATTACTTGCAGATGACTTTATAGTGTACATAAAGAACTCCAAAGATTCTACCAAGAAACTACTAAAGCTGATAAATGAATTCAATAAAAAATTAATATCCAGAAATCAGTTGCATTTTTATATGCCAATAATGAACTATCAAAAAGGGAACTTAAGAAAACAAGCCCACTCACAATTGCTTCAAAAAGAATAAAACATCTAGAAATAAATCTAACCAAGGATATGAAAGACTTGTACTCAGAAAAATGTAAGACACTAAAGAAAGAAGTTGAAGATACAAGTAAGTGGAAGCACATACCATGTTCAAGGATAGGAAGAATTAGCATCATTAAGATGTCCGTACTACCCAAGGCAATCTATAGATTCAACGTAACTGCTATCAAGATACCAATGACTTATTTGACAGAACTGTAACACATTTCAAAAATGTATATGGAACCACAAAAAAACCTGCATAGCAACAACTATCCTCAGAAAGAAGAACAAAGTTGGAGGAATCATGCTACGTAATAACGAACTACAAGGCCATAGTAATCAAAAGAGCATGGTACTGGCATAAAAACAGACACACAAATCAATGGAACAGAATGAAGAGCCTAGAAATAAACCCACACTTTTATAGTCAATATTTGACAGAGGAAGCAAGCACATACAATGGACTAAAGACAGTTTATTCAATACATGGTGTTGGAAAAATTAGACATATATGTGTAGAAAAATGAAATTAGACAGCCTTCTTATACCACACACAAGACTAAACTGAAAATAGCTTAAAGACTTAAATGTTAGCCATAAAACCATAAAAACCCTGGGAAAAAAACACAGGCAGTAAAATCTTGGACACTGCTCACAGCAATATTTTATCTCATATACGTCCTCTGGCAAGGGAAACAAAAGAAAAAAATAGACAAACAGGACTACATCAAACTAAAAAAGGTTTTGCACAGAAAGGAAACCATTAACAAAATAAAAAGACATCCCTGTAAATGTGAGAACATATTTCTCAATACAGCTGATAAGGGGTTAATATACAAAATTTATAAAGAATTTATAAGACTCAACACCAAAAATACAACCAAATTAAAAAATTGGCAAAGGACCGAGATATATTTCTCCAAAGAGGACAGACATACAGAAGGCCAATAGGCACATGAAATGATGTTCAATGTCACTAATCATCAGAGAAATGCAAATTAAAACCACAATGAGCTATCATCTCACACCTGTCAGAATGGCTATCATCAATAAATCAACAAACAACATGTGCTGGTGAGGGTGTGGAGAAAATAGAGTCCTTCTGCACTGTTGGTGGGAATGCAGATTGGTGCAGCCATTGTGGAATGCAGTAGGAAGAAGATTCCTCAGAAAATTAAAAATGGAACCACCTTATGACCCAGTGATTCTACTTCTGGCAATTTATCCAAAGAAACCCAAAACACTAATCCAAAAGAACACAAGCACCCCTGTGTTCACTGCAGTGTTATTTACAATTGCCAAGATTTGGAAGCAGCCCAAGTGTCATCAGTAGATGAGTGGATAAAACAACTATGGGACATTTACACGATGGAATATTCTGTGGATATAAAAAGAAAACTTTACCCTTTGAGACAGTATGAATGACCCTGGAGAACACTATGCTAAGTGAAATAAGCCAGTCAGAGAAAGACTAATACCATATGATTTCACCCAATGTGAAGTCTAATGAACAAACTGAACCAACAAGCAAAACTGAGACGGACTCAGGCAGAGAGCAGGCTGACAGCCCTACGGGAAGGGATTAGGGGGTGAAGAGATTGAGGAAACAGGACTCCTGGACATGGACAACAGGGTGGTGATCACTGCGGGGAGAAGCTTGTACGAGGGGGATAACTGGTAATGGGAAAAGCTACAATAAAAATACATTTCAAAAGTAAGTAAAAAGCAACCCCCCCCCCAAAATGACACTAAGCCTTGATAGGTGTCACACAGCTGTTTGGGTGTCATCCAGCAAAGTGTAAAATTCACCCGCTGGATGAATCAGGACACATGCCTGGCGTGCCATGAGGTCCCCGGTAGGGAAGTACACAGGAGAAGCAACCAGTCAATGCTCATCACAGTGATGTTTCTCTCCCTTTTTCTTTCTCCCTTTCCTCCTCTCTAAAAATAACTAAAATCTTTTATAACATTTTTAAAATCACTAACTCTAAGGATTACAAAAGTGTGTGTAGAAAAGAAATAATTGTTTACATCATTATGACTTTTAGAATATTCATTTAAATGTTATCTGTCATTCAATATAAATAAGCTGTCACTTTGTATATTCTTTATAAAGGTATAGTTACTATTTGTTAAAATATTTATTTTACTTTTTAAATATATTTTATTTATTATGCTATTACAGCTGTCCCAATTTTCTCCCCTGTTCCCCTCCGCCAGGTACCCCTAATTCCCTCCATGAACCCCCCGACCTTAGCTCATGTCCATGGGTCTGGCATTTAAGTTCTTTAGCTTCTCCATTTCCTATACTATTCTTAACATCCCTATTTACTTTGTACCTACCATTTATGCTTCTTAGTCCCTGCACCTTTCCCCCATTCTCCCATTTCTCCCTCCCAGCTGATAACCCTCCAAGTGATCTCCAATATCTATGATTCTATTCCTGTTATGCTTCTTTGCTTAGTTTGTTTTTTTCTGATTCAGTTGTTGATAGTTGTCAATTTGTTACCATTTTAATATTGATAGGTTTGATCTTCTTTTTCTTAAATTAAGTCCCTTTAACATTTCATATAATAAGACCTTAGTGATGATGAACTCCTTTAGCTTTACCTTGTCTGGGGAGCACTTTCTCTGCTCTTCCATTCCAAATGATAGCTTTGCTGGGTAGAGTAATCTAGGTTGTAGGTCCCTGCTTTTCAGAACTTCAAATACTTCTTGCCAGTCCCTTCTTGCTTGCAAAGTTGCTTTTGAGAAATCAGCTGACAGTCTTTTGGTACTCTTTTGTAGGTAACTCTCTGGTTTTGCTTCTTTTAAGACACTTTTATTTTTAACGTTTGGCTCTTTTATTATAATGTGTCTTGGTGTGATACTCTAAAGGAACTACAATATTTCAGGACTAAAATGGAGTCTTTGTATTAAAAAAGGTAGGATCCATAACTAGAGAAGATTAGATTGTTTCTGAAAACTTATGAAGGAAAATGCTATTATCACACTGAATGAAGATAAATTTCAGGAAGTAGAACTGATAAAAAATAAAAAACAGATCAACAGTTGACCAACCACAAGTGAAGAAGTCTGGGACTATTCCTAGTTTTCATGTGTGGTCAATGGGTACAAATTGTGGTGCTGCTAAAAATAACAAGGTTTGATGAATGCATAAATAAGCAGAACAACAAGTGATATTTTGTTCAAATCAATTAAAAAATAAAGCCAATATTGATAATAATAATAATGATGATGTTTGGTTTTGTACATGTTGAACTTGAGATGCCTGTGGAAAATCCATACAGAATGGTCCTATATTATTCACACATGACATTCCATAATCTACTTCCCAAGGAGAACACTGCAGTTGTAACTTAAATGCCAGACTTCAAATTATTTCTATCGTGAAGGCTCTTCCATACTGATCAAACTCCTATCAAACATCTGACCAATAGCAGTTTTCACTTCCAAACAAAATTTTGAAAAATGCATCTCTGATTTCAGCAGTAATATACAATTCTGTTTATTTCAAATGAAATGCATATATAGCTGTTTGACATCCAGACTGTCAAATAGCTCCAAGAAGAAAGGAACACTAAAAACAACTAATGTGATAAAAAGTAGTTCTAAGTACAGTAATTTACAGATGTTAATTGAATTTATTTTATTATTTTTATTTTATTATTTTTCAAGTACAGTTTTCTATTTCTCTCATCCAAGCCCACCCTGCCCTGTGCTCCCCACCTCCCTCCCATTTCCGCCCCCTTAGTTATTGTCCCTGTGTCCTTTATACTTGTTCCTCCAAATCCCTCCCCTTTTCCCCCTTAAATTCCCTCCCCTCTCCCCTCTGGTCGCTGTTCCCCTGGTCTCTATTTCAGTGTCTTTGTTTTTATTTTGCTTGTTTATTTGCCTTCCTGTTAAAGGTGAGGTCATATGGTATTCGTCTTTCAACACCTGGCCTATTTCACTCAGCATAATGCTTTCCAGTTCCATCCACGCTGTTACAAAGGGTAGTAGCTCCTTCTTTCTCTCTGCTGCACAGAATTCCGTTGTGTATATGCACCATAATTTTTTGATCCATTCATTTACTGACAGGCACTTAGGTTGCTTCCAACTCTTGGCTATTGTAAATTGTGCTGCTATGAATATTGTGTTGCATAGGTTCTTTGAGATTGGTGTTATTGTTAATTGAATTTAAATCACAACTTACTCTTCTACGTAGAGATTATTACATTCTCAGGTACTTTAGTGATTTGATGTGTTTTAATCTATTTAGTTTACTTTTGTTTTGATGCTCAAACTGTCCTATAATTAGCCAGTGGGAGCTCCTTCAAAATTAATTCCCGCTTTCTTTTGACAGCATCCCCCCCTTCATTTTCTTCTAGCACAAAGACAGCCCCCCAGATTATCTTGCATTGTATACCCCTTGTCTGAGCTCCTAAGTCAACCAGCAGGGCACAATATTCACAGAGCAGTTGAGGCTCGGGTACTTCCTGACACTGAATTGATATTGCTTCTAGGTCTTTGCTTACACATAATTAGGTAATCTACACTCTCTTCCTAAAAAGTACATACCATAAACTCACCAAATTCAATTTAGGATTATAACATTTTACATGACTTCTTTGATTTTATATTTCCATCTTATATTGAAGAATGCCAGATACCAATAATCTTATTTGCTTCTACCTATTATATAAATATATATGCATATATATGCACATATGGGTTTCAAAATAACACCAACATCACTACTGAATGCAATTTATAATGTCCTTTCTTTCTGTTCTAATGTTATATCACAAGTGATATTCATGTAAAATACTATGTATTAAAGTTACTGGAAATATTCTTCTCAAGTATCTATGCCACCAACATAATAATAGATTCAAATGTTGCAGCTTGTTTTCTATCTTTAAGAATTACTTTTACTTTCAGCCCTGGCTGGTGTGGCTCAGTGTACTGAGTATCAACCTGTGAAACAAAAGGTCTCTGGTTTGATTCCCAGTCAGGGCACATGTCTGGGATGTGGGCCAGGTCCCCAGTAGGGAACACATGAGAGGCAACCACACACTGATGTTTCTCTTCCTCTCTTTCTCCCTCCCTTCCTCTCTCTCTAAAAATAAATACAATCTTTTAAAAATTTGCTTTTACTGTCATTATTTTAAGTCATGTAGAGCATCTACCTGGCTCTAAAGCAAAAGTGCAAAATAGACCCTGGCGGGGTGGCTCAGGGGTTGAAGCACTGCCCCATGCACCAATGGGTTAAGGGTTGGATTCCTCCCAGGACACTTATACAAGGCAACCAACAGATGTTTCTCTCTCACACATCAATGTCTCTTTCTCTCTCCCCTCCCCCTAAAATCAGTAATCATATCCACAAGTGAGAATGAAAAAAAGAAAGTACGAAACAGATATACATCCTAAAAGATCCAGCTACCATCTTCTCTCCCTCTTCCCCCTACATAACCACTTTTATTAATTTGATATATTTTTCCGTGGCTATCTATGTTGCACTCTTTAAATAAAACAAAAGGAAACTAAAGGGACAGCTAGATCAGGAGTGGAAACATAGAAATGAAGATCACATGGAGGGTTAGCAACAGGGGAGTGGGAGGAGAAGGGGGGAGAAGGTACAGAAAATAAGTAGCATAGACAGTAGATAGAAAATAGATGGGGGGCAAGAACAGTATGGGAAATATAGAATCTAAAGAACTTGAGACACATGGTCATAAACTAAAGAGGGGGTAATGGTGGGGATGGGGGGTAGGGTGGAGGGGAATGAAGGGGGGAATAGAACAACTGTAATGGCATAATCAATTAAAAAATAAAATAAAATAAAATTAAAAAAAAAGAAGAAAACTCTAGACATCGTTCTTTGCTTATGGTCTCAAAATCATTCTAAAATTGTATATATAGGTCATCTTCATTCCTTTTTAAAGCTGCATAATAGTCCTCTGTGTGGCAAAATAATCATCCAATCATATGTTACCCCTCCACCCCGGTGAAGAACTCTGTCAGATTTTGGCCAGTGGGTCACCCAAGAAACACTTTGGTCTGTTTCTTTCTTTTTTTTTAAATTTAATTATTGTTCAAGTACAGTTCTCTGTCTTTTACTCCCATCCCAGCCCACCCCTGCAGTGCTCCCCACCTCCTTCCCACTTCCACCCCCCTTAGTTCTCGTCCCTGTGTCCTTCATATTTGTTCCTCTAAATCCCTCCCCTTTTCCCCCTGAAATTCCCTCCCCTCTCCCCTCTGGTCGCTGTCCCCCTGTTTTCTATTTCAGTGTCTTTGTTTTTATTTTGCTTGCTTGTTTGTTTTATTGTTTAGCTTCCTGTTAAAGGTGAGATCATATGGTATTTGTCTTTCAACACCTGGCTTATTTCACTCAGCATAATGTTTTCCATTTCCATCCATGTTACTATTTTTATAAGCATTTTACAATTACAAATTTATTAGAATAGATTAATCTATCCCTTGTCTGAACATACAGGAAGAGACTGTTTTTTAAATTTGTCAAAAATTCAGTTTGTGTGTTTCTGTCAAACAATTTTACTGACTCAGAATGCCTATGTTTACATTACAGCTCCAATACTTATTGGTTGTGTGACCTTGAACAAGGCATTCACTGCTTGTGATTTAATTTCTCTTCTGTAAAAACTGGGTAGAGTACTGTCATAGGTTTATGCGTTACATGAACTCAGTGTCTCTATATTTTGTGTTCAGAAATGTGTAGCATATCATAAATACTAGTATTAGTTATCATTATTACAGAAGAAATACCTCAAAACTATTTGTGTCATCTTAAATAAACCTTATCACAAAGAATGAAAGCAATGGGCTCATTACTGCTTGATAAGACCATGAAAACACAGAAAACTACTAAACTCAAAGTTGAATGTAGATACATAGACAAATTTCAAATTTAGAAATTTTAACAATTAAAATTTGACTATTTTTAGAATATAACTGTATTCACCCAGGTAAGTTGTTCCAAGTCATAGAATACAATAAAGCCTATTTTTCCTCTTAACTATTTGCTTCTAAAGCGGACCTACTTGTCTCTCTATCCAATTTTCATAGCATTGTAATTTTCTGTTTCAAAGCACAAAGAAGTTACTTCCAGATACTGTCAGAAATTAGTATAACAGTGACACTTAGTCAAAAATATATTTAAAATGTTGTATAGCACACTATATTAAGAAACAGTATCTGAGAGGTATTAAAAATGAAAATAATGAGCTAGAATTAAAAACTATTATTATAGCTTTAATGGAATTCTGAGAATAGGCAAATGCCAAAAATTTTGAGAGCATTTAGCTTTCAAGTACAAGCACTAAAGCAGCACTGTCCTAAAATATTCCTTGTATAAAAAACACAAATACCTTATTCCCGATAATTGGCATATTCTTAGAATTTAACATCTATTTAATAAATTAAAAACATACTGTTTTGAGATTTCAAGTCAAATATACAGGTTTGACTACAGCAATGTTTATATAAAAACAGTCCTAAGTATATGTTATTACATTGCCAAATTTCAAATCAAGTATTTATAGCCTATTAATGACCTCCTACTGGCATATTTATAGAGAAACTGGTTTAATGTGTAACTTATAATAACTGTTACAAATATTTTAATATATATTTGTACAATAACTGATTTGTGCTAATCTATTCTAAAAAATATCAAGTAAAACTGATGGACAAATAATGACATTACCTTCTTTTACTTCAAAGGAAAAAGAAGCAAGAAATTTTTTTCTATTAAAATTGTAAGGGTAATATTGTAGTATTATATAAATTTGGAATTTTCTATAATAAAATTTCAACATTGTTAATCTGAAAAGCAAGAACTGAATACAATTAACTTTAAAGAGCCAGCTGAGAAACGTAGTTCTTCCTAAAGAGTAAAGATCTATCATGTTAATCACCTACTTACTTCTAAAAATTTAACTAATGTATTCTTTATTTTAAGTAAACATTTATTTAGAAGAAATGGTCAAGGAATAGGCAGAATAACTTGGTTTGTTTTGTTTTTCTCACAGCCAAAGATCTTAGCAACCTAATTATATGGCCTACAAGTGAGTTAATTTGTTTTACCCCAAAAGGATATACATATAATTAGATAACTATATAATTAGATTAGCTACAAAACAACCAACACTTGGAGTAGCTGATTACACACTAGGCATGGTTAAAAGTGCTTTACGCCTAGCACTCATGTAATCCTTACCTCAGCCTAGGAAGTAGGTAAAGTTTCCAACCCCATTTTACAGATGGAAGGTGAGGAACAGAGATTGTTAACATACTCACCTCACAGAGCTGTGAAGTAGCAGAGCCAGTATTCTAACCATGGCAGTTCTGCTTCAGTCCAGGGTGTAACCTGCTATGCTACACTGCTTCTAATTACTTTGCAAGAATATAGTTTTTTAAATAGTAAGAAGAAAGTAAATATTCTCCTTAGGACATATTCTAAAACACGACTCATTTTTTCAAATGAATTTCATAATGTCCATTCCATGTGACTTAAAACAACTTGTTTTTCAACAGTTACTTTGCTAATAGCATTGCAGAAAAGCAGGAGGAAAAAAAACACTTTCAATTCAAATTTTTTCTGGGAGGTGTTTAAACATAAGACACAACCTCTTTTCTTCATCACTTCAAATATATAGATTATAATTTTACTCAGATTTCAGAAAATTCGTACAGCTTATTAAAAATCATACAGCACAACCCCTTATATAACAAATGGCGTAATTTAACCCCACAATGTACTCAAGAACTGGGTAAGTAGCAGAGCTGGATGTGCAAACCCAGGCACAAGTCAAGGAGAGAGTATCATTCCAAATGAACTCTTAGTACATTTTGGATGGCACTGCTACCCGATGTAATGATAAACGCCATGCCATCCTTAATATGAAAATCATGGGCTCCCAAGCTTCCACATCACTTATACTGCAATAAATTCAGAGAAAAAAGAGAACATATTTACTAAGTTTATGATAGTGGAAAAGCTTACAGTCTCACTGAGAAAGACACACACATACACACACACACACACACACACACACACTGAAAAGATCTACAGAGATAACATTGAATGACACAGCAATTTTCTCTCCACGTGCTACCACTCCCACATTGCCAATCAATTTTACCTCAAACAGTTAAAATTAAGTCCAAAGTGTGAATTCCTTGTTATTTCCTCTACTTCCAGAGAAAAAATTATCTCCAAGGCAAAAGATGAACTTAGGACTGTGCTAGACAAATTAAGTACCTCAATATAATTATATATTACCACTACATCAGTTAAGTAAGAGCATAAATGTAATAAAAATTCACAAAAAGACTTTAGTAAACAACTCAATTACAATGTTACAAATGTTACAATATTTAACATAAGTTACAATGTTACTTGTAAACTTTGGAGCTAAAAATACTTGAAATCAGTGTCGGTGAGGACTGACAGTCACTTGGCAATAGACCAGGCCTCCCGTATCCAAGCCACAAACAGATTATTAGTCATTCTAATTATCAAAGCCCACATGCTTCTTGGTAACAGTGGCTTAGATTCTCAGCCTGCTCTAAAAAAGAAAGAAGAGCCTATGAAATTAAAACCAAAGAGTTCTGCCATTTTTTCACTGTTTGTCCTTTTTAGTTTGAAGCTTCTTTCGCAATTTCAAATATAAGACAGGAAAACTCAGAGTGTGCTGAAGAGTGGAATATGTTTCATAAATGAATGGACTTTCTGAAAAAATTAGATTTAACCAAAGAACTTTTTACTTCATTAAAGAATGGACACCCCCACATAAGTGCGGATGTCTGGTTACTGCAATGTACCTCTGTCTCATTGTGACAGGCATCAGGCAGCTCGGACAACCTTGTTTCCTTTCTGACTGAAAACACCAAGGTCACATGCCAGTTACCTATACTCTTTAAAAAATATTGTGTTTATTTATTTTAGAGAGGAAGTTAGGGAGAAAGAGAGGGAGAGAAACATTGATCAGCTACATCTCCTAGGGGCCCCAACTGGGCCCAAGGCCCAAGAGCCTGACTGGGAATTGAACCAGAAACATTTGGCTCTGCAGGAAGGTGCTCGACCAACTGGGCCATGCTGGCTAGAGCACAGTATACTCTTCATCTACCAGTGTATCTACAGCCTCAATCACTGCTATGTTTGCCAACTCAGAAAACAAACTCTTGTCTCTTTTACAAGTTAATCCTTCCATACACCCTCTAGATTTAAAGTAAATACCAATACCTTAATCATTTGGAACCATCTTCCCCCATCAGGTCACTTTCGCCTACAAAAACCTACTCAGGTCAGGTTCTCCTCATTACCTCTTTACACAAAACCCATCATTTTACTTTAAATACTAGATTTTTGTTATGGATTGAACTGTATGTTGAAGTCCTAATTCCAGGTGCCTGAGAATGTAACCTCATTTGAAAACTGGGTCTTTGCACATGTAATTAAGATAAAGTTAATCCATTATGAGTAGTGCCCTTATAAAAAGAGAAAACAGAAATACAAGGAAAGTCATGTGACAATGAAGGCTTTGTGATGCATGTACAAGTCGAGGAAGCAAAAGACTGCTGGCAACCACCACAAGGCCTGGAAAGTCTCCCTTGCAGGAGAGGAGAGGGGAGGGGAGGGGAGACCCTGCCAACATTCTGACTTCTAGATTCCAGAAGCCCAAGAGAGAGAAAACTACTACAATTATTATAAATTAATTTCTGTTGTTTTAAGGCAGCCACAAAGTACCACAAAGTTGTGGTACTTTGTAATGGTAGCTCTAGGAAATGAAATACAGTCCTTAATGATATTGTCAGCTCCTTCCTTTTTTTATCATTTTATAATTTAATGCTCTAGTCATTTGGCACATAACCCCCTCCAACTTACAGACACTAAAGGTTTTAAGTAACACCATTATGCCTACCCTCAAAAGATAATCCTCACAGTATTTTCTGTTCTTAGTCTTGCTCACTTCTTTGTAGTATTTAACACTGTATTTAGCTAGCTTAATTCACCCTACTAGGGTTGCCAGAATTCACAAATAAAAATAACTGTTTTATCTGGCAACCCTAAGCTTTACTGAATTTTTAAAATTCAATTCCCATCTCATTCTCCCTGAAAAATGTGCGCTGCAAAATTCTGGGTTAGAAAATAACTTCTATACTCCCAGTATAACATAAGCAGATACATGGAAATGATTCCCAGTTGGAAGCATTCAGGGAAATCACCTGGAGAACTTCAAAAAAAATACTATTGTATGTTCTTCAGTCTTCACAAAGTTCACCAACTGATTCTGAGACACCTCTTAACCAAAACCACTGTTGACCCCAAGACAGAAAATCCTTGCCAAGAAAGATTCCTGTGCAGAGGATAAGCCCAAATTCTTAGTGAAGTCTAGCAGCTATTGCTTATCAGTGCCTTGCATGCATGTGGCATTTCAGTGAAAAGGCACAGACAGGGCTGCCAAACCTGTGCAACGCTCCTGCCATCCGAGCATATTATAACCAATAGGACTGAGCTATCCCTGTCCAATTGGAGCTGCACAGCTACATCCTCATTTGCATATTTACTGACCATTAAGAGGGACACCACAACAACCAATCGGAACAGCGGGGCCAACCCAATCAGGGTAGTGATATTTGGACCAAACTGTACAGATTTGGAGTTTTCATTTGCATATACACAAATCAATCAAGGACTGGGAGCAGAAACTTCTCTCTATATAAGCCAGGCTCCAGTTGCCTCAGTGGAGAGCACTTTTAGCTGCCTTTCCCTGGCTTGAGCTGTTAACACTTCAGTTGTAACAGAGGATTGCTTCACTTGAGCAGTCTTAGCAAATAAAGTCTCTCCCTTCACTGCATCCCAGATTAGGGACTCCTGGTGGCAATGAATTGGTGGCAGAGAACTGTGGTTCACGCCACTAATTACATTAACACTGAACAAGGACTGGTTGTTCACTTGCTTCTCCAACTCCAACAGAATAAATTACTTAAGACCAGACACTGATTTTCCTATTACTTATTTCTAGTAGGAGAAAGCACTGAATATCACTGATACTAATGGCCTGGCCAGACTGCAGAAAAAGGCAGAAGGTGGGGAAAAGAAGGGGCAGCCAGAGGAGATGTGAACCTGAGGCAGCAGGCAGGGCGGCCACACTGTCAGGGCCACAGCTAAGCTGGGGCCTGGTGAATGCTCTGCCCCTTGTGCACAGCAACCTGCTCCAGCAGCAGATTCCCCACACCTCAGGCAGGATGGCAATAGGAGGAAGTATTGTAGTAAGCTCCCACAAGGCCAGTAAGATGGTTGGACAAGAAAAAAATCCCTCCTGCCCCTTTCAGTACCAGATTGGGCATAGGACCAGGGGAAGGCAGTCATGTGGGCTTTAGAGATCAGAATGGCAAAAAAGGAGGAAAGGACATAACTTTTACCCAATTCCTGAACATACTGGCTGATGCACTCACAGGACCTTCCAACCATGGAAGCTGCATGGCCAATGGCAACACTGGACCCACATGCGGGTTCCAATGAGGGAGCCTGAGGCCTGACACTGGCCAGGAGAAAAGCTCAACTGCCTGGATGTCCACTCGGCAACCATCTCTGGTCCCCAAAGGCTGGAACTTTAAATGGGAGAAGGAACTCTGGACACTGTCTTTAGTTTTGGTCTGGCTAAGGGAAGCTGGGTTTTCCTTTGTTTCCAGGATGGGATGGGCTTTGAGACAAGAGCCTGCCATTTTCCTACTGGGCAGCATTTGAATAAAAATCTCTTTCCTTTCTCACCAACCTCTGCAGCTAGAATTTGTCTACTGGTGGCAGTGGACAGCTGAACCCCGTTTTTGGTTTGGTAACATCAATACCAGAAGGTGGCAAAACTCAGCTTATGGGCCAAATCCAACCAACTGCTTAATTTTGTAAATAAATTATTATTGGAATAGAGCCACACTTTACATATTGTTTATGACTGCTTTCAATCCACAATAGCAGATATAAATAGTTGAGACAAAGATTGTATGGCCCATAAAGCCTAAAACACTTACTATGTGGTCCTTTACAGAAATAGTTTGCTGACCCCTAACCTATACGGTAAACAATTAAATAATCAGTGATATACCAAATACAACCAATTTACAAGTGAAATTAATAAGCATGTTAACATGGATACCTGGAGCTTTATATGTGCATGTATGTATAATAAATGTCTGAATATATAAAATATTACAATGTTTGAATAAGTTCAAATTGATGCCTCTTTTTAAATATATAGTAACTATCATATTGGTTAATAAGAAAAAAGACTTCACCATCTGAACAAACTTTAACGCACATTGTCCAAAAATATACTGTGGATTGATGCTACATTATTATAACTTAATACACTCCTTACAATGAACCTCTCTGGGCAAACACTTCTCATTTCACTGGGAGAAAATCAAAGAGTTTTTAGGATCTCAAGCAGTGCCATGGTTTTCACACAATAAATGTGACTTTGTGATGATAGTTAACACTTCACCTAAACAGCTCTCATATTTCACTCAGAATACAGCTAAGAAACTAAAAACAAAAAAGTACTTCTAACAGCTATATCCTCTAAGTCCATACATAAAGTACGTAATGTATATATATGTATATACACAAAAACATACATATAAAGATGTATTTTAGTATACTTATGTTTATGTGCAATTATACACATTTATTTAATACTCTTTGTATCTTTAGTATATAGGTTTAACATATAAAGATAATATACAGTCAGGGCCAGTTAGTTCTGAACTATGCAAAATTATATACAGTATATAAAGGTAATATATTCTTTCAATCTGTAAAGATATAATGCATAAAGACAAACTCAGAGATTATTTGGTTATTTCCGTTTTGTTTAAGCTATAATTGATTATTATATTAGTTTCAGGTGTACAACAAAGTAATTTGATATTGGTTCTTAATTACACGTGATCCATAAAACTTGGTATTCTGAGAGCCAGCTTAAATTAAAAGTACCAACTTATAACATAAAAATTTTATCTCAAAAGTAGGCCAACAAACTGGAGGGATGAGAAGTATCAAATGTCACCAGCCTTCGGATAATTCATAAAAGATTTTAAAACACTGCTATACAAAGGGAGGTCTCAGGATGAAGGGGACCTTCTTAGAAATGTGGTATCTGCATTTTAACAATGTCCTCAGGTGATCCATGATTTGAGACCTCTGGTCCAGAAATACCAGACCAAATGAATACTCCTAAAAGAAATTACTGTCTAAAATTACTCTTCTCACCCTGACTGGTGTGGCTCAGTGGACTGAGTGCCAGCCTGCGACCCCAAAGGTTGCCAGTTTAATTCCCAGTCAGGGCAAATTACCTGGGTTGTGGGCCAGGTCAGGACCCCAATATATAGCACACTGGCAACCTTTTGATGTTTCTCTCCTCTTTCTCCCTCCCTTCCCCTTTGTCTAAAATAAATAAATAAAATATTGAAAAGTAAAAAAAAAAAAATAACACTACTCTTCTCCTTGCCAATCATCCCAATCCCAGTAAAGGTCTGATTTTGTAACATAGATGGAAAACTTCTAATAATAATCATTTAAAAGATGACAATACCTTGAGCACTTGAACTTGACCTTCTGTAGTAATGTCCTTTAGCAATTCACAAAAGGACTGACACAGACCTACTGCATATGTCTGCAATTCAATCAAAAGTCAAAATATACTTATAAATAAATCTGCAATATCAAAACACACATAAAATTCAATTTGGGATTCATTATAACCTATTGATAATTATATACTAAAGTTTCATTTAATACTCTTTAGGAGTCCTGGCTGGTGTGGCTCAGTGGCTTGATTGAGTGCAGGCCTGTGAACCAAAAGGTCACCGGCTTGATTCTCAGGCAGGGCACATGCCTGGGTTGCAGGCCAGGCTCCCAGTTGGGGGTGCCGGAGAGGCAAGAACATACTAACATTTGTTTCCCTCTCTTTCACCCTCCTTTCCACTCTCTCTAAAAATAAATAAATTAAAACCTTAAAAGATTAAAAAAAATAAAAGTCTTTAGGAAAAGTTTAGGAAATAAAAATAAAAGCTTATTTCTCATGCTGATTTTTATAGAAATAAGAGGATATTCTTATCAAATATTCATAGAACATAGTTTCTGTGCTAACAAACCTAATTCACAGAACTGCATCCTGTCACCCCTGCAGTGGTGGTCAATGCTCATATATATACCCCCCCAAATTAATGTAGATTCATCAGTTAAATTTTGAAAAGGTAACTCCTGATTTCAAAAGAAAAAGAAAATTATAACTATGTAATTTTTTACAATGCAAAACACTATATAACATACCTGTAAAAATTCTGTTGATGATAAAAAGATATAACCATTGATGATCTTAAAGCAGGTTCTGAGATTTTCTGAACTTAGTTCTGCCAAAATAACAGTTTTTTAAAAGAACAAATTAATTCATTGTTCAATGTCAGATTAAACAAAGTGAATTATTTAAAGTTACATACACTTTACAAATCTTCGCAGAGTGCTATTCAGAATACTAGTATATAAATAATTACCCCAAAATTGGCATCAACCTACAACTTAATGCTTCCCCCCAAAACTCCCACTTATAAAAAACAATTTAGAAAAAAAATTAAATTCCCTTTTTTCTTTTCAGAAAAGAACCCAATATTTAAAATCAAACTAAATTTCTAGTATTAGCAATGGCAAACAACATGCAATTGGATTGTTTTACCATCACATTTTGACATCTGCTTAAATGGGTTCATGCAATAAGCATTATGCTACTATACTTATAAAAAGAATCCTCATTATACTCTAACAAATATTGTTTGGATATTCTCAATTCTTGAACTTCATTCTTCCCGCACATAAAAAACGTTCTTTAAAAAAGTAATTACCAGAATAGCCCAGGAAAAGAATATGGTTTTTATCTATGCCTTTAAAAGTACAAAGCAGAAGCTATTTTGTTCAAATTGACTATGAGCATATGTTATACAGTGTTATTTTACACATCTTATCACATACAATAGTTGTACAACAGAATACAGATTGTATGTACATAACTGTGTAGATAAAAAAAAATCTATGTCTAAAACCTGCCATTCTTTGTTGCTAATGCTTAAAAATTCTATATACTTGCAATAGGACAGATTAGAAAACATTTTTCTGGCAAAATATTGACCTACAGCCTATCTAAGTCATACTTTAGCAAAGTGAGAAGACATTATATTCAGATGAAAATTTCCTATATATTCTCACAATAAAATGACAATCCTAATTTTGGCTCAAAATGTATCTTAAAGGCATTAGTTCACAAACTTTAGGATTTAACAAATAATTTTAAAATAAGCATGTGGAGGGAAAGGGAATGGCCAACTTGTAACCATGCTGATGAAAGGCATAAAAAGAAATAACAAAGGTTGTCATCTAAACATTTGTCACAACGAAAGACAAAAATCTCAGCATAAAGAGACAGGCATTTATTTTGGATAGTTTTCCTTATGAGAAATTCACATCGTCCCCTTCTCCTCAGGAAGAAAGTCCAGTCAACTCTGGATTTGCTGATAATGTTTCCCAGTCCAACATATTTGAGAATTCAGGACAGCTATACCCCAGGCATGTCAGGGAACATAATTTCTAAATGAATGCCACCATTTATGATGAAGAAAACAGTATTTAAGACAGGTTGATTTTTTTTAAAATTTTATTTCTTTATCTTCAGAAAGGAAGGAAAGGGAAGGAGAGAGGAGGAGAAACATCAATGTGTGGTTGCTTCTGGTGTGTCCCCTGCTGGGAACTGGCCCCTGCTAGGAACTGGCCTGCAACCCAGGCATGTGCCCTGACTGGGAATCGAACCGCGATCCTTTAGTTCGCAGGCCCGTGCTCAATCCACTGAGCTACACCAGCCAGGGCCAGGATGATTTTCAAAACCATAACACCCACCTCTTCTTACAGATGTTTAAAAAACTATTCCTAGATCAATCATGTCTCCATCATGCTAAGAGTAGCTTTTATTAAATTTTCTAGGGTACGCTGTCATCAGCACATAGTAAATACTAATATTAAGTGTAGTCTTAAATCAATAAATTAGCCTTTAGGTATATAAAACACTGTTAATTATATCCATGAGTTCCTCCTAGTGACAAAAAAAAAAAAAAATGATTATCCGGGCCTAGTATCAGAACTATACAATGGATCTGCATTTCTTTTCAGACCCTATGGATAACTAAAGTCAAATATTTTCAACCAGGGGCAAGTTCAGACATCTGGCAAAGTATGAAAACTTTGGTTATTATAACCAGCACCTAATGGGTTGAGGCTAAGGATGCTTAACATTAAGGTTCCTACAATGCACTGGGCAGCCTGACATAACAAAGAATGATATGCCCCCAAATTTCAACAGTGTCCACACTAAAAATCTCGAATTTAGGTGATTGATTTTCTTCCTTCTACAGACTGACAGAGCTCTGAGGCAAATCTGTGGCCCATTAAAGTTTCTAGTTATGCTGTGTGCATATTATATCTATCTGTATTAATTTATAGTCCATTCCTTTTTCTCTACTTTTTGGTGCTATTTTTAATTTATAATTTCAAATGTTACATTTGATTTATTCTTTTAAGTTTCTATAAAGAGGACAAAAAGAATAAATTCCTGAGTTATGTTACAGAGACTTAATACAAATTTATTTATGTTTAGCCATACTAGGTAATATTTCTGTTTGGAAATGCAACTGTAATAGTTTCTTCTATTTCTGACAAAATGAAAAAACAAAAAGTGTAAGATCCTTATGATGGTGGGAGGGGGGCAGGCGGAGCAGGCAGCAGAGGGGGACGGCACTGGAGGGAAGGAAGTCCCTTCCAAATCAGATAGAAAGTTACCAGCAGAAAACTTTTGTTGGTCAAGAAACATTAGTCTGGCATTTAGAACAACAAGGGTAAGAGCCAATCAGATGTTTACCTTTTAAATAATTGTATTACTAAGTAAGTTAACATTATAAAACAGATTTAAAAAATTTTTAAAAAATACCCTTAGAACTAAATTATTAGGTTCGCTTTTAGTTAGTGCTTCTGGTTCTACTTAAAATATCTCCAGTTCTACTTATATTCAGGGAAAACAATATAAAATGAATTTTAGCCTTGGATTTATTCATAATTAATGTACCCTAAAAACTATTAACTTAAATATTTTACAGTGTTCAGTATTATTGATTTTATGTAATTTAAATAAAAATGAAAAACTTCCTGACAGTAACTTTATTTCTACTTAGGAAAAAAAAACAGCTATCACATTCATTAAATACATTTTTTAAACCCTTTTTTAATGAAAAAGAATGTTTCACTGGTAAGAAAAATGAGTAACAATTTTAATTTGTATTCTTAAGAGATTAAAATGAACTGATTATAGTTGAAAAAGTTTTAAACCTCATCTGAAAAATGTATATGCAAAAAGCTACATGTCAAACAATATAAAGCAGTTGTGTAATATTCAAATAAAAGTATACTAAACATGCACAGATGTAATTGTAACCAAACTTCTTCAGTATTATTGAGGCTGATATACATATAATGCATAGAACAAATCACATATAACTTTTTGTTTTGAAAAATGTACAGAATACACAATCTGAAAATGTCACATCATCTATATTCATTAAAACTCTTAAATATAGGTTTTTTTAAATCTTCAAAAGCCCAAAAAGTTTTAATCAACTATCAATGATCACAAGATTGCTTTTGCTTTTAGCTTTTAAAAAAATATTAGAGTTGTCCCATTTACCCACCTTTGTCCACCTCCACCATTCCCTCCAACAACGCCCCCTCCCCAGCCTGCTGCCCCCAGTTGATATCCATCAGTCACACAAGTTCTTTGGCTTCTCCATTTTTTTTTACAGTTCTTAACCTCCCCTATTTTGTACCTTCCAATGTGTGTTTCTTAATTCCTGCACCTTTTCCCCCATTCGCCCCTTTCCCCTTCCAACATATAACCCTATAAATGATGCCTATATCTATGATTCTGTCCTGTCCTGCTTGTTTAATTTTAGATTCAATTATTGATGGTTGTGATTTTGTTGCCAATTTAATATTCATAGTTTTGATCATGTTTTTCTTATATATTTCCCTTTAACATTTCATATAATAATGGCTTGGTGATGATGAACTCCTTTAGTTTTATCTTTTCTGGGAAGCATTTCATCTGCCCTTTAATTCTAAATGATAGCTTTGCCAGACAGAGTAATCTAGGTTGTAGGTCCTTGCTTTTCATCACAGTGAATACTTCTTGTCTGTCCCTTCTAGCCCACAAACTTTCTCTTGAGAAATCAATCAGCTGAGTCTTATGGGGTCTCCTTTGTAGGAAACTCTCTGCTTTTCTCTTGCTGCTATTAAGATTCTCTTTATCTTTAACCTTTGGCATTTTAATTATGACATGTCTTGGTGTGGACCTCTCTGCATACATATTGTGTGGGACTCTGTTCTCCCTGGATTTGTATGTCTATTTCATTTACCAAATTAGAGAAGTTTTCTTTCATTATTTTTTCAAGTAAGGTTTCAATATCTTGCTCCTTCTCTTCTCCTGACACCCGATTCAGATGCTGGTACAGTTGAAGATGCCCCAGAGGCTCCTTAGCCTAGCTTCATGTTTTCTGAATTCTTTTTTTTTTTTGCTGTTCTGACTGAATGCTTTTTTCTTATGTTCCAAATCATTGATTTGATTCTCATCTTCATCCCCTCCACTGTTGGTTTCTTATAAATTTTTCTTTATTTCACTTAGTGTAACCTTCATTTCTGCCTGGGTTTTTCTGATGCTACTGAAGTACCCAATGAGTTCCTGGGGCATCCTGGTAATCAGTGTTTTGAACTCTGCATCTCATAGATTGGTTGTCTCTATTTCATTTAGTTCTTTTTCTGGAGTTTTGTTCTGTTCTTTCATTTGGGCCATATTTCATTGTCTCCTTGTTTGGGCCACCTCCCTGTGTTTGTTTCTGTGTATTAGGCAGAGTTGCTTTGACCCCTGTCTTAGCAGTATGGCTTATTATAGAAAAGCACACCTATTAAGTTGGATGGGGTAGAGCCTTAGGTAATTGCCAGGAAGGGGCAACCCATGTCCGCTGCTCTGTGGCTGTGGGGTGAGGGCTCGCAGAGGGAATAATGCTGGTGCCTAGCCTCTGGGGGTGTGCTTGGGACGAAGCTGTCTCCAGCACTCACCCTGATGCCAGTCACTTCACTTTCTCCCCATATGCCACTGGAGCCTTCTCAGCTGTTGTCCTGGTGCTGAATCCTAAAGAGAGTGGGTCTGCATACGCCTTCAGTGTTTTGTGGGTCCTCTAAGAGTAGTCTTCTGTGAGTCCCACAGTTTCTTCTGTTGCCCCAACCCCCACTTGTTTTCACAGACAGAAGTTATGGGGACTTAACTTCCTGGTACAGAAACTCTAGGCTGGGTGGTCTGCTTTGGGGCCAGGATCCCTCACTCATGAGGTATCCCTCCCAATTTTTATCTACCACACATGGGTGTGGGACCACCCGTTCTACGTCTCTGCCTACCTGTCAGAGTGAACGTGGTGGCTTCTTTAAATTCTTGGTTGTCAGACTTCCATACAGCTCAATTCTGATGTTTCTGGGTGGTTTGTTTGTAGTGTAGCTGTAATTTTTCTGTAGTTGCGTGAGAAGGCAAGGCATGTTTACCTATGCCTCCAACTTGACCAGAAGTCAAATTTAACTAGTTCCTGATTCAGTTAAGTAACAAATCCTATATAGCCAATGGCTGGGTACTTTTAAAAGTAATGTTAATAATAACAATAAATATAATTGCAAAACACTTAAATTGTGCTTGCTATGTGCCAGATATTGTTCTGAACACATAAAAGTCTTTATTGACACATAAGACTATGCATCAACTACTTTAGCTTTCTACAGTAAAACTGTACTATAGTACTTATTAAACCTACACTCAAAATAGGGCATATGGATCTAGCAGGGTTACTGTTGTGTTTTTTTTGTTTAAGTCTCTTCTTCTTGGCCACCAATCCTCTCTCAACACACTGTAAAGCCAAGGCATGCTGAATTTGGGGTAGTATACAAAGGTGAAGTGAAACTACTATGCAAAGTCAGCCATATGTAAAAATGGCTTTATCTGCTTAAGACAAAGTTCATAATGGGTCTGGGTTGAGATTTCCATTCTTAGGTCAAGTATAAGGAAACACTGGATTACCAACAATGGTGCACATGTGGTCTCCACGTTAGGTAGAACAAAGCTAAAAGGGCTTCACCAGAGGCGAAGTGAAGGAAAGTGAAAAGGACATTTCCTATTTTCTTTCTCAATAATGTTTTAAGTACAGACAAAACTTTCCCTAGCAATAAGTGACTGGTATTCTGCCACTGTCTTCATCTTTGGGAATTTTTCTCCATAATTTTATGAAAATGCTTGATGATAAATAGCACATGGCTCTTCTTTACTAGAAAACAGATGATATTTTGGTACTATTTGAGATCTCACCTATACTAAAGAATAGGATAGAACAGAAAAAGAAACAGAAAAAATGTGAAGAACTATTTAAATTGCCTAGATACAAGAGCCATTCAGCAAATGAGAGGTTTTTTTAACCAGTTATGATTTTGTTTTAGTCCACATTTGTTGATACTGTCAAAAGTGAGCCTGCACTTCTCTGGTGCATCATTATACCACAGCAACATTTTTGCCTCTAATAAAACTGCTCACTACAAATAAGTTCTTAGAAGAAACAATCTTTAGATATTGTTAAAATAAATTTGTCTTTTTCCTAGTATTTTTCTATGTAAGTACTGTCTCCTGAAATATTAAACTATTCTGTTAGTACACCCAAGTCCTAACAAAGGAATTAAAGATGCTTCATTTAAGAGTCTTGAAGAACTTCCAGCCAAGATTGAGGAGTAGGTGGAAACACTGTGCCTCCTCAGACAACCAAAATTAAGGATAACAAAGATTCAGAAACAAAACAACCAGAACGGACAGAAAATTGACCTGTTGAAAGTTTGACAACCATTTAACCAGACTGGTAAGAGAGGCAGAGTGGGAGGCCAGTGGAGAGGGGCTGAGACACAAAAAGCAGGAGCTGCCAGACCCCGGGAAGGGGAAAGCAATGGGCAGACCCAGTGAAATGCCCAAGGTGGTTGGCTGACCACAGACACACATTCATGCACAGATAAACCGGGTGAAAAAAGGCAGTGAGAAAGACTGTGCAACCCAGGACCGCAGCACTGGGAAATAAAGCCTAAAAGCACCAATTGAAAACACTTGTGGGGGTTGAGGTGCCAGGAGAGACTTCCAGCCTCACAGGAGAGTTCACTGAAGAGACCCACAGGGTCCTAGAATGTACACAAGCCCACCCACCTGGGAACCAGCACCAGAAGAGCCCAATTTGCTTGTGGGAAGTGGCAGAGGGAACTGAAATCTGAGAGAGTGTGGAACGAGCGCCATTGTTCCCTCTCTGACCCCGTACCCACATACCATGTCACAACCCAACACATGGGTTGCCCTGCCCAGGTGAACACCTAGGGCTCCGCCCCTCACTACATAACAGACATGACCAAAACAAAAAATTATGGCTCAAACAGAAGAACAAATCAAAACCCCAGAGCCAATACTTTTAAACAACCAAGAGATAGCCAACCTATCAGATGCACAGTTTGAAACACTGGCGATCAGGATGCTCACAGAACTGGTTGATTTTGGTCACAAATTAGATGAAAAGAATGAAGGCTACACACTAAGTGAAATGAGGAAAAATGCACAGGGAACCAATAGTGATGGAAACAAAATTGGGATTCAAATCAACGGTGTGGATCAAAAGGAAGAAAAAAACATCCAACCAAAAAAGAATGAAGAAACAAGAATTCAAAAAAATGAGTGAGGAGAGGCTTAGGAACCTCCAGGACATCTTTAAACGTTCCAACATCTGAATTATAGGGATGCCAGAAGGAAAGGAGGAAGAGCAACAAATTGAAAACTTATTTGAACAAATAATGAAGGATAACTTCCCCAATCTGTCAAAGAAAATAGACTTCCAGGAAGTCCAGGAAGCTTAGAGTGTCCTAAAGAAGTTGGACCCAAGGAGGAACACACCAAGGCACATCAGAATTACATTAGCCAAGATTAAAATGAAGGAGAGAATCCTAGAAGCAGCAAGAGAGAAGAGGACAGTCACCTACAAAGGAGTTCCCATCAGACTGTCAGCTGATTTCTCCAAAGTGACCTTGCAGGCAAGAAGGGGCTGGAAAGAAGTATTCCAAGTCATGAAAGGCAAGGACCTACATCCAAGATTGCTCTATCAAGCAAAACTTTCATTGAGAATGGAAGGGCAGATAAAGTGCTTCCCAGATAAGGTCAAGTTCAAGGAGTTAATCATTACCAAGGCTTTATTATATGAAATGTTAAAGGGACTTATCTAAGAAAAAGAAGATAAAAAAGATGAACAGTGAAAGGACAGCAAACTCACAGTTATTAACAACCACACTTAAAACAAAAGCAAACTAAGTGGACAGCTAGAACAGGAGCAGAGCCACAGAAATGGAGATCACAGGGAGGGTTAGCAATAGGGGAGTGGGAGGAGAAGGGGGGAGAAGGTACAGACAATAAGTAGCATAGGTGGTGGGAAGAAAATAGATAGGGGGAGGGCAAGAGTAGTGTGGGAAATGTAGAATCTAAAGAACTTATGACACATGGAGATAAACTAAAGGGGGGAATGTAGGTGGGAGGGGATGTGCAGGGTAGAGGGAATAAATGGGGGAATGGCATAATCAATAAAATATATTATATATATAAAAAAGAGTCTTGAAGAATAGGATCCTGAATGGAAAAAACTTAAATAACTTTTATGTTTTAAAAGTAAATGACTTTTAAAAATGGTAGTATTTTGCAGATTAAAAGAAATCCCGAATATCCAATAAATGGCACTTTATAGAATTCTTAAATACTGCATCAGTTTAAATGTAATCTGTACTGATAAAATCTCTCACAAAACTCTATAAACAAAATATTTTTTCAATATTTAAAGTATTACATAACTTGAGTGGTAATTAATATGTAACACAAAATTGTTTTCTGTTATTATTTATCATCAGAATACATGTGCAGATTGACAAAAAAGAATCTAATTAGATCTCATCCATGCTTAAAGGGACTAAATGCCTACTGCTAGCCCACTGTCCAGTTCTATGAGTTCATGTACCAAAAGCATAGCTTCAGTAACATTAAACTTCATGATTTTACAGCTCATACATGAGTCAAACTTCAATAAATAACAGACTTTCTAATATTAATAATTTCATTATATGAGGTTCATATTGTGGTTCCTTAGCTAAGTCAGAAATACGTACAGAGCTCATTTGTGAAAAATTGATAACACGAAATCACGTTGTGAAAGAAGCTGGACAAACCAGGGTATATATAGAACTAGCCTCACAGCGTAACCTTTTAAATATAATACCATACAGAACTGCTATGAAACAAATTTTACCAAAGTTCAAACTTAATTTGTAGTTTCCTAAGAACCTTTTAAAAATTTTATTTAGTACATTTACTATTTGATCTTTAATAAGCAGAAGTTATTCTTAAAACATACAGAAAAAATCTACGAGCTATTAAAACACTATCCAACTTATCTGTCAGTATGAGAAACTTTAGTAAACACAGGTTATCTATAATGCCCAAATTATGGCTCTATTAGTGAGTTTATGCTTTCATACCTACCAAGAAGTGGTGACATATTCTGAAATATACGAAGCAGTTCTGGTGTAATACACGGGCTGTTTTCCAAAGTCACTAACCTAGGGAAAAAAAAGTTAAATCATTTTCTGTAACCATTAAAGTTATTAATATGACTTAAATATTTCAAAAACTGTCCCATTTAAAGACATAAAAATAGACAATATGAAGTCATACAATTACCTAAAAGTAAATTACAAAATTCATCAAAATTAAAAACCTATTATATAAATCATATAGTATTATTTCTATATAAATGGCAAAAAGTGTAAGGAAAGAAACTACATTCTAAAATATGTATGCTTATAACAATAAAGCAAAAGTATGATTATGATAAATGGTTTGGAAGAGATAAAAATTATTTCAGTTTTTGTTTTTCTGATATAGTCTTATCAAGTGTCCTTTCAAAGAAACACTGGGCTAATTAGTGGCAAAAAGTTATGTTAAATTTTTAATATGAGCTTAGTAAAATTTAATAAATATGAACAAGCAAATCTCAATCACAGTAATAACAATCTGAAAAAATCAATGTATAAAAAATAAATTACAGCCCCAGCTGGTGTAGCTCAGTGGACTGAGCGCGGGCCTGCAAACCAAAAAATTGTGGTTTGATTCCCAGTCAGGGCACATGCCTGGGTTGCAGGCCAGTTCCCAGCGGGGGACGCATGAGAGGCAACCATACACCGATGTTTCTCTCCCTCTCTCCTCCCCTTCCCCTCTAAAAATAAATAAAATCTTAAAAAAGAAATTTAAAAATAAATAAACAAATAAATTACATACAGATTGTGGTTTATCATAGAAGTGTGTAGTTAGTTTATCTCCTCACGCCACCTTTTCTACCCCCACCAAAAAAAGTTAAAGAAGAAAACAACAAATGTTACAATATCTGCAAGGAAAGGGAGGAAGGGTCCTATTCTAAATGGAACATTCACTATAAAAACCCTCATCCAATTATAAATAGGAAGGAACTTCCTTTATCTCATAAAAGAGTACCTACCACTCATAGAAAACACACCTAGTGACAATACGAATCTATTCTCTGGAAAAACAGTGACATGCCGCAAAAAGCATCATCTATCATTCTGTCTACACTGACATCTGCTGAGTGTATGTGTGCAGGGCGTCTCGGAAGGACTCTAATATGATGAGCCAAGTAAGTTAATAAAAGATACAAAGGTAGGTATGAAAAAGTTACGTTTTTATTCACCCAAGATATGACTGACAGAAAAGAAAGAAGAAAAGAATTCATAAATAAATTTCCCAAATTTCTCAGGGTTCAGCATGATTGCTTAATATATCAATACACTGTAATTGCCTTCCTCTTCTCACCAGAAGGAGGTGACACAGATAGATAGGCACTTTGTAAACATGACAAGATGTGAAAACACAAAACACAATATTCAAAAGTGCTGGCAACACAGGACACTATAAAGTATTGGTTGTTTACCTCCATAAACCACTGTCTAGCATTGCGAAAAAATATCCTACTGCAAATTTCAAAGTATGGTTTCTAGTGAATGTGTATCACTTTTGTACCATCACAGAGTTGAAAAATATTAAGATGAACTGTGCTGAAGTGCAGAGCTGGCTGCCTGCCACTTCAAAAGCCAATACTCTAAAGACAGGTGCTAATATAACAGCAAGTGGTTTATTTAGATGCAAGCCATCTGGAAGCTGGGGACTCTATCACAAAGCCCATCTTCATGGAGGACTCGTCTCAAAGACTATGTCTCTGGGAAGATGGGCCTCTCACATCTTAAAGCCCATCTCCCCGTCTCAGTGGAGGCAGAGGTTTTTATAAGGAAGGAAAGGGGAAATAGAACAAAGAGATCAAGGGAGGGGCTTGAAAAGTTTTTCATGTAGAGACGAGCACAGTGCATTCTGATAAGGACAGTGATGGTCCAGTGTGCGTCATCCTGCCTTCACATCATCCTGACTTTATGTCATCCTGGTTTCCCGGATGAAGGTCAGCAAAATCTCCTGGAGCTGGGATGCCTCGAGTCTATAACTTTTGAAGTTAGTTCCTAGGATTCTTATACAAACATGCTATTTATTTATAACCTATGTATTTGTCAGAGTCAGCATCTACAGAAATAACATCAAAAGAATTGCAGGGTGGGTTGTAATTCCCCACTACTACACTTACCTACTGTTATAGAACCGCTGTAAGTCACAGATACAAAAATCTAGTATCAAGATGGCAATTCTAAGTTGTTATGCAGAATGAATAAAATGTCAACTCAATTACCTATACGGCTTTTCCTGGAAATAAGGTAAGCTGATTCCAAAACTATGTGGAAGGCAAATGAGCAAGAACAAAAAAAAACTTCTCAAGAAAACACAAAAAACATGAGGGTAGGGGAAGATACTTGCTTTACCAAATATTATGACTTACTATCAAATCACTGTAATGAGTATCATAAACAGAATAGAAAGCACAAGAAATACAACTTTTTGCATATGACAGAAGAGGCTCCAAGGCTAAGTAAGAAGAGGTAGACCGTCGACTCAGTATTTGGTGGTAAATCTCTCACTCATACAAAATACAGAAATTAATTCCAAGACAGGTAGGTATGAGAAAGGTTAAGATATGAAGAGAACATATTCATGACTTTAGGTTAGAGAAAGATCAAAGAAGAAAACAAATAAATATGACTACATCAAATTAACAATTATTGTATATCAAAATATAACCCCCCAAAGCAAATATATATGTCACATATTGAGAAAAGGTCATCTGCAATATATATGAGGGAGGAACCCCCTAAAATGGAATTATCTTCTGGAGGCTGGCCCCTTGTAGTGCAGGCTTCCCCGGCCAGGTGAGTGTCCCAGGAACCCGTCTGTATCAGTGTTCCTTCCAGCTGGCATTGTTGTCAGGGGCTGCTTGGGCTTCAGTGAATTTTTCTGAGGACTCTTTCAATGTGTTTGCCCATTTCACAATGAATCATTTACAAGTGCACCTGCCTACACCTCCCTGAGTATCCAGCAGTTTTTGAACAAAAACAGCATGATCCCTGTGCCCCATCCTCCTCATTCACCTCACCTTGGCCTGAGCAAGGTTTCTGTTGTTTCCCTGGATGAAAAAAGTCCTCGGAGGGAAATGTTTTCCCCATGTGGAAGAGGTGAAACAAAAACAGTAGAAGCACTAAAAGGCATCAAAATCAGTGAGTTCAGAAAATGTTGTATTGCATCAAATGGGGGGTACTTTGAAGACAACTGAGGTTTAAACGTGTAAGAATACACAATGTTTTATAAACAAATAACAGGCTTTGGGACCATCTTTATAACAGACATAATAATGTGCAAAGGAGTAATATCCAAAAGGTAACAAGAGAAAAATGGACAGAACATATGACTAAGCATTTCACAGAGTAAGATATAAACACAGGCAATAAACCCGAGTATAAAAAATATACTAACCCTTTCTCCCACCTTTCCCCCTCTCTAAAAACGTATGAATAAAATCTTTTAAAAAATAAAATAATTTAAAAAATCAATTAATAAGTCTGAAGTTTCATTTTATATACCTGACCACAAACATCAGCTGCTTCTGGTTATCCCTAGTAAGTTCAAATTCTCGTTCTCCAATATAAAGATGTTATACCTTTGCTCCCCACAAACCTCATATCAATATACACTCCTACTCTAGCCCATAATACTCAGTTGATGACTACGTTTGTTGAGAAAAATAGAAGCTAACAGATGGAACACCTACCTATCTCACTCTACTACAATACAGAAGTCCATCTTCCTACCTAGTCCATCTTCCTACCTTCAGTTAAAACAGATGAAGTATTCCTGCTGCTACTAAAAATCAACCCTCTACTTGTGCTGAATCCCATCCCTTCTTGCCTTCTTCAATTATCTGTTTGGAGCCTCATCCATCACTCCAGACCTTGCATTCCCCATACCAGCCAGCTGTTGCCAGATTTCTACATTCCTCATCACAGTACAAGTTCTTAAACAGGTCGTCAGTGCTCGCAGTCTATACTTCTTAGCTCCAATTTGTGCTTCAGTCTACCCCAATTTTGTCTTTTGTTCTTATCACTCCACTGAAATCCCTCCTAACATCTGCATGTGGCCAAATTCACCTTTATGTGCTGCTCTTACTAGGACAATCAGCACAGCTAACACAGATGACTGCTCCCACTTTTAGAAAACAGTATCCTCTTGACTTGGTATTCCTCCTACATCAGTAGACAGCTCTTCTTTGTTATCTTTGATGACTTCTCATGTGACTTCTAAATATTATTAAATTCTTTAGAATTCTGCCCTGAGCTGAATGGTCTCTATATCTGTGCTTCACTTCCTAAGCAACCTTTAAATATTAAATATAAAGCAAGGCTTTAAATATTATATACAAAATAGTAACCACTTTACAAACATTACCTCAGTTTCACAACACCCATATGAAACAGGAATTTTTCCTCATTGTACAGATAAAGAAACTGAGGCTCACAGAAGATGATTATAAGCCTAATATAGTGGTGTAATTGGGGGTTAACACCTATATCTGATTCCAAACAAGTTCTAATCCATATACCCATGCACACACATATACATAAATACATATATGTATGCATATATACATATATACAAATGCTTTAAAGAATTTTAGCTATTCCAATAAATTTGGTAAATTAAAAAATGTATTATAATGGTTTAATCTGTTTACACATAAATAAGGCTAGGAAAAAAAATACAATTAACAGAGTGATTCACTTTTATTATTTCCTATTCATGTAATCCGTAAAAAGTTTACACACCTTTACTAAAACCACATTAATTTACTAAGTCTGCAATACTGATAAGTATCTGAGTTGGTCTCTTTACTGTAACTAATATTTCACATTTTTCTACCAGTCAGTATCATATAATATCTACGTTTACAGAAAAGTATGTATGTGCCAGAGATGGTTTTAATTTGTAATCTAGAGTAGGAGCTGGTAAACAGCAGCTCATGGGCCAAATTAAACCCACATCCTATTTCTGTAGATGGTGTTTTACTGGAGCAAAGCCATATCGTATCCATTTGTTTACATATTATTTATGACAACTTTTGGTCTAAAACAGCACTATGGAATAGTTGGGACAGAAAGCAGCATAGCCCGCAAAGACTAGAATATTTACCATCTGCTCCTGAAAAAATAAAATTGCCAACCTCTGATCTAGAGTAATCCATTCTGTGCAAATGAAAATATATGAATATAAATGTTTCCAACACATACCAATTTATAATCAGATGATCCAGAAGTCATTTAAATTAAAACATAATATAGAAAAGAATAAGAGAAACACAAATTGCAAATAAACACCTACCTAGTTATGCTTTAAATTTGTACATCTAGTATTCTATACATATAATTAACTTACAATTTGCACCAAAGATAATTTCTAAGAATCAAAAAACTGTTCATTTCTAGACAGCTAAGCAAAACTAAGAAAATAAGGGAAGGAGAGAAAAAGAAAAGCAGGGAGATCCTAAGTATTAATTTTTTTCAATGGTTATTAATTCTATATGGTTCATTTGTGATTTGCTTTTTTAATTCCAATATCAGTTTATACATTGGAATTTTTAAACATTTCCTGTATTATAAACTACATTTTAAATAGAAATTGCTGCCATTAGTACAGCAAGCTTAATAAAACAAAATGATTTCCTAGCACAGTTCCTTACAGTTTGTGGCACTAAGCTGCCAGAAGAAAAAGTTTTTATGGTGTTTTTTGTTTTTCTTTTTACCTCTTAACACTACATATTACTCACTTAGTGAAATAATAACTCAAGTGTTTGCTTCGGCAGCACGTGTACTAAAATTAGAATGATACAGACAAGACAAGCATGGCCCCTGCGCAAGGATGACATGCAAATTTGTGACGTGTTCCATATTTTTAAGCATTGAGAAAAAAAATAACTCAAGACTAAGTAGCACTAACATTTAGGGCTAAGGTATAACCTCAGTAGTAGTAAGGTAGTAAGTGGTTGAAAATAACTCAACAATCCCCCCAAAGTCTCATTCAACACACTGGGAATTTTAAGTAAATTTTTAATTTTGAAAATTTATCAAGACCCAAATTTTACATTCCAAATCGATAGATGAAATGCAGCTGAGTTCTTACTGAAACTTCGATTTTAACTCTGACTACTGTAAGCCTACATTGAGTGACAGCTGCCGAGAAATGATGGAGCTATTATTTTACCCACTTCGGGGAAACTGGTTTTACGTTTTTGTTTTTCAGTGTTGAGTCTGTAAGCCCTAGGGCATGTCTTTTGCTTTACTGGCATGAGAGTAAGGAAGGCCAGGAAAAAAAGTAAGATCCATGGTATCAAGTTTCTCTTCTTACCATAATTCTAAACCATCTTCCAGAAGATAAACATGTGGAGGCTGGGAAACATCTGTACTCAGTTGAATAACTGGGAGCAGGAAAGGGTACAGGTTCTTGCTGTCTGCTCCTAATCCCTATGGGAAGTATAAATAAAACTTAATGTAAGACACTCTAAGGTCCCACCCATCCCCCATCAAAAAGAAAAAAATCACCTATCATATATAAAAGCCCTAAAAACAACTTACAAAAAATAAATCAGATTTTAAAGGTTAGCCCTAATTAGAAGCGTGACTAAAACAAAGTTAGTTCTGTTTACAATTAGAAAGCAGGAGCAAAAAAAAAATACTATTCAATTGCCTAATGGTATAAAACCATACATACCAAGGCTGCACATATCTGTTTGTTTAAAGTGATTTCATATGAAGTATTTCCCCGTCTCTGACTACTGAAGAAGTGTTAACACTGAAATACTAACTCCTATAAATTATGTAACCTAAATAACTAATCTAAAATGAACCTAACCTAAATGTTCACCAGCAAGGTAATTATGGTGCATTAATATCTAGAATACTGATAACTATGGAAGAGTAATCCTCCATTGGACATGGATCGAAAACAATTTCAAAATAATTATCACCTGGATTAAAAAGCTACAGAAGTGTGTATAACCATTGTACATGCCAAAAAATTTTAAATAGCCACATGTCAAATATGCAGATGTGTTAACACAAGATAAATATGGAAAAGGGGAAAGAATGTTGGAAGAAGATAAAGGAGTTTATTTATTACTTTTCTGTAAGCTTTTAACAAAGATATACACATTATTTTAGTGAAGATATTTTGCTAATATTTTTAAAAAGCAGAAAACACAAGGAGGAACAGAAGGTATTTTATCTGAAATTCTAGTTTGCCTAAGTACTGTCTTGTGAAGGATGACTCCATGTATCACACTAACTCATTCTGAAAGAAAACTAAAAGGATGGAAAATCCATTTCTAATCCATAATGATCTCTATACTCTGACAAACATAGAAAGAAAATCAAACAAACTATCAAACACCTCAGTTAGGAAATAATCAAATGTCAATATAGTGTATAACAAATCACAGTACAACAATACATATGCATTCCCCCTTTTCTGAATTAAAGAAACATCTTTACTTTAAAAAATATGTATTCCCTTTCTGATAGCATATTAATACTACGTTCAACCTTCATCAGAACACAGATACTTCTGTGGAAATACATTATGCTTATCCTTAAATATTAAGTGTAAGTTTGGCCCTTTACATAACTAAAAATAAGGTGAAAGACCTTATTAAAGATTTTTTCAAAGAAGATTATAAAAATTTCACATTTAATAAAGTAGCAGTATACTGAAACTTAAAATTCAGTTAAAATTTCACTCTCCATAGCTCCATATTTAACTAAAGAAAAAAGAAAGAACATTAAGACAGACTAATCAAGTTCATATTGATTATCAAGGAGGCTTAAAATTCCCTAAGAAAATCAGAATCTATCTACTTAGTGCACATCCCAACAGCACAAATTCCTAGTATTAGCAAAACTAAAGACAGCAACAGCTAAACACTTAATTAAGACTCTCTGTCAAATCCTGAGGAGATTCATCTTTATAATCTGGCAGCCTGAAACACATGCACAATCCCAGATATGCAGCTTTAAGTTAATTTGAACATTCTTTTGGCTCATGGTTATAACTACATGACATTGCCTACAATACTGTGAGGACTCAAAAATAAATTTATCTGTTATTTATAAAATTATCAGAAATGCTTAGAGGAGGAAAAGCATATTGTACTATAATTACCTAAGATGTAAGGGGAAATTAGGTGAAGGGCACGAGGGAGTGTCTGTACTATTTTTGCCACTGCCTGTGATCTCTATTTTTTTTAAGTAAAGCGGGGAAAAAAGAATAACACCCTAGAAAAACTGGCATTTCTCACTGCTTTCGGCAATCTTCTCATGTCTCGTGTATAACAGGTTCTTCAATAACTTTGTTTCATTGTAACATGGATGAGATGCTGTAGGAACTTAACTCTTATTTACATCAATTAGCTTAGGAATTACTACACATGCTGATGATGACCAAACGTCTTATCTCTAACCCAAAACTCTGAACTCTCTGAATGACTACAGGACAGAGGTATCAGACTCATTTCCACTGGCGGGGGGGGGGGGGGTTGGGGGGGAGCACATCAGCCTCGCAGTTGCCTTCAAAGGACCAAAATAATTTTAAGACTGGATAAATGTAACTACTCCTTAACCGTTAAGGAATTGAATTGAATATTTGGCCCTTTGAAGTCAACTGCAAGGCTGATGTGGCCCCCTGGTTAAAATGAGTTTGACGCCCCTGCCATAGGACATCATCACCTAGAAGGCACCTCAAGCTCTTAACTCTACCACTAAACCAACCCATTGTCTTCCTTAATAAAGTTCCTTTTCCTTCATTCCCTAATTTATGTGAGATGAACCAATACTTTCCTAGTAATAATTATGTTGCAACCAACTCCTGGTTCCTCTTCCTCAACTCACATCTAAATAACCCTGAATTCTCATTCTCTCTCTCTAATAATTTTCAAATCGTGTCCTTTCTCCCCAAGGTTTTACTTCAGGTTATCATTCTTTCATGGGTAACACAACGGGTTCCCAACTACTTTCCCTGACCTTAGTTTTACCTCATTCTGAGCCAGTGTGCCCCACAGGTACCCCGATTACCTTCCTAAAATAAAAATAACATTCCTTTCTCTCAGCCTCAAGATAGGTTCTTTACAACTACCTGACCAGGCCACCACACCTAAGCTCTATACCTGCTCTACCAACTATATGTTCTGGCTATACCAACAACTCAGCATTAGAAATAACTGTTAATACCTGGAGAAAAGTTCATAGATTTAACCCATACATTCATTAGTATTCTCAGGGAAGATGCCCTAAAAGAATACAGGAGTATGTATGTGTTTTTAAAGACCTATAACTGTTAAGTACAAAGACAGCATAAAAAGATAAAAGCATCTCATTTTTGAAAGCTGGAAAGAAAGACAAGTGGTTACTGACTTAGCAGACTCAGAAAACCTAATCTCAAGGCTAGCAGTGAAAAAAGGACAACAAGCAGCCTAATTTACATGACAGGAACTCCAAAAGGCTCAGGGATCAATAGCACCAGGTATTTTGGCAAGAGGAAGGTTGTAAGTGAGGTATTAAAAATAAGACACCCTCCAGAGGAATCTTACCAGCCTTTGTATAGTCACACAAATAAAAACACTAAATAGTGACTTAAAGTACAATAGAACTATGCTGGGAGAATGAGAAAACAGAAGTCACATAGAGGGGAATGAAAGAACTAAATTTTCATCCTCTAAAACAGAAGTTGAGAGAATGGCTACAAATTTTAAATAAAGAATGAATACAAGTGTGTTACGTAGAGCCAGAGAGATAGAAAGCCTAAGGGACTGGGTTATACATGTTGAAAGTGGATTCCCCTCCAACAAACAGGAAATGGAGACACTGCTATTTTTCATAAAAGTCTTCAAGAACTGACTCCTTAACCTAACATGAAAAGCTGATCAATACACAAACCTAAAATGAAGAAACAAAAAGCACCACATTCTCTCACACCTAGGGGGCTTTGCACAGGCTGGACAAATTGTTTTAGAATATCCTTACCACTCTCACCCCTGCACCACCTCATTAACATCTCTTCTTTAACATTATTTCACACCAATGCTATTTGGTAACAACCTCGGTCAGGAAGCTCTCTCTAATGTCCCTCATCCTCAATTCCCACCATAGGCCCACAAAACACCATGTTTTTACTGCTAAAAGAGCACTTAACTGTTTAATCTTCACCTACAGCCACATTCACCAAGAGCTTGTCCTGTTCATTTCTGTATCCTAGTACCATGGGTTGCATATTGCAGGTGTTTAAAAATATTTACTGTATGAATAGATGCCTACTTCCACTAAAGCCAACTACTGCAAACTAGAAAGTTTATTTTCAGTCTTATTACACTCCCCCATCAGAAACTAGAGTCTGGGTTCCCAGAATTTAAAACAAAACCAAACCATACAAATATTTACACTAGTATCTGCCTGTTAAATTTTAAGTCATAAGATGGCAGCATTTCCCATGAGAAGAAACTTAACAGGTAATCCTTAGTACAACCTTCTCAAAAACTAAAAAACCTATTTAAATTACAGTCTCAACTTTAACATTAAATGTTATATACTTTCTCCCAAGAAGGGTAGTGATTACTTGGCTGGAACCTTGCACCCCTGGACTATATATACAGGGTACTTAAGTGGCATGTAAAGGAAAAGGCCCTGCTCACTCCAAACGTTCCCATGCAGGTTACTCTGGCTCCCTAGGATTTCCAGAGGCAACATGGCCTGAAAAGACAGGGCAGCTGAGTTTTTTCCCACACATTCCTCATAAAGTTCTCAAACTGAGTCTAAAAACACAGTGCAAAAGATTCGGGGGAGGGGTCATTCTTTATTCTGTTACTTGCAAGAGCAATCTCCAGCTAGTCACTGGAAAGTGAAACCACCTCTTAGCATTCATATCCTTTTAATAAAAGATATGTAATCTTTCAGGAAAATCACAAGAAGGTTAGACAGGAAGAAATGCTAAGTCAGACACTACACTTTAAAAAATTATATCACTATTAATGTATCTAAAACTGCTTTAGACAAAAATTTGTAACTATAAACTTCATCCATAAATATTTACTGAAAAATGAGTTCATGTTTCAAAAAGTGTCAGGGTACCTGAAAAAGGGTTTTCTAAGCTAATAATAGAAAAGGTTTTTTTAAAAACTTACTAGAACACTTTAGAGCAATAATTCTTAATTTAGAGAGAGATATCCCACTGGAAAATCTATCAGACTCTGGGAGCAAGGGCAGTAAAAGTCACTCCAGCATCCCTAAACCAGAAATACTCAAGCATTAGGTACTTCTCTCTCTGTAATCTCACCAACAGATGATACTTCACTTTAACAGCTCTAATGAGAACTAGAGTCCCTTTCTTTCTCTCTGAAGTTTAGGTTCCTCTCTGTCTGCTGTACATCCCAACATGTCAAAGTCAAGATGTCTAAAATTAAATTCATTCCTCCCCTCAAAAGCAACTTACCTGTTCTCCTGCCTTCCAATTTATGACAGGGAAATTTTTTATCTTAAATTAAGGAGGAGGAGTGAAAATGAAAACAACTTTATGCAGAAAAGCCCCAGTTACCAAGAAAGCTGTCTGCAAGGTACAATGGATTGCACAAATAATGAGTCTACCACCACGGGAAACCACTACATCTAATAAAAAAAATTGTGTTTAAAAAGTAGAGAAAAATTTTCAAGTGTCAAAAATGTCCAAAGTAACAAACGTATACAAGATGCTTTTAAAACTGTTTAGATCACACGTGATATACAAAATGTGAGGTCTTTCACTACCATTAATATAAACCACATAAAAATAATGAATATTTTTAAAGAAAAAAAAATACTAAACTTAACACTGTGGAGAAATGTCTCACCTGAACAAGATGAATAAGTGTTGTCAGAATAGCACATCTCAACATGTTGTGCTCTTCACTCTGCTTCCAAAGAAGAGGCAAATATTGCACCAAACATCCTACATAGGGCCGTATCTATCACAACAGAAGCAGGGACAGCAGAAGAACTGTATTAATGAAAAGGCAACTTACTTCAAGAAACACTGACCTAATTAAGTAACAGTCAGCAAATTCTTAATATTTACTAGACATAATGTAGTAAGCACATATCTTTTTGAAGATAAATCAGACATTACAATGAGACACAGAGCACTATGGTAAATATTTTTAAACAATCTTAAACAATTGCCAAATGTACTACATGAAATAAAATTTAGGAATATAAAATAACATATCAAGACCAGTTATTTTACAGTTTAATGGAAAAATGCTGTTATATCCTGGTTCTACGGTAATAAAACAGCTTAACTGGAAATTCACTGTTTTAAAAAGAATTAGCATTTATACATTCATTCAACAAGCATCTTCCAAATATCAGGTCCTGAATACAAGGCACCAGACAGAAAAGGATATACAGGGCCCTGTCTGGTGTACCTCGGTGGATTGAGTGCAGGCCTGCGAACCAAACAACCGCAGTTCGATTCCCAGTCAGGGCACATGCCTGGGTTGCAAGGCCAGTTCCCAGCAGGGGACGTACGAGGCAACCATACAGTGAGGCAACCATACAGTGATTGATATTTCTCTCCCTCTCTCCTTCCCTTCCCCTCTAAAGATAAATAAATAAAATCTTTTTTAAAAAGGATATAAAAGACATACAAACCCCTACAATGAGAAAGGGTGAGTGCAATAGTGAAGGTGTACATGAGGTGTAGTGGAAACACAGGAGGAGAAAATCCTTTTGAAAGGATAAAATTATTGAGGCCACTATACATTGTTAACCAATTTTAAAAATATACCCCGAAGCACACAGCACAGCTTGACAGTGAGCTTCCTGGAAAATAAAATGGATCTGCACCGACGCTGGACAGTGCTCCAGCTCTAGCTTTACGGTCACTGTATTCCCAACTGCTCTAATGAGAGCCCTAGCTGCTAAAACAAATAGTAGATACTCATAGCTCCAACATTATCTATTTCGATCCCATGGGTTAAAATTTAAAATTGCTCCCAGAGTAAGTGAGCATTTCTTTATTCTGTTTATAAAACAGCATACACAAAAAGTGCAGCAAAAAACTGTGGAATTTGCGTATCCCACCAAGAAGAATGCACAGAAAAATACATTAAATATTTGTTCAAATACTTCAGAGAGGTAAAACTGAGTATTAAGAGACTTTACTTATATTACCTTATTTTCAAATTTGGAATCAAACTACTATAATACATTAATATGTGTTGGGCACTTCATTTTGCTAAGTGCTCTATCTCAAAGAACACCCAAGTAAGCTTATATGAGCATACCAATTAATATGTAAAAAAAGTTTTCAAAATACCTAACTCACTCATACTCATCTAAAAGTAGCATGCTGTACTGATAAGGAAAGCAAACCAAATAGAACACTTTTCAAGGAATGGCAGAAAGGAAGTATATGCTATGAATTACAGATGGAATACATAGTAAAACCAAAGTACCCAGTTACATTTGAAAGTCATAAAGTATTTATACCCCAATCTTCAATGTTCATTAGAATATATGGTGCTCTAAATTAGAACTAATGCTTCAAAATGAGTATTTCAGAAATCACCCACAGAATCACTGCTGCAAAAGTCAAAAAAAGGGTTGGGGATTAGAAAAGAGTAATAACATAAAAGTCAAACACAAATACCCTTAGGCTACGGGGAAGGGGGTTAAAAAGCGTATTACTGAGGCAACTGAGGAAATCTGAATATGCGCTGGAGATCAGACAACAGTGCTGAATCTACGTTAAGTCCCCTGACTCCAACCATGGTTTCGATTAAGACGGACAGGTCTAATATTATGGAATGAAGTGTCATGATGTTTGCAACCAAAATTCATGGTTTAACTTTAAAAAAATATGTATATGCACATATATTACAGAAAGACCAAGTGTGGTAAAATGGTAGTAACTGATGAAACTGGGTAAAGGATATAGAGGCAGTGATTTGCTGCAACTTTTCTGAGAGGTCAATAACAATTACTTGCATGATATTTTAAAAATACACGAATTTAAGAATGTTTTATAGGTATCAGGCTAAATAATAATAAGCCTACAATATAAACTGAACAATGAGTATAACACAATTGAACTAAAGACTATAAATATTAGTCTTTTAAGTTAGTTCATCAAATACGGGGAAATACCCACTTTCATTCATAACACATTAGTAAAAACATGAAAATCACATATGTGATAGTATAAGAAATGTTCTAAGAAACGGTTATATCCCTGAGGGGGGGCAGTTAAAAAATAAGTTTCTAATGACAACTCATCTTTTGGATAACATTTTCAACAAAATATTTAATATTGCACACAGTTCCTTGTACTTTATTCTCTTCCTTCCGGAATGCTTAAGTTCTAAGACTGCCTAATTTCATACCTGATGATTATATATATTTTTTGACTACATATTTATAGGATCCTTGCACTTAAATAACTTAAGGTGTTCAATTACTTCTTAAAAAAAGTAGAGGAAATTTCTTTGAATAATTATATACTATGGTATAAATATGGTGACTTCACTGAAACTTCAAAGTTTAAATATTAAGTGTCAGGAAGCATGGTGTGAGACATTTCAAAACATGCAACCTAACGGATAATTCGTTTCCATTTAGTGGAAACTAATCAAATTTAGTATATAAAAGACTGTTGAAGATTATATATAAATAATGGTGTTATTCAAAGGTTAACATAAGAAAAAGTAAAACAATGAGATCACTAAAACATTTTTTGTAGCCATTTCCTATCCAACTTCTAAAAACAAAAAGTATTACTGGATAACTGTATCTTGTTATTTACTGATGATATAGTCACCTGAGCTACTTGAATCAATTGTGTTCTGAAAGATGAGTATGGAGAGAAACACAAAAGCACTTTAAATTTACTAAGAAAGAGAAATTGAAGAAGAATGTTTAGTTGGAGGTCTGGAAAGATGAAGGTAAAAAAATTCATTTCTATAAAAAAAATCTTAAAACATATTCTATTTAGCTGGATGATACATAATAAGGATTATTAAAAATTGTCAAATTGTTTCTAGTCAATTTTTTAATTTCTTAAAATAATTTTATTATTTATTTTTAGAGAGAAGAGAGGGAGAGGGAGAGAAACATGAATTGGTTGCCTCTCTTATTTCCCCACTGGGGATGTAGGCCATAACTCAGGTACATGAGCTGACTGGGAATTGAACCAGGGACTTTTCAGTCTAAGGAAGGACACCCGACCCACTGAACCATACCAGTCAGGGCTATAATCCATTTTTTAAACACACAAAAACTTAACTGTAATTGCATAGTGAACTAAAGTATACTGGACATTTGTAATAATTTCATATTCATGAAACATGATGAGTTATGTGAGCTCAGAATTCTTTACCATTCATACATGGGGACACAGTTTTAACACCTTGCCCAAGCTGCTAAAGTTACTGGCATGATCACTTTGTAAGATATATAAATGTCTAATCACTATGGTGTACACTGTTAACTAATATGTCAACTGTAACTGAAAAAGGATTTTAAAGATAAAAATTAGGTCTTCCAGTCAAGATGGCGGCATAGGCAGACATGGCTCGCCTCTTAGTACAACATCAAATTTACAATCAAAATACAGAAAAACTGTCACTGAGAACCATCAGAAATGGAGTTGAAAGGAAGTCTGACAACTACTTAATTAAAGAAACCACACATCCATCCAAATTGGTAGGAGGAGTGCAGATGCTGAACAGGCTGGTCCCTCATACACATGATGAATAAAAATTTGGAGGGATAACTTGGGAGCAAGGAGTCCTAGTCCCATACCAGGCCCTCAAACCAGGGTTCCAGTGCCAGAAAAGTAAGTTTCTACAACTTCTGGTTGCAAAAACCAGCGGGGCTGAGTCAATGGAAGAAACTTCTGGAGCCCCAAGCAGTTCCTCTTAAAGAACCCACACACAGAATCACCTATTCAGACTCACCACCTCTGAGCTCCAGCACCAGCGGCCAGAAAGGCACTGGTGTTATACAGGGAGAAACTGAAGTGTCTGGCTGAGCAGAGGCCATGATCTCGTTTCTATACCCACTCCCCCCCCTCAAGACAGCTGGCTGGTACCATATCTGAGACTACATCAACCTGACTAACACTGTTTGACCCACCTGGGAGATCACCAGAGAATGCCTGACCCAACTTACAGGCCCACCCAAGCTGCTTTTCCATATGAATGGCTAGTCTTGGCTCATGCTTCACAACTTCCTAAATCCTATTAAACAAGCAACAGCTGGCCTCAGTGAGCCCAGGATCCAGCACTGGCAGCAGGTAGCTTAAATAATAGCTTGGCTTTGCCTGGGAATTTCCCAGCCCAGCAAAAGTAGCAGCCGTCTCAGATTGCTTTATAGCTCAGGCAGGATGGTCCCAGGCAAAACAGGTGGGAACTGATCTTAGCCTGTACCAACTGGGAAATCCCAGGGCCAGCCTACTCAGTGGACAGCTATAGACCGCGCTGAAGCACTACCACCCTGTCCCCCACCCGCCTCCCCATATGGCTGATCCTCCATGAAAGGCAGAGGCTGGTGGCAAGTGGTCACAGTCTATTCAATTCCTAGAGCTGATTGGCCTGGGTAAATTCCTCCTATTCATCTGCCAACAGCAACCAGGACTCAACTACAAGAGGAGGTTATACTCAGCCACCAAAATGGGACACCAGCAGAGGTGATAGAAGAGGCTATGCCACTGGACCCTACAGGACACCTATTATGTTAGGACACACTAGCAAGACACAGAACCAAAGCAATTCTACCTAATACATAGAAACAAGCACAGGGACAAAACGAGGACACAAAGAAACATGGACCAAATAAAAGAATAAATCAAAACTCTAGAAAAATAGCTAAACGAAATGGAGATAAGCAATTGATCAGATGCAGTGTTCAAAACACTGGTTATAATGATGCTCAAGGAACTTAGTGAAGACTTGAACAACATAAAAAAAGATCCAGAAATGAAGGATACACTAATTGAAATAAAGAAAAATTTACAGGAAAATAACAGTAGAGTAGATGAAGCTTAGAATCAAATCAATGATTTGAAACATTAGGAAGCAAAAAGCAACCAATCAGAACAAGAAAAAAAAAAGAATCCAAAAAAATGAGGATAGTATAAGCAGATCTGGGGCAACTTCAAGAGATCCAACACTCAAATCATAGGGATGCCAAAAGGAGAAGAAGAAGAGCAAGAATTTAGAAATCTATTTGAAAAAATGAGAGAAAACTTTTCTAATTTGGTGAAGGAAAGAGACATGCAAGTCCAGGAAGCACAGAGTCCCAAACGAGATGAATGGAAAGAGGCCCACTCCAAGACACATCATAATTAAAATGCCAAAGGTTCAAGATAAAGAGAGAATCTTATAAGCATCATGAGATAAGAAGTTAGGTACCTACAGGGAAATTCCCACAAGACTATCAGCTGATTTCTCAAAAGAATCTTTGTAAGCTAGAAGGCATTGGCAAGACATTCAAAGTCATGACAAGCAGGGACCTACAGCCAAGATTGTTCTACCCAGCAAAGCTATCATTTAGATCAAAGGGCAGACAAAGAGCTTCCCAGACCCCCCCCCCAAAAAAAAGAAACTAAAGGAGTTCCTCATCACCAAACCATTATTATACAAAATGTTAAAGGGACTTATTTAAGAAAAAGAATGAGATCAAAACTATGAACAATAAAATGGCAAAAAAAAAAAACCCCCACAAATCTATCAACAATTGAATATGAAAACAAACTGAGCAAACAAGAGAACACAGACAGGCCCTGGCTGGTGTAGCTCAGTGGATTGAGCGCGGGCCTGCAAACCAGAGGATCACTGTTTGATTCCCAGTCAGGGCACATGCCTGAGTTGCATGCAAGGTCCCAGCACGGGACCCATGAGAGGCAACCAAACATTGATATTCTCTCCCTCTCTCCTTCCTTTCCCCTCTAAAGATAAATAAATAAAAATCTTTAAAAAAAAAGAGAGAGAACAGAGACAGAATCATGGACACAGAAAGTGTTCTGATGATTGCCAGACTGGGGGGGGGGGGTCTTAGGGGAACTATGAGGAGGTATGGGGATTAAGAAATACGAATAGGTGGTGAGAGTGGCCATGGATATGTAAAGAACAGTATAGGAAATGGAGCAGCCAAAGAACTTACGCACATGACCCTTAGACATGAACGGCGGTGAGGGGGCTGCCTGAGAGAGTACGGCAGTATGCTGGGTGGAGGTGGGGCAAAGGGGGAAAAGTTAGGACAGCTATAACAGCAGAGTCAATAAAATATAATTTAAAAAATAAAAATTTATAATTAAACTATAAAAAATATTTTTAAAACATGTTACCCAAGAAAAACAGCAGAAATAGGAACTCGAAATGAGCTTCAACATGCTTTTAATGACAAACCCTCTCAATCTCATTTATAAACCAATACCTAAATGAAATGATGTAATTAATATAATTAGAACCCTAAGTGCTTTGAAAAGTGTTATTATTACTTTATGTACCAGTTCCAAAAATACTAAAAATGATTATAAATGCCTCCAAACTGCCACTGGAATTGCATAATGTTGAGTGTGAATATTAGCAATGCCACTGAGACATCTGGACTTTATATTCGTTAAAATCTCAAATTGTTTGAAATAAATTCAAAACTCCTACCCAAAGCTTTCTGTGATTATTAAATGAGAAATATACTCAAATCACTTGGCACAGATGTTGGTAACTTGTTAGCACTCAATAACTGAGAGCAATTCTCATCAACTGCTTTAGAATGAATAAACAGGCCCAACATCAGAACTCAGTAACAGATGCAGAGTGTTCAAGTCTGTGGACTGCAACTCTGTCATCCTTCCCTAACACCTCATATATTCTCTCAGTGCTTTTCAATCCAGAATATGGTGAACTAGGAAATAAGAAATTACAGGGTAATTATAGTGCGGTTTCCTGAGTTATCATTTTTTCGCAAAGATTAGGAGTGACAAGGGAAGCTGAATAATTAGATAGTTAAATAAAAAGTTAAATGTTACAACCTTTACATACTTTACATTAATTCAAACACAGATGTAATATGCACTAGATCACAAAACAATGAAGGTAAAAATAACAGATGCTGGAATATTTACATTTGCTCACAGACACTTGTGACTAAGCCCTCAAACACACTGAACTTTAAGAAGTGTTATTAACTATAAGCTAAATTTGACAAGAGATATAAAATTCTACTTTCTAAACACCTATACATTACTAATTCAATTTTTAAATTTTAAGTCATTTTGTAAAATATGAAGTATAAGTATGTCAAATTTTGAATAAGACATAACTGGTATCACAACCCATAAATCAGAAGCATTTTCATAAATGCTCTTTCTTCTAAACAATGTATAAAAATCAATTAATGAATTCTACATGTACTCTACTTACCTCTCTGACATTTATTTTCATGATTTAAAACAGAATTACCTGCATGTTGACTCTTTCAATCACACAAGAAAGGACATGCAGAACATGCATCTTTGTATCACATTCTGTAACTTGCTGCAATAACTGAAAAAGTAGTGTGAACATAGTTTCCAAGTACTGCAGGTTAAAAGGGGAAAAAAAAGGTTTGAAATAGAAATGTGAGATCTTTACATACAGACAAAAGAAATAATGTCAAAGCAAAAAAGACAAAAGACAAAACCTTAGCATTACCTAAACAACTTCAAATTGTTCCAGTTACCAATTTTAGTGGCTTTTTTCTTTATTGCTGCTAAATGTATATGGTTTAAAATTTAACTCACCCACAATGTTTTCGTAAGAAAACTGGGTCTAACATTTTGTGTTTAAATTCTGTACTGCTAAACTGTTAACAGTGCCTTGTCACGCCCTTCCACACTTGCCTGCTGGTGTGCACTGTCTACTCATCAGAGCGACAAGAACGCCAACTACGGCACTCACACACCACTGCCTGATATGGCCCTTATATATGCTGCCTGGAGACACAAATTTTTGTAAATGAATTCTTGTAACTCTAAAAATAACAGGATACCTCTTATTCAGAAATAGAAAACAAATATCCTATGCCTGGCAATTAAAGCCTATATTATAAAAATCATAGCAGTAATTAAGAAATAGCAGACACCAGATACATAAAACAAGTACTTGTTCTTTCAGATATACAGTTCATTTTAATACTAATTTCCTAAACATATTTCTTTCACCCAAAAATATCTAGTAATTCCCTTATTAAAGAAGAATCTCCGACTACAAGTTTGTCCACAATAAATATAGACATTTTATCACATAATTTTCTTTCTTTTCTTTTCTTGCAGGGCCAATATACATATGAGCTATTTATTAATTTTTAAATTAAATTTATTGGGGTGACATTGCTTAATAAAATTATATAGGCTTTGAGTGTAGTTTCCATGATACAACTGTTGTCTTCATCTAGGACTTTCAGTTTTAGACCCAAATATGAGTGAAATCACATGGTTCTCAGCTTTTCCTAACTGATTTATTCACTCAGCGTAATATTCCCAAGGTAATCCTTGTTGTCACAATGGCAGTATTTCATCTTTTCTTATGGCTGAGTAGTATCCCATAGTATAATGTATACTATATCTTCCTTATCCAATCATCTATCAAAGGACACCTGGGTTGTTTCCATGTCTTGGTTCCCATGAACAGTGCTGCAATGAACATAGGGGTGCATAAATCTTTGTGAATAAATGTTTTCAAATTTTTTTGGTAGATACCCAGAAGGTATAATGGAATAAACTGGACCATATGGTAACTCTATTCTTAACTTTTTGAGGAATTGCCATCCTGTTTGTTCTATCAGTTTACATTCCCACCAGCAGTAAGAGATCCTTGTTCTTCACACCCTCTCCAACAGCTGTCATCACTTGTATTACTGATAATAGCCACTCTCACAAGTGTGAGGTGGTGGCCCATTGTAGTTTTGATTTGCATTTCCCTAACAGCTAGTTAAGTTGGGTGTCTTTTCATTTATATGTTGGCCATTTGTATGTCTTCTTGGGAGAAGTGTCTGTTCAGGTCCTCTGCCTGTTCTTTAATGGGACTCTTTGTCTGATGTCAAGTTGTGAGAGTTCTTTATATATTTTGGATATGAACCCCTTGTCAGAGTTGCTGTTTGCAAATGTCATCTCCCATTTGGTTGGCTGACTTTTAGTTTTGTTGGTGGTTTCTTTTGCAGTGTAAAAGCATTTTAGTTTGATATAGTTCCATTCATTTAATTCTGCCTCACTTTCCTCGCATTTGAAGCCAAATTTAATAAAATCTTCTCTAAGACCACCATACATGAGTTTAGTATCTATGTTTTATTCTAAGTAATTCAGTTTCAGAACTTATTAGGTCTTTGATCCATTTTGAATTTTTGTATATGGTGACAAGCTGTATTTAGTTTCATTCTTTTGCATGTGGCTTTGCAATTTTCCCAGCACTATTTATTGAAGAGGCTTTATTTTCCCCATTGCTGCGTTTTTAGCTTCTGTGTCAAAAATTATTTGCCCATATACATGTGGTTTTATTTCTAGGTGCTCAATTCTGTTCCATCAATCTGTGTGTCTGTTTTTCTCCCAATACAATGGTGTTTTGATTATTATTGCTCTGCAGTATACTTTGAAGTCAGATATCTCTGGCTTCATTTTATTTTTCCCCCTCAGGATTCCTTTGGCTATCCAGGGTCTTTTGTGGTTCATACAAATCTGGCAACTTTTTTGTTCTATTCCTTTAAACAATGACATTAAGATTTAGGGATTGCACTAAATCTGTATATTGCTTTGATTAATATGGACATTTCAACTACTGATTCTTCTAATCAACTATCAATTCTTCCAATGCATGATCACGGACTATCTTTCAAATTCATTGTACCTTTTCAATCTATTTTAAAAATGCTTTGTAGTTTTCAGTATATAGGTCCTTTATATTCTTTATTAAGTTTATTTTATTTTAACTTTATTCTTTTGTGGCAACTGCAGAAGAATTGCTTTTTTCATTTCTTTTTCTGAAATTTCATTGTTAGTACATAGGACTGCAGTGGGTTTTTTTGAACGTTGATTTTGTGTCCTGCAACTTAACTGTATTTGTTTATCATTTGTAATAACTTTTTGGTAGTGTCTCTAGGGTTTCCTATATAAAAAACCATGTCATCTGCACCAAGTGACATTCCCGATTCGGATGCCTTTTATTTCTCTCTCTTATCAACTGTTCTGGCAAGGAGTTCCAGAACTATGTGGAGTAAGAGTGGTGAGAGTAGACATCCTTGTCTTGTTCCTAATTTGAGAGGAAAAGCTTTCAGTTTTTCACCAACGTGTATGTTAGCTGAAGGTCTGTCATATATGGCCTCTGTTACTGATGTACTTTCCTTCTATCCCCATCTTGTTGAGTGTTTTAATATAATGCACATTATTTTACTACAGGGTTTTCTTCTCAGAGCAAACACTACTGCCCCATTTTTCTACATTTAACAAGTGCTTATTGATATATTTAACAAGCGCTTTTTGAACATCAATTATGTTAAAACACCATGCTGGGTACTAGAAGGTGAGTGATGAATAAAAAGATGGGTAAGACTTATTATTCTACTTTTCAAGTAATTTTCAATCTATACACAAACAGCAGAGGGGGATAACCTAAGGAGTAGAAGTAAAAGACACATGTGAAATGAAATTACTAGATGTTTTATAACCGAATAAAGAAGAGTTCAGCAGTCAAGCCCAACAGAGATGAAGACACAGCTAAATACATAGAAAAAAAAAAAATCGAGCTGTTTCAAACAAAAATTACCAGTAAAAGTAATTACTTGCAAAATAATCAAATGTAATTTTTAATTCAGCCTTAATAAATAACACACACATATATAATTTCAGTTAAAGAATTGACACTTAATATTCAAAATACATAAGCAGAAACTATCATAAAACATAGAAGTAAATGTTCTTACCGGTAGAAACTGATCCGTTCTAAACTCAAAATCATCAACAGGTAAGGGCAGTCAAGGAGTACTAAGAATATTTAAGATTTATCAGAAAAAAAATATAAAAACCAAATATAATAAGCCAATCAAAAATTACACTTTAAACTACCACATAAAATTAATTTAATAAAATAATAAATAATTTCAAAGTTTTAAAATCCTTTGCAATGAAGTATTTTAAAATTCTTTAAGGATATTTAACTTCAGAGTTGTAGCTGTTTCAATACGGACCTAAAAGAAAGTATATCATGAATTTCGAATCCTTCTAGAGCAACTAACTAAACATCATTAATATCAAATGACAAAAAGTTTATTCCAAATAATTTTCTCCACTTCTTTTGTTAATATTAAAGCCACAGAATACATTAATATCTAGAAATAAAAGGACTCTTCTTACTTAGCAAAGGCTAAAAATAAAAAGTAAAGCATATAGCGTATAAGAACACAGAAGAGCATTTAAAATATGACAAATAAAAGTAGTAACAAAAATTAGCTCTGTACTAAGCTATTTAGAAAGAAAACAAAGTACTTACCACACAGAAACAAAATGAATTTCTCACTGATTCATGAGTAACGAGGAGGAAAGCAGAATTTGAATTTACAGAATGAAGAGTTGGGGAATGTGACCGAAAATGGGTAGGAGAGCGCTTAACACAGTTCCTAAAACACTAGTTAGTTGTTCAATACATAATAAATAAATGCAAGAAAACAAAACAAAAATATCCTCTCTTAACAAGACTGTAAACATGACTTTTCAAAGAACAAATTTAGACCTTATGAAGAAAAATGAAATCCTAAGTATCCAGAACTGGATCCACACTGTGAACTCAACCTATGAGTCTATGCTATACCTCCAGGTGAACGAAACCTCAGGAAACTCCTGAAAAGAGAAAGAAGGGGCTTCCATACTGGGGCAAACAAGTGCCATCAAGATGTCAGAAACTTTGGAAGGATCCTAAGGAAGCATGAGAGCAACAGAGAAATGAACAAGAAGAAACTACAGATCAACATTACTTCCAAAGGTTAAGAGTATTCAGACCCTTCCATGCCCAGCAACAGTGAGAATGAGCCTTGGGGTCAGTGTCAGGATGGCGGATTTGAGGTCTGGACCTGGACTTACCTAATAATACCTGACCACTTCTATAGCCTGCCCCTAGCAGTGAAGGGAACCCCTCGCACTGAAACAGTAAGCATGGTGCTGGGGCCAGAAAGAAACGGCACCGTATCAGGGACTTAAGACCAGCAGGAAAATGTACATAAGGCAGATAAAAGAATACTCTTGGAAGTAAGTTATCTTCTAAAGAGAAATAGAATTAATGACTTCATAAACTTTTATCCCTATGTCCTAATTCTTTCAATAAACATTTTATAAGACTTGACTCTATGCTAGGCAGAAGAAATACTGACATAAATACTATTATTTATATACTGGTACTACTACTACTTGGTACTACTAATAATAGATTTTGTACTTTTCAGTAATAAAGTCAAGATTACTCCATTGCACAATTTGATATGTTTCTTCTGAAATACACATACAAGTAAGTTTCCTAAAAGGATACAAAGCACTTTTAACTTATTTGCCTTCTTTAAGAAAAAAATCCTAAAACTCACTTTCATAAAATATGGATACCAGACATATAATTACAAAAACCAAAACTGACTGTACAAAACTTTCTTAATTAAGGATTCCTTTCTTCGCCTCATATTTTGACAAACACCAATTTTTTTAAATATATTTCCTTTTGTGAAAACATAGACTAGCCCAGAGTTTAAAATCTGCAGCAGTATTTGGAGACACAAGGATAAACAAATGGAAAGACAGAATCAAAACTTGAAGGGAGAAAGATGGATAGACCTGGGAGACGCATAAAGGACAAAGAGGGGAAAGACAGAATATCAATGCACTCTGTAAAATACCTGCCCAGACTCCAGTTGTACCTCGCACAGCGCATCAGAATTCACTGTCATGTACATGCCACTGAAAGTCCCATTAACTGCCTTACCACCTTGAAAATCTTTTTTTTTTCAAGACGGTCATTTCTCTGCTTGATGGACAGCAACAGCAGCACATGCCACCTCCAAACTATAAATTTTCTGGTTCAACCACAGTTTATGTTTTACATAACCTCTCACAAGGCTGAAAGAGTATACTAATGCTAATTTTTTTAGCAGCTTACTGCTTTTTTTATGGAGGGCTGTATAGGTAACCTAAGTAAACTTTTTTAAACATTACTTGTAATTTCCGAAGTTGAAAAATATGATTGGCTATGAACCTTACAAACTAAACAAGCCCTAAAAATACATCAAATGTACTGGTTAAAGAATTATCCGAGCCCTGGCTGGTGTAGCTCAGTGGATTGAGCACAGGCCTGCGAACCAAGGGATCATGGTTCGATTCCTGGTTCAGGGCACATGCCTGGGTTGCAGGCCAGTTCCCAGCAGGGGACCCATGAGAAGCAACTGTACATTGGCATTTCTCCCTCTCTCCTTCCCCTCCCCTCTAAAGATAAATAAATAAAATCTTAAAAAAAAGAAGAAAAATTATCCGAGATCCCAGGGTGGGAGGCAGGATTGGGTGGGGCAAAGGAAAGTGGTAGCAGGAAAATGGAGACAATTGTAGTCAAACAACAATAAAAAATAATTAAGGAAAAAAATTCAAAATAAATAAAACGCCAGCTTAGTGGAAAAAAAAAAAAAAGAAGAATTATGTGAGATCCTAGGAAAAGAAGGTACCTCTAGCCTAAAATTTAGTCAATCTGCTTACACTGTGGAAAATATCATTCTCAAACCTGACACTTGCCATAAGCACTGCATCTGCTAACGAATATGCGCTAAGAGAAACAGAAGACAGCATGAAGTGTTTTCTTAAAATGGGCTTTTCAAGTAAGCATTGTGGCACTGAAAAGAAGATAAAAAATACGAACAGTAAAATGACACAAACTATCAACAACTGAACCTAAAACAAAAACAAAAACGAACTAAGCAAACAACTAAACAGGAACAGAGTCACAGAAATAGAGATCACATGGAGGGTTATCAGCGGGGAGGGGGTGGGGAAGATGGAGGAAAGGTACACAGAACAAGAAGCATAAATGGTAGGTACAAAATAGACAAGGGGAGGTTAAGAATAGTTTGGGAAATGGAGAAGCCAAAGAACTAATATGTACAACCCATGGACATGAACTAAGGTGGGGGAGTGATAGTGGGATGTGGGGTACGGGGCAGAGGGGAATACAGGGAAAAAATGGGACAACTGTAATAGCATAATCAATAAAATATACTTTAAAAAATAAAAATGGAACCTTACTTCACATCATGTTCAAAAATAAATTCTAGCCCTGGCTGGTGTGGCTCAGAGGATTGAGCACAGGCCTGCAAAGCAAAGGGTTGCCAGTTTGATTCCCGATCAGGGCACATCCCGGTCAGGGCACATGCCTGGGTTGCAGGCCAGGTCTCCAGTACTGGGCGTGTGAGAGGCAACCACACATTGGTGTTTTTCTCCTTCTCTTTCTCCCTCCCTTCCCCTCGCTCTACAAATAAATAAAATAAGATCTTTTAAAAATTAAAAAAAATACATTCTAGATGGAATAAAGAACCAGGAGTTTAAGAAATGGAAATATTAAATAAATAAATAAGAAAAAAACAGAAAAAGTAAATCAATAAATCCACACTAAAATTAAAGAGCTCTGCTAAGCCTGGCTGGTATAGCTCAGGTGGTTGGAGCCTAGGCCTGTAAAACAAAAGGTTTCAGGTTAAATTCCCAGTCAGGGCGCATCTGTAGGTTGCAGGTTTAGTCCCCAGTCAGTTGGGTGCATGCAAGAAGCAGTGGATTGATGTTTCTCTCCCTCCCTTCCTCTCTCTAAAAAAAATAAGCATGTCATCAGTAAGGATAAAAATAGTTAATTAATTTTAAAAAGCCTCTGTTTAACAAATCTCTGTTTAACAGAATGTAAGCGGAAAAACAGAGAATCAACTGCATTTGTAATATCTTATTTCAAATATATAGTATTTGAAATATATGTAAAAATTAGTACAATTAAAATATGAAAAACTGGATAGTGAGCATACAGGTGACTTGTAATGTTAGTCACTCAATTTTCTCCTTGCTTGGTTTAATTAACTTTTGAAAAATAAAAATTTTCAAGCCTGCCTTCTTGAAAGAAGTCAGAAATATGCTTAGAAGTAAAAAATTTCAAAGTAGCAATTATAGTAAACCTAATAAAATTTCCCAACCTTTATTTTAAAAGTTTCAAAATATTGCAATATTACATGTTTGTTCATAATGCCAGATCAAGTTTTAGTGCATAAAATTTGGATATTTCACACTAGTAAGTCAAACTGCTAAATACTGAAGAAAATTATATTATTTCAAATAACTAAAAAAATTCACTCTATTTGCATAATGAATAATGTTAACCTTTTAGGCAACTATGAGAGATAGAGATCTACTCTATCCAGTGGCTTCTGATATTATAAAATTTATTGAGTTCTATTTTATTGATTTATTTTTTACTTTAAAAAAATTTATTTATTTATTTATTTATTTAATTTATATAGAGAGACAGGGGAAGGGAAGGATAAAGAGTGAGAGAGAAACATCAGTGTGTGATTGCCCCTCTTGTGTCCCCTACTGGGGTCCTGGCCTGCAACCCAGGCATGTGCCCTGACTGGGAATAGAACCACTGACAATTTGCTTCACAGGCCCGTGCTTAATCCACTGAACCACACCAGCCAGGGTTACTTAATCATATTTTTAAAAAATATGACATGAACCATTTCTCAGTTTGAAGTTTAACATAGGTTATACTTATAAAAAAAACTATTTTAAGATACTTAAACAACATACCACTAAGTCTTGGTCTTGAAGCAAGTTACAAATTGCCTCATATAACATCGGTCTTAAATCAGACTTGAATTTCACAGAAATCCACTGACCGATGAGCCAAATCACCCTGCGTCGTAATGGCTTATACCTAGAACAGAAAAAAACCATAAAATTAAAATATTAAATAATTTAAGAAGTTTATTTCACTTAGCATATTTCATCATTTAAATTAAAATGTAGTATAAAGCAATCTACAATTTTATATAAAAGTTTTAAAGGTACTTCTAAATGTACCGCAGTGTAAAATCCTAACAATAGACTTCTGATCTAAAAAATTAAAATGTCTTAGGCAGATACCCTATAAATCTGATTATTTTGTATGTTTTAATTGATTAGAGAGAAAGATCAATTTGTTGTTCTATTTATTTATATATTCACTGGCTGATTCTTGTATGTGCTGTGACCAGAGATTGAACCTACAACCTTGGCATATGGAGATGACACTCCAGCCAAAGAAGGTACGGGGCTCATTATTTTGTATTAAAGAACTATAACTTAGATATGGACAAAAAAACACAAGTCCATTTCTCTTCCTCAAGCAACCAAAAATAGTATTTTAAACAGGTATAATTAGCTAATGTCCCAAACCCTAAGGATAGTGAGGCCCAAAAACTAATAATAAAGGAACTCCTGTATTAGACTGTCCAATTCCAATTCTGTTAATTTCATAAATATTATTTTTGGAACACTGAAAGATTACTAAGCTTATAGGAAATATCCATATAAATTTAAACTAATTTCAGCTAAACTGGCTAATTTTGTAAGAGGTGACAAACTACAGAATGTGATTCAGGTTATCAGAAATAATTATTTAAATTTCAAACATTCAGTGACATGTACATACACTTCTTTCTATGATTATCTTTGCTAAAGGAAATGACAGTACTTTAGAGAATGAGAAAAACCACAAAGCTATAATCAATTGTGCCTTAAGAATTCCATCCACAAAATCTCTTCTTGATATTATATAAATTTTAGTGGTAAAATGATATTTATTTCTTGGTGTAAATGGAAAAAGCTAATGAATGTTCCACAATTTTAGAAAATTACAATCTTTTAAGATGATCAAGCAAATAGAAAGAATTACTCATCCAAGGTGCAAAATGTAAGTACACCTGTCCTCAAAAAGTTTATCACACACCGAAAAGAATTACAGAATGCAAAGCTCCATATTAAGATTTCAGAAAAGGAAAGAAGAATAGTGGGCAGAGAGAGATGAGATTTGAATAGCCTTTAAAATAAACCGTATTCTGGGCAAAAAAAACAAAAACAAAAATGGGGGAATGCCATTTTAAGAGATGAGGACTGTTTGAACAAAGTCACAGAGATGGAAATAATCAAGACTTTGAAGAGTTAATGAAGGAACTTCAGAACTATCAGTTTTGGACTCAGATCTTCAAAATGACCATATTCACATTCTATTCCAGACAAAAAGAATGAAACTCAGAAAGGTACAATTCCAAGATCACAGTCACTTCTGGGCAGAATTGAGATCAGGGGTCAGTTTGTTCATCAAAGTGTGGGGATCAGCAGCATCATGATCCTGGAAGCGTGATAAAATCACACAAACCGACGCAGACCCCAAACCACAGGCTAAACCAGAGTTTTAACGAGATCATCAGGTGTTTCATATTGAAACATATGACTTCATATTGAAGTCATATCCCATTCATTAAAATCTGAGAAATACCCAGATCAGCTCTGTCCAAAAGACATATAATGCAAGACAACTGGTAATTCTAAAATTTCTAGTATCACATTAAAATAAGTAAAAAGAGGTTAAATTCCAATAGTTTTTACTTATCTCAATATATCCAATATATTATCTTTTCAACATATAATCAATACATACTTTATACGACTAGAGTACTTAAATTTTAGTTAATTTCCTCAGCTGCACTAAGTCCATTTCAAGAACTCAACAGCCACATATACTAGCTACTGTACTGGACAGTGCAGATCTAGACTAAAGAGCCTGTTTTAGGACAATCGAACTGCACACCTGACTCCCTGCTGAAGGCTTTCTCAGTATCAAAGGCTCACTTGCTCCTGGGGGCAGAATCACAATCCACCTTATTCACCACTGGCTCTACAGGAAATGGCAAATTCCAAGTGTCAAACATATTTGTTGACTGAATACATGATTGAATAACTGAATGAATAAATTAATAGCTACTTAACTGATCAAAATTACTTTTAAAGAATCTCCAGATCTCACGAATCCCATTGGTATAAATTTTGTAAAATGGGCATATATTGTTGGCCTTCTATTCATTCACTAATGTAGTCAAGAAATGTTAACTGATCTATGACTATATTCTAGGCATTCTAATAGGAACCACACCTACAGAAATAAATTAACAGAACGGAACATTTCAAAGCAGGAAAAAGTCTCTTGAAAAAAATATTTAATTGCTAATATTAATCTAATAAAAAATTTATAGAAACTATAAAAGATCCTTTCCCTTCAATTTCACTCAGTACCAAAGATTAAAATGAGGCAATACTTCAGTATGTCCAAATGCTTTTGGACACTGTATCTCTACATCCTGCTGTACCCTCCCCCCAAAAGACCTGCAGCATGCTTTGTGTGTTCCATCCTTTCCTGGACGGTACTTTGGTAATGCCACTTCTGCCACCATACATACCCCCTGCTAAGTCTCCAAACAGCTTTTCTGTACACATTTTCTTTCTACAGTTCAGACACCTCCATCTTCTGTAACCTTTGCATAAATTTCATCTTTTCCTATACAAAACTACATTATCTAACATCAAATACTTCATAAATAAAAACGATTCACATTTGAAGTAAAACAACATAATAACAAACTGTTTTGTTTTTCAGTTACATAAAGTTCACAAGCCTTATTCCTTTTCACACTAGACACTATCAGCTAAGTCATAACATGACTCATTGTTTTAAATTTCAAACAATTTTTCTACTTTATCTTCATTAGAAAATCACCATGGTAAATTAAATGTATAATAAACACAAAGTTTTATACTTGCCTATTGTGAATGACTTGTAATTCTGGAAGTAGTTGGTTTTTAAACCACTGATCAAAATCAACACTGTCAAACAGCTCATAAGCTGCCAATCCAACAGCATTATACACTAAGAAGAAGATTTGAGAAAAAAAATTTAATTTCAGATACTGGGCCATATGCTAAGTATATTTAAAAGAATCTGAGTCTTAACGTGATATGTTAACAAACAAAAAGGTAAAATACATTAAATCATAAAAAAAATTAAATACACATTTTAGAACATTGTTATTCTATTGTGTTCTTCCTAAATACTCCTTAGTGCTCTCAAATAGAAAATTACATTCATTTAAAAATACTCAAGTCAAAGTATAAAAATTGTAAGAAAGCATCTGCTTCCAAATGGGTGAAATGTTTTATGATCTGGTCCCTACTTATCCTCTCTCTATTCAACTCTCACAAATCCCTTAACCTCTATGTTTCAATTTAACTAAAATACTCCTAGTTCAATATATAACTGTGCTTGCTCCTTTCCCCTTTTGTACATACTCCTGCTTCTGCCTGGAACCCTCTTGCTACACCGCCCCCCCGCCCCCCAACTTCCACTTGTTCTTATGTTCTCATATTATACCTCTTTGGAGTCTTTCCCCAGGCACACAAAAACTACCTGTGGTTTTCCACGGTGCTACCTGATTATCATCTACTTTAGCATTAATTAACTGATACTATGTTATAATCAATTGTCTTCTTGCTTGGTTTTCTCCCCCACTAGATAGTTCCTGTATTTTAGGTACGCTTATATCCTAAGTCCCAGAATAACACCTGCCACAAAACACATACACTATCTATTGAAGATACAAAGACTTCTAAATCACTTTGGTTTAACATACCAGCATCTTTGATTAATAGTGCATTCATATCTTCCACATTAGTGGGTCCTGAAAAAATAAGTATCAGTAAAAGTAAGTAAAATTAGTTATTAATAAGTATTTAATTTAAACTCAATGTGTTGGCTTTCTGATTCAGTTAAACACAATACATCTCCTGACATTAAATACACATATAGGTGTAAAGGGAAAGTCTAAGCTTTCTCATCACCATTACAGAACACAGGTACAATACGCAAAGTCACTTTACAATTAAAAAAATATCTAGTATATTTGTAAAATGTTCTATCAAGCAACATTCTAGAAAAATATATGCCAAAAAGTGCTAATGATAGTATTATACCCTAATTATAAAATTCTTAAAAGAAAGAAAAAATAATGAAGCCCACAATAACAAAAAGACCAAAAATGGACAATTCACACAATATGCTCTAAACATAAAAAATAAACCACATTATGAAAGTACATTAAAAAGTAACAATGAAATGAAAATTGTAAATGTGAAAACTTTAGAATAAAAAGCTGGAAATCTCTGCACCACTATCTAGAAAGAAGAAAACCATGGTTAGACACGAAAAACAGTTTACTTAAGTACACTTCTTTAGAACAGAAAGATTTCTAGCAAGTTTATCAAAGCATTTTACTGCTGTTAAACATGAACTCTTAAATTCACTAGTCAAATTAGCTAGCGTAAGTACAGTCCTAAATAAGCAAACTGCTCCAGAATTAGAAAGAGAACTAAGCTCTGAAATCACTAAAAATTTTACCAGCATACAGCAACTTATCAAAGTGTAACTTAAATAGCTTATCCACTTTCCTACAGGGATTTAAAAAAAATGGATGGGAGAAAACAGAAATAATGTTCCAAAGTCAACAAAAAGATAACTGAAGCAATATAGATATCACCAAAGTTAAACTCTAAAATCCCACAGTAAGAAATTAGTAACTATTAGAAAGTCAAATATATTTTCATTTTCATATGAAAACACTACTAACACTTAAATTACCTTGAAAACATACCGCAGTAAAACTTGCCTGATAGCTCATTTTCTTCCTTGGTTTATAATTTAAGTAGGAACACTTATTAGTTTCTGGGGAGTTAACAAAAGCCTAAAAAAGTAAGCTATACTCAAACTACTGCACACAAGCTCAGAAATGTCCTTCCCTACAGATCCCTACAGAGATTCTCTTGCTGTTATTTCCTTACCTCACCACCCAGTCAATATTTGATCCCTCCCAATGTGATTCCCAGCCCAAACAATCAAATAATCTATTGTCTCAGGAGATTCTGCTGCCTTCTTTCCTCTTACAGCACTGGACACTTCTGACAATATGCTCTTCTCCAGGATTCACCCTCATTCTACCCTCTTCGAACCTGTGGGATAATTTCTCACCTGGCTTTTTTTTTTGCGGGACATTCACATTCTCATATCCCTAAAAATGAGTCTCAGGTTCTGTCCTTGCATCTCTTTTCTTCTCCCAAGGCTTTTTCTACACACACTCTGAAAGTAAAGTTCTATCTCTAACCACTACTAATAACTGCTTTCCCTGTCACCGAGACTCCCAAATTCAGGATCATTTTGATCACTTTCCCTTGGCCAGCACAGTCAATGAGATGCCAAAAGTCAATCAAGTGAAAAACAGTGACTGCGGGGCTTCCGCCAAGATGGAGGTGTAGGTGGAAGCACTGTGCCTTCTTGCACAACCAAGTTTAAAAACAACAAAGTTTCAGCAACAAAAACACAGCCAAACCACAGAAAATTGAACTATATGAAAGTCTGACAACAACAAACCTTCAGCCAAACCGGTTAGAGGGGCAGAGCCAGCAGCAGAGCAGGGTTGGACAGGAAAGAGCCACCCGAACAACCCAGGTGCTCGACCCAGGTGCGCCAGCAGCCATGGGCAGATCCCACAGGTGTGGAGTAGCCGGCAGACCCACTGAGAGCGCAAGGCAGTGGACTCACTAAGGGCGCAAGGCAGCAGACCCACTGAGGGCTGATCATGGTCACACATTCTTGCACAGATAAACTGGTGAAGGAGTGAGCAGTGAGATGGACCGCGCAGGCCCCAGTGGCAGGAAGCAGCAGAGGGAAAAACCACTGTCCCTCTCTGACCCCGCCCCCACATACAGCATCACAACCCAGCAACCTGGGTGGCCCCACCCAGATGAACAACTAAGGTTCTGCTCCTCATACTTAAGAGGCATAAACAGATCAAAACATGGCTCAAGAACAACTCAGAGCCCCAGAGCTGATAAATCTAAGCCATGAAGAAATAGCCAAACTATCAGATGCACAGTTCAAAACACTGGTGATCAGGATCCTCACAGAACTGGTTGATTTTAGTCACAAATTAGAGGAACATATGAAGGCTAAACTAATGGAAATGAATGGAAATGCACAGGAAACCAATAGTAATGGAAAGGAAACTGGGACTCAAATCAATGGAGTGGACCAGAAGGAAGAAAAAATGACCAAACAGAAAAGGATGAAGAAACAAGAATTCAAAAAAATGAGGAGAGGCTTAGGAACCTTCAGGACGTCTCTAAACGTTCCAAAATCCAAATTATAGGGGTACCAGAAGGGAAAGAGGAACAGCCACGAGTGGAACACTTATTTGAACAAATAATAAAGGAGAACTTCCCCAATCTGGCAAAGGAAATAGACTTCCAGGAAATCCAGGAAGCTCAGAGAGTCCCAAAGAAGTTGGACCCAAGAAGGAACACACCAAGGCACATCATCATTACATTAGCCAGGATTAAAATCAAGGAGAGAATCCTTGAAGCAGCAAGAGAGAAGGGGACAGTCACCTACAAAGGAGTTCCCATCAGACTGTCACCTGATTTCTCAAAAGAGACCTTGCAGGCAAGAAGGGGCTGGAAAGAAGTATTCCAAGTCATGAAATCCAAAGACCTATATCCAAGATTGATCTATGCAGCAAAGTTTTCATTGAGAATGGAAGGGCAGATAAAGTGCTTCTCAGATAAGATCAAATTTAAGGAGTTCATCATCACCAAGCCCTTATTATATGAAATGTTAAAGGGACTTACCTAAGAAAAAGAAGATAAAAAAGATGAACAGAGAAAGGACAGCAAACTCACAGTTATTAAGAACCACACCTAAAACAAAAGCAAACTAAGAGGACAACTAGATCAGGAGAGAACCATAGAAATGAAGATCATATGGAGGGTTAGCAACAGGGGAGTGGGAGGAGGAGAAGGGGGGAGAAGGAACAAAAAATAAGTAGCATTGATGGTAGGTAGAAAATAGAAAAATAGATAGGGTAGAGGGCAAGAATAGTATGGGAAATATAGAATCTAAAGAACTTGAGACATGTGGTCATAAACTAGAGGGGGGGATGGTGGGAGAGGGGTGTGCAGGGTGGAGGGGAACGGAGGGGGGAAATAGAACAACTGTAACGGCATAATTAATAAAATATATTAAAAATTAAATTAAATAATTAGCAGAAAAAAAAATAGTGACTGAGTGTGACAGGCACTGGGAATAATGTATTAACAAAAAAAGATGTGCTCACTGCTCCCTCCCTGGAATTTAGAGCACAGCAGAAAAGCCAAAAAATGATAAATCACTGTTAATAGTTAAATAATTAATTTCTTGTATACAAACTATAATAATCAAGTGGTAAAAATTTCACTTCATCATTCTCTCTTAAACTCATACCTTCTTTCAATTTCCACTGCCACCATTCTGAGGCTAACATTTATTATTTTGTCTGTTATTATGCTTACAACAGCAAAATCTATCATATTCAAGGCCTATATCAAAGCCTTGTTCTTGTGAATTGTTCATTCTTACTCTGTATCCTAAAGGCCACCCCTTCAGAAAAAAAAAAAAACATTTGGTCTTTCTCAAGTTCCTATCTTTATATGAGCTATATAATACTTTAGCATGAATTAACTAGTACTGTTATAATTGATTGTCTGCTTCCTTGGTTATCTCCCCCACCAGATAGTTCCTGTATTTTAGGTACCCTTATAGCCTAACTCCCAGCATAACACCTGCCACAGAACATACACACATAGTAGGCAATGCACATAGTAGGCACTCACAATTTTAATTAAACATTAATAAATAAGTCAAAATATCAAAAAATATACCTCACCTTGAAGTGTTTGCATCATTTCTAGAAGTACAGGAGTAAGAGTCTGATTATATTCATGGAATATATCCATAAATAGTACTTCAGTGCAAGGCTGAAGGGAAAAAAAATTTCTAATAAAAATAATGGCATATAACACTGATTAATTCTACAATAAAGCAAAGAATATTCATTCTTAAGATCCTAAAACTCTGAAAATGTTTCCAATTCTTTTTTTAAGTAGATCGCTATATTTTGTGGTAAATAAAATCAAATTATAATAATTTAGTACAGAATATATTAAAAGTTTATTTCACTATTTCATCATTTTGCATTATGTATTTTTTGAATAAAAACTACACAGAGGAAATAATTTACATTTTTAATTAATAATTCTTTAAATTAAAAAAGCGATCTGGAGCCACATTCATTTATAGATTCAGTACTATTGATGACTGTATAGAAATTAATGTTAAAAGTTTATATCTGCTTAACAGTGACATAAGAAACAACAGCAATTCATGAGTTCAATTAACTACATTGAGTATTTCTTTTAATAGACTCAAACATTAATGGAAGTCACAGTGTTAGCTACATAATAAGAATGATTCATTTTGGATCTTAAAAGTACTGAATCACTAGATGTTTCATAAGACAAAGAAATTATCATTAAGTGTTGAAGGTATTGTGGTTTATGTTTTAAAAGAAATCTTATACACATTTATACACTAAATATGACAAATAAAATAATGTCATCTCAGACCTGTGCTTGAGAATAATCCAAGTGGGGAAGGAGGATGTACTTACATAAAACAAGACTATCCATGAACTGATAAACTAGGCTTTGGATACAGAGGGTTCTTAATACTTTTCTATTTTTTTAATATAAAATTTTCCATAAAAGAAAATTTAAAAAATATTAAAGCAGTAAATTTTTTAAAAATTTTATAATTCTAATGATTTCTCTAATTTATAATCTTCATGGTTTCCTTTATAGGTTTATAAAACTAAAAACACATATTTTTAGAAAAATAGTGGCAAATTATCAAGTTATGTAATACAAGTCTTAATAATAATAGTTCAAAGACCACACTTGATAAATCTTCCTCAAATGTTGGCCATATCAATAAATGTATGTTTAAAAAGCATTTTATAACTAAAAGCAATGGGCTGGTCTCCAAGAATTAACCTAGATGGTAAGAGAAATACAATTACCAACAGAAGCTTTATAATAACTGAAATACTTTGTAAGAAATCAAAAATGATTCTAGCCAAAAGAGACAGGTTTCACTTTCAAAAACGTTTTCTATTGCTGCAATGAAAACTATTTCCACATCAATTTGATTGCAGAATGAAGAAAAATCCAGTTTGCAAACCACTAATTTAATCAAAATTTTATTTCAGATTCAAGTTCATCACTTTATTAAAGTACTTTCACCTCAAATATACATTATTGTAATTATGAATAGCTTCCTGTCTGACTTAATGCTTGGACTCTTGAATACAGTACCATTCTCTCCTAACAGTTATATGAGCATTAAGCTTTTCCCTATCACTTTTTCTGTCAATCAATACTTACCCTCAAACTGTATTTCCAAGAATCTCCTCCTGTTTCTTCCACTGCTGCAATAGAATCAGAGACACAGGAATAAAACACAAACTGACAGTGACCAGAGGGGAATGGAGAAGGGGATAATGGGGGAAAGAAGAGGAAGGGTCAAGTCAAGGATCAAGTGGAAAGGACCCATGGACAAGGACAACATGAGGGGGATTTTAAAAAATGACAAATAATGCTCTCCAGAAATCTAATAATGATGTTTCAAAATTCTCAGTCTAGAAAACAACAGATTTTAAATGAGATCAGTTTAACATTTCTGTGAGTTGTATTAAACATAACACAGAAAGCTTTTCCTTAGGGACACAAGGTCTAACAGATATCTTTACTATAAACTACACATCATACCTGTGTATATTACAATCACCTATCAAGCGCTTTCATCCATAAGCATTCTTAATTTCATTAAAAATTCTGTAGAGAAGAAAGCTCAAAGTACTTGTCGCTTCCAGAATATCTGGTATTACCTCATACAATATCACTACAATCCTCAGAATCATTTCATTCCATAAAATAATCATGTTTTCTGTTGCTACTTTTTTAAATTTATAATTTTAGACAGAGAGAGGAAGGAGGTAGGCGGGGGGGGGAGCAGAGACAGACAGAGAGAGAGAAACATCGCCTTGCTGTTCCCCTTATTTATGCATTCATTGGTTGATTCTTGTATGTGCCCTGATGGGAGAATTGAACCTGCAACCTTGGCATATTGAGATAATGTTAGAATAATTAGTCACATTTTCTATAAATTTCCTACATTTAAAGTAAAATATAATACTTCAAGACTTTTAAAAATCTGGTGATGCAGTGTTTCATGTTACGATATTATGAATTCTGCATGAAGCAATATGAAACATTAATATTTTAGCTAAGAGAAGTCAAAAAACAAAAAGAATGTAGAGTGTAATATTACATATGAAGTCTGTCCAGAAAAAGTCTAGCCATTGTTAATATAACAAGAATGGTCTGCATGATATCCAAGTAACCTGGCAGCCAAGGAGAGTGGACTGGAATGTGCAAGTACGAACAATGACAACCTCAAACTGTACTAGTTAGTTGGGGTGGTAGACGCCCTCCAGTGAGCATATATATGTACTGAGCATCACATTCAAAATGACTGAGCAAGTAGAGCAATGAATCTGCATCAAATTCTGCATTCAGTTTGACCATTCCTCCCTCAGAAACCATACTGATAATTCACAAGGCTGAAGCTATGGGCAACTGGTGATTGGCAGTTTCATTACAATAATGTGCCTGCTCACGTATCACATTTCATGCAGAGTTTTTTGGTGAAACATCAAACCACCCAGGTGACTCAGCCCCCCTACAGCTTAGATTTGGTGCCCTGCATATTCTGGCTTTTTCCCAAACTAAAATCACCTTTGAAAGAAAAGAGATTTCAGCCCATCGATGACATTCAAGAAAATAGCACGGGGGAAATGATGGCAACTGGAGCAACCGTGTGACGTCCCCAAGGTGCCTACTTTGAAGGGGATTGAGGCATCTTTGTCCTGTGTACAATGTTTCTTGTATTTTGCATCTTCTTCAATAAATGTCTCTATTTTTCATATTACACAACTGGATACCTCTGGACAGACCTCATATTTTATAAACCAGAACTGTTTTTAAATGACAAAGGAAGACTTCCAAAATGTTTAAGGCATTCTTCAAATATTAGGAAATGTGTATAACTACACAAAGGCACTCAGCTAAAAAGGCTAAATTTAGCCTATGTCTGATCATAACTGAAGTAATGCACACACAGGCACTTTATTACATACACAATTCTTTGATTTTCTGTAGTGAGGGCCCTGACAGTTTTATTCTGCCTATCTACTACTAAAATTCAAACATAAAATATTTGTTAAAAATATTTTAATCATCAAAAATTAATTATAAATTAAAATTTAAATAGGAAACCCATTCAGCAATTCAAAAATACTCATCTCTAAATTTCTGGAGTAAAAATTTCTACAAATAAAAAATACTATGGAATGAATCACAAAGTAGAAACTGACCTGATAATAGAGATAGGCAACTGATTTTATATTTTTGTTTGAAATTACATGATATATTCATAATAATAACTAAAAACTAAAAAGGTCTCTTTCTGGAGAAAATACCATATATTCGAACAAGTTACTCATTTTCTGTTTCTATATTTGTTCTAATGGCTAACAAAGAATGGATGATAAGCTAATTTTTACAAAGCAAGATTCTCACATTAAAAGCACTACATTAAAAAATAATTTTATACTAGCCCTGGCCAGTGTGGCTCAGTTGGTTGGAGTGTCATCCCCTAACTGAGGGGTTCCAGGTTCAATTCCAGGTCAGGGCACATGTCTAGGTTGCAGGATTCTTTCCCCAGCCCAGATACGTGTGATCCTGACTGAGTCTGGGCAGGTGTGGGAACTAAGTGACCCATGTTTCTGCCTATCCCTTCCTTTCTCTCTAAAAGCAATGAAATAATGTCCTCAGGTGAGGATAAAAGATAAAACAAAACCAAAAATGTTTTATATCTGAAATTCAAATAGATAACATCTATTTATAGAAGAGGAGAAAAGCCATGGGAATACCAAAATACTGATTCTTACTAAAGCCTTCTGGATCTTCTTCCCACATTGTCAGTTCTTCTTCAGTTAATAGAAAATAATGAGAGACTAATCTTCTACAAATCTCTGTCAAAGTGGGGTATGTGAAGAATGCCATCTTAATCTTATGAGCTTCAAGGGTTTCAGGACTGCTATCTAGAAAAACACAATCTCCAAGTTAACAGTACAAACATCCTACTCAAGGTGGATTATGTAACACAAATAAATTTAAAAATATACCCTTGGGGGGAAAAGATACAATGGTAAGTAAATTTTCATTTATTATGAACAAACCAAAGACACTTTTTCTTTTGTTCACACCACACAAACATCAGTCTTGCTTCTTTCTTACCCATAGAGCTTCCATACTACAGAGACTTACTGAAGAGAATTATTTATATATGTTTCTCTCTCTCTCCTAGAAGATTTTCATTCGTTATGGTACACATGCCCATCAATGAATTCCAAATATACAAGCATTTAACTTGTCTAGAAGCAACTTCACTTTATATAAAATCTGAGAAAACTTTTAATTTTACAAATGAATACAGCCTAAACATGAGCTGCAGTGGCTATTGTAGTACTTTAATCTTAAAGTCCTTAGGCCTCCACTGATCCTCTATTGTGTTATAAAAGTCAGTTTACTAAATGTATGGTTTTTAAAAGCTTGCATTTATATAACAAGACTCTAATCCCTATCTCTATTTCATGTTGCAGCGTTTTATTTTTCAGACTCAATTTCAAAAATTTACATAAAAACAGCATTTACTTCATACTTCAATTAAAATAAGAAAATGAAAAAATAAAACCATCTGAAAAGCATTACCTTCAAAATTTTTGGATGGCTTATACGCATAATTTTTGACAATCATCTTAATAAGATTCATGCATTGGACAATGAATCGTTCAAATGTAACCCCTTCACCAACTTCTGTGAATACATAGCTTACAGAAAACTCCAGTGATCTCTGAATTAGTGGAGTAAATGAAAAGGGATGTTGATCCAAGAAGTCCAAAAGCTGTAAAGAAAGAAATTAAAATGTATTTTCCTCAAATAAATATGGGAACATAATCATTCATAAGTACATCTTGCAACTTCACTAGTAAACCTTGGTGAGTCTGTGTATGCACAATTTCACTTGTAATACACATGTAACATATACATAATATACTTAGCACCTGTAAAGTATTCTTACCATTCCCACCTTTTTGCACCAAAACAAAAACAAGAAACAAAAAATCCTGAATGTGATCATCCCTCTACATCTAACTATAAATTTATAAGAAACCTGGGGGAAGAGAAGGGTTATGGAGACAAAGAAACATGGTAAATAACACATCAGGATGCAGCAGACTTCAAAACATGGAAGACTCTACAGAAAATAATTAATTACCTCAACAAATATATATCAATGAAAAACATAAATGGAAGAACTGACACTACTGAATCCTGATTCAAACAATCTATAAAAAAATTCATGAAAGAAATCTGAAAACTGACTAAATATTTAGATAATATTAAGAAGTCACTGTCATTTTTAAATGTAATAACAGTGTTAAGATTGTGTTTTTTTAAATCTCTTACCACTTAAGGACACATTCAAATATTTATAGACAATACTATATAATATCTAAATTGGCTTCAAAATAACCAGCAAAGAGGAGAAACCAGATAGATTAAACAGAAATCACCATGACCATATGGTGATAATTGAAAAGGCTGAAATGATTCAATTCTATTTGGAGGTATATTTGAAATGGTCCAATTTTAAAAGCTTTTTAAAAAGTCAAAGGTCATAAATATGAATTTCATACATTAAAATATTCATGAACACTGCACAGCACCACTGACTCTCCACATTGTCTTATTTTACTTTGTTTTGTGATTTTTGTTATTATCTAAAAGGACCTGAGTCCATTTTACACTGGGTCTTGGAAGATTAGGTAGGCTCTTATCATTGAAGCTATTCGGAATGTACAGCTGGAAATGAACACAAATAAAACTACAGGTCAGTGCTCCCTAACCACAAAAACAAAAACAACTCATTGCTACTCATTTACTCCTCTTCCAGGGAATAAACAGCCTTAATTCTACTAATGAACCTTCAATGAAAATGGGGAAGAGGATAAAGATTTAGATACTGGCTCCCTGTCATCAATTACTTGTTTCATTGCAATGAAACCCTCAAACCCAATCAATCTTCATGACTGCTGTAACCTAATTCTTTAAATTTTTCCCAATCCCAAAATTTCATAAAAATAACTTTATAAAACTTAATTTTATCAGAAATTTATACACTTTGCCTAGCAAGTGCACTCAAATAATTCTATTCAAAAGAAGTTTAATCTGACAATAATCATTCATTATGAATATCATGACTTCCTGATATTATATTGCCTCCTATATTTTAACTACATCCTGCTCCACCACACTGGTATCTTTCTTTATCTCTCTTTCTCTAATACTTACTAGGATAGATTTTCTAACATCAAGGTGATTCATACACTATAACTTATGGTGTATAAATTTAATTATTATAGGCTTTGAAATACAAAGGTGCTTTTTTCTCTAGTTTTCCTATAAACCGAAAATAAATTACACTGTATCAAAATGTATGCTTATTAAAATATCATTTGCCTTACTAAATTTGCACATGTGTATGTTATTTAGGATAACATAATTAATATTAAAGAACTTACCACTTTAGTAAAAAGAATAATGGTCTTTTCCAATCTATCTCTACATACGTTATCTGTACCTATAGTTCTACCTGTTAAAAATAATTTCAAATATTAGTACAAGTTTATAATATTCTATAAATTCACAATGAAGACAATGACAAACTTAAAAACAGTCATCTGTTTTTGGATACTTTGCATTATGAATTCATGGTTGTGCATTCCCAACTCTAAACAAATTAATCATAAAAACAAAGTTTTCACAGAATACCAAGATTTGCATTTAACAGAAACAGTAATCCCCAAGACTAATATTTCACAAAATTAATCCTAAAATATAAACTGAGCACATTTTAAAGTAAAAGGGTAACAATTTTATCCGTGAAACATGAGTCTCATTTTCAAAATCTAAATTAGTCACAGTTGAAATACTTTTCAAGCAGTGTAAGTAAAAACAAAACACTCAAAGATTAACATACTCATTATTTTTCCTTTATCTCTAACAATTTTCTACTGATAATTTCCCTGTCAAAATAATTAATTCTTGTACATTCAGAATAATGTCTATCAGCCCATCAACTACTCTGCTCTCTAATCATACTCTTCATATTCTGCTTCATCATTTATTTCATTCTCCCTCTGTTCCCCCAGGCGATAACCAAAGAAAAATAACAATTTTTAGAAAAATAAACTATGTTCTATGAACTGTCTTATTCACCTTTACATGTACAGTACCCAGAAGAGTGACTGGCAATAGACTCAAGAATGTTTTTATTAAACTGAAAATGACTGCCATGAAACAATCAGTAACTCCCTAAAAGTGAGTACACTAAGATATCTTCTCAGGTTAGTAGGTCCTCAAAAATATACACATATACATAAAAACACAAACTTATACAGGATATACATACCAGCATGTGCATACAGGAGATGCATGTGTGAGTGTATACATGCACATGTGTTTGTGTATCCTAAGCAAAGATGCTCACAATGACAGGGAAAAGGACAACAGACTACCAATACAATACAACACAAATATAAATGCTAAATTCTCTTTTGTGTGGTAGTGGATTACAATGGGTCCTAAAGGTAAGCCAAAGAAGGTTAATAAACAAGAATTAAGGAATTAAGAATTTAAGGAAATTTGGGGGGTGGGCTGGCTAGAAGAGGGCAAAGGGGGAAAAAACTGGGACAACTGTAATAGCATAAACAATAAAACATTAAAAAATAAAAGGAAGGAAATTTTTATCATACAGATATGTAAACTATACTAAAAGCAACAGAATCTAATCTACAAGAAATCGACATATCATGTGCACAGATATGGGGTGGGGTGGTAGGTAGGTCAATGACTATCTGTTAAATATAACTTGTGGATGTCTGCACGGAAAATGGTAGTAGCAGTAGAAATATAGAACAAATGATCACAAAATAAACTTTCTGAAAAAAGGTTCCTCAATATTCAAGACTTGTGCATGAAAACAAAGCTGAGCTTCCAATTTAACTCTAGAGAACTCTCTAGAGGCAAGCTTCTAGAGAGGCAAGCTTTTAGCCTCTCTCGAGATATGCAAGTTTAGAGTAGAAGTTATTAACAAGTAAGGGTTCTACAGTAAAAATACTATCATGAAAGTACTTACTGCATTCCAGAAATTGTTTTAGACGGTCAAATATTCCATGTAAAAAACCCTAGAAAAGAGTATTTTTAAAAAGTGTCTCAACTTATACTGTAATAAATATTTACCTTCTACTTTTCAGTGATACTGAAACATATCTATCAAATCATTTAAAAAAGTTAAAATTAAAATAAAACAATTTACTATTATAAACAAGTCTTACACAAGAAAGTAATTGCACTTAAGTCCCCCTTATCCGCAAGGAATAAGTTCTAAGATCCAATGCCCAGTGGATGCCTAAAACCTTGAAGAATAAAAGCCCTAAATATACTTTATTTCTTCCTAAATATACATACCTATGATAAAGTTTAATTTATGCAAGTTAGGTACAATAAGAGGTTAACAACAATAACTAAAAAATAAAACAATTATAACAAAACACCGTGACGTTATGTAAATGTGGTCTTTCTGTGATTACTGAGTGGCCACCAGTGACTAGTGACAGCCTGTATGGTGAGAACAGGCTGGCCAAAAGGATGAAGTACGTCCCGTGGGGGTGGGGTGGTAGGTAGGGCTGAAGAGAGATGGGGCTCAGGCAGCATAAGATTTCATCACGCAACTCAGACTAGTACGCAATTTAAAAGTTGTGAACTGTTTATTCTGGAAATTTCTACTTAATACATTTGGGCCACAACTGCCTTTGGGTAACTGAAAGCAAAGAAAGTGAAACTAAGGAGGGGGGAGTACTGCACAGCATTTCATCTCTTCAGTGTCTCATTTCAGGTCATTCAGTTCCCTCAATCACTCTGCAGTAAAATATTACTTATTAAGTATATTTCATAAGTACTCCCTATTCTCCTCACTTCTTAACTTTTCTTCATAGTCCTTGTAACTCCCAGACGTATTGTCTATTACCTGTCTCCTCCCACAGGAACGTCAACTCCTTACGATCCAGAGCTTTGCTTTCTTTTATTACTTTACCCCAGAATCCAGGAACAGTATTTAGCAATAGTAAGTTCTCAATATATAAATAAATGGTAGGAATTATTTTAAGCAGAGATTCCAAATCTCAAGTGTTAAAATATATATTAGCCTTCAGATACCAGAAAAGGTAAGCATCATCTTTTACCATATGGGTTCAATAAACCATTACTTTTTTGAATACAGAGTCAGGCAGAAGTCAGTCCTGGTTGTGTGTGGTTGGTAGAATAAGAATATGGGTGTAATAATTTCTCATTTTAACTTGAACGTTTTACCTTAAATGTCATATGGTGTGCTTGAGTGTGATATTGTTATGTTACAGAATTACATGCTTATGATTATGTAATAAAAAGGGGGCATTATTTGTGCCAGACCATGTATATTTTAAAACATACTAAGAAAATTTTCCAGATTAAGTATAAAAGGATAATGAAAAACAGTTTCATTAAGATTTTTAAGAATTTGAAGATTGTAGACATCTCCGTATTAACTTTGGGACAGAAACATCAAAGATGTCACATGTCCTTTTAGCAACGGGATGGTCTAGGTTTTTTCAACAAAGCACTGTGTAATGAACGTCTTCCAGCTAAATGACTAAAATAGATTGTCTTATTTCCCCTTTTCCTTAGAAATATATTGTTTACTAACAGATTCTTTAAAAAGAACTTTTTTATATTGATTGATTCTAGAGAGAGACAAAAAGAGGGCAGGGAGAGAGAGGGAGAGGGAGGGAGGGGAAGGAGAAACATCAATCCACCTATTTATGGATTCATTCATTGGCTGCCTCTTGTATGTGCTCTGACCAAAGATCAAACCCGCAACCTTGGTGTTTTGGGACAATGCTCTAACCAACTGACCTATCCAGACAGGGCCTATTTTCCTTTACATAAAATCAGTGTATCAGTCAGGGTTCTCTAAAGAAAGTAGAAAATTATAAAGGCCATCAATTTTAGTAAGCTTATCAACAGAATCAGGAATTTATAAAATTATAGACAGCACTAATCTGTAATTTAAATAAACTAAGTAACGACTAATGTTACAAAATAATAGAACAGGAATTCAAATTAAAGTTGCTATTAAATGGCAATTTACAAGCAGACTTTGAGTAATTGCTAAACTTATTACAAAAATCATCTCTTAATCCTAAAACATGCAATGAGGTAGATACTATTTCTTTTTTAAAAATTGTATTTTATTGATTATGCTATTACAGTTGTCCCAATTTTTTCCCCTTTGCCCCACTAAACCCAGCTCCCCCACATTCTCCCAGGCAATCCCCACACCATTTCATTGTTCATGTCCATAGGTCATGTGTATAAGTTCTTTTGCTACTACATTTCCTATACTGTGCTTTATATCCCCATGGTTATTCTGTAACTACCTATTTGTATTTCTCAATCACTTCACCTCTTCATCCATTCCCCCACACCTCCCTCCCATCTGGCAACCATCAAAGTGCTCTCCATATTCATGGTTCTGTCTCTGTTCTTCCTCCTTAATTTGTTTTTTAGATTCAATTGTTGACAGATATATATTAAATAGCATTTTATTGTTCATGGTTTTGATATTTTTCTTAAGTCTCTTTAACATTTCATATAATAATGGTTTGTTTTTTCTGTCTGGGAAGCTCTTTATCTGCCCTTGGACTCTAAATGATAGCTTTGCTGGGTAGAGCAATCTTGACTATAGGTCCCTGCTTTTCATGACTTTGACCATTTCTTGCCAATCCCTGCTAGCCTGCAAGTCTTTTGAGAGATCAGTTGACAGTTTTATGGGAACTCCCCTGTAGGTAACTAACTGCTTTTCTCTTGCTGTTTTTAAGAGCCTTTATCTCTTCTAACCTTTGGCATTTTAATTATGATATGTCTAGGAGTGGGCCTCTTCGCATTCATCTTGTTTGAGATTCTCTGTACTTCCTGGACTTGCGTGCCTTTCCTTCACCAAATTAGGAAAGTTTTCTTTCATTATTTTTTCAAATAGATTTGCAATTTCTTGCTCTTTCTCTTCTCCTTCCGGCACCCCTAAGATGTAAATATCGGATGTAGTAAGTTGTCCCACAGGCTGCTTACACTATTCTCATGTTTTTGGATTCTGTTTTTTGTTATTGTTGTTCTGATTGGTTGTTTTCTGCATCCTTATGTTCCAAATCGCAAGTTTGATTCTCAGTTTCACCCACTCCACTGTTGCTTCCCTGTGTATTGTTCCTTATTTCAGTTAGTGTGTGCTTCATTTCTGACTGGATCTTTTTTATGCTCTTGAAGTCCTCACTAAGTTTCTTGAGCATGCTTATAACCTGTATTTTGAACTCTATATCTAATAGATTGCTTATCTCCATTTTGTTTCATTCTTTTTCTGGAATTTGATCTGCTCTTTCAATTGGGCAATGTTTCTTTGTCTCCTTGTTTTGTCAGTCTCCCTGTGGTTGATTCTATGATTTAGCTAGAGCTGCTATGGCTCCATGTCTTGGTAGTGTAGACCAATGTAGTAGGTGTGCTACAGGGAGTAGTAGCAGAGCCCCCCTATCATACAAGCTGGGTATTTGAGATGTACCCTAGTGTGGGCTGAGCAAGCCCTCTTCATGTGGTTGAACCTTGGTTGCTGCCAGCAGATCAATGGGAGGGATTTATCCAGGCCAGTCAGCTGCAAGTACTAGCTATGCCCACTGGCTATCAACCACTGCCCCTTGTGGAGGATCAGCTGTGCAGTGGCAAAGGGTTGGTGATACAATGTGGTCTGTAGCTGTCCACTGGGTCTTCTGGCTCTGGGGTTTTCTGGGTAGTACACACCAAGGTCAGCCCCCACACTGTCTAGCGTCACCATGTATAAGCTATAAAGCAATTTCAGATGACTGTGACTTTTGCTGGGCTTGGAGATTCCCAGGCAAAACCAAGCTGTGAATCTTGGCTGGCTGTTGCTAGTGCTGGGCCTGAGACCACTTAGCTATCGATTGATGGTCTGTGGTTTCACTGAAGCCAGCTAATGATTGTTTGGTTAAGGTTTAGGAAGTTGTGACATATGAACCAAGACCAGCCATTCATAAGGAAAAGTCACTGTTAACAGTTGTCATGTGCTAGCAAGTTAGGTGGGAAGGAGTCTCAGAGGATCTCCAGGGTGGGGGAAACCGTGTTAACCCAGGCGATGGAATCTCAGATATGGCATCCACCTCCAATTCTATTGCTTTGTGTGTGGGGGGGGGGGTTTGGTTCAGAAAAGGGACAATGCCTCTGCCTGCCTTTCTGTCTGGGAGAAAGTTGTTCCCCAGTTCTTGCCTTGATACCAGACACTTCAGTCTCTCCCTGTATGCCACCGGTGCCTTTCAGTCTGCTATCCCATTGCTGGAGCTCAGAGGGAATGAGTCTAAGTAAGTTTGTGGGTGGGTTCTTTAAGAGTTACTGCTTGGGATTCCAGAATTTTCTTCCACCACTCAATATCCACTCGTTTTTGCAGCCAGGAGTTATGGGGACTTATTTTCCTGGCACTGGAACCCTAGGCTGGGGTGCCTGGCATGCAGCTGGAACTCCTCACTTCTGAGATTTCCCTCTCGAATTTTAATCCACCACATGTGGGTGTGGGACCAGCCCATTCCACATCTCCACCCCTCCTACCAATCTGGATAGATGTGGTTTCTTTACCACATAGTTGTCAGACTTCCATTCAACTCGATTTCTGTCAGTTCTGGATGACAGCTATTCTATGTTTTAGTTGTAATCTGATGTGGTTGTGTGTGGAGGTGAGCCATGTTTGCCTATGCTGCCATCTTGACCAGAAGTACAGGTACTATTATTTTATCTCCATGTTACAAAAAAGGAAACAGTATGGCGAAAGTAACAGCCAGTGGCCATGCTATTAAGAAAAGTCCAAGGGGATTTGTGGTGTCTGCTCTGGTTTAGTGGTTGTGCCCCAGGGTTTTGGAAAAAAGGGAAGTTACCTGAAACTCCGCAGACCGTTCCTCCTCATCTCAAGACATGCTTGAGGAGCAGTATGAAGAAAGGCTGAACTAAGCAAAATAAAGACAGGTGTAATACATGTCTGGACACCAGTGCTGCTGGTTCTTGAGCTTTTGGACTCATGTCTGGACTTAACGCCTTCAGCCCCCATTCTCAGTCCTTCAAACTCATATGCAATCACAGCACACTTTCCTGATTCTCTGGCTTATAAAGGGCAGATTGTGGAATTCTCTGCCTTCATAACCATAGGGATCCATGATGATGAAGGAGTAAGTTGAATCTACACTAACCTCCTCCAAGGACCAATCTGGAACTACAACTAAATTATAAAGGAATCATCTTGAATAACCAACTGAACACCAGCTAGAGAGAAGCCTTATAACCAAGGACAGACAGAAGAAATCACTTCACCACTACTAGTAAGACTGGTAGGGAGTGTGGAGGAGAAGTGAGAGGGCTGGCTGGGCTCCCATGTGGGCCAACTCAACTTCTGAAGAGATGTATCAGTGGCCCCGAGAAGTGTAGGGTCTAAACCTCAAGCTGGGCTCTCCAGCCTACAGCACCAAAGCCTGAAAGGGAACCAAATAACATCCAGCAGTGAAAAGCAGCAGGATTTCTGTCTGCCTGGGAGAGATGCCTGGAGACACAGACAGCCTCTTAAAGGGCTAATGCACAAAAGTTCATTTGCAGCCACTTACTCTGGAGTTCAGCAGAGAGACAGCACAGTGAACTAGAGACACTTGAGGAGAACCTTGGGTTGCGGGCTCCAGGAAAAGAACTGAAGGAACAGCTGCCAGTATCCCTGTACTCAGCCATTCCCCACATTGCAGAAGTCATCTTTCTTAAGCAGACAATTCCTCTCCAAGTGGCATCAGCCTGAGGAGAAGTAACAGCCCCACCAGCAGAAATTGCCCTGCCCTGCCCCATGAAGCTTAATCCAGGCTGCAGGTCACAACTGATTAGATGAACAACTGAGGTTCAAAGGCTGATTGGTTTAAAAACTAGGGTGGAAAATACAAAGCAGCCTGGGGTTACTTATTTAAGCCCAAATAAAAAGACAACCCACAGAATGGGACACCATACTTGCCATACATCTGATAAGGGGCTAATATCCAAAATTTATAAAGTACTTATAAAATTCAACACCCCCAAAAAACAAACCCAATTAAAAAATGTGCAAAAGAGCTAAACAAACTTTTCTCCAAAGAAGACATACAGATAGCTAATAAACATATGAAAGATGATCAACATCACTAATTGTCAGAGAAATGCAAATTACAACTACAATGAGAGACTATCTCACACCTGTCAGAATGGCTATCATCAATAAATCAACAAACAGTAAGTGCTGGAGAGGATGTGGAAAGGGGAACCCTTTTAAACTGTTGCTGCAAATTCAGATTGGTGCAACCACTGTGGAAAACAGTATGGGGATACCTCAAAAAATTAAAAATGGATCTGGCTTTTGACCCAGTGATCCCACTTCTGGGACAATATCCAAAGGAACCCAAAACACCAATTTGCAAGAATATAAGCATCCCTATGTTCATTGCAGCATTATTTAAAATCGCTGAGATACAGAATAAGTTCAAGTGTCCATCAACAGATGAGTTGATAAAATAACTATGTGACAAACAATGGAGTACTACTCAGCGGTAAAACAGAAGAAAATTTTTACCTTAGCAACAATATGGGTGGACTTGGAGAACATTGTGCTAAGTGAAATAAGCCAGCCAAAGACTAATACCATATGATTTCACTCATATGTGGAATCTAATGAACAAAGCAAACTAACAAGCAAAACTGAGAAAGACTCATAGTTGGAGAACAGATGACAGCTAGTGGGTAGAGGGAAGTTAGAAGGTGGAGGGACTGAGCAAAAAGGAAAAAGGACTCATGGACGTGGATACAGTGTGGTGATTGCTGTGGGGAGGAGAGTATAAAGTGACTAAATAGTAATGGGAAAAAATACAATAAAGATAAATTTTTTTTAAAGGCCAAGGTGATCTCCTTTTCCCCCAGGAAACACCAAATGGTAGATGACACTGGTGCTGCGGAAGGGCCCGGAGGCCCCGGAATGGATGTCTGCAGAGGCTTCCTTGGAGGATTTGGCAGCGGCATCTCGGCAGAGGTCATGACAGGGGTCAGGGTCGAGGCCATGGAGCTCTTGGAGGCAAGGCCAAGAATAAGGAGTGGATCCCTATCACCAAGTTGAGCCACCTGGTTAAGAACAAGTCCCTGGAGGAAAATCAAGTTCCTGGAGGAGGTCTATCTCTTTTCTCTGCCCATCAAGGAATCTGAAATCAGTGACTTTTTCTTGAGGGCACCCCTCAAGGATGAGGTTTTGAAAATTATGCCCTTGCAAAAGCAGACACATGCAGGCCAAAGGTCCTGGTTCAAGGCATTTGTTGCCATTAGTGACAACAATGGACACGTTGGTCTGGGTTTTAAGTGCTCAAAGGAAGTAGCCACTGCCATCCATGAGGCAATCATCCTGGCCAAGCTCTCTCTTGTCCCTGTGCAATGAGGCTACTGGGACAAGATCGGCAAGCCCCACACTGTCCCTTATAAGGTGACTGGGCACCATGGCTCTGTGCTGGTGAGCTAATCCCTACACCCAGGGGCACCAGCCATCTTCTTGGCCCCTGTGCCCAAAAAGCTACCAATGATGGCTGGTATCAACAAGTACTACCCCTCAGCCAGGGGCTGCACTGCTACCCTGGGCAACTTTGTCAAGGCCACCTCTAATGCCATCTCTAAGACCTACAACTATCTCATCCCTGACCTCTGGAAAGAGACTGTGTTCACCAAGTCTACCTGTCAGGAATGCACTGACCACCTGGTAAAAACCCACACCATAGTTTCTGTGCAGAGGACCCAGGGTCAAGCTATGGGCACTACATAATTTTTGTACAAGGAGAAGGCCAAGGTGAAGTTCAAATCCAAATCTATGTGCCTCCAGAAATCAAAATCGCACCACTATCATTTAGCACTTCCTAATTTTTTTTAAGTTCCAGGAATTTTTAAGATCTTTACGTTATTTAAAGATGTCCTTAATTTGTTAAAATTCTACCTTCAATCAGTACACCTTAAATGCTACAATATAGAATTTGTAACTGAGTGAAGGTTAACAAATATTATCATTTCTGCAGACAGAAAAAAAACTATAAAGGGAAAGCCATGGGCTTACAAAATACTAGCAGATGCAATGAAAACCACTGATCTAGTTTATAAGAATGTGATTCAAATCAGTTCACTTTTTGCTGGGAAAAAAAATGACCAACATAATTCTAGTGAATATAATTTGATAATACTCAGCATAATATTGCATATAATAATTACTGAGTCTCTTGACATAGTGTTTCTACCACATCATGTGTTCATGCACTTCACAAATAACTGCGGACCATTTTCATATGAGAGAAACTGTTCCAAGCTCTGAGGTGAACAGTCAAGAAAACGAAGTCTCTGCCTTTATGGAACTTACATTCTAGTGAGGGAACTGAGGGAGAACTGTAAAATTGATTTCTGGGAATTGTTTTTGTGTGGTTTGGTAATGACTGTAAATATTTAAAATGCATCAGTATTTAAAATTGTGGTTGGTCTTTGATATATTTTCTGGCAATCTGGTAATACATCAATACTATGTTCCATTTTGAGAAATTCATCCTAAAGAGATCATTAGAAAAGTACACAATGACATATGTACCCAAATGTTTGTTCTAACATCACTTATCAGCAATTAAAACCTGCAAACAACCTATATGTCCTATCAATAGGTAATTAGGCAAGTGAATTATAGGAAGGCTATACTAATTTTATCATTTAAAAAAAAAGGTCCACCAACTGTAATCATCAATACATTGCTGACATGAGAAATATTCACAACACACTAAGTTTTAAAAAAGCAAGTAACAAAATAGCATGTAAGTCCTGTTTATATAAAATCAAGACAGAAAGTATATCTAGAAGAACATGCATAAGATGTCTTAAAAGGATACTTAGAAATTTTAGCAATATCGCTAACAAGTTTTTAAGTGGTTTGTTAAATTTCCTATTTAAATTTTAAAAAAAATTAAGATGTAATCAACTTAAAAAAATAAGCATGTAATCCTTTCAGAGACAAAAGTCATCAGATTATAATGTATATTAGCAGTTTTTAACTTCTTCTAACATTAGAAACATTATTTCAATAAAAATCTTACCAGTACACACACACACACACACACACACAGTAAAAAAGAGTGGATCTGGTCAAATCTAGAGTACATCCAAAGACCCAATTAGATGCGCATTTTCCAAACTTTCTGTGTGGCCCCCAAAGCAATCCACAGAAAACAACATTTTTGCTGACCTAAACTCACTGTGAAAACTAACATACACATACCTCAGTAAGTATAATACAGTTCTATTTTGTTTTGGGATACAATAAATGCAGCTATATATTTTTGCATAGAAAAAAAGTAGAGGACATTATACCAATAAGGAATTTATAATACAACTTGTTGGGCTTATTGATAGGACTTCTCCCTCTTCTATATTATTTTTTTAATTGACAGCAAAGAGAAGGTATAAATGCTATGATTAGAAGGAAAAATTCACTGTAAATATATAAAAATATGCAAAGGAAAATATCAATAATATCAATATCTATGACACATTTGGTAATGCTACAATAGCAATCAAATTCACAGTTCATTAAATTCAAATTCAAATAAACACTCACAATGTCATCTCCTTCACACAACAGCTGCTTAGATGTAGTAAAAACAAACCACAAGTCCAAAAGTATAATTAACACACAAAATGGTAAAAATAAACTTCAGGCTGTCACGTAAAAAAAACTTTTAGATGGTTGTCCAGTAAAAAAAAAAAAGAAAAAAGCCCTGGCTGGTGTGGCTCAGTGGACTGAGTGCCAGCCTATGAACCAAAAGGTCACTGGTTCAATTCTCAGTCTAGGGCACATGCCTGGGATGCAGGCTAGGTTCCCAGTAAAGGGTGTGCAAGAGGCAACCACACATGGATGTTCCTCTAACTCCCTTCCCCTCTCTAAATATAAATAAGTAAAATCTTTAATAAAAATAAGCTTCAAAATTTTCAGGAATATACCAAGCATTTTCCTGAAGTCACAAGAAGTCAGTTACTTCTTTCACTTACCATAACTTCCATATTCTTATGAGGTTCCACAAATCCATTAACAGTTAACTTACGCAGCACTGAAAAGTAAAACCAAGCTTTATTTGCATCTTATTTTTTCATAAACTATCATACTAAAATCATGATCATAATGATAAAATCTCAGAATCACAAAACCTCATCAAACTTGAAGGTTATAATCCTTATGCTTAACAGATAGAGAGAGAGAACCTCTAGTCGCTGCTTGGTTTACTAAGTGGGAAAGATGGAACTAAAACAAGTTGTTGTGACTCAAAACCAGTGCTCTTCCCATAATAACTACTCATTTTTCTGAAACTACAGTGCAAAATTTCTCTTAATTTCTATAACTGTCAGTACCTCTCACCTGCAATAACCCCTATTGGTTGAAATTATAAAGATTACCTGTATCTAGTCCATAAACTTTAAACTATGCCTCAAGGGTTCATAGTGGGATGGAGTAAGTATTTTTTTTAAATGCTATGGAATTTTTTTTCTAGGTCTAATGCCTTAGAAATGCCAATGTGTATCTAAGACCTTGAGATGTGGAGATATGGAAAAGCTTAAAGCAGGCTAATATACAGTGAGCTACATCCTTAGGGTCTGGAAATAAACTCTGAAATCAGTAAAGCAGGAAAAGTCTATAATCAGAAGGACACATGAAAATTCCTCAATCATTAAATTCAGTATTAATATACACAGTTTTATATATATAACCTTATACAAGTTTCTCTCATTCTTTCTTGAGTATATATCTTATCTCTCTCTAAAGCCTTTGAATGTCTTCCTCAAGGATGGTCACAAAACCATCTCCACCCACTTGTATAACCACCTGTACTACGGATTTTACTGTTAGCAGTCCTTTAAAAGCATTCACCCTGTGCATAAAGTTCACCAAAATATGCTGAAAGTTTGGATTTTGTGCATCCCCTGCCTGGTTAATATAAGTGACAGACTAGTGCCAAGAGTGTATGGTGGCATCTTAAGGTACTAATGTGAATATGATAAAGGGATTGTGAATAAAATAGAAGGATGCTAAATAAGCTATAGTAAAACTAAAAGCTCCTTGAGATCAAAAGCTTCTTAAGGAGAAAGACTAAAAGGCAAAGAGAATAATCAATCCAGTATTTTAAAAAGAAAAGGGATCTCAAAATACATTCAAGATAAAATAACTCAGCTTAGAAAAGGTAAAAATGAAAATTTCTGCCAAGAGAATGCCTACAAGCAAAGCATAGAAAAACACAAGCCAAGAGGATACCCCATCTGGTACCCTCTAAAACCTAAGTGAGCCTGAAGTACAAGTAGTAAGATGGCAACTGAGTTCTCTGGGAAAAGAACTGAAAACAGAGCTCAACTAAACTTTGTGGACAGCAGAGTCAGCATGACAATAAGGGTAGAAGCCCTTAACATTACATACATGAGAAATGTAAAGTAGAAGCAAAAGAAAGTAGAAATATTTAAGAGGAATGCATTCAGAGCCATGAGATGACAGTATGGTGAATATAACATAAAACTATTGCACATGTGCATCCATTAGAATAAAGGAAGCACTATTCTCATAAAATAAAAACGAACTACACATAAGCCCTTGTCTCTGAGGGAGAAATTAACTCCTATTCTCTCAGCGAGACTAGTAACAGAAAATCCATCCAGAAGAACTATTTGGTGATTGTTCTGAAGGATGTCATTTCAAAAACAAACATGTCAAGTTTAACAGTACCTTTCAACGATAGTAGAGTTCGTTCTAGGGAACTTAGAACAGCAGCTTCATTGCCAGAAGAAACTTGCTGAAGGAATGTGTCTGTGTGGTGATTCCACAGAGAACAAGCGAAATTATAAACTCCAGAAGCTAACTGTAAAGAAATATCAACAGATTTGTTCATATTATAGATTTTGGTAATCAATTAGACCTACATATTAATACATTTAGGTTTTTAAATTGAGCACACATTTTCTATCAGACTTAATATAGTCAAGAGTCATTTATCATTAACATTTCAAAATTCCTGAGTCAAAATGCAGAGTAAATACAGTTTACATTGGCTAATGCTATGAACATACACACAAAATACACATACTCCCTAAAATATTATTTTCTTGAAAAATTACTGAGCCTACATTACAGTCTGTTATTTTCTATTTGTACTTTTTATCTTCTGTTTATAGGTTGCAACGCTCAGTTTTTAAAACACTGATTTATGGACTGTAGCTGAGTATATCAGATGAAGTCAACATACTAAGAAATTGAAATACAAAGGAGTCGAATTTCTGTGTTCTGCCAGTTTTACGCATATGGTTTTTGAGCATTTATCAGGAACATACAAACCACTGCATACAGACCCAAAGCTTGTCAGGATGCTTTTCTAATATACACTGCTATTTAGAAACCCTATTCTTGAGATGCAGTTAACCTCTGCCTCTCGGGCTGAGGCAGAATCATCTCCCAATGGGATCTTCAGTTTTCTCCCACAAGGTGTAGGACCAATCTAGCTGAGCCTGCACAGCCATTTTATTTAAATAAAAAACAAATGAAAATGCATATGACTATTATTAGCATACTTCAGAGAAATTTTCTTATTCAAAGTATAAGCTTATCTTTGGTTTCAACTAGTTTCAAATGGTTTCAACTAGTGAACCATTTTATTTATGGTAAGGTTAGCCAACAGCAACCAGTCAGAAATGCCATTCTGTAAATAAAATAATATTTCTATGAAAAAATCAAATCCTACTTTTATTATTTTAATTCAGGAATTGTAATAGCCTATGCTTACAGGTGTAGGGAAACAGTTAACCTGACTAATACCTTGTGGTCTTCCTGGAACACAAAAGGATGAAAGGCAGCTAAGAACTGCTAGACCACCTCCTGCTCACTTCCATATCTGCTCTGTTAAGCTGTCATGGGACAGTTTCTCCTCACTTTCAGGGTTCTCATAGGGTGTAAGGATTTCTTCCCCACCCTCTTCAGAACAGAGATGCAGAAAATAAAGCCACTTAGTGACAGTTCAGAAGTGGCTCCTCAGCAATGGGGCATCCCACTAATTGCACCAGAGTCATTCAGCCCTATTGCTTCAGTCGTTCTTTTTGGCAGGTAGGACAAAGACCACAGGGAGGGGGTACCAATGGCTAACTTCTTTTCTCAGTCCAAAGTACATAAACCGTCTGAATCTAAGAGTGGCTCCTATCTTCACTGACTGATCAGTAAGGACTAGGCCTTGTCTCTCCCCCTTGTCCTGCATGCACTCTTGACAACAGCTGCAATAACTACTTTTAAGACACCTCAGGATATTCTCAAGTACACATAAAACATTTCAGAAATAATATCAAATTATTTCTTAATGTCTCATTACAGCCAAAACGTCACAACGACAATTATCCCAAGCAATACACCAGCACAAGCAGTAGTATCATAAAAAGTTAACAGTTTAAATTTGACATCATCCCATGAAATACTGTTGTAACACAGAAGCAAATAATCTAATCAGAAGGGATAATCTGACCTCCTGTCCCCGCCTCTTGAGCGCCCAGGACTCACCAAGCCCAGGGGAGCCAAAGCAGGGGCACAGAGCACTGGAGGCGCTGGCATGGAACCCAGTGTGTCTTGGAGCTCGTTCATATTAGAATGTATAGTCACCTCTTTTAAAATAAATGTATGGAGAACTTCCAGTCACGATGTAGGTGCAGGTAAACATGGCTTTTTTCCTTGCACAACCACAGAAAAATTACACTAAACTATAAAAACACCAGTACCCAGAACCGTCAAAAAATTGAGCTATACAGAAGTCCGACAACTAAGTAGTTAAAGAAGTCACATTCGTACAGACAGGTACAAGGGGCAGACACTCAGAAACATAAAATGAGCGGTCCCACACCCACATCTGGTGGATAAAAACTGAGATGGATACTTCGGGAATGAGGGATCCCAGACCCACAGCAGAACACCCAGACAAGGGTTCCAGTGCCAAGGAAGGTAAGTCCCCATAATTTCTGGATGCAAAAACCAGTGGGGCTTGAGGCGACAGAAGAAAATGTGAGATTCTCAAGGATCTCCTCTTAAAGTGCCTGCAATAAACTTAGAATTAATGCAGACTCACTCCCTCTGGGCTACTGCACCAGAGGAGCACTGGGAAGGGCAGCTGTGGCATGTGGAGAGAAACTGAAGTATCTGGCATCAGGGTGAGCGCTACAGGACAGTTTCCTCCCAGACACTCCATCAACCTGGTTCACAAGGGTGCCCCGCCCTGGTGATTACCTGAGGCTCAGTCTCATCCACCTTATCTGTGAGCTGTTCTGCAACAGGCCATGCTACTGAGACAGGGAGTCACAGCAGCTCTACCTAATACATAGAAACTAGCACAGGGAGGCTGCCAAAATGAGGAGACTAAGAAACGTGACTCAAATGAAAGAACAGAACAAAAAGTCCAGAAAATGAACTAAACAAAATGGAGATAAACAATCCATCAGATGCAGAGTTCAAAGCAATGTTTACTAGGATGCTCAAGGAACTTAGTGAGGACCTCCACAGCATAAAAGACATCCAGTCAGAGATGAAGGTTACACTAAGTGAAATAAAGAAAAATTTATAAGGAACCAACAGTGGAGGGGATGAAGGTGAGAACCAAACCAATGATTTGAAACATAAGGAAGAAAAAAAAAAATTCAATCAGAATAGCAAGAAGAAAAAAAGAATTAAAAAATGAGAATAGGGCAAGGTCTGGAACAACTTCAAATGTACCAACTTTGGAATCTGGGTGCTGGAAGGAGAAGAGGAAGAGTAAGAAACTGAAAAGTTCTTTGAAAAATTAATGAAAGAAAACTTCCCTAATTTTGGTGAAGGAAATAGACATACAAGTTTAGGAAGCACATAGTCCCAAACAAGTTGGACCCAAAGAGGATTACACCAAGATACATACAATTAAAATGCCAAAGGTTAAAGATAAAGAGAGAATCTTAAACGCAGCAAGAGAAAAGCAGAGAGTTACTTACAAAGGAGTTCCTATAAGACTGTTGGCTGATTTCTCAAAAGAAACTTTCAGGCGAGAAGGAACTGGCAAGAAGTATTCAAAGTGATGAAAAGTAAGGGCCTACATTTACTCTACCCAGCAAAGTTATCATTTAGAATTAAAGGACTGATAAAGTGCTTCCCAGACAAGGTAAAGCTAAAGGAGTTCATTATCACCAAGCCATTATTATATGAAATGTTAAAGGGATTTATTTAAGAAAAAGATCAAAACTATGAACATTAAACTGACAACAAAATCACAGGTATCAACAGCTAAATCTAAAAAACAAACTAAGCAAACATGCAAAACTGAACCAGAATCATAGATATGGAGATCATTTGGAGGGTTATCAGCTGGGAGGGGAAGGGAGAGAATTGGGGAAAAGGTACAGGGACTAAGAAGTACAAAATTAGTAAGTACAGAATACACAGGGGTATGTTAATAACAATACAGGAAATGGAGTAGTGAAAGAACTTATATGTGTGACTCATGGACATGAACTAAGGGAGGGGAGTGCCATAGGGAATGGAGGAGGGTACTGGGTGGAAGAGGGCAAAGTGGGAAAAACTGGGACAACTATAATAGCATAATCAATAAAATATATTTTTTAAAAAAGAGATATAATCAGACGGGGAAAAAAGAGGCTTTAGCTCAAACATGTAAGCTTTACTTATAGCTTCAATAAATGTTAATATTTTTCTTAGTCCTTTCTGAGAATATGAGGCTAAATACATCTAGAGTCAGAAAATCCATCCATTATTCTAACGTTTATTACATTTACTGTGTAATTTTGAGTTATAGCATCCTAAACTTTTACAAGCACACAAATCATGAAAATATTTGTCAGCCAGAATAAAGTGTAAGAATAGAAACAGAAGGATTTAGAGGCAGGGCACGGTAGAAATTATACATAAGACCAAAATAAAGTTCAGTTTTTAAACTAGGCATGTTCTCCTGGGAGCATACCCCCACCTTTCTCTTCCCCCTTCTCTTCCCCCACAGGCAGGCACCTCGTAAACTCTTAAGTGACTCCACAAGACCTGCAACCTGGGGAGCAGTGGGCAACAGCTCGTGCCAGGTAACCCCCTGAACCTGTCCTCCAAGACTCCCTTTTCTCCGACCTCTCAGTGAGCCAAAGCAGCCCACCTGGGCTTGCTCCAGTTGCTTCTTCTAGTCTAAGCCCTTCCCTGTTTCACTGTCCCCAGCTTTAATAAGCATACTCTAAAATGAAAAATAATATAAAACCCAAAGTGTGGCACATCCAAATTTTAAATATGAACAGAAAACTATTACACCCTGAAACAGTCCCCTGCTTACAACAAAATGACAGCTTGATTTCATAGCCCTTCTTTGTGTCTTCTTTTATGTAAAAATGTTTACATAAAATTACTATTTTTATATAAGCACAGTTTTCATAATCAAATTATGTTAAATTACTCACATCATAAAATAGTTTTCTATCAGCAGCTAGACGTTTAGAGGCCAGAGTCTTGGTAACATGATAGAAGGTAAGTAATGCCCTGTGCTGTCGAAGATCATCCTGGACTTTCACAGACTCTATAAGAGTGGGAATCAGTTCAGGCCACTGTCTGGGACAGTCCAAGCGAGCCACCTTTGCAATCAGTACTGCAATCTGAGTTGCAATCTAGAGAAGGAAAAATTAATCATCAAAAACAAACATATGCATAAAATAATGAATAAGAAATGCATTCACAGTTGAAATTTACCTTTTTGGTTAACTATACATTTGACCAAAATGAATAGAATTTTCACAAAACAATTGTTTAAGATGTGGTTTTCAAAGTGTGGTCTATGGACCTCGGATTTAGGTCTAGGGACTTAAAATGCTTTCCGTGAGATCCTCCCTTTCCCAATAACACATTATCTTCATGTAACTTCCACCAAAATAGTATGCTATAACACAGTAAATGAAGCAGCAGCTATGGAAATGCAGCAGTCTTCCTTTAAGAGCCAGACACTACAGACATATACAAACATGTGCAACGATGCGACTCTTCTCATTAAATTATATATTGTTTTGAGAAATAGCTATTATTCTTTTTAAATTCCATGTATGTTAATAAGGAATGGCTTTATTTTAATTAATATTTATTTTTTTTGTTTTATATTCTAACACAGTAAATATCAACAGACACTACCCTTTGGGTTTTTATTTTGGCAGTATAAGAAGGAACTTCTAAGATTACAAAATTTGAGAATTACTCACCTAAGAATAGAAATGAACATCCAATATTAGATATTTAAATAATGGTACCTGTTCAGATCAGTATTTCCAAATGCAGGGTGACAGAACATCTAACCAGTGGTTTATCTCTCAATCACCCAAACCCATCCTAATCAACCCCTACCCCAGTGAGAGTTACTCAATTCCTTTCCGCCTTCCTGATCCCCTTAAGGAATTATAAGGCAAAAAACTGAGATCATTTAAATAAGCTGAGTTAAAGCTACATTGGATACATGACCAAATACAATATACTTTGTATCCATAAGCAAAACTTCATTTATTCTTAGAAAAAGAAATCCACTATGGTGGAGGCAGACTATATAGTTTACTATCTATTCCCCATGTAGTAAGAATTGAAAATTTGATGGATGAAAGAGACAAAAAACTGAAATCATCCTATAGCTTACATAAAGGAGGGAGAGATGATCTAAATGATTAAAATTAATTTCTATGTGGTAAGACTACAAATATAGAGACATTAGCTTTCAATGTTAGCTTAAAAACTGAGGAAGTTTAAGAAGTATAAAAGTACGTATTAAAATGACTTCTGTATTTTAAATAATTAATAGCCAAATCTAACCAAAATTCTTAACACCTAGTAGAACTGGGTCTCAAAATTAAAAAAACAACAGAGAAATGTGTATACATATCACAAATGGACATTATGTAGCAACATTTCCTTTTTAATGCCAAGAAACAAAATTAGTTGGGAAAAGAAACAAAAAGTAAAAAAAGAGAAAGAATAATTAACATTCATTGTCTCACTCACCTGGTTTACTGGTTCATTGAAGTTGGTGATTAGCCCTGCACGCAGTGTAGATTTCTCCTCCTCTGAGAGAGCACTGAAAAAAAGATATATTTATTATGTAAGATAATGCTACCTAACAATAAATGCAGGTAAGCACTACTGTGAATTTTAACAAGAAAAAAGCCTTTTAAACAAGGCTTTGATTGTTTTTGGTAAATAAATAAAATTATGTTCATTACTGGCACACAAAGTAATTCTAAAGCATACATAGAAACAAACACAGAGACTGCCAAAACAAGGAGGCAAAGCAACCTGGCTGAAATGAAAGAGCAGATAAAAACTCCAGGAAAAGAACTAAACAAAATGGAGGTAAGCAATCTATCAGATGCAGAGTTCAAAACACTGGTTATTAGGAAGCTCAGGGAAATCACTGGGTACTTCAATAGCATCAATAAAGGTTACACTAATTGAAACAATGAACAAATTACAGGAAAACAACAGTAGAGTGAATGAGGCCAAGAATCAAATCAATGATTTGGAACATTCGGAAGCAAAAAACAACCAATCAGAACAACACCAAGAAAAAGAATCCCAAAAAATAACTATAGTATAAGCAGCCTCTGGGACCAGTTCAAGAGATCCAACATTCCCATCATAGGGGTGCAGAAGGAGAAGAGAAAAAGCAAGAAATTAGAACTTTATCTGAAAAAAATGAAAGAGAACTTCCCTAATTTGGTGAAGCAAATAGACACACAAGTCCAGGAAGCACAGAGTCCCAAACAAAATAGATGTAAAGAGGACCACTCCAAGACACATCATAATTAAAATGCCAAAGGTTAAAGATAAAGAGAGAATCTTAAAATCAGCAAGAGAAAAGTTAGTTACCTACAGGGAGTTCCCTAAGACTACTGGCTGATTTCTCAAAAGAAATTCTGCAGGGTGGAAGGGCTGGCAAGACATATTCGAAGTCATGAAAAGGAGAGACCTAACCAAGATTGCTCCATTTATAACTGAAGGGCAAATACAGAGCTTCGCAGAAAAGAAAAAAACAGAGTCCAGTATCATCAAACCATTACTACATAAAATGTTAAAGGGACTTATTTAAGAAAAAGAACAAGATCAAAATTATGAACACTATAACTGGCAAAAATACATATCTATGAAGTCAATCTAAAAGCTAACTAAGCAAACAAGAACAGACAGAATCAAGGAAATCATGGATATGGAGAGCATTTTGATGGATATGGGATGGCTGTGGGAGAATGAGTGAAGAGGTGAGGAGATTATGAAGTACAAATAGGTAGTTGCAGAATAGCCACAGGGATGTAAAGTACATTATAAGAAATGGAGCAGCCAGAGAACTTACACGCATGACCCATGGACATGAACAACGGTGAGAGGACTGCTTGAGGGAGTGGGGGCTGCCAGTTGTAGGCAGAGAGGAAAAAATCAGGACAACTTTAATAGCATAATCAATAAAATATAACAAAATAAATAAATAAAAAGAATACAAACAAGCAGATTTTAAGTATCAATTTGAATATCACTTTGATTACTAATTTTTGTTCCCTTGCTCCCTTTCTCAGTACATTCTTAACCTCCTTTCCTCCTAAGTACATTCATCCTTTCTAGCCTGTATCTCAATACATACTAAGAGAGATACCTTGGGATTTAACGTCCTAAAATCATATAACACCATTAATTTTTTAAATGAACTTGAGTTTTAACTATATGAAAGTTAAATCTAAAATATGTAATCATAATTTATTCTCCCTTTAGTCATTATAAATGACTATCTGTACCCATTATAACCATATTCTTTTATTTTGACATTTTTATTTTTAAATATATTTTACTAATTATGCTGTTACAGTTGTTTCATTTCTTCTCTCCCCTTTATTCCCCTCTGTCCTACACCATCCTCCTACCAGCATTTCCCCACCTTAGTTCATGTTCATGGATCATACATGTAAGTTCTTTGGCTTCTCCATTTCCCATACTATTCTTAACCCTCCCCCCTATTTTGTACCTAACAATTATACTTTTTATTCCCTGTACCTTTTCCCCTATTCTTTCCCTGCTCCATCTTGGCTAATAACCCTCTATGTGATCTCCATTTCTGTGATCCTATTCCTGTTCTAGTTATTTGTTTAGTTTTTGTAGGTTTTTTAAATTTCAGTTGTTGATATTTGTGAGTTTGTTGTCATTTTAATGTTCATATTTTTTATCTTTTTCTTAGGTAAGTCCCTTTAACATTTCATATTATAAAAGCTTGGTTATGAAGAATTCCTTTGACTTTACCTTTTTGGGAAACACTTTACCTGCCTGCCCTTCCATTCTAAATGATAACTTTGCTGGATAGAGTAATCTTGGATATAGGTCTCTGCCTTTCATGACTTTAAATACTCCTTTGCCTACAAGGTTTTTTGAGAAATCAGCTGGCAATCTTATGGGAATTCCTTTATAGGTAACTGTCTCTTTATCTCTCTCCCTCTTTTTTTTTTTTTAGATTTTTAGAGAGAGGGGAAGGGAAGGAGAAAGGGAGAGAAACATCAATGTGTGGTTGCCTCTGGAGCCCTGGCCCACAGGGCTTGCGCCCTGACTGGGAATCGAACCCGCAATGCTCTGGTTCACAGTCCGATGCTGAATCCACTGAGCCACAGAGCAACTATCTCCTTGTCTCTTGCTGCTTTTAAGATTCTCTCCTTCTCTTTAATCTTGGGTACTGTGATCATGATGTGTCTTGGTGTGTGCTTCCTTGGATCCCACTTCTTTGGGACTCTCTGAGCTTCCTGGACTTCCTGGAAGTGTATTTCCTTTGCCGGACTGGGAAAGTTTTCCTTCATTATTTTTTCACATAATTTTTCAATTTCTTGCACTTCCTCTTCTCCTTCTGGCACCCCATGATTCAGATGTTGGAATATTTAAAGTTGTCCTGGAAGTTCCTAAGCCTCTCCTCATTTTTTTGAATTCTTGTTTCTTTTTTCTGATTTGATTGAAAGTTTATTTCTTCCTTCTGTTCCAAATCATTAATTTGAGTCCCAGTTTCCTTACCTTCCCTGTTGGTTCCCTGCATATTTTCCTTTATCTCACTTTTCATAGCCTGCACTTCTTCCTCTATTTTGTGACCATATTCAACCATTTCTGTGAGCACCCTGATTACCAGTGTTTTGAACTCTGTACCTGATAGGTTGGCTATCTCTTCATCACTTAATCCTATTTTCAGAGATTTGTTCTGTTCCTTTCATTTGGGCCACATTCCCCCCCCCCCTCAGGGCACCTGCTACATTGTAAGGGGGAAGCCTCAGGTATTCACCAGGGTGGGGCAACCCACATGGCTGTGTTGTGACACTGTATGTGGGGGAGGGGGCTGAGAGAGAACAATGCTACTTGCTCGGCTCTTGGCCAGCTTTCAGTTACTTTCCCCACTACCCACAAGCAAATTGGGCCCTTTGGGGTGCTGATTCCCCAGTGTGTGGGTTTGTGTATTTCTAGGACCCTGTGGGTCTCTAACCAACTCTCCTGTGATGCTGGGAGTTTCTCCTGCCACTGCAACCCCCACAGATATTTCCAGTCAAAGGTTTTGAAGCTTTATTTCCCTGCCCTGGAACCCTGGATTCCGAGGTCTGTCTCAACCCCCAGTTGTTCCTCCTGGTTTATCTATATGCAAATGTGGGACCACCCAGTCTAACAGGCACAGCCTCGCCTACCCCTGTCCTCTCTGCCCCTGCTTCCCATCTCCATCCCTAATACCAATCTGGATGAATGTTTCTTCTTTAACTCCTTGGTTGTCAGACTTCCATACAGTTCAATTTTCTGGCAGTTCTTGTTATTTTTTGTTTTGAAATTGTCTTGGCCATGCGAGGAGGCAAAGTTGCCCCCATCTACCTATGCCTCCATCTTATACTCATCATAACCATATTCTTCATATAACCAGTGAAAAATCAATTTTGGGCCCTGACCAGGTAGCTCAATTGTTTGGAGCATCCTCCCTTATAAGCCAAGATTGCGGTCAGGGCACAGTCAATCCCAGGGCACACTCGATCTAGTCAGGGCACATAATGAGAATCAACCACTGAACGCACAGACAGGTGGAACAACAAATCGATGTTGATCTCTCTTTTTCAAATCAATACACTTGTTAAAATTAATTTTAGGAAACTCCTGAAATTTAACTGGATGTAGTAGCAGAAAAGTTTGTGCTACAGCACTGTTTCTAATAACTCAGTAATATAGTTTCTCATCATTAAATATTGTCTCAAAATTATGAATTAATTTTAAAATAAGAGATGGGTTTGCTTTATACTACAGTATCTTAAATATAGCCTGAAACTATTCAAGTTGCTTCCAATATTATTCAAGACCATATTTAATATGCATTTTGAAGTACTCAGACAAGTTGTTTTTTTAAGGCCCTGTGAGTGTAAGAGCTATGGTGCCATCTACTGGAAAGCAAAGGCTGTTACTTCTTCAGCAAGATCCACTATTTTCTCCCAACTAAATTCCGGAGTCACACCTACATTGCTTTTCCATCAATTATGTAACATGTAATTAATTATCAAGAGAAGTATGTTCACTTAACCACCCATAGAGCAGTTACAATTGAATCTGATGAAATTATAAATGTACACTATCCCATTCCTACCACAAAGGAAATTAGGCAGAACACACCAGAATTAACATCCAGCTGGCTCAGAAAAGACTTTGGATGTCCTTCTCGATTTGTTTTTCAAAATCCTAATCTCATACTTCTCTAACAAAATAAATAAACAAAAAAACCCCGCTTTTTCAACCTGACTCCTTCAATTGAAGTTGCCTTTGTTTTGTGCCCATAAAATTAAAGATCCTCCAAAGCAAGGCAACAAGAAATTTACACAAACACCTCCCATGAATAAAAAAAAATCATGGAAAAAACCAATATGGATATAGATTTGTAATTACTATGCAGAACACACTTCTTCTTTAATAATACACTTTTTTCTTTTAAATGTCAAACACTTCACAAATTTGCATGTCATCCTAGCAAAGGGACCAGCTAATCTCTATAATGTTCCTGTTTGAGTATATGGGCCACTTAAATAAACACAAACTCACTTAAAGGGAGGGGGAGAGTGATGAAACTTACTGAGGTGCTACACGTCTCCAGTAACGATCAATTCCATTTTTAAAATACAGCACAGCAAGCCATCTTACATTTATATCCAGAGTATGGTTTGTGAAAATATTCTGTAAATAAAAATACATAGTATTACAATAAACATGTTAAAATTTTAATTAATATACCCACAATAAAATATGAATAAAATTTTAATTAAATGTTTTGTTTAAATTATAACACCATATTATCTGCTAAATACCTATAGCTCTACATTTCATATAAGAAGTATACCCATTCAGTACAATGTTAATTGTTTAAGCTGAGTAATGGACAGATGAAGATTTATTACATTATTCTACTTTAAGTATGTTTAAAAAATCTAAAAAATGTAAAACAAAATAAACCTCATTATATATCACAATGTACACACACAAAAACTGAACATCATCTAAATTAAATAAAAATATACCCATCACAGTGGGTATATACCCATATATTCAAAGATTCTAAGGAGTCAAAGCCCTTGGGTTATTAATACATTCCATGAAATGAATTATTTCAAAATATTCTCATTAATACAAGTGTGTTTAACATCATTTGAGAGTAAAACAGTTTTAAGTTATATAATGCAAATGTGATGTGAATAATTTCAACTCAGTATTAACCATTACTCAAAATATTTACTCGCTATGTTAATACAGGTAATCCACATTTTGCAGTCACAGAACACCATAAAAATGATTGTGTAAACTAAACCATGCAACATAATCTAAATGATCAGGGAAAAAGTAACAATTGTTCTGTGATCTTTAAATTTTTACTAAGAATTTTATTAAAATTATTAGTAAAAATTTGTAATTGATAGTTACAAATGTATATAAAAATAGTGAAACTAATATTTCCACTGTAATTTAAAACATCACAGGACTTCTGATCAAGATGGCAGGGCAGGTAAAAGCCTTCAGTACTCAAATCTTCCCACAACCACATCAAAATTACAACTACATTACAAAATAAACATTATTCAGAACCTCATGAAATCTAGCTGAATGGAAGTCCTGCACCTAGGAATTTAAAGAAGCAGCCACAGCAAGACTGGTGAGAGGGGCAGAGACATGGTCCCACACCCACATGTGGCAGTTTAAAATTGGGAGGGACATCTCAGCTGTGGACATCCCCCCTGAAAGGTGAGGGATCCTAGCCCCACACCAGGACTCCCAGCCCAGGGTTCCAGTGGCAGGAAGAAAAGTCCCCATAACTTCTAGCTATTAAAAACCAGTGGGGATTGTATATGAAGGAGACAAGGGCTTCTGGAGTCCCAGGCTGTTCCTATGAGCCCACACACAGACTTACTCACTCCCTCTAAGCTCCAGCACTGGGGCAGCAGCTTGAATTATATGACATCAAGGCAAGACAAAAGTGCTGGCAGAGGTCACTGTTCCTTTTCTGACACCCACCCCACTCACACACGCAGAGCCATCAGGCAGGCACTATATTAGAGTCTCTATCAACCTAGCTATCACTGTTTGCCCTTCCCTGGTAATTCCCTGACACCCCACCTTACCCAACTGTGGGCCAACCCAAGCCATTTCCAGTAGCTCTTCAATACCAATGGCCTTTATTGTCTTGTGCCATCTCCAAATAGCTCTGTAGCTTGTGCAAGGTGGCTACAGGCAGGGCACAGGTAGTGGCTGAGCTGTCACCTCCTGTGAGGCCCCAGAGCCAGGGCACCCCAGGGAAAGCTTCAGACAATGCCAGATTATAACCCTACCACTTCCACAAGTAACACACCCAAGGGAAGACTGGGTGAGCACCAAAGCTCCACTGAAGCAAGTCCTGCTCCAAAGGATCAACTCCTGTACAGCTATTCCTCCACTGTAGCTGCAGCCAACTCTAGGAGCCAATGGGCCTGGGGCAGTGGGGGTTGATGCCTCCCAATGATGCCCACAGCAATTAAGGCTCAACTACAACAGGAGAATACACACAGCTGACACAGGGATGTACCTAGAGCACCTAACTTAGGTGACTGAGAGGCCACCCCATTGGACCCTATAGGACATCTACTGCACAAGGCCACTCTACAAAGTCCAAGAGACACAGCAGCTCTACTTAATACATAGGAACAAACACAGGGTAAATGCAGAGACAAAGAAGAAGGTCCCAAGTGAAAAAATAGGAGGAATCTCTACAAAAAGAACTGAATAAAATAAAGGCATGCAGACAAACTACCAGATACATGTTCCAAATGAAAAAAACAGAACTTCAGAAAAGGAACTAAACAAAATGGAGACAAGTAATCCACTAGATGCAAATTTCAAAACACTGGTTATAAGGATGCTTGATGAAACTACAGGAGTATATGAACTTAGAACTTCAACAGCATAAAAAGGGCATGGAAACCATAAAAAAAAAAATCAGTCAGAAATGAACCCTGGCTGGTGTAGCTCAGTGGATTGAGTGTGGGCCTGTGAACCAGAGTATTGCGGTTCAATTCCCAGTATTAAGGGCACAGGCCTGGGTTGCAGGCCAGTTCCCAGTGGGGGACACACGAGAGGCAACCATACATTGATCTTTCTCTCCCTATCTCCTTCCCTTCCCCTCTAAAAAAAGACAAATAAAATAAAATCTTAAAAAGAAATGAAGGTCCTGGCTGGTGTAGCTCAGTGGATTCAGCACGGGCCTGTGAGTCAAAGGATCTCAGTTCAATTCCCCGTCAGGGCATATGCCTGGGTTGCAGGCCAGTTCCCAGCAGGGGAGGCACAAGAGGCAACCATACATTGATATTTCTCTCCCTCTCTCTTTCCCTTCCCTTCTAAAGATAAGTAAAATCTAAAAAATAAATAAATAAAAATCTTTAAAAAATGAAGGTTACATTAATGAAGAATAAGCAGGGGTGTCAAACCTGCAGCCCACAGGACACAAGTCCCTCAGGATAGTTACAAATGCAGCCCAACACAAAAACTGTACATTTACTTAAAACATGAGACCTTTTTGTGACTACATGCTGCAATGTATTTAATGTGTGGCCCAAGATAACTCTTCTTGTAGTGTGGCTCAGAGACACTGAAAGGTTGGACACCCCTGAGAGGGAATCAACGGAATAGATGAAGCCAGAATTAAATCAACAATGTGGAGTATAAGGAAGCAGAAAACACCAAATCAGAACAGCAAAAAGAAAAAAGAATCCAAAAAAATGAAGACAGTGTAAGGAGCCTCTGGAACAACTTCAAGTTTACCAACATTCACATCCTGGGGATGCTGGAAGAAGGAGAAAAGGAAATTGAAAAACCTATTTGAAAAAATAATGACAGAAAACTTCCCTAACTTGGTGAATGAAATAGACATACAAGCCCAGGAAGTGCAAAGTCATAAACAAGACATCCAAAAGAGGCCCACACCAAGACTCATCATAATTAAAACTCTAAAGATTAAAGTCAAAGAGAGAATCTTAAAAGCAGCAAGAGAAAAGCAGTTAGTTACCTATAAACAAGCTCCCATAAGACTATGGGAGCTGACTTCTCAACAATAACTTTGCAAGCCAGAGGGGAGTGGCAAGAAATATTCAAAATATGAAAAGCAAAGACCAACAACCAAGATTACTCTACTGAGGAAAACTATCATTTAGAATCAAAGGACATGTAAAGAGTTTCCCAAACAAGACAAAGCTAAAGGAGTTTATCACTACCAAACCCGTATTAAACAAAATGTTACAGGGTCCTCTACAAGAAGAAAAAAAAGATTAAAAATATGGACAATAAAATGGCAATAAGTAAAAATTAAATTTAAAATTAAAGAAAAATCACAAACATTGAGAATTACAGTATTTCATTTCTCCATAAAAAATTTTATTAAAAAAAAAACTTATTTAGAGCCCTGGCAGGGTGGCTCAGTTGGTTGGAATATCACCCTGTACACTAAAAGGCTGCATGTTTGATCCCTAGTTGGGGCATATACAGGAAGCAACCAATCAATGTCTCTCTCTCACAATGATGTTTCTCTCTTCCCACCCCTTCCTTCCTCTCTCTCTAAAGTCAGTAAAACATATCCTCAGGTGAAGATTAAAAAAAAAAAAACGTATCTAGAATAATGTGTGCATAAAACAAATGTAAAAGTGTTAAGGAATATGTTAACTGACAAACTACACTGCAGCTCAGACCAAAAATAACTCAAATCCCCAGAACTAACCTCCTAAACACAACCGTATGTGGAAAAACCTCAAAGACAAAAATAATAATGTGGAAGTATGTTCTTAGTTATAGAAAAATATTATATATTACGTATTAGAAAACAGGCATGTATATAATACCATTTTTGAAACATGAGCATACACACAAAAAAGATTACAAAGATAATTATGTAACGCCAGTTATTCCTTAATACCCATGACATGTGTCAAAGTCCCTCAGTCTGGATCTCCATTGCAAGAGTATAACTGGACTTCTCTCACCCCATTAATTGCATTCAATTTTAATACTTTACATTATCTCCCTTCTACCCCAGATCGAGTCATGTCTCATGCCTGAAGTCTATCACAGAGTCCAGCATGGCAGAACCTTCATAAATATCTACTGTGCAAATGAATGAATGAATGGAAGCAATGTGGGAGAAATTGGTAAATCTCAACTTGACTCAGCTACACTTAGAGAACCAAGAAGTGTCAAGCCGCAGTTGTCAATCAAGGCAGAAATATTCTATACATATTCTGAATAACGGGACTGGAATACAAGCCTAAAATGAGGCACACAAATTCAGGAATCTCTAGAATGATCAGCTAGGACTAAAACAAACTAAATGTGCCAAGAGATTAAATTCAAGAAAAAAGGAAAAACTCAGTCACTTTTAATCTTATAAATATAATCTATTCCACCTAAAAGAAATTTTACTATCCCTCTAAGAAGAAAAGTATAGCTAGTAAAAATAAAAATGAAAAGGTACAGGAGCCAAGGCCCCTGTGCCGCTGCCATAGCAACGGGACTGGACACTGGGGAGTCAGCTACGGGAGCCGGGACACTCCAAACCCTTGTGACGGTCCTGGGCACGAGAGGAGTCAGCTACAAGAGCTGGGACACTCTTGGCCCCTGTGCCGCTGCCGTAGCAACGGGCCTGGGTGCTGGAGGAGTCTGCTACTGGAGCCGGGACACTCAGCAGTGGTCGGCAACCAGCACAAGGACCAGCACGAGAACCAGCGCAAGGACCAGCGCGAGGACCAGCGTGAGAGTAGGTGGAGACAGAGAACATCAAGATACTTGAAGGAGTCTGCACCACTGAACTTCACAGGTATCATACCACAGAAGTTCACACCATAAACCCAGGGTGTCAGAACAGATCAATTTTAGAAGCTGAGACTAACAAGAAGAGTCTCAAACAATGGGAAGACAAAGAAACAATCCCCAAATGAAAGAAAAAGCAGAAACTTCAGAAAGAATGTTAGATGAAATAGAGGCTAATCAACTATTAGATAGTGAATTCAAAGCATTGGTTATTACGAAGTTCAAAGAGCTCACAATAAACTATCAGAAACTATAGAGGAACTACAATGATCTCTCTGCAAACTACATCAACATGAAAAAGGAAACAGAAAATATCAGCAAAGGACAAGAGGAAATGAACAATACAATTTCCGAATTGAAGAACACAGTGGAAAGTTTCAAAAGTAGGATAGATGAGGCGGAGGACAGGATTAGCGAGTTGGAGGACAAAGTAGAAAGCATCTCACAGAAAGAGCAAGAAAATAAAAAGAGGCTCAGAAACAATGAAGAGGGATTAGAAGAAATGCAAGACAATGTGAAACATAATAATATCTGAATAATAGGAATACCAGAAAGAGAAGAAGAACAAGGGATAGAAAACATATTTGAAAGAGTAATGAGAGAAAATTTCACTAATTTGATGAGAGAAAAAGTCACACAAGTCCAGGAATCACACAGAGTCCCAATCAAGAGGAACCCAAGGAGACCCACTTCAAGACACATTATCATTAAAATGGCAAAAGTCCAAGACAAAGAGAGAATCTTAAAGGCAGCAAGGGAGAAAAAAGAAGTAACATACAAGGGAGACCCAATAAGGTTAGCTACTGACTTCTCAATGGAAACACTCCAAGCAAGAAGAGAATGGCAAGAGATATTCCAAGTAATGAGAACCAGAGGCCTAAAACCAAGGCTACTGTACCCAGCAAAGCTCTCAATCAAGATAGAAGGCCAAAAAAGAGCTTCCAAGAAAAAATAAGTCATAAAGAATACGCCTCCACCAAACCAGCTCTACAAGAAATACTAAAAGGACTGCTTTAACGGAAGGAAGGAAAAGAGGGAGACAGAGAAGAACACAGGTACAAAAATGGCAATGAATAAGTACCTATCAATAATAACCTTAAACGTAAATGGATTAAATGCTCCAATCAAAAGACACAGAATAGCTCAATGGATAAGAAAGCATGACCCACAAATCTGCTGCCTACAAGAGACCCACCTCAGGACAAAAGAACATCAAAGACTAAAAGTGAAAGGCTGGAAACAAGTTTTCCAAGCAAATGGACAAGAAAAAAAAGCTGGGGTAGCAATTCTCATATCGGACAAAATAGACATCGAAAGAAGGGCCATAAGGAGAGACCCAGAAGGTCACTTCATAATACTCAAGGGAAGAATCCACCAAGAAGACATTAACATCGTAAACATATATGCACCAAACATAGGGGCACCCAAATATACCAAGAAAATCTTAGAGGACTTCAAGAAAGATATTGACAGCAACACAAATATAGTAGGGGATTTTAACACCCCACTATCAAAAATGGACAGATCTTCCAAACAAAATATCAACAGAGATATTGTAGCATTAAACAACACTCTAGATGAAATGGACTTAACTGATATATATAAAGCCCTTCATCCCAAAGAAGCTAAATACCCATGTTTTTCAAATGCACATGGAACATTTTCAAAGATATACCACATGACAGGACACAAAACGAGCCTCAAAAAATTCAAGAAAATTGAAATCATATCAAGCATCTTCTCTGACCACAAGGGACTGAAACTGGAAACCAACCCCAAAGAAAAAAACCCAAAGCACCCAAAATCATGGAGACTGAATGGTATGCTATTAAACAACAAATGGGTCAAGAATGAAATTAGGGAAGAAATCAAAAAGTTTCTGGAAACAAATGAAAATGAACTCACAACAACCCAAAACTTATGGGACACAGCCAAGACAGTCCTGAGAGGAAAGTTTATAGCAATACAGGCCTACCTAAAGAAGACAGAAACATTTCAAACAAACAACCTAACCCTATGACTGCAAGAACTCAAGGAACAACAACAAAAACAGCCCAGAGCAAGCAGAAGGAAGGAAATAACCAAGTTTAGAGCAGAATTAAATGACATAGAAACTAAAAGCACAATTCTAAGGATCAATGAATCCAGGAGTTGGTTCTCTTGGAAGATAAACAAAACAGACAAGCCTTTAAGTAGGCTCATCAAGAAACAAAGAGAGAGGACACAAATAAACACAATCAGAAACGAAAGAGGAGAGATTACAACTGATACCACAGAAATAGAAGGATTGTAAGAAATTACTATGAAGAACTGTATGCCAAGAAATTTGAAAACCTAGGGGAAATGGACACATTTCTAGAAAAATACAATCTTCCAAAACTCAATGAAAAAGAAGCAGAAAATCTAAACACACCAATGACAGCAAAAGAAATTGAAGCAGTAATCAAAAAACTCCCAACACACAAAAGCCCTGGACCAGATGGTTTCACAGGAGAATTCTAGAAAGCATTTAAGGAAGAGCTAACCCCTATTCTCCACAGACTATTCCAAAAACTCCAGAAGGATGGAAAACTCCAAAATTCTTTTTATGAAGCCAGCATCATCTTAACTCCAAAACCAGATAGAGACATAACAAAGAAAGAAACCTTCAGGCCAATATTGCTGATGAACATAAATGCTAAAATCCTCAACAATATATTGGCAAATCGCATCCAATAATATATCAAAAAGATCATACACCATGACCAAGTGGGATTCATCCCAGGGATGCAAGGATGGTTCAATATTCGCAAATCAGTAAATGTAATACATCACATAAACAAAAGCAAAGACAAAAACCACATGATCATATCAATAGACACAGAAAAAGCTTTTGATAAGGTACAACACCCATTTATGATAAAAAAACACTCAGCAAAGTGACAATAGAGGGAGCATTCCTCAATATAATAAAAGCCATATATGAGAGACCTACAGCCAACATCATACTCAATGGGCAAAAACTAAAAGCTTTTCCACTAAGATCAGGAACAAGACAAGGATGTCCACTTTCACCACTTCTATTCAATATAGTATTGGAAGTTTTAGCCACAGCGATAAGACAAGAAAAGGAAATAAAAGGCATCCAAATAGGAAAGGAGGATGCAAAACGGCCACTGTTGCAGATGACATGACAGTGTACATGGAAAATCCTATAGACTCTACCAAACAACTGCTCGAACTAATTAATGAATTTGGCAAAACAGCCGGTTACAAAGTCAGTATCCGGAAATCAAAGGCATTTTTGTATACCAACAATGAATCAGCAGAAGCAGAAATCAAGGAAAAAATCCCATTCGATATAACAAAAACAAAAATAAAATATCTGGGAATAAACCTAACTAAGGAGGTAAAAAACCTGTATGCAGAAAACTACACAGCCCTGAAGTAAGAAATCAAGGAAGACACAAACAAATGGAAACATATACCTTGTTCATGGATCGGAAGAATTAACATCATCAAAATGTCCATACTACCCAAAGCAATATGCACATTCAATGCAATACCTATTAATGTACCAATGGCATATTTCACAGACACAGAATAAACACTTCAAAAATTTATATGGAACCATAAACGACTCCGAATAGCAGCTTCACTTTTGAGAAAGAAGAACAAAGTAGGAGGGATCACAATACCCGATATCAAACTGTATTACAAGGCCACTGTAATCAAAACAACCTGGTACTGGCATAAAAACAGGCACATCGACCAATGGAACAGAACAGAGAGCCCAGAAATAAACCCAACTCTCTACATTCAATTAATATTCGACAAAGGGGGCAGTAACATAAAACGGAGTAAAGATAGCCTCTTCAACAAATGGTGCTGGGAGAACTGGACAGCAACGTGCAAAAAAATGAAACTTGAGCACAGACTTACACCATACACCAAAATAAATTCAAGGTGGATAAAACACTTAAATATAAGTTGTGAAACCATTAAAATCCTAGAGGAGAACATTGGCAAGAAAATCTCAGCTATTTCACGCAGCAACTTTTTTACCGATATGTCCCCTAGAGCAAGGGACATAATGGAAAGAAAAAACAAATGGGATCTCATCTAAATAAAAAGTTTCTGCGTGGCTAAAGAAAACAGTATTAAATTAAAAAGACAACCAACTGTATGGGAAAACATATTTGCCACTGATACCTCAGACAAAGGTTGAATCTCCAAAATATACAAAGAACTTACACGACTCCACTCTAAGACAACCAACCCAATTAAAAAATGGGAAAAGGACTTGAACAGACACTTCTCCAAGGAGGACATACAGAACATCCAGAGACACATGAAGAGATGCTCAATATCGTTAGCTATCAGAGAGATGCAAATTAAAACCACAATGAGATACCACTTTACACTGGTCAGGATGGCTATCATAAACAAAGCAACAAACAACAAATGTTGGAGAGGTTGTGGGGAAAAGGGGTCCTTAGTTCACTGTTGGTGGGATTGCAGACTGGTACAACCATTAGGGAAAACAGTATGAAATTTTCTCAGAAAAAAAAAAAATCGACCTGCCTTTTGACCCAGCAATTCCACTGCTAGGATTATATCTTAAGAATCCTAAAACATCAATTTCAAAGAACCTATGCACTACAATGTTCATAGCAGCACAATTTACAATAGCCAAGAGTTGGAAGCAACCTAGGTGCCCGTCAGTAAATGAATGGATCAAAAAATTGTGGTATATATACACAATGGAATTCTATACAGCAGAGAGAAAGAAGGAACTACTACCCTTTGCAACAACACGGATGGAACTGGAAAGCATTATGCTGAGTGAAATAGGCCAGGTGTTGAAAGACAAATACCATATGATCTCACCTTTAACAGGAAGCTAAACAACAAAACAAACAAGCAAGCAGGAAAAAAAAAAACAAAGACACTGAAATAGAGAACAAGGGGACAGTGACCAGAGGGAAGAGGGAAGGGAAGTTAAGGGGAAAAAGGGGGAGGGATTTGGAGGAACAAATAGGAAGGACACAGGGATGAGAACTAAGGGGGGTGGGAAATGGGAAGGAGGTGGGGGGCATGGGGCGGGGGGGCTGGGATGGGAGAAATAGACAAAGAACTGTACTTGAAAAATAACTAAATAATAATTAAAAAATAAAAATAAAAATAAAAAATAAAAACAAAAGTCTTAGGCATTTAATATTAATAATTCATGTTATGCAAAAATGTTACCAATTAAGCAAAAATACCTATTGGTATTTTTAAGGTCCAAAATAACTAAAATAAGAAATCCCAGGAAGTGTTTTATAGTTTGGCATGAAAAAACACAAGGCTAATTATAGAGCATATTCATCTAAATAAGCATATGAAGAGTAAAAATACTCAAGGTTTTCTCAAGATTTACATTGTACCCAAAATTTAAAATCATGATGCTGGGATTATCTAAGATATTTTCTTTAGCGTCTTTAAAAATCAATGTTTTTTACCTTTTTGTTACTACGCCAAACAACCAACTTTCATGTTACCTTCAGAGTTATCAAATATGACTCTTGACATTTCACCTCCCTTACAATCACGACCAGTATCTTCCTAAATTTAATAAACTCAAACAGTGCAGCCATGAATTCAAAATATGTACGTCAGTTAGTATAATTTTCTATTTACGAGGCAGGGTACACAGTTTTTTGTCTAAATGTGTCACAGTCTCAAATACTGGATCAATCCTGATCCACTGGTAGCTTACTGCCCTCCCCCAAAACAAAGTTTCAAACACTAATCAGAACTCTCTTATTTTCAGAAGAAAAAAATAAGGAAGGCTCTAAGACAAAAAGACTTGCTTTCATTCGGCATTCAGAAAACAATACTGATTAACTAACCAAAATCTTTAAACTCCCAGAAAGGTTTAGTTAAAACATATATTGTTAATTAAATTATTATGCAATTTCCCTTAACACCCAGGAAAAGTACAGACATGTCAAGAAAATAAAAATGTTAAGTTTGAAAAAAAACAAAACACTGTTTTAAAGTGAAACACATTGGGCAAGGCAGACCTGACTGAAGCTGCAGTGGGGACACCTGAACAACTGTGACAACATAAATCAACGGGGGCGAGGATGAAGACAAAACATGGAAGTATACCAGCTGCAGTTTTGAGGTCACCATTAACGTGCTAAAATAGAAAACCAGCAGTGTAACCTTCTAAGCAGATAGTATCAATACCCTGCTCTGTTATTTACTTACCCATCAACAAGCATCTCTTAAAGGGCCCTCAAAGAGCCATGCCTTGAATTAGTAAATTGCAGTGCAACCGGCAGCCAAACATTTGGATCTGGATCAGTTTCACTAAGTTAATCAGCAACATAAGTAGGTTTTTAAAACAATGAATATAATAGTATCTCATTTTATTAAAAATACTGATAACTATTTTGAACAACTTACCAGCAACACTGAATAGAAACCGGGCTGTGTTTCCCACTGTTTCAACTGCTCCTCAGCTGGCTTTAACACAGTAGTATCCTGACTGGTGGCCTGCGTTAAGACCTGAAGAACAACAGTGCTGGCACTATTGAGATCCATGGAAACCTGGCAATGATAAATTAACACATTTGAATGTTTATTACACATACAAAGTTATTGGAAACATCAATGGAGAAAAAGCTTCAGTGATCTGAATTATTCCTACACTTCACTCACTCACCTATTCCTTCATGTTTCTGCTGGATTTCTACCTTTTCTATGTGACACCCATACACTTACTCAAAATTCCCACAGTTCAATTCAAGCCAGCTAAAATAAAAATAAAATTCAAGTTTTAAAATAATAGCCATTCTCTGAGTGTATATGCTGTTAAGCATTACATTAAGGCTTTATAATTAATTTATTCCTAGTAATAATTCTATGTGGTAGGTAGTAAAGGATAAGAGACCATACCTTGCCACAGTCACAATCTATTAAGTGGCACTGCTGGACTTAACTAGCAAAGCCACACTGACCGTAATCAGTATCTAACACAACCTCACTCAAGTGCCAGCACTGACATCTAAAGCATCTCTGCAGTCCCAGGAGCTCAACAAGACACACGATATATGCTTAATAAATATTTGCTGAATAAAGAAAGGTGACCAACTTTGAATAAAGTACTTCGCACTGAATGAACCACATGACAGCTAATTAACTGATTTATTTCATTAAATTGCTGAAAGCCTGCTGTGTACCAACCACTGTTCTTAGAATATAGCAAAGAACAAAAGACTGTCCCTGACTTCATGCAGCTTACCTTCTAGTGGAAAGTAGTGATATGAAGAAAACAGGATCATGTTTTAAAGACTAACAGCAACTAAATGTGTTACTTTAGACTGGGTGTTCAGGAAAAGCTTCTTAGAAGTGACACAAGAGACATGAATGACAAGAGATGCTCGGCCATGCTGAGCTCCGGAGAAAACAACAGAAAACGAAGCCTGAAGATTAGAAATAAACTTAAGAAGGTCAGTATGACTAACACTTACGAGAAAAGGGGAAAGTAGAACAAGATGAGGTTGGAGAAGTAGGCAGGAACAGTTTATGGATGACCTTGTAGGGGAAAATAAAGTGTCTTGACTTTAACAGATATACCTCCAAAAGAACCCTTGGAAGTTAGAAACATGAATATATTAAAATATTAATATAAACAATAATAGCAAAATGCTGTACCAGAATTCGTCCCCACCCTGCAAAAAAGAAAGAAAAAAGCCATGTCCCTATTTTGAGTCACTACTTAAAGAGCAGTTTTCACCTAGAGCAGAGACAGTGCAGAACACTCAACATATACATCACGCACCTTCACTTTTCACATTTCCAGACCTTCACAGCAAGTTCTTATCCTTCTGTCCCCCTCGCCCTCAGCATTTACCTGTTCTAATGGAATCTGCTGGATTCCATCCCTACCTGCCCCATCCAGGTCCTCCCCAGAAGTGTATGCCCTGTCCCCTCCTACCCTTGTTTTTGACCCTTGATCCCAAGAAGTCCATCCAGTGTGGGAAGGAGGGCTCAGTTCACATACTGGAGAACCAATTTTGTGTCAAGCACTGAGTAGTGGCTCAGATGGTAAGAATCAGAAAGGGTCTCTTTCTCTACCCAAATCCTGGGGGATTATGAGGTGGGAAGCAGAAAGATATATTCTCATCATTAGAACAAACTGCAAAATATGAATTTCAAAAACAGGAGTTGGAACCTAGAGTGTATTTTTCCCACAGAAACACAACTATGAGTGGTTCGCTAACAGGGAAAAAGGCTTTTAGGTCTGAGAAATAAATCATCTTTCATAACTTCTACTGGAAATATTTCTAAGGATTAATTAACTTACAAGGGAAAGTTTAAGGAACTATCAGTCCCTAAATTGCAAATTAAATGCATCATCAAAAATAATTTAGGAATGACAGACATAATGGGTTATTAAAAAATACCACATTACTAAAGCATATTAAGTGTTTTAAAGATCCCAAACAAACCTATCAAAGCAAATCTGAGGAGACTTCCGCCAAGATGGAGGCATAGCTGGATATGCCGTGCCTTCTCACACAACCAAGTTTAGAGACAACTAAATATTAGCAACAGAAAACACAGCCAGAACACAGAAAACTGAACTTTTCGGAAGTCTGTTAACAACAAATTCTTCAGTCTGACCGGTAAGGGGTGAAACCAGCAGCTGGTGGAGCGGGGTTGCACAGGAAAACTCGGTCAGACGGACTCAGGCGTGCGGAATCCAGGCACAGGGTTGGACCTAGTGAGTGACCGAGCAAGCGATCAAGCTAGCCACTGCGGGGAAACAGCAAGGGAGCAGGGCTGTGGGTTGACTGTGGTCGCGCATTGGTGCGCGGATAGACAAGCAACGGAGTGGGCGATTGGACCGGGACCCAGCAGGTCCCCTCGGCAAGCGGCAGGGAGGGCGCCGCCATTTCCCTGCTCTGACCCCACCTCCACATACAGCGTCATAACCCAGTGACTCTGAGTGGCCCGGCCCAGGTGAAACACCTAAGGCGCTGCTCCTCACCCAGCGGCAAGAAACAGCAGAGGGCGCCACCATTTCCCCCGCTCTGACCACGCCCCCACATACAGCGTCACAACCCCAGCGACCTGAAAGTCCAAGGCTCCGCTCCTCACACTTAAAGGGCGCAAACAGACCAAAAATGGCTCAAGAAGATCTCAAAGCCCCAGAGCCTATAAATCTAAGTGATGAAGAAACAGCAAAACTCTCAGACGCACAGTTTAAAACACTGGTCATCAGGATCCTCACAGAACTGGTTGATTATAGCCACAAATTACACAAATATATGAAGGCAAAACTAATTGAAATGAATGGAATTGCACAGGACACCAATAGCAATGAAAAGGAAACTGGGACTCAAATCAATGGAGTGGACCAGAAGAAAGCAAATAATGTCCAAACAGAAAAGAGTCAAGAAGCAAGAATTCAAAAAATGAGGAGAGGCTTAGGAACCTCCAGGACATCTTTAAATGCTCCAACATCCAAATTATAGGGGTACCAGAAGGGGGAAAGGAACAGCCACCAGTGGAAAACTTATTTGAACAAATAATAAAGGAGAATTTCCCCAAGCTGGCAAAGGAAATAGACTTCCAAGAAATCCAGGAAGCTCAGAGAGTCCCAAAGAAGTTGGACCCAAGAAGGAACACACCAAGGCACATCATCATTACATTAGCCAAGATTAAAATGAAGGAGAGAATCCTAGAAGCAGCAAGAGCTAAGGGGACAGTCACCTACAAAGGAGTCCCCATCAGACTGTCAGCAGATTTCTCAAAAGAGACCTTACAGGCAAGAAGGGGCTGGAAAGAGGTATTCCAAGTCATGAAATCCAAAGACCTACAACCAAGATTGCTCTATCCAGCAAAGCTTTCATTTAGAATGGAAGGACAGATAAAGTGCTTCTCAGATAAGATCAAATTCAAGGAGTTCATCATCACCAAGCCCTTATTATATAAAATGTTAAAGGGACTTATCTAAGAAAAAGAAGTTTAAGAAACATGAACAGTGAAAGGACAACAAACTCACAGTTATTAACAACCACACCTAAAACAAAAGCAAACTAAAAGGACAGCTAAATCAAAAGTGGAAACATAGAAATGAAGATCTCAAGGAGGGTTAGCAACAGGGGAGTGGGAGGAGGAGAAGGGGGGAGAAGGTACAGAAAATAAGTAGCATAGACAGTAGATAGAAAATAGATAGGGGGAAGGGCAAGAATAGTATGGAAAATATAGAATCTAAAGAACTTGAGACACATGGTCATAAACTAAAGGGGGGGGTAATGGTGGGGATGGGGTAGGGTGGAGGGGAATGAAGGGGGGAATAGAACAACTGTAACAGCATAATCAATAAAAAAATTTAAAAAAGAAAATTTTTTTTTTTTAAAAGCGAATCTGACATGGGAACTAATATCACTGTTTTACAGAGAAAGACCTTCCAGCTATAGGAGAGCTGTCCAGGATTATGTAGTAATTATAATTAACACATGGCAGAGTGAGACCCAATTACCAGGTCTCCGAAATTCCAGCTTTTGCCACTCCCAAACACCCACCAACCCACCATGCTCCCTCACAGTAAGTTCCTAGAAAAACTGTCAAAAAGATTTCTGAATCCATCAGAAACCTAAAAGGATCAAATTAAATATTCATATAGTAGTCACCTGTGGAATTCTCTTAAAAGCATAGGGATGGCAACAAAGAACAGGGGGGGAAATGTATGAAGTCATTCGAATGTAACAGTGTGGGAAAAAACAGTGTGATTAAAAAATAGATGACTATTGGTGATTACTAGCAGTCAGAGGGTGAAAAACTAACCTTTGATATTTGGGGGGGGGAATTAGCATAATTACAGAATAGCAGAATTTGGGGGGGGGGGGATAGCTGAATTACAGAAATAGGGTTGCTACTGTTATTTGCACCTGGTATTGAAAAAGGCACACAACCAATTTCCAAAAAAACCTGGAGAAAACTGTAAGTAATAAAGATGGAGGGGGAAGAAGGAAGAAAGGAAGGAAGGAGAAAAGAAAATAAGGGTGGAGGGGTGGAAGATAAAAGAAGGAGAGACACACACTAATTTGTGGGAATGGCTAAATGTATTCCTCAGTGGACTTGACGGGCTCTTCATAGAGACCACCACCAGGAGACCTGAAGGCCAGGGAAGCTAGTCTCTCCCAGTAAAAGCCCTGTTACAGCTCCTCTGTGTGGAGGAGAAAAACCCTCTACATATGTAAAGGAATTTATCCTTTTCCTTTCGGCATTCTTATCAATTACTAAGACCCTTAAAACAACCAAGCAGAAACAGCAAGACTAAATTTCCCTGTTTTCTAATTAATAATGTAAACATTGAGGTTGCTTTGATTTTTCATTAATTTGTGCAGTTTCAACACACTGAGCAAGAGGAAACACTATGTCTACTTTATGAGCCCTCAATTATGTATACTACTGAAGAGAATTGTTCAAAATCTAAACTCTTCTCTAAGAACAAAAAGAAAGAAGTAGAAAACTAAAAGGGCACTGGGATTTTGCCCTTCTCCCTACAGTGTTTCACAATTGAGTCTGTTCAATTTATTCATTAGTGGACTTTTTCTATTCTTTGATTCTATAAAAGTCTAAACAATCTAGCAAATGTTTAATGGACTAAAAATACTCATCCCCATGTGACTGGACTTTCTAGGCTTGTTTCTGTAAGATACTTGCCAATCCTGGGGGGGGGGGGGGGGCGGGGGAACCCAAGTCCAAAGATATGCAGATATGACTATGGCTGGGAACTGAACTGGTTTTCATCAAAAGAGGCAGATGAGAGAAAACTCAGCACTTCTGCCCGCCACCAACAGACATCTTAGATCCACAGTGACTTTAATGTCAGCCATGACCATTTCCTTAGATTACCACATTATCTGATCCTGTCCTTAGTTTTAGGAGATTGCATGTAAACAATAACCCCACCCCACTATTAAATGTTAAAGCAGTGAGTTAGTAAACTTAGAAAAAGGTGTAGATTACAATAAGAAATTGAAGGAAAAGATTTTCAACACCAACAAAGGTTCCCCCAGTGAAATAAAGTATTCAGGCATGAGTCAAAAATGAATACTAAACCTATTAAGTGAAAGAACAGCAACTGGGAACGGAATATACCCAGTGTGTCCAAGTATATCCACAGACTACTTGCTAAGTGCAATAGACAAACAAACCTTTAAAATGAAGGGATCTGTCATCACCAGCTCAACTGAATAAAACAAACTCAGTATCATGAACAGCTGCACAACTTGACCTTTGCTGTTTCCTGATGTGATGCAATGAAATGCATACATTACCTCTGAAATATCAAAAATGCTCAGCCTTCACCTAATCAAAACTCTAGGCCCAACTATCAGTTTAAAAGAAAAAGAAATACAGTCTCCTCTTTCCAGAATACTTTTGGAATGGTAGCATGAAGAGTTACACAGATCTTCTCCTCAGTGAAACAACCATAACTGGCAAAAAATTATAAAAAGCACCCATTTAATGTCTCTGGAAAGTATGGTTAAGAACATACAGTAAATGCCCAGTCAGGGCCTGCCAGCCAGGTCCCCAGTAGGGGGCACATGAAAGGCAACCACACATTGATGTTTCTCCCCCTTTCTTTCTCCCTCCTTTTCCCCTTTCTCTAAAAATGAATAAATAAAATATTTTTTAAAAACCTCTTAAAAAAAAGAACATACAACAAATGGAGAAAACTCTATGGCAAGAAATACTATGAAATCTTGGAAGGAATGGCAAGAATATGCGGCACTGAGCTGTGAACTCACTCCATTTCACAGTGCTACAGAACCTCTACTCCCCGGTAGCTGTAGCCAAGAACAAGGGGCTCCCTCTCAACCCAGTTGTTAATCCAGAGCTTCAGTTTCTCCCAAGGAGAGGCAGGCGGTCAGCACTTCTCATCCACCTGAGCTGTGCTGCCTCTATTGCAGGCAAGTGTAGCAGAGAGGTCGAGGGCTCTCTTCTTCTACCCAAGCACCACCTCTTACCTCAAGCACATGAGGCCAAAAACAGCCTCAATCATGCCTACCCCAGCCAGCTCAAAGGGCAGAGGTTCCACATCAGGAACAGTAACAGCTGGAGATGTCAATACTCTACTTTTGATAATGGATGGAACAACTAGGAAGAAACTAATGAAATTCTTGAACGACATTACACACAAACTAGACCTAACAGATATTTAAGGAACATTCCACTCAACAGCAGGATGCACACATTCCTCTTGAGGGTACACAAAGAGTACATGGAACATTCTCCCGAGGAAACCATATGTTGGACCACAAAACAAGCCTAAACAAATTTAAAAGGACTAAAATCATACAAATATGTTCTCTGGTAACAATAAAAAACAAATATGGGAAATTACTCATTTTCAGATTTCAAAACTCACTAAAAAGCTACAGTCATGACAATGCTGGTAACAGGCACAATGAATATACGTGTTAATGAAACAGATTTAAAAGTCCAGAAACAAACTGTTACATCTAAATTCAACTGATTTTTTTTTACCCTGGCCAGGTGGCTCAGTTGGTTGGAGCATCGATGCATAGACAGAAGAGTCATGGGGCTTGATTCCTTGTCAGGGCACGTACCCAGGAGGCTGAGGGTTCAATTCTCAGTCTGGGTGTGTAGAAGACGGCAACCGATCAATGTTTCTCTCACACATCAATGTGTCCATCCGTCCCTGTCTCTCTCTCTCTCCCCCTGTCTCTCTCCTTCTCATTCTCCCTCCCTCCCTGCCTCTCTCTCTAAAAGCAATGAACAAATATCCTGGGGCTGAGAATTAAAAAAAAATAATAATAAAAATATACAGTCAACTGATTTTCAACAAGGATACTGAGGCAATTCAATAAATAAAGCAGTCTTTTCAACAAATGGTGTTGAACTGGTTATCCAAATGTGAAAGAGTAGCTGGACCATTTCCTTACACCACACACAAAAATTAACTCAAAACATTAGGAGGTAACACTATAAAACTCTTAGAAAATCTAGGGGTAAATCTTCATGACTTCACACCCACCCGCATGGCAATAGTAAAAAATGCATATATAAGAGGTATTGAGGAGGATGTGGAAAATGGAGCCCCAATGCATTGCTGGTGGGGATGTAAAATGGAGCAGCCACTTTAGAAAAATCTGTCAGTTTCTCATAATGTTAAACAAAATATTTGACCCAAAAATTCCAACTCTATTTATATACCCAAGAGTAATTAAGACATATGATACACAAAAAATGGTACGTGAATTTTCACAGCAGCATTATTTATAATTGCCAAAAGTGAAAACAACTCAAATGTCTATCATCTGATGAATGGGTAAATATAATGTGGTATTTCCAGACAATGCAATATTATTTAGCAATAACAAGAAATGAAATCCTTTTCCATATATGCCACAACATAAGTGACCATTGAAACATTATGCTAAGTGAAAGAAGACAGTCACAAAAGACCACATGTTGTATTACTCCCTTTTTACAAAATTTCAAGAATAAACAAATTTATAGAAACAAAAAGTGGGCAAGTGGTTGATGAGGGCCAGGGGATCAGAGAAGATGTAGAATGACTGCTGATGGGAATGTGGTCTCTTTTGGGGCTATGACAAGGTTCTAAAACTGACCGCGGTGATGGCTGCCCAACTCTGTGGATATACTAAAAACCACTGAACTGCATGCTTCCAGTAAGTGATTTGTACGGTCTGTGTGTCTTAATAAAACTGTTATTTTTTAAAGTGCTTTGACTGTATAAATGCCACAGTCAGCAAGACACAAGGGAAAGTGACTAAATAAAAAACATTTGGGCAGAGTACCAACAACAAAAAATGATGTTAATTCAGAGCAAGGAAGAGCATGTATTCAAGAGACTAAAGTAAAATTAAAGACACAGACTCAGGACAACAGCCAAGGTTCCAAAGATGCCAGTACCATTTGAATGCATACTGTACAGTTTGGGTTCATTTCAGTTTCCCGACAGAGCTCGTCTGCTGGTTTGGACAGGGAAATTATTCTCTGTGTACACATTATAGGTCATTTAGCATCCCTGCATGTTTTATGTAAACAGCACTTTCCAGCACTTGACTAAAAAGATAATTCCATATATCTCCAAACACCCTAAGAATAAAAGACAAGCGGAAAACAAATCAAATTAAAAGAGTAGTTGTGTTTAGGTAGCTCCAGGGATTATAAGGATTTTTATAGTCTACATATTTTATCTTTATGTTGAAAAAAACATTTTTCAAAAGGCCAAGAATTTTCACTTTAAACCTGTTCTAAATTTCCATGAGAAAATTTGCTTCATTTCTCTTCCCTACTCCTAAAACCTCTCAACTTCTCAAGACCTTAAAATCATTGCGTATTTCTCTTGTCAGGTACATATAAAGAAATCATGGCATTATATTAAATATAGCACATTTAAGTGTGTAATGTGCTCACTAAGTGCACTCTGATCATAAAGTTCAGGAGAGAAAAATTACAACCTTGGTCTTCAGCAACAAGAGTTCTGCCATATCCTAGATTTGTGATGCCAATGATTGCCAAAACAATCCCCCTCATTCAAGGAACTCTAAGTCATGTAATCAAACAGCAGTTTCAATGCAAACAGTCATCCTTAAGAAGCACTTAGGAAGATTGATATTCTTACTATGTGGTGTTTATAATAACAGAAAAATAAAACCAACCAAAAAGTTCTAATTTACTGATTACTTTCCTTTAAGCTTCACATATTATATACACTTCCACCATATAAAGGAAAATAAATTTATATCTGTTAGCAATGTAGTATCTTTAGTTTCATTTTTAGCTTTAGTTATATATGTATATTTCAGTATTATTTTGTATTTGTTTCAGATGTAAAGCATAATTTAATTTCATTTCTAAGTCAGTTTCCCCATCAACTTCTTTCTTTACCAGATAAGGCACTCCTGCATAGATCCACCATTCCCTAGAATGTAAAAACAGAGTAATCTGCAGTGCCACCTCATGGTTAGAAGTAAGTACTACAGCCCAAAAAAAGTATACTCCAAGCATCCTTTTACCTTCAAGGACATAGAAAGAGGACAATGGAATTCTCAGTGACTTGGCCAGGACTGTCATCTAGAAATACAGAAATGAGTTTTCAGGGTCCAAGAAGATAGGTAAATAAATGATGCAAAAAGAGCTCCTGAGGGAAATAAATAAATGGGAGGGTAAAGAAAAAAGTAATACAAAAAAGATGGGATTCAAAACATGAGAATGAAAACCTCACCATAAAGCAAAACATCACAAGAAACTCCTTATACCACTGTCTCTACTTCTGTAGTTAAATACTGAATTTTTAAAAAATACTCTCTACAAAAAGACAATGTGAGATGAAGATCTGAATGTGTTTTAAGCTATCCACAAAGTAATTATGGCAGAATTTAAGAAAATGCAGTAACATAAGCAATGTTTTATGGCATAAAGTAGCCTGGAAAAATGGAACAAGAACAGGCAGAGTAATATGAGGAAAGGAATGAAATCAACTGATGAGAAAAGAACTGCAGTATTCCACATTTAGGAAAATGACAGACATGGCCATATACAAGCCATTGAGAAAGTGACATTAGTAACTTCAAAGCTCCAATTTTCCTCCATGGAAGAACAGGTAGTGGCCAAACAAACACTTAAGAGAGTAGCCTTTTAGTGGAATGTATAAGCATTATAGTATTTACCACGTGTTACTGGAACATTTCCAACAGGTGGGTTAGAGAAAGGTTTCCTTTTTTCTCAATGATAGTTAAATTCTTGCAAGTCAATTCATATCTACAGCCCAAATCTACAAAAAGAATAGGAGGCAGAAAGCATATTCTTGGGGAATTAGGGACAAGAAATATTACAAAATTGCTAAACTGCCTAAGGTCAAAAGCAAACTAGAGAAAGATAATGTATCCAAGACAAAAAAAAAAAATGAATGTCTGTGAAGACTTCTCTATGGTAACAGAAAAGTTACTGTTTTAGAAAGTTTAAAGAAAGATACATTTTAATTCTTAAAGCAGCTTGTCAAAAGGAAAAAAAAAAAAAAAACAAGAGACAGTCAACCCTGAATCTGAACAAGCTTCTAGATAGCACTACCAACAATAGTTAGGGGGGCATTGGGTGGAGGTAAGATGAAATAAGCCAGAAAGAGAAAGACAAATATCATATAATATCACCTACATGTGGAATCAAACAAACAACTGCAACAGACTTACAGATACAAGAGAACAAAGTGATGGAGCCAAAAACGGGGTGTTGGAGAGGAGGGTGAAATAAGGTGATGAAGACTAAGAAATACTAATTTATTAGTTACAAAATAAGCATGGGGATGTAAGGTAAAGCACAGAATATAGTGAACAATACTGTAATAACTATCTATGGTGCCAGCTGGGCACTTGACTTATTGGAGGGAGCACTTTGTAACCTATATGAATGTCTAGCCACTGTGCCCTATACCTGAAACTAATACAAATAGTGTTGAGTGAAAACTTTAATCAAAAAATAAAAAATTTTAAAAAGCAAATAAAAATGCATTCATCCTGAAGCCCTAGCCAGGTAGCTCATTTGGTTAGAGCATCATCCCGATACACCAAGGTTGGATCAGGGCACATACAAGAATCAGCCAATAAATGCATAAATAAGTAGAACAACAAATTGATGTTTCTCTTTCTCCCCTTTCCTTTCCTCTAAAAATAAATTTAAAAAAATTTTAAATGCCTATGTCCCTTAATTATGCCCACTGGTAGAAATTTATTCTACAAATGTACTCTTACCAATATACAAAATACATAAGCAAAAAGATGAATATTGTAGCATTGTTTGAATAGCAAAACATATATATATATATATAGAACTTAAATATCAGTAAGTTAAATAAAAGGTTAGAAGTAACCAAAAAATATTAAGACTGACAATAAGAAGGGGTTCATTAGACAATTCTATCTACTTTTGTGTGTTTTTTTAAATGGTAGCTAAGATCTGGTTGGTGTGCTCAGTGGACTGAACACCGCCCTGTGAACAGAAAGGTTGCTGTCTCAATGCCCAGTTAGGGCACATGCCTGGGTGGCAGGCCAGGTCCCTGGTAGGGGGCATACAAGAGGCAACCAACTGATGTTTCGCTCACACATGTTTCTCTTCCTCTTTTTCTCCCTCCCTTACCCTCTCTCTAAAAATAAAGGAATAAAATCAGTAAAATGGCAGCTAACAGACAATGATACACAAATCACTTAAGTTGCTGCTCACATTTGACATCACCTCTGTAAATCTGTAATTAGATAGTAAAGCACTCCATCCTCCACCCTACTCTTCTATATAGTACATACTTTTATTATTACATCTATTTCCTTATTTACTTGCATCTCGGCTACAAAACCATGAACAGCTTAAAGGCAAGCATTTTTGTCTTATTCATCTATGTATGCCAGTACATAGTACAGTGTCAGGGATATAGCGAATGTTCAGTAAGAACATTTAGTTTTTGTTTGAGATCTGAACAAGCAACGATGTCACTGTGATTTCTAAAGTGGAAAGCTAAGCTGACTTTAAAAAAGGTGAAACAGAAAGAGATCAAACAGGACTTCCACCAAGATGGAGGCATAGGTGGAGATGCTGCACTTTCTCACACAGCCAAGTTCAGAGACAACTAAATATTAGCAACAGAAAACACAGCCAGAACACAGAAAATTGAACTTTTCGGAAGTCTGATAACAACAAATTCTTCAGCCTGACCGGTAAGAGGGGCAAAACCAGCAGCTGGTGGAGTGGGGTTGCACAGGAAAACTCGGTCAGACGGACTCAGGCGTGCGGAATTCAGGCGCAGGGTTGGACCTGGTGGGCAACTCAGCGAGTGACCGTGGGGAAACAGTGAGAGAGCAGGGCTACCGGTTGACTGTGGTCGCGCATTTGTGCGTGGATAGATAAGCGAGGGAGTGGGCAATTGGACAGGAGCCAGCAGGCCCCTGCGGCAGCGGAGGGTGCCGCCATTTCCTCGCTCTGACCCCGCCTCCACATACAGCTTCATAACCCAACGACCTAAGTGGCCCTGCCCCAGTGAACAACCTAAGCACGAAAACAGCAGAGGGGGCCACCATTTACCCGCTCTGACCATGCCCCCACATACAGCGTCACAACCCCAGCGACCTGAAAGTCCAAGGCTCCGCTCCTCACACTTAAAGGGCGCGAACAGACCAAAAATGGCTCAAGAAGATCTCAAAGCCCCAGAGCCTATAAATCTAAGTGATGAAGAAACAGCAAAACTCTCAGACGCACAGTTTAAAACATTGGTGATCAGGATCCTCACAGAACTGGTTGATTATAGCCACAAATTAGAGAAACATATGAAGGCAAAACTAATTGAAATGAATGGAATTGCACAGGAAACCAATAGCGATGAAAAGGAAACTGGGACTCAAATCAATGGAGTGGACCAGAAGAAAGCAAATAATGGCCAAACAGAAAAGAGTCAAGAAGCAAGAATTCAAAAAATGAGGAGAGGTTTAGGAACCTCCAGGACATCTTTAAACGCTCCAACATCCAAATTATAGGGGTACCAGAAGGGGGAAAGGAACAGCCACCAGTGGAAAACTTATTTGAACAAATAATAAAGGAGAATTTCCCCAAGCTGGCAAAGGAAATAGACTTCCAGGAAATCCAGGAAGCTCAGAGAGTCCCAAAGAAGTTGGACCCAAGAAGGAACACACCAAGGCACATCATCATTACATTAGCCAAGATTAAAATGGAGAGAATCCTAGAAGCAGCAAGAGAGAATAGAACAGTCACCTACAAAGGAGTTCCCATCAGACTGTCAGCAGATTTCTCAAAAGAGACCTTATAGGCAAGAAGGGGCTGGAAAGAGGTATTCCAAGTCATGAAATCCAAAGACCTACAACCAAGATTGCTCTATCCAGCAAAACTTTCATTTAGAATGGAAGGGCAGATAAAGTGCTTCTCAGATAAGATCAAATTCAAGGAGTTCATCATCACCAAGCCCTTATTATATGAAATGTTAAAGGGACTTATCTAAGAAAAAGAAGATAAAAAAGATGAACAGTGAAAGGACAGCAAACTCACAGTTATTAAGAACCACACCTAAACAAAAGCAAACTAAAAGGACAGCTAAATCAGGAGTGGAAACATAGAAATGAAGATCTCAAGGAGGGTTAGCACCAGGGGAGTGGGAGAAGGAGAAGTGGGGAGAAGGTACAGAAAAAAAGTAGCATAGACAGTAGATAGAAAATAGATGGGGGGGGGCAAGAATAGTATGGGAAATATAGAATCTAAAGAACTTGAGACACATGGTCATAAACTAAAGGGGGGGTAATGGTGGGGATGGGGGGTATGGTGGAGGGGAATGAAGGGGGGGAATAGAACAACTGTAACAGCATAATCAATAAAAAAAATAAATTAAAAAACAAAAAAAAAGAAAGAGGTCAAAGAAACAAAAATTGTTCTGGAAGAATAGGAATTACATCACAGTAAAGAAAGAAATATCAAAATATATAACAGTAAACAGTATGCTGAATGGCTGAAAAATAAAGAAATGAATGAACAGTCCATTCAGTACCTTCCTCTACTGAAATGGGGCCTATCGAGCCAAGAAAATGTAACAAGACTTTTCACTGGGAATACCTAACACCTTTGGTCTAAACCTGTGCTCTCGAATCAGCTTTCTGATATTTACTTGGTTTAGCATCAGACATTTCTACCTTCATTCATTCAACAAATATTTACTGAATACCTACACATGTCAGACATTATTCTAGGCACATGAGGTACATCAATAAACTAAAAAGACCAAAAAAAAACGTGCCCTTACAGGGAGTATGCAGGCATATCTCAGAGATTTGCAGGTTCAGTTCTAGGTCACCACCACATAGCAAGTCATAGGCTTTTTGCGGGTAGAGAGGGTCTTGCTTTCAATTTGTGTTTGTGTTTTTTTTTTAAGCTACTGTGAAGCACAAGACAAGCTGCAATAAAACAAGGCACTCTACCTGGGGGGAGAAGAAATGCATCAGTCAATTATGCACTCAGTAAGAAGGCAATACACAGAGCCAGGGCACAGTTGTGAAAGCAGTCCTGTCCAACAAGCCCAAGTGTCTGTGTGAGTTTTTAGGGAAATGGCAGTGTAAGTGTCTTGCCTGCTTGGTACACACGAGAGTCCCCAGGGCTGAACATCTCCTAAGAGGAAAAGTTAAGGATGTTATCCTAAACAACGGTGACCCCCACACCAAGACAGTGCCAGCAGTAAGGCCCCAACTAGCATCACCAGCAACCTCTTTGGCTGCAACAAAAAATAAACATCTGTGTAAGAACTACTGAAGAACAGCAATTATGCTTATTGGTTTTAAAACTTCTTCTCTGATGTAAAACAAAGAAATAGGAAGGAAATCTTGATTTTTCACCAGATATTGTTCTTTAAATCGGACAGCCAGTAATATATTGCACAGCCTGAATTTAATAGACTATAACCAATCAGATTCATGTTTCATCAAAACCTTTTGCTAGATGTTAAGGGACCATAGTTCTGTCCAAATATACACACCTTCAACTGGTAGTTTCCAATTACTGGTCCAGGACATCACTGTCTATAACTATGGTGTGGAAGAATCTCAGTTTTGAGAGGTTAGCCTCAGGGGTTACTACATTTATAAAAATTACTTCATTAAAACATGTATAGGCTGTACACCTAGTAATGTTCACACAATTAGTAATTATTCTATATTAAAATGTTTTAAATCATTGAAATAATTTTTCTATCATCATGAAGCCATTACTGTCCTCTAAACAGTAAGTATATCTAAGTTAATAATTTTATTTTACTGACCAAGGAACTATGTCCCAGAGTGGCTAAAGAGATAAACTGTGACTTCTCTAAGGTTACAGGCTGATTTGTGACATTTCTGGAATGTAGAATTCAAGGCTTCTATCTCAACTCTCTACTACCTATAACATTTTTCTTTTTGATCACAGTGCTGTCCACTGATATACCTCAAGTAAAATGAACTGTTTGGGGAGGTTTTGTTGTTGTGGTTGTTGTCTTGTTTTGTTTTGCTAGATTTAGACCTAAATGTTGGGGACCACTCTGCCTGGTTTCAGGAACTGTAACTACCTCCCATGGCTAAGGATGAGTGAGCAACCTCCGGAATGCAAGCCACTTAGGAGACAAAGCTTGTCTCTGGTAGTAAACGCTGCCTCAGTTTCCTCCCCTGCCCCCAAAGCACCGTCGGACAGTTGATGATAGGCAAGACTCCTCAGAGGGGGGGGGCAACCTAAGTGAGACACAATCACTTGGGAGGCCATCATGGAAGGACTCGGGGGGCTGCGACAAAGAGGGAGCAATCCCTTGCCACCTGGCTATGTGACATACCCCAGTGAGTCCCCATGTCTTCTGGGAGAAGCACTTCCTGGCTCTAATCCACTTAAGCCTGAAAACCTGTGTGGGGAGGCAGTGCAGCTCCTTGCCTTGCTAGAGCAGTATCCGGAGTAATCAAGGGTAAGAAAGAATTCTTAAAAATCCCGTGAAACCTGCTTTACTAAGAGTACTTTCATTCATACGTTAAGGGTCTGAGCAGGAAATGAGTATGTCTCTCAAAGTTTCTGCAACACCTTTTCCTGACAGACACTGACAGACTAATCCCTCAGATTTCCTTGAAATGTTATCTACTGTTTGATCCTTGCCACCCTGTATTCCTGTGTATTGCAACCCAATAAAAGCCCCTGGAAGAAGGGGCTCCTGGCCTTTTTCCTCTGAGAAACTGGCCACCTCTACTCCCCAAGCAGATCACGTCTTGGTAGTGTTTACTTTCATCCGTGACAGACTGGGAGACTTGAGGGCAAAGTTGCCCCCACACCTAAGAACCAAAATACAACATCAGGCTTATCTTCCTGATAAATTATACTATAACAAAACTGAAGGCCAAAATTAATGGAGTCAATGAAAACATCATACCCAAAGTTAACAAGGTGAAGATTAGGAAGAAAATTTTTAATGACTGAAACAGACAAAGGATTATTATACAGAGTATACAAAAAACCCATGTGAATCAGAAATAAAAAAGAAAACTGGACAAAGGATATAGACAATTCACAGATAGGAAAAGCCAAATGGTTAATAAATGTCAGAAGAGATGCTACCGCACTAGTTATCAGGAATTTTCTTAAAAATTGATATATTACTTTTAAGTCATATGAATGGCAAAAATTACTAAGTCCACATATACTCAGTGCTGGTAAGAATGCATGGAAATAGAAACCCGTATGCACTGCTGCTAGGAACATACATTGGTATAACAACTTTGGAAAACAATCTCATCACTGTTAATGAGATTAAATGTATGTGTGTGTCCTATGTCCGGGTTATATCCTATGACCCAACAGTTTCACACTTGGTGCTAAAATCAGAGAAACTCCTGCATAAGTGTACAAAAAGACAAGATAAGGCCATTCATGTTTAGTGGAACTGACACATAAAATGTATCTTGTCCTTCCTCTGTATTTGTTCCCTCTAGCTCAAAAAGCTCTTGCCTTCAGATACCTGCTTGTCCTCCTCTTTAACTTCAATCCAGTCTCTACTCAAGTTATTAACTAATCAAATAAGTCTTCTCTGACTGCCCAATCTAAAATAGCTCACCCTCCAACCCAGAATCTCTCTGGTCTAGATATCCTTCTTTATTTTTACAAATAACACATTTAGCTGTTTGACATCCTCATGTATATGTTTATTGTCCAGGCTCTCCTGATTAAAATTTAAGGTCCAGAGACTAAGGACTTTGATTTGTTCAAAGGTGTATCACTAGAATCTAGAACAGTAACTGCCACATATGAAGAGTGATGAAAAAATATATGTTAAATAATGAATTCAGCCCTAGCTGGTGTAGCTCTGTTGGTTGGAGCGCTGACCCATAGACTGAAAGGTCACAGGTTCGACCTCAGTTGAGGAGGCAAGTGATTGCCATTTCTCTTGCATATCGATGTTTCTCCTTTTCTCACCTCAACTCTCTCCCTAAGTGAATGAATTTATTAATTAATTCAATGACTAAATCTCAATCTCTGCTTCCAGTTGTGTAAAGACACAAAAACAAATCCGTGTCTGACTTTTCCAGCCCACTTGATCGAACCTCCAGGGTATATAACATCCCAACTTTTCAGCTCCAGTAATTCAACTTGCATGGTAATTCAACTTGCATTTAACAATGAAACAGCTTCTACTGGCCAGGCACTACTCTGAGACATAAATAAGGGTATTTGCATTCAAGTCTAGAAAGGAAAAAAGGCAACAATTACAATATAGTATAAGTGCTATAATAAGCTGTTACAGAAGAATGTAAAAAGCCTAACGCACCATATGGAGGCTGGGGAAGGCTTCCCAGGAGGGAATATGTAGCATTTCTGTTAAGTAGGAGTTATGGAGAAGAGTACAATTTGGGTGTTTGTCAGACAGGTGTACATTTTAGAAGACACACAACATGTAAATATCTCAATTTTAAAAAGCATCCTAAAACTTCTGAAGAATTGTAAATAGTTCAGCATGACAGAAAAATAAGAGGCAGGAAATAGCAGAAGGTGAAAGCAAAAGCAAGCAAGGCCCAAGTCATTAAGGTTCTTATTTTCTAGGCTTGGTGGTTTGGATTTTAACCTAAAACTCTACAGAGATAAACTGCAGACAATGCAACCTGCCTACAGAAAAAAAAAAAAAAAAAAAAAAAAAGGGTTGAGAGGGAAGGTATGTATTCTTGGAAGCAAGCAAATTATTTAGGTTTACAACAAAGACATCCAGATAATAATGATACTCTGAACCAAGGTAGTAACCACAGGGAAAAGGTAGATGAAAAAGGCAAGATTTAATAAATACATAGTTAAGCAGGGAAAAAGTACCATATAGGATAATAACAAGGAAGAATGAAGCCTCTGGGCATCTCCGAATGGGTGATGCACATAAGAACCATAGGAAGGTGGAAGAGAAACAACTTCAGAAATGGTGAGAAACAATTTTTGACATGAGTACCTTAAGACAGCAACAATGTGTCAGCTGAATAGCAATATGTGCTAAAGAGGCAGAGATTTGGGACTCCTCAAAATAGAGAGAGCAGTTGAAGTCATCAGAGCTAAGACCATTCAAGGAGAGTGGGGAGAAGCAGAGGACAGGATCCCAAGTGAAACAAATATCCCAGTGGTCAGAGAAGACAGAATAATAAACCAAGACATAGGAGGGAAACAAGGAAACTATAGCGTGGCAGAAACATAACAGCACTTCAGACAAGAACTCATCAAATCAAATTACTAAAAGGATGCCAGTTCATTTCAAAACAAAGAGATCAATGGATCATCATCCACATTAAATTCAGTGACTGCAGTAGATTGACTTCAATATATTAAGGGGGAAAAGTAATAAGGAGGTGGAGAGAATGAAGATAACAACCTTCAAGAAACTTAAGGAAATAATTACCGATGAAACTGAAGATGAATTTAGAGTGAGGAGAGAATACTGAAGATGACTGTGTTTAAATCCTGATGAATTAGTGACAGTCCACAGTAAAAAGGAGATTATAGACTAAAGTGTATTCCCCCAAAATTAATATATTGGAGGCATCACCCCAGTATCCTTAGTATTAGAGGTAAAATATTTGAAGAAGTGATTAAGATAAAATGAGGTCATCATTCAATAGGTGTTCTAATTTAAAAAATATACCAGAGGTTCTAGTGTACAAAAGTATAACTATGTAAAGAGCCAGAAATGGGTGGTCATTTGTAAATCAAGAAGAAAGGCTTCAGAGGAAACCAATCCCATTGGAATCTTATACTTCCAGCCTCCTAAACTGTAAGAAAATGAATTTCTGTTAAGTCACCCAATCTAAAATATTTTATTATGGCAGCCCTAGCAAACCAATACACTGAGGAAACACTGTCATTGAGTAAAAAATCTTAGAGCATTTAAAGATGGACAGAAAGAGGTAGAAATGTTTGCAGATGAAAGAAGACAAAAAGCAATGAAGTTCTCAGTTTCCATCAATCCTTTGTCAAGTAGAAAGCAACTTTATCCAGGAAAGATTGAGGAGGAAAGGATATGGAAGGTTAATAACCATCATGGGTTATCACCACAGATTTTCACTATAATTTCACAGAAATCTTCCTCGGTGATGAAAGATGAAAGAAAAGGTGTCATGCAATGGATGGCTTATACTGTACAGTCAATCTGTCCTTCACTTGAAGCCTCAGTACTGAATAGAGAAATCTGAAATAACATGAAAATGGAGGCCTGAACTCCCGATCCAAGGGGAGGGAGGATGGTGGAAATCTATGACTGTAAAATGATCTTCCTTACTTCCTCCTGAAAAATAAACAAATTTCAAGGACACTACTGCATTACAACAGAGCTCCCCAACTGGGGTGGGGAGGGAGTATGTCAATAGCAATCTTGGCAGAAGAAACAGAAGCAGTTTAATTAAAGACACACAAGATTACTGAACTGCCTATTACATGATAAATGTTTGTTGTTGAATGAATACTTAGCTGTCATTCATGAAAGCTTTAGTTCAATTTTAATAATCTGGCAGTAACTAGTAAATGAAAAGTAATACAATGAGTCAGACCCTGGGTTTTACATCTAGCTATGTGTGACCTTATGAAAGTCACTAACCATTGCTGGGTCTTAAGTTTCTTCAACCAAATATATCAGCCTCTATAATCAGCATAAGATCACCTCAAATTAAAATAAATTGATGCTATAATTTTTATGCATAATCTCAGTCTTCTTTACCAACCAAAGTTGTGTGTCTCAAGCTTTAAGGTATATTCCTACCATGTGGAAAGCTTGTAAAGTGCAGATTCTGGTTCGGTAGCTCTGGGGTTAAGCCCGAGATTGTACAATTTCAACGAACTCTCGGGTGATGCCATATACTACACTTTGTGTAGAACACTGATCTGGCTCAAGCCCTACAAGGCTTGTAAGCATGTCTTACCATTCCCTGAGTCACTCTAATATTCAACAATCCCCATTTGGTGCAACAGAAAATAATGAACAATATTGCCAGAAATAACACAAAATTAGGAGAAGCCCAAAACTAAATACAAATACACACACCTACATCCATACTACACAAAGGTTAAAATCTATCTAGTCAAACATATTATCTTTCAAAATATGAATATTTCTATTTCTAAAAAACCATGTATTTATCTTGGGAAAAAACCTTTAGTGTCTCAGTCTACCAATAATATTTTGCATTCTGGTTTAATCTGAATGCAAACACATTCACAGTATCACATAATCTAAAGATTTTCATGTTACCAAATAATTTCCACATATTTGTTTAGAACCTTTAATCATATTACTATAACTAAATTCTTTTTGGTGAGAATTCTCTTCTGCTTTAGAAAGTCTAACTAGGACAGAGCAGTCCAGCTGCCCTACAGCTATAACATATTGCCACAAAGCAATGCTATAATTAAACTGTTTCAACTATTCCCTGTGCAATCCTATCACAACCAATAGGGAAAGATTTTCACTGTAATTTCACAGAAATCTTCCTCGTGATGATGAAGGATGTAAGAAAAGGTGTCATGCAATGGTTGCCTTATATTGTAGAGTCAATCTGTCCTTAACTTGAAGCCTCCGTACTGAATAGAGAAATCTGAAATAATATGAAAATGGAGGCCTGAACTCCCTATCCAAGGGGAGGAGGGAATGGTGGAAATCTATGACTGTAAAATGCTCTTCCCTACTTCCTTCTGAAAAATAACCAAATTTCAAGGACACTGCTGCGCTACAACGGAGCTCCTTTCCACTGGGGTGGGGAAGGAGTATGTCAATAGCAATCTTGGCACCTGTAGACAATCCACCTGTCCTAGCCATTTAATCAACCACTTTGAAATAATACTCCCCTCAATCACGTCTCACACACACACACACACACACACACACACACACACCCCCCACACTAAAGAAAAGTGACAAATGCAATGGGCTTCCAACAGTTTTGCTGAATCACAAATACCCCCAAATATAAAGCTGCAGAAGGCCATGGGCTTGAGCCTTGGCAGCCATACCCCCCAGCAAGCACGTCCTCTCTGAAAATGTGTAACTTCCTTCACTTGTTCATTAAAGGCTAGCGAGGATCTAATGCTTCATTAAAGCTTTCACTGTACTGCTATTAGCAGCAGTGCCTTGCGTGCAGTAACGATGCTAGGTGGCTTTACACCGAAGAAGACCACGGTCTCTCTATCCCCCAAGGGCAAATGCAACCCCTGGTCCTCAACCACAGCCACAACGGGCACCCTACGATCTCTTCATCTTGGGACTCAGTGTCTGCCGTCAGGCGCCCCGACAACTCCATGACCACGCTTCCCGCTCCAGGACGACTGGGAGAGCCCAGAGCTCCCACGGGTTCCTGGGGTTACGCAAAGAGTCAGGTCCGCAGGCCCTCGCCGCGCCGCAGCTATCCCTCACCTCCCTTTAGCCCCACGTCCCTTCCCGGCCGCGAAGGTCTCCGCTGCCCAACCCACTCCTTCCTTTCACTCGCGTGCGCTCTGGGGCTCTCAGGCCCGGACCTCACCGCTTAGTTCCACCTGGTATAGCCCAGCTCTCCTGCTTCGACTCCCCAACACGAAGCCGCGTCGGTTGGTCCGGCGCCCCACGCTCGCAGTCCACACGCTGCCTCCTACTGAAGCCGAAAACCGCTTCTAGGAACGCGCCATGTTCAGCGTCGCAGCTTTAAACGACACGGACGCTCGAATATTACGTCACAGACTCCCACTGCTCTAGGAATAGGCCAAGAGAGGCGGCGAGTGGACGACGGAGGGAAAAGGAAGGAGGGGTTTTTCCTTCGAAACCGAAGGCGCCGGATGGCTAAATCACAGTATGCGCTTGCGCAGTATAGAGCCTGGAGCCTGGACTCTGAGGGAGCTGTAACCATAGAAACCATAGGGCGGGGTTTCCTCTTTCCCAGAAAAATCAATTGTCTCCTGAGTTGACTGAAGCTTGATTCAGGAGCATTTTCCTTTCCCTATTTGAGATATTAGCTGCTAAACTGCATTGTTTTACGGGCCCGTCTCTGCAGAAAAGTTATTAAAATAATCCTATTTTCACTAATATTTATGTTTTAATATCCTAAACTTGATGGGCGCTCTACTCCACAACAATAGAAAGGGTGGAAAGATTAAAAAGGAAGTCCAGTTCTCCCTGCTTCTGCTAACTAACTTAGTGACCTAAGTTTTCTTAATTTTAGAATGAAGTTGTGAGGAAGTAGGTGAGTGTTCACAGAGATAATAGTAGATAACATTTATTGAGCATTTAGTGTGTGCCAGATACAGTTCTAAGACCTTTATATGAATCCTGTATTTTAATCCTCAAATCAACACTATTAGGTGATTTTTATTATGCTCATTTTACAGATAAAGAAACTAAAGCACAGAGAGGTCAAGTAACCTGCCTACGATCACACAGCTAGTAAATGGCTGTGTTAAGATTGAAAACAGGCAATCATAGGTCCTGCACTATAAAAATGTTCACCACACAGGGCTGTTTTTATTTTATCTTCACCCAAAACATGCCTATTGATTTTGGAAGAGATGTGAAGAGAGGGCGACACAGAGGGAGAATAACATGAGATAGAAGCAGCCTCTCCTAAGCTCTGACCCTGGATGGAACCTTCAACCTGGGCCTGTGTCCCGACCAGTAATGGAACCCACCACAGGATGGTGCCCCAACCAATTGAGCCACACCACCCAGACCCACAGGCCTGGTTTTAAAGTAAAAACATAAAATTTACCTACATAACTGCCAAGAAAGGAATGATTAAATCATGATGAATGCATATGTAATAAAATACAAATTGGCCATTAAAAATTATGTGCACATAATTTTGTTGACAAGTTAATGCATTAACATTGCATTGCAAAGGGAGGTAGTTACAAAACTGTTCAGGATGATTCCATTTTGGAAAATAAATATATACCAAAATGTTAACAAGATTTGTCACTAGTTGAATAATATCGTGGGATTTTTTTCTTTTCTTTTTTTGGCTTACTTGTATCTTCTGATTTTTACTGAAAAGGTAGTACTTCTCAAATTTTAAGTGTGCATAGAATCACATGGGGACGTTTTTAAAATACACATTCTGATTTAGTTGGTGTGAGGTGGAGCTTGACATTCTTCATTTCTAATGAGATTCCAGTTAATGCCAATGTTGCTGGCCCATAGATCATCTGTTGAATAACAAGGCTATAAGGAACATGCAATAAAGAAAAAAGCCAAATTTAAATTAAAATGAAGAAATTGGTCTACAAAAATAAGTTTTTTCTATTTAGGATAATGGATCCCTTGAAAAATCTAAGGAAAGCTGTAACTTAGAAAAATGCACATATGCAAAATTTAGTCTACACAAATCTCAGGACCCAAATTAAGATTCACCTGGAGGTCCTTTTTTCAGCTACTATGAATGTATAACCTCATCACTTATAATGGGTACAAAACAAACATGTACAGCTGTATAATCTCATATTACTGCATATCATTGTTACAGCCTCACATTCTTAGGTTCTTCTGAGGAAAGGGAAATCAAATATTTAGATTAATTTAAATTAAATCATCATTTGATGTGTTCAGAATATATTGAAAATATTAATACAAGTATAAATTCAGTGCTTTCCTCCCAAAATGGTTGAGAATTGAGAAGAGAAAGCAGAAAGCTGATGAAGCAAATGATAAATTAAAGAAACATTGGCTTCTTTCACAATACTTTATTTTTATTCATTATATCCCCTGGCACATTTAAAATGTTATTTCAAGCATGCTGTACATGTAAATAAGCCTCTTTTCCTACCAAAGCAAATGCTATTATAGTTCTTTTTGAAGTTAAAATCATTTTATTAACAATCTAAAACTCAAAGAATGGCAATGAGTCAATTCGTGCACACCCAAATTGAAAAATAATTATTTTAATTAATAAAGAATATAAACACAAACCAGAGAAGCATGAAATTATTTTTATAATTACTAAGCCATTTGTAGCTGCAAAGAAAACTAATACCTTCCAGCATAAATTTCCAATGCTATTTCTTTATCACAGCTCATATCCAGCGTCACACAATTCCCTAGGACTCACAGTTGGCTCCGTGGTGCATCCAATATTGTCTCACTTCTGAAGGCTGCCTTGGCTAACAGAAAAAAAAAGGATGAAATTCAGCCAAAATAATATGATCCCAATTATTATAACCACTTCCCTGTATTGATGATGGTAGCCCTCCCCATCTTTTTTCATTTCTGTAGAAATTGATCATTTGTTATCTTACTGCAAAAAGTAGTGAATCCTCCACTTTCCCTGTGAATCAGAATCTCCTAGATGGTCTGTTAAACTGTACTGGCCAGGGTCCAATCCCACTCTGATCCAGAATGTGTAGGGTGGGGCTTGGAAGTGTGAATTTTCGTTACATTCTGTATCACATAGTTTACTGAGGCTGCCATAACAAAATCCCCGAGTGGGTGGTTTAAATGACAGAAATGAACTTTCTCACAGCCCTGAAGGCTAGAAATCCATGATCAAGGTGTCAGCAGAGTTAGTTTCTCCTCAGGATTCTCTTCCTACCTTGCAGATTGTGGGTTCTCCCAGTGTTCTAAAATAGTCTTTCCTCTGTACACCCACCCCTCAGGTGTGTCTTTGTCCAGACTTCCTCCTTTCACATGGACCAGACATACTAAATTAGGTCACACCCTGAAGATCTCGTTTTAGTTTACCCACCCCTTTAAAGATCTGTCTCCAAATACAGTCACATTGTGAGGCACTAGAGATTAGGGCTTCAATCTATAAATTTTCTGGGGAACAGTTATGCAGGAGGCTCAAGGTTCATAGCTAGATAACCACCAATTTAGTCTCTGCATAAACTAAATATACACATTCACCTCAGTGATTTAGTTTATGTGGCTTAAAACATGTGACCTCTTCCAGGACGGTCTTGCTATTTTACTCAAAAAGAAAATTACATTTGGGCCCTGGCTGGTGTGGCTCAGTGGATGGAGCACCAACCTGTGAACCAAAGCATCACAGGTTAAATTCCCACTCGGGGCACATGCCTGGCCCACAGGCCAAGTTCCCAATGGGGGACGTGCGAGAGGCAACCGCACATTGATGTTTCCCTCTTTCTCCCTCCTTTCCCCTCTCTCTGAAAATAAATAAAGTCTTTTTCAAAATTATCATTTGGTTTCCATTCTTATTGTCAAAATAGCTTCTCCCACCCACTTTGTTGGTCTTTTTCTCCTTTGTTTTGCTTTTTTCTTCACACTTATCACCACCTGATATAATGCCTGTTTTTTATCTAATTTTTTATATTTATTGATACTGAGAGAGAGAGAGAGTTTGATTTGTCATTCCATTTATCCAACATTTATTGGTTGATTCTTGTTTGAGCCCTGACCAGGGATACAACCTGCAACCTTGGGTACTGGATGATGCTCTAACCGACTGGGTTACTCAGCCAGGGCCATAATCTGTTTTTCCTCCCTAGGATATAAGCTCCACTTTATTTTGCTCATCACTGCACTTTCACTGTGTAGAACAGTGACCTGGAAAGATGAGAATGTCCTTAGGTGACCTTGCATTCCTTCTGAGACATAAAAGGCAAGGTCTTCTGCTGAGGAACTGGACAGGTGGTAAGGAAGGAGGAATGAGAAGAATTAAGAAGGTTTAAAGATCCTTTATGGCAAATGGAAGAGGGAGATAAGAGGGACTTCAAGAAGAGGAGCTGGGCAGGGTTCAGAACCCAGCTAAATATGGAGCCCATGAATGTCTCTTTACACTGCTGTGCAGTCTCCAACAGTTCTCACAGCGTGGTGGAGCGCAGTGAGGGCAAAGTGGTGAGCATACCATTTTAGCTCCTTCACAGTAAGTCCCTGTTTACCTTACCTACTTATTCCCCAGCTACACCAAGTTTTTTTTCCTTTATTAAACATCTTTATATCTAGGCTTTGTTTGTGTTTTTCCCTTTGAAGCCCCAACTTTCCCTTGGCTAACTTTTTTTTTTTAAGGAAATAAGGGAAGGGGAGAGGGAAACATCCGCGTGTGCAATATACACAAATTGGTTGCCTCTCGCACGCCCCCTAGTGGGCAGCCAGCCTATAACTCAGGCACATGCCCTGACTGGGAATGGAGAAAGGGACCTTTTGGTTTGCAGACTGGCATTCAATCCACTGAGCCAAACCAGCTCTTGGCTAACTTTGTCCTTTAAAAATTCAGCTCAGAAAAATAAAAACATATATTAAAAAACTTTTTTTAAAAAAGGGAAAATTGTATATAAAAAATAAAATAAAGACTGGCTCAGGTATTTTATTTTGAAAATGTCCCCCCAATTTCCTCATGTACTAACCATAGTGCTATGATCACACCTTTTTAAAAGCAGTCTTTGCAATACAGACCCAGGTTCAAGATGAGGCTGTTATCTTTACTGTATGATCTTCAGCTAGGTATTAAATTTGTCCTTCATTTTTCTTATCTGTAAAATGTACAGAAGACCTATTTCAGAGAATTGAAAGTGTTACATGAGATAATGTAATTAAAGCACTGGGCACCTAATTGATGAGGAAATGTCTCCATTATTGAAATTATTTGCACGGCTCCATGTCGACAGAAAATTCTTTAAAAGCAGGGATCGTGTCATGTTCATCTTTTTATTCCTAACATTTGACACAGGGGCTGGCACACTAGATTCTCCAGAATGAAATAGGTAGTTGAAGATACTACTAGGGTATATAAATCTTCTCAGTTTAAATTACAGTAAAGAAAGACCAAGGCTCAGGAATGCACACAATTAATCGCAAAGGGAAGGTCAGCTTTGGTAATGACAGAAAAAAACGTCTTCAAGAAAAATAGGTTACACACAGAAACATTGATAACTGAAGCCTCTACGCAGGCAGGCAAAACAGATATTGACCTTGTACTCATGAGCTTATGGTTGGATACACTAGCACATCACAATATTTGGTGCATACCAACTGCCACATTTACTTAATTTAGGATTTTTTTTGTTTGTTTCTCTCAATGGAATAAACTTTGAGAAGAGCAGTTTCATATCTAACTTTGAATCTCCACCACCAAGCAGTATTTAATAAACATCTGGAGCTCAATAAAACGCTTAGGGCGAATGACGTGGCACAAGAAGAAGAGAAGCATCTAGTAGTTGTAGTGGAACTAGACACTTACTACATTCTCGGAATTACTTTCCACAACGCAAAAAGCAGAGAATTCACTCCCCCAAGCAGCAAACGCCGCACCCCAAACTCCTGGGTTTCCCACTCCAACATTTGCTGGGAAACGGGAGCGAAATACGTGACAGAAACCTTCTTCGGACATCAGTGATCCCAAAATCTGGTCTGATAAAGAATCCACAAGGCATAATCGCATCATATACCTTAAACCTCCTCTACAAACTCGAGAGAGTACCAAAGCAAAACCTACGTAATTAACTGTGCGAACTGAGACAGGACACACCCCATTTCCAAACTGGCTTATTCAAACTTCCAGAATTGGTATCGCGGTGTCTTCTGGGATCTGTAGGCTCTCAAAGCTCTAGTTTGTGACTACAATGCCCGGCGGCCACTGGGCTCCAAAGTGAGTCCTTTTCCTGGGGGCGGAGCCCAGAGAGAACAAGGGGCGGTTCCTCTCCGCTTTTGTACCCAACCCGCGCAGTGAGCGGTGTGGTTGGGGCGGGCCGTGAGTCCCACGTGGTGCGGAGACTTGAGTAGCCACCTTAGGTCCCCGCTGACTTTCTGGGCTGTTGGGTCGGCTGGCAGCACAGATGCCGAAGATCAAGTCCGGGGCGAGCGGCCGCCGCCGCGATCGGCAGCAACAGCGTTGCGAGCTGAAGAGCGCTGGAGGTGGGTCATCCTGGCAGGAACTGAGTATTCTGGCAGCACCAAGCCTGGGATGCTGACGGAGTTCTAGGCCGGGGCAGTGGGACTGGTCAAGACCTATCCTCCTGGAACGCGCGGGTCTGGGGATTCGGGGGCGCCGGCTATGGGCCTTGCTCGCTGGCTCTGGCTTCCTTTCCAAAGGAAGGATGGATTTAGTGTGTCAGTCTCGGCTTCAAGTATGCGTTGATGCCTCTTGTCCTCCAACGTGCTTTTTGTTATCTGGGACGGTCTAATGTCTCTCGAATGTTAGTTGGGAAATTAAGGCTGTTTCATGTTTTCTTTCAGGACTCATGTTCAATACAGGGATTGGGCAGCACATTTTGAAAAATCCTCTCATTGTCAACAGCATTATCGATAAGGTGAGTGTGGAAAAGGAGGTAGTTACTGGGTAATTATTATTAGGAATATTTAAGCACTGAGAGAATGCCTAGCACAAAATAGATGCTCTAATAAAGACTTGTTGAATGAACTGAAGAATTGTATAGGTTTCACAAGCCGTCTTTGCCATGATTTGCGTCATTCTGTGGATCTGGGTTTCTACCGGCCCAGAGGTTTTTTTTTTTTCTTTCTATAGGTTATTTACTTTGTAGGTGGACATTTATTTAATTCCAGATTATTATTATTATTCCCCAATCACTTTTTCTAGGCATCATCTATGACTATTAGCTTTTATTTACTCCAGAGCCTAAAGAAATGTCTAAACAGACATCTTAGGAATTTTATTCCTCCCCAGAGAAACTTACATAATCCTGTTACACATTATGGGGTATTGATGTTCCCTTATTGTTATGGATGATTGGTTGCTAATACTTGAAATATAGGAGATGCAAATTACTTTTATGGCTACAAAGGAGGCATCCTGGAGCTGTGGAAAGAGCATTACACAATTAAAGGATTTCATCTTGACTTCCTGTTATTTACAAAATGAGTGTAGTCCTAGCTTTTTAACATTTTTGGTTCATGGATTCTTTTGCGCATCTGGTAATAGCTGTGGACCCAGAATACCACAGCTGTACAATTTCTGGTTACTCCTGCATCCCTGAAAACATACATGGGTTGAGACTTGAAAAATCCTGGCACAGCATGCTGTGATTCTCAGGCAAGGTCATTATATAGAGTCCTTTCCAGTTTCAACTTATTAATTACAGAGTTGGTAACAAGATGCTATTGAAATCATTTTCAAGGTAGAAAGTAGAATGCCAACCCAGAAAGAACTGCTGTTCTGCTTTCCTTTTTAAAAAATTTTTTTAAGTTTATTCCTTGATTTAGAGAGAGAGAAAGAGAGCAATACTGATTTGTTATTCCACCCACCTTTGCATTCATTGGTTGATTTTTTTTTTTAAGATTTTATTTATTTATCGTTAGAGGGGGAGGGAAGGAGAGAGGGAGAGAAATATCAACGTATAGGGTTGCCGCTCGTGTGTCCCCTGCTGGGAACTGGCCTTCAACCCAGGCATGTGCCCTGATTGGGCATCGAACCTCGATCTTCTGGTTTGCAGGCCTGCGCTCAATCCGCTGAGCTATACCAGCCAGGTCATTGGTTGATTCTTATGTGTACCCTGACCCAGATCAAACTTGTGACCTTGGCGTATCCGGACGATGTTCTAACCAATAGAACTAGCCAGCCAGGGCTAGTATGCTTTTCTGACTCCTAAAGTTGCCGCAAGTTAGGATAGGTGTCAGTTTTCCATTTGCACCAAATGTTTGATAATTTTGTTAAGTGTATAGATTATTAAGAAATTCCTAAAAATGGAGTTAAAATAAAATCTATTAATTGAGCGCTTTCTAGCAAAAATATTCAGATGTAAATTAAATTATGTGTTCAGATGTGCCAATGAAGCTAAAGTGGTGGTTTGGTTGTTTTATTTGCAGGCTGCCTTACGACCAACTGATGTGGTACTGGAAGTTGGACCTGGAACTGGCAATATGACTGTTAAGTTGCTAGAAAAGGCAAAAAAGGTAAAAAGGATTTCATGTTTGATATCAGAAAAGATTATGTGAGTAAGGCCAGGTGGTGTACAAATATATATCTCTTGTAATTAATTGCTATTATTTTAATTGTAATTCTTGATCCTTTGCTAGAATCTTTATCTTAGAAAATATGGGTGAAATGGGTAAAGATGGTGAAAGGGTACAAACTTCTAGTTATACGATACCTGGGAATGTAAGGGACATCATGGTGACTATAGTTAACAATACTGTACTATATATTTGAAAGTTGCTAAAAGAGTAGATCTTAAAAGTTCTCATCGTAAAATGAAAAATTTGTAACTGTGTGGTGATGGATGTTAACTAGACTTATCTTGGAGTATATACATGTTATCATTATAATATAGCATTATATGTTACATATATCTTAATTTTTAAAAAATGGATGAAGAGAGGCCAGACTGGTGTGGCTCAGTTGGTTGGGTGTCATCCCACAAAACAGAAGGTTACCAGTTGTATTGCGGTCAGGGCACGTGCCCGGGTTGCAGGTTCAGTCCCTTGTTGGGGCATGTACAAGAGGCAGCCAATCAGTGTTTCTCTCTACAGTGATGTTCCTCTCCCTCTCTTTCTCCCTCCCTTCTCCTTTCTCTAAAAATAAGTAACAACTTTAAAAAAATAAAAATGGATTAAAAGAAAATATGGGATATATCAATCAGGAAAAGAGAAACCACATGAGATATTTCAATACAGGGAAATTAATTTAGGAATTGGTTACATGGTTGTTACAGGACTAAAAGAATAAAATGAGAGCTTTGAGGTATTCCAAAATTAATAATTGCAAAGAGCAGCTATCATCTCTGGGCTCAGAGAAACAAGTAAGAAGGTTGGAGTTATCGGAACCTAGAACTTTGGAGGAGATCAGAAGAACTGCAGCACAAGCCCCTGAGTTTAGGGTGCCACCCGGCTGCTGCTAGAACCTTCTTTGTCTCATGGCTGACCCAGTGTCCAATTAGATGGAACCACTGTTGTGTCCTCTGGTGGAAGCAGGTAGCCCATTTTAAAGCACTTATTTGAAGAGAATTTAATGAAGAGACTACTTACAAATTGATATTTTTGTAATGGTGGGAATGGGGTTAAAAGGAACCACTAAGCATTAGTGAAGGACCCAGGGACTAGCAACAGCAGGTAACAGTTACCATTCAAAGGACTCAAGGGGCAAGGGGAGGGGACTGTGTTACCAAGCCACTGAACAGAGGCCACTGTCAGAACACCAGCAAGGCATGGACAGGCCTTAGGAAATACTCACCCTCTGTCCTTGTGCCCTATGATGGGGGTTCCTCTCACTGGCCAATCCCAACCAGAAGTCAAAGGGCAAAGGGAGCTGGTCTGCATCACTCTACGGGGCACAGGGAAAGCTGGAGAAAGGAACTGAGAGCCATATAGACTAAGCAGCACGTGTATCCATTCTGTAGACACTGTCTTCCTGCAAGACATGAAACCTCACCTGATAGTGAAATAAAATTATAATTTCAACGGTACCTGGTATCCCTTTACATTTACTTCAGAAATTAGCTATTGTGTTTACTATGGACTTAATAGATAACAGAAATGATTTACTCATTCTAGCAGAAGTTGTCTTGAATGCTTCTGCATACAAGACATTTACTACATGTCTAGAACTTCTACTACACAGATTTCCTGTATATTTTTTTATCTTCTGTTCAGTTCCAAACCATGGAGCCCGATGAGCATGATAATTCTGTCGATTATTTGGGTCAAACTCTCTAGCTGACCACATTTCTGGGTGGTGTTTTTTGTTGTTTGAAATGGTAGAGAACAATTGAAGGAATATTGATGATTGAATTGGGGAAAAGAAGTGCAATTCATATAAATCCTATAAGAGTTACTATTGAGATAAGAAAAGTTTTATACTCCATAATCACTCTAAAAATTTTTTTTTCTCAATTAAGGTAATTGCCTGTGAACTTGACCCAAGGCTAGTAGCTGAACTTCACAAAAGAGTTCAGGGCACGTGAGTATTCATAATAGAATTAAAGTGCATTTCAGTCTCATGAAACAACATTCTTTTTTAATTATGTTTTTCTTATTATCAGACCTCTGGCCAGCAAACTTCAAGTAATGGTGGGTGATGTGTTGAAAACTGATTTGCCATTCTTTGATGCGTGTGTGGCAAATTTGCCTTACCAGGTATGTCTTCAGATTGTCAGGAACATTATATTAAATGTTTCTCTGGTGTGTCTTTCCCAGAAATAACCAGTTAATTCTCTTTCAGATCTCTTCTCCTTTTGTCTTCAAGCTGTTGCTGCACCGGCCTTTTTTCAGGTTTGTGACAAATACCAAAGTGACTGCCTAATCGTAGAAAGATCGACAATTTAAGCATGAACACAGACAGCCAAAGATGAAACTTAGTTCAACTGAAAAACTTCTGGACAATTTGTTTTTGTAGAAAATATCTGTTTGTGTGGAGGTCTTTCTCTCTCTCCTTTCAATTGACAGTTATTTGCAGAGGTGTGGTGTCAGTCTGTTTCTGAGACCAGATGACCTTTCCCCAGTTTCTCATCCCCTTGCCATTAGTTCATTGCTTTATGTCTGCACAATTGCAGTGACCTCCTAAAGTGTCTCCAGTATAGTCTAGACCAATCATTTTCAAACTGCAAGTCAAAAACCCCTGAGTAGTTATAAAATAAATTCAGTGGGTCACAACTTTTTTTTTCAATGACATGGAATAGAATATATCTGAGGGTATTAAGTACATGTGGCCCAGGTGATTATAGTTTTACAAAAGTATTTTTTGTGTTGCCTGGGGTCAGTGTCAAATGTATTTCTTAGTGTGACTTACAGTCAAAAAAGTTTGAGCCCTGGCTGGTGTAGCTCAGTGGATTTAGCACAGGCCTGCGAAGCAGACAATCGCAGTTTGATTCCCAGTCAGGGCACATGCCTGGGTTGCAGGCCAGTTCCCAGCAGGGGCCAGTTCCCAGCGGGGGATGCACCAGAAGCAACCATACATTGATGTTTCTCTCCTTCCCTTCCCCTCTAAAAATAAATGAATAAAATCTTTAAAAAAAAAAGTTTGAAAGTCAGAATCCAGCTTTGAAGATGATCTTATGTTTAAGAGCCTCCAAAAGTCTTCCCATTACTTGCTGAGTAAAAAAAAAAACCCACATTCCTTAATCTGGACAACACTGATTTCATAATCTTCTTCAGCTCTTCTGTAAAGGCGTTTTTTACCCCTGAATGTAATTTGTCTACTGAGCCAATTTTGTTTGAGTTTTGTTTTCCTAGAAGGGTGATACAGACTAGTGCTGATCTGAAATACTTTCTCATCTGATCATTGAGGGCTTACATTAGCAAAGGGTCAAAGGGGTAGCCATCATAAAATGAAAAAGCCAACTGATCATTTACTGGTAATAAAGCTAAGGCTAAGTGTTCTCCTACTTTCTCACCAACTGGACTGATGATCATGAACTGTAGATACTGCTTTGCTCTGTTTCCTGCCGCAGAAAACCTGTTGAGATTCAAACACATTTATAGCTGACAGTAACCATTTTCCTCATTCCCGTCTGCTGTCTTTTCAGATGTGCAATACTTATGTTTCAGAGAGAATTTGCTCTCCGATTGGTTGCAAAACCTGGAGATAAGTTGTACTGCAGACTGTCAATTAATACACAACTGTTAGCACGTGTGGACCATCTAATGAAAGTGAGTGACCATTACTGAAATAATGTGACTTAAGTCATCCTTGAGCATCTGGCTGTGTCTTCTGTGAGGAGAGCATATTTGATTACTAACTTAGTTATTTTTGAGAGAACTACATAAACATTTTCTGATTAACAGGTTGGGAAGAATAACTTCAGACCACCACCAAAGGTGGAATCCAGTGTTGTAAGAATAGAACCTAAGAATCCACCACCACCTATCAATTTTCAGGTGAGGTTCAAATACTAGGTCATTCAATAAAAGGGGACAAAAAATGTCCAAAGTGGAAGATGTGTGTCTTTCGCAGCAGAAAAATACTGAGTCAACCTAAATGTCTTCACAGGAAAATGTTAATTGTGATAACATCCCTCTGATGGGAGTAGAGGGAATAATTTGAGTCAAGAGAGTTGTGAAGACCACAAAAGTACACAGGAAATGTTTGCAAATGGGAAAAGAATTAGAATGCCATTGCATTTTCTTAAAGATTATAGCTGCAGAAAATGTGTCTCTACTTGAATGAGACTTGGAAAAGAAAGTGAAAATAGTCATTATAGTGGTAGTACGGGTAACACTTTTTAATCAGAATTCTTGCTTTTGTGATTTAAAAAGAGAAGGAAGCCAGTCCACCTGATGTAAAGCCTTACTGCCATCACTTTGAATAAAAACGTGGTTGCGTTTTTGGTCAGTAACTGGTGGTAAATGGAGGGCTCTGTCAGTTACCCTTTCAAGGAGGTTCGGGTGTTGCCCAGGACACATTCTACATCATGTTTGCTCTCAGTCGTGTTTCTTGAAAATGCCATATGACAGATGCCACGTGAGACTTTAGATGCCAAAACATGACGTTTTTTGTTCAGCTGTGGAACAGTTATGTATTTTTTCTAATTTTTAGAAGTGGGGATAAAATATTCAATGAGGTGTACAAAAGTTCCAAACAGTATACATCTTATTTTTGCATGTGTGTCAGCCAAAACAAGATATAGAACATTTTTATCACTCCAGAAGGTTCCTTCCAGTTTTATATATTATACTAACAGACAAAACATTACCTCTCAGGCCTGGGAAAGAGGTTTGATATTTTCTAAGCAAATACCCATCTTCTGTTTCAGGAATGGGATGGCCTGGTGAGGATCACCTTTGTTAGGAAGAACAAGACACTGTCTGCTGCATTTAAGTAAGTTCTCTACTCTAGAGCCTGCAAGGAACCTGTGCTCCACACTGTGCTAGCTGCTGGGATCGGATCCTTTTCCTGAACAGACTGCCCGCGCAGAACGACAGTCCACGTCCAGACACACTTCACCTTTCCAGCTAACTTTGTCCTTTGGGAGGCAGGAGCATTGAATGAAGAAAGTTCCTGGAGTGGGGAATTAGACCAGGTGTTTTTTGGCAAAACAGGGAAACAAAAAGTGACCACACATCTCCCTGGTTTTTCCCTGGAAAAATGGAGTGATGACGAACCCCTTCCACATTTGCATTTGATTCATTTAATTTTATTAACTTGGGAAAAATTTAACTACATTTTAGGGCCTAAGGGTAAAAGAGGTGAAAGCCATAATTTTAGATTTTCTGTGTGTGTGGTGATGTTTTGTGGAGAGTCTAGAATTTCCTTAAAAATTTGAGATGTTCATTAGGACGTTCATTACTTTTAAAATGTAATGATGTAGTTTGTTATTATTTTGTAAGTTTAAGTTTTCAACACCTTTTTTAGTTTATTTCACCATAGGAAACATAGATTTGGTCTTTCTGTAAACTGAAAGGTAAACTGAAAGATCAATAATTATTGATCTCTAGTTTTGTAATAATAATAGTGATATCATTTATGCTATAGGTCAAGTGCAGTACAGCAGCTATTGGAAAAAAACTACAGAATTCACTGTTCAGTCCATAATACTGTAAGTAGAAAATGTTTGTGATTTCAACGATTTATTGGGTTTTTAAATGTCCCTATTTATTTTTATCTATCATTAAAAGATTCTTTAATTTTGTATATTTCAAAGATACTTAAGAAACATTGTGTAATGTATAACTAGCACAATTTTTACAGGCCAGTGCTGATGTATATTCTGTGGAACAGGTCTAAGCAACCTTGATTACTCCACCGTCTTCTTTAACCACTGATAGTTCTTTTAGCCACAGAGATTCCGCTGAATTGTAACTTCCTCAGAGGTTTCGGCATGTGCAGCTTGCTCAGCTTAAAATAATTGTGACCATCCCTTCTTGTTTGTTGCTCATGTAGCAGTTATGAAGTTACGTTTCTCAGTAACTTTTTACTACCCAGATATTGATTAAAATATAGACCGAATGGATTTCTGGTCGTGAGCTTCATGCCTCTTCATCATCATCAGCGCGGCATTATCTTTAACCAGTTTTGTGTCTGTGAGCACACATATGTCCACATGTAATGGCTGTGTCGTAACTTACTAGTTCTTTCCAATTACTTAAGCAGGGCAGATAAAAGCAAATTTCTTTCTATTTTTGGACTCAGATGGTTTAATGTATCACATTGCTACCTCCATTTTCTTTTATGGACAAAGTCATTAAAATATTGCCTAAGAAAATAATAAGCTAGGTGAAGAAAAATTTTGGGATGAAAATGGTAAAGTAGGATATATTTAATATGCCTTAAGATGGTTGAAGAGACCATCTCTTGGAGAAAAATTAAGCTGGGATATGAGATTTGTGCCAAGAAAATGAATTATTTTAAAGGAGTAAGAATTCCTTTAAAATTTAGTTTACAGCTGTAATAATTTGCTATGATGTACTTTGTGAAGCCCGAAACTGATACAGAATATTTAAGGAAGAGGGCAGTATACTTGATTAATTAATTCAAGGTCTTCTAAGTATTTGGTATGTACCAAAGATCACTTAGAGATCCAGGTTTTATCTGCACAAAGAGGCTTTCTAAACTGTCATGGACAGATGGTAACTATTTTATTACTTACTGAAGAAAAAAGAGTCAAGGTGATTTCATTAAAGATACATTGTTCATTTATTCTGAATCTTGATAGATAATACCAGAAGATTTCAGCATAGCAGATAAAATACAGCAAATCCTAACCAGCACAGGTTTCAGTGACAAGCGGGCCCGGTCCATGGACATAGATGACTTTATCAGGTAATTACATTTTTCTTTTCCCACGTGTTTACACTTCTTCACTGTGACACCTTCAGATTAGAAACTTAAAGGCTTTTTAAGTGGTGTAAGGTGCTACCTGGGAGTTATTGCACAGCACTTCCATGGCATGGAATAGTATTTGGTGTAGAAGATGGAGGCGTTAGCTGCAGCAGAATGAACGTTTTAAGAACACTAGTAAATAACAGTCCTAGCCTGGAGTTAGCCTCTAAGTCTATGTGTTGTGGTGTGTGTGCTCCTCCCCTCCGACCCCCTCCCCTAACTCCATTCATAGTCTATAATAGTGTGCCTCTTCACATAGCTTGTATGGCAAGATTATAATACTTGTAGTTGGACTTCATGTTTTTCTTTATTGGGCATAGCTATTGTTAAATAGACCCTAGGCACGGAATAGTTTGTTACAAACATACCCAGTTATCATTTCTAACTGGTTTAGTGATAGAGTTACTTGTTTTGTAATTATCTGGGCAGTGTACACCAACTTGTTTCCCTTAAATTATACAAGTAATTCTCATGAAAGCAGAGTAAGGCTTCAATTACCCAGGTAATTACAAACCTGTACTCACTGTTTTTAATCACTTAACACTGATTTCCTAATAAACTACCAGTTCCTGCAGAAGTTTTTGCCATTTTAGCTAATTCATTTTTAAACCTTCCATATTCTAGGGACTGAATAAAGAATGAGGGTAGATTGTTACAAGTCATCGTTTGGTTTCAATTTTCTAAGCTGGAAACAGTTCTATGTAACTGAGACAAATAGGGTTTGTATTTTATATTGGCAGGTTATTTAGTAATACTACTCTTTGTTAGATGTTAATCCTAGCAGTTAAATATTTAAGTACCTAGCTTCCTTTTTTTAAGACATTTTAACCAATCTTGACCTATCCTTACGAGACATCCTAAATATAATCTCAGGTATAAATAGAAATATTTCATCTTAATTCCTTTCATTCTCACCAAATTTCTTCATGGTTGGTAAGCACATGTAGTTTGCTAACTCGGATCTAAGTATATAATAGGTATATAGATTTGAACTTGGGTAACAGTAAGCTCAGAGGAAGAATAGACATACATAATTAGCTCTTCATCTGTCTTCTATCTCTAATTCCAAGTAGGTTCTTGTTCATTTACTATGTTGAACCAAGTACTAATGAGCTCTTAGGTCTGGGATGGGAAGAGGTAAATTCAAGACATACAGGCTATGACAAAAGTGTCAAAAAATGGGGTCTTAACCAATATGTATCTTACAAACTTTATTGACGAATAATGTTCCTCTGATGACTAGTGTTAGTTGTGAGTAAGCTTCAGAGGTTTGCTGATGTGTTCATGTTTTAGAATTCATAGTATGGGAACTATATGCAGTTATGTGCCACAAATGAGCTCTCCAGTACCATCTCATTTTGGTTTCTTTTTTCAGATTACTACATGGATTCAATGCAGAAGGTATCCATTTTTCTTAGGTCTGGAAGACAGAATTTTTCAAACTCAAAAGAAACTGGAACTGTATGTTTTTAATAATCTGAGAAGCTGAAGGATGCTTTCGTTCATTGGGACACTGTGACAATTTTTTATTTAATACTACTGTTGTTACCAGTTATTACTCTGCATTTCTAAGACAGTTAAGTAGGTCAGTTTAAGTACCCAAATTTTTTTGGTTTGGGTTTGTTTTTTAATATCTTACTTAGGCCAGAGGCCAATCTAGACACAATTATCTTCAAGAGCCGCAGACACGCACAACTTTACCCTTTAACGTACCATTTCTAACAGGTTATTTCATGAAGATGTTACTTTTCTACTTTCTATGTTATATTACCGTGAGGACCTCTTTAGACTTTCAGCTCTTTAGGTCTTTATCCCTTAGGTATAAAGTTAAAATATGCTTAACTGAGTCACATGCCCACCATACCATTTCTTGTCCTTCTTGTGTATAGCAAAAACAGTCTTAAACTGCTTTAATTTTGTTCCGTGTACCCTACACAACTTGTCATTGCTTACCTCTGTAGCTAGCCTATAACATCAGCATATACGCTAGTGCTCTGGGAAAGCTTGCACCAGCTACTGAGGCCATGTGGTGCCAGACACATTACTTCTAAGCATGATTCCTGTAAATGAGGATGCTCAACGACAATATGAAATGAAATAGATGATGTGATTTTTTTCTTGGGGAGATAGTCATAGGTTTAATGAAATTTTCCAAAGGCACTGTAAATCAAAACAATGTAAAATTTAAAATCTCTGCCCTTCAATTTCAAAACAAGCAAAAAACCTCAACCATTCATTTTCCCACAAGTATTTCTCTAACTTCTGGGTGATTATTTTAAGGTATTTCTGAAATGTATGGTTGAGAATTTCAATAGATGTCATAACCAAGTCTTAATTAGCTACTATGTTTTAATCATTACCAATATACTAATTGTTAATGTCCTTTATTAAAGAATTATACATAATAGCTGGTTATTTTATTTATATAAGGAAATAAAAGTACCTTCATTGATATTTGGCTTTCTTTATGCCTAACTTAACAGAAGGAGTGTTTACAAATTATTTTAACAAAAGTACACTGAGTAAACCTAGAAGGGAAGTCGTTTACCTAAAGAGATTTTTAAAAAAATATGACTTCAAAGTGATATATTAAAGTATTTCTATAGAATGAAAATAATGTATGTTCTGAGCTATTTATTAATAGTGATATCAGTTTTCAAGACTAAGAAGGTAAAGAATGTTTGTTTAACCCAGATCCAAAAATTATTTCTTAAAATAGCCGCATCAAGCTATTTTTGCTATATAAATATTAAATATACCTTAGAGTAGGTTTTTAAAAATATCACAAAACTACTACTCAAAATTCCCTTGTATTATCTCCATTCTTATAGGAAATTTTTAAGATTTAATTAATTCAGCTTTCCCTCTCCGCCCCAGTAACTGCTGAGTTTGTCCCTTTTTTGACCTTTAGTTTTTCCATCTGTAAAACTGAAGGATACTGGATTATACCACCAAGATCTTTACTGGCAAGTGATTGTTTATATACCTGATTACTGGTCAGAAGGAAGCCATTATAGCATAAGGCAGTAAATTTGGATGTAAGGGGACCTTCTAGAGATAGTACCCATCTATTAAACAATAAAGACTAATCTGTTGTGCTTTACAATGAGCAAGCTCACATCTTTTTATTGCCCTTTGAAGGTTGGTTAGGCTCAAAAACTAGCTTTATAAACGGACTCGGCAAGGTCAATAGTAACAGTTCTTCGTTATTACTCTTCTCTTTGAAATAAACACAAGTAGAACATATCTTAGAGCTGCAGGAAAACCTGAGTCCCTTCAAAACAAAGGTGATTATATTGAAAAAAATTATCTCTAAACTCATTCCATAGATTCCATTTATTAATAAGCACGTTGTGAAAATCTACATTTGTTCTAGGTTTCAAGTTTACAGAGGAGCATTTCACCATGGTGTTAGGATTTCCCACAACTACCCTCTGAGTTCTATGAAGTGAAGTAGGGAATCTGGCTCGGGTGACTCTATTCATAGTTTCCCTTTGGCCCATATGAATGAGCTAGTAGATATTCTTGGGAGACTTTTTGTTGCTGCTAATCTGCTCCGGACTCTCCTAGGAAACTGAGGGAAACCTCCTAGAGAGAGATATAAATCATTTAACAAAATATTTACAAGAAAAGTGGCCAGTTTTCTTCCCTGGAGTAGCAATCTGTAAAAATAAGTGCTACCAGTTAAAAAGTAGCAATACCCCTAGACCAATTTGGGGGTGAGAATCTGGTGATTCTCATCAAGTAACGGTGAGATATCACACATTGGATAACAGATGGAGCTTGGATTAGATCTGCCTCTAATGGCGAAGTCAACTCTTGTTTAGCTTAATTCTTTTTCAAGGGAGTTACATACTGTCTACACTTGGCTTAAACTAACAGTTCTATTATGGACTACTTTCAATGTATTATGTAAATGGCCATGCATCAAAAGCCAATTTCCTTTAACAGTACATTTAAAAGGTACATTTTAGGGTGCTAATGGACACTTCAACTTAAGTAACGGTGTTGGTAAGGAGCAAATTGCACTATTAGTCTTGGTAATAACACACTGGAACACACTGCATATATATGTATTATCCTAAGATAAAACTTTTCTCAGAATTTCATTACTTTTTATTATACACCAACTAGTTTATATTTTAGTTCTTTACAAAGCAAATGCTAAGAAAAGTATATCCACATGTTATATGTTTTAAAATCATAATTCCAGATTTCTTTACATATAAGATGGAGTGGTCCAGCAGCTATGTCCACTGTCACAGACTTCAGTTCCATTCAATAATATGGCACATCCTGCAAAATTAACTAGCAACACACAAAAAATGTCTCAAATACAGTAAAAATGTACACACAATAAAGGTAATTTACAAGTACAAATAAGGAATGTAATTTAACTTGGCTGTGCTTCAGAAATTTAGGGTTAATAGCCTTAGTCAAGGCACAAAGCAGGAATAGGTGAGCACAGCTATCTCTAGGAGTGGGCAAGGTATGTACAATCACATATGAGGTATGCATGCACGCAAAGAATTTAAAACTGCTCAGTCTTGCTATGGAAATTGAACTGAGTTAGGAAATGCGGTGGCTGCCCCCTACTATTCACCCTTGGATCAAGCCCACAATCTTCATCATACAGAAAATAAAATTGGCAGGGATCTCTAAAAGGAAATCACTATTTGGGTAAATGAAACAAAATGCTTCACCATCCCCAAATCTTGGCTGTGCCTCCTGGACTAGAAGCATTTTGTAGACAATGCTGTGTTTCACAAAACTGAAATGTCATTCAGGCGGAGGGACGAGACATTTTCCACAGACACTAAATTTCAAACTCTCAAATGGCCCTTACAGCTGAACCTTGTGTGTTAAAACAGTGAGGGTTCTAGGGATCCATTAGCAGCAAACGCCAATTTAAAGGGCACGGGGTCTCTTCGGGTTGATTTGCTTGCTGGCCTGTTCTTCTTCTTGTAGAGCTGCACGAAAAGATTTCACTTTATCTTGGAAAAAAAAAAAAAGAATGGGAAGTAATTATTATGTTACGTGCAATCCGGTATGCAACTTTATGGGTCCTATCAAGTCAGCTCTCTTATTTATAATCTTAACATTTTTCTTTTTGTTCTTTGTTGTCCAAAAACAACAATAAATACAATGTTCAACTATACCAACAGTCTCATTATAAATTCCTAGAAATACTTGCTTTTTTCCTATTGTCAATAGGTTTCTGTTATATGGCACGTTTTATAGTGTTCAGTTTTAATTTACTCACATTCCTTTTGGACTGTAGACAGGCTATATGTGCTTATAAAATATGTACAGTCATGTCCAAAAGGAAAACTATAAATGTTACTAAACTGTAAAATAAACATCTCTCAATGTTAGAAAATTTCTGTTCCTGATTTCCACTCCCAGGACATTTGATACTGTTTACAGACATTTCCCATTGTCAAAGCTGGAGTGGAGACCAGGATACTGACAAGCTGCAATAAATAGGACAGCAACCCTCAACAGAATATCCAATTTAAAATGTGTAATAGTGCAAAGGTAAAGGCCTTCTCAAGAAAAGATACAAATTTCTTTCCCTTCTTCGGAACTACAAAGTTTTTTAAAGTTGAGTTTTCTAAAATTTGAAAAGGAATTTATGGACTCTGGATCTGGTGGCTGCTAATATAATAACTCCCAAATGTCTTAGATTAACACCAACATTATTTTTGGATAGTAAATAATTGCTTTTCTAAGCAATGAATAATATAATATCTAGATAGTGATTTCTGATGTTATGGATATGCTTGATATACATGAATTCTGAGAAAATTAAGGAAAGGAAGTCAACTAAATTGAACACTACAGATTAACAGAAAAAATTAGAATATACTATCTTCTGAATAAAATTTGCGAGTTATGGCACATTAGAAAAATGATCAAAACACTTTAAGTCAAGGCTCGAATATGAAGAACATGAAAAACAAAAGTAAATTTTAGAAACCCTACATCTGCAAAAACAATTCTGAAATTGGGGAAATGGTCACTGCTGACTCCATGGGATATGATCTCAAATAACCAACTTCACAAAGAACCTGGCTTAAATTAAGCAGCTTGTTTGGTGCTAAAAACTAGCAATTTCAATCCCACTTCCTGTTGCATTACATGTTTACACACAAATGACAACTCCCATATAAATGGAGACAGCTAATTTGCCGACACCTAAGATATCAGCACATACGATAAATGCATATCTGAAGGTGCAAATAAGTTAATTAAAAGGCTAAACAAATGTGACGTGGGTAAGCCACATACTTCCCTTCCTAAGCAGAGAAAGAATATTTGTCTTGATATCCTCTTTCTCAAAACCAGTGTTCAAATGGAAAACATGACATAAGATGTACCGAGAAGAAATGCAGATAGACTACAGAAAGATGACCCTGAATGTTGGGAACTGCCCTGCCTGGTTTCAGAAGCTGTAACCCCCTGACGGCTAAGGCTGAGTAAAAGGCGCCTTGGGACCATAAGCCACCAAGGAGACAAAGCTTATCCTCTCCTTTGCTCCTTTGCTCCTTTGTGTAGCCTTTGCTCCTTTTATTCTTCACCCTGCTTGGCCCTGGGTGGATGACTGGTTAGCAAATGATGGGTAAGATTCCTCAAGGGAGGGACAACCTAAGACAGGCATGGTCATGAAGGAGGCCATTAGGGAAGAACTTAGGGGACAATAGAAAAGGGATGAGAGACTTTTACACCTCCGCTCTGTCATAGCCTGAGTCCTCATTCCATCTGTAAGAAGTCTCCTAATTTCTTGGCCACCCTTCCTCCCCAAGCAGATCATGTCTTGGTAGACTTATTCTCAGCCTCAGTGGATGGGAGGACTCTGTGGGAGGAGCACCACCCCCCCCACCTAAATAGATTTAAATTTTGAAAAGCACTGACCTACTAAACTAAAAACATAAATGGGCATATAAAATTTACAGATTTCTTGAAATAAAATTTCCCTCTGTAATCATATCTTTTCAAAACACTGAAAGAAAAAAGATGACCAGAGATCACTTGAAATGATACTCCATGTTTCTATTTTAGAAAAACCAGAGTGTGTAGTGTGTCTATATACCTTTAAAAAGATGTTACATGTTACCCACAATTTTCACTTAAGATGTCCCCTTGCAATATGAAATCCTCCCACTAAATACACACACACACACACACACACACACACACACACACACCAGATTTCAAACACTAAAATGAAGAATTACCCCGCAGCTCTGTTAAAATGTCTATTTTTTGCTCAAGAATAGCTTCAAGTTGCGTAGCATATGAATCTACGTCATAGTCTACTTCTTCAGTCATCTCTAGGAGAGCCTTTTCATCTTCTAACCATCGGATAGATTCCTAAAAGGATAAAAATTCAATTAATCCAGTAAGCCTCATTGTAAGACAGAAACCAATTTACAAATTTTACATATCAAATATACTCAAGATGGCATTTTCTAAAACATTAATAACCATAAAACATCTTTAGTTACACAGTAAAACTAAATATTTCTAGATTCAAACACATATGACAGGCCATGCAAGATGACTTCATTTTTATACTTTCATGTGTGTGGGGGCCAGGGGGAGCACAGGGTAGTGGATTTAAGTCTCAAAACCTCAACAGCTATCCCTAAAACAGGGAAGGAAGAAGTAAGAGAGCTACTGAGCAATTTAATGAAGTCTTTGGCAAACTAGAACTTGTAAATTATCTGAATTAACATCCATTTAGAGCATCACAGAGGCTGGGCCAAGAGGCACCCCTAAATTCTGAACACTAATTCTTCAAAATTATTGTGAATGTAACAGACCAGTGGATAGTGGATCTTAGAGGAGTCAAATAAACCACTAAATAGTAGCTACTCACTATTCATACATGCTTCAAGGAAACTCCTCATGCTTAAATTATTTCACATATGTGGAATTTATGAATTTTCTAGCAATGTCTTGAATCATCTAAATTATTTAACAAGGTGAGATCACTCTGAATTAGAATTTTTGGACATAAAAAAGGACAACAGCCTAGCTTTTTAGGGTACATACAATTTAAATTTTCTAAACATCGATGCAATTTAATGGTTAATTATAACTAGACTATGTATCATTGGGCAGAGCTCATTAACCTAGCTATAGATATATATTAGAAAACTACATATGTTTCAATTAAAACACACCCACAGCCCAGAAAGTTTTTCTTCTTTCAGCTACATACTTTTTTAAAAACAAAACCTTACTTTGAGAAATGGCAGATCACGGTTTGGAGGAATAATAAATGGAATTGTAAAAAGAATACTGGCTTGAAAGTCAGAACATACAGTTCTGCCAATAATCAAAAAACTTTAAAAATCCATCATAAAATGGCAGAGTAGGAAATGGTCTTTATACGACACCCTGTTCTGAAAGGGCACAATTTTCTTAAAACTACAAGGGTCCTTTCTTGATTTAATCTAAACACAGTCCTCTAGAGTGATCCTCCTAAGGGTTTTACTAAAATTGTAACACTTTTAATAATGTATATCCTATCCTAAAACAATAAAATTGTTTCTTATATTTTTGAGCCCTTCAACCAGGTGCTTGAATGGCCTAGAGCTAAGATGCATGTTAGTAATAGCTTACAGAAGATTTCTTCAAAATCAGAGGAATACAGGTCAATAGGGAGACAGTGAGTTACTGTTCACTCTTTTTCTCAGAAGATATTTATAGTACTGTAGAAAGGCAGGGTGACGGGTAGGGCTGGGGAGATAAGCCAGCTATACGATCTCCATAACAATGTCCAAATGTTCTTTTCACTTTTCCTCTCTTCCTTGTAAATACCATCCTCCAGGACATTTTCTTGGTCAAAGGGGCAGGGGGAGGGAAAAGAGGATCATAGAGTAGAAGTGCTTCTAATAGGCTGAATACACAATGAAATGAATATTGTACCTAAGGCCTTACTGCTACATCCCTCATTCACCTGCCACAGACAGCTCAGTCAGAGCATTAAGTCTCCTGCCCCTACGGCATTCTTCTTCTTCTGAAAAGACTGACACTTCCTCAACTGCTCTGATACCCTCTATTTCTTTTTAAATACTTTATTTTTAGAGAGCCAGGAAGGGAGGGAGAAAGAAAGGAAGAGAAACATCAGTGTGAGAAACATCAGTTTGTTACCCCTCAGACACCACCAAATGGGGACCTGGCCCACAATCCAGGTTATGTGCTCAGACTAGGAATTGAACTGGTGACCCTTTTTTTTGTGGAATGACACCCAACCACTGAGCCACTTTGGTCAAGGTGCTCTGAAACCCTTTAAAAGAATTTTTCCTTCCTCCTGTCCTGACATGAAGACACTCCAATATACTGACCTAATATGAAAAAAAGGGGGTATTGGAGAGCAGAAGTTCAATCCTTCTCTAAAAACAGAAATAAAATGGGAGAATGGTAGTAATTAAACTACATCTTTAAAGAAAGGTTATTTGTAGCCACCATTCATAATATTCAAAATTTGCCATGTCACAGCCCTAAAAATATACATCTGCATATATACAAACAAGTGTTTTTATAGATTTGCATGGGAGTATAAAAATTATGACAGTCTGTAATTAGTGTCTCTGAAGAAACATTCTGATGAAAGGTCCTGTCTTACTTTACCTGGAACACTGCCCTGTGATCTTCTACCACTTGTTCTTCCATTTCTACCATTTGTGAGACAGCTTCATGGAAAGTAAACAGTTGTGGAGAAACCTCTTCTTCCTTAGAATAAAAATAGTTTTAAAATTAGGACAGTTAACATTGTAAATGTTATTTAAAAAGTAGGTTTTCTATGTCATTCACAAAAAATGTATTTACAAATTGAGCAAGCTTGTATGGTAAAAACTCCTAAAATATACTATGAAAGGCAAAGCCACAGTCTTTTTTTATGGGTCAAAAATATTTAATGTAATATTCAAAAGGACAACCCAAAGTTAATCATATCAGTTAATATTTTTACCTTAGTCCAAGCCCATTATTAAAATTTACCCCCCAAAAGCAATCTCTTTTGGGATAATGAAACTTTTCAAAAATACCTTTATTGCTGACGTCAGTATTATTTAATTTTCACTAACAATGTAAGTCATAAATATGTCAAGTTTCTTTTCACCAGAAGAGAGATGTATGTTTTTTAAGACTGTAACTATCAAATTGGTGTTGTCAAGGTTTTCTTATTAAATCTTTTAAAATATATTTTATTATGTTATTACAGTTGTCCCATTTTCCCCTTCACTCCCCTCCACCCTGCACACCCCCTCCCACCCACATTTCCCCTCCTTAAGTTCATATCCTTTCCCCCTCTCTGCTCCTCCCACTCCTGTTGCTAACCCTCCATGTGTTCTCCACTTCTATGGTTCTGTTCATGTTCTAGTTGTTTGCTTAGTTTGTTTTTGTTTTAGGTGTGGTTGTTAATAATTGTGAGTTTGCTGTCCTTTCACTGTTCATGTTTTTTATCTTCTTTTTCTTAGATGGCTGGGATATGATAGCTTAGATAGCTATTATATGAAATTTAACATTTCATATAATAAGGGCTGAGTGATTATGAACTCCTTGACCTTGACCTTATCTGAGAAGCACTTTACCTGCCCTTCCATTCTAAATGAAAGCTTTGCTGGATAGAGTAATCTTGGATTAGGTCCAAGATGTAGGTCCTTGCCTTTCATGACTTTGAGTACTTCTTTCCAGCCCCTTCTTGCCTGTAAGGTCTCTTTTGAGAAATCAGCTGACGGTCTGATGGGAACTCCTTTGTAGGTGTCCCTTTTACTGCTTCTAGGATTCTCTCCTTTATTTCAATCTTGGCCAATATAATTATGATGTGCCTTGGTGTGTTCTTCTTTGGGTCCACCTTCTTTGGGACTCTCTGATTTTCTTGGACTGCCTGGAAGTCTATTTTCTTTGCCAGACTAGGGAAGTTCTCCTTCACTATTTTTTCAAATAAGTTTTCAATTTGTTGCTCTTCCTCTTCTCCTTCTGGCATCCCTATAATTCTGATGTTGGAATGTTTAAAGACGTCCTGGATGTTCCTAAGCCTCTCCTCATTTTTTTTTGAATTCTTGTTTCTTCATTCTTTTCTGTTTGGTTGTTTCTTTCTTCCTTCTGGTACACTCCATTGATCCAAGTCCCAGGTTTCTTTCCATCACTACTGGTTCCCTGTGCATTTTCCTTCCTTTTACTTAGTTTAGCCTTCATTTTTTCATCTAATTTGCAACCAAATTCAACCAATTCTGTGAGCATTCTGATTATCACAGTTTTGAACTGTGCATCTGATAGGTTGCCTATCTCTTCATTGCTTAGTTGTATTTTTTTCTGGAGCTTTTATCTGTTCTTTCATTTGGGCCATTTTTTTTTTGGTCTTGTTGCTCCTGTTACATAGTGAGGGGAAGAGCCTTAGGTGTTCACCAGGGCGGGTCAGCCCAGTTGCTGTGTTGTGACTCTGTATGTGGTGGAGGGGTCTGAGAGGGAACAATGGTGCTTGCTGGGCTCCCTGCTATATTTCAGTCACCTTCCCCACTTCCCACAAGCAAATTGGGCCCTTCTGGTGCTGATTCCCAGGTGGGTGGGCTTGTGTACGTTCTAGGACCCTGTGGGTCTCCAACGAACTCTCCAGTGAGGCTGGGAATCTCTCCCGGCACCTCAACCACCACAGGTGTTTTCAATTGGTGTTTTGAGGCTTTATTTCCCCTCACTGGGTTTTTCAGGCTGTCTCACTCCCCAGTTGTGCCAGGTTTATCTGTGTGTGAATGTGGGACCACCTGGTCAGCCAGCCACCTTGTGTGCTGTGCCCCTCCACAATCCACTGCCTCGCTGGGTCTGCCAGCTGCTGCCTTACATGCCCAGGGTCCACCAGCCACCACTTGTCTGCGACCAGCCGCCTGACTCTGCCCTTCCTACAGGTCTGGGATGAATGTTTCTTCTTTAACTCCTTGGTTGTGGGACTTCTGTGCAGTTCAATTTTCTGTTGGTACTGGTTGTTTTTTGTTTCTAAATTGTTGTCCTTATTTTGGTTGTGTACAGTGTGTCTGCCTACACCTCCATCTTGGCTGAAACTCTCTAATTCTCACTAAATCTTAATTTCTAATTTTTTACTCTCACATTAGCATTAAGTGATTTTACTGCATTTGTTCATTTTCTAAATTTTGAATTACAGTTGGCATTCAGTATTATTCTATATTAGTTTCAGGTATACAGAATAGCGGTCAATTTTATAATTTATAAAGTGATTCCCCCAAGTAATTTTAGTACCCACCTGATACCATACATAGTTATTACAATATTATTGACTATATTCTCTATGCTGTACTTACATCCCGTGACTATTTTGTAACTACCAATTTATACCTCTTAATCTCTTCATCTTTTTCACTACCCATCAAATCCTCCCCAATCTGGCAACCCTCAGTTTGTTCTCAGTGTCTATGAGTCTGTTTTGTTTGTTTGTTCTTTAGATTCCAAATAATAAGTGAAATTATCTGGTATTTGTCTTTCTCTGTTTGGCTTATTTCACTTAGCACAATACCCTCTAGCTCCATCTATGTTGTCACAAATGGTAAGATTCCATTCTTTTTATGGCCAAGTAATATTCCCTTGAACTTATAAACCATGTCTTTTTAAACCAGTCATCTGTTGATGCGTATTTTTCTTGCCTCCGTATCATGGCTATTGTAAAATAACACTGCAGTGAACACAGGAGTACATGTATCTTTCTGAATCAGTGTTCTGCATTTCTTAGAATATATACTCAAAAGTGGAATTGCTGTGTTGTAAGGTAGCTCTACTTTAAATTTTTCTGAGGAACTTCCATAATGTTTTCCATAGTAGCTGCACCAATTTGCAATCCAACCAACAATGCACAAGGCTTCCCTTTTCTCCACATCCTTGCCAACACTTGTTTGGCAATTTTTTGATGACAGCCATTCTGAGGTGATATTTCATTGTGGTTTTAATTTGTATTTCTCTGATTAGTGACACTGAACATCTTCTCAATTATCTATTGGCCATCTTCATGTTCTCTTTGAAGAAATGTCTATTAAGGTCCTCTGTCCATTTTTCAATTTGTTTTTCTGTTGAGTTGCATTTTTATACACCAATAATGAACTCTAAATCATGCATTAGGGTACTGGATTACTTCTGTAGCCTAGCTCTGGGGCAGTGGCTCATCTGCAGCAAAGCTAAAGCATGTGCTCACAGAAATGGAGTGGGCATGGCAGGTGGGTGCCTTCTGCTGTGGCAGCATCATGAGCATCTGTCCACATGCTGCGGGCACTGGTGTCATTATCCCAATATTTCCTTCAGCACCTGTTCTCATTATGCTCTGCCTTGTGGATCAGCTGAGAGTCAGCTGCCCCAGGCATTCGGACTCACTCCCTCTGGGCTCCAGCACCAGGGTAGCATGGCTTGAAAGGCACCAGTGGCTCAAAGGAAGGAACTGAAGTGTCTGGCTTTAAGGCAAGAGCTGGGGGACAGCTTCCTTCCAGATGGAAAGGCGGGCACAGGCCATTGTCCCTTTTCTGAGACCAAATTTCACTATATAATTTGTTTTTACAGACATTTTAATTGACAATTCACGACTTTACTTCATCGACAAAAAGCCCACATACATATACAACATATTCATATTTTGTTTCTCCATCAAGTCAAAACATCTCTGGCCTTGCTTTCTTCTTGGAGCATCTTTCCCAACTGCAATGTTTGTAATTTGTGCAAAATACTGCTTCAACTTACTCCACATTGTTTTATGTGAGTAGAAAAAGCAACATTTTAAAACTAAAATACATGATGATAAATATATGTACATATTTTGGTTAAATAATATAAGTAGATATTTGATTCGTTCATCAGTAAGCTATCAACCCTAATAGTCTATATAATAAAGTTGGCAAAGAAGTTTTCATCTTCTCTTTGGGAAAAGAGGCATCTGGTTTTTTGTTTTATTTTTCAGTCAGGATAGGCAGGCATTAGATTTTCATATTCTCTCTCTAACAAACACACACTCAACCACCTTTACTCTTTGTATCTACCCACTTCCCCCACCCAAGCCCAATGCCTTCCTTCTTTCTTTTGTTTTAAGATATTATGCAAGTTTGTAATACTTCTATGCAGCCTACTCAATACTTTTTTGTCTATACAATTAATTCTAGAATTCTAGTGCACTTGATTATCCTCCTCTAGTTTAGCTATATTAGTTTTATCTCTAGGGTATGTCTTAGGCTCTATCCCATCTTAATCTGCCTTGTTAGATTTAATACGGCAATAAGAATGTGTCCACAAGTATCGATACTTAACTAAAAGCGAATGCTGACTCATCCCAAGATACTTCCCTGGGGATGGCAAAGTTGAGATAAATCCTCACGCTCTCAAATATGGAAGAGGCTACAAGACCTCATGATGTCATGTTGAAAGCCTCTGAATTAGTTCTGGTCACCTAGCTAACCTCTTCAAATTAAGGTCCTGCAGAGACCCAACATGTGAGAATAAAATAGAAAAGATCTGCTATACAGAGTATCTATCTTGTTTTAGTTTTCCATATTCCGTATTAGGTACAATGCAGGGTTGGCATAAAGGATTTTATAAATAACTATAGTCTCCTTCAAAACTTTTGGGGATGGGGTACAGACTAAGGCCAGGATTCTCATTTTTAGCTCTTCATGTTCTATGGTCCAAAGTTTAGAACTCTTACTTTAAACCAGGTTTCTCAATTTCAACACTGCTGACATTTGGGGTGATAAAAGGTTTTCTTGTGCATGGTATGGTATAGCAGCATCCCTGGCTTCTACTACCTTCTACTTGTGGCTGTCACCCCAGCTGTGAGAAACAAAAATGTCTCATACATTTTTTCCTAGGAGGCCAAGTCACTCTGTTTGAAAATTGCTGCATTAAGCCCTGCTTTACTAATAGAGAGTAATTTGGAACATGATAATAGAGTATGTCCATCCATGACTCTACAGTATTATGGACTTTAATACCTGCTAAAAATATTAAAAAATAAGTTATACTATTCCCAAAGAATATAAAGGTGGGCAAAAGTAGATGTGCAGTTGTAAGTGAAATGCAGTTTATTCTTATATTTTTATTAATTATTGTTATTATTTTCCATACAAATGTTAAACCTACTTTTACCCATCCTTTGTATTTTATTGCAGCTAGCAATAAATGTAGTTGATGTAAGCTTTACCCCTGAAATAACAGAGACACAGGTTTCAATCCTGCCTAGCCTCAGCACTTACTACTTGCATGATCTCAGTCAAGTTACTTAACCTTTTAGAAAGTCAGTTAAAAAGCAAGGATTATTACAGTACCTACCACATCAAGTTGTGATTACATCAGATCATAACAGAAATGTTTAGCAAATATGTCATGTAGTAAGCAACAAATAAATGCTACCTTTTATCATTATGAGAAAAGGCCACTATATAATTTAGTGGGAAATGAATGATACAAAATGATATATATTATATATTTTAAAAACAAAGCTAAACAACTATACTCATATAAATAACTTTTATACCTTACTGTATGAAACCCCTCAATATAGTAATTATGTAAAAATGTGTATTATTTATGTCTACCTCTTTACATGCTTGTCCTTATGTTGTGGGCACGTACTTTATTATTATTTTTTGAGTAACTGAAGAATCAAATTTTTAAATGATTAAATGACACTAAACATTTCAAACATATAGAAAGCAGTCAGATTTAACAAATAATAGAATTTTGCCACATTTGATTTTTTTAAGGTTTTATTTATTTTTTAGAGAGGGAGGAAGAGAGGAAAAGAAACATCAATGTGTGCTTGCCTCTCACATGGCCCCCACTGGGGACCTAGACCACAACCCAGGCATGTGGCCTGACTGGGAATTGAACCAGCAACCTGACCCCCTTTGGTTTGCAGGCCAGTGCTCAACCCACTGAGTCACACCAGCCAGGGAAATCATGCATGTTTTTAACACATATGCATACACATATAGTTAATTTTGTTTTTAAGCTTTATATATGTTATAGTATATGTGAAGTTTTTAAATGTTTTGCCCCTATGTTACTCTAAAAATACCTAAATTTTAATATCAGTGTAAAATCTGAAAAAAAGAAGGTTTAGATCAGGGGTCATCAAACTTTCTTAAAAGGCCAGATAGTACATATTTTGAGCTTTTGAGCTATATGGTTTTTTTGCCACTTCTGTTGTGGTAAGAAAGCAGTCAGTCTGTAAATGAATGAGCACACCCATGTTTCAATAAAACCTTATTTGTAAAAACAGATGGCTGACTCATAGCCTGTACAACCGCACCTTGGAGGTACTGCAGCTTCAGTTCCAGACCATTTCAATAAAGTGAAACCTAATCGTTTTGCTAGTGGAGGGTCTTGCCTTCAATTTGTAAAAAAAAAAAAAATGCAACATTTGAGAAGTGCAATAAAGTGAAGCAGAATTAAATAAGGTATGCCGATAGTTTGGTGACCCCTGATTCAGATGACAGATTTCATTATCCAGTTCTGTTACCGATGAAATGAATTAAGATTAGATAATTGCAACTGTATTAAGTCACTCACATTTTGTTCACAAAGAAGTTTTAGATCATCTCTCTGAGGGGAACTCCCCACGCCCCACTGTGCCTCTAAATCATCAATCTGATTTGGTGGATGGTGCATTATTGGACGAACATCACCAGCAGCAGTTGGATCCACAGTCAATTCTTTCACCCTATAAACACATAAGAAGTACCTTAAGTTAACACAGACTTATGCAGAGTAACAAGAATATAGACACCTTTTCAATATAAAGGCAAGTCAATTAACATATTAAGACTGATGATGTCAGCTTTCCAGATAAAATTTACCTGAAATCTGTGGCAACATTAAAGAGATATTTAGCTGTATAACTTTACTATTTATTTAGATAACTTTACAATTACTTCATATAGAATTATTATACATAATTGAGAATTAAAAAGTATGTAGACTCAGTACTCCAAAGTAAATAATTGCTGTTGAAATTAAACTATATGATCAGAAAAATGCTAGCAATGGCACTTAGATCAATAAATGAATCATTGCCAAAATCAGAGAATTTAATCCATTTTAGTAGTTCTAATGCTCAACTTAAATAGCTACATGTGAAGTAAGATTATTTAATGTATAAAGATTATAAAATGTAAATTAGCTTCATCATTTAAAAAGGGTTTACCTATTATACTAAATGTACACATTTGGGAAAATGTACATTTTCTAAGTCAAAAAGATCCTTGTTATTTCCTTGCAGATATGGAAATTTATAATAACATACAGAATAAAGGTAAACTTTTCATTTAAAAGAGAATTTATCTTTCAATGGTAAATTTGCAGAGATGACATCATCCTTGATAATATGAGGAAAAACAGAAAGCCTGAATTCCAAATCAACATTTTAAAGCAAATAAATAAAGTACACAGAAATAAAGATCATGCAGTACAACCATTACCTGCCAAACAAAATGAAAATGAAAAATAAAATGGTTCATGACGAAAAAATGTAAATGAAATATTTATACACAGTGCAATTCAAATGAAGCTATTATAATAAATATCTTATGTACAGAATGAACTAGACCTGGTAATCGAAGGAGAAAAGTCGTCATACTCATAAGAAGGAGAGAGATCAGGGCGACTGCCACTACCCTGTGAGAAGGGAATGTCTGATGGACTAATTCCAAACTCCTTTACTCTGCAGCATCAAAACAGTAACAAATTAAAAGAAAATGCTCTTGTAAAGACAGCAATTCATACTTCAAATTTTCATTTAGTACTCAGTTTATCAAAGGAAATTAACATTGTTGTGACCTAATGTATTTAGAATATTTTTTAAATAATCCATTTTAAGATTTAAAAACCCCTCTGTCCTATTGATTCTCTACTACACAGTTCTTCCTTTCCCCTTTCCTCATGATCCTTCCTAAAAATTTAGACCATCATCTAAATTAAAAATAGCCCTTATTTAATTACATAACCACTCAACTTAATTTCCCTGTGCAATCAATACCATGGTTTATCAGCATTGATAAGTCCTCCACGTTCTTGCAGTATTTTCAAACTGAACACAAGACAACTAAGTTCTAATGGCACCCACTGTCTGGAACAATTTCCTTTTTGTGTGCATATGAAGCATCCTTGGTACCAATTGAGAAAATACTCATTCAATTAATTTTGTGTTTGGTGATTCAGATGAAAAACGCTGGTTGAGAAAAGCCTTCAGCAATGGGATTCAAATTGCTTTTGCTAATGTCCTTAGGTTATATTTAACCAAACTATGGCTTTCTGACCCGATCTTTGTGATTCCCCCCTATGTTCTTTTTGGACTCATTCCATTTCATAATAGTAGGCAATATTTGTTAAGTACTTCCTATACATCAGGTATTATTAGAAATTTTTAGGTATTATATTCTTTTTAAAAAATATCTTATTTATTTTTAGAGAGAGCAGAAGGGAAGGAGAAAGAGTGGGAGAGAAACATCAATGTATGGTTGCCTCTCATGTGTCCTCTAGTGGGGACCTGGCCTGCAACCCAGGCATATGCCCTGAGTGGGAACCAAACTGGTGACCCTTTGTTTCACAAGTCTGTGCTCAATCCACTGAGCTACACCAGCCAGGGCAGGCATTATATTCTTCAATACTGAAGATAATCTTGCAGATGAGAAACTGGCTCAGAGCAATAAAGTACCTTACCCAAAGTCATTCAATGAGAATGGGGCATAACTGAGGTTCAGACCTACCCTTTTTACTATAAATCTTATGGTAAACACTTCCAGGGTATACTAATCATATTCTGTTTCTCTCACTACTTCTTTTAGGTGGAACTAAATATAATTACAGTTTTATACATCAGAAAGAATGTAGGTCAAACTATTAATTTATTGTACATCAAACTAACACATTTCTTCTATCTACAATCATTCTTTCACCTATTGGTAATGTCTGTGCCAAAGGTTCAATACTGGATTCATCTGCCTTTTATCCTTTATATTCACTTTGGAAAACTTACCACCCATGCTGACAAACCTAAATTCCTAATACTACTTAATTCTTTTTACTCCCAACTTTATTTCTTATCTTGTTCTTTTAAGAATCTCCTATTTCAGATACCTTGTCAGCACCTGACCACACTTTCCCTATATTCAAAGCCTTCCTGCCCAACCTAAACTTTTCTACAGCAAAAATTAGTCATATCCCTGCAATGAGCACGATCCAGGGAGGCTGAAAATCTTTGTTACTGGAGATTTGGAGATAAAAGACAGAATTATTTGTCCTAGATGATTAATCATGTGCAAATAAATACATTACATGACAATAAGTTAAAACATTTTACTTGTACCTAAACAAACTAGAGGAAAGACAAGAAAGAGCATTCTCACATTAGGGGAACTCCTTTGCAGCAAGAAGTCTGAAGACATGTAGAGTTTTTATTTGTTTTAATTCTACAACATGGATTCTACTATATTAAGCTGTTCCTCATGTCTCCCATAAACAATTTTTAAATAAGAGGCATTTTAAATACCCCACAATCCCAAAAATGTTTATTACATGTTTGCAGCTAGACGCTCATAATTCAAAGTTTAAAAGAGATTAAATTTAGAAATATAAGTTATATATTAAAGAAACTACTATATTTTAATCCTTTACAAAAGTTCAGTAAGTTTATACTTTCCAACAGTTTTTATTATGATTTGAAAACATCTCATTAGCTAAAGCAAAAGCAAGACACAAAAAAACAAAGGGTACAATCTCATTTATGTAAAGTTTAAATAAGCTACCTATGTTGTTCAGGGATACATTCATGGGTAGTAAAACTACTTTTAAAAACAGAGGGGAAAAGAGGGCCAGGTGAGAGGCAACCACATATTGATGTTTCTCTCCCTCTTTATAAAAAAGAAAACAACAAAAAAACACGGGGGAAAAAAACCAAAATTTTCCAAAGAAGTCAGGGCAATAGCTGCCTCAGGTTAGAGATTGATTAATTTGGGCATGTTATTCAGGAAATTTCTAAGGGGCTGGAAATGCTTTCTTTCCCAACCTAGTAATAGGAATTTTCATTTGACAAGTATTCATTAAATTGTTCACTTATGTTTTGGGTACTTTTCTTTATGCATATGTATTTCACATTTTAATAAAAGACTAAAACTTCTATAGTGATTAAAACAAAGAAATAGAAAATACTTTTTATTCAATAAAATTAATTGACTAGAAAAGGACTGCAAAGAGGAATTTTTCTCTAGGTTTAAATCACAAATGCAGTATGTGATAACAGAAATTTAAAGCTATAGTTGTTCAAAACAAGTGCAATAGAAACAATCTATGGAACAAACACAAATATGCCCATCATGATCCAAAACTTTAGGGCATTTTGTGACTATCAGAAATGAACTGCTTTACTAGTCTATAATGTTTTTTGACCTTTAACTGGTAAATATTCAGTTATCTATTATAATTTGTAACACTACTGACATGAATAATAAAATGTAACCCATATAGAATATCAGAAAGAACTGTGCTGTCTCTATTACTTTAAACCCTAAATTCCCATGTATAATATTTAATATTATCAGAAATAATATTCAGCATATAGCAAAATAATTTAAGAAATACAGATTGGCCCCCTTATACTTACTTCAGAGTCTTAACATACTAGGAAGGATTTGCATGAATCAAAAGTAGTCAATTATGAAATGTTCTAGAATAGAAAGACCAATTCTACTAAAAATATAAATCTCTTCCCAAATTACACATTTCTAATTATTTTGAGAACTTCACAAAATGATCCCAAATATCATGCAAAAATTTTTTTAATTGAAAAAATAAGTTTCTCTATCAGATACTAAATCAAATCATACTGCTCTATTTGCCTAGAATTTCATAGATAACCACTTGTCATACCTATTCGCATATCTTAACGTATTAAGAGTATTTTCACAGGATGCCATTCCTGGAGAGATTGTGGCAATCTATGGGGGGAAAAATGCAAAGGTAAATGAAACATTATAAACAATGAAGACAAAAATGCTGACATACAGGGTGGGGTAAAAAGTAGGTTTACTTTTGCAAGTACGTGAAACACACTTTATTCTTCTATCGCTATTAATTACTGTATTATTTTCTAAAATATATTTTATTGATTATGCTATTATAGTTGTCCCACTTTTTCCCTCTTTAACCCCCCTATCCTGTACCACCCCTCCCACTTGCATTCCCACCCATTTAGTTCATGTCCATGGGTCATACATATTCTGTGGCTTCTCCATTTCCTATACTATTCTTAACCTCCCCATCTATTTTGTACCTACCATTTATGCTTCTTCTTCCCTGTACCTTTTCCTCCATTCCCCTCTGCCATTACCACTGATAACCCTCCCTGTGATCTCCATTTCTGTGATTCTATTCCTGTTCTAGTTGTTTGCTTAGTTTGTTTGTTTGGGGGGGGGTTGGTTTGGTTGTTGACAGTTGTGAGTTTGTCATCATTTTACTGTTCAGGGTTTCGATCTTCACTTTTTCTTAGATAAGTTCCTTTACCATTTCATATAATAAGGGCTGGGTGATGATGAACTCCTTTAACTTAACCTTATCTGGGAAGCACTTTATCTGCCCTTCCATTCTAAATGAAAGCTTTGCTTGACAGAGTATCTTGGATGTAGGTCTTTGCCTTTCATGACTTCAAATACTTTTTCCAGCCCCTTCTTGCCTATAAGGTTTCTTTTGAGAAATCAGCTGCTAGTCTTATGGGAACTCCTGTGTAGGTAACTGTCTCCTTTTCTCTTGCTTCTTTTAAGATTCTCTCCTCTTGAATCTTAGGGCACACCAAGGAAGCACACACACCAAAGTTCCAACTTCTTTGGGACTCTGAGCTTCCTGGACTTTCTGGAAGTCTACTTCCTTTGCCAGATTGGCGAAGTTCTTTATTATTTTTTCAAATAAGTTTTCAATTTCCTGCTCTTTCTCTCTCCTTCCGGCACCCCTATAATTCCAAAGTTGGAGCATTTAAAGTTGTCCTGGAGGTTCCTAAGCCTCTCCACATTTTTTTTTGAATTTTTCTTTTTTCATTCTGTTCTGGTTGAATGTTTCTTTCTTCCTTCTTGTCCACACCATTGATTTGAGTCCCAGTTTCCTTCCCATCACAGTTGGCTCCCTGTACATTTTCTTTTATTTCCCATTTCATAGCCTTTCACTTTTACTTCTCTTTTGCAACCATATCAACTATTTCTGTGAGCATCCTGATTACCAGTGTTTTGAACTGTAAATCTCATAGGTTGGCTATCTTGGCATCACTTAGTTCTATTTTTTTCTGGAGCTTGGATCTCTTCTTTCATTTCTGCCTCTTTTTTCCCCTGTTTTGTCATACCTGTTATGTAGTAAGGGGTGGAGCCTTAAGTGTTCACCAGGGCAAGGTAACCCACATAGCTGCGTCTTGGTGCTGTATGTGGGGCAGGAGGGTCCAAGGGGGAACAGTGCTGCTTGCTCGGCTCTCTGCCAGCTTTCAGTCACTTCCCCCACTACCCACAAGCAAAGTGGGCCCTTCTGGTGCTGATTTCAGGGTGAGTGGGCTTCTGTATGTTCCAGTAACCTGTGGGTCTCTCTACTGAACTCTGCTATGAGGCTGGGAGTGTCTCCTGCCACTGCAATTCCCACAGGTATTTCCAGTCAGAGGTTTTGAGGCTTTATTTCCCTGTGCTGGAACCCTGGGTTGTGTGGTCTGTCTCCTTTCCCAGCTGTTCCCTCTGATTTATCCGCACACAAATGTGAGACTGCCCAGTCCTCCAGCTGTCACCTTGCCTGCCTATTTCTGCCCCACCTGACGGTCTGGATGAATGTTTCTTTAACCCCTTAGTTGTTGGACTTCCATGCAGTTCAATTTTCTGGCAGTTCTGGTTGGGTTTTATTTTTAAATTTATTGTTGTTCTTCTTTTGGTCATGTGAGGAAACAGTGAATCTACCTACACCTCCATCTTGGCTGGAAGTCCTTATTGTATTATTTCCCATACAAATAACTGTAAACCCAATTTTGCCCAACCCTGTCTGTGTATGTATATAGATATAACTCATTAAACTCTAATCTCAACACAGCTATTAAAAATTTATTAATGATATCTTAACTCCAGATGATACCTTATCTAAACTGGCTATTTTAGGGCCATAGTCAGATAATAATTACAAATTTTAGTTAAAATATAAGCAGTTTTCTAAATGCACCAGCAAGTGATCGAAATCAGGCAGAAAATGGAGGTCAACACCTAGAAGAATGAGTAACACTGAATGACTCCCCCCCAACCCTCTTTAGTAGCTTTATTGCCTAAGGAGTAGCTCTGCTGGACAACTAAAATTTCATCAGAAATGTAGTTTTACTTGTTAACAAAATAAAGGACAGAGTTAGGAGGTGGGGATCATAGCAGCCAGGAAGTGAAGTTTGTCTCAGAAGAGACAACTACAGAAGGAAAAACTCAAATTCTGTAAACTGCATGTAAACTGCCTGGATGTCTGACTGACTCCTAAACTAGGTGTAGTTAAGGCACACTCCAGTCACATAGCTAAAGGCTAAAAGAGCTAAACAGATATTTTAATTTCTATTGCTGCCCACAGCAGAGGAGGTAAGAGTTTAGAGTAAGTTTAGCTATGTTAATTTCCTGCTATGAAAGAAAAATCAATAATCTTTAGAAGAATATAACAGAACCCAGTGTATAAGGTATTTATTCATAATAAAAAATGATGTAATACAAAGTTACTAGACATATGAAGAAATAAAAGCTATAACCCATACTTGATGTAGACCAGCCTCAGGAAGATTCAGATGTGGGAACAGAATGTATTAAAACTGCAATATAACCCTATCAAACTGTCAGGGACCACATCTTAAGTATCCTGTCTCTCTCGTAATAGTAGAGTTTAAATGATTGTTATTAATGTATATTATAATTTTCCACAGGTATTATGTAATTATTTATTTGGAATTAAAAGAAATAAACAAAATAAACCCATAAACTTACCATGCAGGTACGAGAGTTTTCACCTATGAATGAATCTCTTAACACCTGAGTGAGTTTACTTGCTCGGAAAGGGGTATGAGGTTTATTTCTACCTAAGGCTCTGATGCACTCCTGAAAATTAAGAAAGCAAGTTTCAGAGATTAGGTTTCCTATAAAGAGTAGTACTCTCAATGTATTTTAAAAGATCTCTTAACTATAATTCTAATAATTAAGATCTGATCAACTCTGAAAATGCTACTAACAGGTTTACAGCATAGTAAAGATGTTGCTGTAAATCCTAATTTTCAAGAAAATGAAATTAAAAACAAAAAACCAACAAACTGTTATTTCAAAAAACTCTTCTGGAGACTAGGAGAAGTGTTTAGGAGTGACAGAAAGTGAGATAACTATAAAAAGAAACTTTTATAATGGCATGATGAAAGAAAAAATATAGAATGTTTTCTTGTAGTCCTGCCAATCTTTGCTTTTCTAGCCAAGGAAGAGGTATAATACTGGCCTAACTTTTTGAAAGGAATTCCACATTTTTCTGAGAAACTATTTCTTCATTGCATTTTGTGGTTCCTTGCCCTCCTCCATAAGAATATGACCGATTAGTGTTCTCTGGAATCTCCCCAAGTAGCCTTAAAATTGACCTGCCAACTAACAGATCTTTTATTCACCCAAAAAAGAATGAATAATATGTAAACAAAATTTCTGGGTACAATATAAATCTATACCTGCAAATATAAAAAACTAAATTTTGATAAACCCTCTTACTTAAACAAATAAGTACTATTATTCTGTAGCTGAGTAAATATAATTAAAATCAGAAGTAAAAGATTTTTCGCAATTAAATACATTTTATTTACCTTGAGTGCTAAAAGGCTTTTATTAATTTCAGCACCTTCAAGCCGAGTTTGCCGATCGGCACTGGAAGTATCAGCTCCTCTTTCATTTCCAGCCAAATCGATGAGAGAAAATTTGCCATGTAGTTTTCCTTTCCTTCTAAGTATAATCTGAAACACTGCATGGCTCCGAGATGAATGTGCATTTGCAGATGTCTGCCCAGATGTTCTACAATATAATTAAGGACAGTGTGATACATAAAAACTTTAATTTATGTTCAAACCACAGTATTTTCATTAAAAAGAAAAACTATCCAGTTTTCATGATTTAAATACAAAGGATACATTTTGAGTTAAGAACATTCAAACATAACCAGATTCATACAATTTCATCTGGCATACCGTTAGTATATTTATAGTATGATACAACAGAATCCACATCACTCAAAGTTACATGTGACGACAAGCTTTTATGAGCAATGATTTTTACCTCCAAGATGCACTGAATAATATCCTTGCTTTGTTTTTATGTTATAGCCAAAATATCTAAAAATGATTAATAAAGCTGAATTTCCCATTCTTAATTAAAATGAGATTTACCTGCAACTGTTGCCTATGTCAATGAGTTTCAGTACATCTTCAACACATTTGACCTCCCGTTCCTGTAATCCTACTACTTGAACCTGCTGTTTTCCATCTTCTAGTACTCTTAATTTTGTCTTCCGGTTTAGCAAGTCAAACACCTAAAAAAAAATTTAATTAGAAGACTATCTCCAAATATAAAAGAACCAGTTTTATAAAAATCAGTCATTCAAAGTCTGAAAACAAACTTAGAAATTAATAATATTTAAAATAAAATGCTCAATATCTGAGTTGAAGAGTTTCAAAGAGAATTTTAAAAATCTCCTAACAAACTTCTAACATGTTCCAAATACACATAAAAATTATGTGGTGGCAATGGCTGCACAATGTAAAAGTACATGCCACCAAAATTATACACTTAAAAATGGTTAAAATAGCAATTTTTGTTACATATAGTTTAACCACAATTTTAAAAACTAAAAATTTTTTAAAGTTTCCACTTACCTTTCCACTATAAATTTCAAAAAAGGTTGCATACACTTGAAGCTCTAATTTCTTATAGTTTGGCTTCTTTAGCATTAAAAAGACATCTCGAGCTATCAAGAATTTCATATGGAGAAAATTTGTTAAGATGCAACACATATTACCTTTAAAAGGCATCTCAGTTAATCTTTACTAAAATAACAACATCAATAACAAAAATGAAGACTAAAGTGAACATTAATTTTACAAAACAGTAGTAGTAGTTTTTTTAACACTTAAGGTTTAGATACAAAATCCTTCATTATTTAATAAAAAGATGCTATTATCTACCCTTACAAATTGCATAAAATTACAGGTGGTATAATAAGGTTGCTCTGATAACCACACAAAATGGAAGCTTTCCACGAACCATTATTCAACAACAAATAATAAATTCCAACAATGTGATAGATTACAATGACATAAATATAATCAAGATTTCCACCCCAAATGCATAGTTCTTTTCAAGCAGTATGATAACCTAACACTAACATAATATACAGTAAATATAGTACTACAGTTACCTTCAAAATCCCGGACAATATGTCCAACTCTTATTTCAAAGCAACCTGAATATATTCAAGAAGAATATTATGAATGATATGCAAAAAGATCCATTACCTGCTAATGCATAAATTCCCTTAGAACAATCTTGGTTCTTTCCTGAAAAGTCACCTCCCATAGTCTGTATGTAAAAAGAAAATAAAAAATAACGGACATTATTCAGGAATAAATATTAAGAATTTAGTTCTAAAAAGTAAGCTATAAAGAAAATAAACTAGCTTCATATCAGGATGTAACTTAATAAATTACTTACATGAGTTTTTCCACTTCCAGTCTGCCCATAAGCAAAGCATGTAGCCATTCCCCTTTCAAATATAGTTTCCACCAATGGTCTAGCTGTAAACCTTAAAAATAATATGCACCAGTCAGAATGTGCCTTCAATATTTAAATTAAACAAATAAGAAATAAAAGTAATATAGTCTTATTAACAAATAAAACTCATACCAAGATTTTTAATAAAACAATAAGCTCACCCGTGAGACCACAATTGAGTCTATTTATTTGTTAAAATTTTTAAATAACTGTAATGTAGAATTGCTTAAAGCTTTAAAGTATAATGTCAACCCATAATTCCATAATAAATAATGATAATAATACTGATGGACAACAAACCCTGAGAGTAACTGAGCTATGACATATATAGAAGACCATAGCAAAATTTTAAAAAAAAAGCAATATTAGCCAGACAAGTAAAACATAGAGGGTAGGGCAAAAGTAGCTTTATAGTTTTCATATGGAAAAATTATACAATTAATAAATTTTACAAGAATTCTGTGTTTTGTGTACTCACAATTGTAGACCAACTTTTTGGCCCCACCCCATATGTAATGACAAAAAAAACCCCACAATCTAAAAGGTTCAACAGAAACAATGATAAAGTGGTAATCTCAACAGAGAAAAGCTAAAGGGGAAAAGAAAAATACAAAAACATTATCTTAAACCAACTAAGTAAGTAAAAAAGTGGTAAGATTTCATTGAATGTGGACAAGTAAAAATAAACTATGCTTATAAGACATTGAGTTCTGAGTTGACAGTCTTGATTTAAGAAAAGGATGCCAAACACTAAGGTTGGAATAGTTTTCAAAGCTACTGGTGTAATCACCACTAGAGTTAAAATTAAAAGGTAGGAGAGACAAGAAATATTTTATTGAGCAGAACACTCAAAGTATAAGAGAAAACATCTGCTTTATACACAGGCTTCAAAATAATATATGTGAAACACAATATAGCTCTGCTGATTCTTTTTCTTTTTTTTTAAAAAAATTGTACTTATTTTTAAAGAGGGGAAGGGAGGGAGAAAGAGGGGAAGAGAAACACTGATGTACAAGAGATACATGGATCAGTTGCCTCTTGCATGCCCACAACTGGGAACCTGGCCCACAACCCAGGCATGTAATCAAACAGGTAACCTTTTGGTTCACAGGCTGGGACTGAGCCACACGAGGTAGGGCTTTTTTCTTTAATTTAAATTTATTTATTAAAAATATTTTTATTGTATTTTTTCAATTTTTTAAAGGGCAAATCGGAGAAGATACAAAACAAAAGGAGCAGAAAAAGTTCTAGAAATGAGCCTCATTAGACAATAAAAGGTCTAACTCCTCAATCCATAAACATTAAGGATAAGAGAAAGGGGGTAGAATATATATTGGTCAAGTAAATAACTATAAATATAGGGCGAACCACAGAATGTTTACTAAATCTAGCATATTATACACAAACATACTTTTATTTATAATGTTTCTTGAAAATGATTATAAAAGGCAAACAGACATATGTGATGGACAGAAGTAGAAACAGAGAAGAGAGTAGGGGGAGGAGTGTATTCCATTTTCGGAAAGGTAAAAAATACACAGTTTATAATTATAATTCACTTCTAACACAAATTCTTCACACTATCTCTAAGATTCACAAGTCCTTGCATTTTGTCCTCTTTCTTTACAACTGAACTCCCAGTTTGCTAGCTTACGACCAGTGGAGTTGGTTTCAATAGCATATCGTTTATAACTTCTTCAAATACTTGGGACTCTTAGTAACTCTAATTTTCTTTTTGCAATCATATTTATTAAGAAAAAAACAACAAAACATAGCAGTCAAGTAAACTCTCAAGTTCTATACAGCAGCATTGTTATTTCAAACTGAAATAAACTGACCTGTTATAATAATTACAAGTGAATATTTATAAACTACATAAAAATCTAAACTTGGCATACAAATCACTAGAATATCAATATATTCTACATGTAAATTTGAGTTGTTTGAAAGTGGAATATGTTAACACATAAGAATTTCATGCATTAAAACAATCCCAAAGCTTAAAGATGATAAAAATTGGACAAATACAAGTAGATTTATACCAACTTTTTTTAAGTGGTAGTAGAGTTAAATAAAGATTTAGACAGATTAGGCTGATGTATAATAAGTATTTCAAATTTCTTTACTAGTACAGGAATTAAGAAGTAAAATAAAACTCCTAATCACTTTCCATTTGTAGAGGTATAAAAATGTCAACATCTCTTTATAAATTTCCTATCCATATATATGTTTTGTAATGTGTATACACTAAATGAATCAGTAATGATAACTAGCACTTGGGGGAACATTAAAGAGAACAAGTGTTAATATTTATTATAGTGTGTATTACACATGCTTCGTTGTTTAAACTCAGAATACAAAAGCATATTACACCTCTGGAGAGATATGCCAAGATCAATGTAAGTTTCAGAATACTGATGAATACAAGGTATAAGAACAAAATTCTAATTTAAAACAAATTTACCTACCTGTAAACCATTTCATTAGGAGCTGAGTCATCAAAGGCATAATCAAAACGAAATGTTTGGTTTTCTAGGTACCTTGTTAAATCTACTTTTTGTTTTGGTTCATGTACCATCACAACATCTTTACTAGGGATTGTGATTACATCAAGATCTTTCATTTGAGTTTCTAAAAGAATAAATAAAAATCAATGCCCAGAAACTTTTACAGCATTTGAATATACAAAAAAATTGAAGTTTTGTAAATTTATATATCCCATAAATATGCCATTTAATAAGACAGAATATTTCAACAACAAATTTTAAAAAATCAAGATTTCTGTGAGGCAAGAACCAGGAATGGCAGTAATTCAGAGCAGTAACAAATCAACATTTTAATCACAGAAATCCGTATAATAGTTATGTACAAATGAAATGATTTACATTTAGCTGTCCCAAACCAAACTGATTTCTACTATTACAAACAGGATAAAAATCAACCTTTTATTACAGCTCAATAAGCATCATACCTTTTTTATTGAGTGGTCGTTTTCTTACACAAACACATATCCTATGTTCATCAATCTAGAAATAAAATACTTTATTTCAGTGATTATCAGTGGTACGTAAAACACTGAAAAAGTCAATTATGCAATATTTCTTCCAAAGGTTTTGGAAATCTATGCATGGCATAAATAGGATATGTAAGCCTGAAAAACAAAGTAGCTTGCACAAATTTTAATAGTTATCAGACACAATTATTTATAAAATTCTAAGTATAATAGAGATTACCTGTATTTTGTTATTTGGTAAACCATTAGGAAATAATCTTGCAGAGGGCACTAATATTCTTAGTACTATTAAGTTCACATTAAGAAGCTGCCTTATTCACTTCAAGATGTGCTGTATACAACAGAGGTAAAATTTCCTCCAAATGACATATTTTCAGGGGGATTACAGGGAAAGTTGTTGGCAAAGATAACCAATGACATATACACAAGAAACATGATTCCTAGGAGATTACTGAGAAAAATAATTTGAACATGCCAATTCTTCACATAAATATATTTTAGAAAATTTATGTTCCCAATACCTGTCTTTTAATAATAATAAACATAAAGCAGGGATGGGCAAAGTATGGCCTGCAGGCAATATGAGCCCACTACCTGCTTTTGCAATGTTTTATTGAAACAGTCACACCCATTTATTCCTTCTGTCTATGGCTGCTTTCATACTACAAAAGCAGGATTGAATAGTTGTGACAAAAACCATATCATATGGTTCAGACAGCCAAAAACAATTACTATCAGGCCCTTTTCAGAAAAAGTTAGCCAATCACTGTCATAAAGTATGAGCTCAGAAATAGTAGATTAAACACATGGAAAAGTATCAAGTAGGGGTACCCACATGAAGGGGTACCAAAATACATGATATGCAAATGTTACAAACAACTCTACTAAATCCTACATAATACACCTGCCGAACACAGATGTATTTTGTGTTCTACATTCTGTATGTGCTAGGACAGATGGATTATTTTTCACAAGTACCAATTACTCACAAAAGTATTCCCTGTCCAATAGAGAATACTTAATTCTCATTCTTCAATGGGAAAGGAGTTGAATAATAAAACAGCAGAACACTTTTTGAGCACTAAATTCCTGGTATATTGCAATCCTCAACAACCACCACTCACTGTTAAAAGCCAAAATAACATTTATTGAGAAAGTAACATGATAGTAAATTGGACAGAGGGATCTACAGCAAAAGACATAAAAAAAAGTAAAGAAAACTGGGTATTCAGACATAACTCCTTTACTGGTTGTCCTGCCTACCAAGACAGGAAAGGCTTTGATTTGAAACAAACAGCTCTGTTGAATGCATGCCTGACACGTCAAACTATGGAAGAGAAGCATAAATATGGGTGATTTCTTGATTTTCTTAAAATGTAGGCAATAAGCACATAAAGAAAGGAAAATTTACCTAGTAAAAACAATATTAATTTGGTGGGGATCAAGTATATTTTTAGTTCAGCACGAAGAGTTCCAGAACAATGATTTACAAAAAAAAAAAAAAAAAATCTTACAGGATCTGCTGTTGTTAATGGTCTATAATCCAAACTTCCTCTAAAGTCTCGGATCATACACATAATTTCATAATTTGGGTTTGTAGCATCAACATCCTATAAGAAGACAAAGAGAATCATCATTTATTATAATTATAGTAATGTGGTTATTTGTTGCATTTGTTATATATGGTTTGAAAATTAAAATTAAATAGATCAGCACCATTTGCCATAGCTAAGCCCACACTCAAACTTAAAATGTGATACAATTTAGTTTCAGTTGTGACTTATCACATGCTTAGAAATCACTTTCATATTAAAATATAATTTTGTTAGTCTACACGCATTGTGTTCTTCTTGAAAAGTATTTATTTATGTATTTATTTATTTATGAGAGGAGAAGGGAGGGAGAAAGGGAAAGAAACATCCATGTGAGAAACCCCAATCAGTTGCCTCTCACGCACACCAGACCAGGGACTGAACCTGAAACCGAAACACGTGTCCTGACCAGGAACCAAACCTATGAATTTTTGCTTTGCAGGAAGATGCCCAACCAACGGAGCCACACTGGTCAGGGACCATTCTGTTAATTCTAAATCACACATTCCTCATTAAAGCCACCCTTGACCTATTTCAAAAATTCATCTGTTATACATAAACCTTAGTTATCCTAGAAAATGGAGCAAAGGAGAAATAGTGCTCATCTTAAATAGTAGAAAAATTCATTTAGTCAGATTCTTCTTAGTTTTTAACCCAGTGTCAACAAGTAGAAATATGGATTCATTTATGTTCATTTCCTATTTTTGTTGGCTCTCTTAAAAAAAAAGCAAAACTAAGGCATGGAAAAACAGCTCCAAAACGACAGGACACAGAATTTAAAGGAATCAAAAGCCAAGATAATTTTTTAAATCGTAATCATTCAGATTATCAAATACTGACTGCTGTGGAGGAGAGAATGTTCTTTGACATGACCACTTCCTGACCCTGTCTTGTCACTGCTGCTGACTCTCCCACTATATTCAGATACGTGTTACTAGATAAGGCCCAGTGATGCTTCCCCTAAAGTTTAGGGTCCCCCCTAAACAGGCCCTTGGCCCTATCCTGGGCAAGTATGTAAAGCATTTTCACCTCATCTGGGGCAAGTCACATGCCAGCATCCCTATCCATCCTACCCTGTCCTATAAAACACCTTAGCCCCTGCCACATGATGGGTAATATCCATACCTTCTTGTCCCTCACCAAGACACACCTCACTCATAAGTTCCCTAAATAAACTTTTAATGTAATGATGGAGTTGGCAGCCTCTCTTTTTTTGGTTTCTTGGCCTTGGGGAAAACATAATAACTAAAATTTACTTTTTTGTAAAAACTGAGAAAATTCAAATTAAGATATAATAAAGAGCAATAGTTACCAGCCTGTCCCAGGCATGGGTAATAAATTACTGAACATTCTAAGAAGTCATATTTTTTCATACACCATATGCAGATTTGCTTTGAATATAATTAAAGTTCAATACTGTTAATGAAACTTACTTTCAAGTAATTTTCTAGGAAATAATACCAACTATGTCATTTGAGAAGCAGTATATAAAGTGACAATTAAGATCACAAAGAGATGTGACAATATTACGAAGTACCCACAGGAAACACCAGGTGGCATCTGTGCTAAGTTATCAGTAGATCTATCTTTTTTGTGAAATTTTTATTTCAAAATCCACTGGTCACTCTCAGATTATCTTCAGATACAGGCTGATTTTCTCAGGATGAATATTATAATGGTTTTAAAATTCCCAAACACAACATCTTTATGATTAAGGCCATTTGAACATACTCCTAAATTTTTTTTTTAAATCCTGTTTTTTTTTTTAGAGAAAATAAATTCTGAGCACACAATATAAACACACTGGAAGAGTTTTATGTACAACAACAGAATGTCTAATATGTGAACATCTGTAGAAAGATGAAAGACCAGTTATCTATGTAATTTTTCTAATGCTCATAAATAGTTTTGCTACCATCTAAAAAAAACAAAAGGGGCACAACACAAGATACCACTTTCAATATCTAGTACAAATCAAAACACAAAGAATTTATCCACTTTCAGTGTGCTATGTTGACCTTATTATTAACCATGCAAAAACAATAATTTATAACATAATCATGTACTTTAACTGAATATTCTTCTAAATGACGTATTTTTAGATATTTCTAAAGTCAGAATCCTATTATTCTTGCATCAGAGTTCTGTACCCAATAGCTTATTATTCAAAATGGAGCACACTTTAAGACTAATACATACCCACTAAAACATGAAAAGTACATGTAATGAAATCCATTATAACTTATCTTCACAAGATTTTATATTATTCCTCAATATCAATTTAATGAACTATATTGAAATCTTTAAATGAACACAATTACTTTTTCCTAAGTCAATTACTTTCACTGACAGTCTAATCTTCAGTTGGTACATAAATAAAACGTGTTTCCGTTACAAACCTGAGCTCTTTTTTCTCTTAGTTCTTGTTGTTGTAGTCTCCTTTTTTCTCGCTTTTCTTGTAACTTTTCTACTTCTTTCACACAATTAGATTTTCTACGTGCTGAAAGGAAAAGATACGCTGTAGAAGCATAGTTTTCTTTTTCAGAGTACTGTACCTATACACAAAATTTTATGTATAATACCACTACGTAACCAAAAGAAAGTACACAGTGACAAAGCATGCCTATTAACAACTATGTACACTTTATGAGCTGCTTTAACAAAACTAGGAACAGGACAATATACAAATAAGAGTCAAGAAAAATGACTCTGGAACATACTGATACATGTCATCTCTTGGTTTAGAATCACAGATCTTTGAAGCAAGTGTAAGGATTTCTGGTATGTCTGTCAAATTATCATCTGCCCAGAATTTTAAATTCAAAGCAACTGAAATATTTATAAGTTTTATAGTAATTTTTTTCTCCAAAATATACAATAGAAAACCCAATTAAAAAACTAAACTAACAAGAAAAAAAATTTTTTCCACAGTGGTAAAATGAAACCTTCAATCAAGTTGGTAATTAGACTGTTTACCATTTCAGGACTTATAAAGATGACCAAGAGAGAATACATGTATTCCTAAAATGACTGAATCCTTGATACATGATTTACATACAAGGGGGTCCAAATTCCTTTTTTGCAGCTTGAACTGGAGATATATCTGAAACACTACCATTCTGTTGTGCAGAAGAAGACTGTTCAGGAAGCTGACTAGGCCGTGCACGTGCAGAACCAACCACTGTAAGTAAAAGATAAATTTTTAATTCAGAACAAAAAATTCGTAAAAGTAAACCTTAGTAATATGAAGAGACATATCTGAAAAGAAATGATATTTAAAAGCTGCATTAGCAAAATGCCAGATTTTCTACTGATGTGTACATAAACAGAATATATAACAATTCTGTTTAATAAACTGATAAGCTAAGAGGTTTTTGGCATAATTTGTGCAGACTTAGGTGCCACCAATGTAGTTTTAATGAAAAACTCAATCTGAATAATTTATATAAAAACTAAAGCCAAGCTCAATTTTTAATAAAAAATATAATTGTGCAAAATATGAATGTTAAATGCATTTCATTTTGAAAAATTTACACAATTCAGAACTACAGAAAGTAAAAACTTAAGTTCTTTAACCCTCCCTATATTCCAAATCCAATTCTTTGCTCCTCAAATATGCAAAATTTGTTTTAAAATTTTTTATAAGATGGTATTTATTTATTTTAGAGCAAGGGTAAAGAAGGAAGAAAGAGAAGGAAAGAAGCATCAACCTGTGGTTGCCTCTCATGTACCCCCCACCAGGGACCTGGCCCTGAAACCCAGGCATGTGCCCTGACTCGGAATCGAACCAGCGAACTTTTGGCTCACAGGCTAAGTGCTCAGTCCACTAAGTCACTCCAGACATGGCTGCAACATTTAAGCAGAGAATTTCCTACTGTGGTTGTTAAAAAGTTGAAAAAGACATATAAATGTAAATATTACATTTTACAAAGAAATACAAATTTTCACAAGATGCAAAGGACAGTGTGTAAAGTACTGGATTTCCCTCTACTTCCGGTCTCTCCTCCAGTGCCTATGTCTGTCTTTTTTCTGCATGTATGGATAAAAATCCATACATACATACAGAAAATATCACTATTAGAAAGTACATGTTGAACTCCTGAATAGTAAATAAGAAATTAACTATATATCTCCTGTTCGAAAATATATGTAAGACCTACAGTTAACTAAAATTTATACCTGTTCAACTTTTTAGTTGACTCCAAAGTTACCACTAACTCTTTTTTTGAAGCTTATTAGCAAAAAACTTATGTATAATGTCATGATTAAATTTTCTCTTGTGAAATTAATCAAGTGACTAGTTCCTTATTCCCTACTTTATCATAATACTCTCCTAAAACCCCCAAAATTATCGGGTATATGAAATGAATCAGAAATTCATCACTTACCTTTATGAATCTACATTATTGTATTAGGAAATCAAGATACTGATGTTAAAATTAGCCATGTAAAGTTTAAATAAACAGTACTGTCAAGGGTAGTATTTGCTTTTGATTTACCTTGTTAAGGCCAACAGGCAAAATTAATAAAATTCTACTTTACCTCTATTATCTCTTGGAGGAGGGTCATTCTTAATAGAAGCCACAGTCCGTCGATTCTATAACAGAGAAATATTCATGTTACTGTCTCTCTTTACTCCTTATCAATACATCATAATCAGCTTCCTTTAATTAAACAAAATTAGGTGGACTTAAATGGAGAAAAACTATAAATAATCTTCTAATGAATTACTGCTTTTAATATTCAAGTTTCTTTATAAGTATTCTGTGTACCCCAATATATTCAGAAACAATGAGCTTGGCACTGTCCTAAGAATTTTATATGTATTAATTCATTTAATCTTCACAACAACACTATAAATTCATTGTTATTCCTAGTCCAGTTTCATAGAAGAGGAAACTGAAGCAATTTCACTCAAGTGTGCACTTTTAATCATCATGTTATCCTGCCAAAACTATGTAACACATTTCATATTTGGATGTCAGGGCAATTAATAAAATACCAATTTTAGACAACTTACAGTCCATTGTTAAACTAAAACACCAAAACGCAATGAGATGTACACTCTTAGTTATATATACTAAAAGGTTTCATTAACTGCATAGATTAGGGCAGTAGATTTTTGTGCTATTATTTATTTACCAAGATTTCAGTTTATTTACTTAAAAGAGATACCAAATAATGCAGTGGTTCTCAACACTAACAGTACACTCAAATCTTATGGGTACTATGGAAAAGGTACCAATGCTAGAGCCTTTCTTTAAATAAAACTAATTTCTGATAACAGGACTAGCAATAAATATTTAAAAAATTTTTCCCAAGTTATTCTAATGCACCGCAAATGTTGCTAATGACACAGTCAGAGGTAAAAACTATGAAGATCCTTCAGACTGTGAAGCCAACTACACAAAATCATCTCCTTACAAGTGGTAACTAATGATCTCTAAGCAGTGACTCTCAATATGCTGAAATTATATGAACTGAAAATCTGCCTTATGTTTACATGCATGGTTTTAAAAGCAGGTTTTATTGATATTGTTAACCTTCTATGTATTATTTCCCTGTAAGATAGGGAGTCCCTATAGGGGAGTAGTCCCCAACCTCTTTGGCACCAGAGACCAGTTTTTCCACAGACCTGGGGGTGGGGGGAAACACATGTCATATTAAAGCCATGTCATATTCATCTTTGTAAGTGAAAAATCAACAATGTAGAAAATCAACAAATGCCTGTTAAACACACAAAGAAACTGTAGATTCAACAACTTTTAGGAACTACTTAGTTTAAAAAGTTGTATTTTGATAGAAAATTTTAACAGTGAGAAGTTTCAATAGCAATGAAGCAGAATTATCTTTTAAAATAAAAAAAATGCCTTTTATTTTTATATAAATAAAACTGTTAGGAAGATATAGCAGGGTTTTAAAATTTATTTTCACAGATAATACAGAAATAGGTAAACTACACTGTCATTTCCCATCTTTCCTTGATAAACTTGAAATGAGCAGAATTACTATTCCAAAACACAATTGGAAACGGAATTTATTATGAATAATAAACATTCTTCCTTATCAAAGTCATTTGTATTCACTCAACAAACACTGATGAGCAAATTGTTTTAACCCATATCTCCTGTGAAGCTATCAGTTTTAGGAAAAATCCTAATCAGGCAAGAAATCTCTAGAATTTTATTTAATAATTGTTGTAACTGTGAAATAGACAACCTCAACCCTTGAAAGTATGTGTGTACATACATGCATGTGAATGGTAGAAAGCACTGAGGTTTGTTTTAAAACAAAACAAATAACCCTACAGCCTGCCACTTTCAAACCATAACACACACACAACACACATGTACAGACACACTCCCCGCTCTGAATTTTCATTACTAACCTTTACAATTTTGTTCACTTTGGCTGAGGATGTTGGAGGTGGAGGTGTTTCTGGACTGGGTTCAATTTCTTCATCAGGTACAAGGTCGGGGTTAAGTGAAAAGATGCTCTCCAAGTCAATCTGTTTTAAAAACCACATGTATTTTGAGAGTCTATTTTGACAATTAAGCTTTTATTTTTCAAATACATTTACAGAGAATAAATGTTAAATAATTTTAGCCTAATGAATGGTATTGCTTCAAAAACCAGATGACCTAGAATTATAACTCACATATAATTAAAGAATCTCTCCTAAAATTGCATTCTGTGGTCTTGATTATTTGTTCAATCACCTAAGATATGCAGGAGAAAGCTACCTTTCTTTGAGTGAAATTTTTTAATCATTTGAAAGCTTTCAAAGAATGATACATGTACTACACAAAAATTATACATTTTTGTTTTGTTTTATATTCAAAACTTAACTGCAGGACTACAAATAAAATTTAATCCAGTGATCTTACCTCTTTGCCTTTTGTATCTCCATTTTCTATCCATTCAACAGTTACGCTTTCATTATCTTCATTTAAAGATGTTACCATTGCCTGATGTATTCGGCCTAAGTAAAAATAAAATACACATTTTTAAAATTTATTTACTTTTAGAAAGAAGAAAAGGAAGGGAGAAAAAGCAAGTTAACCAGTTGCTTCTCTCATGCCCCCAGCTAGGGACCTGGCCTGCAAACCCAGCCATATGCCCTGACTGGGAATTGAACCTTTCAGTTGGCAGGCCAGCACTCAATCCACTAAGCCACTCCAGCCAGGGCCACATTTTTTAAATGTCATAAATTATGGAATGCCTAACACTGTCATATACAATTTTATAATTTACAAACTATTAAGACTATCATAATGCTTTCTTATAAGGAATTTCCCATAGACTCTCAGGATTAGGGAATGAACTTTATTGGTGGCAAATCAAAATTTACTACTTGTCAAGACCAGGAACTCAAGAAATTGTAATACATTTAAAAGTTTATTTTCAGCATACGTGATAAAAGGTTACACCATGGCACAGAATATCTAAATTTTTACACTGTTAAACAGTTATAGTTAGTAGAAAGTTTCGTTATTAGAAGCCAATGATGATTCTGTTGAACATAGAAAAATATTCATAAAGCAATTTTAATACCATACTGATATAAAGTACTTTTTTCTCATTTTACACAAATTAATGATATTAATGTAGTTATTGAGAAAAGGAATCAGAGTCCAAAAAAGTCAGGAAATGCTAATCTAAAATGTTCTTTTTCTGCAAGTTGCCTATCAAAATCCACCCTACTCCTTACTTTCTCTCTTGATTCTAACATTTACCATCCAAGGAAAGAACATTATATGTAATGTATTAAACTTGTTTCCCCTCTCTTAATAGGTTGTGGCTGTTAGTCTGTTAATAACTATAGATCTAAGTAATCACATTTATTATTACATAACATGTCATTTTTATCCTGGCTTATTTAATACTTACTGATGGTCACTGAGGTTATGTGCAATTTTTTTACTGTTATATACATTGCAATGAAGACTGTTACTGCACATTTGTCATTACATACTTGTTAGATTATGTCTTTGGGATAAATTCCTAAAAGCAGATCAACAAGTAGTGTGTGTGTGTGTGTGTGTGTGTGTGTGTGTACAGTTGACCCTCGAACATCATGGGGGTTAGGGGTGCTGACCCCCAACCCCATAGTGGAAAATCTGTGTATAACTTTTAACTACCCAAGAACTTAGTTGTCCCTCAGTACCTGTAGGATATTCATTTTCAGATTTTGCAGACCAAAATCTGCAGTTTGGAAACAGTATAATATTTAGTGAAAAAAAATCCATGTATAAGTGAAACTGCAGTTCAAACCTGCATTGTTCAAGAATCAACTGCACACATATGTACACATATACATATATATATTTTACTTATTTATTTTTACCTTACCCATCCATTTGATTATTAGTCAAGTAAGGATAGAAAGTATTTATTACATAGCTCCACCTTTAATATTATGTAATAAAATACTGAACATGGAATTTTTATATGTATTCCCTAAATAAATTCCTTGGGGCATCTATAACATACCTTAGGATAATTTATAGTTATTTAAATATCTTTAAAAACACTAATATATAGTACATAAACAATAATATTAAAATAACAAGGCACACAATATATTAAAAACCATGAACACATAATTTTATAAGTATTGTTATATATGAAATTACTGTCAATCAATATCTTTTCTATATGGGCTCATAAAAATCTGAAGAATAAATGAATATGATCTTGTTTCAAAAATTCAAGTATTAAAGATATAAGTACTTTCAAGTCATATATTGGTGCTCTTTTAAAAACTAAAATATATACTGGCATTTTTTCAATGACAGACTAATATAATAATTAACTGTATAGCATTTCATAAAAGAAATGTATTATCATTTAATTATTTCTTTACTAATAGTAATTAAAATTGTTTCCAACACTTTGTCATTAAAAGATGTTGCACGAGTATCTGTACACAGGTGTGAATGTTTTCGTAAATAAAATTTCTATAAGCAGAAATAATGGGTCCATGAAGTTAAAACTGGTATTTCAAAACTGCCCTCCATTTACCTTCCTACCAACAATGGGACCTATTCCTCTAAACCCTCATGTAATGCCCACTGGTAGGGACAAAAAAGATGACTGCAACAGAAGTTTGGGGGAAAGTGATGTGTTTTAATATAAAACACGGATATAATTTCGTCATAGGAAATGATCCCTAAGAAGATATACATGAACACCAGACTACCATAAAGAATAACTTGTAGCAGGAAATGGAGAGGCTCTGGTTGAGGCCACAGAAGAAAGGAGTACAGATAGGGGTTTTTACACAATTAGCAAGAGAGTTACCGCAATGAGAATGGGGGGAAAAATGTGCATGTTCCAAAAGGCAAGACCAACACCACCACTGCTAGAGTTAAGCATCTACCACAATATCCCAACTATCCCTAAGGAGAGCGGAGTGACACAGAGTACTGATAACTAGGTGTGTGAGAAGAGACAAACCAGAGGCGCAAAATCTGTTTTAGGACTACAGGCCACAATTTCACAGGGACCTAAATCTCTAAAAACAGCCCAGAGAAATTAGCAATGGATAGATTAGCAGAGGATAAAGAAAACCAAAGAGATAACAGAGTACCAGCAATCATTTCAATACTGGCACCTTCACAACTTCAATGACCAACGGCAGACCTTCAGAAAGCCTTAAGACACAAGTAGCCATAGCTGAGTCAAAAGCAGGTGATCCACCAGTTAAGACTAAGCCCTAAAAGTTTAGCAGGGTGGCACTGAGAAAATGCTGGCTTACTGCTATCATGGTCCAGTTTATTCACTCAAGAGTAAATAAAAATGAAATTCCGGCAATAAGAAATGACTAAAAAGCCTTGGAGCTGAAGAAAGTGTTTGCTGTCTGACAATGGATCAGATCAGTAAAAATATCTGACATACCTATGTAGCATGGAATTTTTATTCTTTTTATTAAAATGTTTCTTAAAAAATGTAAGCCTGACTTTTCCCAATATGCCTTTCAAGTTTTCAATACAAGTTGTTTTATATATGGTTCAATTAAGATACATTCAAATACCTCATCTTTAATTGTAATGAAAGAGTAAGCACAAAGGTGTTAATAAAACAAAAAGAAGGACAGATATACATGAGATTTTTTCAAAGGAAAAGAAACACTGATTTAGTGATAACAGGTATCATAGGAAAGGTTTGAGCCTGGATGACTGGAAAAGTGCTACTAGTGGCAAAACAATGAGATACTTTATCCAAAGTCTCGGTTGTTAATAGGAAGCACATGAGCGTGCTAATAAGACAACTACAGATACAGAAGTCAAGCTCAGACACAAATCAGAATTGTAAATATCTTTCCCTAGAACCTGAGACAATATTCCCATATGGCCTTCCAAATACCACCCCATTTTTCTGGTTTGAGAAAATCCCTGTACTTCACCCCTACTAACACTGTCCTTTGACTCTCTGATTCCCTATTTACTTCATTGTAAATTATATCATAAATACTTCTACATTTAAAAAAATAGGGCAAACCAGCAGCCAAGTTAAGAATCAGTATCTCTGAAACCAGGTATGTCCCCCCTCCCTTAAATCTCCCTCTCCTTGCCCCTAACACCTCCACCAAAAGGAACGACTGCTATCCTGTTACCTGAAGTAAGTAATACTGTGTCTTTCCTCTGTAGTTTCACAACTTGTAAATGTAACACACACAAAAATATAAACAGTTTGCCTATTTTAATCTATGTATAAATGGACTGACACTACTTTAAGATGTGCACAACACTGTATTTCAAAGATACATTTATATCATTGCATATAAGTATAGTTCACTCATTTCTAGTACATATAAATATGCCAAAATTTATCTATTCTTCTGTTGGTGGACATTTGTCATGCTTTTACTATTTGGATTAATAGTGCTATAAGCATTCTTACATGTGAGCTGATACAAATATGCAAGAATTTCTCTGGAATATATAACAAGGAAATAAAATATAGAATACACACATATAACTTTTCTAGTTAGTACCACAATAGTTTCAATACTAGCTGTGCCTGTAACTATTTGTAATCCCACTAGCAACTATTTCACGTCTACAATATTAGTATCTGTCAGATTTAATGACTCATATCGTGATTCTGAGGTTGTGCCTGTTTTTGTGTTTGTTGAGTATTCAAGCCTTTTTTCCTCCAAAGTCATGGCTTTTCTCACTTTGTTTATGGTGTCCTTCTGATGACCTGAAGTTCTTAACTTTACTGAAGTCAAATATGTATCTCAATTATCGCTTTTTGTGTCATAAAATTCTTCCAAGACCCACGTCATTTAAGCTAGCTTCTTCTAGCAAGGGGTGTCCAAAATTTTGATGCCTCTGGGCCAAAACTGTGATGGCACACTGGAAGAAGAGTTGTCTTTGGCCACACATTAAATACATAAACACTAACAAAAAGTAATGAGCAAAAAAAAGATTTTAAGTAAATTTAAAAACTTGTGTTGGGCCGCATGTACGGGCACCCTGGGCTGTGCGCTGCCCGCAGACTACAACTTGGATGTCCCTGTGTTTACAAAGTCTCTCTCTCTCTTTTTTTACAAGTACCTTTTTTTTAAAGGATTTTATTTATTTATTTTGAGAGAGAAAGAAGTGAGGGGGAAAGAGAAGGAGAGAAACATCAATGTGTGGATGCCTCTTGCATGCCCCCTATTGGAGACATGGCCCAAAACCCAGACATGTGCCCAGACTAGGAATCGAACCTGCACTGGTTTGGTTCACAGGTCTGTACTCAGTCCACTGAGCCACACCAGCTAGAGCTATACCCTTGAACCATGCTTCCATTAAGTGTGTTGATTTCTTTACACAGTTGTCCTTATGTAGTGAACACATAGTTTATTACTTTCTGAGTAACTAGGGAATCAAAATTTTAAATTGTAAAATGTCACTAAACAATTCCCACATATAGAAAACAATCGGATTTAACAGACAATAAATAGCATTTTGCCATGTTTGATTTTTGATAAAGCTCGTGCATCCTTTTTCTTAAAAAAGGTATTATTTATTTACTTTTAGACAGAGGGGAAGACAGAAGAAAGAGAGGGAGAGAAACATCAATGTGTGGATGCCTCTCATATGCCCCATACTGGGGACCTGGCCCTCAACTCAGTCATGTGCCCTGACTGGGAATTGAACTGTTGACCCTTTGGTTTGCAGGCCTGCACTCAATCCACTGAGCCAACCAGCCCAAGCTACAAAGCCTTTTATATTCAAGACTGTAATCCATTGTCATTTTGATCTTTCAGACTGGTAACATGATTTCCATTTCCCCCTCCATGGAAAACATTCTATCTAGCTCCACTTCCAGAAAAGCCCTTTCTTCTACTTATCTGCAGCACTGTCAAATCTCTAACTTGCAAGCATAAGTCTATTTCTATGTTCTTTAACCAAAATTACACTGTCTTAATTATTATACCTTTGCAATTATGTCCTGCTATGTGGTAAAATAAGCCTTCCTGCCCATTTGTTCATTAACAGTCTGATATTCTTAGTTTTTTGCAAGTCTGTATAAATTTCAGAACCATCTTGTCAAGTTCCAAAAATCAAATAAAGTAACAACAACAAAAAACACCCACTATTAAGAGTTTTAATTGGAACAACAGCGAATTATTATGTTTTGAATTTTTAATCATTGATCAAAAACAATACTGACCAGCAGTTTTCCTTTCTCATTCCAACCTTATTCTGAAATATTGTGCAAAATCAGAATTATCTGAACCTTGAGTGTTTGGTAGGAACTGGTTAAAACCATCTTGACTTAGGATTTTATTTGTGAGAAAATTCAGTATCCTTAATTCCATAATTATGGAATTATCACAGTTTTCTATGGACTGTTACAATAATTTTACTTTTTAAAGGAACTTTAGACAAGTTTACACATTTGGGGCATGAAGCTGTTCATAATGTATGAAGCTGTTCATATGTTGAATGCCCATGGCATCTTTCTCATTCCTAATTTTTTAACTTTTTTCTTTATAAATCTCACCTAAGATTCACCAATTCTGTCCTTTCCAAGAACACACTTGGTTTTGTTGAGACCATTCACTGTTATTAAATGTTGAATTACTGTTTTAGTATTTTTATCAACTTACTTTGGGCATATTTTGATATTTTTTCCTTTAAGTCTTCTTCACCGTTTTTTCCACATAAGCAATTACACTACTCATTTTTCCCCCAAAAATACTTTAGCAGCATCTTATTTAGTTCAAACTATTTCCTTATTTTCTTTATCATTTTTTATTGCTATTCTATTACAGTTGTCCCAGTATTCCCCCCTTTGCCCTCCTCTGCCCATCCCACCCCTCAATCCTGCAGTCACCCCACAATGTTGTCCATGTCCCTGGGTCACTCCTACATGGCCCTTCTCCTTCTTTCCACCAGTATTCTCCTCCTCCCTTCCCTCTGGTCACTGTTAGTCTGTTCTGTGTTTCTGTGCCTGTGGTTCTATTTTGTTCATTAGTTTATTTTGTTTCTTTTCTTCATTAGATTCTTCTTACAGGTGAGATTGTATGGTATGTCTTTTATCAACTGGATTATTTTACTTAGCACAATATTCTCCAGTTCCTTCTATGTTGTCACAAAAGGTAGGAGTTCCTTTCTTTCTTCTGTGTAGTATTCCATTGTATAAATGTACCGGTTTTTTAAAAATGTATTTTATTCATTATGCTATTACACTTGTTCCATTCCCCCCATATTCCCCTCCGCTCTGCACCCCCACCAACTGCACTGCCCCTCCTTAGTTCACGTCTATGGGTTGTACACACAAGTTCTTTAGCATCCACATTTCCTACACTACTCTTAAACTCCCCGTCTATTTTGTACCTATCATTTATGCTTCTTCTTCCCTGTACCTTTTCCTCCATTCCCCTCTGCCATTACCACTGATAACCCTCCCTGTGATCTCCATTTCTGTGGTTCTGTTCCTGTTCCAGTTGTTTGCTTAGTTTGTTTGGGTTGGTTTTTTTTGGTTTGGTTGTTGACAGTTGTGAGTTTGTTATCATTTTACTGTTTATAGTTTTGATCTTCGCTTTTTCTTAGCTAAGTTCCTTTAACATTTCATATAATAAGGGTTGGGTCATGATGAACTCCTTTAACTTGACCTTATTTGGGGAGCACTGCATCTGCCCTTCCATTCTAAATGATAGCTTTGCTGCATAGAGTAATCTTGGATGTACATCCCTGCCTTTCATGACTTCAAATACTTTTTTCCTGCCCTTTCTTGCCTATTATGTTTCTTTTGAGAAATCAGCTGACAGTATTATGGGAGCTCCTTTGTAGGTAACTGTCTCCTTTTGCTGCTTTTAAGATTCTCTCCTCTTTAATCTTGGGTAATGTGATTATGATGTGCCTTGGTGTGTGCTTCCTTAGATCCAACTTCTTTGGGACTCTCTGAGCTTCCTGGACTTTCTGGAAGTCTATTTCCTTGGCCAGATTGGGGAAGTTCATTATTTTTTCAAATAAGTTTTCAATTTCCTGCTCTTTCTCTCTCCTTCCGGCACCCCTATAATTCCAAAGTTGGAGCATTTAAAGTTGTCCTGGAGGTTCCTAAGCCTCTCCACATTTTTTTTTTGAATTTTTCTTTTTTCATTCTGTTCTGGTTGAATGTTTCTTTCTTCCTTCTGGTCCACACCATTGATATGAGTCCCAGTTTCCTTCCCATCACTGTTGGCTCCCTATACATTTGCCTTTATTTCCCATTTCATAGCCTTCAATTTTTCTTCTATTTTGTAACCATATCAACCATTTCTGTGAGCATCCTGACTACCAGTGTTTTGAACTGTGCATCTGATAGGCTGGCTATCTTGGCATTACTTAGTTCTATTTTTTTCTGGAGCCTTGATCTGTTCTTTCATTTCAGCCTCTTTTTGTTTTGACATACCTGGTACGTAGTAAGGGACAGAGCCTTAGGTGTTCACCAGGGTGGGGCAACCCAAGTAGCTGTATCTTGGCGCTGTATGTGGGGCAGAAGAGTCCCAAGAAGGAACAGTGCTGCTTGCTTGGCTCTCTGCCAGCTTTCAGCCACTTCCCCCACTACCCACAAGTAAATTGGGCCTTTCTGATTCTGGGTGGGTGGATTTGTGTGCATTCTAGGACCCTGTGGGTCTCTCAACTGAACTCTCCTGTGAGGCTGTTTCTCCTGCTGCCACAACCCCCCACGGATGTTTCCAGTCACAGGTTTTGAGGCTCCATCTCCCTGTGGTGGAACCCTGGGTTGTATGGTCTGTCTCCCCAGTTGTTCCCTCTGGTTTATCCACACACAAATGTGGGGCCTCCCTGTCCCCCAACTGCCACCTTGCCAGGTGTCCTCTCTGCCTTAGCTGCCCATCTCTGCCCCCCCTACCTGTCTGAATGAACGTTTCTTTAACTCCTTGTTTGTTGGACTTCCATACGGTTCATTTTCCAGCAGTCCTGGTTGGTTGTTTTTTAAAAAATTTGTTGCCCTTCCTTTGGTTGTAGAAGAGGCACAGTGCATCTACCTACGCCTCCTTCGTAGCTGGAAATCCTAAACATACCAGTTTTTGATCCACTCATTTATTGATGGGCCTTTGGCTGTTTCTAGCACTTGGCTATTGTAAACTGTGCTGCTATGAACACATTGGGGTGCATAGGTTCTTTTGGATTGGTGTTTCAGGGTTCTTAGGGTATAATCCCAGCAGTGGAATCACTGGGTCAAAAGGCAGTTCTATTTTTAGTTTTGTGGGGATATTCCATAGTTTTCCACAGTGGCTGCACCAGTCAGTCATCCCACCAACGAGTACACTTGGGTTCCCTTTTCTCCACACCCTTCCAGCATTTGTTGCTTGTTGATTTATTAATGATCTAGTTTTCTTTATGATTCCTGACTCTAGGCATTCCTGTTAATGGTTTCCAAAGGTGAGATGCCAGATGAATCAGAATGAAGAAAGCCAAAAAAATTGGTATGACTTCCCCTGTACACAGTGGCAGAGTATCAATCCCTGTATTTCTGTAATACTTTACTTACACTGGACTGCCTCCCTTGGAGGAAAATTTCCTATAAACTTAGCTCCGGGGAGCAAATAAGCAGCAATTTTTTACTGACATCTGTTAAGAGGAGCCATACAAGTTTCTGTCTTCAAACAATGAATGTGATTCTCTGATTTTTTAAAATTTGGTTTCCCTAATCATTTTACAGAGTCAATATTCTGTAGTCCTTGCCTGCTCAGCCTGCCTCACCCAGGCCTGAGTATTTCCAATCTGTTTCTGCTCCCTCCTGATACCACAGCTATGGCTTTTTTTTTAATGTATGTGAGGCAGAAAGATACCAATACATGAACTGCATTGTACTATTTTGACCAGAAGCCCCAATCCACCTTTAAGTCATACATCATATTGACAGAAAATGGAAATCAGATCTAAAAAACTGTAAGTTCACACTATTATATAAAATCAACACTATACTATAAATTATAACTGTATAGTTTCAAAACTATGATTTTTTTAAAACAAAAAATCTGGAGACATTTAAAAGTTTCCAGCTTTATTTCAATATACTTGCAAAGATAAATTACAGTGTAGAAAATGTCATTTGTTAAGAGTGAAATACAAAAAAGTACTTGAAAAGAGTTTTGGAAGTACAACATCCCTTCAACCATTTTCCCAGTACAAGACCTCTGGGTGTTTAATTAATACCCAACCTTCATAAAACTTATCTTTCAGTGCAAGATACTTTGGCCAATGTTTAGATAGGATAAGGTTTATATTTGTATATGCCAAAACTCAATTCACATTTTAAACAAAAGGGTGTGCAAGAAAAGTTCTGAGTTACATTCCAAATATAATGGAAAGATGGTCAGAATATTAAAAAGCACACAAAGTACCAAAGTGTAGGCACAGGATGATGTGTGAGCTATTTTCTGGCACTGTATGCTTGTCCTGAATATATTTCCACAGCCTCTCATATTTATTTAGTCCTTGTTTTGCCTACTATTAAATGAGTCTTAAAATGTTTAAGGAAATGTAAAAAGAAAACTCTGGGATGGGCAAAACACAATTATAATAGAAGAAAAGATTTTACTGCATATAAAATTGATCTGCTCCCCTTATTATTTCTTAAACATGACAGTATTTTATTTATATGTAGGTGATTTATAAAAAAGTGTCACACATTTCAAATTGGTTATAGAATTTGGGTTGAAAATTAACAATATAATTTTTCCCATTTAAAATAAAGGCAAATAGGCTCCCAGTCAGCATTTTCATACACATCTGCTTTTCAGAAACAAATTGTGACCTCAGTGGATAAAGACTGTATCGTTTAAAAACATGATACGCACATGTTTCTGCTACTGAAAACAGACTTTTAAAATACAATCAAATTATAGGAGAACCACAGTAATTCTAAGGAAAAAAAATCACAATGTGTCCATTTGACCATTTCATAACCTAAAAGAACAATTTCATATGGTTCAGCATGCAAATGTAAAATTTACCCCAAATTTAGATGCCAGGAAAATATATAAAAATATTACCTGCTAAATCAAATCACACACACACATGCGCGTGTGTGTGTATTCAAAAGCATAACTTTTATTTCAAAGGCACTTTATACTTAGTCCATTTACAAAATATCACAACAGCACAGATGGAGAGCATCCATGAGAGCATTATGCTGAGTGAAATTAGCTAAGCGGTGAAAGACAAATACCATATGATCTCACCTATAACAGGAACCTAATGAACAAAACAAACAAACAAGCAAAATAGAACCAGAGACACGCAAACAAGGAACAAACTGACAGGGACCAGAGGGAAGGGGGGAGGGGGATAAAGGAAGAAAGTAGGGGAAGGGCCTACCGTATTTTGCTGGGTATAATGTGCAATTTTTTTGCCTAAATTTTTGAAAGAAAAATAAAGACATACATTATACACGGGACAGTACTTATTCCCATATCTATATAAATGTTTTTAGTTATTTTATTTATGCTTATAATGTAATGTAGGTATTGAAGATGACATTTCTGATATTGACAGTGACAAAGAGTTCTTGCCCTTCTATGATGGATAAATATCATAAATTTTTAACTAGTGCATAAAATTTCTTGTACCATAATATGCTCAAAAATAAATGCTAAAATTCCTTTACAATACAAAAAACAATTAAATATAAATAAATAAAAATTGAATTAAAAACTAAAACAAAAGATCTTTTTCCTGAAAGTTTAGGCCAAAAACATGAGTGTGCATTATACACAGGAGAGCATTATACACAGCAAAATATCGTAAAGAACATATATAAATGACCCATGGACAAAAGGGTGGGGATTGACTGTGGGAAGGTAGACGGGGCATGGGAGAGCAACAGGGGAAAATTGGGACAACTGTAATAGAACAACAATTAAAAAAGATTTTAAGCATATTAAACACGGCATCTTTAAAGTAAGTTTAATATATAAAATTTTTTTTTAAAACAGATACAAAGCCCTGGCTGGTGTGGCTCAGTGGACTGAGTGCCAGCCTGCAAACCAAAGAAAGGGTCACTGGTTCAATTCCCAGTCAAGGCACCTGCCTGGGGTGCATGCAGGCCAATAGGGGGCACATGAGAGACAACCACAACAGATGCTTCTTTAACTGTCTTGTTCCCTCCCTTCCCTCTGTCTAAAAAGAAATAAAATCTTTAAAAATAAAAAACACATACAGGGAAAAAATATTTTTACATGATTTAAATCTCAACTTTTTGTTATGGTGAAATCAAAGAGAATATTTTAGATCTCAAGTTTTTAATATGTTAGTAAATAAGGCAAATGATTTTTAAAAAATAAACCAACAAGTGGCTGAATAGAAGAACAAATGTGAATTCTAGCCACCTCTGCCCCAGTGAACAAAATAACAAATATATTAATTCTGTATTTCAGACTTTCTAACCTTTAAAATTAAGATGGTTACATCAGATTGCTATTAGTGCTATTTAACTTGCCACGAAATCTCACATATTTACTTAGCTGTCAAAAACAACTCTTCCATGCTGACAATTGCCTTTTGGTCTTTGAGAACAGGATCCTATTATATGTTTCCTAGTTCACAGCTGAATTCACAGCAGCTGTGAAGCTAAGAAATGCCAGCAACCAATTAGGGTGGCATAAACCTTGTCTAGCAACTATAATTTGGTTGCAAATGCAAAAGAGCCAAAATAAAACATACAAGAATAAAAAAAAATCACTGGTGAGTATTTTAAAGTCTGAATATTTAAAATGCTGGCAAATATATGTATTTTATTAAAAGGATATAATAGTAGAACATTAGGAAAACATGAAAAAGCAACAATCAATTCTTTTCAGCCCCATGATGCTTTAAAAAAAAGGTTGCTGCTGTTTTTGAGATATGTAGAATTACAAATCTATGTTTAAAAAAATTTTTTTTAATTAAAAAAATTTTTTTAATTTATTTATCCTTACAAGGGAAGGGAAGGAGAGAGGGAGAGAAACATCAATGTATGGTTGCTTCTTGTGCATCCCCTGCTGGGAACTGGCCTGCAACCCAGGCATGTGCCGACTGGGAATTGAACCCATGATCTTTTGGTTCACAGGCCCATGCTCAATCCGCTGAGCTACACCAGCTATGGCCATGCTTTTTAATTTCTAATTACCTAATAGTTGAGGTATGCACTAGCATACATGTGACAAGTCTTCGCTGAAGTAAACATTTTATCAGTCTTCTGGAGCTGTTTCTTATGAAACTTTCTTTTCATACTTCTAAAATGGTAAAACCTTAATAAAAATTTCAAACCCAAATTATGTATGAATGACACAACTACAATAATTAGTAAAAATAGAACCTGAAATCTAAAATTGTTTACAATGGTGATTTCCAAACCCTTTAAAGCTATTAAAATCTATTTTTGTGCATTTAAGATGACAAAAAATTAATGCCCTATAAATATCACTACCTAAAAATACTATTTGCCAGTTTGATTCCAGGTCAGGGCACATGCCTGGGTTGCAGGCCAGGTCCCCTAGTTGGGGGCGTGCGAGACGCAGCCCAATGATGTTTCTCTCGCACCTTGATGGTTCTTCTCTCCCTGCCACACCCCCCCACTAAAAGTGAGTATATAGACTAAAAGTGAGTAATATATAGAGTCTAAAATAAAAATTTAAAAAGTGATCCTAAATAATACATACATACATAAAATACTATTTAATATTAGTAAGTCACTCAAAAATCTAGTAAGTCACTGGGCATTCATGTGTATATAGCCATGTAATGAAACTAATACAGAAATCCAGTTTATATGCTAACGAAATATGTAATTCTCAAGTATATCTATTCTTGATAAAACCTCTAGTAAGCATATTTTTCAAACATAATACCAGTGCATAATTTGAAAGGTTCTTTTTCATTAACTTTAAAAATAGTGATAAAATACAGCTTTCTCCTTTTGTATCTTCAACAAGTGGGGACTAAGGAAAAGAAAACATCAGTATCCATTCTCAGAAGAACAAAAATATAACTATTACTCTGAAATTATAAAATAACACTCAGAACCAGTGTTTGGCAGAATAATGTTATTTCCAGAGGGTAAGTAAAATACATAATAGTCCAGGTGGCTGGTAAACAGATATCTAAAGGAAGCACCTTTTACCAAGTTAGTTCCTACCAGAAGAGAATCTTGATAAATCATGTTTTTCTAATTTTGATATTTTTCAATTATAGTTGACATTCAATATTATCTTAGTCTCGGGGTACAGCACAGTGGTTAGTCATTTAGGTAATTTACAAAGCTGTCTCTCTGATAGGCAGCACCCACCTGACACCATATGTAGTATGATAAATTATCTTAAAATACACCTCAAAACTTTTGGGACTTCATGCGATTAATATAAATCAGTTGTATAGTTAGTTATAAGGACCAAGTGTCAGTATAAAATGCAAATTCAAAAATTTGAGCCCTGGCTGGCATAGCTCAGTGGATTGAGCACAGGCTGTGAACCAAAGGGTTGCAGGGCTCGATTCCCAGTCAGGGCACATGCCTGGGTTGCAGGCCAGGTCCCCAGTGGAGGCCACATGAGAGGCAGCCACATATTGATGTTTCTCTCCCTCTCTTTCTCCCTCCCTTCCCTTCTCTAGGAATAAATAAATAAAGTCTTTAAAAGAAATTTGAGTGCATCTTTCCAAGTAGTCATAGCAAAACACGTTATGTTAATTAATTAGCTTTTCTAAAGAGGTTTGTTTTAAAACTGTCTTTTAAAACAGATACAATTCTTTTCTTCAACTTATTAAAAGGATTCCAAAATGGAAATTTCCAAAATGCAGCTTTAAAATAGGAAGACTAACTGACAATCAAAAAACACTACTAAAAAAGCATTATTCAGAAAATGGAAAGCATTGTTAACTTCACATAATATTTATATATTATTTCTTGCCAAGTACTTCAAAGCAGTTTATAATTAATAACTTATATTTTCTCAAACATTAAATGGCAATCTGTTCCTAGATGCCACTGACCAGGAAATGAGGGCAGAAAAGAATTTGATCTTTGTTGGAGATCATTACAGGAGATGCAGCAGAAGTCAAACTCACAAACTCTGTCTGATGTCCAGGTTTTGTTAGGTAATCTAAGCAGCGATGAAAAGAATCCTTAATGAGGACTATGTAGGCGTCACACCTTCTTCAATAACTTTGGGGGAACAAGAAGCCATTAGAGAAGGACATAAATAATGCCTCAGCTGACACTGGTAACAGTGCTGTTGCTGTTTGGTAAATCCCTTGGGAATGTGACTTTGCCAAACATAGAGACCTTTTGTTTTTGTTTATCACATTTAAGATGTTACTGTTTGTAACTAAATTTACAAAGTTCTAACATTTCCCTTCTTAGACTTTAAACACAAAGCTGGAATTGTGTCACAAGAAGAGAAAAATGAGTATGAAACAGCTAAGAATTTTCATGAAGAAAATACAACTTAATAATGGGACAAACCTCATTCATACAGTAAACTAATTTTCAAATTCTTACCTCCTCTGTCCATTGTTTTGAAATGGATCTGAAAAATTAATATTGCTCAGCTTCTCTGGGGTAACCGGCAAATTGGATCTTTTTAGGATTTTGGTGACGAGTGCATCCATCACACTGCACACTAACAATCTGGTAAATTATCATTCAGAAGGACCCACTGTGCAACTATTTAGAAAATTTCCATCCCAAATTTGCCAAAGGTACTAAGAAAAATGTCCTATATAAAGGGGCTATAATAACAGTAAAAAATACTAAATCACTAGTTTCCCAATATTATTCTGCATATTTGGGGCTGAAGAAAGAGAGGATTAAAAACAATTCAAAACCACTAGTGAAAAAGAACATAAAAACTGAATTTCTAAAATCTTAAATTATATGATTAGAATTGCAGCTGATACAGTGAAAATATAGGGGGGGAAATATTAAAAAACTTCATAAAGTATTTTTTAACTAAACTTTAATAACTAACTAAATCTCAACTTTTTAATTAAAAAGTCATTCTTCATATCTATATTCCCCTTGGTGACAGAATATTGGAAGCATATCTTTAGTCACTGGGTGAGAAAAAATATTTCCTACACAGAAGACCAGAGCTTTACAAGTGGTATTAAACTAACACGTTGCTGATAGTCTAAAGTTTTTTAGTGTATGTGCTGCCAAAGCAAACACTAGTCCAAAGTTTTGAGAACTGCCTTTCACAGATGTTCTGCTTGGATATATTATGCAATACTAGCTATCTAATTGCTCCCTGGCTCAAATTCTTACTCATTCAAAAGGGAATTCCAAACCAATAAATCTGCACTATTCTGTGACCATTTCATAGCTGTATGTAGATATCATCTACAGACAGATATCATGCCAAACAGAGAAACTGTTTCAAGTAAGAGAGAATGAATCCACTGTCAAATGCTGTCAACAAATCAAGTAAATTAAGAGCAATGACTAATAGGGAAAATGAACCAATATTTGGTTTTTTTTTTAAGGTGGAAAAAAAAGTAACATTCCAGTATGTTGATGGAAATAATTCAATGATGATGATGATGATGAATACGGATGATGCAGCACAAAGAGAGAACAAATGAGGTCGTAACTTTGGGCAGGTGGTAGGGCATCAGACTAAAATAGGAAGAGTTTATCCATAGCAAAGTAAGGCAGGCAGAGTTACGGGTGCAGATACTAGTACTTGGGTAGATGTGGAAGACTTGTATAAGTTCTTTTCTGATTGCTTTTTAATTTCTCATTGGTAAAATGACAAGCGAGGTCATTTGCTGTGAGTTAGGGTTAGCAAATAAATATAAAGAATTTTATGATAACCGACAGCAAGGAAAGAGTGAATGGGCTAGAGATATGACTGCTCATTCAAGGAAAGTAGTCATGAATTTCGATTGTGATCAATTATCACTTCTCAGCCTTCTGGTTAAGATCAAGTGTAAACTGTGATCAGTCAGAATAATTATAACTCTCCCCATCCCAATCAATTTTAAACAATCAAGAAAGGGTAAAGAGGTTTATAATATATAAAAGGAATGATTTTATAAAATATATAAAAGGAGAGATTTTGATCAAGACAGGAGCAAGGTGGTAGAGAAAGTATACATATAAGGCAGGGTTTATAAGGAAAAAAGTGAAGACATGAGGGAGGAGCGACAAACCATAAAAAGTAGTAGGATTAGGCCCTGGCTGTGTAGGTCAGTTGGCTGGAGCATTATTCGAATATGCCAAGGATGCAGGTTAAATCCCCAGTCAGGGCACATGTAAAAATTAACCAATAAAGGCATAAATAAGTAGAACAACAAAGATAGATGTCTCATTCTTCACCCCCCCTTCCTATATCTCTCTAAAATCAATCAATAATTTTTTTTAAATAGTAGGATTATAAATCCTGGTGGGGTCAAAAGATTAGTGGAGTCAGGATACAAGAAGTAATATGCTGGACGGAGTGGTGACTGAAAAATGGGATGCTTCCAATTAAGAATATGGAAGACACTGCAAGGAGATGGCAGGATATGGTGAGCCAAGGGCAAGATCTCTGGAACAAAGAAAGGGAAGGACAGAAGTTCAAAGTTCTGAGAGGCCAGGGAACAAACAGGAAGGATCATCTACATATGAATGTTTCAATTACCAAGTAAGAGTACCAAGTACCAAGTACTTACCTTACCAGGTAAGGGTAGACTAGGAGAGACTAACCATGAGCCAGAAGTTCTTTATATATTTTGTAAAATAACTCCTTATTAGATGTATGATTTGCAGGTATTTTCTCCCATTTGGTAAGTTACCTTTTCACTTTGTTGATGGTTTCATTTGCTGTGCAGAAAAAGAAGCTTTATAATTTGATGTAGTCCCATTTGTTTATTTTTGTTTTTGTTACCTAAACAGGGTGAATTTTATGTGAATTATACCTCAATTTAAAAAAGAGCAGGTCACAATAACTACAGAGAACACAGGGAAACTGTAAAGAACCAATGGCAGAACTCTGGGCAACACCAACATTTAAGAAGTGGACAAGGAACAAGAATTAGATGAAGAATAGTTCAAGAAGGAGGAAGAGAACTCAAAAAACAAGGCACAATCAAGTCCAAGGAATCAGTTTCTAAAAGTAGGAGGAAACAGACGAAAAGTACTATAATTGACAAAGAATAAAAAAATGTTCACCTCTACTGGTAATAATGCCAATATAAGTAACAATTCACTATTTCTGCCTATGGAACTACTTTACTGAGATGTAATTCAAATAACATACAACTTATCCATTTAAAATTATACGATTTAATGGTTTTTAGTATATTCACAGATATTTACAACCATCACCAAGGATACTTTTATAACATTCTATTCACCTCAAGAAGATATTACCTAGCCTTTATTTTTATATACATTTTTCACCTTTTAGAAATTGTTTATTTTCTGTCCTTATTTCCATTCTGTTAAGAGTGTTGAAGAGTAGCTTAAGACCACTCAGCAGTTGCTCCAACCCATTCACTGGCCTGAGTAGTGGGAGATGAGAACCAGTCTTCAGTAGGAAACTGCCGAACAGGCAGAGGACACCTGCGCACCTTCAGACCAGTCAGTGACCTCAAGCTGAGCAGCAATGAACTTGGGAGCTGGAGCAGTCCATTCACCCAGAAATTCCTCCTGGTCACAGCTTTTTCAGCAGCAGCCTGTTCTTCTTTTCTAATCTCTTCAGGATCTCTGCAGCAGTAGACATCAGGCATGACCTCCCACGGGTGTTGATGGGAGATGGTGCCGCACATGCGTAGTACTTTCCAGGCTAGCATCCACCACATCAGACCCACTCGGTGAGCCCCCTTGCTGTTGCAAGGAATAGCAATGTCCACATAGGGCAGAGGAGAGTCTGTGTTACACAGAGCAATGGCAGACAGGTTAACATTAAGACGCCTCTGTGAGAGCCTGGTGGTCAGCTCCAGGATCAGTAACCACCAACGGATGCCTAGATTTGATTAGTGAAGATTCCAGGAGTGAAGTGGCTGGCAATAGAAGTAGCTTTAGTGGCAGCAGCCAACTTCAGCACAGCTTCATGGCCAGTATTCCTGGACGATATGACACTGACATCAGTGGAGTTCTCAAGGGCAACAATGGCATAAGCTCCCAGCAGAAGCTTCTTCTCCCAGGTTCTCTTCAGATTAGTGATGCAGATGCCATCACCTTTCCTCTTGCAGATGTACTGTTCCATTTAAAAGTCAAGGCAGGTCCCATCTAAGTGGGTTCCTGCTGCAAGGAATTTGAGGACATCCTCCTTCTGTATTTGCAGGACATCAAGGGCTCCAGACACTGTGAAAGTTTCTCTTTAAGTTATGTGGGAACCAAGAACAATGGCCAGTGCTGTATGGGCCCCTCTCTGGGTAGCACAGATCAGCAATATCCCCAATCCTTATCACTCCCTGACTTCCTCCAACCCTCCATCCCCATTGTAAGCAATCACTCATCTACTTTCTGTTTCTATATTTACCTATTCTTGACATTTCACACAAATGGAATGATATAACGTGATCTTTTGCGACTGGCTACTTTCACTAAACATAGTATTTTAAACATTTTTCCATGTTGTAATATTCCATTATATGAATAAACCATAATTTGTTTATTCATCAACTGATAGTAAATGGGTTGTTTCCACCTTTCAGGTATTATGAATAATGCTATGAACATTTATGTACATGCATATGGACAAAAGTTTTTGTTTCTGTTGGACATACTCCTAGGACACAGCACTGTTGTTTGACTTGATTTTCTTGGAGCATGACTGAGTAGAAGGTACAGAGATTTCTCATATACCCTCTTGCTCTCACACATGCACAGCCTCCCCTATTAGTAACTGCCCTAGTAACTCCCCTACCAGGGCAGTACACTGATTACAGCCAATGAACCTGTACTCAAAAGCCCATTACGGTTCGTTCTTAGTGTTGTACATTCTATAGGTTTGGCAAAAGTATAATGACATGTATCTGCCATTACAGTATCATAAACAGTATTTTCACAGCCCTAAAAATCCTTTGTGCTCTGCCTATTCATTCCTGTCCCCACTCCCAATCACTTGAAAAGAAAATGTTTTAAAAACCCTGAATTGTTAAAGAAGTGGGAACATGGGTAATCTACTCATTGCTGGTGCTAAGTTCACAATTCATTCAGTCAGTAGTCAATGAATGCCTGCTATGTGCCAGGTACTATACTAGAAGCTAGGTTTATAGTAGAGAACCAAACAGACATGGTCTGTGCTTTCACCAAACCCACCCCCCCAAAATCCACAGAAATAAATGTATACAGATGGTCCCAACTTAAGATGGTCTGATGATATTTAGACTTTACAATAGTGTGAAAGCAATATACAGTCAGTATAAACTACACTTTGAGTTTGAATTTTGACCTTTTCCTGGTCTAGCCAATGTGAAGCAGGATACTCTCATGAGGCTTTCTGTCAACCATACAATCACCTGGGTAAACAACTAATAATCTACAGCAGGCCCACATCAGCCTCACAGTTGCCTTCAAAAGGCGGAATGTAATTTTAGGACTGTATAAATGCAATTACTCCTTCACTAGGGTCAAGGAGCACAGCACTGCTGCCGGGTAGAAACAAGGTGCTGGGCCGGATGAAACAAGGTGGAGGGCCACATTTGGCCCACGGGCCTGGTGTTTGCCACCTGTTCTCTAGAGTACACTGTGTTGCCAGTGTTTTGGGGATACTGTGTTTTACAGGCATATCATCATGTATATAAAACACACCCATCTGTCTTCTGCTTCTGCTGAGAAGAAAAAGGCAATTACAGATAGCTTTTGACTTTCAATGGGGTTACATTCCAGTAAGTGTTCTAAGCACATGTAAGGTGAGACAAGCTAAGCTGTGATGTTTGGTAGGTTAGGTGTATTAAATGTATTTTCAACTTACAATATTTTCAACTTATGATTGGTTTATTGGGATGTAAACCCATCCTAAATTGAGGAGCATCTGTACAAAGTGTAACAACATTTATTAAGGAAATGTAAACTGTACTAGAGAAGACATGACATTTTGATATGAGAGCCAGGAAAGGCCCCTCTGAACATGTACAGAAATAATATTGAAGGAGAGAACTCTAAAAGCAAGAATTTAGTCAGGCACAGTGGGCAAGGACAAAGTTTTAGGTGTAGGGCACAGTTTGGGCAAAAGCTCTTGCAGGGGAAAGTTGCTAAAAAAAAGGGCCAGTGGGAGCAAGGGGTTAAGTGTGTGAGATGAGACAGGAAAGGTAACAATCTGATCCCATATAGCTTTGAAATGTGATGTCCTCCAAAATCTTGACACACTGATAATCTTCCCTTATTCCTTATTTTAAGTCTCTTCTCATTCCTCTGCTTTTCCCCTTTAAATACAAATATGCTGATTTGATTTCTTTTCATTAAGCAAACAAATTATTGGGTGGCATAGCTGCGCATCTTATATTTCCTCTATAAAAATGAAAGCTCCATGCAGACACAGATTTTTGGTCTTCTCCCTACCCCCAATGATGTATCCTCAATACTTAGTACATTGCCTAAACTAAGTACTCAATACATACTGGTTGAATGAACACATAAACAACACACATACTCTTATCTAACCACCCCACCATAAAAGGCTGGTGTTTTGAATAATGTCCTAGAATTAAGAAAATATAGAACAGTTAAAGAACAGAAGTAACTAGCGTTAAGAGATGAAGTTTATTGAGTCTGGCCTGAGAAACAAAGCAATCTATTTACATGAGTTAACCAACAACAAACTAACAGAACTACAGAGAAGTAATTTATTAGCATAATTTATTTAACTGTGTTCATAGTTTGAAAAATCCCAAACCATAAGGCTGTTCCAATTTATTAAGTAAAAAAAATATGCAATGTTTGTTTTTTAAAACTTTTAAATTAAAAAATCACTTTCTTCTCTATCAAATATAACACATGCCATTTTGTTTTTCTATACTGACTATCAAAACTAGAACTTAAAAGGTTTTCATTATATGGCTGGGCCTCATAACCATTTTATAAGTTAAACATGTTACCATTTATGGGCCATTTAACTTCAGAAAAAAAAAACCACACTGAACCAGCACAGTATAAACTCCATAATCCAAAATGGCAAACCCCCAAAACGTATGTTGCATACTATGTGAACAAGGATACAAGAAAACAGGCACTTTTGCAGATAGGAAAGTAACACATTCTCTATGGAAGCAAACTGGTGAGACCTATCAAAATTAAAAATACTTACAGGACTTTATTCTACATGTATGTATGTATGTATGTATCTTACATACATAGATATGCATATAAGAAATGACAAAAGTTCAAGATAACTCAACAGAATACACTATATAGTAGCTACACATGGAACTATGTTGTAATATATCTAAGTTGTAATATATTTAGTCACCAATTAAATGCAGCTATGAGAAAGGATGAGGCTATTACTTACGCACTCAAAGGTTCTTCAAGATAGGGTTATTATTAAGTGAAAAAAATTAAAAAGCACCTGTGTACAATATACCCATCTATAGGGAAAAGATATGCGTTTACACACATATATAAATACATATACAAAAACACACATTTGCTTGAAAATGCAAAACAAACACCTCGGCACAAAATATGCAAGAACCTGGTAATAAAGATGTCTCTTAGGAGAAGAACCAGGTGGCTCAGGGACGAGGACTGAATAGAGACTTTCCGATATATATCCTTCTAGAACTTTATTATCAACCACGGGACTGCACTGATACTCAAAACAGGTAATTAAATTTAAAAACAAAGTTCAGGGCAGGAGTGGGGGGACTGACTATGGCAGCAGGGCGTGGGCTGGGGGGAGGAGAGCAAAGGTGGAAAAACTGAGACAACCATAACAGAACAATAAAATATTTGACAAAAAATAAAAAACAAAAACAAAGTTAAAAGTGTACATTAAAAGCAATGACACATACCTTGTCGTGCCATACTACTGATAACTACAGGATGAACACAAACTAATTTTTTTTAGACTGTCGAAATTTGAATAGACATAGTGAGAGAACAGAGTTCATTTGATTAGATAGAGGTTCATTTAAGCACACTGGTTATTAAGTATGTAGATCCTGTGCTAGGCTCTGGAATACAACAGAACTTGAGCCTAACCAGAGATAATCAGATAATATAATTCTGTACGTATATTGACAGGGTAGACAGAGAAGATTCAGAGAATATAGAGCAAGGAAACCATCTTAGTCTAGGAATCCAAAAAGGATGGAATGTTTAACAGTGGCAGAAAGGCACAACAGTAGTTAGCTAGGTTACGTACAAGTAGAGAGTTCTGCAGTGCCTCAAATAAATGGCAAGAAATGAAACTAGAGAGAGGGGTCAGATTGTTTAGGATCTGGCCTGTAGGGGTGTCCCACCTGCAGGCCCGCTGGCCACACGTGGCTCAGGATGGCTATGATTGTGGCAAAACACAAAACTGTAAATTTACTTACAACATTATGAAATTTTTTGTGATTATATATTGCAATGTATTTAATATGTGGCCCAGAGACACCAAAAGGTTGTACAACCCTGGTAGAGTAAATTATGTTAGAGGTGGGCTTCATACAAGGAAATAATCCAAAAAATTTAAAGCAGTTGATCAGGGAGTCAAATTTAAATGTCTGAAAGGTTATTCTGAAAAGTAATCTACCAAAGGTGGAAAGACCTATTAGGAACTTGTTGTAACAGTACAGGCAAGACATAATACTAGCCTGGCCAAAGTTATAGGGAGGGATGGGAAAAGTGTATGGATTGAAGAAGTACTTGAGCCGTTGAATTAAGAGTACCTGATGATAGCACACAAAATTAAGAGAGAACAAGGAGTCAAGGAAGCCACCTGAGTTTCTCCATTGGTCAACTGGGTGAAGGTGATGAGAGATACTGAAGAAGTAGATTTGGGGTAGTAGGTGATGGGTCAATTCAATATTGGACATGCTGACTTTGAGGTATGTGATAGCCAAGTGGAAATAATCAATTATCCACTAGATATACAAACAGTACCCATATGCAGTCAGAATGGGGTAAAGAGAAGCTTTAGTTCAGCTAGAGAGAGAATACTGTGTGAGAAGTACTTCAGGGTTATGACAAAGCCCTGAAGCACACCGATATTCAGAGAATGGAGAAAGAAGCACATGGCAAGATGAAGAAGGAAACGTCTGAGGATAAGAGGAAAACAAAAGTTTTATTTACTTTTAGTTAAGAGATGGCTGTTAAAAAAACCTCAAAGAATATGTGAGGTTAAAAGTATTGTATGATTCAATAAAACTATACCCAACAGCCGTACAAGGAGAACACACATACACAGGACCATGAAGTTTGTAATCAACTCTCAATATCAGCTATAAGTGGGGGAAATAATAAAAATGCAACCCATATAGTATCCTAAGAACAATTTCATACAAGAGTTTTGCTAAAATAAAAGTCACTCAATCTAGACAGGCCCCCCAATTCATCAATTATACCAGGACTCCTAGCAAATTGCTATAATCTGTTGTATTTTCCTGACAGTATAGCTGCTTATCTAATAAAAAGCATTCTTTCACTTTTACTTGTCTAAACTTTTTTAAGTCTTATAAGTAAGGAGAAGCTGAGAATTTCTTTTTCAAAATAAATGTAGAGCCCTGGCAGGTAAGGCTAGGTGGGCTGGGTGTCATCCTGCAAAGGTCACAGTTTCAATTCCTGATTGGGTCACATGCCTAGGGTGCAGGTTCGGTACGAGAGGAAACTTTTGGATTGATGCTTCTCTATCGCATCAGTGTGTCTCCCCCTCTCTTTCTGCTCCCCTTCTCAAATAAACATTTTTTTAAATAAATAAAATATAGAGCCACAGAATATCTGCATTGGGTGCAACGACTATTTAATATTCTGTTGTAACTGACAAAAGAATAGTAGCCTTTCCTAGAAAAAATCCTACATATATTCCCTACATTTGTCCCTCATGATATGAAGGGACAAATAATGGTCACGCAGAAAATGCTACTTGGATTAATAAAAATACTTGAAAGCAATCTATACCACAGAAAGAAAAAATGAAAGCATAGTTTAACATACTGACTTACAATGCCTGGAATATCCACATTACACAAAGAATTCTAAAGGAATAAGAGTTTAAAGGTTTTCAGAAGCAGACAATCTGTGTCCTAGTACTGGGTTGGCCGAAAAGTCCACATGGCTTTTTCCATAAAATAGAAGACATACTTTTCATTTTCACTGAAAACTTTATTGATCTGGATATTTCGAGTATCTCGGCTCTCTCACAAGCCATGGGTTGCTGCTAAACATCTTCCAAAGCAGAAGGCAGCCCCACACCAAAGAATTACATGGCCAAAATGTCAATAGTACCACAAAACTTCACAAACCACTTCTGACACATCTGATCAGTCACAGCACCTTCTCCATACAGTGCACAAATATTTTTTGCACTCCAACTGCTTTTTTACCTCTCTTGAAATAATAAAGCACAGCACACTAAAAATGTTGTCTATTTCCTTCCATCTTCAAAATTAAAATGGCTGCACAAAAATTCACTAATTTTGATTTTTTTTAAATGTACACTAATATGACAGCTGTCATGATACAATCTAACAAAATTGTTTCAAATGAAGTTATAGACAACTAAGCATTACTGGAGCCATCATACGCAAAAAAATATAATGGACTTTATGGCCAACCCAACATATTTTCTACTCTATGTATGACCTTGGACAAGTCAATTTCCTCTTTGTAAAAAAAACATAAGCAAGTCTGACCAACAGAAGTATTTCATCACTGAGCTCTTTGTAGTTCAATTCTAAGACTTACAAATTACGGCCTCCAATTTGTACTTATTTCCTAAAAATCATATAGGTAAAATCACTATATCCACTTCTCTGTAGTAGTCCATAGTTATCCACACGTTAAATTTAAACTAAAAAAAAAAAAAAGTTTAATGCTGTTTACACTCCCAACAGAATTAGATTTCATGTGTACATCTTCCAGCAGTAATTCCTTATAACTTAAGTGAAACAGATAAACTCTTGTTTAAATTCAACCCTGGCTGTTCTCAAGGATGAAGCTTCTGGACAAATTGCTTGTACATTTGTCATGGAGTTCGAACTATAAACTCAAATGAGTAAAGAAATGGGGTTAATGTTGCTAAGCATATCTGAATCCTCTCAGTGCACTACAGCTCATTTAAAAATTTTTTTATCAAACCCTAAATTTCTCATATTAACAGACTAAACATAACAAAAATGAAAAACAAAAATTACCTTAACTGCAACCCTATGTCATTGATACTCGTTCTTAAAATATTATAAAGTCTTGTTATTGGTCTATTAATTTCAAGTACAGCTTTGACTTCTAACAACCTAAAGTTTGTATATAGCTCCCCCTCCACCTTATATTTATTTTTTAGAGCAGTGTTAGGTTCACAGCAAAACTAAACAGATGGTACAGAGATTTCCCATGTATTTCCTGGACCCACATACCCAAGCCTCCCATAATATCAACATCAAACACTGGGTACACTTGTTACAATTAATGAACCCACAATGGCGCATCGCTAATACCCAAAGTCCCTAGTTTACATTAGGGTTTTCTCTTGGTGTCATATATTTTTTTAGGTTTTAAAAAATGTATAGCATGTATCCACCATTACAGCATCATACAGAATAATTTTACTGCCCTAAAAACCTACTGTGCTCTACTATCTCTCACTTTCCCCCTTTTAAACCTTAAATTGCAAATAACACCTAAGAGATTCTAAATGCTGAAATAACTAACATTCAGAATCTTGAGGATAAAAAGACAAAAGCCAGGGCAGGAAAAAACAGGTCAAACCTAATAGCAAAGGAAAGTAAATGAGAACAGCTGCATTTCAAGAATCAAAACACTCCATCCCTTAAAGAGCTAAAGCCAGATCCTTTAAGTTCTCTGTTTTTCCTTCTCATTCCCTTCCAGGAATTCTGAGAGAGTCTTGGCTAATACACTATAACTGAGTCTTCTTAAGCAGGCAAAGCAGGTAGCTATAGTTTAAGTAAATTCTTCATCTACAAATAAACATTTCCTGGCCATGGCTTACACCTTAAACTCACTTGTAAAATATAAATAGCTTAAGTTGGATGATCTTAGATATTACATTGTACACAGGCTCTACAACTCTCTACACTGTTCACGAACAGAATTAGCTTGATTAAATGGAACGGAAAAGACTTTATAACCTACACTCAGACTTCCCAAATGTTAAGTCCATTGCTTTCAAGACACCTGTCCCTTATTTAGCATAAGGGACATATCTCCACATAACATCAATTCTTTTTGCATTGGTTTGTATCCCATCTGCCCCTTAATCATTGCTCACCCTCCTAGACTGATGCAATCTTATCCTTGCTAGCTCATTTTCAGCACTACTCTCCCTCTAATCTATCACTAGCAATAGCTAACTCCTATTACTGCTTTTAAGAGATTAAATGCTACAGTCGTTTCCAAGTGTCCTAGAAATTAATTCCAAGATGCCTTACCTTACCTTTGTTTCCAAGTCTTTAACAAGGTGCCCTAGATTACCCCTCCTTCCTTTATTTTTCTTATCTATCATTCTCCGGTCTGCCTGTTCTAAATGCTCTTTACCTGACAAGCCCTTCATTTTCAGCTCACGGACCTCCCAATGTATCGTGCCATGTACATGAAATGCCTCCTTCCCGTTGCCGCAATCTATTGATTATCTTCCTACCACCATTTAAACTTTACTCTCCAAGAAGTCTCGTCAGATCACTGATAGGAGTCCCTACTTTTTCTAAAATGATAGAACAGAACCTTAGATGTACACTGGAAACACCAGTGTATGAAGCATTTAAAAAAAAAAAAAACGATGTTCAAGCTCCATGTTAGACCAATTAAAAGAATCTCTACGCAAAGGATCCAGATACTGGTGGCATTAGGTATGTGTGGGGAGCAAGGTGTTTATGTTGAGTTTCCCCCAAAGCCCTACACGTGATTCTAATGAACAGCCAAGCTTATGAACCCTACTAAACCTACTCAGTCTAGAAACGGAACACCCACAACTACATTTTTTCAGTATGTTCTCTAAATATACCGTCCATATCCCACACCCCTAAAATATGCTTACCACATAGCCTTGACTAGTACACATGATTTAAATATCTGAGACAGGTCTTTATGAGGTTTAAACACTACACAGTAGTTCACATACTCTAAGCATACATTCCCTTTTCTCTAAAATGGAGACAATACCACCTGCCTTACAGAGCTGTCATAAAAATACAGCAAGATAGTGGATATTAACATTTAGCAAAGCAACTGACTTACCAGGGCACAAATGATAAAGCCCTTCAGGTGTCAGGAGTAATACCTGGATTCACTTCTTTTTTTTACATTAAAAAAAAAAAGTCTTTTTTAAAATTGATTTTTAGAGGGAGGAAGGGACAGGGGAAGACACACTCAGAGAGAGAGAGAGAAAAAAACATCAGTCTGTCATTCCACTTATTGATGCATTCCCTGGTTGATTTTTTTTATGTGTCCTGACTGGGGATCAAACCCACAACCTCGATATATCAGGACAATACTCTAATCAACTGAGCTACATGGCCAGGGTAGGCTCACTATTTTAGAAAGAAACAAAATTCAAGTGGTAGTACAAAAGATACAAGCTATCTGGATGAGGCTGAAAAGATAGTTGCTGGCCAAGAGTTATAATCAAAAGGGTCATTGTTTGCCCCATGTAGAGACTCAGCAAATTTTACCACACATATGTCCCATTCTGATCCCGTTTTTCCTTTAAAAAATTTCATATAGGTGAAATATGGTTAAAATTCACACCAAAACCAATGAAAACCTTGAGAAAAAGTCTTTCAAAGTAAGTATAATAGGGTCCAGTGAGCTGCCTAATACATATAGTCCCTTGGCCACCCTGTGTAGGCAGGTTGTACCCAAATTACACAGAAGCACCAGCAGCTGGCTGAATCTCTTTTTATGCTCTGCTTCCTTGGTCTCTGTGGGTTTACAAGCACCCTAACCTAGGATATCTAGAGAGAAACCTGGGTCAAGGGCCTGGTCTGCCAGAAACTTAGAACTGAATAAACCTAGTTGTTTAAATATCAAAACCAAGATAAAATGTTATAAAGTTAAAACTCAAATTGGGTATTAAAGATAGTAAGTAGGCCAGTAATGACCAATAAGGCTCATTTCAATGGACTGACAAGGGCTACCAGGACTGTGGTATTGTATTAAGGAAAATATTTAGGTGGATTCTGAGTTCATCAGGAAAGCACACCATGAGAAATAATGGATATTGGTCATGGGAAGGACATGAGAGGGAGAACATGTATGACATTTATTTTCTATCCAGAAGACTATAACTTCATGACTAAAGAGCCTAACCTAAAAAAGGTAAATGGTAATGATGTAGATAGAGAACAGCATACTTATATCAGTATGAATCAATCATTTATTCAGTTGCTTTTGAGGGCAGGAATTGCGCATGCCTTATTCGTTTTTGTATCTCCAACACCTATCAGAATATCTGATATATAATAGGCTGTTAACAATAAGAAAGCAGAAATATGAGACCCCATTATTTTGTGACATGGTATACTAATTCAAGACTTATTTACCAAAATACCCTCACTCCCCAGTAAAGGTCCATTTTATTGCAAGCTTGATTGTAGTGGGTAGTGAGAAAAATAAGTAGTACCAAAATTAAGAAAGCCCTAGGCAAAGACTAACTTTAGGAGCATGACTTTTAAAAGGGACTTCTCCACCCTAATTTTATTCTCAGGAGATAGCAATAAAGTTAACTGAAACTTATGGTTAAGTAAGCAACAATGAAACAATACTCCATTTCATTTTTGTTTAAATTTTCACTAGACAGATCACAATGACCATGAACTTTAATTTATTTAGCTCTCTATATTAAGTATATGGCCCACCCGGCACTTTGTGGAATCAAGCACTTAAATGTTTAATATGGTGAGGTTCTAACGTCTATTTTCACTTAGGCACTACAATATCACTAGTATTATTTAAAAAAAATGAGCTGATATGTGATGTAGGGGCCACTTAACTAATACCTGCTCCACAACTGGACCAGAGGAGTGAAAATTAGTTTTATCTGGGACTTACAAATTGTATCTATTTTTAATTGAGATCATATTATCAGAAATATGATCTTCAAAACAAACACCTTCAAAGATGATTTTAGGTTACAGGACAGCAGTGTTAAAAGCAAAAAGGCATTGCTAAATCCAAAAACTAAGCTTTGCAAATGATTCATGACACTTTAAGGACAAGCATATTTATGAATAGAAAGAATGGGACCACATGATTTCTCAAAGAATACTGATTTTCTACACTCACGCCTCCTTCCCTAGTTGAACAGACACGAGTTTAACTGGCTCTTTGCTATTTTCTCCAGTTTTTAAAAAATTATGACACATAAAACAAGTTGACACATAACCTTTCCCCAGAGTTCCAAAAATTTGTCATGAGAATAAAGTGACTGGGCAATGAATATAGATTCCTAACTTTCAGTTGGAATTCTGGAGCAACTAATGGCTAACTATTGAAGAGGGCTTTAAAGACTTACTTTGCTGAATCTTAATCCTCATAGTCAGATTTCAACTTGATCTCACCAATTTGGCAATTTTTGTTTTTATCCTCACCCAAGGACATACTTAGAGAGTGGGGAAGGGAGGGAGAGAGAGAGTAAAAAGAAAACATTGATTGGTTGCCTCTTGTACACGCTGGCCAGGGACCAAACTTGGCAACCTAGCCATTTGCTCTAACTGAAAATCAACTGCAACCTTTTAATATGAGACAATGTTCCAACCAACTGAACCATGTTGGCCAGGGCAATCTGGCAAAATTTAAACTAAGTTACAAACTGTAAGTTTTCTGAGCCTCTTTGGTGAAAGTAGTAGTAAGGATTTTATTACAGGGGCTTTTGTATCTCAAAAAGTATACACTGCATACAAATTCATACCATCAACAGCAAATATCTTTCAGCACTTAAAGAGAGAGCTAGGAGAGAAACAACTTATAATCTCTGGTCCAGGCTATATGGCCCCTTATTAACCATATCATCATGACAAATAATGCAATCTCAAATTCATTTGTATAATGATGAATCTACCACCTTCCTACCCTGCTTACCTCATATAGATTCTGGTGGGATCCAATTAGATAACCCATTTAGAAAATTGTGAAGGCCTAACAAACACACATATGGAACCATTATCATGTAAAAGGAAATTATTAATCCACAAATTCCTCCATTCCACCTACTCCAACATCAATAACATAACTGTACCTAAAGAATGACTACTGAATGTACTGCTTAGTGGTTTATTTTTATTATTACCGAAATTCATAACATCTATTCTCCAAAAGTCTATATAATGACAGTAAAGAACTAGCAAAAGAGTAAATATGGCAAAGTCGGTAAAGAATCAGGCCATTTAAAATAAACTTTTCTAAAGATTGCCTGTCCTATATGCCAAGATACCCAACAAGTCCTCTGAAATCTTCAATTTCCTCTGGATTTCAGATGCTTAATTAATGCATTCTTGTCACCAATGTTTAAGAAACAGGAATGTCTTCCTCTCACAATATTGAGTTTTGTGACCTTCTAATTCACCACACCATACCACTTTTTATCAGATCATTCTAACTGGCCTCTATAAAACTGCTCTCTGGTGGCTTTCCCATGAATGAGAAGCAATTTCCTACATCTTGATTGGGCTGTAGAAAGCTGTATAACATGGTTGCCAAATAAGGGAGAACTCTCTCTTTACTGTCACAATTCTTGATAAACAGTCTGGTTTGAATCCTGACAAGTCACTTATGGTTACTTGGGACTGAGTTTCCACATTTATGAGAATGAGAACTAGATTAATTCCAAAGATCTTTCTGGTTGAAATAATCTATGATTCTCTTCAGATCACATATTAATACAGTGACTAAGGGACCCAAAACACAATCACATCTTAACTGCAGCCTCCAAATAGTCAAAGCATTTCTCATCCCTCTCCTAGTCCTCAAAGGGTAGTCAAGGCTACTGTAGAACATTTTTTAAATGTTTTAACAGTATAGTTTAAAATTTCCCAATAAAGACTATCTTGCCATACAACAGTAATACTGCACTAATAGTTTAGTTTTTAGCGTCACTGGATTCTAAAAAGGAAGTGAATCAGAATGATAATAGGAAGACACATATAAGAAAATAAATTATAATGGTTATACAATAAAGATTAAATCAATAAAACAAAAGAAAATAAAATATACATGAGTGTCCATTTCCAAAAACCAGTTTAATTTCATGCCAAGTTATGTCCTGCAGCTGGGAACAACTTCAGGAGTCCAAGCCTAACCTCTGTCATTTCTAACCTTAGAACACCGGAAGTCTGGTTCGCCTTCGCAGATCACTCAATTTCAGTCAACTCTGGGGCTTCTGAACCAAAAAGTCTGTATAGGATGTGAGAGGCCAGAGGCGGGGAGGTAGCAACACAGGCTGAGCACATATGGAGGGTTTCACTTCCTGGTATGAGTTCATCTGAGTGGGTTAGTTAAAATAATGTTTGAAAACCCCAAATCCAATAATAAATGATTTACTCAAAAACTACATGCAAAGAACTCTGCTAGGCAGAGTGGATACACAGATGAATTCAGAGAATTTAAGTCTATTAGTATTTCAATCTTGTAACACACTGGTTGAAGTATGTGGGGTAGCCTGCCATCTTTTCATTGCATTCCCCACACCACCCCTTCTCTAGTGCAGTTTAAAACAAATATTAAGAGAAATAAACCCAAATATCAATACTTAAGGAAATACACTGTCTCAGGAGTGATACAGAATGACTTAGGAATGCAGAGGCTAACTGGCCATCTGGTTTTAGTAATGAGTGAAGATTTATTGGGATTAGTTTTGAGCAGGGTCTTGAAAGAGGAATAAATCCATCTTAGTTTACCTGTTTGCCCTGGAATATGTTTTATTAATAAAGAGCATCACAGACAGGAGAAGCATGCTCTAAAAGAAGGACAAGGATCACCATTAACAAGCAATCAAGTCCACCAGTTAATAGCAGCCTGGAGCAGCCTTTCTTCACTCTTCTGATTTCCATTGTCTCAGGCAATCACACGATCACACTTGTGATTGTTCATCCATCTACCAAGTTTATTTTTGTTACAATTACCACTAGTATCTTGCCCAAATCAGATCTGCTATAAAAGTAGGAGAAAACAGCTTCTTTAACGTGAAAAGGGGAAAGCTTAAGGGCAGTCTCCCAGACATCAATTTCCACTGTGAAACACTACCCTTCAATGCCAATAATCATTCTCTTCAAGTTCTCTACTTATCTTTTACCTTTCAAACACCATCATGCATCTGAGGTGCATAAATATATATGTACATGACCACGGGTTAGGAGAATACACATTGTAAAGACTTCCATTATTTCTCATGGGCAAACTGCTTTGAAATCTGATTTTAACTTACATGCACTTATGTAAGAACACAAACCTCTTACTGCCTGGGTTTCTGGTATAGGTAGAAGGTGAAGGCTGAAAGAGTATTAAAACTCTCTATCTTAGAATCCTGAAACTGTTTCAAGTCCAATACACTTAAATAAAAAGATGTTGGTCTGGAAAAAATTAAATATATACAAACCTTCCAAATCTCATAATACTGTTTTCCTTTAAAAAAAAAAAAGATTTTTAAACTAACAACTATAATCACAGTTAAAAGCTTGGAATGTAAAAACTTACACATTTAATTTCACTCCAAATTTTTAAATTATATGCAAATCTTACTTTTGCTAGTACACAGTGAATGAACCTGCATTCACCTAAGAAATGACACTAACCATATTGTTTATGGGAAGTAACTTCCAGAAAATAATATAAGGAAGCTCCAACCAAAGTAAAGGAGACATCTCTTTTTCACAAGTATTATTGGTAACTTCTATGCAGCATAATTTACCTTTCCACATACAAGATATTGATGCTTCCAGTTGTTCATACAAATCTCAAATATAATGAAGGGAAAAATCATTAACTATATGGATCTTCCAATACATCACATAGATAAGGTGAAAAATCAATCTAGTTTCACATAACTTGGTCAAACTTGGTAGAAACCAAGAGGGTGTAGATGTGATAGCAACACTACTACTGACAAGGATAGAGGATAATCAACTGTAAATTAAAGGTATGGGTATAACAGAGATGGAGTCAAGAACACCGCACATCTCTAATTCGTTCTCTCCATGCGTTTTTTTCCTTCATATTATAAATTACTTCCAAGCCTGGCTGGCATCTCACTCCACACCCCAAGCTCCTGACATAAAACATTTCCCCCATAGGAACCTTTAGAAAGATACATAAGCCTACGGGGTTTTTTTTTTCCTCTCCCTTTCTTTCTCTAATTAAGCATGTATCTGCACCTCGCCTTACACTTTTCTCTCGGTTACCTCTCTAGAGGGTGTGAAAATACCAACATCCAGTATCCCACCCCCATCCTCAGTGGCGCCTGGCATTGACTAGGCTCATCGCCTCTCCTTCCTTTGCAGTCTCTTCACCTTAGAGAAAGAAGCTCATCGAATACTTCCTTCACCTATTCCCCCACCCTTATTCATGGCCCAGCAACACACTCTCCGCATCCTTCTCCCAAGGAAGGGACTAGTGAAAAAGGAGGCACGTTCGAGAAACGAAAAGGGGAAGAACCCTGACAACCACACAGCAGTTTAAACCAAAGGGGTTGGCCTTCTCCCTCCACCTCGGCCTCTTACCAATAGGGATCTCTAAATACTGAAATCACTGGTCTCCCGCTCTCCCCAGCCCCCACCCCTCACAGATGAGGCCGGAAAATGAAAAGAACCGAGTGAAATGCGACGGTAGGTCATCCCTCACCAAGCCTGCTGCCCTTGTCCTCCTCCCCCCAGACGGGAGTCCCTGGGGAGGATGGAGATCGCAGGAGGAGCAAGGAGCCCCTGGCCCAGGACCCTGCACCGCGCCCGCCCGACACCCCCAAAGACTCGGACAGTGACACCCGGGCCTTCCGAGCTGGCTTCCCCTCGCCCAGCTGCCCCCCCAAGGCCACCTCCCCGCCCCCTGCACTGCAGCGGCACTCGAGGTGGACCCCAGGCCGGCCTTAGTAACACACGAGCCACACACAAAAGCGCCGCGGCCGCCGCCTTCCCACCCCCACAACCAGGCAAAGCAATCAATGAGGTGGCCGGCGCCCGCGTCCCCACGATGCACAACCGAATGCGGGACCTGGCAGACAGGGGCGGTGGCGTGGCTCACCATCGCTCCGCTTGATCTCCACGTAAATCCCGATCTGGATCTTGCCGAAGTTGGCCGTTGCCATCACCTCATCTGGAGCAGGGGCGGCGGGTCGAGGGAGGGGGACGGGAGGGCGGAAAAGGCGGGGAGGGGGCGGGGTAGGTGTGGGAGGGGGAGCGGTTGCCCGCGGCCGGGCTGGCCCTGGCGACAGCGTGAACACGAGCTGGAGCCACGAGGAGCAGTGGTGGGCAGGCAAGCCAGGTCCGGGGCCTGCAGGCGGCGGGAAGACGCACACCCCTAGGCGTCTGGGGTGAAGCTAGGGCCGAGGCAGTCTGGCTGAGCCCGGGAGAGTGGGAGGGTCCACGACGCCCGCCGGGAGCAGACGCTAAGGAGGCGGGGCACCACTCGCATGCGCAGAGTGCACTTCTCTCCTCCCTTCCTCTTTGGCCCGCCTTTCCCAGCTGCCTCGAGGCGGCCCCGCCCAGCTCCGCGGCAGGCGGGTGGTAGCAACGGCTTGCCCGACTGAGGGAGCAGAGCGCGCTCGAGGCCCGGCCCCTAACGAGCCAGCATCCAGTTTGATTTTAGCGCGCGGTCTGGCACAAGTGGCAAGATGCGCGCCGGTGCCTGCCGGTCTCTCTGGCTTCCCTGAATTGGTGCTTTTGCCGGAATGGATTCTGGGCCCGGTGGTTTCAGGCCTCTCCAGCTGGAACACGGGGCTAAGGGGCTAGCCGTAAGGCCTCGGTTCTTTTGAGATGTCACCTCTTTTGCCACTTAGGAGTGGCTAGCCCAAGTAGCCGAGCCAAGGTTTTCCATCCAGTTATGGAAGAAGAGAAAAAGAACTTTTTAGGTGACACGCACCCTAAGTCAGAATGAAGATCCATTTCTTCATGGCCTTGTCTTATACACCTGGCCTTACGGAAGAAAAACACAACAAAACCAAACCCTGTGGTGGCGCAGCCTCGACAGTTTCATTTATGATGCACCTGTTGCTGGCGTCCTGCCTCTGCTGTAGGGTTTAAGACTTTTATTTACCTGGGCCCATAAACCCAGTAACTATGATTCAAGGACAGAGAGCAGACAAGGTTGACACCAAGGTATGTGCCCTTTCTTCAGAGTCACTTGACTAGTTTGACCACATCTGCTTGTGGGAGAGCAAGACTCTGCCCAGCAGGAAGGCCATGTGGACAGGAGCTATGGAAACTTCATGTAAAAACCTCCGAACTGACTTTTGCTTCCAGTGTTGCAACTTAGTATGAGGAAACGCACTTTTCAGGCCATGCTTTCTCCAGTTGTTGTAATATCTCCGTAATAATAATTTAAAAATACAGTTTTAAAGTTTTTAAATTGGAAACTGGATAATGTGTGTTAAAGGGCATGTGTGTATATATGCATGCGCATGCCTTGAGTTTTCGACCTGGTATAAGTAATCGAGTAGACGTCTCAAAAAAAAGCTAAAAGTCCAGGCCTCCATCTGTAATTTAAACATATTGAAGCCATGTTTGTCGAAAGCCATGCTGAACCAGGAATAATTTCTGCGAAAAAAAACCACTGGGTAGGCAACTTAGAAAATAATTTCTTTTACATTCCAGAAATAGCATTACTGTAAATCTCACTTCAGGACCTCTTTCAAAATAAGATTTGACCAAATCAGGTCTTTGTTTTTTCAGTTTTTTAAAATAATCTCAGGAATTTTATCTAAACTCTTTGAGCTCCTGTCTAGTGGAACTCATTCTCTGATGTCTCTATGACTGAGGTATAAATAAATAAAGCATGTATTATTTGCTTGCAATTTTTAAAGGAATGCAAATAAAACCAAGCTATATAGCTATTAAATTTAAAATTGCTTCATAAAATGTTTTATCATGGTTGCTGACACATATATTATACCCTGTGGGTTATGTAATGAAGAAGTCTGACCTTTAATTTATATACAAAAGTATTTTTAAAATTTGTGCATCATGCTCCATAAAAATGCATGAGACATACAACCTGTCAAACACAAAAACCTTTCCATTAGCTCATACCCGAAAGGCTTAAGTTTCTTGGTACACCCAAGCATGTATGTTTACTATAACTTGCATCTTGGGCTTTTTTGCAAATGGTCTCCTGAAGAACAGCCATAAATAAGTGCAGTGTGACTATAGTTTCATCAATATTCTGGATCAAGAATTCTCACTCTGGCTCAGACATTTGGAAAATATATAACTCTAGAACAGTGATTGGCTCATAGTAGGTGCTCAGACATTTGTTCATTGAGTTAACGTCTTAAACTACTCTAAATCTTCATTACCTCTTTGAAAGGCCTAGAAAAATAACATTTAATCTCTCATCTGTAGAAAGTTTTCGTGAGGGTCAAATTAAATAATAAAATGTAGTCGTGCTTTGATATTTGTAAAGTATAGTATTGAAAACAAAGTAAAACCATCCTATAAAGAATAAGCTGGTACTCTGCTATAACCATCAAATCATTAATTAGAATTTTACATGTAGTGATATAAAATTAAACACCCTTTGGAATTTGACTCTGTCCCTCATCAACTCATATATGAGAGGATAACAACAGTGTTACAGACCTGTCTATTCTTTCACCCACTGGGGTCCATCCTACCTTAAGTGACAGAATAATCTTGCTTAAGGATTTCCATCAAGTCGTATCCTATTAAGAGTGGCTGTTGTTGCCTTATTCTGAGATAAACTATTTTCAAAGAATAATAATTATTGTAATCCAACCAAGCCAAACTCCTTATTATGTCTAGTTTTTAAAAATATTTCCCTGCTTTGGGGTCATTACTATATAAACTTGAAGAGACTATTCCAAGCAAGAGGCCATTAAGATAGTGAGATTTGAAGCAGAAGCCAGCACTCACTGTCCTTAACTAGTTACCTGCTCCTTTGAGGAAGAGCAGAGGCACACCTTGACTCTAGGTCTAGTTCAGATTAAAAGTACTTATCTACATCTTCTTACTGAAACTTTTCATACAGTGTTTGCATGTATTATCAATAGTTCCACGAAGTTTGTGGATCAAGGATCAAGTGGAGAAAATGTGCAGGGTTGGCAGAAACTTTCTTTGACTTTATTGTCCACTTTTTGCCCTGGACTCTTTCTGAAGACTTTTTAGTTGTCAGAGATTCCCACTGCCATTAACTTTACTCATATTTTCATTCTAATTAAACTGCTATATTTTCACTATAACTTATTTTAGTCCTTAAACAAAAACATTAGAAATATCTGGTAGGTAATAAATAGCAATCTGCAATTTCTAAAATATCCACTCTTTTCTTCTCCATTGGATTTCACTCCATAACCTACAAATATGCTTAAGCTCCTGTCTTTTGCAAGCAAAAATCTGGACTTCCAGCCAAGATGGAGGCATAGGTAGACACACGTGCCTCCTCACACAACCAAAAGAAGGACAACAACAATTTAAAAACAAACAAAAAAAAAACAGAACTGAAAGAAAACCAAACTGTTTGGAAGTCTGACAATCAAGGACTTAAAGAAGACATATTCATCCAGACCAGTAGGAGGGGCAGAGTGGGGCAGAGAGGACTCTTAGCAAGGCAGGAGCTGGTGGACCCAGTGAGGTGGCAGATTGTGGAGGGAGGCATGCAAGGCTGTAGCTGACTGGCAAGGCAGCAACAGGTGGACAGCAAGGTGGCAGATTATAGACTGGGTGGTCCCACATTCATATGCAAATAAACCTGGAGAAACAACTGGGGATTGGGACAAACTGCACAACCCAGGGCCCCAGCACTGGGAAATAAAGCCTCAAACAAACTGATTGAAAACACCTGTGGTGGTTGAGGCAGTGGGAGAAACTCCCAGCCTCACAGGAGAGCTCCTTGGAGAGACCCACTCACATGGGAATCAGAACCAGAAGGGCCCGATTTCCTTTTGGGAAGTGGGAGAAGTGACTGAAAACTGGCAGAGAGCCAAGCAAGCACCATTGTTCCCTCTCGAACCCCTTCCCCACAGATAGCATCACCACTCAGCAACGTGGGTTGCCCCACCCTGGTGAACACCCAAGGCTCTGTCCCTTACTATATAACGGGCACAACAAGACAAAAAAATGGCCCAAATGAAAGAACAGATCAGCTCCAGAAAAAATACAACTAAGCAATGAAGAGATAGCCAACCTATCAGATGCACAGTTCAAAACTCTGGTAATCAAGAGGCTCACAGAATTGGTTGAATTTGGTCACAAATTAGATGAAAAAAAAGAAGGCTACACTAAGTGAAATAAAGGGAAATGTACAGGGAACCAACAGTGATGGGAAGGAAACTGGGACTCAAATCAATAGTGTGGACCAGAAAGAAGAAAAACATCCAACCAGAAAAGAATGAAGAAACAAGAATTCAAAAAATATGAGTGAGAAGAGGCTTAGGAACCTCCAGGATATCTTTAAACATTCCAACATCCGAATTACAGGGATGCCGGAAAGAGAAGAGGAAGAGCAACAAATTGAAAACTTATTTGAAAAAATACTGAAGGAGAACTTCCCCAATCTGGCAAAGGAAATAGACTTCCAGGAAGTCCAGGAAGCTCAGAGAGTCCCAAAGAAGTTGGACTCAAGAAGGAACACACCAAGGCACATCATAATTACATTACCCAAGATTAAAATGAAGAAGAGAGTCCTAGAAGCAGCAAGAGAGAAGGGGACAGTCACCTACAAAGGAGTTCCCATCAGACTGTCAGCTGATTTCTCAAAAGAGACCTTACAGGCAAGAAGGGGTTGGAAAGAAGTATTCCAAGTCAGGAAATCCAAAGACCTACATCCAAGATTGATTTATCCAGCAAAGCTTTTATTTAGAATGGAAGGGCACATAAAGTGCTTCTCAGATAAGATCAAATTCAAGGAGTTCATCATCACCAAGCCCTTATTATATGAAATGTTAAAGGGATTTATCTAAGAAAAAGAAGATAAAAAAGATGAACAGTGAAAGGACAGCAAACTCACAGTTATTAAGAACCACACCTAAAACAAAAGCAAACTAAGAGGGCAGCTAGATCAGGAGCAAACCATAGAAATGAAGATCACATGGAGGGTTAGCAACAGGGGAGTGGGAGAAGGAGAAGGGGGGAGAAGGTACAGAGAATAAATAGCATAGACAGTAGGTAGAAAATAGATAGGGGGAAGGGCAAGAATAGTATGGAAAATATAGAATCTAAAGAACTTGAGACACATGGTCATAAACTAAAGGGGGAATGGTGGGGGAGGGGTATGCAGGGTGGAGGGGATGAAGGGGGGAATAGAACAACTGTAATGGCATAATTAATAAAATATATTTAAAAAATCAATCAATCATTATTTGTTAAAAACTGTACTAAAGCTACAGATGAGAGAAGTTAAAGATTTTTTAAATATTTAAATTTTGAAATAAATCCCATATATACCCTAAATCACACACAAAAAAGATTATATGCCATAATATAATGTGGGATCTATTCTAGGAATACAAGGTTGGTATAACATACACAAATGAATTAATATGATTCACCACATAAAAAATGAAAAATAAAAACCACATGATCATATCGATAGATGCAAAATAAGCATTTGATAAAATCCAGCTCCCATTTATGGTAAAAACTCTCAGTAAAGTGGGAATAGAGGGAACATGCATAAACATAATAAAGGTCATATATGACAAATCCACTGCCAGTATCATATTCAACTGGCAAAAACTAGAAGTGATTGCCTTAAGTTTGGGAACAAGATAGGGATGTCTGCTTTCACCTCTCTTATTCAACATAGTGCTGGAAGTTCTAGCCACAGAAATCAGACAAGAAGAAGTAGAAGGCATCCGAATTGGAAAGGAAGTGGTAAAACTGTCTCTATTCATAGATGACATGATACCGTCCATAGAGAACCTCAAAGATTCTACCAAGAAACTACTAGAACTGATAAATGAATTCAGCAAAGTAACAGGATACAAAATCAATACCCAGCAATCTTTAGAAATTATATTCTATTAATGATGTTATTATAGTCGTCCTGATTTCTCCCACTTTGTCCACCTCTCCTCAGCACCCCCCTAGGCAATCCCCACACCATTGTTCATATCCATGGGTCATGCATTTTATTGGCTACTCCATTTCCTATACTGTACTATACTGTACTTTACAGCCCCATGGCTATTCTATAACAACATATTTGTACTTCTTAATCCCCTCACTTGTCCACATGTTCTCCTACACCTCCCTCCCATCTGGCAACCATCAAAACTTTCTTTGTATTCATGATTTTGTCTCTGTGTTCTTGTTTGCTTAGCTCCTTTTTCAGATTCAATTGTGGATAGATTTTTTTTTTTTGCCATTTTGTTGTTCATGGTTTTGATTTTCTTTTTCTTGAATAAGTCCCTTTAACATTTCATATAATAATGGCTTGGTGATCATGAACTCCTTTAGCTTTACCTTGTCTGTGAAGAACTTTATCTGCTCTTCCATTCTAAATTATAACTTTGTTGTATACAGTAATCTAGGTTGTAGGTCCTTGCTTTTCACCACTTTGAATACTTCTTGTCAGTTGTTTCTAGCCTAAGTTTCTTTTGAGAAATCAGCTGACAGTCTTATGGGAACTCTTTTGTAGGTAACTCTGTTTTTCTTTTATTGCTTTTAATATTCTCTGTTTATCTTCAATCTTTGGCATTTTAATTATGATGTGCCTTGGTGTGGTCCTCTTTGCATCCATTTTGTGTGGGACTTGTTCTTCCTGGACTTGTGTGTCTATTTCCGTCACCAAATTAAGAAAGTTTTCTTTCAATGTTTTTTTCAAATAAGTTTTCAAAGACTTGTTCCTTCTCTTTTCCTTCTGGAACCCCTATGAGTGAAATGTTGGTACATTTGAAGTTGTCCCAGAGGCTCCTTGGCCTATCCTTATGTTCTTGGACTCTTTTTTTCTTCTTGTTGTTCTGATTGAATTTTTTTTCTTTTTTATATTCCAAAACATTGACTTTATTCTTGGCTTCATCCACTTTACTGTTTCTTCTCTGTACATTTTTTAAAAATTTTTCTTAGTGTAACCCTCATTTCTGCCTGAGTCTTTTTTATGCTGTGGAACTACCCAATGAGTTCCTTGAGCATCCTAGTAAGCAGTATTTTGAACTCTGCATCTGATAAATTGCTATCTCCATTTTGTTTAGCCCTTTTTCTAGAGTTTTGTTTTGTTCTTTCCTTTGGTCCATGTTTCTTTGTCTCTTCATTTGGTAGCTGCCCTGTGTTTGTTTCTATGTATTAGGTAGAGCTACTTTAATTCCATGCCTTGGTAGTAGGGTCCAGTGGCATAGCCTCCCCTATCACCCGAGCTGGGTACTCAACATGCAGCCTTCATGTAGACTGAGTATGCCCTCATCTTGTAGTTTAGCCTTAGTGGCTTTTCACAGAAGGTTGGGAGGTGTTTACCCAGGCCAATCAGCTATAAGGACTGGCTGTGACCACTGACCACCAACCCACACCCTCTGTGGAGGATCAGCTGTGCAGTGGTATGGTGGTGGTGCTCTGATATGGTCTGTACCTATCTACTGGGTGCACTTGCCTTGGGCTTTCCTAAGCAGTTCAGGCCAAGGTCAGGCCCATCTCTGTTTTGCCCAGGGCCATCTGTCAGCTATAAAGCAATGGGAGATGGCTGCTCTTTGTTCTAGGATTTGAGATTCCCAGGCGAATCCAAGTTGTGAACCTAGGCTGGCTGCTGCTAGTGCCCAGCCTGGGGCTCACCAGAGCCAGCTTTTTGATAGGATTTGGTAAGTTGTTAAGCTTGAGAGAAGAGCAGAAATTCCTATGGAAAAGAAGCCCGAGTGGGTATATTGGGTGGGGATGACAGTTGTAAGTGATGGTTGTTCTATATTTTAGTTGTAATTTTGATGTGGTTGTGCAAAGAGGGGAGCCATTTCTGCTCTTGCAGCCATCTTAAGTCCCAGTTGCATTTTTTTAATATACCAGTAACAAACTAATAGAAAGGGAAATTAAAAAAACAACCCATTCCCAATTGCTTCAAAAAGAATAAAATACATAGGAATAAACCTAACCAAGGATGTAAAAGACTTGTGCTCAGAAAATTATAAGATACTGAAGAAAGAAATAGAAAAAGATATAAATAAGTGGAAGCACATACCATGTTCATGGTTAGAATAAATTAACATCATTAAAATGTCCATACTACCCAAATCAATTCCTATCAGGATTCCAATGACATATTTCACAGAACTAGAACAAACATTTCAATAATTTATGGAACCACAATAGGCTCCGCATAGTAACAGCAATGCTGAGAAAGAAGAACAAAGCCAGAGGAATCATGGATCTAATATGAAACTATGTTACAAGGCCATAGTGATAAAAACAGCATAGTATTGGCATAAAAACAGACACATAGATTAATGGAACAGAATAGAAGGTCCAGAAATAAACCCACAGCTTTATAGTTAATTAATATTTGACAGAGGAGGCAAGTACATACAATGGGCTAACAATAGTTTATTCAATACATGGTGTTGGGAAAATTGGACTGATACATGCAGAAAAATGAAACTAGACCACCTTCTTACACCACATACAAGAATAAATTAAAAATGGATTAAAGAGTTACAAGTTAGACTCAAAACCATAAAAATCCTAGATGAAAACTTAGGCAGCAAAATCTCTGACATTATTCATAGAAATATTTTATCTAATATGTCTCCACAAGCAAGGGAAACAAAAGAAAAAATAAACAAAAACTTTTTAGTTTGATGTAGTTCTGTGGGACTACATCAAACTAAAAAGTTTTTGCACAGCGAAGGAAATGAACAAAATAAATGACAGCCCACAGAATTGGAGAACATATTCGCCAATACATCTGATAAGAGGTTAATATCCAAAATCTATAAAGTATTTACAAAACTCAACACCAAAAAAGCAAACAATCCAATTAGAGAATCAGCAAAGACCTAAGTAGACACTTCTCCAAAGAGGGCATACAGATGGCCAAAAGACATGAAAAGAAGCTCAAAGTCACTAATCATCAGGGAAATGCATATTAAAACCACAGTGAGATACCATCTCACATCTGTCAGAATGTCTATCATCAATAAGTCAAGAAGCAACAAGTACTGGTGAGAATTTGGAGAAAGGAAAATCCTTTTGCACTGTTGGTGGGAATTCAGCTTGGTGCAGCCACTTGGAAAGCAGTATGGAGATACCTCAAGAAATTAAAAATGGTTCTGCCTTTTGACCTGGTGATCCTACTTCTTGGAATGTATCCAAAGGAACCCAAAACACTAATTCAAAAGAACATAAGCACCTCGATGTTCATTGCAGTGTTATTTACAGTTGCCAAGATATAGAAGTAGCCAAAGTGTCATCAGTAGATAAATGGATAAAACAACTATGGGATATTTACACAATGGAATACTACTCAGCAGTAAAAAAACACACACACAAAAAAAACACTTTTACCCTTTGTGACAGTATGGGTGGACCTGGGGAACATTATGCTAAGTGAAATAAGCCAGAGAAAGACAAATACAAAATGATTTCACTCATATGTAGAATCTAATGAACAAATTGAACTAACAAAAAAATGGCAACAGAGTCATAGATGGTGAGCGGGATGACAGCTAATGGGGTGGAAGTTAGGTAATAGAAGGATTGAGCAAAAAGGAAAAAGAACTCATGAACATGAACAACAGTGTGGTGATTGCTGGGAAGAGAGGGATATAAGAGGGAGTAAAAGGTAATGTAAATATCACAGTAAAGATTAAATATATCAAATTAAAAAATGAAGAGCCCTTATTTGTTGCCTTGGCTGAAAACTCAGTGGATTACAGCATTGTCCCAATATATGAAGGTTGTGACTTCCTGTGAAGTCAGGGTACACATGTACAAGTCACAACCAATGGATGGATAAATAAGTGGAAGAGCAAACTGATGTTTCTCTCTCTCTCAAAAATCAATTTAAAGACAAACAAACAAATAAATAACCCTTATTTGTTAAAGATACACATATAAAACCTACATTGACTTTTATTAAAGGTGGAATTGTAACCTTTTTAAAAATCTTTAATGAAGGTAAAATTTTTAGTCATTACAAGTGAAAGAGTGATACAAAAATGTCACCTGTCATTGGGAAGGGTGGATTTCAAAATCACAAGTATTCCATAAATGAGTGGCAGAGACTGCTAGTGATCATCAGACTCCCTTGACTTAGTGTAGTCATATGACTGAGTTCTGACCAATAGAATGTTAGTAGAATTGATGTGACCCTTTCATGTTATCAAACCTTTCATGTATTTTTCTCATATTCTTTCCTTATCACTCAGGGGCAGGATAAGACCACTAGAAAATGGTGGAGTCAAGGGCTGCATGGAGTGTGGACCCCTGGATAACTTCCTCTCTCCATTGAACTTTGATGCACCATGAAATGAGTAAGAAGGAAATTTTTTGTTGTGTTAAGCCACTAACATCTGGGATTGTTTACTTCAGAAGTTAGTCTACCATGACTAGTATAGAGGTTACCATCAAAATTTGAGATTATTAAATTAAAACAGAAAGTGATGGTTTGATTAGGACTGAAAGACTTCTCACAGATTAGACTTCCTGGGAAGCAGACTCTGAAACAGAGATTAGCATGTAGGAAATTTACTGTGAAGTGGATTTGGGATCAATACCCTTGGGACAGTAAAGAAGCAGGACATGGCAGAAGGAGAAGTTGAGCTGTAAGGCAGTGACAAAAAAAAGGCCTCTGTCAATTCCATGGGTAGCATTAGAGCTAGGATGTTCTTTCAAACTTGGCCTAAATTGAGATGAGGAGGCAATTGTATCCTGCACATGGTCTACTTTTTGTGTATGGGCACTCTTGTGGAAGGGGAGTGAACCTTGGATAAGGCAGCTTCCTTTGGTGGTGAGCAATCCAGAGAAGTTCAGATGTGAGCCCTCAGTAGACAACAGTCCTGCAACTAGAGAAATGAGTATCTTGGTCTTAAAGGTAGATCTGAGCAGTGCAACACACATCCACTTCGGGAATATTCTAGAAGCTGGTTTGGGAGTGGTAATATGTTTCTAATGAATAGGCTAAAGAGCTACTTATTATACATAAAGAAGACTGCTTACTGATGCCAAGGAGTAAGTATACTGAGGCCAAGGAATAAGTAAAGTCTGTATTTATATGCCAAGGAGTGGGAAGATAATAAATATCAGCATACAAGGAGATGGTAGATGGAAGAAGCAAGAGAATCTTCCCTGAGGTTCTAACTGAGAGACAGACTTGGCTCAAGATAACCACAAGAAATAAAATACATCTTGCAACATTCCCTCCACTGGCTTTCTGACGATAATAATTGTTTCACTCAAAACCAGTTGGATGCTGGTAAAATGATCAGAACAAGGTTCACTGAGGTTTTAAAAACTTGATTCTTAATACATTTTTATACATGACAATACTTCTCTTAATGAATCTTAATTATTTCCTGTAGGAGATAGAAAAGTTGCCCAATGATAAAATCCATTCACAGCTTATGTCTAATGTTTTTTAATTACATTCTGAACTCTTCTTGCTTCACAGAATCTGAATGAGTAAGGAGTAGATAGATTAAGTGCAACATTACTTCAGGGGTAATAAAAGAACTCCAGTAATGGAGTATAAATCCTTTCTCTTGAAGTTCTTAACATATCCCCCAAAACAAAAGAGTAACATAATTATCATCTAACTACAACTACTCCTTATTCATAACTAATAATTAGTTAATAAATAAATATTTTATTCATAGTCAGCCCAATGATTTTTTTTTTACTTAGAAGTGTTTTAGGTTATTTTTTTATTAAAAAAATCATTGGTTGGAATTATACTCAATCATAATCTCATAATTGTCTTCCTGATTCACAAAATGACATTTAGATAACCATTACTAACTCTTAGGACTTATAGTGAAAAAAGTGGGCACTTGCCCAAGAGAGGAAAGCCCCCTGAGAGTTCAGAGCTACAGAAATAGGTCCTCAGGCCAACTCCATGGATGCTGAATTGATCTAGTTCATGTTTTATGGGAGTGCTGACTTCAAAGGAAACTTCCTGAACTCTCACAAATACTGACCTCTTTCAGAAGCTGGTAATATAAAACAAAACAAAGTTTCCAACAACTCGGTTGCAAGGAATTGTACTTGAGAACAGACAGTTCCTGTTAGAAGTAACCGTACCCTGTCATGTAACCCAGCCAGGTGTTCTGGAGCACCACACTTGAGAATTTCAGGTTTGCTTTCTCTAAGTTTGCTATTCTAGGGAACATCACTATTTTCAATGGCCATCACTTTGAAACAGAAATCACAGGGCTTACTTGGGAAATTAGGCATCATAAAATTTAGAGATATGTATGTATGCATGTGTATAAAAATGCTAATGAATATAAACTATAAAAGGAGTGGTTTAGGGTACTCCAGGGCAGGAATAGTAGGGGAAATACAGAATCTAAAGAACTTGAGACACGTGGTCATAAACTAAAGGGGGGGAATGGTGGGGGAGGGGTGAGCAGGATGGAGGGGAATGAAGGGGGGAATAGAACTGTAATGGCATAATCAAAATATATTAAAAAATATATGACCAATTGTTTCTTATTAGACAATATAGAATGCATAATACTTGGTGAATCTGCTACCAAGGAATTATTTACAAACAATTTTTGGAATTGAGGGTCCTGAATATCTTTAAAATTCTTCTTGAAAATATTCACGTATTCAGCCATTCAACAAACATTTACTGAGTGCCTGCTATTGCTTGACATTATTGTAGGTGCATGGGATGCATCAGGGTCTAAAATCAAAATCCCTGTTCTTATACTACTGGGACCTTATATCCTACTGGGGCAGAGAGAAAATAAATAAAAACATAACAAATAATTAAGTGATATAGCATATTGAAGAGTGATAACTATAAGAAAAAAGAAAAAGTAAAGCAGGATGAGGAGAATCAGGAGTGTTGGTGGGGCAGGTAGTCTACAGGATTAAGTTGAGTAGTCAGAACAAGGCTCATTGAGATGGTAAATTTTGAAAAAAAAAAAACCCAGAAGGAAGGATATTCACAGTCTATTTCTGTGAATATGTGGGTGGAGAGCATTGCAGCCCAAGGAGCAGCTACACAAAGGCCCCTTTGGTTGGTGTGAGGAAGAGTAGGAGTGAACAGAGGGAAAAGTCAAACTGTGATAGCTATGGCCAATCCCTCAGAGTTGTCTTGAGTTAGGCTGAAATGGTCATTGGAATGGCTGTAACCTCGATCAAGGTGACTTTCTGCAGCTGAAGGAGCTACGAGTGATGGACCATCTACTGACATCACTCCCAACAGCCTTCATTACAGGAATTGTTAGAAGGTACATCTAGGTATCAATCCCTTTGGCTTCCTCATTCCCATGTTCACATGTGCTTTGTGAAGATTTCTCTAATTTTGACATTCTAACCAGTTAGAAGAAGGGAAAGAAGGAAAAGGGAATATACTGATAGTTGCATGCACTACTTCTACTCACAATCTGTTACTAGAATCTAATCAAGAAAAGCTGGGTTATGTAGTCTTTATTCTTTGTGCCCTGGGAAAGCAAGCAAACAAACAAAGAAGATATCAAAATACAACTAGCAGGTCCTGCTGCAATTATACTCCCCATTTTTGTATGGAAGAGAATGTGGCTTCACCAGACAGAAGAATAAATGAAATGCAGTCCCTGCAGCTTAGTTAGGATTTTGTTCTTTGGGTTTTGGGCAATTGAGAGGCAGCAAAGAAACAATATTCTCTTGAAAAGCGTGTAGAAAAAGAAGACTTAAGGGGAGGAGAGTAACAGCAATTATACATATAGGGGTAGAGCCTGTGAAGTTTTGGAGTTGATGCAATTAGATTGTATTCATGGGCTGAGATCATTGACGTGGCACTTATGTAACATACATTAATGTAAAACTGCTTCCTTCTTGGCCTTCTCCCTTGCCTCTTCTGATTTCTCAGCCATCATTACTGGGTCTTCCCATTCTTGACCCTTTAATGTTTATATGATCCTGAGTTCTGCCTTAGTATTCTTGTTGCATGAATACTTGCAACTTGATTCAAATGAATCACAATGCATTTTTTCCATTATTGAGTCGTATAACTCTTTGAGGATATGATAACCTTCAACCCCAGAAAAATGTCTATTGGCATATCACTATTTTATTGATGGAGTACATTAAGCATTTTATTTTTCTTTCATCACTCTCCTCTATTGCGCTATATCAGTTCTTCCTTACTAAATAGCCTAGGTAGGTCCTTCATGATGTATCAAAACACATCTCATAGACTGCTGGACCCTTTTAGTTATTAAAAAACAGTTGAGTCTGTCTTGAGTGGTGTGGCTCAGTGGACTGAGTGTTGGCCTGAGAATCAAAGGGTGGATTCCCAGTCAGGGCACATTCCTGGGCTGCAGGCTAGATCCCCACTAGGGGATGCTCAAAAAAGGAAACCACATATTGATGTTTCTCTCCCTTTCTCCCCCACATCCTCCACTCTAAAAAATCAAATAAATAAAGTCTTTGAAAAAAACAGTTGAGTCCAATGAAAACTTTAATTGAATCTCCACTTTTTCACACACTGATGCTTGATCCACAGACCAAGGACCCACCAAGTTGGCTCTTATTCTCTTCCTCCCTTCTCTGTTTTGATTCACTAAGAGGGAAGGTGGGATTGCCTTGTGTGACTTGTCTCCCTCTGGTTCTGTCCAGCTCTGTCCTTTGTGTCTGGATTCTGCTAAGGTGATGGCTTCTGCCTTGTAGATGGTGAGTGAGGTTTTCTCTGGGTACTTTTCAGTCACCTCAGTTCCCTCTGATGCTAAGGACCTCTGTCAGCCACTACTCCTAATGAACTGCATGATGAAATCCTAACTTCCAAAGTGATGGTATTAAGTGGTGAGCCCTTTGAGAGGTGATTACGTTATGGAAATGGAACCTTCATTAATGAGATTAGTGCCCTTATTAAAGATGATCCAGAGAGCTCCCTTGTCCCTTCCACCATGTGAGGATACAGTGTGAAGATGGCCAGCTATGAACCAGGAAGCAAGCCCTTATTAGACATATCTGCTAGTGCCTTGATCTCAGACTTCCTAGCCTCTGGAACTGTGAGAAATATATGTCTGTTTTTATAAACCACACACTTCATTATATTTTGTTATAGTAATTTGCTCAACGAGACAACTCCCAAGAAATTCTCTGAAAGAACATCATCTCTTTTAGTTTGTAGCTGCCTGAACAATCTGATAGCTTCTCTTTGTCCTCCAGTCTCCTTAAATATTCTATTTTCTACATATAATTGCACATACGTACAACATTTGCATTCTTCAGGTAGGCAGATCTCAAGGAAAGACAAAAGACTGGATTGAGCAAATGTACCTCAGTTCCTTCCTCCAAATTCACCGATTAGGAGCCTCTCTTCTCTGTGGAAAGCAGTAAGTGAAGAGGAAAAAGGAAGACTGAATTGCTATTCCTTTGGAGGTCCACAGTATGGAAACATCAGGTATGGGGAGAAAATATTCCTGATTAATAGTCTACATGTAACTATCATCTATACATCAACATTTAAATATGTCGCACAAGCATATTGAACATAAAATATAACAAAATTAACTCACTTTTAAAAATATATTGCAACCTCAGAATCTGTGTTTCTATATGTATTTTCTATCTAACTATCCACCTACTTATATAACTATCTACATAACTATCAGGGGGAAAAAATCTGGAAATTTTCTCAGGCCCTTCTTGGCCTTCCCACTACTCCAGTAAATTTCCTCCCTCCTTAATCTTGCTACCTCTATCACCTTAGTTGAGGCTACTACTACCTCTCATTTGGATTATTACAACAACCTTCTAATAAATCAATAAATGTCTCTATATCCAGATTTACTGTTCTCAAATTCATTTAGCAATACTGTATCTAGAATAATCTTTTTAAAATTCAGATTTCATCAAGTGATACTTCTGCCTAAAACACCCCTTGGTACTATGATGTTTATCAAGGTGTGGTCCTTATATCACATTTGACTTGAATCATTTGGATGGCAGATTAAAAGTAGAGTCTTACCTTCTGGCCAAGATGGAAGCATAGGGAGACACACTGTGCCTCCTCGCACAACCAAAATAAGGACAACAACAATTTAGAAACAAAAAACAACCAGAACCAACAGAAAATTGAACTGTATGGAAGTCTGACAACAAAGGAGTTAAAGTAGACACATTCATCCAGACCTGTAGGAGGGGTGAAGTAGGGCAGCAGGGTGGAGAGGGGTCTCAGCAAAGCAGTGGGTGGTGGACCCAGTGAGGTGGTGGATTGTGGAACTGGGCACAGTGCACAAAGTGGCTGGCAGGCCAGGCAGTCCCACATTCTCATGCAGATAAACCAGGCAAAACTGGAGAGTGAGACAGACCACACAACCCAGGGCTCCAGCGCAGGGAAATAAAGCCTCAAAACAGCAATTGAAAACACCTACGGGGGTTGTGGCAGCAGGAGAAACTCCCAACCTCACTGGAGAGTTGATTGGAGAGACCCACAGGGTCCTAGAATGTACACAAACCCACCCACATAGAAATCAGCACCAGAAGGGCCCAATTACCTTGTGGGAAGTGACCAAAATCTGGCAGAGAGCTGAGCAAGCACCATTGTTTCCTCTCGGACCCCTCCGCCACTTACAGAGTCACAATACAGCAATGTGGGTTTCCCTGTCCTGGTGAACACCTAAGGCTCTCCCCCTCACTGTGTGACAGGCATGCTGAGACCAAAAAAAAAAAAAAAATGGCCCTAACAAAAGAACAGATCAAGGCTCCAAAGAAAATACAACTAAGCAATGAAGAGATAGCCAACTTATCAGGTGTACAGTTCAAAACTCTGGTAATCAAGAGGCTCACAGAATTGACTGAATTTGGTCACAAATTAGATGAAAAATGAAGACTACACTAAGTGAAATGTAGAAAAATGCACAGGGACCCAAAAGTGATGGGAAGAAAACTGGGATTCAGATCAATGGTGTGGACCAGAAGGAAGAAAAAAACATCCAACCAGAAAAGAATGAAGAAACAAGAATTCAAAAAAATGAGCAAGAAGAGGCTTAGGAACCTCCAGGACATCTTTAAACGTTCCAACATCCGAATTATAGGGATGCCAGAAGGAGAAGAGAAAGAGCATCAAATTGAAAACTTATTTGAAAAAATAATGAAGGAGAACTTCCCCAATCTGTCAAAGAAAATAGACTTCCAGGAAGTCCAGGAAGCTCAGAGTGTCCTAAAGAAGTTGGACCCAAGGAGGAACACACCAAGGCACATCATAATTACATTACCAAAGATTAAAATGAAGAAGAGAATCCTAGAAGCAGCAAGAGATAAGGGGACAGTTACCTACAAAGGAGTTCCCATCAGACTGTCAGCTGATTTCTCAAAAGAGACCTTACAGGCAAGAAGGGGCTGGAAAGAAGTATTCCAACTTCTTTTGGAAACCAAACTTCTTTGAAAATCAAAGACCTACAACCAAGATTGTTCTATCCAGCAAAGCTTTCATTTAGAATGGAAGGACAGATAAAGCACTTCTCAGATAAGGTCAAGTTGAAAGAGTTCATTGTCACCAAGCCCTTATTATATGAAATGATAAAGGGAGTTATTTAAGAAAAAGAAGATAAAAAGGATGAACAGTGAAAGGACAGCAAACTCACAGTTATTAAGAACCACACCTAAAACAAAAGCAAATTAAGCAAATAACTAGAACAGGAATAGAACCACAGAAATGGAGATCACATACAGGGTTAGCAACATGGGAGTGTGATGCGCAGAGAGGGGGAAAAGGTACCGATAATAAGTAGCGTAGATGGTAGGTAGAAAATAGACAGGGGAGAGCAAGAATAGTATGGGAAATGTAGAAGCTAAAGAACTTATAACACATGGGCATGAACTAAAGGAAGGAATGTGGGTGGGAGGGGGTGTGCAGGGTAGAGGGGAGTGAAGGGGTGAAATGGGACAACTATACTAGCATAATCAATAAAATATATTTAAAAATAGAGTCTTAGGCCCTAACACAGACTTAATGAGTCAGAATCTCAGGGGATATGACCCTGGAGTCCACAATTTTAATTTGTATTTGTAGAAAGTGGTTTTACGCACAAATTTTTTGTGAATACTCATCTGTAAGAGAAATATAAACTTTTGGGGGTATGTAAGGCTCTTTAGTACTTGACTTCTATTATCTTTTAAAAATTTTTCATTCTACCACTACCTCAGCAATTTTCCTAGGAAAATTATGTTTCCTAATGAGCCATTTCATACTTCTTTGCCTTTGAATATGCTGGTTCCTTAGGTGAGAACATTTTTCCCCAACTCCCTTTTGTCTTATAAAAATCTATTTATCCTTTAAAACCTTATTACATTTTCCCAGTATATCAATGTATTATACCTGTATAAATATCTCTTTCTCTGTATATTTGGTCTGATGCAACTGCGGGAGCTAGTTAAGCAGTCTCTGTAATGCTGCTGTCTTTGTGTCTGATACTGAAGGCAAAATAAATTTATAATGCAAAGATGGTTAAGGGCAGGCTGGAATCAATAGGCTTGATATTCAACCCCACAAGGATGGACAGAAACCATCCTTGTTTGTTCTTGTTGCCTCTGACCTGAATGATGAGGGTATCATGCAGAAGCTTGGGATCTTCAGCACAGAGTTAATTGTATGTACTTGGATCAGTAGTTAGAGGAGCTGAAAGAGGATCCAAAGGAAGATAGAGTAGTTGAAAGCCCAGCTGCTGCCTCTGTATCACCTTCAAAATCTCTCAAGAATCTCCCTCATGTCCCACTAACTGGAAACAAACAAGAAAGTGAATTTCAGGAAATGTCTCACTTAACCAAATTGAGAAGTTGAAAATCCACCACCATACACTGGATAATTTGTTTGAGGCAGGGCGGTTCCATTGGTGAGATGGCATTTACCAAGCAACTAAAGTGAGGAACTGTGCCAAGAAAGTAAATAAGAGAATGTCCAAGATATGCAAAGGCCTTGAGGCAATGATATCAGAATGGAAGATTGTGGAGAATCGTCAGATACCTAAACCAAAGAAAGGGCAAGATCCAGTTGAATGTCAGGAACAGTTGGGACTAAGTTCCTAACGACATTACAGCTTTCTCTTTGCCTTTCTCTCTGTGTCAACTTTATTCTTTTTCACTTGAGACTAGTTTTCTTTACCTGGTAAAAACATAGTCACTGATAGCATTTAAGTTTTACATCTTATAATTTCAGCCATCAAAGACAAACTGTCTACATGTTTACCAAGATAGATCATCAAAACATTTGAGAAAAATTACTGAATGACTAAACTTGAGTTAGCTGTCCCAACTATTTTTTCCTTCATAATAAATTTCTCTAAAATTTAGCACCTTTAAACAGCAATAAACACCTACCGGCTCACAGTTTCTGTGCAACAAGAATTCAGGAGCCACTTAGTAAGTGGTTCTATCTTGAGGAAGGCTGGAGGGATCTCTGACGAAGTTGCAGTCAAGATGTCAGCTGGAGGTGCAGTCATCTGAAGGCTTGACTTGGCTGAAGGATTCACTTCAAGGGGACTCATTATGTACCTGCTAAGTTAATACTGGTTGTTGGCAGGAGGTCTCAGCTCCATGCAATGTGGACCTCTTCATAGAACTGCCTGAGTGTTCTCATGACATGTTATCTGGTTTCCTCCAGTGTGAGTGATCATAGGAGCAAGACAAAGGCTGTAATTTATTGTTAAAATTTATTGTTCTATTTATTTCTAATTTTAATTTTATTTTTATTGAAGTATAGTTGACATACAACATTATAAAGCTGTAATATTTTCTATGACCTAGAAGTGGAAATCATACTTTTGCTTTCCTTCACATAGTTATACAGGTCAGCCCCATTCAGTGTCAGAGGGGACTACACAAGTAGGTGAAAAACAGATGAGACTCTTGGAGGTAGTTTGGGAGCCTGGACACCAAGGACACAATAATTTGCATAGCTTTCTTTAGGTTCATAGTCTTTGTGGCCAGAGTGGAAATGGAATAGATGATCATATGAAAACATTCAACTGTCTTGAATGAAGAGGCATTCACTACATGGGTGGAAAAGGTAAAGAAGATATTGCTAAAAAAACTGGGAGAAGGGTGTTGGGGAAAAAGCGAGCGTATATTTTTACTCAGAGTGTTAATAACTTCCTTTTTTATACCTGGAATGCACTTCTGTGGTATCTCTTGGCACCACATCTTAATTATTCATTTAGAAATATTTCTTTTCTACTAGATTACAAGATCTCTTCCCTCATCTTTGAGTCTCTATCACCAAGTACATTGTCTAGGACAAAGCAGACAACCAAAATATCTGAACTGAACTGAACCAGACAGACAGAAGTTGTAAGCAAAGTTCTTAAGTAATTAAAGGTATAGTTAGGGTGAACACAAATTTAATATCACATCTCAGATTACAAGGTATTTCTGGACAATTGAAAGACATACTCTTTAGATGAAATGAGTTAAGAGCTTGTGCAATTTGTGTCTTCAAAAGGTAGAAGAGGCTAAACTATAAATAAATTATGTTAAATTATTTAAATTAATAAAAATATTGAATAAATGAATATTAGTTAGGACTTATTTGTTGGTGCAAGGAACAGAAGCTGAAATCAACTTAGTTTAACTATAAAAATAAGGGTAGATGTATTGGAAAGTATACGGAGTAATTAATGGAATCAAAGAGTCACTGGAGCCTCAAGGATGTAACTACCAACTGGAGCACAAAAGGAAACCCAGGAATTCTCCTTTTGACCCTTATTTTCTGCACCTCTCTTCCAGTATGCTTCACTTTCTCAATGCAGACCAGCTTTCTTGTTTGCAATCCACATGTCAGTAGTGACAGTTCTCAAGTTAGCATCATCAGTGTAGCTACTTAAAGAGAAATGATCTGTTCCTCTCAGTTCCAGTTTTAAAATTCCTGAGAAAGAGACTGATAGACCTCTTTAAGGTCAGGTGTCCACCCTTAAGACCAATTGATGGTGCCTGATGGCAGCATCACATTACAGAAATATTGCAAACTCCGCTGAAACCCTAGAGATTAATCAATGTGAAGGGGCAATTCTTGGAAAATAGTTACCTGGTAGACAAAACAATAGGTATATGTTTGGTGAATATTTAGATCAAGGATGACATATTTATTATAAAACTCTAAGGTTGTTCAAGGTCCAACAAAAGTCCCTAGAGTTTGATATGATGTCATAACAAGATATTTCCAGTGTTACCATAAGAAACATTTAGTTGGAATCTCAGTCTGAGATAGGGTAACATTTCTTATGTTCTAGTCATTTTATTACAACATCATCCTGGCTAGGGTAAAAGCATTGTCTCCATTGCTACATGTAATGAAAAGGGTTTAATTAAGGTTTTAATTTCCTTTGTTGACATGTTGAGGACAGTTCCAGTAGAGATCAACCAGATTACAGCTTTAACTACATTATTTAGTCATAAAGGAGGGTTTAGATGGCTTTTATTACACCTACCTCCTTCTAAGACTTTGGTGGCAACAGTAGTAGAATTGCTAATAACTGACTTCAGCATCTGGGAGTTTAATGCCAATCTGAAACTCAAATGTTTTTTTGATGCTACTTACTCCTTTTTGTTTCATGTGCTTTGGTAAAAAAGAAAGCATTCTCTAAAAGGTATAAAAACTGACATTAAAAATGTTGTTATTATGGTAAAATAGAAAACAACTATTGAATGTGAAAATGTGGAAGAATATATTTCTGATCTGCTTTTTAAAAGGAAGAGAAAGTATGATTTAAGTGAAGCTATTTCTGTAAAACATAATTGACTTAGTCTGTTTGGGCTGCTATAGCAAAATGTTATCATCTGAGTAGCTTATAAATAACAGAAATTTATTTCTCACAGTTCTGAAGGCTGGCAAGTCCAAGGTCAAGGTGCTGGCAAGCAAATTTGGTATCTGTAGAAAGCTGACTTCTTAGATTTCTGCCATTTTGTTGTAACCTTACATGGCAGAAGGGGCAACAAAGACTTTCAGGGCCTCTTTGATAAAGGCACTAATTCCGTTAATGGGGGTTCCACCTTTATGACCTACTCACCTGCCAAAGACCACAACTCCTCCTCCCATCACCTTGGAGGTTACGATTTCAGTGCATGAATTATGAGGGAGCACAGACATTCAAACCATAGAAGTTACTCTCAGATGAACGGCTTCTAATCAGCAGGGATATTGTGTGTGGAGCAGTGCTAGGAAGATTGAAAACTATTCTTAGATTCCTTCTTCAATTCCCTCAAAGAACATTCCATTTGTTGTTTATCACATACTGTATTCACCACTTTTTAGGTAGTACTGCTGAAGTCATTATTAGAACCAAAACATGATGTCAGCAAAACTGGTGTTCTCTCCTTGTCCCTGCCTTTGTATGGGCTGAGAGAGGTGAAAGCATTTGCCAACCTCCTCCACTGCCTGTTGCATTGGCGTGGCTTGTTCATTTTTTCCCTTGGCCTCCATGTTTCTGGGCTTCAGGCCTTTTCATGTTGCTGGGCCTATGTTTTATGTCTTTAGCCCTTTCCAAGAAGGTTCAGCTTTCATCTGCAGTGTCGTCATTCACTTGGTTTCTGCCACTTTGAGGTTCAAATTTTAATGTAATGATATTCTCAATCAAACTTATTAATGCCAATGTTTACTTTGTATTATAATTATGATTCTATTTCTTTTAAATAATCTAAAGCAAGTTCTATGAATTTTGGTGGATTTTCATTTTTTCTATCTTCTCTTTTCAGATATTTTATTATCAAAATGTCACACATTTTCTAAAATCTGTGTGTTTTCTACCCTCATGAATATAATAATGATAGACAAAATAAATGTCCCTAAGATTCTTGATAATTACTCCACGCAGTGTCTGTAGATGAGAAAAATTATAAGGCCTTGTCAGGCATACTGAGGCACAGACAACCCAAGGGGAGCTAGGAATGTTAAATTGTAAGACTCTGCACAATGATGGGGAGACACAGTCCCAAACAGCTACAATTCACTTGTTTGGACCTGCCCAGTATTAGTCATTTGTCAGCCTGATTATATAGTAATCAGATGCTTAGCAGTAACAAATTATATAGTGCTAAGAAATCCTTCAGATGGATTCGTCCCTAAATTTATGGCTTTCCTTATGTCACTATTTTTGTAGCATTTATGTTATGGTTTAAATTAATACTTTACTATGTTCTGTGCTTCCTTTTTAAACTCATCCCCCCAAATCAATCCAAAACATTTTTGAATAGGAGTTTGTACATGAACAAAATTCTAATAAACAATTGTTAATTGAATAGATATAAATAAGACAGAATAATACATTCTCTTATCCATTCTCTTATCCTAACTTTTTTGTGTCTGGGACATTTTGACAGTCTGATGAAGCCTATGGAAATAAAATATATTGAAGAAATAAAGTACTTTTGAATACTGAGATAAAATTTCTTTATTGATCCATTAAATTAAATCATCATGTCCAGTAACAATCATTAGTTCAAAATAGTGATGAATGTAATGATATTTTGAGATATCCGAAACAACTATAATGAGATGTGAAAATATCTCAAATTTCTGTTGGTGACGGTGTCTGTGCTAAGGTTGCTATCTTATGTCCTTGCCAGCATCTGTTTCTTTACCTTGGGTGTGTGTCCTTTTTTACCTGGGTCCCAAAGTAACATTGCTTGTGCCCAGAGTCTCTCGAAGTCTCCCAAGAAAGTTGACTCTTCGGATTTTTGCTGTTTGCTTTTCATATCCTACAAGGAACTCTCAAAAAGTCCTCATTCCCATCATCTCAAGGAAACAAGTGATATTTCACTCTAGTCAACGAATGTCTATTCACCACCTCCTCCCTGCCCCCGGCCAACAAAATATTAAGGGCCATAGTTCTTGTTTTATGTTTCACTTTGTGTAGTTTTTATTCCATGGATGGCAACATCACCTTACTTATTTGAGATTCATTTTCAAGCAGTCTGGTTTTGGAATTTTGAAAGCTATATCTATGTGTTTCTCTGTCCTTATTGATGTCATAGCTCAGAAGTTGTGCTACCAGATATACACCGGTCTATCACCCCCTGGCTGAAATGATGGTTCCAGTTGCCCCTAGACTTGCTGGGCAGCCACCTACATCTTATTAGCAAATGTAGAGGGGTCATTAGGTTGCAACTACACTTTATGGTGAAGCCCAAGACAAACCCTTTTACCTAAGACCTGACCCCATTTTAAATATAGATATTCTTAGGGTTCACTCCTGAGCAGTCCTCACTTCTTTTGATAACCTTTAATAATTCCTAGGCTTGGATTCTCTGAGTCCTTCACTCTATTCCCTTGTTTCTTTCTCTGGAGAGTTGGATCCTGCACTTTGCGTTCTTTTTCTATTGGTTGGAATCCTATCATGAATAAACTGTTGAATAATTTATTTTATGTGTCAACTTGGTTGGGCTATAATATGCAGTCGTTTAGTCAAACATCAGTGTAGCTGTTGCTGTAAAGGTATTTTAAAGATGGGATTAACATTTAAATCAGTACACTTTGAGTAAAGCAGATTGCCCTTCATAATGTGGGTAGGCCTCATCCAAATGGCTGAGAGCCTTAAGAGAAAGACTGAGGTTCCCTGGGGAAGAAGGAATTCTGCCTCCTTACTGCCTTAGAACAATTTCCTTTACCTCTATCTAGCCTGCTGACCTGCCCTGCAGATTTCACACTTGTCAGCCTCCACAATTGCATGAACCAGTTCCTTAAAATCTCTCTCTCTCTCTCTCACTCTCTCTCCCTCCTTCTCCTGCCTCTCCTTTTCTCTCTTCCTGTTTCTCTCTCCATTCTAATGGTCCTATTTCTCTGGAGAACCAGATGAAACAGATTCATTTTCCTGAACCATGATGACTTCACCCACCTGACTTTGATTTTTTCTCTTTGTTTTGGCTTCTCCCACTATCATGTGATTTGGACCTGTTCCCACCAACATCTTCACCTGCCTGTCTCAAACACAATTTTTTTTCTATTTCTTAGAATACTAGACATGTTATTTTTGCAAAGAACCTTGCTGGCATCAGTTCTGTAGCAAGATCAGTTTTCTCCTGACCTCCCATTGTTTCTGGCTCTCATCTGTCTTCTCTCCATGAGCTGATGAGGTCCCAGACATTCTAGTGTAAGAGTCTGATTATGAGAGGAATCTTTTTCCTTCTAAATATACCTCTAAATGTTCTAAGCATATCATTAGTCCTAGTTAGTAAAACAGAGATTTTTTTGGTAAATACATATATTCATAATTTGCTTATCAATTCATTTCTTGTGAATTTGATTAGTGGGAGGTATTAATCCAGGATCAGTGTTCTTGTGATTGAACTAATAAAACTGAATTTTCAAGACTGGCAAAGTTGAGGACCATGGTGAATTCAGTAAAGTTACTTATGTTAGCTTCCTAAGTCTGCTGTAACAGATTCCTTCAAATTTGGTGGTTTAAACAACAGAAATTTGTTCTCTCACAGTTTTGAAGGCCCAAAAGTCCAAAATCAAGGACTTCTCTCTAGAGGTTTTGGGAGAGCATCCTTCTTTATCTCTCCCATCTCCAGGTGCCTGTTGGCATTTTTCAGATTCCTTGGCTTTTAGTCCCATCATTCCAATCTTTCCCTCCATGTTCACATTGCCTTCTATTCTGTGTATCAGTGTCAAATTTCCCTTTGTATTTTTCTTATAAGAGAAATACAAAGGGAACTACTTGTGTTGGCACTTAGGGCCCGCAAAGGTAGATAAGGATGTGGACAGATCTTCGAGGAGCCATTTTTCAACCCGCCTTGTTTTTTTTTTTTTTTTTTTTTTAGTAATAATCAATCCCTCTTTGTCTTCTCTTAATTGAACAGCAGTTTCTAATATAAGTTCTATTGGGAAAATGCAGGTGGAGTTCTTCCAAATTGGTCAATATAACATAGGAAATACTCCACAGAATGGAGGTGGGGAAGTATATCAAGCCAGAAGTGTTATATCCATATTTTTTATATATATATCTGTTGCATTCTTTTTTAAAAATGTTTTCTTTATTTATTTTTCAAGAGAGGGGAAGGGAAGGAGAAAGAGTGGGAGAGAAACATCAATGTGTGGTTGCCTCTCATGCGTCCCCTGCCGGGAACTGGCCTGCAACCCAGGCATGTGCCCTGACTGGGAATCGAACCGCGATACTCTGGTTCGCAGGCCCGCGCTCAATCCACTGAGCTACGCCAGCCAGGGCTTATATCCATATTTTTCAGCAGATTTCTTTGTAGATTCAATGATACGAGGCAGAAATTCTGTATAAAAATGAACATTGATAGAGCTTGTTATGCAAAATGAATCAAAACAAGGCCCAAGAGCAAAGAATGTCCATCAGTTGACTTCTGCTGACCCTAATTATTCACAAGATAATGAAATCCAAATGTATAATTTCATGTTCAAGATGAGATAGATGCTCTCTACTAAAATGGATGTTTGCAACATTATCAAATACACTGGCAAGTAGTGAAAGAAAAAAGTCACATAGTTGTGTTTATGAATAATTATCAAAAACACTTTCTAGGACATGTTTTCTTAATAATATTTTAATAATTGATGAAGCTCTGCTCAGTAAATGTTTGGCAGATGAATGAATGGATTTCACGGACATTGTGATATTGCTGGAAGCTGCAATGGTACAGTCTATGCTCTGCCTCACTGTTACAGGACAGTCAGCAAAAGCATTTTAATAAAGAACTTGTTCACAACAGTATGAATCTATGTTTGGAAATCTAATACCATCATAGCCTCAATTTACCAATATAGTTTCTCCTGGAGGACTAATATACAAGGGAGAATCTGTGTCATTCCTTTTGGATTCAGCTCTTTCCTCAATAGTCTTAAAATTGAGAACTACACTTTTTGCTCAGTGGATTACTGATGAATTTGAATATTAACACGTCACTTAATTAGTGACATTTACCTCATAAAAACAGCATTTGTATCAATACATATGATTATATTCAGTGAAAGTATTGCTTTGCCTTAAAATACTACTGTAAAATGTTTTGAATTTGAAAATATGATTTTTATAACCCATTTTTAATGATTGATGCCTATGTATACTACTATATTCCATATCTTTTAAACACGTGCTTTTCCTCCCACTTCAATTTTGGGGGAAAAGTTATTTTCCCCCAAAGAGGGTGTTGCTCAAGACCCTGAAAAAGCATGTAAAATTTTTTCTGAGAGCAAAAACAATGTCCCTTTAGGAGGTATTACTAGTAAGCGCTCTGACTAAGCCTTCACAGATGTTTGCTTTCATTGGCTGCTATTTCTGGTTCACACTATCAGCAGGAACCAGAAGTGTGATTCTCTTTTGACCCTCAATTCTAACAGGAAATGTACATTGAAGAAGCGTATGGATGGGGGAAATAGGATTAGGAAGTGCTAGTAGTAGCAATATAATCAACATGCTCAACTAAAGATATTTTTTCTATTTTAAAATATAACTCTTTAATACTACAATAAAATTGCACTCTCATTTTTTTTGTTGTTTAGAGAAGACACAAATGTTTACACAGGCATTCTCTGGACTCAACATAAAATACTGTATATGAGAAATTATACAGTAGGCCAATTCATTAGGCCAAATGACTTGCCTACTACTCAGGTTTTTAAAGAATGAGATGAACTATATCTTCTTGGCTTGAAGTAAATTAAATTTTGTTATTAAACATGATGGTTATCTGTCAATGTCCAGCACATATTCTTTAATATCTTATTTTTATTGTTACCTAAATTTGTACTTAAGATAAAAATATTTTCTTACAGTGCAACTCATTTTGTATAACTCTCAGGACATCAGAAAACTTTGAAATAATAAAAGCATAAAAATACTTTTTTTGTTCTCTTATTTTAAACTTTTTTATGCATCTAAATTCCTTTGGATTAGTTCTAATTTTTTTGAGTTTATGGAAGGTAATTTATACACTAAAGCATTAAGAGAGTTATATGTCCACATTCAAAATTCCAGTTAAAAGAAAGGAACTGTTGGAAAAGGTTATAGTATTTTTAATTTTCTTACTAAATAGAAAAATTTTTGTATTCCAACTTCATATTAATTACCTATTCAAAAACCTTATGAAGATGAATATCTTATGAATCTATATCTATATCTATTTCCATCTACATCTATATAACATTTGGTATATTCACAGATTCTTTTCTTATCTGTTATATCTGCAGTTCAAATTTGTGTTTATATTTAAACAATCCAGAGTACAAACAAAAGTGCCAGTACTGTCATTTCAAGTTAATGTACAAGGTGGAGTTAAGGGTTTGAAAAGGGAAAGCAGAATTTGGAGGGAGTCAATATGCTCAGGTGATTAACTCCTTAAAAATAGATTCTGAGTAGCTGTCACACTAGGTTAAAATATATTTATAAGACTGTAATCACAATTATCATCATGAATCTTCCTAGCTCTGTCTCTAAAATAATAAGCCCAGAAATCAGGAGACTAAACAATTTAATAGAACTAATATGGACTTTGGAGTCAGACAGACTTGGATTTGAACTGCATATCTGTCCCTATTTTGTCATTCTTTAAGTTATCACTGTTCATCAGCCTCTGTTTACCATCATTAAATTAGAGATAATATCACCCTTTGTAAATTAAATCAGCAAGTATATATAAAAAGCTAATTAGAGTACCTGATATATCAGGTCTATTGTAAATATTAATATTTTCCTACCTTTTGAAACCTGAATTAAATTAAAATAACTTTAAATATAGTCTAATAAAGCAAAAGTCTTTCTGTATTACATTATTTTAGGCATTAAAATAAACATAGATTTCCTAAAAGAAATACAGTTGGGTCTATCAGTAGTTAAGCTGAGATCTCTAAGTAATAAACTTTCTCCTTTAATTGTATAATATGAATAAAAACAATAGTGGTATAGCAAGAATAATAGGCATTTATTCAGTACTCTGGGTAAATCATTTTTGTTATATGCACTACTGTTCAAGTCTTAAAACAAGGTCATGAGGCAAATATACTTTTATCCCCATTTTAGAAAGGTTCAGTACCTTAATGTCACACAATTAGTAGGCTCAGGTTCATATGGCTTCAAGTTGTGCACCTTGAATTAAGGTACGGAAGTGGTAATAGAGAGGCGTAGATGACTGAATAGGTCGAAAGTTAAAATGGATTGTGTTTCTTGGCTGTTTGGGTTTGGGTATAAGAGAGAGGGGAACAAGGGCACTAGTGGTGCCCTTCCAGGTAGTACAGTTGCCAAGTAAAAAGGAAAAAAAACCTTACGAATTAACTTAAGCTCCTTCCAGGGGTGACCCACAGAACCCAAAGCCAGGAATGTAGCTGTTGTAGGAACACGGGAAGTATTTATCTTTTCTGAACATTAGTTTTGCTTGTCTTTGTGTAGATGGGCTTCCTTGTCTCGCAACCCACATAGAGCAATTCATGGCTAGCCCAGAGCCTCCAAATTTGCATATTTTGGTTCAGCTTCATAGAGAGACATTCTCTCTTTCCTTCCTAATTCTAAGGGAATCAAACTGACCCAGTTGGAGTCAGGCACCCCTAGTCCAAGAAACTGTTGCCAGGGCTGCAGGGTTATATAATACAAACCAGGCTTCTGGGAAACAGTCCAGGACTAGAGATCAATTCCCAGAGAAGAGGGTCTAGGTAGACAATTCCATGTGTGGCTACCACAGTGCCTGACAATCACTAATAAAAAATGCCCAGGGGCCTACGCAAAGTGGTATCAAGGAGGCAGAGACTCCAACTAGGGCCTTCACTTTGGAAGTGATTATTCTACTTATGGGGAAAAGTTCGTGTGTAATAATGGTGAATTGGAAATAGTTTAATATTTTAAGACCTTTCATCTTGAAGATGTCCTTTGATACAAAGCCCAATGTCTATTCCTGGATATGGGCATCAACAGTATCATCTCTTCATGTCATCAAAGATAGATAATATCTTGCATTTACCTCTCTTAAATCAAACTTAATTTCAGGAGGTTTTAAGTTTAGGCTTAAACTTAGGTTTTAAGTTGTAGTGCAATGGGGTGTTCAAAATGGTGTTTTGGGGAGAAAGCTTAATGGCAGCTGTACAGACTCGCCATTTCATAGTTGTGTGCATTTTCTACTTTCTAAGAAATGAGGCTTAACCTCTGGATGTAGCAGATAGCTCCTTTATTTTGGGAAAAGCTATACTACAAAGCAATTAAGTTATTTCCATTGTTCTTGGGGAAAAAAACTTAATGCAGAGGAGTAATTTAAGAACAGATGGAGCCAACATACCAGCTCTATTTAGTAAAATAAATTAGGAAACAATGTTTCTACCACTGATATTTCCCTCAGAAATGGGACTTAGGCCTCCAGTCTGGCCCTCACATAGTCTACCACCCTCTATAGAGCTGAAAGTCCACAGGGCCAAGGATATATGCCCACCTAGAGCCTGTTCTGCTTCTTGACCACATTTTATTTCCTGTTCAAGCCCCTTAGTTTCCTGTTCAAACACCCCTGCCCCTGCTCATGGGATCTTTGCAGGCTTCTTTACTGAGGAGTATGGACAGAGCTTAAATGAGCAATTCGAGGTGACCACTTGTGAGTCCCCTTATGGTAAGAGAGGAAGCTGGGTAGAAAGAAAAGAGGGGTAGGTCAAGGGTTTCTCTTTATACTCTTGCCCTAGGCACCACAAATGTTAGGGGTGGAGCTACCCTCAGAGCAGTTATTCTTAAACCTTAGTGTACAGAAGAGTAATTGGAAGGGATGGTTTAAAATACAGATTCCCTGGGTTCTGTCACTCAATATTCTCATTCAGTCATGTCTGGTATAGTGTCCAAAAATCAGTATTTACCAAGTACCCCAGGAATTTACACAATGAAAAACACTTTTTTTGAAATCTTATTTTCTTTTGTTTAAATTTAGAAGCATTATATTCATTTATTTTTATTGTTCTTGCGGAGATAGTCTGTACATGTATATGTGTTTTCTTATCTAGGAATTTTCCCTCAGGATACCAGCAGCAGAACCCTCCAAAAGTGTAAGAAATACTCTTGGGGCTGACATTTCTACTTCTTGTTAGGGAAGAGACCCCAGACAGCCTTGGTGTGGCACAGATTGTTGTGGGTAGCACTGATGCTGTGCTGTTTAAGACTGGAGCACATGGATCATGGGAAGTGTGCTGATGGTGGACAGCAATGGTTCTGATGTCTTTTGGAGGCTATGGTATAAGAACAGTGTCCTCTTGAAGAGAATGAATCATTTAGAGAAGAAATGCCAGTCCCACGGCAGAAAATAAGGGTTTAGGAGGTAAACTTTCTCTCTTTTGAACTTCCCATTCTGTCCAGGAATTTAAGTTTTAGAAGTATTTGATCATGCTTGGAGGGAGAAGTGAGTTGGCCCATAAATAGGAAACAGATGATATACTCTTCATGTTGCAGCCCCAAGGTTGCCAACTGCCACTTTGAATGGCAGGTGTAAGAATTTGCTGGGTTGTTTTTCCCTCTATTCTACCCAAACTTGGGCAACTAGATAGAGGCAAGGAGGAAATTGGTTTCCTCTTCTACTGGGGCTAGAGTGATGTTAAGGAGGGCTCATCATCACCCAGGAGAGTATTGTTCTCAAGACACCATTATCACTGAGATGGCAGCATGGTGGAAGATGAAGAGGTCAAATATAAAGATATATTCCCAAGCACATTTGAGACAATACTTGGGGAACTCAGAGGTAGCTGAGGTACACTTTGAAGAGAGTTAGTTTCTAGTAATTAAGCTTAACTGGTTTGTGTTTTTGTAAGTCAGTCTAACCTTATTTAGTAATCACAGGCTGGAACCAGTGACTTTTGGGTCTTGTTCATGGTCTTTTTGAATGTTTCTTGGCATTTTTATGCTCTGACCACATTATGATGGGGGAATATATGGTGGTTCCATGTAGAACCCTGAACAGGACAATTCAAGTTTTACACTTCCTGCAGGCACCACCTGACCCTACAATAACACTTCTATGATGCAAAAGAAACATTCCAATGACACACTGTGCTGTTGGAAATAGTATGGTTGGAAACTTTTTTCCAGAGGTAGAGATGCTACAGAAAACATAGAAGGATTTTGGGGGTTGTTAAAAAGAAAAATAGAAATATAATCATAAAGAGGTGGTTGAAGAGAATGATAAAAATGAAAGAGGGAAAATTTAAGTCTGATAATAGGTTCAAAATTTCAATAATGAAACAGTCTATGGTTAATTAAAAGGGAATTAAAACCTGAAGGCCTGGAAAGCCCTTAATATTTTAAAGGATGGGAAACTTTTGGGAAGTCACAGGATCACAAGGAATTGAAACTTCAGTGTTTATTTTACCTGGAAGGAAAGGTTTAGGAAGCACAGAAGATGTAAAGACAAAAATGCCCATAAACTGAGGTTCACCCCAATATTCATGGGCTTAATCTTAGAAGATGCACCCATACTCTATGCTCCTGTGACAAGTAGTTTTGAAAGGATAACTTTGTTCTCTTTGCTTGGGAAAATAAATTTGTAACCCTAGGAAGATATAGAAGAAATTAAACAATAAACCGCAAAACCTGTAGTTTAATACTCATATTAAATTAAAGAAATAGTTTAGTAACTAGGCTTATAATCAAGTCACTTTTGTATATTCTGTTTTAATTTAGGCTTAAGAGGATTTGAGATTCTAAATTTAAAGATCTGGTTTATTAGATATATAAAATTGCTTATGGAAATTTTTTTGTTTTGTTTTTTAAAAATGTCTTGTTGATTATGCTATTATAGTTGTCCTAATTTTCCCCATTAGGTCCCTTGGTCCAGTACCCCTAATTCCCTGGGGCAATCCCCCACCTAGTTTATGTTCATGAGTCATACGCATGACTCATAAGTTCTTTAGCTACTCCATTTCCTATATTGTTCTTAACATCTCGCTGTCTATCCTGTACCTACTTGTACTTTTTAATCCTTGTCTATCCTGTACCTACAATTTTAACTACTTGATCCTTGCACCTTTACCCCCTTCTCCCTTTTCTCTCTCCCAACTGATAACCCTCTAAATGATCTACATGTCTATTATTCTGTTTCTGTTCTGCTTGTTGGATTAGTTTGTTTTTTAGATTCAATTGTTGATAGTTGTGGATTTATTGCCATTTTAGTGTTCATAGTTTTGATCTTCTTTTTCTCATATAAGTCCCTTTAACATTTCATGTAATAATAGCTTGGTGATGATGAACCCCTTTAGCTTTACCTTGTCTGGGAAGCATTTTATGTGCCCTTCTATTCTAAATGATAGCTTTTCTGGGTAGAGTAAATCTAGGTTGTAGGTCCTTGCTTTTTGTCCCTTTGAATATTCTTGCCAGTCCCTTCTTGCCTATAAAGTTTCTTTTGGGAAATCAACTGAGAGTCTTACAGGTACTCTTTTGTAGGTAACTCTGGTTTTCTCTTTTTGGTTTTAAGATTCTCTCTTTATCTTTAACCTTTGGCATTTTAATTACGATGTGTCTTGGTGTGGTCCTCTTTGTGTTCATCTTGTTTGGGATTCTTTGTGCTTCTTGGACTTGTATGTCTATTTCTTTCACCAAATTAAGAAAGTTTTCTTTCATTATTTTTTCAAATAAATTTTCAATTTCTTGCTCTTTTTCTTCTCTTTCTGGCACCCCTATGATTCAAATGTTGGTACAGTTGAAGTTGTCCCAGACGCTCCTTAGCCAAGCCACATTTTTTGAATTATTTTTTCTTCTTGCTGTTCTGATTGAATGTTTATTTTATTTTTGATCAAATACAGTTGTCTCCATTTTACCCCCACCATTCCCCCCTACCCCAGCCATCCGAATGTTTTTTTTCTTCATTATGTTTCAAGTCATTGATTTGATTCTCAGCTTCATCCACTCCACTGTTGGTCCCCTGTAAACTTTTCTTTATTTCACTTAGTGTAACCTTCATTTCTTCCTGAGTCTTTCTGGTGCTGTCGAAGTACCCAAAGATTTCCTAGAGCCTTCTAATCACTAATGTTTTGAACTCTGCATCTGCTAGATTGCTTATCTCCATTTTGTTTAGTTCTTTTTCTGGAGTTTTGTTCTGTTCTTTCTTTGTCTCCTCATTTTGGCAGCCTCCCTGTGTTTGTTTCTATGTATTAGGTGGAGCTGCTTTGACTTCCTGTCCTAGAAGTGTAGCGAAATGTAGAAAAGTGCACCAATAAGTTGGATGAGGCGGGCCTTAGGTAATTGCCTGGGCAGGGGACAATCTGTTTGAACCAGATTGATGGAGTCTTTGATATGGTGTCACTCATGTGTGGCTCTGTGTGGGAAAGGGCTTAGAAAGGGGATAATACTACTTTCTTGCCTTTGGAATTTTGTCTGGGTGGAAGCTGTCCCCTAGCACTCATGCTGTTGCAGGCACTTCAGTTTCTCCCCATTTGGCACTGGTGCCCTTTCAACTGGTGCCCTGGTGCTGGAGCCAAGAGAGAGTGAGTCTGCTTAAGTCCTAAGTCTGTTTTGGGCCCTTTAAGAGACATTCCTGAGAAACTGTGATTTCTTCCACTGCACCAACCCCCATTAATTTTATAGCCAGAAGTTATGAGGACTTATTTTTCTGGCATTGGAAACCTAGGCTGGGTGGTCTGGTGTGTGGCTGGGATCCCTCCTGATTTTTGTCCACCACGTGTGAGTGTGGGACTGCCTGTTCCTCATCTCTATGTCTCCATGTGTCTCTGCCCCTCTTACCTGTCCGGATGAATGTGACTTCCTTAATTCCTTGGTTGTCAGACTTCTATAGAACATGATTATCTGACAATTCTAGGTGACAGTCGTTTTGTAGTTTAGTTGTAATTTTTTGCTGTGGTTGTGCAAGGAGGTGAGCATGTTTATCTGCACCTCCATCTTGACTGGAAGTTCTGTTTCTATTTTTAATACTGACTTGTTAGGCATTGTGTTTGTTACTGTAATTTAGGATGTCTAATATAATCTGATTAATTAAATGTACAAATATCTAAATATTTGAGTTTGAGGTGTCAAATGTAAGAGATATTTGAGCATTAAACAAAGATACACACTAATTTTTCTTTTTGATATATAAATTTATAAATATATTTTAAATTTTATTTATTTATTTTTATTTATTAATTTATTTATTTTTAGACAGAGGGGAAGGAAGGGAGAAAGAGATGGAGAGAAACATCAATGTGTGGTTGCCACTTATGTGCCCCCTACTGGGGACCTAGCTCAAAACCCAGGCATGTGCCCTGACTGGGAATCAAACCAGCTATCCTTTGGTTTGCAGGCTGGCACTCAATCCACTGAGCCACACCACCCAGGGCTAAATTTTATATTTTAATAAACTGAGTAGTAATCAAAATGTAATAGTAAATATGCTTTTCTGTATACAAAAGCCCCCTCAGATAATAAAAATCTTATTTGGACCTCAGGTGGTGTAATCCTGGCTTCACTACTCCTTTTCTCGTGACTTTGAACAACTTGCTCAATGTCTCTGTTCCTGTCTCCTCATTGTAATGTGGAGATAACATTAATGGCATTTCATGGGGTTGTTATAAGTCTTAAATTATATAAAAGCAGGAAAAGTACTTAGTGTTTGGCATATGCTAGGTGCTCAACAATTAAATGTTATTTAATTTCTGTGAATTTTAAAATTTAAAAATTTCAGTGTACAATAAATATAGCTGCACATCACTACTGTGACACTAGACGGAATCCTAGTTAAGGTCAGTGGAGAGAGAGGGGCACAGATGACTTGGGGCTGTAGCACTTGAAGCTTCACCTGATTCTTTTCTTCAGCAGTTACCTGGCTTTTGAAGTTCCACTATTATAAAACATTTTTACTTAAATAGTTTAAAATCATCTATACTATAACAACCAACTCCCTAAAAGAAAACCAGATAAATGGCTCTGTCAGGGCATTTGTAAATGGTAGTGATGGGGTTACCATAGTGAACCAGTCAAATATATAAATGAAACAATATTTGACTTCAAAGGTAAAGGTAAATCTTGATGTGGTGTCCACTGGATGCAACAACTTGATTGCCACCTAATGATGTGATTGCTAGCATGTAATTACTACAGTAAATTGTATAGAGAAGTTAAGTATGGAGAGTGATTGTGTCTGAGTCAAGCTAAATTCTGGTTTGATTTAATAAGAGACATGGGCAAGCTATATTCAAGCCTTATACTCTCCTATACAAGAGGGACAGAGATTGTGCAGAGAGTAATAAAGAATAATAATTTGAGTAATAAAGAGCCACATTCTGTATTCTACCCAAAAATTTTTGTGTGCCACCAGAGTTTGGAACTACGTGAGAGGAGGGAGGAAGGTTACTATCAGATATTAAATAGCAAGTCTAATTTGCTAATTGTGTAATGGTGAATACTGCACCCCAACTGAGGTGAAAATTTTATTAAGCCTGAAGAAAGTGAGAATGTAGTTAGCATAAATCTGTGGATAAAAGACCCAGGGAATGCAGGAACCACCAACTCTGTCAGTTGATTGTTGCTTCTTATTTTTAATTAGCAGTCCATCTGTTATTACAAAATCATAAAATCGGATGACACTTCATCTGTTTTAAGTTTCGCAGCTCCTCCTAATACTGCTTCTCAACAAGACTCATTTGATTTTGCTTTTCATAAACACTCCCAAGGAAGAGATTTTTGGCTTCCCTCGTTAGTACTTCTATAGCTGTCAGCTCTCATTACTAGCAAATCTTTCCTCCTGTCTCTTAGGAAATCCCCTTAACATTAATGAGTAACTCAATCTTGCTCCTATGTGGGAGAGAGAGATAATGGAATATGAGCGTGCAGAACCAATGGTGAATGGAGCCTCAGTTCATTATTTAATGTCAAGCTTACAGAAGTGGTGAGGCAACTTCTGCAGGTGAATCACAAACGAGGAGGACACGTGATTGGTTCCTGGCCTGCCGCCCCCTTTGTTTTATGGGCAGTAAAATGGAACTGTGTCAGAGGATACTATGGTAAAACACAACAGAAGCCCAGCTCTTGTCGGAAACCTTTACTAATTAGGAGACTGCCATGTACATATGTATTTATCATTTCTAGAAATATTATTGTATAGTAAGGAGATCTTAAGGGATACTTCCTTACTTCTGAGTATATAGGTATGTCATATTACATCATTTGGGGGCTTATGTATACACATATATATGTGTATTAGATATTCAATTTTGTTTTTTATATTTCTTTTTTTATTGTTCTTTGAGTACAGCTGTCTCCATTTTCACCCCACTACACCCCCCTGCCCCACCCATCCCTGCCTCCCACCCTCGAACCTACCCCTTTTGGCTTTGTCCATGTGTCCTTTATACATGTTCCTTAATGGCCCTTCCCCTGTTATCCCCTATTATCCCTCTCCCCACGCCTCTCTGGTTACTGTCACTTTGTTCTTTATGTCAATGTCTTTGATTGCATTTTACTTGCTTGTTTGTTTTATTGATTAGGTTCCACTTACAGGTGAGATCATACGGTATTTCTCTTTCACCACCTGGCTTATTTCAGTCAGCACATAGCTCTCCAGTTCCATCCACACTGTCGTGAAGGGTAGGAACTCCTTCTTTCTGCTGCATACTATCCCATTGTGTAAATGTACCACAGTTTTTTGATCCACTCATATATATTCAATTTTCAATGACTACTTTGAAATTATAACACAGCTCAAAATTGGATGGCTTATTAAAGTGTCAAGTTGTTAAGTCAGGGTTCAGGCAGATGAAACTATTCTAGAAATGGCACAAGTGATCTAGTGACATTATAGCCCATGGCCATTAAGGCAAAAAAAGGGGATGGAATATTCCAATGTTTCTCTAAATGGAAGCTACTCAAGGAAAAAAAAGGCAGATATGAGTAAGGATTGAAAATCAAGTTAAACTCAGATTAGAGGACTCTTGGTAACTTGGTTAATGGCAAAGACATTTTTAAACAGCTATTTAAACACTGGAAAGAAAGCCCAAGAGAATTATTGCAGTTTCTAAACTGGGGCTCAGGGGACAACAGAATGGAACAGAACAGGAAAATTGGTGGGGTCAAAAATCTATTTAGTAAAGAACCGTAGAACAAGGCTAAGGGCTTAGGGATTTAAGCAGCCTTAGTATAAGTAGGATTCAGGGTGGAGTAAGGAAAAAGATAGGCAAGATTCAAGTATGAGCACAGCTCTAATTCAAGCCTCCAGTTCAGGCTTCTCTCCTAGTAGAAACAGGAAGACGACAGCCAACAATTCCAAGTGGCGGAAAATCAGCACAGATCCAGACAAACAGGAGTAGGCTACATTAGTCTTAAGGTACTTTTGTGCATATTAGGAAAAGCCACTCCTTCCAGGGAGTTGTATTCAATGTCAAGTCTTAGGGGCTGATGAGTGTATTGTAGGCTGGATGTCAGTCCTCATTACCCAGAGCCCAAGTGTGGGGCCCAACCTACACAAATGCGCACAGTGGCTCTGCAAGGCAACTGTCAGTCTGTCACTGTATCATTGGTTCTTACCCCAGGACCCTACTCCAGGTCCACTGATTCAGAGGTCAGGAATGGGAATATGTATTCCCTCCCTTAAAATTAAAAAAATCATGCACATGAATATTTTTCAAAAGTTGCACCTGCCTGTTAAAGTAAAAATCAAACAAGATATGCAAAAAGGAAAAAGAGCCTACCTTCCCCTTTCTACCCTACTTCCTAGGAATAACCACTTTTTACAGACTTTCTTTGCACACATAAAAATGTAACCATATTATCTGTATTAATGTCTCATATGGTGGAAATTTTGTGAAATAATGTTCACAAAGTTCCTCTATACATTCCACAATTCCCCCATCATGGGAAAAAAAAAGTCTTTGTCTACTCAGAACTCAGGATCTTGACTGTGGAGATGAAGAAAATTAAAAGAGTTAAAAGAGAACTTGAAGGAGCCTGAACTGTTTGTCAGGATCCTGGCAGGAAACGGACGCACACTCATTGAGAAGTGCTTAACTAAGGCACTGTTTACAAAGGGGTGAAGGAGGTTTAAAGAAACTAACAAGAGATCCACACATACCCCTGAATGAATGACCTGGGAGCTGTTACCTTCCCTAGGCTTCATGTGGCAAGGAGTGGGGGGCTACTACTGGAACGCATGCTGACAACTCAGCATGGAGGATTTGAGAAGAAAATAACTGACCCTACCCTCCTCCCTTTCTACTTCTTCCTGCTCAGGCTCCCTGCTGCGCTGACCCAACTAGAAGCCAGAAGTCAAAGAGGACTGGTGATACCGTCTTTTTACATTGGTGTCCCAGGCCACAGAGCTGGACAGACAAAGGAATGGAAGGGCAATTGCAGGATATCTAGTGCAACATGTTTATGAAAATAAATATCTTAGGAGGCGGGCGTGGATGGAATGGAAAAAAACCGCTTGAGCACTGTCTGCAAAGGAAAAGAAGGGCTAGGGTATTTAGAGGAAGTAGGATTCTTCAGTTCTATCAATATGCTGCTGCTGCCACTGCTGCTGCTGCTAATGTGTATAGTGATGTGTGTGTGTGTGTGTGTGTGTGTGTGTGTGTGTGAGAGAGAGAGAGAGAGAGAGAGAGCAAGACAGGCAAAAGGGATTATTGTATTTTTCAAACTATAAGATGCACCCCCCGCCTCCCAATTTGGGAGGAATAATGGTTTTAATGCTGCTGTTGAGTTCTGTTTACATTCACATTGGTGAAATGTTATGTTATTTATGTTATTAAATATTTTACTACATTTTTTGCTTCAAAAATTTTTTTCTATTTTCCTTCTCTAAAACCTAGGTGCATCTTATGGTCCAAAAATACAGTATGAATTGAATGTGCTTCAATGCTCTGTAAGACACTCCTGTAAAGATTGTGTTTCATTTTCCAATATGTATTCCCTTCAAATATGTACTATGATTTTATACAAGGAGGTTCATAATGACATATTCTTAGATGCACAATAAAAAAGACTAGCAAAAAGCAGCAAAAAATGTTAATTGATTTAATTCTTTAGAAAGTAGAATTATAGATGATGCTTATTTCTTATTTTGTGCTTTTGGGCATTTTTACAAAATTTTGTCATGAACATCCCAACAGTAACTTTCAGTAAGTTTTCAGTAACTTGGACTTGGTACTCCCTTCTTTTATTTTCTTTAGTTTTACTTTCCCTAGGTGATGTCATCCATTCTTATGGGTTTATATATATCATCTGTTTGCTGAAAACTCCCACACTTATATTTCTTGCCCAGACTCCTCCTGAGTTCCAAATTTGTATGACCAATGGCCCCCTGACATCACCCTTTGGTTGTCTAATAATTGCAAAGTCAATGTGTCTAAAACCAGAGGCCTTGATTTACCCCTTCTCCCTCTAAGTGGCTGACCTCTCTCCTTCTGCAGGACTGAGGTGAAAAATATGTACTTTGCCTAGTCAATTCATATAGTACGAAATTTAAAAGGTACAAAAGGTCAATCATTGTAAAATATGTGCCTGTTCTAACCCAAGTTTTGCTTTCCCTTTCCCACCTACTGAGTTTTCCTCCCCTAAAACATTATCTGGATCTTTATCATCTTTGTGAATACAAATATATGTGAATATATATAATTTTTACTTTATATAAATGTTAACATTTTTATCTACTCATCAGCATCTTGCATTTTTCTCTTAATGACCCCTAGTGGAGATATTTCTATATTGGTATATATAGACCTGTTTATTCTTTTTAATACCTGCATAGAATTCCATTATGTGAACAGGGCTAATTTTTTTTTAAAATTGACCCTATCCTGAGGATAGATTATTTTCAGTACAGTTATATGTAGTAAAAAACTGTAATAAAAATTTTACCACACCAAGCTTACTATCATGCAACTGTCTTTTTGTTCACCCATCTATATGTTTGGGGCATTCTTCCATATGAGTACGCACAGAACTATCCCTTTCTTTCTTTTATTTTAAAATTTAATCTTTATTATATTTTTTCCATTACCATTTAAGTCCCCTTATACTCCCCTCCCCCCAGCAACCACCACACTGTTTTCCAAATCCATGAGTCCTTTTTCCTTTCTGCTCAATCCTTTTACACCCTCACTTCCTCCCCAACTAGCTGTCATCTGTTCTCTATGAGTCTGTCTCTGTTTTGCTTGTTGGTTCAGTTTGTTCATTAGAATCCACATAGGAGTGAAATTTTATGGTATTTGTCTTTCTCTGAGTGGCTTATTTCACTTAGCGGAATATTCTCCTGGTCCATCCAAAATGTTGGAAAGGGTAAAATTTTCTTATTTTTTATGGCCAAGTAGAATTCCATTGTGTAAATACCCCATAGTTGTTTTATCCACTCATCTACTGATGGACACTTGGGCTGATTCCAAATCTTGGTGATTGTAAATAATACTGCAATGAACATAGTGGTGCTTGTGCTCTTTTGAATTAGTGTTTTGTGTTCCTTCACATATATTCCAAGAAGTGGGATCACTGGGTCAAAAGACATATCCATTTTCAGCTTTTTGATGTATCTCCATATTGCTTTCCACCATGGCTGTGCCAATGTACATTCCTGCCAATAGTTCAAAGGGGTTTTTCTTTTTTCCACATTCTTGCCAGCACTTATTTGTTGATTTATTGATGATAGCCATTCTGACAGGTGTGAGATGGTATTTCATTGAGGTTTTAATTTGCATTTCTCTGATGATTAGTGATGCTGAGCATCTTTTCATATGTCTATTGGCTATTTGTATATGCTCTTTGGAGAACTGTTTATTCAGGTCCTTTGACCTGAATTTTTTAATTGAGGTGTTTGGTTTTTTGATGTTGAGTTTTGTAAGTTCTTTATACGTTTTGGATGTTAACCCCTTATAAGATGCATTGGTGGATATGTTCTCCCTTTCTGTGAGTTGTCTTTTAATTTTGTTGATGATTTCCTTTGTTGTGCAAAAACTTTTTAGTTTGATTTAGTCCTATTTGTTATTTCTTTTATTTCCATTGTCTGGGGAGATATATTCATTAAAAAATTTCTATGAGCAATATCTGAGATTTTGCTGTCTATGTTTTCATCTAGGATTTTATGGTTTCAGATCTAATATTTAAGTCTTTGATCCATTTTGAATTTATTCTTGTGCGTGGTGTAAGAAGGTAGTCTAGTTTCATTTTTCTGCATGCATCTGTCTAATTTTCCCAACACCATTTATTGAATAAAGTATCTTTAGCCAATTATATGTGTTTGCTTCCTCTGTTGAATATTAATTGACTATAAAGTATAGGTTTATTTCTGGGCTATTTCATTCCATCGATCTATATATCTTTTTTTTTATGCCAGTACCATGCTGTTTTGATTACTATGGTCTTGTAGTATAGTTTGATATAGGTAGTGTGATTCCTCCAACTTTGTCCTCAGGATCATTGTTGCTATGTGGGACCTTTTGTGGTTACATATAATTTTTTGAAATATTTGTTTTAGTTCTGTGAAATATGTCATTGGAATCTTGATAGGACTTGCACTGAATCTATAGATTATTTTGGGTAGTATGGATATTTTAATGATGTTATTTCTTCCTACCCATGAACACAGTATATGCTTCCACTTATTTGTATCTTCTTTAATTTCAATCTTTCCTGTCTTATAATTTTCTGAGATAGGTCTTTTATATGCTTGGTTTCCAATTCCCTATAGTAGTGTTCTCATACCTTGTTTCTTTTTCTCCAGGGCACACAGCTAGTCTATGTTTCCCATGTTCTCTTCTGAGTAGAAAGGGTGTAATAATTGTGTTGTGGCTAAAGAATGTGGGTTAAAGTGATGTTTGCTACTATATCTGGTTCATAAAATTCTCCAGCACCATTCTCAATATGATATCTCCAACTTTATTTTTTTAATATTCACTTAAAAATTAATTTTATAGAGTGGAAAGGAGGGAAAAAGAGAGGCAGAGAGGCATCAGCATATGGTTGCTTCTCATGTGCCACCTATTGGGGACCTGGCCCGCAACACAGGCATGTGCCCTGACTGGGAATCAAACCGGGAGCCTTTTGGTTGGTAGGCCGATGCTCAATCCACTGAGCCACACCAGCCAGGGCCCCAACTTTCAATTTAATGGATGGGATTCCAAGGACCTCAAGAAAGGTGGAGTCCCCGGATAGATTTCTGGTGACTTTATGAGCAAAGACCCCCCCTTGCATTGGACTATGTTATTAGCACTAATACACATTTGTTGTACTGAACCACTGAGATTTTAAAGGTTACTTTTTTACTTCAGTTATTCTTTCCTAAATAATAATCACTTACATGTTCTTCTATGCATATTTTTGTAGGATGGATTTTGAGAATCACTAAGCCTAAATGATGTAAAACATCTTAAATTTGACATTTATTTATTTATTTTTTGGTAGTCTCACCCTTGTATCGTCATCTTCCATCGGGTCTCTGCACTGATTCCATGACTTGTATACCCAGGAAAATGTCGCAGAGGTGACACTGTGATGGTTACCAGCCTAAGTCTTAGGAAATCTTGAAAGCCTCTGCATTTGAAGTCACTCATGACATAAGCCTGACCATCCTATTGCAAAACAAGGCCATGCACAGATGCCTAGGGAATGAGACTCCATGTGGAAGACTACTGGCCTGCCAGACCTGAGCAGAGAGATCCTTACTTCAATCCCAGTCAAGCTTTCCAGCACCAGCTACCAACTAACTACAACCTCATGAAAGCCTAGGTAAGAAGTCCAAGAGAACTTCCCTGTGGAGCCCAGCTAATCCACACAATTGTGAGGTGCAACAATCAATTGCTTTAAGCCATTCTGTATGGGATGGTTTGTTAGGCAACATCCAATCAGTATTGGTGTATGGGGCCTGGGATCCACACAGACACTCATGGAATCACATTGACTGATCTTGGCCCCACCATCTTGTATCTGCACCACTGGGAGCTTGTGACTTCTTTTATTGTAGTGGCAAGGGCAGAGAGGCCTGAGGGCTGCATACCAACTTCTGAATGTGTCTGCCTCTTCTCCCAGTCCACTGGCCAATGAGAAATGTCAGGAAGTGCGTGAAGATCCAGTGAGCATTAAATGTCTCTGCCACAGAGCCTGCAACCTAAAACCTGTCTCCCCCGCCATAGTATCATAAGAAGGTTTATTCAAGAACCATCTGACTAGTTTTCCAACAGCTGTAAATAGTGCTGTGCAGGACTGGCATAGCTAGCTCACAAGAGCCCACTGAGCATATCTCCTCCCAATTCTGTATTCTGTGACACCATGTTGGTAGTGTGAAATCAGCTATGGCAGAGATATTTACACCACATAAATTGGTAAATTACAAGCTAGGGCTCTCCTTGCCCCCACACCCCTCCCTGAAGCTGGTTGTTAAGTATTTACCAGGACCCAATAACAATTATTGAGGCTGCCCCTAGATTCATGCATAATCATTCATTATTATAAGTAGAATTTTTAAAACTCCATCAATAGTCTTATCTTTCTCTCCCATGTTTCAAATAACAGGGTGAATCTAAGAATTGAAGACGTTTACACAAACCTGGGTAACCTTTATTAATTTAAAAAAATGACAATTTGATGTTTTCTACATGGAATCAGAATGTCATATTTTCAGTTAACTTCATTTTAGTACAGTATTAGAAATGTTGCTCCGATCTATAGAACATGCGTATTTTCAGCCAGCATTGAAAAGGCTTCATCCTTCCAGTACTTACCACGTCTAACAACACTATCTTAGCTACTGACTTATTTTGAAAGCTTCAGTATCTTTTAGGCTTGAGAGTTTATGTAAATAAACCTTTTTTTAAAGCCTTCTTAAAAGAGTTAATTCAGCTTTCTGTTTTAGTTCACAACTCTTCCCCTCCTAGCCTTTCCCCTCTACACACACACAATCAAGAGATAGGCCATCAATAAGGCCCATGCTTCTATTATGGGATATGAAGCAATAACATTTTAAATAGCACCTTGGAGGCCTGAAGGTGTTAATATATCTTTCAGTAGTGCCTACTTTACAGCTATGGAATATTTTGGACCCCGAAAATCTGGATCATTATTTACTAAAAGCATGAGAAGGGTCCAGTTGCTCATTCACCAAGCAAGAAAGGATATGCTTCCAAATGCCATTTGAAAATAAGATGGCCAGAAATCTTTCACTATAAACAACATGGGATTTGAGTTAATCTATTTCTAATTATATGGTAAAATAGAAATATAAGAAGGTTCTGGAATCAAGGAGAAAAGGCCTAAATTTGACATTTATTTTTATTTGTTCTACCAAAAGTGTACATCAGCTTACATTCCCACTAATAGTACATGAAAATGGTCAGAGATTGAAAAGATCTCTTGCATTTATTTTATTAAAGAGGTATAAAGAAATAGTTGAAGTGAGATCTGAAAAAATTAAAGCTGTAAAATTGCAATAACATTAAAAGTTTAAGTATAACATAAAAAGCTTCTGCACAACTAAATAAAACAGCAAAATGAAAAGGAAACCAGCAGTATGGAAAAATATATTTTTCAATGTACCTTGGAAAAGGGTTTGATCTCCAAAATATATAAAGAACTAAGATGACTTTAGTCCAGGAAGACAAACAATCCAATTAAAAAGTGGGCAAAGGACCTGAACAGACATTTCTCCAAGGAGGACATACAGAGGGCCCAGAGACATTTGAAAGAATGCTCAGTATCATTAACCATCAGAGAGCTGTAAATTAAAACCACAATGAGATACCACTTTACATTGATCAGAATGGCTATCATAAACAAATCAATAAACAATAAGTGCTGATAAGGCTGTGGAGAAAAGGCAACCCTAATACATTTATACATTGTTGGTGGAAATTCAGACCAGTGCAGCTACTGTGGGAAGCAGTATGGAATTTCCTTTAAAAACTAAAAATGGAACTGCCTTCTGATCCTGCAATTTCACTGTTGCAATTATACCCTAGGAATCCTGAAACAGCAACCCAAAAGAACCTATGCACCCCAATGTTTATAGCAGCACAGTTTACAATAGCCAAGTGCTGCAAGCAACCTCAGTGCCCATCAGTAAATGAGTGGATTAAAAGACTGTGGTACATTTACACAATAGAATAGTATACAGCAGAAAGAAAGAAGGAGTTCCCACCTCTCACAATAGCATGAATGGAACTGGAGAGCATTATACTAAGTGAAAGAAGCCAGGCAGTGAAAGACAAATACTATGTGATCTCACCTATAAGTGGAACCTAATCAACAAAACAAACAAATGAGCAAAATATAACCAGAGACATTGAAATAAACAACAAACTGACAGTGACCAGAGTGGATGGGAGAGGGGATAATGGGAGAAAGAAAGGGAAGGGTTATAGGATACCGGTTTGTTTTGGTCTGGCAAATGTGACTCAGCCCTGTATAGAAAACCTACAGAAGTGAAGTGGTGGGCAGGAGCCAGACCTTCAAACCAAGTTTTCCTGTGGGAATCAGGCCTAGAAAATGCATACAGACTGTTATGGCTTGCTCTTGCTAAAACTCCATCACCCTGGTCTAAAACAACAAATATGTATTGTCTATCTTCAAGGTAATTTCCAAAGCCTGTATGAGTTCTCCCAAGGATAGAGCTAATCATATCATCGCCATTCCCCTCTGCATGTTATTTTCATTTTCTTGATTGTACCTAAAATGTAGACAGTAATATTCTATGTAATAGATAATAAATTTTTATCTGATGTAAGACCCCAGGAAAACAATAAAAGCCTGTCTAGGCCAGGGTCAAGGCGCTCCCCTCTTGAGAGGGTGGCTGAAGCACCCATAGGCACTCTCCCCTTGAGAGAGTAGTCGTGCCTGTTCCCTTTTTCTCCACAGGATTGCTGTCGCCTGTGCATTCATTCTTATCGTCAGCCACAACAGGCGGACTCTGCTGGCCAGGGTCCGCCACAAAGGGTCGTCAAGGAACATTTATAAAGGACCCATGGTCAAAGCCAAAGGGGGAAAGGATTGAGGGTGAGAGGTGGGAATGGGTGGGGCAGGGGAGATTTTGGGGGAATGGAGACAACTGTACTTGAACAACAATTAAAAAATGGAACAAAAAAGTTTAAGTAGTAAATGTAAAAATTACTATTGTCTAGAAAACTATTTGTTTCAATGTCAGTGGAGGTGAGACGATGTCTACATTTCGTTAAATAGCTCTCTATGTGATGCTGATGCCAAGTCTGGAAACTACTAGCCTGACTGGGATAGTAGTTGTGGATTCCAGTAGCTAGTAGATAGTGTTGTGGATTCCAGATGGTTAAATGCTGTGTGTTTAATGGTGTCCCTCAGAAATTGTCACAAAATCCATATATACCAATAGAAGAATCTTGTCCAGCTTGGGCTCAGTCTGGTAGTTGTACGTCTCTTTTTACCTCTAGCAGGTTTTAGAACTCATCCTATCATAGCATAGACAGGACATTGGGTTAGTAGCAGAGATCCCTTAAGGCATCAAAAACTGTAGAACTGAGTGAATAGACAGAAACAGTCCCAACCTAACAGCTCGCTGGTGGCAGCCATTTGCAGAAAGGCCCTGGTGAAAAGCAAAGTTTCATTAGAAATCGAGTGATGAGGACTTTGCATTTGTTAAAAATTCAGATCAAAGATAAACAACCCAAAGCAGGAATTGACTGATTATATTCTACAAATGGCATTGACCACTACATTTCAAATAAGTAATTATTCCTGCAAAAAAGAAATAATGAGCAGAAACTATCCAGCAAGTAAAGGAAAAGAGAACTAGACCAGACATTAATTCATACTCAACATCTGCCAGAGGATTTATTAAATCCTAGTGAGAAAAATTAGAAGTTAAAACTAAAATCCTAATATATATATTTATATGTATATATATATATTTTTCTAAAATTAACTGTAAGCACACTATTTATGGGTCTTATTAATGTCAGTGAAATTATCAATTAACCCTGTAGTTATCTTTAATGAAATCCCAGGTCACTTACTACAGGTATGCTTGTGAAAGTGGGATCACATGCAATTCTAACCAACAACTGCAGGTATGATTTTGGTACTAAGAGTAGTCATTCTAGGTCAACCACATGCCTTCCATAAATGGTGTCTTTGTAAGATGTGTTCCTGTCCAGGTCATTACATTTTCCATATGCTGTCATATTTGACAAAATTTGGTGGTGGTGTAAACTCTCGGTCATGTGAGTCATGGGAGTGGGATTCAAGGACAAGAGATTAATTTGTTAGTGATAGGATTTAGGTTGCCTAGAAGGCAGCACTAAAGAAGAAAAAGCTGGGACATTATGAAGAACAATTGGGAAGGTTGAGTTGACATTAAGCTACCGACCTAGTTCCTTAGGCTCCCAGGTTAACAGCAGTATTGAACTCAGAGGCTAAGGAAGAAGGATGTTAGATAGCTCTAACTGTAAATGTTAGAGGACTGCAGGGATGGGAGTCCTGTTGGGGTACACATAGTGTCTTATTATTTGTTTTTCTTTCATTTCATTCGTTTATTAATTCAATACACATTATCTCAATATCTACTATGTGTTGGCCATTGTGCTATGAAGGATAAAATGGTGAATAAGACAGATCTGCTTCATAATCTCATGGAACTTAAGTTTGCCACCTTTGTTGGGAATGATGGTCAAATTATTTAATGGCTGGAATGGCGTATGGGCATTGACGATCAGAACAGACACAAATCATTATGCCATACTAATGTGTACAACTAAGTATCAGTCCTAAGGTCTACTAACTTTATCAATTTTTTTTTATTATACATAAATGTTTATTTTTCTATAAACAAGGGTATAGTACTTTTTGGAAGACAGGAAGAAGAGTTTTTATTTTCAATTTTGAAGTTAGCTGTCTATGACTGTAAAGACACTGTAGAAGACAAATATGCATTATACCTTCCTCTTTTATTACAAAACCTTAATATCTGCTAGCAATCCATCTTGCTTGACTGTGCTATGTGCTTCATGAAGCTAGTCATGGTAGTTCCATTTCCATTGCTACTGATGGTTTAAGAATAGCCATGTGATTCAGTTCTGACCACTGAGACTTGAGAAAACACTGATTGGAAGACTTCTGAGAGAGGTCTTCTTTTTGAGAAGAGACACAGGAAGAGCAGATATGATTCTTGAACTGTAAGCACACTATTTATAGGTCTTATTAATGTCGGTGAAATTATCAATTAATTCTATAGTTATCTTTAATGAAATCCCAGGTCACTTCTTACAGGTATGCTTGTGAGAGTGGGATCACATGCAATTCTAACAACAACTGCAGGTTGGTTAGAATATAGGCAGCCATCTTGCAACCAAGAGGAAGCTATCCTGAAGGCAAACTCAAGGGAGGAGACAGCAGGGCACAAAGCTGGGAAGTACTCGCATCCTTGATGAGACACTGAGTCAGTGAAGGCAGCAGCTCTGGAGCTCCCTTTCAGTGAAATTCTAATAACGGGAGATAATAAATGACCATTTTTACCTACAGTTTAGAGCCAACTATTTGATACTTTGCTGACAAGAGTCACTACAAACCATCTGATGGCAGCAACTTGAAAATAAGTGTGTGATGCTACGAAGAAAATGAAAGGTGTCCTTTAGAATCTCACAAAATCGTAAACAGTAGTGAAAAGGACTTTGATTGCTTGCTAGAGAAAACTTCAAGAGGTTTCCATGACTTTTAGGAATTTTGAAGACAACTGTGAATATGTGTGTGTGTGTGTTATATTCATGATTTTAAATTTCATGGAGAGCTCTTTTCATGCTTTTATCAGTCAATGAATGTTTTTAAAATAATTTTAATTCTTAATTACAGTTCATGTACATTATTATTAGTTTCAGATGTACAGTGTAGGGATTAGGCATCTATATAACTTACAAGGTGATTACCCCAACAAATCTAGTACCTGACACTGTACATACATATTGTAATATGATTGCCTATATACCCTGTGCTGTACTTTACATCCACAGAACTATTCTGTAGCTACTAATTTGTACTTTTTATTCTCTTTACCTTTTTCACCCATTCCCCCAAATCCCCTTCTATCTGGCAACCATCAAAATGTTCTCTGTATCTCTGAGTCTATTTCTATTCTGCTTGCTCACTTATTTTGCTGTTTAAGATTCTACATATAAGTGAAATCATATGGCAATTGTCTTTCTCTGTCTGACTTATTTCACTCAGCACAATACCCTGTAGGTCCATCCATATTGTTGCAGATGGTAAGATTTCATTTCTTTTTATGGCTTAGTAATATTCTATTGTGTATATGCTCCACTTTTTCTTTATCCACTTATCTATTGATGGACACTTAGGTTGCTTCTGTATCTTGACTATTGTTAATGATACTGAAATGAATATATGGATGCACGTCCCTTGTAGGTAAATGTCTTCTTCCTCTTGCTACTTTTAAGATTCTTTCTTTGTCTTTAACCTTTAGGTGTGAGCCTCTTTCTTTTGTTTGGGATTTTCGGCCTTTCCTACTTGTGTGCCTCTTTCCTTTATGAGGTTAAGGAACTTTTCAGTCATTATTTCCTCAAATATGTTCTCAATCCCTTACTCTCTCTCTTCTCCTTCTGGTGCCTCTATGATCCAAATGTTTTTACATTTGATGTTGTCTTAGAGGTCCTTTAAACTTTATTTATTTATTTATTTAGCTGCTCCTATTGAGTGTTTTCTGATATTTTGTTTTCCAAGTTGCCAATTTAATCCTCTGCTTCCTCTAATTTGTTGCTGATCTTCTATTGTATTCATTATTTCAGTTACTACATTCTTAATTTTTTGATGATTCTTTTTTATAGTTTCTGTGTCCTTTTATATGCTGTTGAAATTCTCAGTAAGTTCCTTGAAAATCCTTAAAACCACTGTTTTGAACTCTATATCTGATAGTTCTTTTTATTTGCTTCCACTAATTTAATTCTTTTTCTGGAGATTTCTTCTGTTCTTTTATTTAGAGTGTTTATCTCCCCGTTTTGGCTGCCTCTGTGTTTGTTTCTCTATAATAGATAGATCTGCTATGTTTCCCACTCTTAATAGGATAGTCTTATATTGAAGGTGTCCTATAGGGCCCAGTGGTATAATCTCATTGGTCACCCAAGTGGACACTACAGCTGCACCTCCATGTGGGGTGTGCGCGCACTTTCCTGTTGCAGTTGACCCTTGATTGCTGTTGGCACGTCAGTGGATTTATCCCCAGACCTATCAGCTATGAGGACTGGCTGAGATTACAGTGGAGCAACTGCTGTGCTCCTCACGAGCACATTAAACCCCATGGAACAGAACTCTGTTCAGCGAGGCTCTGGTTTCTGCCAAGTCCACTTCTTGAGTATTTTGCTCATGGAGGTGGTTGGGTGGCGCACCAGCATGATCAGAAGCTGGCTACCAGGTGCACTGGCTCTGGGGCCTCCCAGGCAGTGCAGGCCAAGGCCAGCCACCACCTGTGCCCTGTCTGGGGCTACCTGGCATGAACTACAAAGTGATCTTCAAATGGCTGCTACTGGTGCTGGGCTTGGAAGTGCCCAGGAGAGGCCAAGCTATGAACTGAGTCTGGCTGCCACTAGTGCTGGGCCTACGGCCATTTAGCAAGAGGTATGGGGCACAGTAAGGCCATACACAGCTTTTTTGGGGGTTGTGAACCTTTGAGAGATTTTAGGAAAGTTTTCAGCATGAGCCACAGCAGGCTGTTTATAAGGAAAAGCCCCCGGAAGCAGCTTGGGTGGGCCTGACATTTGGATGAGGGAAGGTCTCAGGGAATTTCCAGGGCAGTTTATGGAGACTCAGATGTGACACTCACCTGTGTACATTCCTCCCTTTATTTCCCTGGTGCCTTTCAAGTAAATCTGAATGTCTGGGATTCTAGAAGACCTCTATCCATCTCAGCCACAATCCCCACTGGTTTTCATAGCAAGTATTTATGAAGATTTATCTTCCTGGCATTGGAAACTTGAGCTGGTACCAGCCTGATGTGGGGCTGGTACCCCTCACTTCTCGAGGAGGACCTCTGTAGTTAAGATATCTGACCTGATTTTGAACCCCCACATGTGGGTGTGGGGACAATCTGCTTTGAGTTTTTATGCTTTCTACCAGTCTCCATGTGGCTTCTTCTGTATATCCTTAGTTATAGGACTTCTCTTAAGCTAGATTTCAGGTGGTTCTCAATGATGGTTGTCCTGTAGTTTAGTTGTAATTTTGATGAGGTCATGGGAGAATGCCAATACTGTGTTTGCTTGCTCTGCCATCTTGATTGGTAGCCAGTAAATGAATGTTTTAAAGCCACTGCAATTATTATTTCTTAGAAAGGACACTAGATAAAATAATTAAGATTACTGATACTTAGTGAATGCTCTGGGCATACACTGAGTACTCTATGTGAGTTATCTTCATGTTCTTTAAAACAATCCTATGAAGTAGGTACTATTATCATTCCCATTTTATCAAAAAAGACATTTTGACTGAGAGAGTTTAAATAAATTTCCCCAAGTCATATGTAAGTAATAGAAACTGAAGTCTGAATCCCAGGTCTGTGTGACTTCAAATCTCATGCACTGAAGCCTAATGCTGGGCGCTAGGGCATACTGGCCAGTTTTCAAAGTCTTTCTTTGGTTTTCCTTCACAGACCCAGTAACAATATTTGAAGGTTCCATTGTTAGTTATGCAAATAGCCAAGCTGGTTACACAATAAAGGAGAGAAGGCCAATGCTGCCACTAATTTTAGGGTAAACCACAGATGTCTTTGATGTTTTCATTGTACATGAGCACAGAGCCAGTGATCTGACAGCTGCTGGTAGCCCCGATCAAATATGCAGAATATTAAGGAGCTTTATTTCAGCACCTAATTACAGCTGGCACAGAATAAATTTATTTTGCATAGGAGGATATGTGAAATGATACAAATGCAAAATATAACCAAATATAATTGCTTCATTTTATTTTCTCAGGGCTGTCCAATTACAGAACACTTTCTAGAAAGCTTTTATTTAATGATGTTCCTATCAACATATGTATCCTAAACTTTGTTTTAGACGTTATTGGAGCAGCTTAACTACTCTATTGTCTTATACTTCATTTATTTTCCACTTTTTCAGATGTAAAATATATCCAGGACTGAATTTCAAAAGCAAATAGGATTATGACATTTTTGTCTGCTCTAAGTTTTTAGACTTACCTAATCAATAGGTAAGTGATGTGTAGTGCCATCATTTAACCTTTTTACCATCAAACATTGTTTTATATTTGTACTGATGGAGAAATGGCTTTATAATGCTGATATAGGATGAAGAACTAATAGTTGGATACTTTAACCACCTGTAATTATAGCTGGATGAGGCTCTGCTTCACATGTTTGGCCAAAGACACTGCACATCACATGAGGTTGGAATGAATGTGTGTTGCCCAGGCCCTCCTTAAGGAAAGGCTTGTTGCCAAGCTATGAAAGGGCCCTTCAGCTATTTGCTCCTTTAGGGTCTTCCTCAGCTATGAAGACCACCTCCGGATGCAATGCCCTGCTGGCAGTAGTCCACATCAGTGACCGAGTGAGGTGGGATTAGAGAGGCCCAGGCATGTCAGCCTGGTACGGGGCATTCTCAGGGGCAGTTCTTGGTGTTGAGTTCTCCTTCTGCTTGTCCTTCTTTCCTCTCCTTCCTTTCAGTCTCGATCTCTGTTAAATATCTTATACCCCAGATTGTATCTTGGCATTTCTCAGCATCTGCTGCTAGAGAACCCAACCTGTGACACCAGGTAAGTGAATTATTTAGAGCAGTTCTACTTTTGAGAGTTGACTATATATTGAATTAAAAGTCCAGTGATGACTTTCAGTACTAAATTACCACATTAATATGTGTCAATTAATTGTATACCAGAAACTTAATTTTTTCTCAACATACTAAAATGCATTGTTCAAGCAATATACATTTCTTCTTTTTTATCTTTCTTGACTTCCATGTAACATATGCCATTCAAAGCTCCTTTATCCCTGAGCCCTTTTTCCTGCTTCATTTCAAAGATATACTATATACTGTTTATCTTTCACCTCTATACTAATACCTCTGCTTCTCAAACTACTTCATAAAATTTAAGAACAGGGAAGTCTCCCAAACTCATTTTATGAGACCAGCATTATCCTAATTCCAAAACCAGATGAAGACACTGCAAAGAAAGAAAGTTATAGTTCAATGTCCCTGATGAACATAGATGTTAAAATCCTCAAGAAAATATTAGCAATCCAAATACAACAATGCATCAAAAAGATCATACACCATGATCAAGTGGGTTTTATTCCAGAAATGCAAGGTTGATATGACATTCACAAATCAATAAGTGTTATTCACCACATAACAAAATGAAGGATAGAAACCACATGATCATATCAATAGATGCAGACAAAGCATTTGATAAAATCCAGCACTGATTTACAGTGAAAACTCTCAGCAAAGTGGATTGGAGGGAACATACCTAAACACAATAGAAGCCACATATGACAAACCCACTGTCAGCATCATACTCAACAGACAAAAACTATAGGCGTTCCCTTAAGATCAGGAACAAGATAAGGATTTCCACTTTCACCTCTTTTACTCAACATTGTACTGAAAGTCCAAGCTACAGCAATCACACAAGGAAAAGAAATAAAAGGCATCCAAATTGGAAAGGAAGAAATAAAACTGTCTCTATTTGCAGATGACATGGTACTATACATAGAGAACACCAAAGATTCCACCAAGAAACTGTAACAGGGTGCAGCAAGGGGCCCAAGTAGAGATTTGTAATGGGGCCCAGAACTCAGGGTGTTCAGGGAATATTAGAGAAAAATATGTGATGTCCTCGCCCTCACCATTCTGAGCTGGGGGATGGGAAATATGGAGCAGGGTCACTGAGAGCTGCTTTACATAGCAACAGCTTTGCAGCTAACCTCTGGCATGGTCATTTAACGTATCTATAGCCTTTAACTGGTTTCATAGATATGTTAAGTAGCTGTGGCCTTGCTTGGAGCTGGGGAAATGGGAGTGACTTCAACCCAGGATGGAACTGGGAAGAAACTCACCCTGGGTATAGTGCCTGTGTGAGAGTCTGGAGATGACTGGCTCCACACCATGGGGCCATGCCTGCCTGGACTTACTATGGCAGCCCAGTAAAGCTGGAAGAATACAGGAATGCTGGCAGGTGTAACGGATTGTGGAAGGAGTCAGAAATGGGGCTGCAGAGGAAGACTGGCATGGGGATTTAGACCCAAGTGTGGCAGCCATACCAGGTTGGGACTATGTGGCTTTAGAAGAGTTGGTACCACACAGCTGTGGCAGGAGGGGGGACCATGCAGCTTTGGTGGAGTGGAAACCAAGTGGCTTGGGTGAGAGTTAGGACTACATGGCTCTGGGGTGCTCCATTTCGCCTTGTGGCTTAGGCAGCAGGAGAGACTTTGCCTGGAATGGGTGGAAGGATTCTTGATGGTGGGCCATGAGAAGGTGCCACATGGCTTTGAATTAATTGGAGATCATAGTGACGACACAGCTGATGGTGCCGGGAGCCTGAATCACAGACTTACACTTCTTTTTCTGAGATACAATGCCCCAGACTAGGGCAGAGGGAAGAGGAAGGACTGTGTGTGTTTGTGGGTATTCTAAAGGACTTTAGTATTTTAATGAATCCATTAAGTTATTGCTCCAAGTCTGTATAACTTTAAATAAATAATTCCTTTTCTTTTCACCAATCTCTGGAATTGAGAGATGTCTTTCCTTTGGTGGCAGGCAAAGCAAACCTAGTACAGCAGAGAGAGTCCTTGGAGAAAAAAGAGAGGGGGATCCTTTTGGTAATAATATATCATTCACCTCCCCACCGGGGTCTGTTGTATAACAAAACTACTGGAACTGATAAACAAATTCAGCAAAGTATCAGGATACAAAATCAATATCCACAAATTAGTTACATTTTAGATACCAATAACAAACTAACAGAAAGGGAAATTAAGAAAACAATACTATTCACAATTTCTATAAAAAAATAGAATACCTAGGAATAAACCTAACCAAGGTTGTAAAAGACCAGTACTTGGAAAATTATAAGACACTGAAGAAAGAAATTGAACAAGATACAAATAAGAGGAAGCACATACCGTGTTCATGGATAGGAATAATTAACATTATTAAAATGTCCATACTACTAAAAGCAATCTATAGATTCATGCAATTCCTATCAAGACACTAATGAGGTATTTCACAAAACTAGAGCAACTATTTCAAAAATTTATATGAAACCCACAAAGGCCCCATGTGGCAACACGATCCTGAGAAAGAAAAATAAAGTTGGAGGAATCATGCTACCTAATATGAAACTATATTATAAGGCCATAGTAATCAAAACAGCATGGTACTGGCATAAAAACAGACACCTAAATCAATGAAATAGAATAGAGAGCCCGGAAATAAACCTACATCTTTATAGTCAATTAATATTTGACAGAGGAAGCAGACATATACAATAGACTAAAGATAGTCTATTCAATAATTCAATAAATGCGTTGGGAAAATTGGACAGATATGTGCAGAAAAATGAAACCAGATCACTTTCTTACACTGCACCACATAATAAATTCAAAATGGAGTAAACACTTAAACGTTAGGCTCAAAACCATAAAAATAGTAGAAGAAAACGTAGGCAGCAAAATTTCTTACATTATTTGTAGCAATATTTTATCTGATATAGCTCACCAGGCAAGAGAAATAAAAAATAAATAAATAAATAAACAAACAAACAAACAAATAAATAAATAAACAAATGGGACTATATCAAACTTAAAGTTTTTGCACAGCAAAGGAAATCATCAACAATATAAAAAGAGAACCCCCAGAATGGGAGAACATATTTGCCAGTACATCTGATAAGGGTTTAATTTATAAAGAACTTACAAAACTCAACACCCAAATAACAAACCATCCAATTAAAAAGTGGGCAAAACACCTGAATAGACATGGCCAATAGACATATGAAAAGATGCTTAATATCAGTAATCATCAGAGAAATACAAATTAAAACCACAATGAGATACCATCTCACACCTATCAGAAAGGCTATCATCAATAAATCAATAAACACTAAGTGCTGGTGAGGGTGCAGAGAAAGGAAAACCCTTTTGCACTATTGGCAGCAGTGTAGATTGGTGCAGCCACTGTGCAAAGCAATATGGAGTTACCTCAAAATATTAAAAATGGGTCTGTCTTTCCACCCAACCATCCTACTTCTGGGAATATATCCAAAGGAACCCAAAACACTAATTCAAAAGAACATAAGCACTCCTATGTACATTGCAGCATTATTTACAATCACCAAGGTATGGAATCGGCCCAAGTGTCCATCAATGGATGAGTTGATAAAAACAACTATAGTACATTTACACACTGGAATTCTACTTGGCTATGAAAAAGAAAAGTTTTACCCTTTGCAACAGTATGAATGGACCTGGAGAAAATTATCCTAAGTGAAATAAGCCAGTCAGAGAAAGACAAATACCATATGATTTCACTCATATGCAGAATCTAATGAACAAACAGAACTAATGGAGACAGAGTCATAGATGGAGAGAGCAGGCGACAGCTAGTGTAGGGGGCAGGTGAGAGGGTGGAGGGACTGAACAAAGAGGAAAGAGGACTCGTGGACATGGTCAACAGTGTGGGGATTGCTGGGGAAAGAAGGGTAGATGGGCACTAAATGGTACTGAAAAAGATACAGTAAAGAGTAAATAAAAATAAAAAATTACATAGTTAAAAAATAAAGTCTATTTTGTCTGTTATGAAAAAATAAATTATAGAGAATTTAATGTGTAATATAAAATAATTTTAATATAATTTAAAAAGGAAAAGCTAATGTAGATGTTGCTTATGAGGACATTTGTGTAGGTGTAGTATTTTTCTTGGAATACTAACACAGTTTCTGCCTCTTCAAACTGGTTGTCAACATATGGGTAAATAACAATCTGCTGACTTTGAAAAATTAGTTATAATCCATTTCACATAATTCATGCAAGGTACAGCAGGCAATGGCCCATAATTGAAGGATTAATTTTGGGCCTTGGGTGGTTTTTAAAATTCACAGGCTGATAGAATGTTACACCCCATATGAGCCCAGAATATTTGCATTAGGGATTTTCCAGTACTCTCTTTCCTCCTACAGAATACTGCGTTTGCCGTGTGCCATGTAACAGGAGAAAGAGAAGCTTTTGTATCCCTCAGCATCGCAGCTGGAGAGCTTCCTGGTTGAAAGAGGAGCAGGAGGCTGAGAATGCTTTAGAAGAACTTCTAAGGCATTAGAATACCGCCTGAAGTGGAACCGAACTGACTTAGGTCAGTTCTAATTTTTCTGCTCTCAAAAGGCACCCTGAAGCTTTTTCTTGTCTCATGCTTGAACCCTGCATCCTGCTAAAATTGCTCTATGCACACTGCTCCTTTCAGATCTAATGGCTTGCCAGCATGGAATAAGAGGCTGCCCATGTGATTGGTATCTCTTACATATCTTTGCTGACTGTATTTTTCTCTTTACTCCCACCTGTCTGCATTGATCTGTGCCATTTCCTTTAAACGTCGGTGCCTGCTTTTTATCTCCAGTTACTGCTTTCTTCTCATTTGTCTTGGTCTGGTAGGACCCTTTCTGAATCTCTGAGGGACCTTTTCAACCCCAACTTTCACTGGTGGAATCCTAACCAGCACAGGTTTCTTGGGAAGTAGGAGAAAAGAAACTCTTGCCAGTAACTAACATGGTATACTCTGCCTCTGAGTAGGGGTGTGAGTGTTTTTATGAACTATTCTCATTAGTAGAAAATGCCTGAACAAAGCAGTGATTTGACAAGCATGAACTCACACACTAGGCCACATAGCAACTTGCTTCTACTAGCAACATGAGGATTAGAAACACTTCCTTGCCAAGTGGTTTTGAATCAACTATAAGGGGGGGGAGCAATAAGTCTAGATTCTCTTTGCTGAGGGTGACAAGGCTTCATATTATTTTTAAATTGTCCAATCTGTTCTTTAGAAAAGCAAAATATACACACACATATAAAAAGATTTCTTGGTTACTTGTTATGCTTCATGATGTTATTAGTAAGAAATTTTGAGTTTGCAAAGAAAGCTTATATACCACCTCTCAGATATCTTTGCAAAATGAAGCTAAAACATAATTTAAAAAATCAAAAACACTATACATCTACAGTGATTTATGGCTGAATTGGAAATGCATTTGATGCTTTTTATAAGGACTAATTGGCTAAAATTTAAATTAATCTGCTTTCTCTAAGAATTCAGAGCTTAAGCAAAGGAAATGGTGAATTATGCTAGCTGTGTGTGAGGGGGGGAGATGGTGTCTAAACTGGGAATGGAATTTCTTGGAGAAATTTACAAAGTAGGCCAAGCACACATGGATTGTGTGACTTCATTTAGTCAGAGGAGGAGTGCTGAGCATCATGCTGATCTCAGACGTTTTCCCCCAGGAGAAATGATCTGTCTTGGAATGGCTGTAGCGCTGAAAGTCTATTCCACCCTTTGGCACTTATCTTATGATATCCTGTAATGCTATCTCTTTTAGGTGTGTTTTATCTCTCCATTATAACAATTATCTTTTTATGTGTCTAACTTACCTCAGATCCATTCATTCCAGGTTGCCTAAAGCAGTTCTGATTTATGCCTGCGGTCATGGTACAATTATTAATAGTGCCTCCTTTCACTCTCAAAAGTCTCCTGGTTTGGATGATAATTTATACATTTACCCCAGTCCTCAGGCAAACACAAGGATGGCCCACAGGCCAAATCCTGCCCTCCACCTTGTTTCATCTGGCCCGGCACCTTGTTTCTACCCAGCGGCAGCGCTGAGTTCCACGCCCTTAGTTAAAGAGTAGTTACATTTACATTTGGCCCTTTGAAGGAGACTGTGAGGCTGATGTGGCCCCCAATAAAAACGAGTTTGACACCCCTGCCCTAGTCTTACCCTAACTAAACTGAATGCTCCTGTATCAGTCGCAATCCTAGGAAGAAATGGCATGCTCTACTGGGATTCTGAAAAGAACTTAATGAAGGCACTATTTACTGAAGTGTGGACCTGGTTAAGGGAGTCCACAAAGGATGTTGAAGCACCAAGCTTGAAAAGACAAAGGGAAGAAATGATATTATGGGAGCCCAGAAGAGAGGCAGAGCCTTAGGAGAAGGGCAACACTAGAGAAGCCGTGGTCTGGGAGGGACTCAAACACTGCAGAACTGACCCACCAGGGGAAACAATTCTCTCCCATTCTCTCTCCTGTTTGTACCTTCTATTGGTTGAACCCAAATGGAAGACAGAAGGCAAAGGAGCCCTGGTGAGAAAGTTGAAAGGGGTAAAGTTCCCTGGGAGAAAATGCATAGAAAGAAAGAAAATTGATGAAGAGTGTCAGAGAGTCAGGGTTTTTTGGAAGAGGCAAACAGTCTATAGCTCCTGGAGTGAAGTCTCTTTGTCTTCAAGTCAATTAAGAAGCGTCTGTGGGCACATGCATGCAGAACACTGCAGTGAAGGCCATGATGAGCAAGACCTGGCAGCCACTTCAAGGAATATATTCTTTTTTTGTTGGATAAATAGAAGCAAGAATAAGAAAATTAACTACAAGACTGAAAATAAATAATAGTTGAATACAACAGCATGAAAAGGTGCTTAGCAGTACATGGTGATTGTTGGGTTAATGGTATAGATCCTGGATATTAAAGGAATTCGAGATCACAGTGGACTGGAAGAATTTGAAAAAGGATTTATGGAAGAGGAGAGGTTTTCTGGGCACTGAATCAAAGCTAATTTGACATTGTCAGAAAGGAGAGGTAGGCCTCCTTTGGATTAATGGCATGAACAAGAGCACACTGTCGAATTGAAACACATCGTCCCCTGGTAGGAGGGTGGGGAACCCTGCTCAGATTTTCAAATATTCCAAAATTTTCCTAGGCGATTACCTATGTAAGTGCCTATGGGTTGTAAGATGCAGGAGTTATGAGTGGGCATTTATTGATTCCTTCAACAAACATTTATTGAGGGCTTGGTACACGTGTTGGGCACTGCTCTGGATCTTCTGGGGCCAAGTAAAGTGAGACATAGACCTTTCCCTTAAGGAAAGGGAATGGGAAAGGTAGCCAAAGAAGAAAGTCATTATTTTGCCCTGCAATCACAGATGTGTGCATAGGTCATATGTGAGCACATAGGAGATCATGTAAATGAGAGTCAGGCAGAGGGTAGGAGCTACTAACAAAGACTTCCTGGAGGAGATAACACAATCCAAAGAATTATACAATTGGGTATCCATTTATTTATATCTATCTTGCTACATTCTAAAAAAGGAAGTAAGCTGGTTGGCTTAAGAAATACACAGATCAGCCCTGGCAGATGTGGCTCAGTTGATTCAAGTGTCATCCCTTAGCCAAAGGGTTGAAGATTCCATTTCCAGTTTGGGCATGTACAATTCCCTGTTGGGGAATGTTGGATGCTTCTCTCTTGCACTGATGTTTCTTTCTCTCCCTTCCTTTCTCTCTATAAGCAATGAAAAAATGTCCTTGAGCAAGGATTAAGAAAATACACAGATCAAAATATAAAGAAAATTAGATAAAACATGCAGTGAGCTTATTTGCTTTTTTATACCATATTTTTCTGTGTGTAATGCACTCCCACATATAATGCACACCCACCTTTTTGGCCCATACTTTCAGGAAAAAAACTTTCATTTTAATTTTTTAATTCAACTTTTTTATATTATAAACAAAACAGATTGTCGTATTCCAGGGTATTATTTTGCATACAGATATAATTATTGTTTTCTAGAGTTATGCTTTTTAACACATAAGCATTAATAAAAGAATTAAAAACATTTATATAGATACAGAATTAGTACTACCCATATATAATGTGCATCCTTATTTTCCCTAAAAAATTTGAGCAAAAAAGTGCACATTATACATTGCAAAATATGGCATATATGGTCACATTTGATCTCTGAGTAACTTTCAAGGTTGTAGTTTTACCCTTATTTATTAGTGAGAAGCTGAGACTCAGGGGTTAAAACACATTGCCCAAAGCACATAGTCTTGACAGGCAATGGTAGCAGAAGAGAACCAGGCTGGTTTGACTTGCGAGTCTATGATTTCTGGTACAAGAGATGTACTTGTGGCCAAAGGTGCTTCACAATTCAGTAAAGGATAGTTGAAGTGCTAGAGAGTGAATCAGTGAAGAGGACAAGAAAAAATGGTCCAAGCAAAAGAATCCCCGTGTCCAAAGGAAGAGGAGTGTGAAAGAACATCACATATTGGAAGGATAATAATAACTCATTATAACAGGAAATACTGAGAGAAGTAGTGAGAGATAGGGCTGGAGAGGTAAGCTGAATTTGTAAATCCCTTCACCCGGAGATGGTGGAAGCTATAAAAGGATGTTAAATAGAACGTGGCATGACCAGTTCAGAATTCCAGAAAGTTCACTAGGATAGCAATGTGGACAAGTCTGAGTCAGAACAAGACTGTAGGTAGGATGGCTAGTTACAGAGTTTGTTGCAGTCATGGGGCAAGAAGATGGTAGGAATGGCCTAAGAGGGGGTTAGAATTGGGAGCTATTGTGGAGAAACTATTAGACAGATGTAGACTCCTGGATTTGGGGGTAAAGGAGACAAATTCTTACTTGAGCAGCTAGCTGGGTAGTGATACTCATCATGAGAAGTGGATCCTGGCTCTTTTCCAGGATCCACTCCAAGCTAATTTGGAGTTAGTTGGGGTTGAAGAGGTGATGAGGGTGATGAATTCAAATAATGATGGCCAAGGGTAACTAATAAAGGAAATGAGCTTAACTTTTTTACCTTTCTGTTTTGTCTGACTGCTCATTTTAGCCTTAGTAAAAATATGGCAGCTCCAGAGAAAATATTGGTTGTCAATAAAAGTTAAATATATTTATTTATTAAGATAAAGCTAATTTTTACTGCAAAAGTAATATATTGATATAGATGAAGAAAATTTAGAAAATATGGACAAGCAAAGAAAATTGTTATGCAAATATAATCTTATAGACTGGGTCAAAATGAAGGCATAGGTAAACAAAGCTTGCCTCCTTGCACAATCACAGCAAAAATTACAACTGGATTACAAAACAACATTACCCAGAATTGTCAGAAAACCAAGCTGTATGGAAGTCTGAGAATGAAGAAATCAAAGAAGTTACATTAATCCACATGGGTAGGAGAGCAGAGATTTGGAGACATACAGAGAGGTGCAGAGACAGATGCAGAATGAGTGGTTGCACACCCATGTGTGGTGGATAAAAATTGGGAGGGATACCTTAGGAGGAGGGATACCAGCCACACACTAAACCACCCAGGCCAGGGTTTCAGTGCCAAGAAGAAAAGTCTCCATAATTTCTGGCTGTGAAAACCAGTGGGGGTTGGAAACTGCAGGATACTCATGAGTGCCCTGTTAAAGGGCCTGCAATGATCTTGGAACTTCCTCAGACTCACTCTCTGTGGGCTCTAGCATCGGGGCAGCAGCTGGAAGGGTACCAGTAGCATATGGGGAGAAATTGAAGTGTCTGCATCAGTGTGAGTGCTAGGGGAGAGCTTCCTCTGGGACAAAACTCCAGAGGCCAGGCAGTGGCCACTGTCTCCTTTCTGAGCCCTCTCCTACATAGAACCATAGAGTGGCCACACCATATCAGAGACTCCATCAACCTGGTTCACATGGGTTGCCACACCCTGGTGATTACTTAAGGCTCCACCCCATCCAACTTATTGGTGTGCTTTTCTACATTAGGACATGTTGCTAAGACAGGGAGTCAAAGCAGCTCTACCTAATGCACAAAAGCAAACACAGGGAGGCTGCCAAAATGAGGAGACAAAGAAACATGGCTCAAATGAAAGAACAAAACAAAACTCCACAAAAAGAACTAAACAAAATGGAGATAAGCAAACTATCAGATGAAGAGTTCAAAACACTGGTTATTAGGAGGCTCAGGGAAATCACTGGGTACTTCAATAGCAACAAAAAGATCCAGGCAGAAGTGAAAGTTACACTAAGTGAAATTAAGAAAAATTTACAGGGAACCAACATTTCCCTGTAAACACTGATTACAGGGAGCCAATTTTTTTCTTCTTTCAGTGGAATGGATGAAGCTGAAAAATCAAATGAATGATTTGGAACATAAGGAAGAAAAAAACATTCAATCAAAATTGCAAGAAGAAAAAAAGAATCCTCCCCCCCACCAAATGAGGATAGTATAAGCAGCCTCTGGGACAACCTCGAATAAACCAATATTCGAATCATAGGGGAGATGGAAGGAGAAGAGAAAGAATAAGAAATTGAAAACTTATTTGAAAAAATAATGAAAAAAATACTTCTCTAATATGGTGAAAGAAATAGACATGCAAGTCCAGGAAGCACAAAGTGTCCCGAACAAGATGGACACAAAGAGGACCACACCAAGACACATCATAGTTAAAATGCCAAAGGTTAAAGATAAAGAGAGAATAATTAAATCAGCAAGAGAAAAGCAGAGAGTTACGTATGAAGGAGTTCCCATAAGACCGTCTGCTGATTTCTCAAAAGTAACTTTGTGCACTAGGAGTAGCAAGAAGTATTCAAAATGATGAGAAGCAAGGACATACAGTCTAGATTTACTCTATCCAGCAAAGCTATAATTTAAAATGGAAGGGCAGATAAAATGCTTCCCAGGCAAGGTAAAGCTAAAGGAGTTCATTATCAGCAAGCCATTATTGCCTGGAATGTTAGAGGGACTTATTTAAGAATAAGAATAAGAATAAGATCAAAACTATGGTCATTAAAATGGCAATAAATTCACAGACATCAACAACAGAATCTAATAAACATACTAAGCAAACAAGCAGAACAGAAACAGAACCAGAGATCTGGAGATCATTTGGAGAGTTATCAGTTGGGAGGGGAAGGGGGAGGATAGGGGAAAAGGTGCAGGGATTAAATTGGTAGGTACAGAATAGACAGGGGAATGTTAAGAACAGTAGAGGCAATGGAATAGCCAAAGAACTTATATGCATGATTCATGGACATGAACTAAGGGGCATTTGCTGGAGGGAATGGGGTACCAGGTGCAAGAGGGCAAAGGGGGAAAAGTTGAGACAACTGTAATAGCATGATCAATAAAATATATTAGAAATACAATCTTACCAAGACTTGTAGTATTTTGGTGTACATACTTTTATTTTTTCTAAGCATATTTATATGAATAATGTTGTCATGACTAAATATATCTTGCACATCTTTCAATAACATTAATAATTCCATACGATCATTTTGGAGACTGCACGGTATTACAGTTTTGAATGTGTTGTATTTTTTGGAACTATTTTTCTGCTGTTTAGGTTGTTTCTAATTTATATTTTACTACTATAAACAAGACAACAATAAAATAATTATAATTCAAATTTACTAATTAACCTGTGGCTTTTCCGTAGCAAGTTTAGATTTTGAAATCAAGTTTGGGCATGCTTTGTTTTTATGAAATGGTTGTACACAGAACAGATATTTCTAAAAGAAATACATAGTGTTCTCTTTAGTTCTCAAGTATGAGAACAAACTGATATAAATGTATATTGGAAAATAATTATAAAGAAAATTGATGTGGCTATTAAAATGGTAGCATGGAAATCATCTGTGAGTTGAGTCACTGTGTATTTTCAACAAGGACAGAGACCACATTTCCTAATAGAATTCCTTTGCTTTAATTACTTTTTCAGTGTTTCCCCAAAGAACATAAAAAATGTGATCAACTCTTCAAAATGGAATTGCTCAACTTTGTGAATAACTGCTGTCATAATTTAGTTTAATTTCCTTTTGATCGTATACAATGAATTTTTTGCATACATCTTTTTAAAAACTTTTGCTTAATTTAGAAGCAACCTTTGGGTCTAGAAAATATATTATACATTTTCCCTTTTTGACTCATCATTGCTCTCTTCCTCAAAATTCTTACCAACTACAGTCTGTGCTAGGTGCCTTGTTAGGCCTCTAATAGTCACACAACTGAAATATCCTTTTTCCAATGAAGATGCCACAGGGTACTTGGAAGAGATAATTCTGGACAAGGATAGGCTCTTGATACCATAACAAAAAGGACATAGGAGGCCAATGATAAAGGTGTGGTCTCTCTCCAGACAACAGAATACATGGATTCCCCCAAAGTGTTTAGAAAATCACCCACAGTTGTGAACTCCAAGACATCTTGGCTGGATGTAGGTGTAGCTCACCAATCTCAGTACCCTGTTTCTACTGCAAATATCTTCTACTCTAAAATAAAATGAATAAATAATATAACCTAACCTCACACATAATTGTAAAAATGGTGCCATAAGTGTAACATAAAAGGGAATCTATGAAAATTATAATAAAGAAACAGGTACTGTAGTTAGATGCTTGCACTTACACCTACAATCATTGTGAGTGTAACAGCTACAAATGCACACTGATACTGGGATGATGCATTAATGACTCAAATACTATACATGGTGTCACCACTGGTGATATGATTTTACAAAATGATAATACTGGGTGCAGTTATGATGGAGACAACATCCAATGTTTCTTGCATTTATATGGTAGTTGTATTCCTAGAAAATACAGTGAAATTAAAGACATTTTGCATTTTACGTATAAAATAAAATTAGGCTCAGATCATTGTTAACAGAGTTTTCACCTACGAATGACATTCAGCACTTGTCCCAGAAGTGAGACAGCTCTTTGTTTTCATCATTGGATATTTCTAGTCCCAGGGCCTGGCTAGTTGTGCCTCATTCATTGTGCAAACCAAAAACATCAACAAAATTACAAAATGTCCCCACAGGGGGCATATTTCTTCTATGTTCACTGCAACCATGGCTTTAACAGATTGAGTCTTTTTTACCTAGAAGGATTTGCTTGTGGTGGAGAAAATCAGATCAACCTGAATTACCTCATGATTTCTTTTAATTGTGGTAAAATACACAAATAATAAAAATTACCATTTTATCCTTTTTTAAATGTACAGTTCAGTGGCAGTGAGTACATTTACATTGCTGTTCAGCCATTACCAACATCCATCTCCATAATGTTTTCATCTTTTCTTCCTTAGTTTTTAAAAAGAAACCATGTAATGTGTTTAATTTCCAGTTTTCTTAGGTCCTCCCAAAGGCACCTACCTTGGGCATTGGTCTGTTTCTTGATTCAGTCAGGCCAGATCTGAGACTCTACTTTTTGTCAGATTGTCCAGGCCTCGACTTCTGCCTCTGCTGCCTATACCTCTACCCTCAGCCCTGTTGTTACCACACGTCTCCCTCATTGCTGCAGGCCTTGGCCTCCAGAGCCCCACTGCTTTGATAAAGGTTGCATAACCCCTAAGAGTGCTCATCAAACTCTATTCCAAAAAATTCACCTCTCCTTTGGTCCTTTATTTTACATTAATTTGACAATTTTAGGTCTTCTCATACTTAACTTTATATTCCTGCTTTGTCTATGCCTACCTATCTGAAATTACATATTGTTAGGCTGTGTACAGTTGACCCTTGAACAATGCCAGGTTGGGGTGCTGATCCCTGTGTAGTTGAAAATCCTCATGTAACTTTTGATTCTACACTTGGCCCTCAGCAGCCACAGATTCAACCAGCTGCAGATCAAAAACAGTAATTCTGACCCTTAGTTGGGAATCCATGGATGGGAATGCAAAAATACTGTTTTGACTTATGGTTGGGTAAATTTGTGGGTGTGAAACCCACAGGCAGATGGACTGACTGTATTTAATGGAAAAAATCCTCATAAAAGTAGACTTCCAAAGTTCAAACCCCTGTTGTTCAAAGATCAACTGTAGTTGTTAGAAGAGACAACTTGACATCTGGAAAGGGCATTAGACTTGGAATCAAAAAACAAGTGTAAACAAACAAACAAGCAAAATAGAAGCAGAGTCATAGGTATAGAGAAGAGACTGTCAGGTTAGGGTTTGGGAGCTAGGTGAAAAAGGGGGAGGGATTAAACAAACAAAAAAAACCCTTAAAGACACAGACAGAAGTATAATGATTACCAGAGGGAAAGTGGGGTAGGGACAGGTAGAAGAGGGTAAATGGGGGTGAATGGTGACAGGAGACTTGACTTGCGGTGGTGAACACACAATACAATATACAGGTGATGTAGTATAGAATCATACATCTGAAACCTATATAATGTTATTAATCAAAGTCACCGTGATAAATTCAATAAAAAATATTTTAAAGACTGGATTGCCTGCATTTGCCCAAATACTAAATAATATTATTATAGAAAACACATGACAGTATAAGTTTCTAAACTGATAAAAATAGTAAAATTATTTCTATAGCTTCTATAAAATGGGACTATTGTTTCTTTGATTACACTGGGGACACTAAGATGTATGAAATGTACATGGAGTACATGAAATGTAAGTCCAATGTAGTATAAATGTGTGCTAAAACTAATGTAGTGCTGATAATAAACATTAAGCATTTAACTAACAACAATTTTGCTTTTTTCTCAGGATAGAAAAGCTTTTTGGTAGCACTGTAGAAGGCTTGGAATTCTTTAAAACATCTGTCTTGGGAAATTTGAACTAATTTCTCTTTTATTTCTCTCTTGTAAAAATTCTCATTAGCAAGCAAATGCATTCAAAATCATTCCATTGATCTTAAAACTGTATTTTATAAAAATATCTTCAAGCTCTTCCTTTTTGTCCTATAGACTGGAAGTGCTGTGATAAGGTGTCTGAATGGCCCTGAGAAATTAAGGACAGCCAAGCTTGGATACAGATGTCTAGTCTGTCTAGCAGCACAGTAAATAACTGGGGGAAGGGTTGGGTTCATCCTTTCTGTTTTCTGACCCTGTTTCCAAGGTCATATTGTAAAAAATAAAGACTTTTTGGAACTTACTTAAAACTGTAACAGAAACGAAAGAATAGTTAGAATGCTGGTTTCACGACAAATCACAGCTCGGCATTCTTCCTCTCCAAAAATCAAACAATTCCTGCACTGCAAACAACCCATATCACATACAGTCACACCTCATCCTTACATTCCTCCAGCACCTTCTGGTCATCTCATTTCAATGTCACGCTGAGGCCACGAACTCTTAGTCACAAGTACAGGCAGGGGACCCATTCAGTTTACCTGATGCAACCCTGCTGAGATTTTCTTCCATGGACCTTTAATCAAGTCATAGGAGAATTTAACTACCACTATTTATTTCCTCATTTCCTACCCACTTACCAAGTTTTGTATCACCTAACCTAACCCTGGAAAGTAATCTGACCCTTATAATGATTACAACATATTACAGCTCTTACCATGTGGCAGCAATGATGTTTAGTATATTATGTATATTATTGTATTTAATCACCATAAGAGCTACTTTTACTTTACAGTAAGGAAACTAAGGCTCGGCAAAGTTCATTAACCTGCCCAAGATCATACAGCTAGTGAGTAGTAAGGCTGAGATTCTAACTTTCCTATCTGGTTTAGAGCCCAGGCTCATAACCACTGTGAAAAATGATTTCCTACGTGGCCACTGTCCTACTCTAGGTGTCTTGGTGTTCTCATGAGGGACCTCTGGCTTCTGAGGTGTCCTATGGCAACTCATGCTTGGGACCTTGCCTAATATTCTTCTCAGCATTTGAACTTAACACTTACTCATTCAACACATTTATTGAATGCCTCTTGTGTAAGAAAGGCCACTTGGAAACCAAAGCTCTCCTAAGGAAAAACAAAGCCTTTCTAGAAATAACATTCTAGTTTGCTATGGAGGACACTTAAAAAGCCCTGGGCCTTCCTCTTCTATTCTTGGATGGTTTTGGGTCTCTATTTGGTTCAGAAATTCTTTATCCTCATTTAGACTCTCTGAGGGAGTGGTTCATTCCAGAACGGCCGAGCCTCATTCTGCCCATAGCAGCCTTCCCTCTTGGCTCCACGCCCCACAAGTCTTGCACCGGGAGTGGACAGCTGTGGGGCCCACTCTGCACAGGGACATGGGTGTATGTCCCCAGGAAGGACGCATTCTCATCCTCTAAAAAACCTACTGGCTGCATTCTTGCTTTAGTCACTTTTTTTAAAGCTAAAACTGCATGACTAAAACATTCTGTGTCCTGAAATTGGGAGTGGTTTCGAAAAGTGACCTCGACTATTAGATTCCAAAGATCTAAGCTTCCATGATCATTTGCAGTTATAGGTAGAAAAGGAGTCGCTCCCTTTTTCTACTTTTTCTTTCTTCTAGGTGCAAACACAATGTATCTTATTTGCATTCCAAGTGGCTCAAATTTTAATTCGTTAGGGACAAGCTATTCATTCAGTTGATCCCTAAATGCATAAATAGGTGCTTCTGTGTACATATTCAGGTACTGAGTGGGAGGAAGGCAAGAGATGTCAAATTCACAGCTTGTTTTTCTTCATTCTCTGTAATCAGACTTTTCTATCCTCTCTCTAAAGACCTTTTTTTGTTGTTTTCCAGTTGCCAATAGTTATTACCCCAGAATCTGGAAATAACCTCTAAATGCTCCTGGGCTGAGAGTACTTTTAATACCTAATCAACAATAAAAGCACCTATCATCAAGTTGTAGGGGAATCATGAACATAGGAAATGGACAAATATGTTTCTTGTCACTGTGTGGAGAGGACACTCTCTTCATCTATGGACAGGTGGGAAGGTTACTGATGGGTGAGACTGTTTTCCCAAAATGGTTCTTCCGTAATCACATCAGGCCAACTATAACTTCCATCATTCATTACTTCCCTTTTTTTAAACCAGATTTTCCCATGCTGATGTTCAAGGAAATGTTAATATCATGAGAAGTGCTCAGCACTCACATAAATTTGGGAAGTGTTGGGGTTAAACTAAGCTGAATGCTGAACAGTTCTTTTTAGCTTCAGGCTGTCCAGAGCCTTTACCATGTGAATACGCATTGTAACTGTTCTCAGAGGGGCTCCTCCTGTGTAGCATTTTCAAGTTATTTGACAATGGGACCTCTTTTTTTCATAACAAGCCTAATAATAGCTCCTAGAAATAAGTTCTAACAATCATATGTAGTGAACACTGAAGGTCTTTGTCAAAAGCTTTGAAGTTTCTTGTCCAAAAACATGTATTATCCAGAAGAAATAATGCAGTTGACACCATTATCCAAGAATAAGTTGGCTGAAATTAGCTTGCTAGTTATTTGGCAAGGCCAGATAACTTCCTCAGTCTTGACTTTGAAACCCTGTTCTGTCACTGCTCTGTGGCCTGAGGATAACTGTTTCTGTAATTTATAGTCCTCACCTTTCAGCGTTATGGTGGGCATCAAAGATAATGTTTGTAAGGCTTTAGTGACAGTCATTCTCCAGTGCGCCTGGCCCCATAGCAAAACACTGTAAGAAGCATTGTCTATTTCAGACATTCTCTGGCTTAAGGAGGAAAGAGTTTTCTTCCTAATTGAACATAATCCTGACCTAAATCTTTTCATAGCCTTTCGCCTCTGAAAAATGTGAAATCAAACTTAATCAAACATGACTGCTAAATACTGGGCAGCGTCTGAATGAAATGGCAGAGAATTAAAAGAAAAAGTGCTGAGGAATATTTTGTATTAAAGTTTCCTGGGCAATTTAAAAGAGGTGTTTGATGCAGAACTCTTACAGCAGTAGTCTCATGAAGGTAGAATTATTGTACCATGGCCGTGGATTTTGTAGAAACCTTTTCCATTGGCACTGAAGACAAACTGTCATAGATGCCTCACCCTCCCCTCCATCTTCTCTGTAGACACAAAACAGGTCCATCAGGAGTGATGTGGAACAGACTCTCAATGGACCTCTGCACAAGCTTTCAAGAGTAAGTTCTTTAAGATTGTATTAGTTTCAGGTGTACAGCATAATGATTTGATATTTTCATATATTGCAAAATAATCATCGCCAGTTTAGTTAACATCCATCACCATGCTTAGTTACAATTTTTTCTTGGGATGAGAACTTTTAAGGTGTACTCTTAGCAACTTTCAGATATGCAATACATTAGTTATAGTCACCATGCTGTACATTACATCCCCATGATTTGTTTATTTTATAACTGGAACTTTGTACCTTTTGACTCCCTTTATCCATTTCTCCCACCCCGTGCCCCGCCCCCCTCTGGCAACCACCAGTTTGTTCTTTGTACCCATGAGGTGACTTTCCTGCCGAGATTTCACATATAAGTGAGATAATACATTAAGACTTTATTCTTTAGACCAGTTTTAGGTTTATAGACCTAAACTGTAAAGTTCAAAGGGTTCCCATGTACTCTCCCCTCCCCCCGCACAGGTTCTTCTGTATTAACATGTTGCATCAGTGTGGTATTTTTATTTTGGTTAATGAATGAATATTGGTATGTTATTATTACATAAAGGCTATAGTTTACACTAGGGTTCACTCTTTGGTTGTACAGTTCTGACAGATATATGATGTCATATGTCCACCATGACAATATCCAAGAGAATGGTCTCATTGCCCTAAAATACCCTGTTCTTCACCCATTCATCCCAGACCTCCTGGAAATCACTGATCTTTGTCCCGTCTTTATAACTTTGCCTTTACTACAGTGTCATAGAGTTGGCCAGATTAATTTTAATCCTCACGACAACCCTGTAGCTAGGTAAAGGGGATACACTTAGCATGGTGAAGTGATGTATTTGAGGTCCCACAAACTGAGAGTGGCAAAGTCAGGGCTAGAACCAGCCAACAGCAGGGAGGGCTGCTGATGGGTTCATTTCAAAGAACACTTCCAGGAGGCCTGTCAGCCAGGGACTTTAATTTCTAAGGGTGTGCTGAAGGAAGAAGTTGCACATCTTCCAAAGAGACAAGATGTCTGATTGATTAGATGAGACTCAGGGTGACTTCAGAGACAATGGGCCTCGTGCTCCATAATTAAGAAGGAAGGCCAATCCCTGTGTCTGACTCAGAGGCTTACTGAGTCATCCTGTTTGTCCTCTCTGCTGCTATTTATGGGCTTCCCAGTTGCTGATATTTGTTGGTTAAATGTTCACACAACCAGTCTTGCCTTAAGCAGCGTCATGAATGGGATGTTGTGAATAAATAGGGTGACAGGTGTTATGGAGGAGTCATTTTAAAGGATCTCTCATAGCTAATTCTTTTTCAAAGCTCTTTACGCTTAAACTATAAGTATTCTGAAAGGAAGTAAAAGACAAGACCCTTTCTGTAGGGAACTGCTAAATGCTAAAACTTTCTGAGGGTGTTGGCTTGGGCAGAGGTGTAGGTCAGCATCACTGAAATTGTTGATGAGAGTAGCTCAGGAAATGAGGGAATGAGACTATAAGAGAAAAAGACTGAGATGTAGTCACTGAGGCCAGGCAGGTATGTTTATCACCAGAAAGAGACAACAAAAAACCCTCATATATTAGTCTGACTCCTGGTAGTAGACAGATTTCTCATACACATGGAATGGTAGAAGAAAGATCAATGAAGGGACTTTCTACAAAGGTGTAGGCAGGGTTAAGGGAAACACCTTGGAGCGAGCAACATCCCCAGCCCTGAGAGGTGAGGGGAGAAGGCAGCTGCTAGAACCCAGAGCGAACGTAGCTTAGCAGAAGGCTGCCTGACTCCTCTCCTTCCTTTGAGAGGGGAAAGCAGGTCCACGGCAAGGGAGCGGGGGAAGGAATAACCCACAATCTCTTTTCTCTCATCCTCTTATCTCCTGCTGATGACTCCCATTACCAAACCCCCAAATATGACAGAGACTGAGAGAACCCATTGCAATCCATGAAGGTCAATGTCCTGGGCCACTGAGCAGGACAGACAAGGGTAGAGAGTGGATCTGAAGGGCTGTACACCAAACATCCTCAGTTGCAGGAAAGAGGCCCATTTAATATTCGAAGGTTAGACAATGCCAGAATATTTTGTTGAAATCAGTTTACTTTAGCTTATATTGATAGTGAAGACATTCATAATTAAACATAAAAATATTAATGTGATTGTATCAAGCATGCAATTTAAAGTTCCATTGGTGCATGAAAATTCTAAAGTGCCTGTATAGGAGGATGTGTCTCTCCCTAAACCTCTACTGAAAATCACTCCTAAGAAACAAGACAAAGAGAACTTGTGTCAAAGTTGAGTGTTATGGAAACTTTAGTTAAAACCTTAGTTGAAAAGCCATTGAAAGGTTGAGATAAAAAAGAGAGAGCCTCAGCTGGCACCTAGATTTCATATTTTAATATTTACACACTTTGCACTTAGATTTAGTTTAAATTTATCTACTAATTTATTCAACAGATATGCACTGTGTTCCAGCTTCTCACTACAAAAGGGCCTGTAATAGCCCTGCTTGCTGTGTGGTTCAGTGGCTTGAGCCACAGCCTGTGAAGTGAACAAAAGGGCCTATAATAATGTCTTTCGTACTGAAGCCCAGTCCCTCCCTGGGCCCTCAGCAGCCATGGGCAGGACTGATGATAAGTGGTGAGAAAAAGCCTCTCTAAGGAGATGACATTTGAGCAGACACCTAAAAGAAAAGGGACGAAGCCAGTTATGAAGACCTGGGGGAAGAGCAGAGGGAACATCAAGCTCAGAGGCCCGAGGTTTGCAGGAGGAACAGCACGGGTGGCAGGCCTGGGGTGCCGGGCAGCTGACTGGAGGAGCAGTCCGCGCCTGTGCCCACAAGGGGCTTGTAGGCCCCGGTAAGAAAGTTGGATTTTGTTCTCAGGGTGATAGGTAGTAATTAGAAGGCTCTGAGCACGTGAGTGAGGTGACTGAATCTATTTTTTTAGAGACCTCTCTAGGTCCTATGTGGACAGTTGATTCCAGGGAAATGGAAGCAAGGGCTGGTTAGGAGGCTATTGCAATAAGCTAGCCAAGGGCTGGCTGTGGTCAGCAGAGGTGGTGAAGAGTGGTTGGCAAGGACACATTTTGTGTGGGTGTTCACACTCTCCTGTGGATTTTGTTTCTAAACAAGGATTTCCTTTGGTGGACGAAGTTCATGGAAATTATACCAGTTAAAAAGAATTCAATTACCGTTGTCTAACTTATCTTGTCTCAAATTCACTAAGGATACTTAAAAAGACAAATTTTTGAATCTCATACCCCCAGAGATTCTGATTCTACCCAGCCTAGATATCTGCATTTTGTGATGCAGAATTTGACAATTACCAGTTAAACATTTAGCAGCATTCTCTAGTTGTGGCTATTTGAAATTGCTGATGTAACTAATGCATTTTGGTCAACAATGGACTATATATAGGACGGTGGCTCAGTAAGCTTATAATGAAGGTGAAAAGTTTCTATCACTTAGTGACATTGTAGGTGTCCTACAATGTTTTTTGCTAGTCAGGCATGTCCCTTTCCATATTGTAGGTGTCCTACAATGTAGCACAATGCATCACTCCCAAGTCTGTGGTGGTCTGGTGTAAACAAACCTAGTGTACTGCCAGTTATATGAAAGTATAGCACATACATAATATTTGATAATGATAATAGATGACTATGTTACTGGTTTATATATTCACTATACTATACATTTTATCATTCGTGTAGAACATACTCCTATGCTTCTTAAAAGTTTATTGTAAAATAGCATGTCATGTTATGTTGACAGCAGCCTCACACATCTCATGTTTACTGTGTCTCTTGATTGCATAATTTTTTTCTGTGTTTAATTTAATCTTATGTTATTTTGTTCATCATGGCCTTTATTTTCAATTTTTCTTTTTTAATTACATTTTTCTTTACCATTTATCCCTGATATACCCACCCCACCATGATCACCACACTGTTGTTCATGTAGCATGACTCCTCCACCTTAAACAGTCTTCTCAGGACTGCTGTTGCTGTGCTAGGCCTTCTGTAGTTCCATATAAATTTGTTCTAGTTCTGTGAAATGCATCATTGGTATCTTGATAGTAATCGTGTTGAATCTATAGATTGCTTTGGATAGTATGGACATTTTAATGATGTTAACTCTTCCTATCCATGAATACGATATGTGCTTCCACTTATTTATGTCTTCTATTTTTTTCTTCAGTGTCTTATAATTTTCTGAGTACAGGTCTTTTATATGCTTGGTTAGATTTTTTCCTAGGTATTTTATTCTTTTCGAAGCAATTGGGATATTAATTTTGTCTCATGCTACTTTACTGAATTCACTTCTTAGTTCTAGTAGTTTCTTGGTAGAATCTTTAGGGTTCTCTATGTACAGTATCATGTCAGTTGCAAATGAAGACAGTTTTACTTCTTCTTTACAAATTGGCTGCCTTTTATTTCTTCTACTTGTCTGATTGCTATGGCTAGAATTACCAGTACTATGTGGAATGAGAGAGGTTAAAGTGGACATCCCTGTCTTATTCTTGATTTTAAGGAGAGCACTGTAGTTTTTGCCCATTGAGTATGATACTGGCAGTGGGTTTGTCTTATAAGGCCTTTATTGTGTTTAGGTATGTTCCCTCTATTCCCACTCTGCTAAGAGCTTTTATCATAAATGTGTGCTGTGTTTTATCTAATGCTTTTTAAATATCTTTTGACATGATCACATACTTTTTATCCTTCATTTTCTTTATGTGGTGAATCACATTTATTGATTTGTGAATGTTGTACCAACCTTGCATTCCTGGAATAAATCCCACTTGATTGCAGTGTATGATCTATTTGATGTGTTGCTGTATTCAGTTTGCTAATATTTTGTCGAGAATTTTAGCATCTATGTTCACCAGGAATATTGGACTATAATGTTCTTTTTTTTGCAGTGTTTCTTTAATGCGTCACTTTTCTCTGTGCTTGATTTAATCTCACATTGTTTTGTTCATCTGAGCCTTTAAGCACACAAAATTCACTATTAATGATGCCAGGTAGAGGCTGCATTGAATGATTGGCCTAGAACAAAAATAAAGTGATTAAGGACTATGAAGTTTGAAAATCAGTGATGGTTGTTTTTTGCCAGTCAGGCATGTCCCTTTCCACCACAGCCACGATCTCGCAAAACAAGAACAAAGTGATGGAAGCAGTTCAAGGATCTGCTTTATTGAAGGCAAGGAGACTAACAGGGATTTGAAAAGGTGATTCACAGGGATTCTTCTAATGACCTGGATCGAAGACCAGACAGATGTGTAACCCTTTCAGCACTATGCAAAAAGTTTGTTTGTGATGTTGAGAAAAATGGCTGGTCCCAACTATGATGTTGAATTTACTGAAATTTCTGGGTAGTTTAAATGATTCAAGAATTGTTATTCGTTACATGATGCGAAAATGAGTGGTGAGTCTCTGAATGCTGTTGTGATGGCAGCTAAGAAATTTTTGGAAACTCTAGATAAGGTAACTATAAAGGAAAATTACTTGCCAGAGCAAATATTCAATACAGATGAAACTTCCCTATTCAGGAAACAGACACCTTAAAGGATTTTATCCATAAGGAGCCAAGTAAATGCCAGGTGTCAACGCTTTTAGGAATTGGATAAACAGTCTTGCTTGGGGGCAATGTTGCAGGCTACGAGTTCAAATCCTTTGAGATATGGCACAGTGAGAACATCATGGCCTTCAAACATGATAAGAAACATACACTGCCAGTGTATTACACACAAAAAATAAGAAATCATGGGTAGCTTAGCTTATTTTACAAGATGCCCTTCTGAATTACTATGCCAGTGAAGTGAAGAAGTACTGTTTAGAGAATAACATAATCTTTCAAGATTCTGCTTATTGTTTATAATGATTCTGAACTTGCTCCTTTTATTGATGATCTTCATCCCTCCATCAAAGTGGTATCTCTCTCTCCAAACACCACCTCTGTGATTCAACAACGGACCAAGGAGTTACAGGAGCTTGTAAGATCTACAGCCTGAAGAGGACCTTTGCTCAGACTATTGCTGCAACTGAGGAAGACACTGATGCAATTCTGGAAAGACTGCAACATCTATGACTGAATCAAGAACCTTGCTTGGGCTCAAGGTGTACGAATGGCATCTGGGAGAAGACGCTCAAGAGGTTTGTCCATTCTTTGCCAAGAATGAGAAGGCTGCAAAAATCAGCAAGGCTGTGGTTGAGCTGGCAAACAACTTTAACTTGGGTGTTAATGAGAAGGACATTGAGGAGCCCTAGAGGTAGCTCCTGAGGAATTGACTAATGAGGAGTTGTTGGAACTAGAATAAGAACAGAACACATAGCTGAGGAGGAGTCAAGAGAAGAGGAAACTGCAGGAGAAGAACCTCCAAGGAAATTCACAGTGGAGAGTTTAGCAGAATCTTTTGCAGACTTCAAAAGGTTTGAAAACACTGACTCCCATATTGAAAAGTTTTCATTAATAGAGAAAAATGCTCGTGGTGCATTGTCTGCTTACAAGCCAAGTATGATGAGAAAAGAAACAAACCATCATGGACATACTTCTGAAAAGAGTGACATTTGCTCCAGAAGAACCCCAGGCAGGTCCTTCAGGAGATATTCCAGAAGAAGCCTTGTTATCACAGGAGATGACAGCTCCATCCTGTTATTGCCCTCAAAGACCTTTCAGTGGGACAAGATGTGGAGGTTTAAGAGGCTGATATTGATGGTCTTGATGACCCTGTGTAGGTCTAGGTCAATGTGTGTTTGTGTCTCAGTTTTCAACACAAAAATTTAAAAAGAAAAAACAAAATTAAATATAGGAAATGGTTTATAGAATAAGGACTAAAGAAAATATTTTGTATAGTTGTACAATGTGTTTGTGTTTTAAATGTTATTACAAAAGGACTCAAAGAGGTTTTTAAAAATCAAAAAATTCATGAAGTAAAGAAGTTACAGTGAGCTAAGGGTAATTCATTATTAAACAAAGAAAAATATTATTAGCAAATTTAGTGTAGCCTGAGTGTACAGTGTTTATGAAATCTGAGTCATGTACAGTAAGGCCTTCACATTCACTCACCACTCACTCATTCATTGACTCACCCAGAGTGACTTGGAGTCCTGCATACTTCACCCATGGTAAATGCCCTATAGAGGTGTACCATTTATTATCTTTTGAAGACTTTTTTTACTATACCTTTTCTGTTTAGATATGTTTAGATACACAAATACTTACCATTGTGTTGCAATTGCCTATAGTATTCAGTACAGCAACGTGCTGTACAGGCTTGTAGCCTTGGAATGGTAGGCTGTACCATACAGCCTAGGTGTGTAGAAGTCTGTACCATCTAGGTTTGTGTAAGTGCACTCTGTGATGCTTACACAGTGACAAAATCACCTGAGGCATTTCTCAGAATGTATCCTTGTCATTAAATGCCACCTGACTGTATATTTGTTTTAGGCAAAATAACAATCTTTTGCATTTCAAATAGAGCTAGTTTTGTGGGAAAAACTGAATGGGGTGGAAAGTCTTCTTCAGTGATTATCTGGTGAGAACTCTCAGAAGCATTAAGGTAAAAAGAATAATTGAAGCTTTGTAAGTAGTAATTAATTGGCTATTACAATGTCGGGGAGCAGTAATAGCTCCAAACCCACAGCCCAACTGATTATTAGGATGCTACAAGATTAGAGTTATTGCAACTGTGCAGATAATATAGGAAGATAGTGGCCTTTTCCAAAAGTCATGTAAAGCCAACATTTACTTAGGCAGCAGAGCCTCCACCAGCCATGGAAATGTGGCAGTACCATCCCCATGGCTGTGTACATCTTTTAACCATTGCTCGAACTAGGCATGGGTCAGTTGGAAGTTTTATTAGTTTGTCATTTGGGGTTAGCAATCGCTCCCCTATAGCTCCAACCAATACTGGTCCACCAAGCCACTGCTGTGCCTGTGCTTGAGTATTCAGATGCCTGTCTTCCCTGCATGTCCCAGAGAGGACAGAGGGCAGCTCAGTGTTTGAGGTTCTGACCATGTGAGAAAATACTGCAAAGGGAAGGCAATGTGGGTCACTGTTTTCACACTCTGATTGCCTGGAAGAAGCCTCTAGCTTCACAGTCTGTTTGTTGGTTCGTTTGCTCGTCTGTTTAATGGTCGTTCTCAGAATTCTCTGTGAACACTTATCCTGCATTTCCGTCCCTGCCCCCATGGTGTCTCTCATTCAGCTTGGGCTTATATTTGAAATAGGTGATCATCTAGTATACATGTCTTACAGGCTAGACGAGACAGCTGAGATGTCGGTGGTGTGACTGCACTACGGCTATGTAAAGGGGTAGCTGTCCACTTGAAGCCAGAGTCCAGCACCACCGGTGGAGGCCCCGTAGGGCTGACTCACAGGCCAGTGAACTTTCTGTGACCTTCCAGCCCTCGACATCTGCGCGTCCTGTCCTTCCTCCATCCTTTCAACACCCCCTCACATCTGTGGACAAACATATAGTTTCTCTTGGTTTTCTTCTTTCTGAAAGTCCCCTCTCTCTTATCCCATATTGCCAAGCTGGCAAAATGAAAAAATTAGGTAAATCCAAACTTATAAACCTCTTTATTTAAAAATAACAAACCCAAAAGAAGCCTCAGCTTTCTAACCTTTACTAACTAAATTATGTGATGTTTACTTGTGTTACCTCACCTTGATTTAGGTTTGTGGGTTAAGCCTCTAAGAAAAAAAAGATTCATTTGTTACACTGCAAAAAACTTGAAGAAGGAAGTAGAAAACAAAAGGAAAGGTGAGACGAGAGGAAAGATTGCATAACTAATTAAGGGAACACGAAATACAAATCTGGACATGCCAACACGTATTTTTCCATTTAGAAACGAACCTTAGAAGCCAGTGGTTAGCCTTTTATTTTTAATTCAACTTGCTCGCTCTGCTTAGTTGTGCACCTGGAGTAAGTGTCAGCCTGCCCTCTAGTGGTGACTAAAGACATGTGCATGTACATGTGCACAATGTAGAGCTGAGGCTGTCCAGGGATCTGTGCTTGAAAAACTCCCTATTATAAGGAATGCTTTGGCGGGTTTCCAGTAAATACAGCAGGTGGAGACACACACCGGAAAACCTAAGCTAGTCAGCTTTGCTTTCATTTGTCTCTTAGAAGATTGCTAGGCACCCAGAGTTATTGAAATTAAGTTGGACCATAATTTATTTGTGATGCTTTATATTTCCTGCTTATTTTTAATTCTTGAAAAGTGTTGAGATTTGGAGATTTTAAGCATATATAGTTTCTAAGCCCACTGTTTTCTACACACCATCCATTCACATTGAATACCTACCATGTACAGAGATTTGGGGTGAGGTGGTGGTATAAAGGTTAGTAAGACACAGATCTTGTCCTTAAAACTTACCCTCTGATTGAGAGAGAAGATATATTTAGATATAATTATAATACATGATACTGTTATAAACAGAGAAAATGTAAATATATATAAAATTACTATACATAGATTATATAATTATTATTGATTTTATCATACAATTGGATATAAATATCAATATACCATATTAATAACTATATGATAATATAAAGATAATAAAACATTACATGCAATTATCAATGCATTAAAATATATTAATAACCACAAATTTATTAGTGTGACACATTAATGAAATATATATTAAAATCTTAATTTACTTTAATATTGATAATCATTATATAATATATAAATTATATTTCTAATATAAATGCATGATTATAATAATATAATATAAATATGTAATAGAATATATCTTATTATAGTAAATATTTTTATATTGCATGAATATACTTAGTTTATACATAATACATGAGTATTTACAATATATAAATATGTGCATATATATACATAAAAAGAGAGAGACAGAGATGTAGCCCGAGGGAGAGAGTACAACTATGGGCCAAGGCCTGTGGAAGGCGTGTCCACGTTTTATTTAATACAACTGTATTTTAACATAAGAGGAAAGGGAGGTTCAGAAAGATTAAATAACTTTCCCTAGTTCACATAGCTGTGAAATGGCAAAACTGAATTTTGAATTCAAGTTATCTGATTCCACCTGTATTTCAGTTAACTTCACACTTTTATTGAGAGTCTGCCACGTGCCAAGTACTGTGCTACGTGCTAGAGGTGCAGAGATGGAAGATGCTGTCACTGGCCTTGGGATTGGTATTATAGTTTTGTAGGAGGCTGGCATGAGAGGAAATAATTAGACTGTGTCATGATATGCGATAATGGGAGCGTGCATAAACTGCCTCTGAGCAAAGTAACAAAGGCTCCTCATTGTTCATAAGTTGTCATACTTTCAGTCATGCAATTCTGTTACCTGGTCATGACTGAATTAACCAGAAACCTGTAACTTGGCCAAAGCCACGCTCTCTAGGTCTGTCAATGGCTCTGGGAAAGGCAAATATCATGGTACTGCCCAACAGGGGCCACAACTAACTGACTCAGCATGTGATCTCTCACAGACAGTTTCTAGTGTGAGAAACTCAGAAAGCTAAAGAATCAGAGTAGAATTAGGAAGAAATAAACATGGAGGTAACAGGAGAAAAAGGTGAAGAATAAAAACAACAACTTATATCAGACAACAGCATGGGGATTGCCAGAGGGAAAGGCCTGTGGAAGGTGGGAAGGTAGAAGAGCTAAGGGGGGGATAACTGGTGACAGAAGGAGACTCGATTTGGTATGGTGAACACACTATATAATCTATAGATGATGCGCTCCAGAATTGTACACTTGAAACCTATAAAATTTTATTAGCCAATGCCACCTCATTAAATTCAATAATAAATTCAAATGATCGCTAAAAAAAAGTGGAGTTAGCTGTCGAACTGATAAGAAGCAGTAGCATAAAGATCTGGAGTAAGAGAGAAGATGAATTTTGAGGATGACATAGTCACAGGAATAAGGAGCCAAAGATTCCCCTTCGCAGGGGAAAATCTGGTTTTACTGGTATTTCCTTGCCATTGTTCCAAGCAGTACTGAAGTGGTCCACATGAGGCAGTACAAAGCGTGGCTGGAAGGGTGGACTTAGCAAGGCTTCACCAGGTGATGCTCAAGCAGAGTTTTGAAGTATGACCAGGAGTTTGCCAGAAAGAAAGGTGTGAAGGGTGTTCCAGTACTTCAGTGCTTATTCTAGTACTGAACATGACAAGGGGCAAATTTTAATTTTCCAGTGTTCCTTCTGATGTACGACTCTTCACAAACCCGGGCTTGGAGAGAGGGGAGTGGGATAGGAGGATTTTCTCTTTGATGAGGGCTTTAAGTTGTGAAGCCTGGTGGCTTGACCATATGATGCAGCTTCAAGCATTAGCATTTTCTTCTAACCTGGGATATATATACCTTTATGGGCATGCAGTATTGGGCCAGGGGAAAATATAAAAGTACAGGATGTATGCAATGATTCTTCTTGTGGTTTCATGTGATTTGGGAAGAGAAACATTTTTAATTTTTACAGTCTTAAGATTTTGTCTTGTATGAGTCAGTATAAGCCTGCTTTTCCATGTTGGCTTAATTTTGCCTATTTTTACACTAACTTGCATAAAAGCCAGAGACTCATATGATCCCAGCATGGAATCATACTCAAAGACACATAGAGTTTCATCTATGTTGCAGTGGAAATTAAAATATTATTTCTATTTAAAAATAAGCCTTGATCTGGTATGAAGTGGTAGGCAAAATTTGCATGTAATTTATAGACAAAGTATGAGGCTTTAGAAAAATTTCTGCACCAAGCGCTGGCCTTTCACTTCACTGACTTTTTTCTTCCCTGAAGGGACGGACTGTCAGGGCAAAGGAGAACCACTCTTTTAGGCCATTGCCTCAACTTCTTTACACTGTCTACATTCTACCCATTAAAAATTCATGCAGGTTGTTTTTTTTAAAATGGTGGTGAAAACAGTACAGAATTTACCATCTTCACTATTTTTACATGTACAATTCATTAGTTTTAAGTATATTCACTCTGTTGTGCAACAAAGCTCTATAACTTTCTCATCTAGCAAAACTGAACTCTATTAAATAACTACATGCTTCCTCTTCCTCCCAGTCCCAGGCAAACCCCATTCTACCTTCTGCTTCTGTGAATTTGACTACTTTGGCTACCTCATGTAAGTGGAATCATGTAGTATTTGTCCTTTTTTTTTTGTATCCAGTGTATTTCACTTAGCATAATGTGGTCAAGGTTCATCCGTGTTGCAGCATGTGACAGGATTTCCATCCTTTTTAAGTTTGAGTAAATACTCCATCATATGTACATACCATAGTTTGTGTGTTCATTCATCTGTTGGGGACACTTGGGTTGCTTCCAGCTCTTGGCTATTGTGAATAATGTTGTTGTGCACATGAGTGTGCAAACATCTCTTCAAGATGCTGCTTTCGACTTTTTCATATGTACCCAGAGGTGGGATTGCTTACTCATACGCTAACTCTATTTTTAGTTTTTTGAGCAGCTGCCACACTGTTTTCCACAGTGGTTGCACAGTACATAAGAGCTTCGATTTCTCCACATCTTTGCCGACACTTGTTGTTTTCTGTCTTTTTTTCTAATAGTAATCACCCTAATGGGTGTGAAGGGACGTGTAAGTTGATTTTAAAATGCATATGTCACTTGAATTGGTGAGGGTATCTGGGAACTTCCAGTCTCACAGGAGAGTTTGTTGGGGAGACCCACAGGGTCCTAGAACGTACACAAGCCCACCCACCCGGGAACCAGCACCAGAAGGGCCCAATTTGCTTGCGGGAAGCAGCAGAGGGGACCGAAATCTGAGAGAGCACGGGACATTGCTCCCTTTCTGACCCCGCCCACACATAGAGTCACAACCCAGCAACTGGGTTGACCCACCCTAGTGAACACCTAAGGCTCCAGCCCTCATACATAACAGGCATGAACAGAACAAAATATGGCTCAAGGAGAAGAAAAGCTCAAAGCCCCTGAGCTAGTACTTCTAAATGACCAAGAGATAGCCAGCCTATCAGATGTGTTCAAAACACTAGTGATAAGGATGCTCACAGAACTGGCTGATTTTAGTCACAAATTAGATGAAAAAATGAAGGCTACACACTAAGTGAAATGAAGCAGAATGCACAGGGAACCAATAGTGAGGGAAACAAAACTGGGACTCAGATCAATGGAGTAGACCAGAAGTAAGAAAAAAACAACCAAATGGAAAAGAATGAAGAAACAAGAATTTGAAAAAAATGAGGAGAGAGTTAGGAACCCCCAGGACATCTTTAAACATTCCAATATCTGAATTATAGAGGTACCAGAAGGGGAAGAGGAAGAGCAACAAGTAGAAAACTTATTTGAACAAATAATAAAGGAGAACTTCCCCAATCTGGCAAAGGAAATAGACTTCCAGGAAATCCAGGAAGCTCAGAGAGTCCCAAAGAAGTTGGACTCAAGAAGGAACACACCAAGGCACATCATAATTACATTAGCCAAGATTAAAATGAAGGAGAGAATCCTAGAAGCAGCAAGAGATGAGGGGACAGTCACCTACAAAGGAGTTCCCATCAGACTGTCAGCTGATTTCTCAAAAGAGACCTTGCAGGCAAGAAGGGGCTGGAAAGAAGTATTCCAAGTCATGAAATCCAAAGACCTACATTCAAGATTGCTCTATCCAGCAAAGCTTTCATTTAGAATGGAAGGGCAGATAAAGTGCTGCTCAGGTAAGGTCAAATTCAAGGAGTTCATCATCACCAAGCCCTTATTATATGAAATGTTAAAGGGACTTACCTAAGAAAAAGAAGATAAAAAAGATGAACAGTGAAAGGACAGCAAACTCACAGTTATTAAGAACCACACCTAAAACAAAAGCAAACTAAGAGGGCAGCTAGATTAGGAGCGGACCCACAGAAATGGAAATCACATGGAGGGTTAGCAACAGAGGGGTGGGAGGAAAAGAAGGGGGAGAAGGTACAGAGAATAAGTAGCATAGATGGTAGGTAGAAAATAGATGGGGGGAGGGCAAGAATAGTATGGGAAATGTAGAAGCTAAAGAACTTGTGACACATGGACATGAACTAAAGGGGGGGATGTGGAGGGAGGGGGTGTGTAGGGTGGAGGGAAATGGAGGAGGAAAATGGGACAACTGTAATGGCATAATCAATACAATATATTTTTAAAAAACCAACATGTAGCATCCACCTTGATCAGCATCACCGGTTCCAAGAGTCCATCAGAAGGAAGAAACAGGGAGGTGAGAGAAGAGCAAAGAAAACTATAACAGATAAAAGTAAGCTCTTCTAGAAAGAATTTTACTGCCAAGTAATTCCCTCAGGGAACAAAGTCTGAGAAGTCTGAAACAAACTTTCCTCTTTCCTTCTGTTGTTTTTTTCCTATTCCTTATGAATACAAAAAAATCTGTTAATTTTGTGTTGAAAACAAAACACTCCTTTTTCTTGAGTACTCTATAATTGTAGAAGAATGTGTATCATTTGCGCCCCACAATTTTGAGAGTATTTTTGAAGACAGTGACATATTCTGGCTCTTTAAGAACAAAACAATTCAATTTGAAAACCACTGAGTGACAGCAATCAAAGTTCTGAAGTGATGCAGTTCGCTTCCGCACTTGTTTGAAATGTCATAGAAAACCAACATATAGCGGGTTGTTATGGCAACTGGAATACCAGAGTTTATAACATCACTGTAATTAATGTTATCCAAATGTTATTAATCTTTCAACATCACTCACATTCTCTGAAAGGACAGCAAGCAGCCTTGGCTCTCCTAGGATTTTTCAATAGTGTAATCTGTTGCAGCTTTCTTCGCATTTACTTTATTTTCAAACAGGTCTTACTTTGACTTTGCTTTAGTGAAATTAGCTGCTCCTTCCCTTAGTCTATTTTTGCTGCTGTTCTGTGATAAAACTTAAAAGGAAATTGTAAAAAAGGATTACAGTTAACAGAACAATGAAAAAATTTAAATGTGGAGAACCTGAGAAAAATATTAAAATATTTGCAAACAGATATGTAGTAGTCACTCTCATTTGCATAGCACTTTATGATTTTTAAAGTAGTTTTCCATATATTTGTTAATGTAACAACCCTGTGAGGGCAAGTAATATTTTCTGGGTGCCTATTATGTGACAGTTAATGTGATCTGCATAGATGAAAATTTTAGATTTCCCAACAACCTGTAAGGTAGGTGTGGTTTAAAAATACACCTCCATGACTCAACAAGAACAAAAAGCCCATTTAAAAATGGGCAAAGACTCATGGACATGGACAACAGCGTAGTGATTGCGGGAGGGGAGGTGGGTATGAGAGGGATTAATGGTGATGGAAAAAATACAATAAAGAAATAAAAAATGGTCAAAGGACTTGAATTGACAAGTCTTCTTACATGATGCTATATATAAATCATCAACATGCATATGAAAAGGTGTTTTCACATCATTAAATCATTTGAGAAATACAAATCAAAACTACAGTGAGATATCACTGCCCACCCATTAGAATCTCTACTATAAAAACAAAACAAAATAACAAGTGTTGGAGAGGGTATGGAGTATTTGGAACCTCTGTGCATTGTTGATGGGACTGTGGAATGGTGCAGCCACTGTGGAAAATAGTATGGCACTTGCACAAAAAAAATTAAAGATAGCATTAGCAAATGATCTAGCAATCCCACTTCTTGGTATTAGTCAAAGTACTTAGTAACAAAAAGCAGGGTCTGGGAGAGATATTTGCACACTTGTGTGTATAACAGCATTGCTCACAATAGCCAAGAGATGGAATTAACCTAAGAGTCTGTAGAGAATAAACATACTGTTATATACATATTCAATATAATCAATGTATTCAGCTGTAAAAAGGTTAGAAATCCTGTCACATGCAACCACATGGATGAATCTTGAGGACATTATGCTAAGTGAAATAAAACAGGTACAAAAGGACAAATACTGTTTGATTCCAGTTACATGAAGTATCTCAAGTAGTCACACTCATAGAAACAGAAAGTAGAATGGTGTTGGCCAGGGACTAGGGGAAGGGGGAAGTAGGGAATTGCTTTATAGAGTTCAGTTTTACAAGATGAAAAAGTTCTAGAGTTGTGTTTTACAACAGTGTGGATATACTTACCACCACTGAACTGTACATTTAAAAATGGTTAAAGCGGTCAATTTTATGTTGGGGTTTTTTTAACCTCAATTTTAAAAAAATGCCTCGAAACTGATGCTCCTTCCTTTAAAAGGTGGAGCCAAATCATCTTCCCCTGAACATGGATTGGATATCGTAATTTGCTTGTAATAAATATTGTGGAAGAGTGACAAGGTATGACTTCCAAGACTGGGTCATAGAAGACATAGCTATTTCTGCCTTACTCTTCTTTGCCTTTGTGGAGAGAAGTGGATGGTCCAGCCCCACCATGACTGCAACCCTGCTTGGTATCTTGATTACAGCCTCATGAGAGACCTTGAGCCAGAAACCTCTCAGCCAAGCTCACTCACAGAAACTGATCCACAGAAACTATTTATTGTTGTTCAAACCACTAAATTTTGGGGTAATTCAACACATGCAGCAACAAATAATACAATAAATATTTTCTATTAGTCTGAAACAGTGAAGCTCTCTGGTGTGTTAGAAGGGCTCCTTGAGCTTTTTCGTGTTGATTCGTGATTTCGATGATACATCTCTAGTCTATTCTGAGCACTGGCTCTGGTCAGAATCACACACGTGCCTTCTGTGAATTAACTGCACCCCCAGCCTTAGGAACAATATCTGGGAACTGGCTGTCCTATAACCCAAGGGCTGCTGGATGTAAGTTCCTTTATCCTCTCTCTTCATGTGGCATCAAGAAATATGAATGTCCATGAGGTATTCTTATTGAAAGTTCAATCACATGTGAACCAGCGAGTTTAGATACCAGAGGTCACATCCCAGTATCATACTATACTCAAAGAAAGTTTTTATTCACCTTTGTGACAACAGTGAAAGGGCAAAATAGCAATACATCTGAGAATCTTCCAAAAGGCCAACAAGAAAGAAAAACTCAACATCAATTCAAGTAGAAAATGTGGGGGTTCATCCTAGAGTGTCATCTGGGAATAATTTTTCCTCTGTTGGACTACATAAATTTTGTTCTTCCTTCTTAGGTGTAGGAATTAAGCTGTAAATTCCAGAGAGTGGGGCAACTTCACTACTCGGGCTGCCTGAGGATTGCATTGCTTCTTAGAGATGGAAAATGCCTATGAATAGCATCTTCACTGTCTTAAAAAAGTTCTTTTTACATGAATGAACTTATTTTACTGCCCATATTTATGAACCCTTTGGGCAGTAAGAGCAAACTTCTCCAGATTTTAAATTTGTAAAAGGCATATTTTCAAAAAATAAAGCTCTTTTAAAAATGAATTTATCAAGGTGACTTTGATTAATAAAATTATATAGGTTATAGGTGTAAAGTTCTATAACACATCATTTGTATTTACTACAGATGTGTGTTTACTACCCCAAGTCAAGTCTCCTTCCATCACCATTTATCCCATTACTCCTTCTACCTCCACCCACCCTCTTTCTCTCCTGTAATCACCATATTGCAGTCTGTGCCTATGAGTTTTTCTTTGTTTAATCTCTTCATCTTTTCCACCCAGCCCCCAACTCCCATCCTCTCTGACAGCTGTGTGCCTGTTCTTTGTACCTATTAATCTGTTTCTATTTTGTTAGTTTATTTTGTTCATAGAGTTCACATATAAGTGAAACAATATGGTCTGTGACTTTCTCTGACAGGCTTATTTCAATGAGCATAATGTTCTCCAGGGCCATCCATGCTATTGCAAAAGGTAAAATTTCCTCCCCCATCTCCACCACAGCTGAGTAGTATTCCATAAAGTTTTGCAAAGTTAAAAAAAAAGGAAATCAAAGCTCTCAGAGTTTGTTTTATTTACCAAGTTCACATATCAGGAATGTACCCTAAGGCTACAAATTCAGATTTTTATGCTTCTAAAGTCTACACTTTCTACACCACCAAGGAATGATCTTCATTTTGGGTTGAAAAAGCTGATTCTGGGAGAGGTGAAGTAACTTGCTGTGGTGTCACTTTTGGTTGGTACCAGAATTCAGATCACAAGGTTTAGGCCAATACGCTTTTGCTTGATACCTTATTGGTTTTCTGTTTAGATAATGTACTTTGTAAAGCTCTTGAGATATAAATTGAATAAGGTAATCAAGTAGAAAATATCCCAGTATTGAGGAAACACGTTCATAAATTAAAATCGGTTTCTCAGGTTTTTAGTTGAGGATTTCAAATTTTAAGTGAGATGGTGGTTTATAAACTTTTCTTCCATTAAATCATTGAACTGTTGAGAAAGTAACTATTTGGGACAGCAATAGTACACAACAATCCCTCATGTTTACTTACTGCATCGTGTTTTCAGAGCGCTTGCACACATGCCGGCCCATGCGGCCTCTTCGCCCGGTAGCTACTTGGTCATTCAGTATTAGTTGTAAATAAAACACAGTCACATCTCCAAAGCCAGCATTGACATTCTGCAGCCAACATGTCAAAGGTGACTGGAAAGGTAACTGAATGGCAAACAGAGGGTTTCCACTCTAGTCCCTTGGTAGACAAACTGCAAAACAGATGGCTTATCGTGGTTTCTCTTCAACCTCCTAGCGTCCCCTCTCTCAGGGGCTTGCGGGAACCAGGGCTCTCCTGGCATCGGATACCTACCCAACACTAAGCTCTTGCTCCAGGTTAATTCCCCTTTCTCCGATTGTAACTCTTTCCTTTGCTTTGTAAATAGATAATCATGCATTTTCCCCTCTCTTGCTTAGGAAAAGTTTAGTTCATTAATAGTTGATGAGGGAAAGCTCCTTTTTATAGAAGAATGCCAGCTGAAAAAATAGAGAAGAAAAAAAACTAGAAAATTTCCACTTGCAACTCTTAATGAAAAACTGGACACAAACCATTAAGTAAAATGTTCTTAGGGAGTAGTATGTGTTCAAAGTGTCCAAGTACTCCCCACAGATTCCATGCTACTCGCAAATGGAAAAGCATGCCTTTGTTGTGGAGCTCTCCCGCCATAGCTACTTTAAACCAGTGGTCGAATTGCTTGTTTTAGTAGCAGGAAACCAACACTATGTCCTTGATATGATGTAATATGAAGTATACAGTGTCATTCGTGAAGAATCCTGGTTAGAAATATTTCACTTGACCTTAATCAAACCTTTAGCTCTAGAATTTATAAGAAATTCAGAGGACAGAAAACAAACACTGGGAAGAAACGACTAGAAAAATCTAGAATGTGACTCAATCTATAAAACAACGGACTTAAATTCTTCTAAAGATCAATGCCATTAAAATAAAAAGGTTGGGTGGGACAGCTCTAAATCAAAAGAAATTGAAAGGACATGAATTTAACCTTGATTGGATCCTGGTTAAAAAAAACTACAAAATATTTTTGGGACAACTGGAGAATTTGAATGCACCTGGGCTTAGATAATATCAGGGAATCACTATTGATTGCATTATGTGTGTGCCAGTTATCAATTTCTTGCCTCAGCTCCAGCTCACCACTCAGTACTTGCTCAGCCATCCCTGACTGGACTCCATTTCTCCTCTACAGTCAGCACAATGTTAAACATGGTCAATAGCGAGTACAGGAGGGAAATTGCAGAAGAAAGGGGGCTTCTCTGCCTGGTTTCAGAATGCGGTGGTTTGCTTTTTTGCTCCACTTATTCAGTTGGTCAGTGGTGCATTATATCTAGGGACATCTGGTTTAACATTGTCCCAGCTGTGTACCCAGAGTGCACAGTCTCTCGGTGACCTTGCACACCAGTCCAGACCTTCTGACCATCTTGTAAATTTCCCAGCCAGGGCACTGGGAGTTTCAGACTGCATGCCTGCAGAGGTACCTGCCTTTCTCTGCGCACCTGCTGTCTAGCCTGAGTTTTCAGCACCCTGAGGGTGGTTTACTGCTTGCCTGGCGATGCTGGACCATCTCTGGTCTGGGGAATCCAGTAGACTTTTCCATCGTCCATTGGATACAACCAGACCTTCTCCAATGAGGTCTGAACCCTGCCATGTTTGAACCCCTTTTCTAATTTGGTCCTTCCTTGGGTATTCTTTCTCAGCTTCACTATCCTCTTTAGAGTTCTCTTTACATTTTTATAACTACTCTTCCATTGTGTCTTCATAGTTCTTTATATTAAACTTCTTTTAAATAATCATATAGCTTCTGTCTCCACATTGGACCCAGACAGATATCATCTAATAGTGGTATTATGATCATTTAGGAGAAGTTTCTTATTTCTAGGCGATTCATGCTGAAGTAAGTATTTGGGAGCGAAGGGTCACACTGTTGCAGCTTACTTCACATGGCCTGGCAATATATATGTATGTATACTGATCTATCTGTATACATGTGTGTATATATATGAATGAAGCAAATACAGCAAAATACAAAGTGTTAACAATTATTGAATCTACAAGGAGGGCATATGTGACTTAATAGTACTCATTTGTCTAATTTTTCTGTATGATTTAAAATTTTCATAATTAAAAGTTGAGGGAAAATCTTCTCTTTCTTTTAGTGTTCTTGCTTAATGCAAAAATGGAGGGATTCTTTTATTATTTTATTGAAATAACACAATCCTGGTAAGAAAGATTGGAAAATTTAGCCCAGTTTCTCTACCCTGGCTGTGCTCTATAATAGCCTGTGAAGTTTTTAATATTATACAGCCTCAGGACCCCCAAAATTTAGAGAACGAGAGTCTTAAATATTTGTATTTTAAGGAGAATTAGAATTCTAAGAAGAAGGTTATTGATTGTCAGGGTGAAGGTGGGGTGCATAACTAAATTATTGAAATCCAATTTGCAAATTACATTTGTTCATTGACATATATTCTGATGTGCTTTTTTAAGGGGGCATGCCAGAATTTGAGGAAAGAGTTGTAGTCAGAAAATACTCCTCTTAGTGAAGTTGAAATGTCCCCTCAGGGAAAAGCCACAGATCCAAATGGATGTATCATTGACAGGATATGTGGATATAAACTTGAGTAGACTGCTTACTTCAGTGCTCTGCTTGTTGGCCCATCCTACCATGTTCTTGGCAAAGTCCCAGTACTAATATCCAGTGGTCTAGCATTAGCCAGTACTAACCTCCTTTTGCAGCAAATATGCAGATGGAAGCTTAAGCCAGTATAGTCTCACTGAGCAGGAAGGTACAAACTGATACCTGTTAGCAAATTAACACTTCTTACACCCACCTGTCATAGTTCAAATTTTTCCACTATCAAAATTACAAATATTTCAACCTTTCCCCCATTCACTTATTCATTTGTTATCGTAGTGGACACTGCTGACTCCCTGCCTAGATGCCCTTGCATCCTTTTTAGCATATTCTTGCTGCTATTGGCTGATATTCGTTTCCTTCTTCAGAGGTTATCTCTTGTGCCACTGGAGCTGAGAGGCAAGAATGCCTGGCAATTACACTCCCCTGGGTGGCTAGTGACTTACTGGTGAGGGAATATAAAACTCAGCTTTTTCGCTGCTGAGTGACTTTAGCTCTGAGCTGGAGCTATACAGTCTAGAGCCCCCTCAGTATTAGGCTGAGGCAGGGAGCTTCTTGCTGCCCCCATTCTGTGGCTTTTTAGTAAAAAAAAATCATTGCACACTTACCCTTGCCTGGGAACTGCCTTGGAGAACCCAACCTAAGACAAATATTTTCTTTCATTTATTGTAAATACTTACTGAGTATCTGCTAAATGCCAAGCCTCATTTTAGGGCTGAGGATACAGCAGGAAACAAAACAAATCCCCTGTTATTAAAGAGCTTTCATTCTAGGAGGTACACGAGGGACAGACAGACAAACACATGACGAATACCTGAGTCTGGTGGTAATAATGCTGTGGTGCAATACAAAGCAGGGCAGGGACAGAGTGATGGTAGTGATAGTGAGGTGCTATTTGAAACAGCGTGATCAGGTAAAGTGCCGTTTGAGCAGGGATCCTGAATCCGGTGAAGACCGAGGCATTCGGATATTTGGGGATATTTGGAGAATGTTCCTCAGTGGGGAAACATTTTATGTGAAGACCCTGCAGCAGGAACGTGTTTAGCAGGTTTGAGTAATAGCTTGGAGGCCGGTAGGACTAGAGCAGTGTGACAGAGGGAGAGAGTGATGGGCTTTGAGGTCTGAGGAGCTGGTGTCAGATTCTCGAGTCTCGTAGTTCTTTGCAATGACTTTGGCTTTTACTCTGAAGCGGATGGGGACCCACTGGAGGATTTGAGCGGAGGAATAGCATAATTTGATTTTCATTTTAAAAGGGTGCTTCTGGTCACTCTGTCCAGAACACACTATGAGAGTCGGGGAGGAAGCAGTGAGAGAAGCTAGAAGGCTTCTGGTCAACAACCTCGTGAAAACTAACTGCTTGGGGTCGGGACAGTAGAGGCTGTGGTGCTGAGAGGTCAGGTTCTAGATCAATGGGGTGAAAGAAAAATATGCTTTTTGACTCCAGAATTTTTGTCCTGAGCAACTATTAAGAGTGGGCCATACATCGACATGGGGAAGATTGAGGGACAAGCCAGTTTGTTTTCTTTATCCCAGTGACTCAAATTCGTAATTTCATTTTAAAAGATTGGCCTTCAAAAGATGATGTACATCTAAAGGTAAATACCATAAAAAGATTGATTTGATTATGGAAATATCTCAAACTTCTGCGTGAGAAAAACTTGCAAGATGAACAATAACTTAAACGAGTATCATAAGCCTACTTGAAAAAAGATTTATATTCTTACTATATAAAGAAATCTTTTAAATTGAGGAAAAATTAGTGTATCTTTAAAAGAAAAATGAAAAAGATAGGAATGGGTGATTTATATACATATGGAAAATATATATAAAATCTTACTTATGATCAAATAAATACGAGATAAAAATGGGATAATTTTTCACAAAAAACACTTAAAAATTGAGTATACATAGTATTAGTGAAGGCTCAGAGAAATAAAATATTCAATAATTCATGATTGAAAATGACAATATTTTTGCAGCAACAAGGCAACATGTGTCAATATTCATAATCTTTTGACTCACTCACTTTCTAGGAACTGAAGGGAAAATATCTGTGATACACCAAAAATGATGGTATATTCAAAGAATGAATTTTTAATAGTCATAAAAATTATAACTTAAGAGATATTTTTTGAAAAAGCACAATAAAATTATGTAGAGTACAGTCTGTATATTCATAGAAAAAGATACAGGACAATAGTTAAAATGCTAAGAGAAGTAAATGGGTTGGAGAATTTGTGTATTATTTTTATTTGTTTCTTTGAACTTTTCTGTTTAGCACTTTTTTTAATTCCAGAGAGAGAAGAAAGGGGGAGGGTGGGAGGAGACAGGGAGAGAGAGAGAGAGAGAAACACTGATCAGTTGCCGTCTGCACATGCCCCTCCCAGGGACCAAACCTGCAACACTGGCATGTGCCCCTAGTGGCAATCCAACCCGCGACCTTTCGGTTCACAGGACAGGATGACGCTCCACCCAACTGAGCTACACCACCCAGGACCTATTTAGCATTTTTAGTTATGAGCATTTATTTTCTTTAATTAATAAAAGCCCTTCAATAATGTTCTTAGAAAAACTTTTCCTCTACCTCTTCCTCCCTGTATTCATCTCAAATCTGTTAACTCTCTTGAGGTTGAGGGCTTGACTCTACTTTTTCACTCGGTTTTTTTCCTCTTATCATGATTCCTGTTTATTTAGAATCCTAGCCTATTTCTGTTCATCTCTTTCTTTTCTTCCTCCCGGTTTTATTGAGATATAATCGACATACAACGTTATATAAGTTTAAGGTATGGGGCATAATGACTTGACACACGTGTATTGTGAAATGATTACGCAGTGAATTTAGTTGGCATCCTTTACTTCATGTGATTACACATTTATTCCCTTGTAATGAGAACCCTTAGGATCTACTTCCTTAGCAACTTTCATATCACATCCTCCACATATTTATTTTATAACTGGAAGTCTGTACCTTTTGACCAACCCTTACTTAATTCATCTATCCTCCACCCCTACCTCTGGCAACCACAACACTGAAAAAGAGTTTTCCATGAGTTGGCTCTTTTGTTTGTTTTTACCCACATATTATTCTTTCACTTAATTTTATGGAACTCCTCTACTAATGTAAACCAACTGTCTCCTTTTCCACCTTTCTGTATACTCTCTGGGATTCCAGGTGTGGACTGGATATTGTTTCCATACTTTTTGGCCAACTTCCATTCTAGAAGCTAAAATGGCTGGATGCCACTTTCCCAGTTTTCCTTGAGTTCAGGGTGTGGCATATGTTCTGGGTTTCATCAGCCAGATGCACCTGTCCCTGACTTGGCATTGCAAGCTGGAGATGCAAAGAAGCAGAGATGATGAGGAACCAGGTTTGTTGGAGCTGATGCTGACAGCGGTGAGTCCAGTTTCCAGAGGGAGCAGCAGTGGTTCCAGAAAAGGCCGTATCCTGGCTGTTGTCTCTGGTGGTGTCCAGACCAGTTCCAGTAAGTTCCAGCATGTTAGGTGCTAGCGGTGTGAACAAAATAAAGTGCCCCATAGCTGCCGCATTGGTGTCTTCCCAGGAGCAACTGTGCGCAGGAAGACTGAGAACAGTCTGGCAGCATGGCTTCCAAGTTAGGTTCTCTAGCCCTGTTGAAGATGTTATGAACAACCAATTATCATTTAATAATTTTTTTCTATATAAATCAGCCAAGAGTTGATCAATGTTGATTGCAACTAAAAACTCTGGCAGACACTTGTTTCCTGCTTTTTGGTGTCACCTCAGAACCTCATCATTTGATGTCATTCCCTTTTATACTTTACCAGTGGTGGAGGAGGAGTTATTCCTCTTCCACACCAAGACCGTTTCTGTCCCTTGACCACAGGCCCATAGCAGCAGCATCCAATCAAGCTCACCACTGCTGTTGGTTGACTTCCAGAACTGCTTTTGCATCCAGCCCTTTGCTTTTATTATCTAAAATTTGTCCATTCCCATTGATAACTCACTGCAATTTTCTCAACTTCAGTGGCATTTGTTAGGAAATGGTTTTGAATGAAATGAAGAAGATACTGAGGTGGGAGAGACAGGTTTGAAGCTTGCTCTGAAATGTAATGCACCTATCCACAAGCTAATCCTCCCCATTCGTGTTAGTGTTAAAACTCAAGCTAAGGGGGCGAAAGCTAGAAAAAAGATGGTAGGAAAGGGAATTTAGAACCCCAACCAGCAATAAAAAGATGGATGGGTCAGAATTTAGTGGCAGAGTTCATAGTCAAGATCTAAGGGAGATGTGATAATAATGTGCAACAACACCACCATAAGGTAGCTCATTCCATTGACCTAACAATAAAGCTCAGTAGAATTTATTATTTTGTTATCCTCTGAAATTTTTAGCAATAAAGTCCCACAGAATCCCTCAAATGAAACGGTATGCTTGTTTAGAAGAAGAGCCCAGGGAAAGAAGTTTCAAGAACATGATGTCTGCAGCAAAGGAGGGAAACAAGTGGAAAAGCTGATGGAAATGAGACGGACCCTACTGGAGCAAACAGGGAACGACCCTCCTGTTGGAAAGCACAGTCTGTGGTGCATATTTGAGGGAGGACTTTGATGTCATACTGCTGTTTGCCCCTCCAGCCAACCCCACGCATGTTTCCCCCTCGTGCTCCTTCATTGTTCAGATCTGTTCCAGTTCCAGGGGCTCAACCTCAGGGTTGATTCTCTTCTCTCCAACACTATGTCCCTGTCCTCCATCTTCCATAGACACCTTCCTCATCTTTACAGATTCAGATCACATTTTCTGATCCTTTTATTTTGTGTGAAACAATGCTCCAACCAACATGAGCTACCTGGCCAGGGCTGGAGCTACTTTAAATCTGCAGATTTCTATCTGCTTGTCATCCATACTGAAGCTCATCCTGAGTTATTCTTATTGCCTGCTTTAAGCTTTCACTTAATATTGCTGCACCAACAATAGTTGTTGGAAGAGGCATGAAGACACACAAACTGGGTCCATTTGTCCATTTTGCTCTTCTCTTTCAAACTCCTTTCTGTGCATATGCTTACATATACAGGTAACATTTTCAACTTATGTTGATTTTTTATTTTAAATTTTTTACAAAAATGAGATCCTATTATACATATTTTTTTATTTTCTCTGAAGAATATCTCCTGGTTATCTTTCCATTACATTACATGCATACTACTTCATTCTTTCCTCAGCAGCTGCACAGTATTTTATTGTATGAATGCATATACTTTATGTTCCCAATGTCTTATTTAGGTTGCTATTTCAAACAATGCTGCAATAAATAACTTTGTGCATATATCTTTTTGCACCTGTGTTTTTCTGTAGGACGATTTCTCAGTAATGGAATTGCTAGTTTGAAAGATGTGCATTTTAAATGCTGACAGATTTCTTAAAAAGTTAACCCAATTTACACTGTTAGCAAATATGTATGAGAATGTGGTTCTGTTCTAAATAAATGCTAGCCTAACCTGGGCTCTCAATGCACCTTGGGATTCACTATTAATCATTTTTCATTGGTTCTTGATTTTACTGCCTAAATAATACCTCCAGGTGCTTTATATTTCTAAGACCCTAATTTTAATTCTCTCCTTCTGATCTCAGGAACTGACCTAAACTTTTCCTCTGCTATCTTTAATGTGATCACTGTTCATCCTCTGCTTCTTGCCTCATGAACTTAATGTTGCTTTTGGAGCTTCACACACTACATATGGGTTAGGAAACAGGGCAAGGATGGTGCCAGCAGCATCTATCCTGTTTACCAGGAAAGTAAAGCCTTCTTATAAAGCCCTGGTACACTTCCCCTTCCATCTTTTAAACCATAACTGGGTCCCATGGCCATTTCTGGCTGCAAAATAAAATTGGGATATTTAGTATCTGGCACAGTGGAATGAGATTGTCATTAATATGTGTTCAAATATGGATTTACTGTGAGAGCTCAGGCAAGCTGCCACCCAGAATAGAATTAAGGTTCTTTTAGTATGGAAGAGGAGAAGAATGGATATTGAGTAGTAAGCCACAATACTTTCCAACAACATATATTTTGCTCAATATGTAATTGGTGAATGCATGGCATAAGAATAGATCAGCAATCTGCCATCACACTCTGAAATGAATGTAAATCTCTGATTTATTGATTAGTTATTCAAAGTCACAGTTTGGTTCCAAGTTACAAATACTGGGTAGTGGCCTCCAGAGTTGTTTTTGTGTCCTGATGGGGGCCACAGAATACACCAGGGTTGAGTTAAATTTTATTTTTATTTAAATTCAAATCAATTCTATTATATCCAAGGGACAGATGTTATGCATCAAACAGGGGATGGATTGTGACTTTAAGTTAAACAATAAGTAAAATTTGGTTTATAATGTGTTTATATTTATGAAGAAAAAATATCCAAGATGTCACCCAAGTATTTTCTGGATTAAAGTAATTTTTTAAGATGATAAAAACCATGGATCCTAATAGGCAGGTTTCATGAAAGAATGGTGGAGACTGCAGCGATAGGCACTGCTTCTTCACATTTGGAATAACAGCTCTAGTGCAGTGATGGGATAAAGACAGTGGTGGCAACACGGGACAAAGTTGAAGGAAGAAAATAATCCTGGTAGGAGGGTGAGACAGAGGGAGAAGAGCGGTCTGATGGGGAGTGGTACAGGTAGAAAGCAGCACTCTTGGTCCCCCGGTCCTCCACCACAATTGGAATCTGGCTGGTTGGTTTGTCCTTGTAACCTGGATGATTCCTATGACAGGTGTACATTTGAGTCTGAGAGTTAAGTCATGTAGGAGAATCAACACCAAAGAGTTGCAGTGTGTCTAACTTTAAGCAGCCATGCCCTTTGATTTTTTTCCATCTTTATTGAGGTTAAAACACATCCAGTAAAGTGCACGAAGTGCTTTAATCTGCAAGTTTGCTGAATTTTCACATATGCATGCAACCTTGGAAACCCCTGTCAGACAAATACACAGAATATTCCTTAGAGCGCCAGACTCACAAAGATCAGCAGGACTGAGTTTCTCTAACTAATGGAATCTTTTAAATTTTTATTTTATTGATTATGCTATTACAGTTGTCCTGATTTCTTCCCTGTGCCCCCACAACCCAGCATCCCCCATTCCCTCAACCAATTCCTCCATCATTGCTCATGTCCATGGGTCAGGCATACAAAGTAGTTCTTTGGCTGCTCCATTTCCTATACTGTGCTTCACATCCCCATGGCTATTCTGCAACTACCTGTTGGTGCTTCTTAATCCCCTCACCTTCTCACCAACTCCCCTGTATGCTGTTCCCATCTGGCAAAAATCAAAGCACTCTCTGTATGCATAATTCTGTTTTGTTCTTCCTGTTTGCTTAGTTTATTTTTTAAAGATTTTATTTATTTATTTCTAGAGAGGGGGAGGGAGGGAGATAGGGAAAGAAACATCAATGTGTGGTTGCCTCTCATGTGCTCCCTACCGGGGACCTTGCCTGCAACCCACACATGTGCCTTAACTGGGAATGGAACCTGCAACCCTTTCATTTGCAGGCCGGCATGCAATTCACTGAGCCACACCAGCCAGGGCTGCTTAGTTTTTTTTAGATTCAGTTGTTGACAGATATGTATTTTTGCCATTTTATTGTTCATAGTTTGGATCTTCTTTTTCTTAAATAATTCCCTTTAACATTTCATGTAATAATGGCTTGATGATGATAAACTCCTTTAGTTTATTCTTGTCTGGGAAGCTTTTAATATGCCCTTTGATTCTAAATGACAGCTTTGTGGGGTAGAACAATTTTGGCTATAGGTTCCTGCTTTTCATGACTTTGTATATTTCTTTTCAGTCCTTTTTAGCCTGTAAAGTTTCTTTTGAGAAATCAACTGAAAGTGTTATGGGAACACCCCTGTATATAACTAACTACCTTTTTTTTTGCTGCTTTTAAGATTCTCTCTTATCTTTAACCTTTGGCATTTTAATTATAATATGTCTTGGAGTGGGCCTCTTGGCAAATCCACCTTGTTTGGGACTCTCTGTGCTTTCTGGACTTGCATGTCTATTTGCTTCATCAAATTTGGGAAGTTTTCTTTCATTATTTTTTCAAATGGATTTTCAATTTCTCGATCTTTCTCTTCTCCTTCCAGCTTCCCTATGGTTCTAATGTTGCTACATTTGAAATTGTCCCAGAGGCTGCTTATACTATCCTGATTTTTTTGCATTCTTTTTTCTTTTTGTTGTTCTGATTGATTGTTTTATGGTTCCTGATGTTCCCGACACTGATTTGATTCTTGGCTTCGTTCACTCTATCTTTGTTTCCCTATAGATTATTCTTTATTTCAATCGATGTATCCTTCACTTCTGACTGGTTCTTTTTATGATGCTGAGGTCCTCACTAAGTTTCTTGATCAACCATATAAAGTGTTTTGAATGCCACTTCTGATAGATTGCTTATTTCCATTTTGTTTAGCTCTTTTTCTGGTGTTTTGATTTGTTTTTTTGTTTGGGCCATGTTCCTTTGTCTCCTCATTTTGGCAGCCTCCCTGTGTTTGTTTCTATGTATTAGGTAGAGCTACTTTGACTCCATGTCTTGGTAGTGTGGCCTAATGTAGTAGATGTCCTGTAGGTTCCAGTGACATAGACTCCCCTATCACCCAAGCTGCATACCCAAGGTGCACCCTTTAGGTGGGCTGAGTATACCCTCCTCTTGTAGTTGAGCCTTGGTTGCTGTTGGCAGGTCAATGAGAGGGATTTACCTAGGCCAGTCAGCAGCAATAATTGGCTGTGACCACTTACCAACAACCTCCACCCTTTTTCGAGGATCAGCTGTGCAGTGGCAGGGTGGTGGTGCTCTAATGTGGTTAATAGTTGTCCGCTGGGTGTGCTGTCCCTGAGGTTTTCCTGGTGGTGCGGACAAGGGTCAGCCCCCACCTGTGTTTTGCCCTGGGCCACACTTCCTAATCTATAAAGCAAGGTAAGATAAATGTTATTTGTGCTGGGTTTGGAAATTCCCAGGTGAAGCCAATCTGTGAATTCTAGACTGTCTACTGCTAGTGCTGGGCCTGGGCTCACTGAGGCCAGCTGTTGTTTATTTGGTAGAATTTAGGAAGTAAAGTATGAGCAAAGGCTAGCCATTCACATGGAAAAAAAGCTTGGGTGGGTCTGTAATTTGGATGGGGCAGAGGCTCTAGGGATCTTCAAGGCCAGGTTGATAGAGTCTCAAATATAGCACCAGCTTGCCAGGTCAGCGGCTCTGTGGGGGAAGGGCTCAGAAAAGGGACAATGGCCTCTGCTGGCCTTGATTCCAGACACCCCACTTTCTCCCGGTATGCCACTGGTGCCTTTCAAGCTGCTACCCTGGTGCTGGAGCTCAGATGGAGTGAATCTGAGCAGGTGAGTCTGTATGTGGGTTCTTTAAAAGGAACTGCTTTGGGCTCCAGCATTTTCTTCCACTGAGTCATACCTCACTGTGTTTTGTAGCCAGAAGTTGCAGAGACTTATCTTCCTGGCACTGGAACCCTGGGCTGGGGGGCCTGGTGTGGAGTAGGACTCTTCACTTCCAAATTTTTATTCACCACACATGGGTGAGGGACCAGTCTGTTTTGTGTCTCTACCCCTCCTACCAGTCTGGATGGATGTGGTTTATTTAATTCTTTAGTTGTCAGACTTCCATTCAACTCAATTTCTGTCAGTTCTGAGTGATGGTTGTTTTATATTTTAGTTGTAATTTTGATGTGATTGTGTGAAGAGGTGAGCCATGCCTGCCTATGCTGCCATCTTGACTAGAAGTCAGAAATTTTTATTTTTTAATCACTGTAAGAGAATTCACAAACTCAAATCAGGGCAAGGCCATCAAAGTGAATGAGTGAAATGAATGAGGTAGACACTGCCATGATTAACTGGAAGTGATGTCAAGTTTCTAATTTTTGTTATTATAAATACTTTCAATGAACAGCTTTGTTACTCAAGTTATTTTGCCAATTTTAGATATTTCCTTAGGGTAAATTTAAAGGGGAAGACTTACAAGATAAAAAGAAATAAGTAGAATTAATTTTAAACCTTTTAATATGTACTGCCAAGTTTGTTTACCAAAAAGTGACTGTGGCAGCCATGGGTATGTGTCTTGCAGTCCTCCAAACACAGAGTGTACTTGACTCAGGACCTACCCAAGGCTGTGCTCCCATGGGCTGCTCCCAGCCAATGACCTAGCATGGTGGGTTCACGAAAGGCCTGGGAGACCCGCAGCTCCTCTGATGGCTGCCACTGGCTGGAGGACTCCCCCATTGCCTTGATGACCCCTTGTTGGGCTGCCAGGCATTCTGGGATGCTTACACCACACTTCCCTCCCTTTACTGGAGGTCAGACTGCATTGTGGTCTGACTCCTTTCTCTGTTGGCATTTGATAGTTTCAAAATCTCTGCTACTTTGAAAAAATGAAGAGAAGAGCCTTTCTTTAATTTGTATTTTTTAATAGTGAAGTTTTAAATTTTTGTCATGTGGCTTTTAGCCATTTGGACAATCTTATCTATAATTGTCCTTGAGGAGTCCATGGAAATAGCACTCACTCTGAAATAGGCACCATTGGGGAAGAGTGTTCTCTATGGGCTTTTATTCCCTATTGGGGTTGCCAGCAGTTAATCAGTAGGTTTCAATCAGCTGCTACAGTCAGAGAGGAGTGACTGTGATGACAGTGTAAGCTCCAGGCTGAGTGACATGAAAATAACCCAGTCAGTTCTTCCTTGTGAAATGTAAAGAGTTAATCATGTGTTCTAGCACATGGTTTCACATGACCTCATGCTCTCCTGTGAGAAGGAGAAGTGACTAGCATTTATAGAACACCTACTATGTGCTGGGTACTTCCCTTCTCTCATTTAATCTTATATAATAGGTATTATTTTCAACATTATAACTGATTAGGAAAATCAGGTTCAGAGCTTTGCCCAAGTCACACTAAAGGGCAAAAATCAGACAGACTTAAGTTTGAAGTTTCCCATATTCTTTCATTAAATCAAACTTCCAAGACTCCTCTGACCCAAGTGTTTTGTATCAATTGCACAGCTTTTCTACATTCTACATTATACTTCATAGCTATTTTCTTACTTAAATTATAAGTCCATATCTTCAGTAAGTATTCAGTAATGAGTGATGCTAATGATAACTTAGCTTGAATTTCTGGAATGTGAGTCTGCCTGAAGAACCACAGCTCACTCTTAAAAGTGGACACGAGTAGTTAAAGTGGAGGTGTGTAGCATTCATTTATCAGCCCTGTCTAAAGATACCTTTTAAAATGAGATTTAGCTCTGACTGGTGTGGCTCAGAGGACTGAGGGCAGGCCTGTGAACCAAAAGGTCACTGGTTTGATTCCCAGCCAGGGCACATCCCTGGGTCATGGGCCAGGTCCCCGGTAGGGGGCGTGTGAGAGGCAACCGCACATTGATGTTTTTCTCCCTCCTTTCCCCTCTCTCTAAAAATAAATAAATAAAATCTTTTAAAAAATATTCTTTAAAAAATGAGGTTTAAAAACAACTGCTTGCCCCCACCCACCCAAAAAACAAACCCAGCCAACCAGGGAGCAGGAAAGCAAAAACACACCCCTGAGATCCCTTATACAAAATATGACCTTTTTAAAAGTAAAATATCATACTATTTAACTCTAGTACCTAAGGATTCCTAGGATAAAGGAATCAAGTTCTTTGTGGGACCTCAGTTATTTTTAGGGTCAGGAAAAGACAGTTACTTGGCCTTGTCTTTTCCAGGTGTGGGTGTCTGAGTGCTCTGAGTTCCTATCCCTCCCTGCCCCCACCCACTCCCATCAAGCGATGAGTTAATAAGGAGAAAATATAACTGCATTCTCAGTTTTCACATTCCTAATAAAGCCCATATTTTAAAGCATTTATGGAACTTTGCACAGAATCCAGGTTTAAAGGCAAATTAAATACATAAAAAACTAAGCCCGACAGCAAAGTTTAGTTACCTGAGAAACAACTACTAAATTTATCTCTTCAGTTGGGAACATAAGATAAATACTTCAAAAACTCACTATGCTTTAGCTTTCAATTTTACTTTAGCCTTTATTAAATAACACCTTTGGTAAGAAATGTAAATGTATAATGTAAAGTTATCCTCGTCTGAATGAGCTATATAGTAACTTGACTATGTAAAAAAATTTGTCTTTCTGCTACTGTAATGAAGCTTATCTTTCTGTCAGTTTCAGCAGAGTGATTTAGGTTACAGGGCATTGCTGTTACATTCTATCTTGAGTGCAGGTAATCAATGTCAGGGATGGTAGCAACCTCAAGACTTATGCAACCTGTGTATGTCCCTTCTGTATATGAGAGTCTTCATCCAGTGACAGCGGCCCTTCGCTGGGTGACAGATGGCCGGTGGAACACTTTGTTTCATCATAACCCCTCCCGAGACTTCTCTTACTTCTTCCTTTTCCCCTTCACTGGTGTGTTGTTGCTGAGGATAGCCGTCATCTTTCTTCTGCGTTCTCTCTGCTTTTCTCTTGCCCCGCCCAATAACCTACTGAAACTGTTACCTGGGGTCCAATCTCCTCACCTCCATCTTCAGTTTCTATTCATTTTCTTTGAGGGTTCCTTCCATTCCCCGTTGCTTCTTATTGTCACAGCTTCTGTAATGAAACACTCGGATGAAGATAAAAGGTATCTAGTTCCCTTTTGAAACTGGGTGAATCTTACTTTCTCCTGTGTATAAAAAAAATTGTCTGTCATTTATTACCTTAGTGTTACTTCGTGAGCATTTAAGTTAGCAAAGAGAGATAGGTGATATGAATAGTTGTGAATCCTAGAAGCTTCTCCTTCTGCTACTGGACCAAGTTCTGTTCTGAGTTATTTGATCAAATTTCTTCTCTCCAAATCACATGGGTGGCATTTTTCTCTCTGGAGATTTTCCAAAAGCAACAGCTATCATCTCAATCACTGTCATTCAAGCAGGATGGGATTTGAGGATGGTTGTTGCAAGAGCAACGCCAGCTGGGCCAAGCAAATGTAGCTGGCAGGCTGCACAAGCATGATGTGTGCATTGTGATCATAACACAACTTGTTTTTTCCCCTTCCACTGCTTCCTTAAACTTTGTTTAGTGGGGAATAGGCGTCCCCTACTCCTGGTTGACAACTACCAAACCCATGGTTTTTCTGTTTACTCTGAAGCAATAGAAAACCTAGAGTTACTTTAAGTCACAATCAGACATGCTTTGCAATTAGAATGCACAGGTGCATGTTAACAAAACTCCAGCCCTGCTGATGGTTTTCTCCAGATAGACCTGTTTCTTTTGGGAAGTCCTCAGTGGGTGCGAAAGGGGTATGGTCCTTCTTATAGTTTTCCATCTTCTTCCTACCAGGCCTAGCTCCTTTTTTTTCTGGGAGCAGAACCTCAGGAAGGGAGGGGAGATGGCAGCAAAGCAAAATTCTTACTCGGCTGGGGGTTTCGTGCCCTCTGGGCCCAGCAGGTAGTTGATGATGGCATTTTTGTGTGAGCTTGGCAGATGCTTCCTGCCGATGCTTTTCTCTCCTTTGTGGGCTTTACAGAAGTGGCCCTGCATGGTGTCTCTCTTCTCTGGCTCTCTTTATTTAGAAGAAGCACCTCTGTTTTGGGTGATTTCTGGTGACCCTTTTCTTCAATTTCTAGACATTATGGGCTAAGTTTCTGGTCTTTTCCTGAGATCTCTTAACTCTTTCAGGTGGCCCATCTGGACCTTTTCACTTGGAGAAACAGGCTCATCCCATTTCCTGGGTCCACCACTGAAGACAGTTGGTTAGTCAGCCCTTCTGCCCTCTAAATTTCTCTGGGAGGAAGAGGGCCAGGTGTCGGACCCTACTCCACAGTCCACATTAGCTTTATCAGACTCAGTCACGAGTCCTTGGCATCACCCAACTTAGAGAACATATTTCACAGCTCTCTGAGAAGTAGGGTATACAATATAGGAAAATAATAACTCAATATCATGAGAAACCAGAGGAAAAAAGTGAAGTGTGATCATTGAGGTAATTATTAGCAGCAACTTGATATACCAGCGAATTTCTGTCTAAGCTGAGAGGCATTTTATTCAAGCAAAATTTTACAAAGATCGAGTATATAAAAACAGTTAAAAAGCAACCCTGCTCTGGCTGCAGTCGGAATGGGGTTTGGAAACCGTGTACTCCTTCCACTCTACCTGTATGATAACTACAAGTGAGCTATGTGGGACCTCTGGGTCTATGGAAACAGTTTGAAACCACTGTTAAACACCACTCTCTCCTCAGGCTGCTAAGTAAACCCAATAGTCATGCTCAAACATATCCAGGTGCATTAATACCTGGATGTTATGGGAGCATGGTGGGCACACCTAGAAATGATAATATTTTATATAAATTATAACTAATCTGTGAATTCTTGCTAAATCATATGCCATACATGCTGGGCCTTTACCTCTTTGCTTTCAGATTCACTTATTGCTCTTTCCTGCTTCCTTTAGATACTCAGGAAGTGAGTTCCTGCAGCCTGCATTTCCCAGGTTCCTGTGACACCTGGTTGCTATTGGGGTTGGCCAAAAGGAGGCCAAGGAGGAGATTTAGAGCAGGCAGTAAGGGAGGAAGCAAGATCTTTTTCCTTTCCCCTCTTCTACTGCTAACCCTCTCCCCTGCTTCTACTCCTCCCCTCTACCACCCACCCCCTCCCCAGCTTGAATGACTGCTCATTCCCAAAGCAAGATGCTGCTGTGCCCCTAGAAACCAGTGTGAACTGTTGACTCAAGACTCCTACTTGCCAGGTTTCAACCCACAGCTCAGATTCCGTGGTTATTGGTTCTCCCTGGGGCATTGTAATGTGGACTGCTGGTCCCTCTTCTGGGGCCACATTCCATAAACTTATTACTTCTCTCTGAGCCCCAGTCTCGGTTACTGCCTCTACCTTCCAGACGGAGATTAGGTTCCCAGCACAGGTTCCCAGGAATGTCGCTGTGTTCCTGATAACTGAGTCTTAGTATCCAGGTGGGAAGAGATGTAATATCCGGCTTGACTTGCACTGGTATAATTTTATACATGTACATATAGTCTATATGCATATGCATACTTTTCAAGTGGAAATATCTTTTTTTTCCTGGTAGAATGAAATTATTGTAAAAAATTCAAAAACAGAGAATGTAAAAGGTTTTCCTACCACAAATTGTCCTTCTGATGAATAATGTTAACAGTTTATATTGGTGTAATTGTCCCAAGCCTTTTTTATACAAGTATAAACTTAAATGTGTATATTATATATTTGAAGATATAGAATATATATTTTAAAACAGAAATCACATTACATTTTTCTGTAATCTGTTTTTCATTTTAATGTTATTACTTATTGCTGAACAAATCCTGCCCTCCTTTTAAATCTGGACTTGCTTTGGCTTAACTTCAGAGTAGTCTGTGATTTAAGCATGAAAGAATAATTCTCCCTCTCTTTTATAGTCTTTTGAGGGGGGTATGCTTGTTAAATTATTTATAGTGATAGTTTTTACAAAAATAGATGTTTTTTATCGAGACCATCAGAATCCTCGGTGCCTTAATGATTCTGCTGATTAAGTGGCCAACACATGAAGGCATGCCAACCTGCCAGGTGAAAGAAAATGCTGCCTCCCTCTAACGTGAATGGATTACATAAAGGCCTGCTCTCCCAACGCACAAAGTTATGGTGCTTCATGCTCTAAAGGCCAGGTAGGCATTACTCCGTACAGTTGTTGTAGAACGTTGAACTTTTAAGATGAAGAACCAAATTTTAAAACTGTCATAAATCTGAGTCTGGCTTTCAGAAGGCAAGAGTGCTATTTTTAGAGTGTCTGGATTGCAGTCTTTCCCTTTGGTAGTTGGTGATGACTGCACAGTAAGAATGAAAAATGAAACTTCTGGAGAGTGGATAGCTAAGGAGATTGAAAATAACACCCGGACAGTGGCGCCTTTGGGTCACTAATTTGAATTTGGCTCAGATCAGTGATGACTACAAATTGTTCTGTCTGATGGCAGTGAGGCTTGCAGAAAATACATTCCTCATCCTTATCTATGTTAATGATTTCTCTGTGCTTGTCAGAGTCAGGTTTTCGATTGTAGTACCCTAGAGGGCAGGGACCATATCTACATAATGTACTTTTTTCACCGTCTCTTAGATAAGTTTGATTAGATGATTTTTGATTAGGGAGATGAAGAAGTGCCCTTCCTGAGGTGAGCTAGCTGGTGTGAAATTGTGCCTGTCATGCATTCTTGTGAAATATGAGAGTGCTACTCCTTCTGGTTGGTTCTGGGTGGGCTTAGAAATAGTTTATACCAACACAGTGACAAATAGTTTCCCTTTATAGTCCCGTCAGCAAGCACTGCTTCTCCCACCCTGAAATATAAAGGCACTTTTTTTCTTCTTTTCTGATTTGCACACATCCATTGGCATTTGCCTTGTCCACTGTTCCTTGATTCACTGTCTTTCTTGATCACTTCAGTACACTATGATCTTAACATGTTATTATAAATTCCATTTATTTTGCCTGTTAGATGTTGTCTCCTGCTGATACTTGTCTTTTTGTGAATGTTTCCTTTCCAACCTTTTGGAGGATTAATACCATATCTCCAATCAAATGGGAGAAGATATTTGCAAACAACACCTTTGATAAGGGGTTAATATTCAAAATATATAAAGAACTTATACACTCAGCAACAACAACATTAAAAAAACACAACCAAACAAATAATTCAATTAAAAAATGGGCAGAGCACCTGAATAGACACTTCTCCCAAGCAGATACACAAATGGCCAACAGATATAGGAAAAGATGCTCAACTTCACTAGCTATTGGGGAAATACGAACTAAAAATTACCCCTATTAGGATGGCTGTTATCAACAAGACCAGGAATAACAAGTGTCGGAGAGCTTGGAGGAAAAGGAACCCTTATTCCCTGCTGCTGGGAATGTAAACTAGTACACTCACTATGGAAACTGTATGGAGGTTCCTCTAAAAATTATTCATAGAGTTTCCATATGACCCAATGATCCCTCTTCTGGGTGTCTACCTGAAAAATTTGAAACATTTATCTGTAATGATATATAGTATATATCCTATGTTCACTGCAGCATTATTCACAGTGGCCAAGACATGGAGACAACCAAAGTCCCTGTCAACAGATGATTGGATAAAGAAGATATTATACATATTTACAATGGAATACTATTCAGCCATAAGAAAAGATGAAATACTGCCATATGCAATAACATGGATGGATCTTGAGAACATCATGCTGAGCAAAATAAGTCAGATATAAAAAAATCAAGAACCATATGATTTTACTCATGCGTGGGTTATAAAACTGAAAACAATAAATGAACAAACAGGACAAACAAAAAAACCTCATAGAGATAACAGAATAGTGATTGCCAGAGGGAAAGGAGGTGTAGGTAGGGGATGTAGTAAAGAGTAAAGGGGACTGTACATGGTGGTGGAAGGAGACTTAGCTTGGGGTAGTGAACACACGATGTAATATACAGATAATTCATTATAGAATTGTAGACTTGAAACCTATATAATTTTATTAACCAATATCACCCCAATAAATTTAATTAAAAAAACATAAAAAGGCCACATTTTGCATCTTTTTTTGTAACCTCCCAGCTACTAGTACAATGTTTGCAATGGTAGGTGCTATGATTTGTAGATTTTACTAATAATATTGTTAAAAATTGAATAAAAGTCTTCCTTAAAAGTTTGCATAGTCTTTTATACTAACCATTATTATGCAAGTTATAGTTCTTTTCTGCCTCTTTCTAAAATCATGTTACCAGTGTTATGAAGGTGGTACCCACACAGTCATGCAGTCATGCCAGTTGTCCACTACACAACTCCAGGAGGGCTATTTGTGGTGATGGTCTCTGGTGACTCTGAAAAATGGGGGTCAAAGAGCGACAGACTAGTGCTCAAAAATGAAACTTAAGTTGGCAACTGCAATAGGCTAGACAGGTAAGAATCGGTCCCTAAGGTGTGAATCCTAACACAATTGTTTTTGGACCAAAAACAAATATGATAGGGACATTTTTCAAGTAGTGTCTTCACTACTTTCACCCTGCTTTACTCATCCCAGAGGGATTTTTTTTCCTTGAAGGCTCAGTTTATTTCCATCCTCAGCACTCTAAATAGCACTTTTGTCAACTGAAATTTTGGGCTTGTGTAACATAGAATCAAGAGACTCTATTTAGACAGACAGGATCAGAGAGCAGGGAGGACAATGGAAGGATAAACAATCCAGCGTCCTGATGGCTGCGCTTGGTGGGGAGGCTGAAGAGAGTATGAGGCTCTTGACCATGTCAGTCTGGGGAGAGAGAGGAGTCGACAGGGTGTTTCAGGAGGTGCTTCATTGTGTATGAATGCATTTTGAATGTATTTCCTTTCATGCTTGCAGGTCAAGATAGGCTACATTCTGCTATAAAATTTCAATCTGCAAACAAGTAAATCTCTTTGGCTTAAAACAATAAAACTTTATTTTTTTTGTGCAAAGTCTGATGCAGGACCCAGGGACCCTCTTGGACAGGTGTCCTCTATGTGGTGCCTTGATTTTGTGACTCTGCTATTGTGAGAATGGCAGGGGAGAAGAGAGCATAGAGCCCTCACACTCTTCCAAGCTTTGGCTGGGAAGAAACTCTGTTCAAAGCCTATCACCTGGCCCTGTGGCCTGCCTGGCTGCAGGAGGGCTGGGAAGCAGTCCTCCATGAGCCTGGATGGTGAGAAGTATAGGTCAGCTCTGCTAATATCGGCCAGTGGCTCTGAAGAGGCATGCAAGGACTGGAATTGCTTTTCTTTTGGTGGCTGGATAGTATCTCTTGTAAGAAATCCCTCTCTGAGACTGGGCCACAAAGGGCCTTGGAATTTACTTGGCTTATGTAGAAAAAGGTAACTGTATGTGATAAACCATTTTTTATAGTTTCTGAAAGCATAGCAAAGTAGTTGTTATCCTGCTAAGTACTGTAAGAGATTTGAAAATTTTCCCTGTTTTTTTCTCTCTCTCCTTTTTCTTTTAGTGAGAAAATACTCACAAATGCAATTACTCCCATGACTTATTAGAGGAAGTTTTAAATTTGGTTTTATTTCTTTGGCTTCTTTGATACCCACTTTACTAGGCATCTGAAGATGGAGAAAAGGTTATAAATTCCCTTTAGCATCATTAAAAAGAAGCTTGTCTAGAATGACATAAATGTGATGGTCATTCATGATTCCTTTGAGCTTTATGACTCTTCCAAGAAAATGAAAACTTTGTATTGTAAACCATAGAAGAAACGAAACTGGCAAGATGTGCCTAATGGGATTTCTTAGCAAGTGTATTTCAGTAGAGGACAAAAGAATACAGAAGTATGCAAATTAAAAAAAAATAGTAACATAAATTAAGAAACAATTTTAGGCCATGCTACAATTTTCTCAACAGGATCAACTATGCTTTAAGTGAGATCATCCTATTATTTGTGTCTTGACAGCATTTAAATAATTTCAACAGGTGTCATATACCGTTGATGACAACAACAACAAAACCCTGGGTGCTGTAAATGAGAGGGAGAAGGCATGACTGAAGACTTCAGTATGCAATTATGTTTTCTGCATAATTAGTCATAAATTGAACATCCACACATAGATGCATGTGTTAATTAATTATGACTTATTTAAAAGCACTTGGGTTGTGACACCTTGTTCTTCATTTCCTGCAAATCAAATTACTGAAGTTTTCATTTGGTTTCAAAATAATTTTCCTTACATTATTTTTTTTAAATTTCAGCTGAGATGCAGGGTTGATTACAACATAAATGACTGATGCAGTAAGGTAAATACCAGTGAGGGAAGAGTAGGGAGTGATGATATCTGAAGGTATAAAGTTGCAGAGGGTTAGAAGGATTTACCTCAAAGCAGGAGGAAGTTGAGGATAGGGCTCACAGGGTTCAGGAATGGAAGCTATTCCATGTTTTTAATTGGTTTACGTTGTCCAGGAAGGATACCACATTCAGAGAGATCATGCAGATGAAGAAAGTCTAATGATTAAGTATTAAGGATCTGAAGATTACTATCTTTTAAAACATGTTCAGATGAAACAGTCTGCCAACTAAGGGATATTTTTAGCAGACTTAGATCATGGGGATTCCAGACTGTCTCTTTTCTAGCAATGCCCATTTGTTGTTTGAGGAAAGTCAAGGCATACTGCCTTAGTGCATATTGCACTGTCCATATCGGTACCTTTTCACAAACATTAAGTGATGGCACTTTGATAACTATGTCCATTGGAGGGGCTTTTAACTGTTAGCAAGTACTTTTGCAGTGTGATCCGTCATGAAAGCCAGACAATTTATACTTACTCAGCTTCTCTGTGTATAGACTCCAGGCCAGTGCCTTTAAACTTTTTCCATTAAGTATCCTTAATCTTGTGGACATTGAATTGCTATCTCTGGAAGTCTGGAGCCATATTCCGACATCACCACTCACAAAATTTAAAAAAATCCTTACTTTTTTTAATGTTAGAAATTCATATTAATTTTTATTCTACAATACATCCATGTCTGTTTTAACATAAAAATAACATTTTACATCATAAATTTTGTCTTCATAGTGTTTTCTACATAACTCAGTGGTTAATGAGTGAGACTCTTTTCCAGTGAGACTTATCACTGGGGAGAACCCAGATGAGCAATGAGATCTGGCCCAGCAGGTCGGTTTCAGTGTCCAGGCAATTTCTCTTAATGTTTTAAGAACCCACACTCTAAAATATCAGGATATAAATATCTATAGACATTTCAGAGGTTTATGAGCTATTTCAAAGCTGCCTGAGAGGAGATTCAGGGCATGTTCATGCAACTGTTAGTGAAATCTCACTAATTATATCTTTTCACTGGGAGCTGGTCAAGTCACGGCTGTGGTGCAGCCAGCAGAAAGCAGCTGACCCAATTTCACCACCTCGGTGAACTCAGCGAGAAGACTGAGGCATTCTTGGCTAACAGTGTCTACTGTTACAGTCAGATGGTCGAATGGGTTTGATGCACTTTACTGCTCCCACAGTGCTGCTGGTCACGGATTTGATGCTGCTTGTATGTGTGCCTGTATTCCCACCCCCACGCCAGTCTACAGCAGGTTTGGTTCAAAAAGGTCACATTATCTAGTTGGAAGTTTCTTCACCAGGTAGAATTGTAGGCACACAGTTAAGCACTTTGCAAATCAGTACAAGACTTCTTTACTATAAATATAAGGAATAAAAAACAATTGCAGGACTAAATCCCTTTACCTCTCTGCTCTTTTTGAAATTTAAGGTAAAAACAACTGAGTTACCTTAAGTCCCTCGGCCAGTGATCTAAATGTGCGTATGGATCACATGAAAATATGTAAAACAATGGAGGCCTTCGATGGGGGTATTTTATCTAAATGTCTCCCTTTCCCCCAGGCTCATTCAGTCATTTCTTTCAAAATTCTTTTTTTAATTACAGTTTACATTCAATATTACTTTGTGTTGGTTTCAGATGTATAGCATAGTGTTTAGATAATCATATACTTCACAAAGTGTTCCCCCCAATTCCAGTGTCCACCTGGCACCATGCAGAGTTACTACAATATTACCGTGTTCCCTATGCTGCACTTTACATCCTGGTGACTGTTTTATGACTACCAATCTGTACTTCTTAATTCCTTCACCTTTTTTGTCCAGGCCCGCAGCCCACTTCCTTTGGCAGCCACCAGTCTGTTCTGCGAGTCTGTTTCGATGCAGCATTTCTGCAGAGCAGGGTTCTCCACTGCATTCTCTCCTCTCTGGAGCGTAACTGGAACAGCTCGGCGTGCCCATCTCTGCTTTGGCTCAGAGGAATCTTCCCAAATGATTCTTTTCTGTTCTGTTGCCATCTAGGTCAGGGGGCAAGTTTTCCCTTTTCATCTTCAAACACACCCTTGGTGTCCAAGTCTCCCACCTTCAATTCTGGAGGAATAAAAATGCCCAGGACTCTCACATGATTATCCTTGATTACAGAAAGCCCTTTTCATCTTCTTCACTCTGAGGACTTCAGGGAGTTCTCTTTTCCAATTTAAATTTGTCTTTGCCCACTGTTCTCCCTCCCCCCCTTCTTCTGTCTAGTCTTTAAATGGAAAGGGTTTATGCATAGGTTTCTTTCAGTCCCCCTCTCAGGCTAGCACCTTCTTTGAGTATTGTTTCTCCTTCTGTTTCTGCTGGAAGGAAGAAAAAAAATGGCCTTGAGCATTGCCGAGGAAGCAGAGGGTAATAGAACCTACCCACAGATTTAGATTTCAAGATACAAATCTGCCACAGTGCAGATTTTCCTCACATTTTCCTGTCAGTTTTAAAGTGACTTTGAAACTGACTGTGAAGGAAGCCTTCAGCAACTCTTTGCCTGAAAAATGCTTTCCATGATCTCACCATGATGCCGTCCTTTTCTTGAGCTGTAGTATATCTCAATTTCCTGGGACTGAGCTGAACAAAGTTTGGAAACATCTGGAGAAGGTCTTTAGGGCTCCTTGATTTTTCCTTGGGGATAGGGCGAACACGGCTGTTTCTTGCCTTCAGTCAGTTTCTGTGGCTGGTCCTTCTGTGACTGCGTACGAGTTTCCTGGGACTTCATGGGAAAATATAGGCTGCATCCCTTCTCTGGACAGAGCTCCTATTAGCAAGGGGCTTTTAAAATTGCTAATGAGGAAGGAAGTACCTCAGTGGAAGAATGACAGGGAGGAGGGATTCTGAATCAGAGTCAGCCAAAGAGTACTTGTATGCGAAGTGTGCTCGGGCCTGAGGGACTCAAACCCAGCCCACCTCTGGGAGACGCTACATCGCCCTGAAGAGGGGGTGCTTATTTTTATTTTTTTCATTTTTTTCTTGAAATTCATCTGCCCAGAGAAGTAGTTTTTATTTTATTTCATTTTATTTTTATTATTGCACTTTGCACAAAGGCACTATATGTAATAGCAGTGACCCTGAGCGCTGCAGGATTAAGTTTTGCTAGACATTTGAGGTCCATGTTATGAGCTGGGTCCTCCCCTGGAGTCCAGAATGAATTGACTTGACAAATAATGAAATACCATGGATGCCACACATCAACTAGGATGAATTTGACCACAGTTTCTACTGAAACAAGAACAGAGTGTGAGTTCTTTTCAGGTAACTCTGCCATATGTGAGGAAATGAAAGATACCAGAAGATTGTAACCAGAGACCAAATGAGATGTCTCCAGACCCTCAGGCTGGAATGGCAACCTCAATTCTGACTGATGTCACTACCACCAAAGAATAGTTACCATGCCAGTTGAAGCTCCTGGACTGTGAACTAAAGGTTTAGTTGTCTCTGGGTCTTGTTACTCCATTCAGCCCTGGGTATGGGCTGCTCTTATACAAGACCCTTGTTGCAACTCATCAGCTAAGACCTCATCAACCACAAAAGAAAAATTACTAAATGATCTGAAAGAAAGATTATTTCAAAGTTTGGAAAGAGAGAAATCATTTAATATCTCACTGAGCTTAAATGGTCAGGTCTTTGAAATCAGCATATTAACATGATGATGATGATAAATCTTTTCTTCTAAAAATGTCTTTTCGGCACAAACTGAGCGACCACTTCATGAACAATTGGGCAGCCAAATAATTGGAAATATTTCAGAAGAGCAAATGAAGCAAAAGAGATCATGGAAAGCTGGAGATATATGGATGCAATTTTGAGCCTAAATGAACATGCAGCGCCATATACAAAATAATCACTGAGATGTGAAAATGGATGTGGATCCCTTTGATTTGAATCAACAGGGTGTGAAGGGCTCTTATTATTAAAGAAAAACCTTGATGCTGTCTCATCTTTGCCTGGACCCAGACATCCAAGGTCCTAGTTTTGGAGATGCAAAAACCCATCTCTAAGCCGCATCCACTCTGGAGGCCTGAAACCAGTACCCTTTGGCTGACTCTAACTTAGAAGGCCTCCTTCCTGCCATTCTCTTCCTAAAAAATTTTACTTCCCATTAGCAAATTCAAAAGCCCCCCTGCCAATACAGAGAAGAGAGGTGGCCTATATTTCCACACTACTTCATAATATGAATAGATGCACATGGAGAAGCAGAGATAAGACAGGGTCAGAGAGTGTGCTCTCTGGCTTCCCATCTGCTCTTCTGCCTTTGGGTGTCATGAAATACCTCTGTAGCCTTTAAAAAAATTTTTTTCCCTTTCTTATCCATGAGCTTCTCAACTTAGGAATGCTAGTTCAGATACTTGCACACAGAGAGTTTTTCTTAAGTGTAATATGATAAACAGAAGTTGTTTTTTTATTGTTATGGGCATTGCTTTCACAGATAGTTAGTAAATGTATATGCTGTGCAAAGGACTGTCCAGACATTGGGAAAATGGTGGTGAAAAAGATAAGATCCCAGCCCTCATGTAGCGTCCAATCTAGACCAGTTATTCTCAAACTCTAATGTAATTAGAACCTAGGATTTATTGAGCTATGTGAGACTCTTATTTACCCTCATATCAAATAATTCCATTCTTTGGTACTTTAAAAAATATTTGATATCTGTAATTTATGTTTTCCTTGTTTGCATATGTTAGTTTTGTTTTATTTTGATGTTATTTTATTGGGGAGCTATACGAGGCATTCAACATTGTTAGAATTGTGTGTAAAGTAAGAGTAAATAGTTCATTGATGTGGGTTTAAAAATTTCATTTTTCTGGAGACATCACAATGTATATCACCTTTAAAGAAGTCACAATAAGAGGTTATGCACTTATTCCAAAACATTTGGAAGCTATGTATTACTGAGAAATTTCAAGCAGGCTAGTACCACATCTAATGAACAGGAAATTGAATATTAGCAAATATTCATTCCCTTCTCTCTCCCAGTTGGGGTGAAGTATACTTTGCTACTTTGCTGACTCTGGGTTTGTCAGTGTGATTTGCTTTGGTCAATGAAATTTGAGCAGATGTAATGCAAGCAGAGGCTTTGCATGTGCATGTAAGTCTTGTCTTCTTACACTCTTGTGATTGTGCAGAAAAGACCATGCCGCAGACATTTACTGCTCCTTCACCCTGGACTCGAGACTGAAACATGTGCAACAGACACAAACCTGACTTGAACCCTGGAGTCAAGCCTCCTAACTCTCAGCCTGCAACACAAATACCCCAGGTGATCTACAACCCTCAAGTGAGAAAAATGCATGCCTGCTGCCATTGTCATCGAGTTTTAGATAGTTTATTACAGATTATGGCAGTAATGGATGTCTGCTACACTGTAAATTCAGAGGGGCAAACAATAGATTATTGTGGTGGACAGAATAATGCCATCCCAAAGATGTCCCTGTCTTAATGCCGGGAAACTTAGAAACATGCCACCTTACAGAGCAGAAAGAGGCTTTGTGCATGTGATTAACTTAAGGATCTTGAGATGGGGAGGTTATCCTGGCAAGCAATGAGGGTGTGCTCCAGATTCTATAAAAGGAGAACTTTTAGAGAGAAAGCAGCATTGATGATGACTTGATTTTCATTCTGTAAAATCCATTTTGGATTTCTGACCTCTAGAACATAAGATGATAAATTTGTTTAAGTCACTGTCATGGTAATTTGTTTTTTTTTAAATAATTTTATTTAGTTATTTTTCAAGTACAGTTTTTTGTCTATTTCTCCCATCCCAGCCCCCACAGACCCGTGCTCCCCACCTCCCTCCCATTTCCACCCCCCTTAGTTCTCATCCCTGTGTCCTTCATATTTGTTCCTCCAAATCCCTCCTCTTTTTCCCCCTTAAATTCCCTTCCCTCTCCCCTCTGGTCACTGCCCCCTTGTTCTCTATTTCAGTGTCTTTGTTTCTATTCGGCTTGCTTGTTTGTTTTGTTGTTTATCTTCCTGTCAAAGGTGAGATCATATGGTATTTGTCTTTCAACACCTGGCCTATTTCACTCAGCATAATGCTTTCCAGTTCCATCCATGCTGTTGCAAAGGGTAGTTGCTCCTTCTTTCTCTCTGCTGCATAGAATTCCATTGTGTATATGTACCACAATTTTTTGATCCATTCATTTATTGATGGGCACCTAGGTTGCTTCCAACTCTTGGCTATTGTAAATTGTGCTGCTATGAACATTGTGGTGCATAGGTTCTCTGAAATTGGTGTTTTAGGATTCTTAGGACATAATCCTTGCAGTGGAATTGCTGGGTCAAAAGGCAGGTCAATTTTTATTTTTCTGAGAAAATTCCATACTGTTTTCCATAATGGTTGTACCAGTCTGCAATCCCACCAAGAGTGAACTAAGGACCCCTTTTCCCCACAACCTCTCCAACATTTGTTTTTTGTTGCTTTGTTTATGATAGCCTTCCTGACTGGTGTAAAGTGGTATCTCATTGTGGTTTTAATTCGCATCTCTCTGATAGCTAACGATATTGAGCATCTCTTCATGTGTCTCTGGATGTTCTGTATGTCCTCCTTGGAGAAGTGTCTGTTCAAATCTTTTTCCCATTTTTTAACTGGGTTGGTTGTCTTCTTAGAGTGGAGTGATGTAAGTTCTTTGTATATTTTGGAGATTAAACCCTTGTCTGAGGTATCATTGGCAAATATGTTTTCCCATACAGTTGGTTGTCTTTTTAATTTAATACTGTTTTCCTTAGCCACACAGAAGCTTTTTATTTTGATGATATCCCATTTGCTTATTCTTTCCTTTATATTCCTTGCTCTAGGGGACATATTGGTAAAAATGTTGCTGCGTGGAATATCTAAGATTTTCTTGCCAACGTTCTCCTCTAGGACTTTAATGGTGTCATAGCTTATATTTAAGTCTTTTATCCACCTTGAATTTATTTTGGTGTATGGTGTAAGTTTGTGCTCAAGTTTCATTTTTTTCCACATAGCTGTCCAGTTCTCCCAACACCATTTGTTGAAGAGGCTATCTTTACTCCATTTTATGTTACTGCCCCCTTTGTCGAATATTAATTGACTGTAGAGAGTTGGGTTTATTTCTGGGCCCTTTGTTCTGTTCCATTCATCTATATGCCTGTTTTTATGCCAGTACCAGGCTGTTTTGATTACAGTGGCCTTGTAATGAAGTTTGATATCAGGTATTGTGATCCCCCCTACTTTGTTCTTCTTTCTCAAAAGTGCAGCTGCTATTTGGGGTCATTTATGGTTCCATGTAAATTTTTGAAGTATTTGTTCTATATCTGTCAAATATGCCATTGGTACTTTAATAGGTATTGCATTGAATCTGTAAATTGCTTTGGGTAGTATGGACATTTTGATGATGTTAATTCTTGCAATCCATGAACAAGGTATTTGTTTCCATTTGTTTGTGTCTTCCCTGATTTCTTTCTTCAGTGAAGACCTGTATGGAGAAAACTGTCATGGTAATTTGTTACAGCAGCAACATATTAAGAGCGAATGAAAAATTACCCTTTCTCTTACTGTTAAAGGAAAATATTTCTATTGAAAACTTAGAATAATATATTATGAGGTTATCCTACTAATGTGTTTAGGGAATATCATTTTCTTAATTCAGTCCCCACAGTGTACTTGCATTAACTTTTCATTGAATATGATTACAGAATCAAGATGGTGATACTATTTTTAAAGTAGATTGTTATATTATGGGAGAATGAACATGTAATACACAATAAATACTTTAAAAATTGTTTTTACTTCATGTGGTGATGTTGGGGTAAAATTTGTCCAAATTAATAAAATGTTAAAATTATACAACACTTTATAAGGACTGCAAATTTGTTACTTTCAATTAGTACAAGTAACTAAAATTACATTAATCTAGATGTAGTAGATGTTCTTACTTCTTTTTTAAAGAATATTTTATTGCTTATGCTATTATAGTTGTCTCATTTTTTTCTCCTCTTTATTCCCCCCATCCTGCATGCCACCTCCCACCAGCATTTGCTCCTCTGAGTTCATGTCCATGGGTTGTATATATAAGTTCTTTGGCTTCTACATTTTCTATACTATTCTTAACCTCCCCTGTCTATTTTATATCTACCATTTATGCTTCTTATTTCCTGTATATTTCCCACATCCTCTCCCCTCTCCTCCCTACCAGTAACCCTCCATGTGATCTCTATTTCTGTGAATCTGTTCCTATTTTAGTTGTTTGCTTAGTTTGTTTTTTAGGTTCAGTTGTTGATAGTTGTGAGTTTGCTCTCATTTTACTGTTTGTATTCTTTTAAATATATTTTATTGATTATGCTATTACAGTTGTCCCATTTTACCCCTTTATTCCCCTCCACCCTCCATGCCCCCTCCCACCCTTATTGCCTCCCCTACCCTGGGTCACACATATAAGTTCTTTGGCTTCTACATTTCCTATGCCATTCTTAACCTCTCCCTATTTTCTACTTACTATTTACCATGTACTAGTTATTCCCTGTACCTTCTTCCACATTCCTCATCTCCCCTTTCCCACTGATAAAACTCCATGTGATCTCCACTTCTGTGATTCTGTTCCTGTTCTAGTTGTTTGCTTCGGTTTTTTTTTTAGGTTGGTAGTTGATAGTTTTATGTTTGTTGTCATTTTACTGTGCATATTTTTGATCATCTTCTTTTTCTTAGATAAGTCCTTTTAACATTTCGTGTAATAAGGGCTTGATGATGATGAGCTCCTTTAATTTGACCTTATCTGGGAAGCACTTTATCTGCCTTTCCATTCTAAATGATAGCTTTGTTGGATAGAGTAATCTTAGATGTAGGTCCTTGCCTTTCATGACTTCGAATACTTTTTTCCAGCCCCTTCTTGCCTTCAAGGTTTCTTTTGAGAAATCAGCTGATAGTCTTATGAGAACTCCTTTGTAGGTAATGGTAGCCTTTTATTTTGCTGCTTTTAAGATTCTTTTTAAACGGGGTGATGTAATTATGATGTGCCTTGGTGTGTGCTTCCTTGGATCCAACTTCTTTGGGCCTCTCTGAGCTTCCTGTACTTCCTAGAAGTCTATATCCTTTGCCAGATTGGGGAAGTTTTTCCTTCATTATTTTTTCAAATAAGTTTTCAATGTCTTGGTCTTCCTCTTCTCTTTCTGGTACCCCTATGATTCAGATGTTGAAATGTTTAAAGTTATCCTGGAGGTTCCTAAGCCTCTCCTCATTCTGTTTTTTTAATTCTTGTTTCTTCATTCTATTCTTGTTGAATGTTTATTTATTTATTCCTTCTGCTCCAAATCATATATTTGATTTCCTTCCCTTCACTGTTGGTTCCCTGTATATTTTCCTTTATTTCACTTTGCATAGCCTTCACTTTTTCCTCTATTTTGTGACCATACTCAACCAATCCTGTGAACATCCTCATTACCAGTGTTTTGAGCTGTGCATCTGATAGGTTGACTGCCTCTTCATCACTTACTTCTATTTTTTGAGTTTTGATTTGTTCTTTCATCCGGGCCATATTTTTTTTTGTCTTGGAGAACTTGCTACATTATAAAGGGCAGAGCCTTATATGTATGCCAGGGTCGATAGTTGCTACATTGTGGCCTGTACGTGGGGGAGGGGTCAGAGAGGAAACAATGCCACTTGCTTGGCTTTAGGCCAGATTTCAGTCACTTCCCCCCACTACCCATGAGAAAATTGGACTCCTCTGGCACTGATTCCCAGGTGGCTGGGTTTGTGTACATTCTAGGACCCTGTGGGTCTCTCCAATAAACTCTCCTGTGAGGCTGGGAGTTTCTCCTGCCACTGCAACCCTCACAGGTTTTTTCAGTCAGAGGTTTTGAGGCTTTATTTCCCTCTGCTGGAACCTTGGGTTTCAGAGTCTGTCCGCAGCCCAGTTGTTCCTCCTGGTTTATCTGCATGCGAATGTGGGACTGCCCAGTCTGCCAGCTGCCACCTTGCTGGCTCCAGTCCATCAGCTTCCCCCTCACCTGCCTGGCCCTCCAGCTGCTACCTTGCCAGGCATCTTCTCTGTGTAGCTGCCCATCTCTGCCCCTCCTACCAGTCTGAATGAATGTTTCTTCTTTAACTCCTTGGTTGTCAGACTTCTATACAGTTCAATTTTCTGGCAGTTTTGGTTGTTTTTTGTTTTTTATATTTGTTGTTGTCCTTCTTTTGGTTGTGTGAGGAGGCAGAGTGTATCTAACCTATACCTCTATCTTGGCCGGAAGTCTGAGATTCCTACCGTTTGATGTTTGAAAAATATACCTGCTTATACCCTATACAGAAATTTGTGTTCAGAAAACACAAAAGGGGTTTGGAGTTAAGGCATCTGTGTTTCAAAAAAATCTTGTAAAAACTACTATATATATAGTTATGCAAATACACATTAAACTATGAGGTAGTTTCTCATCTTTGGGAGATTATATACTCTTACTTAGATTTAACAATTATTGCCATTTTGCTATATTCACTTTATGTGTTTAAAAATTTTTTTATGATGAAAAATTTCAGACATTAAAGTTTAGCACAGTAGACCTTTTGTCACATTGTTGAGTTTCAGCCATCACCAACTCATGCCAAGGTTGTTTTACCAATATTACCTCCCACTTTCCCCACCCCCACTGGTTTATTTAAAAGGAAATCTCAAATATATATATATCTATATAGATCTATATAGATATATATAGATATATATAGATATATTTAAACAGTTGTTTCAGTCTACATTGTAAAATGATAGAGGAATTTCTTTTTTTAACAGTATAACCACAATGAAAGCATCACACCTAATGAAACTAACAATTTTTAAATATGTTCACAAAGCCAGTTCAGATTATGTACAATCTGTATTTTTAATAAATTCCACAGATTTCCTGCTCTTGCATGGTTGAGAATTGCTGCTATTTTATAATGTGATATTGTGGAGGTACAAGGGAAGGTTTTGGAGACTATAGATCATAGGTGGCAAACACAAGGCCCAAGGGCCGAATCCATCCCTCCACCTCGTTTTATCCAGCTCAGCACCTTGTTTCTACCCAGTGGCAGTGCCAAACTCCTTGCCCCTAGTTAAGGAGTAGTTACATTTATACAGTCCTAAAATTACATTCGGCCCTTTGAAGGTAACTGTGAGGCTGATGTAGCCCCCAGTGAAAATGAGTTTGATGCCCCTGCTGTAGATGCTCAAGCTTAGTTTGTTCTTTGAAGTGTTTCACATGTATATATTGAATGTTTATTGACATTTACTTATTAAGTGCTTATCAGATATTACAGGGGGTTAGAGGACAGGCGAGAGGCATGATTTCTGATCTCCAGGAGATTGCAAGCTGGCACAAAGCAAGGAGAATTGACTGGGAAGAGAATACAGTTTGAGACTGGAGATGACCGTGGGTGTACTTCGGGTGGGGACCCCGAGGCAGAACATACATTTTTGCCAGAGGTGGATGAAGTGTGACGTCCTGGGTAGGTAAATTCAGCCTGTAGGATGAGTTCAACAGTCAGAGCCAGTCAGTGGGTTAGGAATCCAGGCTGTGAAGTGGCAGCGTGAAAAATTCCATTGGAGAGACTAGAATAGAGATATAGTGGGCATATGCATTACACATTTTAGGTGTATATCTACTGCCAAGCCAGGAAGGGATCTCGGAGAGGCCTGGAAGTGGGATCCTTGACTGGAAAGAAACTACTGCAGGTATACCTTCTGTCGATGAAGTATTTCTGACTTGCTGTTTGGTTGCTTCTGCTCTTTAGAGGGGACACAGAAGGAAGCTATGGTCAAGATCACGTCCTTTGTCTCTCCTCCTTCAGGCTCTACGCCTCTTTGTGCCAGGCTGCCTGTCTCGGGCAATACATTGTGCCTACGTGAGACGTGCGCTCTGGAAAAAGAAGAGACAGGGAAGGGACATCCAAGGAGCACTACTTCATTTACTGTGGCAGTTTCTGGACAAGCTCCTGGCTACTGAACCAAGGTCATAGGAGGTCACTGGAGAAACGGGATCAGAACCCAGAACCTCCAATTCAGGACCTCAAGGGACCTCAGTTTGTTCCTTTCTAAATATAACATTGAAGTAATTACTGATCCAATGTGCCACTAAGATGAATAATGAAAAGCTAATAATTGTTTTCCTTCTCTTTAAAAGAAACACACCACACTCAGACGCCCATTTACAGATATTTTCAGTTAAAATGTCACATAATATTTGTTATATCAGCAGGAGAATGGGAATTGAGTTGGCAGTGAAGCATTGCAGGACCAACTGTTACCTTGGAAACTGTAGTAAGCAATCATAATTACAATTAGCAAGACTTGCACAACGTATACATAAATATTCGCGTGTTAGAGATGAGTGTCACATTCACCAGCCAGTGGAGTAAACTGTGGGACTGTTTTCTTTCTCTTTAACATGCCCCTGTAGAGATTTAGGTTCTGTTAAAAGATATCACAGCATCTTGGAATTTAGGAGAATATATTTCCTTATGTGCTTGTTTTGGGGCCTATGACATAATGATATTTGACATATAGCAGATTACACAGAAGCTACAACTGACTCTAAGTAGAAGTTTGACCAGTCCTGAATGGACTTTTAAACAAAGGCTGATCTTGGAAGAAAATAAGGCAATTGTAAATAATAAATGGGGCGATAGCACAATTACAGGGTGCTCTAGGGAAAAATGCTGCAACACAGAAGGAATGATTAAAATGTGATTTAATCATTCCCTGTAACTTGACTCTAGTGTTCTTCTTTATTGCTGTGGAAGTGTCTTCTTTGATTCAGACTTCCCTGTCAAGTCACAAAACAAGTAGGAGGAAGAGCAAATGATAGAATTGTTTTCACTTGGACACACTAGCAGTGCCCTGTCCTCTGTGAATTCTTCCATGAACAAGGGAGAAAAAGCAGTTAAATCAGGAGTGTGTGTGAGTCTGTATTTCTGTGCACTTGTGGGAACAAAGCCTTGAAAGTAACTATGTCTTCATAACAAAACCATTGTTATTTTCAGGGCCAAAGAGCATGCCCCAAACTCCCTTCTCCTGTGCACAGTAGAGTTTTCTGTTCAGCTTGTCTGAGCATGTTGGCTGCCTGGGGCTTTCTGGATAAACACATGTTGTGAGTGGTTGCCATGATATGAGGGGCAACACGGGGAAGAAATGTTGACATGCTTCCTTTGAGAGCAGAGATCTGGACCTGAGTTTGAAAGAAGTCTGCTGAAATGAATAAAAGCAAGTGACCTTGGCATAAACACAAACATAACTGCAAGAATTCATACTTCAGGCAGCAACATTTGTATGGAGATTGGGGTGGAAGTGAGGACTGTGGGTGCCTGGCAAACCACCCTCATGTCAAATCCTGCATGTGGGCTTCCCACTGGAACCCTGTTCTCTTAGCAACCATGGTTAAGTCGTACCTCGTGTCCCCTCCAACCCATGACTTACGAACTCACGCGCCTGCTATCTGGATGATTCTGCTCTTTAGGACAGGTGGTGTCTGCTGGAACAAAAGGCAGTCACAGTGCTGTGCTGTTTCTTCCTGGGCTCCCCACTCCTCAGTCACTAAAGGCTGCCTGTCTCAGAGAACAAAAGATGACTGACCTCAAACGGGGTCCTGGCAGTCACAAGCATGTTACAGACCTGACAAGTGAAGAGTGTTAGATTCCCTGCATCACAAGTCAATGCAAAATAGGGAAAGAAACTTGTTTCAGCCAAAACAAAAATTTTCCACCTCAAGTAGAGTTGTTGATTGCTTATTTGAAGCCCAACACTGTGCTAGGCTCCTTAGAACAGACAAAAGAAGGATGTCAAGATGTATTCCTTTAAAAGAAGTTATGATCTAGTTAGGAAGAAGGGGTTAGGACACATAAACAATTGGTAAAGCAAATGGTACCTACTGACTGTTGTGAAAGTGTTGAACCTCATGGGATTCAACAAGGAGAGTGATAAGGGCTGAGACTGTTGGGGAAGACGGCAAGACAATGGCACTTGGGAATGGCCTTGTACATCGATGTAACTTGGAGAGGCTACAGTGTTTGTGTGTGTGGAGGGAGAGAGCAGGTGGCAGGTGAGAGGAAGACGGTTTGGGGAAAGAGCTAAGGGAGCTAGAGCAGAGCTAGTGACTGCCATCACTTGAACAATTTACTGGTCTATGTGAATGAGGCCCGAGATGGTTTCTCTGGGCTTTGACTGCTAACTCCCTTCTTCCTGTTGGAAAACCCTGCCCAGAGGATCTACCAGTTCCACTCTGAATTCAACTTTAGCAGTTTGAGCCTTCCAACAAATTTTTTGTCTTGATTTCCCTATTATTTCCTTTCTCCTTCCTCTTCCTTTCCTACACTCCCTTTATTAACATAAGAATATAGTGATTAACTATAGAGTCTATGACTATAATAATGTATAATCATAATCATGCCTTAAATAATGGCCACAAGGCAATATAAGATACTGAGTCATCTGGAAAAATAATAGCCTGCCAATGATTGAAGGTCTACTAGGTCCCTAGTACTTTACCACTTTAAAGCTTATATTTATTAAAGAAATACATGCACATGGCAAAAAGAAAAGTCACATAGGACTGGAGAGTTTATGATGAAAAGCAACATCTTCCAGCCCTCTTTTCTCCTCCTGTCCATTTTCCAGAAATGACCTCCAATGTTTAGGCCTTTGAATTCAAGTTTTCTAATAATTACCTCCATATCTCTCAATAATGTACTTCCATTTCTTGATTGTTTTTAACTTTAGGCAATATATGCTGACTATCGGCTAAGAAAGGCCAAGACTTCGCTGCCTTGTATTATACCCCACCTTCCTAACCCTACAGTATCTGATCTTTATGTCATTTTCTTTTGAGTTATTTTATTAGATAATGTTATGATATTAGGACTATATTTATATCTCTATTTCCTGTTATATCCTTATACATCATTATTCTATTCCTCTTTTGCCAACTTCCACTTTATCTCATCTATCCCTTAACTTTTACATTGTCAAGATTATTAACATTTACATCTGTCCTAAAACCATAATTAATTCTTAAGAGATTTTGCTATTCAAAACCAAAAAACATCATGGACATTATTATAACTGTGTGAATGTTGCTCGCTGCCAAGCCAAGTTGTAGGTTAGGATTGCATTTCCTTCTTTGTGAGCCCAGCGACATGTCCTCTGGGACACTTAAGATACGATGGTTGTAGCTTCAAGGTTAAAAGGTTTCTCTTCCCTTACATGGCAGCAATTGCTTAAAGGCATAGAATGCTTCATAATTGAACCATGAATTTCTCAAACATCTTTTGATTGTTGCTTTTGCTGCCCCTTTCCCCTGGAGTTTCTAATGGGTCAGTATTGCCCATTCATGTTTAAAAGAAAAGGACTAAGTGGCTAATGTGGGTTTCCCCTGCCCTATGGACCTAGGGTATAGGCCAGGGGTACCTCACTGGTACACTTAGCTCTGGGGTGGGCAGGCCAGGAGCCCCTCCTCAGGTCAGAGAAAGGCATGTATCTGGGCAAAAATATCCAACATAGAACCTTAGTTTCTTCCTATCGATGTTTATTCAGTTTCCTTAAAGAGGAGTCCTCCAGAATTTTTGTCAGGGATGAATGCTGGGCTACCTACAGCAAGAAGGGAAAAGTAAAGGGAGGTGGTGCTACCTAATACAACTGTTTTGTGTATAGATGTTTAAAGAGTCCTCTTTTTGGTCCAAAATCTCAGCCCTCTGTCTTACATGCCAGCTTCTAAGCTTGAAGCTTGCAGGGGCTATTCCAGGCAAATTAGTTTCTACCTCCTCTGCAGCCTCCTGAATCAGATGTTTTGGGTTTTGGTTCCATGTCTCTAATTCATCAGTCAGCATATTCCCATTCACTTTTCACCTTTCAAAAAGTTCTTGAAATGCCTTATGCATGAATAAGATGGATAAGATGGGGGTGGGTTGGAGAATGAATGGGTGTAAAACTCACTCTCCCTTTTGAGCAGGAAATGTCATACTTCTGTTCATGGCAGTATTTCTGTTCCCTTACCTCTAAAATATTTAAGTCTTTATATTAGTTTTCTATTGCTGCTGTAACAAATCACTCAAACATAGTGGCTTGAAACAATACACATTTATTCTCTGTTAGTTCTGGAGGCCAAAAGTCTAAAATGGGCTAACAGGGCTAAAATCAAGATATAAAAAATCAAGGGCTGTTGTTTTCTGGGGGCTCCTGGAGAAAATCTGTTCCCTGTCTCTCCTGGTTTCTGGCGACCGCCGACATGCTTTGGCTCGTGACTGCATTATTCCGACTTCCTGTTTCCATGATCTCATATCCTACTCCCTCTTGTGTAATTAAATCTCCCTTTGCCTTCCTTTTATAAGGGCACTTGTGATTACATTTTGGGCCTGCCTAGATTATCCAGCATAATATCTCTGTATAAAGATCCTTAATTTAATCTGCAAACTCTGTAACATCCTTTTTTGGTAAAGTCCTTTTTTTTATCCTCACCTGAAAACATTTTTTCGTTGCTTTGAGAGAGAGAGAAAGAGAGAAACATTGATTGGCTGCCTCCCATACATTCTCTGACCAGGGATGGAACCTACCACCTTGGTTATGTGCCCTGACTGGAAGTTGAATCCACAGGCTTCCAATGTACAAGACCAACCAACTGAGCCACACTGGCCAGGACAGCAAAGTCCTTTGTGCTGCACAGGGTACCATAGTTTCCAGGGGTAAGGACCTGGCTGTCTTTGGGGGCCTTTTCTGCCTACCAGTCTTCCTTGGTTTCTCCCTTTCTGTTACTACACACATCTAGTCAGTAACTGAGTTGCAGTAACTGAATTGCATGGATTGATTAGTCTGTTGGTTCTTAACTCTGAATGCACGTAGAAATTACCTGGAGAGCTTCAATGAACACCACAGTCCTGGCTTCATTTTAATGCTAGGAGAAGTAGTAGATGTTCCGGGAGTTAGATCTGGGTATTATGTTTTAAAATTTTTTTTATTTTGGTAAAATTTCAAACTGATAGAAAAGTTGTAAGAAAGGTACAAATAACACATATAGGCTTGGTTCACCAATTGTTTACATATTGCATCATTTTCTTTTTCATTCTTTATTTTTTCTGAATTATTTGATAGTAAGTTCTCCACCTATAAAAGTTATTCAGTATTAACTTCCTAAAAATAAGAATATCCTCATTCATAACCACAGTGTCATTACCAAAATCAGGAATTTAATATAGATACAATATAGTTTGCTTTTCCACCAGGTATATATGTGATTATATCAGGATTGAAAACCCTACTTTTTCCCCATTTACCCGGAATATCCTCACACGCTCCTTTATTTTCAGCCTTTCTGAATAGAGTGTTTCTTGAATAGAGCATATGGTTGGGTCTTGCTTTGTGAGCCAGATAGAGAATCTTTTAGCAAGTGAGTTAAACCTTCTGCACATTTATTAACAAAACTGATGTGTTTGGTCTCAACTATGCTGTGTTATTTTATGCTATTATTATTATGTTTCTGTTACATTTGCTTTTTCTCTACATAATTTGTTCTCTTTCCTTTAAAAATCATTTTTGTATCGCTTCTCAGCCTTTTGGCAAAGATCAAGTGTAGTATCTGTTCTCATCAGTTTAAAAATCATTTTTGTATTTAGATGATATAATTTTTTAGAGATTTGCTTTGTATTTATACTCTTAAAAGTGCCCTTAGTCACACCCACTGTGGTAGCTACTATAAAAAAAAGAACAAAAAATAGTAAGTGACAGTAAAGATATGGAGAAATTTTCACCCTTGTGCATTGTTGACAGGATTGTTAAATGGTGTAACCAGTACATAAAATAGTATGGGGCTTTCTAAAAAAATTGAAATTTGAATTTCCATATGATCCAACAATTCCACTTTTGGCATATGTCCAAAAGAATTTAAAGCAGGGTCTTGAAGAGATATTTGCATATCTATGTTCATGGCAGCACTATTCACAATAGCCAAGAGGCAGAAGCAACCCAAATGAATGGATAAACAAGGTGTGATACATCACACAATGGAATACTCTGCAACCTTAAAAAGGAATGACATTCTGACACATGCTACAGTATGGATGAATCTGAAAGACATTATGCTAAGTGAAACAAGCCAGTCACAAAAGGAAAAATACTATATGATTCCATTTATATGTGGTTTTTAAAGTCAAATTCATAGGTGTAGAAAGTAAAATCGTGGTTGAGGGCAAAGGGGAGTTGTCCAATGAGCATAGAATTTTAGTTCTGCGAGATGAAAAGTTCCCAGAGATCTGTTTCACAGCACTGAAATATACCTAATGCAATTCAACTGTTCACTTAAAAATGGTTATGATGGTAAATTTTGTATCTTTTCTTTACTATAATAAAAAATGGTCAGCTCCTTGCTTTTAATTTAACTTCTTTTTTTAATTGTAAGCTTTAAATAGTAATCTTTGATTTCTATCTATTGTGTATATAATAGTCAACGAGTTTATGCATTAATAGTTTAAAAAATATCTCTAGATGATGCTATTATGCAGCTAGAGCTGCAAATCTCTGTGCTGCTTTCTCATCCCTCAGTTCCCCTTCAGTCTTTCATTGCCATTTTATCCCAGCTTTCATCAGTCCTCATACGTTGTAAATGACCCTATCTGGCTTTCTCCAGACTGTCTAGTCAATCTTCTCTAAATATGATCCCCAGAGCATTCTTGAAAAAGTTTACTTGGTGTCACATTCTCTACTTTTAGAGTCATCAATGGCTTTAGTTTTCCCTTTTTCTGTTGCCTCAAACTAGAAAGGTAAATTGATTTGATTCCTGGCTGGGTCATTTACCAGATATGTGACCTTTGTTGAGTAATTTAAGGGGCACAGTTGTGGAATCCTAACAAGTGTTCAGTAAACATCCTTGCATTCTCCCTTCATTAAATTTTGGTTTTTCATTATTTCTGTCTGGTTACACACTCCCTCAACTCACCTTCCTGACCTCCCCCAGCATCTCTCACAACCATCTTGCAGTTTTAAAACCAGGCTTATCTTTAGGATCAAATTCAAGTACTACCTTTTGCCATAACATGTCATCCAAAAATGATCCTGCTTTTCTCTGAGCACCCATAGAACTCTTTCTAAGATGTGGAACCTTTTAGTGACTATTTATTTACTTATGTCCTTTTTTTTTTTTTTTTTACTAAAGTATAAATAAAGCTAATTAAATGGAAACAAAAACCCAAGGACAGGTGAAGGAGAAAGGAGATGGAGCACTCCCTATCAGATAATTGAGAAATTACATAATTGGCTTTGAAAACATATAGCCTTGCTTGAACATTTGCTGTCCCATAACACCCATGCCTCTCATACTACCTGGCAAGTTACACATTGTACAAACCTATTATACTGAAAGTCATGGAGTTCAGGGTTTGGGTGTTAAGCATCTCTGTATTTAATACAAAATTGTTGGAAAGCAGTTAGTATTTCTTGTGTAATGTATCTAATAGCTGACACTTGTTGAATGCTTATTATCTACTGTCCTGAGTGCTTTGCATTAAGTCCTCTCAGTAACCATACGAGCTAGATCCCATTGTTAGCTTCATTTCACTACCACTAGCCTCTGAAATGGAGGTTCAGGGGAGTGCAGCAGCTTGTCCAAGATTGTGCAGCAGGTATGTGGCAGAGGCTGAGCTGGGATAAAAATCCGAACAGTCTGTCTTCAGAATTCACACTACCCTTCCTGCTCCTGCTCATCATCGATGGACTAAAAAATACGATCATTTAATGATATGCCTGAAAGTTATAATTGTTCATATTTTGTTCCCAGATGTAGACCATACTGATATTTTCTGTTTCTTTGAATTTCTAAGCCAGTGAACGTCTGCAATCCCCTCAATGTGACCAGGTGGACTGGAGTGCCCTGTGGGTCAGCGCCTCTGCATTTTAATGCTGACCCTGCCATCTACTTGATGTGTGGCCTTGAACAAGTCACTTAACCTTTCTTGTTTCTCATCTCAGACTCCTATCACTGGGCATTTACATAGGATTGGTTGCCATAGTAATAGAAAATAATACTGACCTATCTTTCAGGAGTGAGTGCCATGGGGATTGACTAATTTACAGCTGTGAAGAGCTTTCAACATATGAACTGCTAAACAGCAGTGAGATCATAAAGAGAATTTAAAACACCATCAGTTTGTGGAGCATGCCCATTTGATGCCTATCATTATATGTTTAACTATTAGCATTACTGCTCATAATAAACTTTTATGAGGTACTTTAGGTGGTTGAAGTGTTTTTATGAGAGCTAATTAGTTGTTCCAACCGACTCTGTGAGGTAGGTCAGTATTTTTATCACCCCTCTTTTAGAAATTACATTAAATTGGTGCATGCATCATTTAAAAAGTCTTAAACTTTCAGATACAGTATTTGGAAGTACTGTGATTACAGAAAATTCTCATGTGGCTATCACACCTAACACAAAGTCTCCAGTGGTAGGGCAAGGAATGGGAAAGTGGGTTCTGTCTGTGGCTCCCAGCATTATAACATTGGCAGGTCTTTCTATTTTTAATTGTACTGATGTCTAACCGTTAACTATGCAGCAGTTCTCATGCTACGTTCTTCTGCGTATCACTAAAGGTGCATTTAAGAAAATCAAGGCCATTCTGGATATTTCCAATGCAAGAAATTGGTTAAGTATATTTTCAATGGGTTATAAGAGCAAACGGGAGAGTAAGCACTGGGAGAGCAATTAAAAGGAAAAGGTCATTCCCAGAGCAAAAGGGAGAAGATCAAGTTAGCAGAGTCCTGCAGCTCCACTTGCTGCTGGGTTGGAACCACAGAGAGAAGGTGCATGGCAGGAGCTAGAATCAAAAGGAAGGCAGTTACTTCCAGAGATGCTGCCAAAGCAGGAAAGGAGAATAGCCTCTCTCCTCTGCTCCCTGCCTCTGAGCTCGCACCAGTCATGTAGCCTGGAACATGTGGGTTGTAGGTTGCTAGTTCTAGCTTCACACAACTAAATGGAGAAGGGTAGATGCAAGGCTGAGAAGTAACTGGCTGGTCTTGTTAAGTTCACTAACAAGAGTGAAGTTAACACTGGAGCTTAAAGATTCAGAAGCTTGTTCCAAGGCCTTTATACCAGCAAGTGGTGGACCTGCTATTCAAGCTCAGGTTTGCCAACTCCAAGCATAGTGTGTGTTCCCAATACCACACTTTCTCTTTCTGTCTTAGTGGGCTACCTTCCCAGCGGGGCTCCAGCGGCAGATGGTAAGAATGCTTACTTTGATGTGTATTCAAGGGTAGGATGAGGATTAAATTAAATCCTATACATAAAAGCACTTGGTTGTCACTGATGCAAGCCACAAATGCAAGCTAGTATTGTCATTTGCAAATAATTTTTTCAAAAATGTTTTGTAAACATCTCTTAAATCCAAGATTAAGATGAGAGTTCTCTTCCCTTAGAATGTAGTTGGAGTGCTTTATATTTAGGCTGTGGCTGAGAATCGAGTGTGCAGGGGGACCATCTTTAAGTTCACAGTTGCTGCTGTTGTTTGAGTCAAACGGAGTTTATAGCGCAGAGTAAAGAAGCGCTCACAGCTTCTGTTTTGTCCTGACAGGCTCTTAAAAATGTTTCCTTGTTTCAATTATACAGCCCTTATTTCACAATAGATACTGTTTTTATTAGTAGTAGTATCCCCATTGTATAGAAAGGGAACTGCTGAGATATCACACATGGTCATTAAGTGGTTGTTTAGGAACAAATGGTGGGTATCCAGTGTCCTGACTTCCACTCTGTCAGTGGGCATGGTGCTGTATCAGAAGGAATGTTCTTGGCTGGGTAAACTGAGGCCAGTCATTTTCCTCTCTGAACCTCAGTTCCTTCATTAGTAGAAAGTGAATGCTTGTCCTGCCTATTTACCATGCGAGTTTGAGGATCCATTGTGGTAACATGTGTTTAAATGTTTGGTAAAATTTACAGTGCTGAACTAAGGTCAAGGACTACTGCCAAGTTGTCTTGCTGCCTTCTGGACTGTATAAAAATATGTCTTCTGCAAACATTGAAACAGCATTATGAAGAAATAAGACTATAGCATCCTATCATCTGTCATTTCCCAATGTCATGAACTGTACTTATTGTTTATGCCCACCCTTCCCCATCAGAGACAATGAAATCACTCTTACGGCCAGTTGTTTTCTTCCCAAGTAATAGCCTTATCATTTGTATTGCTCTGAGGAAGGCTATGTTGAAATCACTCTCCTGAACCTCTGCTTTTCATCAATCTCTTTTTGGCTGCAGAACCCCACAGAGGCAGACAACATCCAAATTGCTTTCAATCCAGTAACTCACCCCAGACAATAAAAGCAATGCCAGCAAGTCTAAACCCCAAACTCTGGATGTTAAGCAAATCATGTATTGGAAAGTGTGCAACAATTTGTGAGGATCTTTGTACCACCTTTGATCTGTTTTTCTAAGATGCCATCCACGGTATTCATCTGTGGGAGTTGTTGTTTGTTTGTTTGTTTGTTTGTTTATTTACTTGGAAATGATCCGACTATTCTCCCCTCTGTAGGCTCCGGTATCTTCCCTTTAACTGAGCTGAGTTGGCAGGGACTCAAGCTCTGCTACTTCTCCCTTCCCACATGGCCCCAGTGCATGAGGCCACTCAGAGTCAGAAGCACATTTTTAAATGAGATCTAGGGTGGAGTCTCTCTCCTCTGAACAGAACCCAGAGTCCAGATTCCATTCTACTGCCCAGGCTGTTACCCTGCAGCCCAGCAGCTGATCTTCATACAGTTCCTTCTCTATAGTGGTCCTAATGTGGCCAGAAGAGGGACCCATAGAGCCACGTGGGTCCCAAATTCCTGGGCATTCCCTTTCATGTCAGTGAACATTAAGTAGGCATGTTCTTTTATGCAACACTTATGGAGTATGCATCTGTATCCATCCAAGCAGGGTGATGAACAATAACAGTCCCATTAAGTCCTACCCTCGATAATTTTTGGACTGGGAAGGAGCTACTGGAGAAACCAGTTTGACTTCAACTTCTCAGATACTTTAAAAACAATTTGTGGATGAACAATACAAGCTTCCAAAATTAGTGTGCTTACCAAAAGGCAACTATACCCAAAGGAAACATTTCTGTTTGAATTTCATTGATTTAAAATTAGCGTTCCCTTTCTTATGATGACTCCATCATTGTTTACTGGGAAAACATCTGTAGCAAAACACATACTGCGTGTGTACCTGGGCATTGATATTCTCACTGGCAAATACTCTCTACTAGAGTGCCTAGATACATATTTGCCTCAGGGACCTGAACCGCTCTGAAGGAACCATTCTGGTCTCCAAAGGACATGCTATCTTTACTTGACAAGAACAACGCTAATGCTTAAAATCATCTTTCAAAATAGTCCTAAAGTTATTCCTTGGTATGCCAAACTACTTAACTAGGAGAAAAGAGCAGAAGATATTATGTTAAGAATTATTTGCTCCTTTTTCCCCCCTTGGTTTTTGGAGGGACAGAGAATAAGGGAAATTGGGTGACTGGTTGCCTAGCAAGAAATGTTTGTCTAGAAAAATATTTTTGTTGTTTTTGGAAACCCTTTGTTGCTTCTTCCACTGAAAGAAGGAGAAGATTCTTCAGGGAATTCATAGCATGCAGAGGAATCTAAGAAATGGGTGATGGATTCATACGATCATTTTAGATAAAAGTTCCAATTTACCTTATGGTCCCTGTTGCTGTGTTTGAACACAAACATATCTGTCTGCCTCTGTGTGTGTGTGGGCACATATATATGTATCTACACACACACATATATTTCTTTTTATAAATGTGATGCTTCTTCATTGTGGAAATAACAGTAAACAGGAAGGAGAAAATAGTATGTCTTGGTTTGACGACCCCAAAATAATTTTCAAATGTGTTTTCTATTATGTCTACAACCTACAATGTAATATTTTAGTAAAAAGGGACCATATGTATTTCTAATTTACTTATTGTATTAAATGTATATTTCCATGCCCCATGCTGTACATATTTATATTAATAGTTTTACAGAGTTTTATTACTTAGAGTACTTCCATTTTTCCTCTAAATTTTACTGTCACGTTAAATATTACAGAAGCTACAGTTTGGTGTTTTGCTATACTAAGTGAAACGAAGCAAAGTGCATAGGAAACCAATAGCAATGGGAAGGAAACTGGGACTCAAATCAATGGAGTGGACAAGAAAGAAGAAAGAAACAACAAAACAGAAAAGAATGAAGAAACAAGAATTCAAAAAAAACGAGGAGAGGCTTAGGAACCTCCAGGACATCTTTAAATGTTCCAGAAGGGGAAGAGGAAGAGCAATAAATGGAAAACTTATTTGAACAAATAGTAAAGGAGAACTTCCCCTATCTGGCAAAGAAAATAGACTTCCAGGAAGTTCAGGAAGCTCAGAGAGTCCCAAAGAAGGTGGACCCAAGGAGGAACACACCAAGGCACGTCAGAATTACATTACCCAAGATTAAAATGAAGGAGAGAATCCTAGAAGCAGCAAAAGATGAGGGGACAGTCACCTATAAAGGAGTTCCCATGAGACTCTCAGCTGATTTCTCAAAAGAGACCTTATAGGCAAGAAGAGGCTGGAAAGAAGTATCCTAAGTCATGAAAGGTAAGGACCTACATCCAAGATTGCTCTATCCAGCAAAGCTTTCATTCAGAATGGAAGGACAGATAAAGTGCTGCTCAGATAAGGTCAAGTTAAAAGAGTTCAGCATCACCAAGCCCTTATTATATGAAATGATAAAGGGAATTATTTAAGAAAAAGAAGATTAAAAAAATGAACAGTGAAAGGACAGCAAACTCACAGTTAGTAACAACCACACCTAAAACAAAAGCAAATTAAGCAAATAACTAGAACAGGAAAAGAACTACAGAAATGGAGATCACATACAGGGTTAGCAACAGGGGAGTGTGATGGGCAGAGAGGGGGGAAAAGGTACTGAGAATAAGTAGCATAGATGGTAGGTAGAAAATAGACAGGGGAGGGTAAGAATAGTATGGGAAATGTAGAAGCTAAAGAACTTATGACACATGGACATGAACTAAAGGGGGGGAAATGTGGGTGGGAGGGGATGTGCAGGGTGGAGGGGAATAAAGGGGGGGAATGGGACAACTGTAATAGCATAATCAATAAAATATATTTTTTTTTAAAAAAGAAGAGACACAGGAGAATGTGTGTGCTCTCTCCATGAGCACATAGAAGGCAGCCATCTGCAAGCCAGGACAAATTCTCACTAGACGTCAGCTCTGCTGGCACCTTGATCTTGAATCTTAGACTTCCAGCCTCCAGAACTGTGAAAAAACTAAACTTCCTTTGTTTAAGCCTCTCAGCCTAAGATATTTTGTTAGAGCTTCTGACTAATAAAGTGCCTTTATAGATTCTTGGCAAAACCCAGCCATTCAGGATGGCCAGAGGCTACACTGGGAGATCTTTGAAAAGCACACACACACAAAATAGAGTGGAAATGCTGACTTGGGGACACTGAGATCATGTAGAGGAAATGGAGCTCTGAGCCAGTGGGTCTGCTGTTAAGTCGGGTACAAGGGGAAGTGCAGCCTGCCATGCGGGGAGAGCCACACAGGTACTTCTTTTTATCTATTTTAATAGAGGTAAACGGGCCCCTGCCTGTACAGCTGCCAAACTGAGGGAATTTTAACTTTGTGCATTGAGGAATACCCAAGGCCACATCTTCCCCTCTCCCGGTGGTGGAGGTGGGGCTGTGGGACAGGGCCCATTTTAGCGTAGATCTAGGCAGAATTTGGTACCTACTTCTTCTTTGGTTTCTTAGAACAGCTCTTGTATTTGTTACATATGGTTTTATTTGGAGAAAGGTCTGTTATAGACTGAAAGGTTGTGTTTCCCCCAGACTCATAGGGAGGATATGAAGAGAAGATGTCAGTCTGCAACACAGAAGAGGGCCCTCAGCAGAACTTGACTGTGCTGGCACCTGATCTTGAACTTCTAATTCCCAGAACTGTGAGCAGTAAATGTCTGTTCATAAGCCACTCAGTTATGGTACTTTGTTATAGAAGTCCAAAATTACTGAGACAACATCCTTTATCTGAAAAGATTTGAAAATCTTAGGGTAGGATATTAACTCCCTTCTAATTGTTATTCTGTGATCTCTTAAAATTGTTTCATTACTTTAATGGGACTTTGCATATTTTATAACACTCTTTAGTATATATATAGAGAGTATGTATATACACTTTCATCTATTCTACACAATCACACCTTTATATAGTGAGGACACATGTCAACACCCTCATTTCATATACTTGGAAATGTGAACTGACTTCACCAGGTCATATAAGCAAATTGAACTGAAGTTTAAACTCAGGTCTTCTAACTTCAAGCTTCACCATTTTCTCACTACTCCAGGGAGAGAAAGTTAAAAGCTACATTCTTGGAAGCCATAAGGAAAATAATATAAAGGATAATAATCACAATAATTTAAAAATATAGTAGGTTACAAGTTTTATTTTTTAAGATAATTCTATATTGTTATTTTTCTATTTACTTTTTATCCCTGTTTATCTTAATAAGAGTTAAGTTTTGGGGGGAACATAAGGTCTAAAATGACCATTACTATGAATCTAGTGAGTTTGACTAGAAAGCCGTCATTTTAGGAACTGCCAGTAAACACAGAACTCTCTCATCAGTGTAAAGTACTGTATTTTGCCAAGTATAATGTGCACTTTTTGTCCAAATTTTTGAGGGAAAATTAAGGATGTGCATTATATATGGATAGTATTAATTCTGTATCTATATAAATGTTTTCAATTCTTTTATTTATGCTTATGTATTAAAAGTGTAGCTCTAGAAAGAAATGATATCAGTATGTAAAATAATATGCTGGAAAACATTAATCAGTTTTGCTTCTAAATATAAATAAATAAATAATGGAATTAAAAATTTAAATGTAAATTTTTTTTCTGAATGTTTGGGCCAAAACCATGGATGAGCATTATATATGGGAGCACGTTATACATAGCAAAAAATGTCATAATAACAAACACAGAATCTAAGGGAAAGGTTTCCTGATCTTAGAATTTACAAACTTACACTTAGGAACTGGCAAACATCGTCTCCCTCAAATGCACGTCACCTGCCTTTTGTCCAGACTCTGTGTCCTTTTCCTATCCAGTAACAAATGCTTTCCTCCCTTTGGTCCCATCGTTTTTTTTTCTTCTGTCCTGCAGTACTGTTTATGGACTCCAACCTGTTAGCCTTCTCTGGTGGTTAAACAAATCATGCTCAGTGGCCTGTAAAAGTAAACTGTGGCTACTCCAGCATCACTTTGGACAATCTCCTAGGACCCTCCTTGATTTAGTCCAAACTGGCTTCTTTTCTACTCTGGGCTCTACCTGGCTCCTCTCTACCTTACCAGCTGCCTTCGGATTTGGCTTTTGGCCCTGGCTTCGCTGGCTCTGACTGTTGCTACTTCTTTAGGTCTTGGCTCAGTCTACCTCTCTGACTCTTCGTGTTCCAGGGAGCTCAGAGACAGAAACCTATTCCTGGATTCTGCCCCTGGAGACAACCCTCCAGCATGGACTCATTGCCAGGCCCCTTGGCACCCTACAAGGGCTGGGAGGAAAGTGGATGGTAGCAATGTAAGCGGGGAGGATATGGGTGTGTTTCTCAACATTGTTCTCATACTTTTAATAATAACCTTATATTAACAAAAACAAACATAATAAAACTAATAGCTGATGTGCTTTGAATCCACATTATATGCTAAGTGTATATTTTCTAAATACTTACATGGATAATCTCCTGTTGTGTTTTTCTTGCTCTATTTACTCTACTGTATATTGCCTAGGGCTGGGAGTTGTGTCTTAGGTTGACACTGTAATCTAATCGAGCTAATAGTCTTGTGTGGCTTTTAGTTAGCCCGTCACATTATCATATGCAGTAGCACTTCTCTGATTGATTGAGAAGTTAAAAGAGAGAGGAAAAATATTGAGCATAAATGTAAGCTCCTTGACATAGGTCTTGCTGTTTCCATCATCTTTTATTTCATGAAATATAAATTTTGCATTTTGTCAGAAGATCCACCTTACTGCACTGATTTAAACAGACTCATTCCCTATTTCTACCCACATGAATTAACTGGGAAAGTTTTCATAGTTCTCCACCATTGTCTTCCTATTTGGATTCCAGTCTGTTACTGCTCAAAAAATACCTATCTTTGACCCCAAGCCTCACATTCTATTGGTTGCTGCCTGAAAGTGGCTCTTATGTATTGCTTACCTATTTTTGGATAAAAGATAACTGTGGTTAAGGGGCCCTAGTATTGCATAGCTGCAAGAATGGCTGTTCTTTTATTTAATTTCTGTTGAACCACGAGGCAGCCTGTTAAAAACACAGTAGTCCCTGCCTCTGAATGTGACCTTCTCTACCCTTATCTTTTGTTTTTCCTCTTTCTCTCACCTTTTCAACATGTTCCATCCTCTATCCTGACTATAAGGAACTCAAAAAGAACCAGAGACAAGCTCTGATTTAATGTTTCTCTGGAACACTGGGAGGGAGCCTGATGTGTGTCCCAGAGATGAACATAATTTTCCCCTTTCATAGATTTGGAAGAAAGAGTGATCAAAAAAGGCACACCTCCATTCAACCGAGACAGTAATAGCCTGGAGCCAAATATATATTCTGGTTTTATAAATGCACAAACCCACAAAGCTGAATGAAAAGAAACTTGGAAGAAGAAGATGATCAAATTGCTTTAGGGTCCCTGCTTGATTAATTTTAGGTACCGAGTACACATGCCACTTGTATGACTGATTTCATGGTTTCTCTTTATGGCATTGTTAATGATCATAATTATAATAACTTACATGGGTACAGTGTTTTATAGTTTTTACAGCATTTTTGTATCCATTATCTTACTAGGTCTTCACAACAAACTTGGGAAGATATACTTGCTATAGAATGATCTTTTCCCCAAGAAAGCCATCTTCTTTTAGCAGGAATCTTCTAGAAGGGATATGTACAGAGTGTTGAGGGAAGGAGGAGATACTGAGCCAGCAAAGTCAGCTGATTCCATAGGGGCCGGGCAGACGTAACCCTGCCCCTCCATTGTCTGGGTGGGAGTAACCAGCCTTAATTCCACTTAGGAAAGCATCACTTTAGTCCCATTGAATCACTTTGCTGAACAAAATGTTACATCCAACAACCAGTCTTGGATTTGCCACATTTCTGACCCAGTGGGTATCAGTGGGAGCTCCCTTATCTCACCAGAAACATCATTCTCCACCTAGTTTTTAGTATTAATTGTAAGTACTTCCTTAGCAACTGCTTCAGTTCTGGAAGGCTTTAACTCTCGAAGAATTTATAGTTCAGTTCTTCCAGGGTGCTGTAGATAAGGCTGATGATGACGGGAGCCACGCCAATGTTGTCCCTTCTTGTACCTGGCTGTAACAGAGTCGCAGTCTCTTTGTGACGTGTACTTATTAGCCCTTATTAGCCCCAACTCTTCTTACTTCCCACCTCTCCTCTGTGTACGGCAGTGCCTTTCCCTCTTATCCAGCCCTCTGACACAGACAAAATAACAGCCGCTGTTTCTTATTTACAGATGAGAAAATTGTGCTAGGAGATTACATCATTTGTTCATATTGTCAGTTCGGTGGAGCAGTCCTCATATCCTCTAGCTCCTCAATTAGCTACATTTTCACTACATAGTAAAATACAATTTGGTGCCACTGCTTCCCTTCCCCTTCTTAAAAAGTTTCCATAAGTGGGAAAAATTCCAATACATTTTTTCCTAAAAATTGCTCATTATTTTGCCATTTCGCAAAACCACTTCAGCTGCACTTTATGGCCCTTAAGAGTCAATGTGAAGATGTGTTTATTATTAGACTTTCTTCCTGGTCTATAACCCTCTTTTATAAGAGCTGTCACCCCACACATAGGGGTGAATATCATAGCTATGCTCATAGCGCACATCTTTCCTTCTTTTTGTGGCTGCTTAGAAAACTGGTGAACCTAAGCAGGATGGATCAAATTCTTTCCTGGAAATTTGGAATTGGAATAAATGGATATTAGTTATTCAGTTTTATGGGTCATTTGAACTGAGGACAATTAAACTCTGGGGCTGTGACCCCATGTTTGGACATGTAAACGCGAAGCAGAGATTAGAGACAGAAGGAAAGAGCTGGGACCAAGCGGAGAGGAGAGGCCGCGTGGTGCAGGAGGGATGGAGTTGCAGGGGCAGCAAGAGCTATTGCTTGGTTTCTTGACTGGTTTTTAGTTCCCAGCTCCAGACACACAAGCAGCCCAACCTTCATTGTAATCCCTGCCCTCTGGTCTTCTGAGGCACTCCAGAATTCTTTCCAACACATTCTTCTTTTGGGTCAAGTTAATGAGGATTTCTAACACTTGCCATCCAAAGAGCTTTAACTTGGGTGTTTTGAAAATTATTTGCTGGAACATTTGCTCCAAGCTTTTCTGTCATTGGCTAGGTATAGAAAACATCCTGCTCCAACCACTGCCATGGCTGCGCACACAATGAGGTGCACACATGTCCACCAGAGACCATGTCCCCAGGTGGCCTCTGCCCAGCAGTGTGACCAGGAAACAGCATTTCCCAGCTCTGCTTGCCTCTCACCTTTCTGTTCATCCTGAAGCTCCCAGCGAGGAATGCAGCTTCCAGCCTGATCCTTGCATAATTTTCCCTCATTGACACCATCCTCATACCTCTCTGCGCTGCTGCCTGCTCCTTTCCTTTTGCTTTTGCAGCCGCCCTGTCACTCATTGTTTGCTAATGACTAGTTGGCAGGCAGGGAGAAGAGAAGCGCCAGCCTGCTTGGCCTTCAGACTGGAAAGAAGCATGTTTTCTAAAGAATGAAAACATTATTTAGTAAGAAGCACGTTCCAGCACTGAATATTTCTTTTTCAAAGTCCTGCTGGGCTCCTTCTGTCTCCCAGTATCTGCTTTCCTTTGTCATTTCCTCCCACCTCCTTCCCAGATGGAGACTGGCAGGGCCAGCTTATATGGGGACGGGGCTCCTTAAAGGCAAATGTGGGGTCTAGAGGAGACTCTAATGCAAAATAAGTCTCCAGAACCCATGGAGTGGACTTAACCTTGTCTTGGATTTCATATATGTGCAGAGAAGGACAGGACTCTTGACACCATTTCTCTCATTACCTTTTGGCTCACTTGGGGAATGAATGGTCCACCCACCTATCTTCCCTCCAGAGCTCCTAAAAGACAGGCAGCTGAGACCAGCCCTCCAAAGCCAGACCTTACCCTGTCCCTGGGTGTGAATAATGTTGCCAACTTCGACAACAGGGCTGGCTATTTGCTTACTAATCACTATACACGGAGCTATCTTCTAAGACTTGGTCAAAACGCCTCTCAGGTTTGCAGAGTGCTCCGAGGCTTCTCAGCCAGAAGAGGGCGTTGCGTCCTAGGTTTTACTTTTTCCTATTAAACCAAGTGGAAGCCCTGGTAGATAGAGCAAATGACTTTTAGAGCCACACTGTTCTCTATGCATAAACAACCACACAACCACCAAAAGTTCATCTGTTGAAGAGAAATAGTCAAAATAAATATTAGTAAATGCAAACCAGGCAGCTAGTGTAGAACACTGCTCTGGGTAGTAAGGCACAATGGCTTCCAGTGACCATATTTTTTATGGTGCTTGCTCAGGTTAGAAATGAAGTGACAAAAATGCAGCAAGTGCTTCTTGCTAGTGAGGAGCAGTAGGTAATATACTTGTTTGTATTATGGGATTGCAGTTCTACTAGAAGGAACACTTGACATTTTGATGAGTGCCTCCAGGGAGAAAAGGTACTAACTTCAGGACTTAGTTTTAATTATACTAAGGAGATTACATTATTCAAAAGCATCCCACTGGTAAGGTGCAACATTTCCTGAAACAGTTTAGTGGAAAATGCCACATTAATCAGTTCAATATTTCACTCAGAAGGCTTAATGATGGGAGAAGTTTAAAGTACCGTAGCACAATAATGCAGAAGGGGAGGGGAAAAAGGGAGATTCACTTAGAGGAAAAGGCTGAAATAGTTGTTAGTCCTGGTGCCTTTCCCATTAAAAGTTGGCTGTACTAGAAACCCAGCAGAGATCAACGTGTAGGACCCCGCCGTTCCTAAAATACAAGGACCTGGAAAAGGCAACAAACACATGTGAGAAAGTATGTCGAACACATACTAAGCATGTGAGAAAAGCATGTGAGAAAGAACACATACTTTAGCATGTGAGAAAGAACACATGCTAAAGCATGTTTTCTGCCCCAACCTACCTCTGCTCCGCGTTAACTGGTCAACTGGTCAACTGGTTAACTGGTCAACTCTGGTCAGGTTGAGAATGAATAGCTAAGACTCTCTCCCCATTCAGACAGACACCAACATGTCTCAGACAGGTTGGTACTTCAGCTGGGATGGGATCCTACCTGAAAGGTGGCCTAAGCACACACACATGTGTACATGTGCACACACACGGGCCCACTGAGATCCTTTAAAACTGAGGGATGAACGATGAAGGTTGGAAGTTCAATTCAGACCTTAATGTTTGTAAACATGCAAACCAGGGTATGGTTGCTCAAATTAGAGGAATAATTAAAAATGACTCAAGATCCATTGTTTTCATGAGCAGAAGTCCAGCAAACAAGTGGAGGAGCCCTCAGGGTCTCTGGGTTGGCCCAGTGAGGGGCACCTGTTAAGGGGCAGAAACAATCACTGACCATGGATGTTTCTTAACATTTTTGGGGTGTAATTGTTAGTTTAATTTCTGTTTAGGGCTCAACACAAAGAAGCCAAAGTATGTTGGAATAAAAAGGAAAATCAATATGGAAAGAGCATAGCTAACTTATCTAGAATGTATACCATGTGACATTTCTCTGCTCTATTTTCTTTTCTCTGTTTCTTAGTAAGTGCTATGGCAGACCTTCACATTTGCACAGTGACTCCCTTCAGCTTTGTAAATCAGAGTCACCTTTGCTTTTTCCTTTAAATCTTTCTGCTTCTGTGTGATATTTTTCTTCTTCCTACAAGTCACCTTGTTTCTTTCCCAGAAGCAGTTGCCTGTGTAACTGTGCTCTGTGTATTTCCTTTCACATGTATTCTCCATTGAAGGAATCTAACTTCAGCGAGCTCTGCAATACTAGCTCACTTTCCCTAATTCAGGACCTCCTCGGCTTTTGTGATAGCATTATTCCATCCTTGTCCTATTCTTGTTTGGCTTCCAACATTTTATCAATGTGATATAATATATATTTATTGAAAAAATTGTAGTGAATCTGAACTTTATTTTAAGATGTGCACTATATTCCATGAGATTTTAAACAACCTTTCAAGGAAACAGTGAATATAATTTCACTGCTGAAATTAATATTGATGCTATGGTGCCAAGGTTGATACACAGCATGCACGCTTGAAGAAGATACAAGCAGAAGTATTTGGTCTCCTAGTAAAGAGGCTTCTGTCATTTTCTTAATGGTGTTGGAAAGTCACAGTTGGATGTTTCTATTTTCGTGTTGCTTTGTTTACTGTCTCACAAAATCTTTTGTTTGGTTTGGGGCTAATTCTTCTAATTAGATTGAATGCAGAGTGTTTGATTAGCTTGTTTTGGGCTCCTCATTTATTTCTTCTCTGAAGCCCTGCGGCCTGGTCAGACCAGGAGTAGGGATGCCAAGATCCATGGGGTTATCATCTCTTTTCCTGTCCTGATGACTGTCTTCCCAGTGCTGTTCATGCTTCAAAATGTGGTTGGCTCAGTCTGCAAATTTTTACCCAATGAATTTTCTATGCCTCATAACCTTACCGTATTCTTAACAAAAGGTTGGAAAAGTATGGAATGCTGTTTTTATAACAAACTTAGAAAAGGAATCTAAATGCTAAATCACCGAGGAATTATTGGATATGATGCATTAGGCTGTAGTCTAACTTTAAATATGAAGTGCTCATTAACTGTTAGGAAAAAAACACAATTGCATTTCATGCACTGGCATAAAATACCCCTTGTTGGCTTAAAACAGCTGATTTTTCATTTGACACAAATATTCTAGTGTGAGAAAAAGATAGAGGACACCTCACTCCTGCTCTTTGCAGAGCAGGGCCTGCGTTTGAATTCTGTAACTGTCCCTTTTAAGTTCCTGTTTAACAATCACCTTTTACGACTTTATGAATCATTGCTGGCTCGTGACAAGGACTGGAGCTGGCTGCTGGCCTGACCTCCTCCCATGCTGATAATCTCTCCCCTTATTATTTTTTCATCTCTTATGATGTGATTTTACTACCACCATCATAATTATCATTTGCTAAGGCTTGTTATCTGTCTCTTATTGGGCAGTGCCCATCTATTTTTTAAAAATTGAAGCTCAGAGAGCCCTGGACTTCGAAAGAACTTTTCTATGGCTTTGTGCTTCAAAAGCTTTTATTTGACTCACACTATCTATATGCATTAACCTTTTCTGAATGTATCTATCCTTTTTTTCTTCAACAGGTCAGCTTATTCCATTGTTTGGTTTCTTTAGAATCGTACGCCTGCCCATCACATTACTCTTATCTTGGTCACAAACAGCTGTTTATTGCATGATGTTTAAATTGAGAAAAAAATATTTGAAGTTGCATTTAGTTTTGCAAATTCAATCCACTTAAAATTCAGAAAATTTAATATTCTTTTGCCATTTAGTATTCTTTTATTATTGCAGTGTTGCTGAATAATTGCATTACTTTTTTTGCTAAAATTTCAGAAATTAAAAATCAACAGGACTGTAGTTGTTGTTCTTAATCTTACCATATTTCAGAATCACCTGGAAACATTTTTAAACTCAGTTGCCCAAGTCACACCTCCAGAGATTTTGATCCAAATTGTTCTGGGGCTTAAACAACCCTTCGGAATAATGGCAAGAACCACTGCAGGGAAATCAGGCAACAGCAAGGTTGCAACACATGTCACTATTGAGCACAGTACTTTGGAACTGGTTCATTGGTCTTCCTCTGGTTTATCTTTTAAGCTTTAACTACAGAACACGGTTTGTTTCATGATATACCTTATTTTTATATTCTCCAAAGCAGAGTTAAAAATTATTTAAAATAAGAAAAGCACTATTTTAAAACAAAGATGTGTTTATTCATCCATGCCCTTTCTTTGGGCAAAAGACCTGAACAGACACGTTTCCAAAGAGGACATACAGATGGCCAACAGACATCTGAAAAGGTGCTCCACATCACTAATCATCAGAGAAATGTAAATTAAAACCACAACGAGATGTTATCTCACATTCATCAGAATGGCTATCATCAATAAATCAGCAAACAACAAGTGCTGATGAGGATGTAGAGAAAGAGGAACCCTTTTGCACTGATGGTGGGAACGCAGACTGCTGCAGCCACTGTGGAAAGTAGTATGGAGATACCTCAAAATATTAAAGATGGATCTGCCTTTTGACCTGGTGATCCCATTTATATATGGGAATCCCAGATATATATAGGAATATATCTGAAGGAACCCAAAACACTAATTTGAAAGAACAAAAGCATCCCTATGTTCACTGCAGCATTATTTACAGTCAGCAAGATATGGAAGCAGCCTAAGTGTCCATCAACAGATGAGTGGATAAAACAACTGTGGTACATTTACACAATGGAATACTACTTAACTATAAAAAGGAAGAAAGTTTTACCCTTTGTGACAGCACAGATGAACCTAGAAAACATGCTAAGTGAAATAAGCCACCCAGAGAAAGACAAACACCATATGATTTCACTCATATATAGTAACTAGTGAACAAACTGAACTAAACAGAGATAGACTCATAGATAGAGAGCAGGATGACAGCTAAGGGGGATGAGATATTAAATAGTAGAGGGATTGAGAAAAAAGAAAAAGGACTCATAGACAGCAGTGTGGTGATTGTGAGGAAAAGGGGTGCACAGGGAATAAATGGTAGTGAAAAAAGAACAATATATAATAAATAAAAATGAAAAGTAAAATTCTTATCAGTAACATTTTCTTTTTAACAACAGAAGTTTGCATTTTATTTAGGAAATGGTTCTTCTCAATTTGTAACATCTATTCATAATTTAAAAAGATATATACATGCTATTACCCAGCACTTTCATTTCTAATAACCTTTCTTGCAGAAGTAGTTGTACACATGTTTGAGAACTTTCAGACACATCGAGTCTTTTGCAATGGCAAAAAAACAAACCAAACAACAATAAAAACCAAAACGACTGTCATTGGGGCAATGGTTAAATAAAATTTGGAGCTCTAGACAATGGAGGAGTATGTAATTTGTAAAAATGAGCTGTGTGATCCGTCTTGGAAAGTTGCACATGATATATTTTAAATGAAAAAAACAAGGTGAAGATACCTGTAAACAGCACAGCCCTCCCCATTTCCCCCTTTTTTATTTGTAAAAGGGGAGCATTGTGTATGTGTGTGTGTTCTCCATGTTGCTAACTGGGTTGTTTTTCTGAGGAGTGTGATAAAGATTCTGGGTTAAGGAAGGACTCTTACTGTATTACTGTGTAATTTCAGGTTTTCTTCAACAAGCGTACATTCATTTCCAGTGTAGTTAAAAGCAGAAGGAAAGGATAGACAACCAAAAGTAGAAACAGCAATTCCCAGGGTCTCAGTCTCAGACTGGACTCTCGCGCCCCCTCCCCAGAGGGGCAGAAGACACCACAGGGTGCAGTGATCCTGTCGGCTGACTAGGATGCCCCACTCCTCCCAGGTACCTGGGTCCCACTGGCTGATTCCTGCCCTGACTTCATTCCCTCCTGCTTCCCAGACCAATTTGCCTGCCTGGCAGAACTAAGCAGCCTCTCTCTCTGCCTTTGGTGGCCAGTGGTGAGTGTGGCCTCAGCTGAGTGTGCAAAATGCACTGGGAGGGAAGCAGGGGCTTGGCTGCCCTGGGCCCTCGGGGAGCAGGGGTAAGGATTTCCGAAATTAAACTGCTGGTTACATCCCCAAGCTGAGCAGGTCTCACTGTTGCCCTCATGGGTGTGGACACCATGCACGTAAAGAAGAGATGGGCTCTATCAGTTTTCGGTCTTCTGTTTAATTCTCATCGTACTTCACTGCCCAATATCCCAGTGTTATTGTGGATTTTTGTGGAGTGCTCACCATGTGCCAGGCACTGCAAGTACTTTGTGTATATAACTTCAGTTAATTCTCACAACAGCCTATGAGGTAGGAAATGTTATCATTCCCATTTTATAGATCAGGAAACTGAGACACAGAAAGATTAAGTACTCAAAGTCACAAAAGTAATAAGTGGCAAAGCCAGAATCTGAACCCAAGTGCTTGTCACTCCATTTCATTCTCCTGTGTAGGCCAAACCATCTGACCTCCCCCTACCCTTCCCTCTTTGAAGCTATAAAGCAAATTATGGAGACAAAAGTGAAATACTACTATGAATGCACGACTCCCTCCTTTAGAAGAGACATATCTTAGAATTTAAGGTTAATAAGAGAATGATTTAAAAAATAAAATTTTGATAGAGAAGCAGTCCATAAAAATATATCCTGGAACATCCATTTGCTAAATTTTAGGTTTCACTTTTTTTTTTTTTGCTGTGATAATATTTTCCTGGTGTTCCACTAAAAAAAACTGCCTCTCAGAAGTTGTGAGCAGAATTTAGCACATGTAAGAAAAGCAACATAGCATAGTAGTAAATACAAGAATTTAAGCCAGACTCCCTGAGTTTGAATCTTAGCTTCACCACTCATTAGCTGTGTGACCTTAGGCAAGTTACTTGACCTCTCTGTGCTCAGTTTTCTCATCTGTAAATTTCTTCTTCTGTAAAACAGTAGTAGGGCTGTTATGACAATCAAATGAGTGATATCGTTAAGGACTTCTATGTAACAGTGTCCAGTATATGGTAAGTGCTATACATGTATTTGTTAAGTAAAAAATAATTAAGAATAAAGTACAGCACAACCAAACTGTAGAATCTAACCCAGTTTTTTTTTAAGGGGGAGTAAATAATAAAGAAACCCATATTTCTCAAACTTTTCCTCTGGCAGCTAGCAATAGCTAGTACCAAGTACAGCCTTTAGAATTTCCAGGTAAATAAAAATTTCCTTCTAATTCAAGCAGATGATCATGATTCTCAAGAAATGGATTCTGGGTCCACAGAGAGCTGGGCTTAATAACAAATGGGAAACAGGCTCGAAAGACAGCATGCTGGCAGCAAGGTACTTGGGCTTCTGGGGCTTGAGGCTTGGGGCTTGGGGACTTTGGAATTCAATGCTCGTTCAGAGTTGTTAATGTGGCTATTAGCCTTGAGACTTTTCTGCTTTCACACCATACATGTCCATGTTTTCCTATTTCAACCTTCTACTCATTTCCTCTAAATCTCATACTCTCCGACCTTATCCTGTGTTTCTTTTGTGTTTCACATTTTTAGAGTTGGCATTACGGTTTTAGTGTCTTTAGGGCATTACAGTCTATATTTCACTGTAACAAACAGGAACAAATCTCAAGATTTCTATCTGCAATTCTTCGCAGCCATTCCCCTATTGATGCTTGCAGCTTCATTTTGCTCTAATTGTCCCCAGTGGTGCAAACGGGCAGGAGCTCAGCCCTCATCAATGGGTCCTGAGTCACCACCACCTTTTTCCAGCCTAGAAAATGTAATGGATTATAGGGACAAAGATTAGCCCCTTTTTAACATTGGGCAGAGTTGGGGGGGAAAACTATAATGTTGAAATCCTGGCTATATCTATTGATCATTGCTATTGTCATGGTCTCTGCTGCTAGTAAGGGGCTCCTTGGGAGGAAAGAAAGAGCAATGGATACATGAAAACAGTGCAGCCACACACGTTGAGTTTGCCAAAACCCTTCAGGATCTCTCCAGCTGAAAAGGAGCTATAAAATGTAAAATAGTATCATTAATAAGAATACTTTTATGATCGTAAATAGAAACCAGTAAAATCGAGCAGCTGGTTCTCTGAGCTTTCCACTGGGTTTCCCTAAACAGCTAGGCTGTGGTGCCTTCCCTTTCCTTTCTCTTTATTGCTCATCTTGTATTCTATAACACATATTTCTGCAATTGCCGTAAGCAAGTCATGTAACCCATAGGAATAATCCAGGGAAGGTGATGTCAGTGCAAACAGAGCTATGTCTGTAAAGAACAGCCATGCGCAAACACCCGAAGGAAAGGACTTATAAATCTGAAGTGCTCTGTTAATAGCAAATACTGCCACTAATTGATAATAACAGTATCCACACAGAGCCTGAAGCTTGTAGGGAGCTGTATTTTAGAGTTCTAGGTCAATGGAAACTGGAGAGCTGGAGGTCAGAGCCTTGTCTGCATAGCAGGACCACACTCGGAAAGCACTGATTTCATCTCCCCTGTGGTATCGCGACAGCCTCTAGAGAGGCTGTTGACAGGTGGTTTACGGTCTTAGGCTTGGTTAGGTGCTAAAAAGGTTTATCCTCACTTGGTAAGATTAGTGAGTATATTAATTAAGTTATGTTGGAAGACACAGAGAAAGCAGGTCCCTGAGATAATTACAGCAGTCAGTTCTCCCTCACCTTCAGGTTCAATACAGGCTCCCCTGTGATACGCCTGCTAACACTCAGTAGAGCAGAACAGCAAACTCGGGGATGTCGAGAAGGCAACAAGTATGGCCTCACAGTTCAGAGCACTGCTGAGTCCGAGTCCTGGCTGCACCACTTACTTGTGTAACCTGGAAAAAGTCACGTTACTTCCTTGTGCCTCGGTTCCCTCTGTAAAATGCCAACCTCATAATTCTGGGTGAGAATTAAATGAATAACATATGTAAAAATCTAGAACTCTGCCAGCACATAGAAGCATTCATTAAAGATTATGTGCTTATATCTATCTTAAATAATTTGAGAGATGTTTCCAAGTGCCAAAATTGGACACAACCTACTTTACCAACTTAGAGCTAAGATATAAAACTATATCTTTTTCTTTAGGATTCCAAGTAAATGGCTTGAACCCTCTAACCCACCTGATTGTCTGGTTTTTCAAGTTATATTCTCCTGGGCTAATCTTTAGGAACCTTGAGGTCCTAAGGGTCTCTCTTGCTGCTAGAACCAGAGCTCAGTCATGACCTCTGGCAGTGAGAGCATGTTCTAACTGGAAACTCGTTTCAGCTTGGGGCAATGCATCACCAAGACGCAGGCCTGGTGATACAGCCACACCTGGGACATCAAAAGGCCTCATCCTCCCTCGGATGGCAGTGTCTGGGGAAAGTGGCGGGGCCCAGAGCACCAGTGCAGTCCTGCTCCCACTGCCTTCATGTGGTCCGAGGAGAGATCCTTCTCTGTCCCTTACTAACGACTGGCCAGAGAAATTTCACATCAGAATTGAGCAGGTGGGCCATCTGGAAGGGCTGACATTTTATATACCCACACAGCCACTTCCCCAGAGGACACTGTGGGTCCAGAACCACTGTTCTTTTGACCCCGACTTCGCACAGCAGATGGACCCCTGACTTAGTCTCTTTCTACTCTTCATGCTGACTTTATTTCAGTGGTCTCCTTGTGTTTGCCACTGAGCCTTGATCAGGGACACCCCTGACAAGTTTCATAATCCTTTTACTTGAAGAAAATCTGTTGTCTCACACAAATTTCCCCACACCTCCCCGGCTCGGAATGTCTGTAGTTTCTTTAACAGGGAAAAGTAAAGTTCTGCCTTGCCAGACACCCTGCCACACTCTTATTCCCAAGTCTTTGCTTTGCTTCATAATTATTTTTATGGATTATCAGTAGTCAGGGAATGTTCTGAGATCGGTCAACAAAAGTGTCAAGTAGAATGAGCAGAGTTCTTTGTGATCTTTACTTGATTGTGCATTTGAACAGCTCTACTTTTTCAAGAGGAGGTAAAAAAGGAAAAATATTTAAGGAAGAGGGGGCATCTTCACTACAAATATTTATTGAATACTACTATAGTATTTTGAGCCTATTTTAAGATTAGAATATTTTGAATATTTCTCAGTATAGGAAAATTCGCTGAGAGAAAAGTAGAGATTATTCAGTCTTCCTTGGAAAGCTTTTTACAAAAACCCAAAGCCATTTAAGTCATATCATAGAGTTGCAGTTAGCTATCACTGCATAATACCACCCCAATACTTGGTGTCTTAAAAAAACAATTGTATCTTTCACGACCCTATGGGGTTAAATGGACTCAGTTAGAAGTCTTTTCCGCTCCCTGTAATGTCAGCTGGGGCTGATGTCATCTGGGGGCTCAACTGGGCTGTATAGTCCAAGATGCTGACTCTCATGGCTAACAGTTGGTGCTGGCAGTTGGCTGCGAGCTTGGCTGGGACAGTGTACCAGAGTCCTTGGGTCTTCTCCATGTGGCCTGTCCATGGCTCTTGGGCTCTTTACAGCATGGTACCTGGGTTCCAAGAGGGTGTGTGCCAGGCACTTACTCAGTCTTTGTTTGTATCTTGCTTGCTAAAATCCCTTTGGCCAAAGTCATTCACATGGCCAAGTTCAGAAAGTGGGTAAGGACTGTACAAGGGGATGAATACCGGAGGTTCGTATTGAGATGCACCGCAGTAACAGTAGACCACTCCCCAGAGCTCCTCCGAATTCTGAGCACAACATGGCAGCCCCGGAATTGTGGAGCCAGTAAAAACCTTATAGACTTAAAGCTCAGCTTCTTTGTTTTACAGATGAGCAAACAAAAACCCATAAAAATAATTGACTTACTCAAAACAACAATCCAAACCTGGACCCAACTGCTGTAAAAATGGTTTTGAGCCAGGCTCCGTGCAGGTGCTAGCTACCAGCATGAGCAGGTCCAGCCTCTGGCTTCACAGAGCTCACCGTCAAGAGGGCAAGGCTGCATTTCAAGTCTCTGCTCACCCAATGCCACATTTTAGCCATGGCACTCACTGCCTTTCCATCATTAATTAAGTGTGTAATGACTATTTTAAAGTTGGTTTCAGGCCCTAATTTATGACACAGCGGTTATATTTTAATGTATACTTTATGGTACATTGGAGTCCCTGAGTAATCGATGTGTACTCCCTCTAATCCTGCCTGGTTTATAATACTTGGAGAAAATTTTATTATTTGAAACAATTACAAGGATTTATAGTTCTTAAATCTTTGCTTTTGTGAAATATTTTTGCTCATGTCTCCTATTTACATGAAGCCAAGTCTTTTGTCAGGAATACAGTCTCTAATTATCACATTGCTCCTATGGGAAAATGTAATTTGCTTTTCAATGATCCACTTTATGACATGGTCTCCAGGAATGTGCTGTTCTGTGATAAAAAGCAAGTGTAGACTGTATACTCCTGCAACTTCTGGCCAATTGCCTTGGCACAGTAGGAACACTGTTTGTGAAGTTCTAATTTTCTTGTTGACATGTGAAATCTGAGCTAGGAAATAATGGCATATTTTACTGAGTTGGATTTGGGGGATGGATAAAGATCGAAAATAGGAAACAAGAAGGTTCTATGGTTTTTTCCACAATCATTTTGTCGGCAACTGAGTCCTGTCTGTTGTTCACAGTACCTCTTCTTTTTGTCCTTCCTTCCCAGGAATAAAACAGCGGTTACAATAATGAATGGCCAGTGAAATGAGAGGGGACATCTGGGGGCTGTGGAATGACATGGCAGGCTCTGGGTGGTCCCAAAAGGTTTCCAGTTGGAAAGGGAACACTCTCTCAGGGCCAGTCCTGCCTCCTTTGAGAGGAGTTTCCTCGTTGCTTTAATCAGGGGTAATGTCTAGTGACTTCCATTTAACACGTGCTTTAGAGGACAGGTATTAACTGAAGCAGAATCTTTTTGATGAAAAGCCTCCAGGCCCAGCCAGCTGTTCTATTCCTCACAGATGCTCCAATAATGCTCCTGACTTTGGCTTCCTCAGGCTCTGGCTCCGTCTCCCTTTCTGGTATCCCTTACCACTTGGCGCAAATAATAACCAATGCCTCGTGATTAAAAACAAGTACCAAACTAAAAAGTAAAAGAGAATGGAAGAAATTACAATACAGATTTCTCCACCCCTTAATTTAAGTACTAGATATCAATTCTTCCTGAATCCAGAGACCAAGGCTTCCCACAGGACCCCATTGGGTCTCCTCTTCAGCTACTGGTCTGCAACCTTTTGTAGGAGCTTGCTTACCTTTCTTCCTTAAGATGGACTTCCGCTGTCTTTCCTCATCCCGAGTTCAGGCCACAGCACCTAAGCCTCCAAAAGAGAGGGTAGAAGAAACATATTCTTCCTCATACCTGTCTTCACTAGCCCATTTGCCCCATAAATAAAATCTGTTGGGGGAAAATTCTACCCCCCCCCATACACAAGACAATTTTCTATACAGTGGAGCTGGATCTTTGCTGGGGATTAGGTTCTAAAGTCAGTGTGTGAGGCAAAATCTGTACAAGAAATTAACTTCTGAAACCACTTGAGGGAGAACCGGCCACACTGCAGGTGGACGCGCCTTTCTTAGTGAGCCTAGCAGAGCTTGGCTGGCCCTTCAAGTTTGGAATAGGTCACCATTTCCTCAGCAGAACACCAGCTGAAGTAGCTGTTCAGGCTTTAAGGTTTATTTCAGCTTCAGAATTCCATTTACTGCAGTAGGATACTCATCCTGTTTAGGGGATGGGGACTGCACGCTGTGAAGGGAAGAGCAGAATTTCAATTCCTACCCATTCCTGGAGCAGAAGCACCCACACTTTCTAACTAGCTTCTTGCTCTCTCCCTGGGTCCCTTTCTCTCTCTTTCCCTCTCTGGGTGTCTGTAGGGGCAATACTGTGAATTTCATGCAGGCCTAATGGGATGGTCTCAACATTATTTTGCAAAGCAGTTGAGCATCTCATTGTCAAGAACTTTATATTTCCAGAGATAATATATTTACGCTTACCTTTGTAGGCTCAAAAAGCCCATTAAAATGCTTTGTTTTTACCACCAAAACACAAAAGCAATATACTTTCAAATGTAAATTTGAACTGCAGTCTGTAGAGAAATAGAAATTCTGCTGGCAGTTTGAAATACAGCCCCTTTGCTCACTCTAGCTTTTAGTCATAGATACACAAGCAGAGATCAGCCCCTAGCCCATCTAGAGTACTTAGTTACAACCCCCCTCCCCTCTCAGCATCTCCACTTGGAAAATCTGAACCTTCTCTTGATTTTTATGCCAAATTTTCCTCACACAAACTTGACTCTAATCCTTCAAACAACCATTTGACTTTCATGGAATGTCTGTCTGGTCCCTTCTTCCTCCTTCACTCTCCCTCCACTGAGCCTTCCCAACTTTCAACCCCTAGATCAAGACCCCTAAGCCACTCTTGACTACAATCTTTAGTTTTCTCTCCCCCTCTCAGTTATTGTACCCCAAGATGTCCTTCTGTTCAGCTAACATTAAGTGTGTCCTATGTATGTGCCAGGCACTGTTCTAAGGATTATTACTATATTAACACATGTACTCCTAACAATAAGCTTATAAGGTAGAGGTAGACACTATTATTATTCTCATTTTACAGATGAGGACACTGAGGTTTAGAGAGGTTATTTGACTTGCCCGAGGTCATGTGGTTAGTTAACGTTAGAGCCAAGATTCAGACCCAGAAGGTATGATGCCGATCATAAAGGTATGATCGCATCTATGTTTTTTAATTGTGTTTTTTCCCATTACCATTCAGTCCCCTCATAGTGCTCCCCCATCATCACACTGTTTTCCATGTCCACAAGTCTAAAGCCTATTTTTAATCACTGTGCTATACCATCTCCCACTCAGTCCTCAGTCCTCATGTATTTCCAGCTGTCTTTTTATTTTTTTAAATTTAAGATTTTATTTATTCATCTTTAGAGGGGAAGGGAAGGAGAGAGGGAGAGAAATATCAACCTATGGTTGCCTCTCGTGCATACCCTGATGGGAACTGGCCTGCAACCCAGGCATGTGCCCTGACTGGGAATCGAACTGCAATCCTCTGGTTTGCAGGCCCATGCTCAATCCACTGAGTTACACCAGCCAGGGCTCTAGCTGTCTTTTTAAATGGAGTGCCTTACATCAACTAGGAACTCAATGAGTATTTGTTGAATGATAAACTGACAAAACCCCAAATATAGAGCCTTATAAATTAAATGATTCCCTGGATATATTTTAGGTTTACCAAAAGGCCTCTATTATTTCCCTTCAACATAGTAATGACCATTTACAGAACGCTTGAATATGATTTGATTCTCATGATACCCCTACGGTGCGGTGGAACTACATATTATGCTATTTAATAGCTGGGAAAACAGAGACAGACACAAAGGTCAATTGCCTCCATCTCACTGAGTGCTAAACTTGACCCAGGACTCAATGCTCATGGTTGCTAGTCCTACAATATTCCACTTCAGATTTTGCCCAAGTTTGGCTCAATCTTACATAAGACATCTGGCTCTGGGTTTGTCCATTAGTGGAACCAGGGTGTTCTATTGTAAATGGATATAAATGTGACATTGGACATTGGGTTGGGGAAGGACACATTCCATTCACACATTGGACTGAATTTAAGAGGAGGACAATACCCTCATGATGACCATCACAGAAACAGGTTTAAATGAATACCATGCTATTTAATGATACCTTCATCTATTGCTGAAAATCCAGTGGTAGGAAACAGGAAAATATCAAAAAATATCAGAAATAATTTTAGAAAAATATTTTAAAATGGAGGAGTTAGATACAGAATGGAAATCAGAGGATTTTTTTTTATTTTTGAAAGATTAAACGAGGAAATATTCGTTCTAACAAGTGAAAATTTGACTCAAAGCCAGAATCTGAGCTGGCAGGTCTTGTTTGGAAACTCCTTTTGTTTACCATGTAGGTTGCTCCCCCTTTATGGAGCAGATGCTTATACAAGCATTACCAGTGTTGTCAATAATACTGTAACATTTGCCTTCCATCCCTTTGTTGCTCAGGGAACATGTTGGGTTTCGGCACATTTAGCTTTGCCATTTACTTCACAAATCGCAGCTGTGTAGTGCTACAACTAAGTCGATTTTACTGAGAATAAAAATTGAAGAAAAAAATTCTCCTAACAACCTTTCCAGTAATCATAGGCCTGAAATACTTTGGAGTGTTTTTTTTTTTCTTTAAACAACTTGGTTTCAGCACAGCGATGCTTCCGTAAGAATCTTCCTGCAAATTTAATTCAAAAGGGAAGGCTTTGTTGTTATTAAACACAATGGCAGTTTGTACATCTTCACATCATTATGTTGCTTCTCATTATGGTAATTCATTTGCTTCTGCTTTGTATGGATATCAAATAAAAATCATTCTCGCTCCTGGCAAGTGATTGCCATTATGGAGACACTCTGGGAGCACAGCGAAGCGGTGCTTGGTGTCATAGCAAACACAATTAGCAAAACGGCATCCAGAGTGGCTTTATGAAGTTACCCTGTGGTGAGTCTCCGTGTTTTTTATTTAGCAGGGCTGTAGGTGACTAGGTTTTGCCATGTGCCTTCTCTATTTTCATCGTTGTACCATTTTCTATTCAAGTGGAATATTGTGAGGACTTTGTGGATTTTACTTTCTTCTTTTTTGTTTTTTCTGGACTTTTCCTCAGCACTTGCTAGACTCAGAGAGCCCCAGGGTTATTCTGCCTTCCAAGGGGCTCACATTTCTCTAAAATGGGTCAACAACAGGGTCACCAAATGTCCATTCTGATATCATTGTGGATTTCTTTGTTTTCATTTTTATTGCTCTTTATTGCCACTAGTCAACAATTTGAAAGGCACCAAGTTTTGTGTAAAGTTAAAATAAAACTTTAAAGGTCATTGTTAACTGCCTCTGTATTAATAAAAACCATTTACATTCTTTTGCAATGGACAAATTTGAGGTGGGACTTCAACTATGGCCTAGGTATCTCCTTCAATGATTAGCTTAGATGGAATGGATGGCACCTGCCGCCTCTTTAAGACAAACACTGACGTGGTGCTTGGCAGAATCATGAAGAGAAAGAGGGTCTGGGTGCAGTTGGAGTGGTTCTTCTCTGGGGAAGCACAGGGTTGGGCAGGTGTGTATGGTCACCCTCACTCAAACTTTCACTTTCATTTTCCTTGTTCTGGGAAGTGTTTCCTGGGGACCCCAGGCAGAGATGATCACTCTGACCTCCAGGCCACTGTAACATACCTTGTGAATCATCACCTTAAAAACTATCTAACTTTTGTCTTCTTCTCTTCCTATCCTCTTCCTTTACCCCTCCCCCTTCTACTTTTCTGCTTCCTTCCTGGTAAGAAAATTGATAGCCTGTGCTGTGGGAATAATCCCATTTTATCTACAAGATGTGACTTCACCATTGGTCAAAGTCAATTGGGGGCTCAAATTTCTCCTCCAAAGAATTAGTTTAGGTATGGGCTTGATATACATTCCTGACCACTGAGACATGAGGAGGGAGTCTACTGAGACACTTCTGAAACAGTTTTCCTCTCTTATTAAAAGAAAGACATACCCAGAGAAACTGCCTTCTTTCCCACCCTCGTGACTGTAGCTATGGAAGAATGTGATGCCTGGAGCTGTAGCAGCAATGTTGTGACAATTAGAGTCAACTGTAGGATACTAGTCAACATGCTGAGAATGATCACGTGGTAAGGTGGAAATAATCTGGGTTTTTGCTGAACTGTTGAGCTTCTTTTGGATGAGATAACAAATGGCTTTCATTTAAGGATTTCTTAGGTTTTCCCATATTTGTAGCCAAAACCACCATAACTGGTATACTCCGACTTTAATTTGTACCTTTGGAAATGGTATTATTAGGAGGTGTTGCTATGATTCTTTTCAAGGCTAACGTCTTGATTAGACAGCAGTTTCTTGAGGGTAGAGCTCATTCATTGTGTAGTCCCTGGCACATAGCATACAACCTGTCATGTACAGGTGCTCAACACATGTTTGTTGGATAAACACTATATAGGAGGAATGCTCATTGTAAGGCATGCCAGACACTGGCTGAGCACGTCTTCATATTTTAGCCCAGACCTGTCAAAAAAGGAAGGAAAGTCGATTGAAAGTTCTCTTACACATAAGCAGGAGTGGGATGTAATCCGCCTTCTGTGCTATCTTTTTTGCTGTAATTGGTCAGTGTTTTTCAGATGAGCTACACCCAAGAACATTTTGCTTTTATATCTTCTTAACAAAATATGTTCCTGCATCATTATTCATAAATAAAAAATTTATAAGTACACTTTAACCATTATTCAGTTAATATCTAAAGGAATCCCATGATTCTTCCCTCCTAGAAAGCAAAAAACCAAAAAAGAAGAAATCTGAATAATTATATTCTAATTTGTCAGGATTCCTAAAATTTGCATATGTATGTACAGGAAACTCATTTTTCTTTCCAAATGAATGTTTTTACTTTTTAAGTATACTTTATTGATTATGCTATTACAGCTGTCCCATTTTTTCTCCCCTTTATTGCCCATCCACCCTGCACCCCTCCTCCCAGCAGCATTTGCTCCACTTAGTTCACGTCCATGGGTCATGCATGTAAGTTTTTTGGCTTCTACATTTCCTGTACTATTCTTAACCTCCCCCTGTCTAATTTGTACCTGCCAATTATAATTCTTATTCCCTGTACATTTTCCCCTTTCTTCTCCATCTCCCTCTCCTCTGATAACACTCCATGTGATTTCTATTCTGTGATTCTGTTCCTGTTTTAGTCGTTTACTTAGATTGCTTTTGTTTTTCAGGTTCAGTTGTTGATAGTTGTGAGTTTGCTGTCATTTTACTGTTTATATTTTTGATCATCTTCTTTTTTTAGGTAAGTCCCTTTATCATTTCAAATAATAAGGGCTTGATGATGATGAACTCCTTTAATTTGACCTTATCTGGGAAGCACTTTATCTGCCCTTCCATTCTAAATGATAGCTTTGCTGGATAGAGTAATCTTGGATGTAGTTCCTTGCCTTTCATGACTTTGAATACTTCTTTCTAGTTCTTTCATACCTTGTTTTTAAAAACTAAGGTTTCTTTTGAGAAATCAGCTGATAGTCTTATGGGAACTCTTTTGTAGGCAACTGTCTCCTTTTATCTTGCTCCTTTTAAAATTCTCTCCTTATCTTTAATCTTGGGTAATTCAATTATGATGTGTCTTTGTCTGCTCCTCCTTGGCTCCAATTTCTTTGGGACTCTCTCAGCTTCTTGGACTTCCTGGAAGTCTATTTCCTGTGCCAGATTGGAGAACTTTTCCTTCATTATTTTTTTAAAATAAGTTTTCAATTTTTTGCTCTTACTGTTCTTCTGGTAGACCTATGATTCAGATGTTGGAACATTTAAAGTTGTCATGGGGGCTCCCAAGCCTCTCCTCATTTTTTAAAAATTCTTGTTTCTTTACTCTGTTCCAGTTGAGTGTTTATTTCTTCCCTCTGTTCCAAATTATTTATTTGAGTCCCAGTTACAGGAAACTCATTTTTATACAGAACACAAGTAGTTAAAGTTACTGCCCTTTGGGGGAACCTGTATTTTACTTTTGTGAAGAGAGGAAAATGACAAGTAGACAAGCTAACCTGAAATTGATTTTTTAAAAACTTTCCAGTTTATGTCATTAGGATGTGTGCACATGCAGCTCAATCTTCTAACTTTTTACAACAACAGTACATGCCAATTTTTAGGTTGGTGATGAATTTCTTTTTAAAATGAAGGAGTGTTTAGAAAAGGGGTTATTCCAAGGCAGTTCCTTAAAAGCCCATTTGAGCATAACCTGTCTACATGAGAGGAAAGAAAAGGACAAAGAACAATGGTGGTGATTTGCAGACCCAGGTGTATGTGCACCCTGTGCCCAAGTCAGTGTTGTGGGCAGGCCTGGAGGCCAAGGGGAGCCTTTCCCTTCCTGCTCCCACCTCTTGGAATTTTCCTTAAAATTAAAAAAAAAAGCTTTTTATTTTGTTACGTAAAATTTTTATTACGTGTTTTTATTTTTACCTACATTTTGGGATTGAATTTCCCTTTCCATGATAGCCGTGCTTCCTGCCTTGCTTCCTGTCTCACCCCTGCACCAGGATGAGACCAGATGTTGGGTGAAAGCAGACACAGAGCAGAGTGAGGAGGTGAGACCTGGCCACTCCTGCCCCTTTTCTCCTGTGGCCCAGCTGAAATGTCTGCACCTGTGTTCCCACACACTCACAGCCCTACGTGAGCTCTTCTGCCTCTGTGTTTCTTTTCCTTGCCTCTCTCTCTCGGGTTCTTTCTGTTTTATCTTCTTCAATATGCACTGTACTTTGCCTTAAAACTGTTTCTCTGAAAGTCAGGAGATGCTCACATCCATCCATTGAGCACAATCAGAACATCAGTCAGGGTCCATGGGTAACGGTAGTGGAGCAAGGCTGGTCCTTCCCTTTCTCTGTTGGTTCCCTGGCTACCTCTTCCCTAGTGTGTGAACAGAGGAATGAGGATATGCTGAATATGGATCCCTACCTTGCTCAGGGCCACAGTGTTGTGCTAATTCTGCTTTGCATGAAGGCCTTGGACTAAGGGAGTGAGATGAAAGCCCATCATCTGCTCATGAAGCTGTGTGCCCTAGCGTAGATCTCCTATGCATGAAAAAGCAAGGTGCTTTCCACTGTGGTGGCAACAATCTGCATTCCCATCAGTAATTAGAAATAGATCTGCCTTTGACACAATGATCCCACTTCTGGGAATATACCCAAAGGAACCCAAAACACTAATTTGAAAGAACATAAGCAACCCTATGTTCATTGCAGCATTGTTTACAATCACCAAGATTTGGAAGCAGCCTGAGTTTCCACCAATAGATGAGTGGATAAAACTAGGAATATTTACACAATGGAATACTACTCAGTTATAAAAAAGAAGAAAGTTTTACCCTTTGTGACAGCATCAATGGATCTGGAGAACATTATGCTAAGTGAAATAAGACAGTCAAAGAAAGACAAATACCATATGATTTCATTCATATGTGGAATCTAATTAACAAACTGAACTAACAAGGAAAATAGGAACAGCCTCATAGATGGAGAGCAGATGACAGCTACTGCATGGGGGTGGGATTTAGGGAGTAGAAGGATTGAGCAAAAAGGAAAAATGACTCATGGCCATGGACAATGATGTGGTAATTGCTAGGGGGAGGGGTACATAAGGGGACTAAATGGTACTGAAAAAAATACAACAAAGATTAAATCAATAGAATAAAAATCTAAGGAAAAAGAAAAAAAAGAAGAAAAGCAAGGAGGCTTGTTCTAGTTCGTGCAAAGGCTCTGGAATGACTAGCAGAGCCCTGGCCCCATTGCTGTGAACCAGAGACTGGCCTTGGAATGCATGAGAAGGGCTGATGGCCTCTGCCAGGGCTTTCCAGACCAATGCAATTTGCACCATGACAGAGGTATAAAATGTTCTTTTTTGAAGGGCCATGTAGGTCTCAAACACCAGTGTGAGAGGGAGAGAGGTGGTAACTTAATTTTTGTGGTGATTTAGTCTTTTTTAGCATGCAGTAGAAGTACCCATGGACAAAGCCCATGGATGCTCTGTTTCTTTTCAACTCTTCCTTTCTACATAGCTCTCTCTTTGGAATTCCCTAGTCCAGTGCCGCCAGCCCCTTCCTGGGGCAATTTTTCTTCCCCCCTTCCACACAGGAAGAATATTTTCAGACCTCTCCCCTCAACACCTCTTGTGTCTCACACAGTTGTGAGCCTCAGGCTTTTGCTGGATGAAGACAGCACCTCTTCATTTGGTCATTGTCAGCTACACAGGGTTGGGATGTTGGTCCCTGTCCCATGAGTTGAGGGGGCTCCAGTTCTAGTTTTGTTTTCCCATGAGCAAGAGCTTCCCTCACTATTTTCCTAAGAGTCCAGACCAAATTGCCAAGCCTAGCATTGATGTTGTAGTCTCATATTAAGAAAGCATATTTTTCTTGTTAGCATGACTTTGACATTTTTCATTTTAAAACCATAATGGCTGATATTATTGTGCTGAGGAACATTTGATATTTTAATGCCTTATTTAACACAGGTCATCACCATACATCTGTAAATGGCTTTCTCTTTGCCATTCATTGCTTAAATAATATAATCAGTACTGATTATATTATTTATTATTTTGAACCTTCTCTTACCTCCAATAGAAAGTCAATATGAGTTCTAGTTTATCAACTCATTCTAGTATCAACTTTTTGACCCAATATAAAGATGAAAATGAAAACTTGGAATGGCATACTAGGACACTTGTTTATCCCTAAAATTCCCCTCTCTCCATTGGTAGGAAGAACTTTGAAACACCTGTACATTTCCAAAGGAGAGGAGAATGGTCAGACTGGCACCAAGGATGAAGGAGAAGCCGAAGCGCAGAGGGGCATGAGAGAGCTGACAACCCTTTATCCCCTCTTCTCCTCCCATCCTAATCCTCTCCACCTCTTTCCCTTTTCTTTGTCTTTGATCTCTCTTGCTGTCTTTTCTAAGCTGCTCCCAGTTTTTTCCCTTTTTCTCCTTCCTTCCCTCAGTAGCACCAGAACTTCTCAGAAGCCAAGTGAAAAGCTGAACACAGGGCTTTTGAGATGGTTCTTGCATGTTCCACAATGGCAATTAGGAAGGGGTGGTTGGAGAGTAGGGAACCCTCTGGCAGCACCTAGAAGGGGCATGGCCTTAACTCTCCTTACCACCCTGCCTGGGGCCAGTCTCCATGCATAAGGAGTGCAGACAAGCTGAGCATGGGTGATTAGGAACTGCCTAGACTGTATGATGATAACTGATATTGTTGATGGGAGTCTGTAATTTTGTCCCTCCCTTCCCACACTTTCCCCTTCCACTCTATTCACTTCCTGATCTCTGTTGATTATATCTCCTAAAATCACTACTCCCCCCTTAATATACTTAGTTTTTAAAAACAAGCTAGTCAACTGTCTGAATGTGGATTCCCCATAAAAGCAGAACACAAGAAAAAGAGTTGAATGAAGGTGTAGTTGCCAGAAACAACAGCAAGGGAGTAAGGGGAGAGAGAGGGGGTATGAAAAACTGACATAAGTGTGTATTATTGAGATTTCCATGGTGGGCAATGGTGCACAATTTCTCTGAGAGGCCTACAGAATGCCTCCCAGGACTGCCCATGTGCAGGATGGGCATTTCTACCAGTTCCCGTCTCCTTCAGGTGAAGGTGTCTCCAGAGATGTTAACCCCAGGGTGATCTTCGTTGTAAGGCTAAACAGGCTCCTGAGGCATTGGAGAAGGCCCTGAGGCAGAAAGAGGAATGAGGTACAGCTCACTGAGGTGGCATGATGCCAGGATGAGGCGAGTCTGGACTCTCACAGAAGTTGTCCACCATGGTTATGGCTCAACCCAGAAACGGGCTGATGGTGTGTGGCAGGGAGCACCAAAGCCATCTGTTACATGACCAATGAAGTAAAAACAAGGGGTCTTAAGGTTTGTTTTTAACTCTGGCCTGAAATACATTCTCTCTAACAACAAGGTGACAAAGACAATGTATGGTCTATTACTATTTTGCTCTTGGTCTCTCTATATGCTTTTCTGGAAGATTCCTAATCAACTATAGACTGTTTCAACCATAGTTGATTTCCATTTCCAAAATCAAAGTAAAAAAGTAATTAAGGAATACAAATATTACAAAATAAACTTTAGAATATAACTGTACATTTTAATTTCTATAAGCCTACTTTATATGTTGTTTAGACAAGAGAAATAAAGCAAAGCAACAATATACAAAGGGACTTGATTTTTAAAAACATATTTAAGTACAGTGACTGTAATGAGAAAGATTGAGGTTTGCTGGTGTGGTAGAAGAGGGAGGAGTGGGGGGCTCAACCATCCCAAGAAGGTAAGGACAAGGTGAGGGAAGTGTGTGCAAGAAGTGATGAGTCCTCAACTCCTCTGGCTCATAGGCTTTGACATCTGAGCCCAACTTCTATCATGAGGACAAGGGAAACTTCTATATGGATTTTTTAGAGAAGGATAAGGGGCTAAGGAAGAGAGCTGTGGTTGGTTGATTGGAAGAGATAGAAATTTTTTTGTTTAATAAAAAAGAAGATGAGAGAGAGAGACAAAGAGAATTGAAGATAATTTATTGCTCTTTTGCTTTGTGATAGCCCCACATGCAGTTCTTCCCAGCATTTGGAGTTTTCAGGCCCCTCTGAATCAGAGGCAGGGCTTTCCCTACATGTGGAGAAGGAAGCGTCTGGCAGATAATTCTGAACACGGGAGAGCAGTCCTCATGAGAGGCCCGGGCTGCTGACAGCCCTGTGATGCCTTTTCAGAGCTAAGGCTGTTTCTTTTTTGGATATTTGGAAACATTATTTTTAAATCGTAAAAATAAATACAAATTTCTATGAAGAAGCCTTTTCAAAAAAAGCATGGAATAGGAATTCAAATGTGCATGTGGGTCATGCCTGTGCCATCCACCCGTTCTCTCCATGCCCATGGCAGCTCCAGTCTCCTCTCTGTTGGCTGTCACCACACTAGTTTAGGTTGTCATCAGCTCTTCCCTGGATCATGGCCTCTAGTCTTTCCCCTAAAATACTTTTCTCACATGATTTTATAATAGAGATTTTTCTAACAAGAATATGATATCATGGTATATCCTTGCTTAAATCCTTCAAGCTCTCATGGTTGCTCTTAAGATGAATTCCAAAATTCTTAGCATAAAATAATTCTTAGGATTATAAAAATAGGAAACCTATCTATCTTCTCACCATATGTCTTCAAACACAGCACACTGACTGTGAAATAGTAGGACTTAGTGCATTTTTTATTGTTAGCTACCTTTCCAAGGTAACTTTAGCTCCCTAGGGCAGCTTCCTTACAGGAAGTGACTGAAGCATCCAGGCCATTTATATCTGGAAAACTTAATTTCTGTGACCACTGTGGAAGAAGAAAGGAGAGGTGAAGGGTTGTACAAGGACTTTTCACTTTCTCAGCCAAGAAGACCACATATACAGCCTGTTGGCCAAACTGATGTATGGTTCTAGCCTAGCTTCAAGGGAATCTGGGAAAGGTTCTTTTCCTGTGTGCTCAGGAAGAGGAAAATGAAAGGGAACTTGGAGATTATGTAGTGTTAAATCTGCCACAGAGTTCATTAATGATGAACAATGTATTCTTTGGAAAATGTACTATTCCTATTGTGATAGCCTTGTTTGAGCCATGAAGGTTGGATTTCAACCTCTAAGTGGGTGTGAACAATAACCCTGAAGGTCTTGGCTGTTTCTACTCTCAGTCTTGCTTGTGGAAGAAGAATGGGCTTTAACATTTGGGTAATAGAGAACCATTTTCATTATTTGGGTCAGAGGATTAAGAGCCCATGACCACTGGGTGGCCTAGAGATTCCATCACAGGTACTGGAAAGAAGAGCACAAAAGAGTTGATCCCTTCATTATGCTGGAGTCATCTAAGAGCAAGGCTGGGACTCTGCTGCTGGTTTTAGGGTTTGTGAGCTCTAGGAGGAGCAGCTGCAATGAAAGAGATTATTCTTAGCATTCACTTCCATACCCCCAAACCTTCACTGTACCTTAGACTAATCTTAGCTGTACCTTGAAGGCTATTGGAGAGAACAGTGTTTATGCTTGGATAGAATCTGCACTGAGTAAGCAGTCTGGGGGAGCACACTCTGTGATGACACAAGGAGACATGAAAGCTCTGGTATTCTAGGGTTGGAGGGCAGACTAGGAAAAAAAGAACAAGCAATCATTAGGACTGATTTGTAAAACATGTATGTACAAATGGTCTAAAGAGCCCCAGAAATTACTTGGATTGGGAGAAACTTACAGTAGGTTATGATTTCCTTTTGTTATGGACACTTGAGAGCATAGTGTCACTATGGTTAGGACATGAAGAGATATGACCTTATTTTGTAACTTAGTGGTGAAGCAGGACATTGAAGTTGTAAGTATAGTGAATGTTAGAAGAGTATTTCACAGCCTGTGCTGACATACATTAGCCTTGACTTTTCTCTTCGGATAATAGAAATTACACTTAGCAAAAGAGATAGAAAAGCACTTTGCAAGAGAAGTTGAATAATATTATTCATCACTGTTAATGATAAATAGTAGCCAGAACAATGACAATGACAGCAAACTTACCATGACAATAATAAACACTGCAAACTTATTTGTTCTTGATATTTCCTGGGTACCAACTTTTCTCATTTTAATCTTTGTTTTGCTTTTAAAATTATCTAACTCATTTTAGTGTCAACTTTAGTTGCTACATTCATCAACTTGGAAAGCCTGTAGCCTTGGACAAAAGTGTCATTCAATATGTTTGATATATTCAGCTCTGCATCAGTAATCTATTTGCAAAATTGTCCAATTTGAAAGTGACACTTTTGATTCACCTGACTTTCCTTTTTCTAGCGTAGTAAAATTTGAAGGAATTCAAGAGGTGCTGGGTACTAGTCACCAAGGAGAAAGGACAATAAAGGGATGTGTGAAGTACTCAAGAGAAAATTGTTGCGCATCATTAGTAGTTGAACAGAATGAAGAGCCCTATGGACCTGAACTTCAAACAAAAGGCAATGACATCTGGAGGGGAATGAGAACTTTTAAAGTTTTTGGTGTTAACTGGTCAATTTAGCTTTTTCAACTTTTTAATGTAATTTATTCTAATTATTTAAGTATGCCTATTCATTGTAGAAAATTAAAGAGTACATTTAATATAAAAATATAAGGAACAAAGAAAATAATTACTCATAATTCTGTCATCAAAGAGAATTATTATTTTTATTTTTATATAATTCCTTCAATTCTTTTTTCAGTGTGTATATAAATTGTTATTCTTATTAGTGTTATAATGTTTACAAAAAGGAAATAATGTTTACATAAAATGGAAATCATTATGTTAAAAAACATAATTGCAGGTTGAACTCCCACTGTAAATTTGTGATCTAACTTTTTAATGTACCCATCGAATCTCTTTTATTAATTAAATGTATTGGGGTGACATTGGTTTGCAAAACAATACAGGTTTCAAGTGTACGACTCAGCAAAATGTCACGTGCACACTGCATTGTGCACCCATCACCCCAGGCAAAGTCTCCTTCCATCCCCATTTATCCCTCCTTTGTCCATCTCCATCTAACCCCACCCCTCTTTCCCTCTGGCTGTCACCATATTGTTGTCTGTGTTTCTGTGTATTAGATTCCACATATAAGTGGACTCATATGCTATTTGTCTTTCTCTGACTGGCTTATTTCATTTAGCATAATAATGTCCATGTCCACCCATGTTGTCACAAAAGGTAAAGTGTCCCCTCTTTTTTAATGGCTGAGTAGTATTCCATTATGCAAATGTACATTAATCTGTTTAATGTAAGGTATTATCAAACATAAAGGAGAGCCAACCCTGGCATCAAAGAGCCTATTACAGTATGAGGAGTGGATCAAGGTAGATAAATATTCAGTTAAACGAATGAATACTTATTGAGAAATTGTAATATGACTACTACTGCCTCAGGTAACAAAGTTGTGGACATAAAGGAGTAAACTCCTGAATCCTGGAAACAGTCTCGTGGAAGACAAGGGACATGACTTAGACACAGTGCAATAAGGAAAGACCCCAGCCATTATTACAAAAACTAAGTATCTCAGGAATTCAGAGGAGGGAGCAATCGTCACAAGCTAAAGCCATAAGGAGCATTTTATTGGAAAGGTGATTTTTGAGCTGGATCTTTTGAGGATGGAAGGGATCAGAAAAAAAACAGTGAATGAGGAGACAGAGCACCTCAGCTACCTCTTCTCCCAGACCCCAGCAGCCTAACAGGACCTATGGACCAGGAGGATTGAGAGAGAACCAGGGCTAGCAGAAATGGTAGCAGGAGAAGCTACCATCCCTTGGGGGTGGGGGAGACACAGGTTCAGTTAGAGTAGTCCAAGGCCAGTGCTGCTTCTGTATTGTCCAATCCTAAATTGCAAAAGAATAAGCTTCTTTTTTGAATGTGGGTCCCAGCAGTTTTAATGAGTGATCCTTTGTATTATGGTCTTATTTCTTAAACAGAACAGAATTATTTTCTTTCACAATATTTCATGGGCTTAGAACCACAAGAAACTACAAGGATTATTGCAATCTTGTCTCACCACTTAATTTTAAACTTGCAATACTTTTTTCTTGTATGAGTTAATTCCAGTAAAAGGAACACCTAGTAATACTCAATTTTCAGAAACTCTTTTTTGAGATGATTCATGAGAGAGACCCATGTCAATTTAAACATGTGATTAGAACACATTACTGCTAGTCTTACAGAATGAACAGTAACTGAGAGCATAGGTGTCAGATTCTGCCACTGTCCAGTTGTATGGTCTTAGATAGGTTATTTGATGTTTTTGAGCTTCAATTTCCACATTTGCACCAAAGGGAAAATAATCTCCACTGCATGGTGTTATTGTGAGGATTAGGTGAGATACATGCAAGTGAAATTTCTTCTGGCATAAGAAATGTGCTTAATTGATGGTAGCAACTACTATTACAGATATAGAATAATACATAAGGGGACTTCCTCACAGCTTGCTGCTGGGTTACTTAAGGATTAGAACTGGCTGCAAAGTGTAGTAATTCGAATGTGCTGCAAATTCCAGTGGAGCAGTGTTTTAAAGCTGTGGTTAGGCCAACATAAACACAAGAATGGTATAAACTCTTAATGAGTAAGCATTAAGCTGTTGAACATAAACACCCTGTGTTCATAACCTATTAGGTGATCAAGGAAACTCAGCCACCCTTAAAGCATTTTTAATCTTTTAGCATGAGAAGAGTTTATTTCTCATCTTCAGTATTACAATAGGGATACATTTTGAGGTTATACTTCAATGAGAATGTAAAGCATTAGTTTATGTTGCAGATGAAGGAAAAACAAAAATTGTATCTATTAGATATCAAATGAGCTGTTTGGAAATGTAGAGGTTTCACCAGTGTTATTGCCAGATGAAAGACCAGTGCACCAATACAGAGATGGATGGCAGAATTTTGTATACTTCCTGGACTCTTGCCTTTATACATGCTCTTCTATTTGCCTGGATACATCTGTGATCATTACCACTTCCTGCTAAAAAATCTGGCTACCTCCTGTTTATCTTTCAGGTTAGCTTCTCTGATCCCCCAAATCTTGGTGTTGGGGCCTCTTGTGTATGTTTTCATAGCATTTTATTCTTTAGTTAATGTCAACCTTTTCACATTTTTTTGGAAGCTAAATCATGGGAACGTGGCTGAATAGTATAAACAGTTTATACATTTATATTATAAATATTTATTATAAAAGCTAAAAATAAAAAAAATGATTCTTCTCCCTAGAGCCCCAGGTGCCTCTAGCTTTTAGTAAAATGCAATTTCTACAGCTCAAAAATAGGTAAGATCACAATGTTTCAGGCAGCTTCATCAGGCCTGTTCCATTCCTTCAAAAGTCTGCTTTTAAGTCCGACAGCAGTTTGGTTCCAGATGGTCTGTGTAATTCAAGTAAATCATGCATGCCATATAACAAAACCTAAAAAGTGAATTTGCAAACATGTTTTAAGACCTTACCTAGAAACCTTTTGTCCAGGCCAACTCTGATGACATGGATTTCTACTATTTCACTGCTGATTAATGATGCTTGCCACCCACTGCAATGGGAGAAGGAGGGGTCCACAGTGCTCTGAGAGAAACTGCCTGTGTGTGTATCTGCCTTTCCTATGGGGCTTCGAGTTCCATAAAGGCAAAGGCCATGGATCTTATCCCGTACCCTCTGAGCCCAGTGCAGCACCCATCGCCTCATAGGCATGCACAAATACTTACCGAGTTGGCTTCCTCTTCTTTGAAATTAACGAAGGCTCAACTTCAGGACATTACCATTGATCAATTGCTTCTCCAGAGAGGGGAGGACATCTGTTTGTCCTCCGTAGAAGAGTGGGCCAAAAAAACCTCCTTTTTGTGCTGCTGAGGAAAAAATAAACCAAAACTGTTCTTTTCATTCAGAATACACTTTGGATTTAAGAATTTCTGAAATTGTATGTAAATGTCCTTTTCCCCTAGAGAAACAGTGCTTAATTTGATCAGATTCTCAAAGTTGTCTATGACCCTTAAAAGGATGAGACTCATTGCTCCAGAACCTTCCTTACAGTGGGCTCAGAGGGATCCCTTTTGATATTGTCACCAGGTGAAAAGACACTGAATGTGCCACTGTTGGGATATTTTATTCTCCTCCAGGGACCAGTGCCATCTCTGTGTCTGGTGATGCTGTCTTTGCTGAAGAGAGCCCCGCTTGATGTAAAACTTCTTGATTTTATGTAGAGGTCCTGCCCTACTTGCCCCTTTCTGTCAACTTTCCTATTCAAAATTGAGCTCAGATTCTGGTTTTATCACATGGAAGCTTTGTGCTTCAGCAACTTGCCTAGTCTTTCTATGACTTGATTTTTTTCATATCTAAATATAGATATAGTTCCTCTCCTCTTAAGTATAATGCTTTTAGCTCACAAAGTTGCTCGTTTATTCACTCAACACATGTTTATGGAGGACCTGCTATGTACAAGGTACTGTTCTAGTGGTGAAAAGGAAAGATAAGGAGCAAATATTCCAGGAAAAGGAATCAGAAAAAGAACCAAATAGGAAAACAGGATGATGTCAGATGGCGATGAGTGCTGTGCATGGATTTCAAATAGAATGATGCAATAGGTAGAGAGTTGGCTGGGTGGCTAGTTTAGACTGGGTCATCATGAAATGTCTGAGGGGTGATGTTTAGTATCTGAAGATCAAGACAGAAGAAATAGTTAGTGCTACAGTTCTGAGGCAGGCATGAACTTGACGTTTCTGAAGAATGCCAAGGTGGCTGAGGGGATCCCAGAGGTCAGCAGGTATGGCTTTGAAAGTCACCATAAAGATTTTAAGCACAATGGGAGACTCTGGAATGTGTTTTAAACAGAGGAGTGATGTGCTCTAAAATACATTGTAAAAGGTCACTCTAGCTGCTGTGTAGAAAATGAATTGTAAAGAGCTAATGATAAAAGCAAGTAAACTAATTAGTGGCTACTCTAGAAGTTCAAGCTATCAATGATGGTGGCTTGGACAAAGGTGGAGGGGTAGAGATGGGAGACGTGGCCCACTGTAGAGGTGTGTGCAAAGCACTCAGTCTCACACCTGATGTGCAGTGAGCGCTCAATCCAATCTAAGTCTGATGATCATCATCATAGTAGTAGTAGTAATCATTATTATTAGTAATGATAAAGTAAAATTGAGCCAAGTAATGGGGCAACATAACAGTGGCTTTAAGAATATTACTAAACTAGGAGCAAATTAAGTAGGATGAGCCATATATTATTTATATGGGGAGATTTAATTAATGTTACTTATCTGACACTATTTTGGACACTGTTTTCAACACTTTTCTCTTTGTGTTTTGAGAATGAATCCATCATTTACTTTTTTCAGGATGCACTGTTTAGTCATTTTGTGGTGAAAGAATACTGATTATCTTCAAATGACAGATGTGAAACAGTGAATTCTAAGTTGCGTAGAAGATGTGATATAGTGCATTGCTTTGGAATTTATTATGAGCATGGAGTTGAAAAAAATTAGGGAGCTAATATCCAAGAAAAAAGCAAAACTAAAAAAGTGATACAGATATATTAGTATATTTATAGATACATGTCATGCAGTTTGATGCCAGCAAAGCCAAATGAAGAAGTAATGTTCTGAAAACAACTCACAATTACCAAGATCACTAAGCTCCGAGTCAGAGAAATATGAAGATTAGGGATTCTCATACACATATGGTTGCTATTGAGTTATTGAAAATTACCGGAGAGAAAGTCTTCCTCTCTGCACTTTAACAAATACACTTTTCTTTTCAGTCTACCTTTGTCAAGCAAGCTCATATTTACAAGCTAAATTATTCTGAGACAGAGAAGCTTTAAATGAGTGACAGACATCATTGCAATACTTTAAGGTCATGCTGATCTCTTCAAATGTTAGAATTTACTAGATTAAGGTTGCCTTTTCAATTAAGTGAACCCATCAATGTAGAGTAATCCTTGTAATGAATATAAATCTAGCAACACATTCTAAGAAAACACTAGGTTCTAAACGATAATATTCTTCTATGGCAGAGAGACTTTGTTTTCCAAACGTGGGCACCAGTATTCTCCAAGTAGTATGGTTTCTAGATATACTGGAGCCGTTATTTAAGTTTACTGAGGACCAACAGTGGGGCAACCATTTTGGCAGTGGATTTCTGCCGCCTTCTAAATTCTTCTATTTTTCCTTCTTTCTTCTTTTCCTCCCTCCTTTTCTTCCTTCCTTCCTTCCTTCCTTCCTTCCTTCCTTCCTTCCTTCCTTCCTCCCTCCCTCCCTTCCTTCCTTCCTTCCTTCCTTCCTTCCTTCCTTCCTTCCTTCCTTTCTTCCCTCTTTTCTCCCTCCCTGCTTCTCTCCCCTTCCCTCCCTACCTTTTTTCTTCTCCTCCTTCAAAAATTCAGATGATAAAAATAAAAGTATCTATCAGTAGTTTAATAAAGATATATTTGGATCATTAGAAATATACCTTTAAATAAAAATAACAAACTCATCTAAAATACAAGCAAAAAACAGCATTCCCCAAAGTATGTTCTGTGGATCACTAGTTTTTCAAGGCATCACTCAAAAGAAATCTCAGATATACTAAGTGTGGTATCTTAGATCTGTTCGAGTGCCACATTAAGCCCATTTTGCCAATACGTGGCATGACCTCTTGAAAGTCATGGTCAGCTGCAACCTCACTAAAACAACATAAGAAAGTTAGCAGAACTGGTACAGTACCTGCAGTTGTATCTGGTCCCCAGACTGCAATCAATATCTATCATCTTCCTCTTCTATCACTCGTTCCAGATTTCCTCTGCCTTTAGCCATCACTTTTGCTGCTTTAGATTACTTGCCCGATGGACTAACTCAGACCTTTGTCTCTGAGTATCTGACTCCTTGGGTACTCTCTTTCAGGAATGGAAGCATCAAGACATGTCTCAGTGAATCTCCTGAATTCCAGGCCTATTCCTCCATCCTCCTATTATATAACAGCAACCCTAGCACCTTCTACCACCACTATAGTGACTCCTTCATTCGATCACTGGTCCACAGGCATGAAGAACTCAGGGTGATCAGGTGGCCATTGTGGCTGCAGGCTCAGAGGAATGAACCCCTTACCATAATCCCTGAGGAAGGGTAGTTTCTTGGAAGCCAGGGCCTCTAATCCAGCAGAACCTAAACTGTAGGAATGGGAAGCACAAAAATGAGGCGAATTACTGGGAATGATGGTAATTTTACTTGCATCCCTTCAATCCTAGGCCATATATAACATTTTAGCTATTATGGTGCAGCACTATATCTCAGATATTGGCACAGTGCACCTGAGGGAGCTCCTCAAGCTGAAGGGTTTTGTCTCTGAACTGCTATCTTACCTGAATCCTCAATAGTCCATGCAACAATCTGTCAGATCTATTGTTTCTGGCCAAGCTAGTTTATGGTGGGACAAATGGACCCATGGTCATGTACCCTTATCAGTGATATGCACCCTTTGCTGCAAAATGTGTTTCTTCATGTGAGGTCCCATGGAGGTAGATCAGAAATCCTGTAAGTCCTCAGGTGGTGGTGAGGGAAGGCAAACACACAGAGAGCAGGTTTTATTTCTGCTCTTTCCAGAGGCGAATGTCTCAAGACATGGAGAATGGTACTAACCTCTATAGTTCTACCTAAACTATTGGATTGCTTTTAATTAAAATTTTTTGCTTAATCAATTAACTTGGTTATTATTTCATAACTACTGAGTGCCCACAATGTGTTAAGCTTTTACATTTTCTAAAAAATATTTACATTACACAATGAGTTTCTGTCCTTGACCCTTAGGCTCCAAGGGTGAAACAAATTCATGTAAATTTGAATTTTTGAGGATGCTGCTTTTACATAGAGTCATGCTAGGACATTGAAGATCTGATAAGCAGACAGCAAAGAATTTGTTTTGTTGTTGTCAGTGGAACTAATTAAACACATGGACAGACAAACAAGTCAAATCAGCACACTCCTCTGATTTGTTCAAGAAATCCCCAGAGAATGAGATCTGTTTCTATCGATGTCTAATTGCTCTAAATCACCCTGGTGCTCCCAGACTTAGGTAAATAGTAATCATAACATGACCTTTTTGGGGGCATATTGTTCTTACGCTAATGACCCAGAATTCATTTTTCTTTTTTGGACTGGGGAACTAATTCATATTCTTATATGTAAAAATACTGAAAAACTTAGTATTAAGTAGATCCATTCTATAGGCATAAAAATAAGAAATAAATGCTGAAGATAACATGGCGTTTGAGGCTCAGCCAGTGCAAATCAAGACACCTGTTGCATTGTCTCCCAAAATGCCACTGTGGGCAGGGCAAGCACATTCCTTGTCACATGGGAGGGAAAATGGGGCTGATTTAAGATATACAAGACCAGCCAGGTGGTTCCTTCTTGCATTCAGTTTTGGAGTATTAGGTGGGTGAAAATTGTTCTCTAAATCAGGAAGCTCCAGGTTACAGTATGATTACATTGAGGCCTTTAGAGCAGACAATGGGGATAGACTTACTGAGATGCTGCAGTGGCATTTCTGCTGGCTGCTCTGCTCCAAACCAACTAAACTCAACTCTCTGTGCCCCAGCTTTTGTATTTGTAAAATGGAAACAGTATTAGTAACCTTCCTCCTGAGGTGGTCAGAAGGACTAAATAAATTAATGTATGTAAAATAACTTAGAATACCACCTGGACCATAATAAGTATTCGGTGTTAGCTGTCATCATCATCATCATCATCATCATTATCTTTATCTCACATGTATCCTCCTGGGTATGAAAGTAAATTGAACTTAATAAATATGACTCCATTAACTTATATGCCAAAAACTGAAGGAGCTCAGATGGCCTAAAATGATATTTCTTTAAATAAGAGATTTTATTTATTTTTAGAGAGAAGGGAGAAGAGGGAGAGAAAGGTCAATGTGAGAGAGAAACATCCATCGGTTGCCTCTTGTGCATACTCTGTCCAGGCACTGAACCCGCAACCCAGGCATGCACCGAACCCAGGAACCAAACCAGTGACCTTTCACTTTGCAGGACAATGTCCAACCAACTGAGACACATGGGTCAGGGTATGAAGATTTTTAATAACTGACTTTTAGAATTATCAATTAATTTCTTGTATACCTTTCTTGATACTATTTCCGAGAGAAGGTGTTACGGGTTAAATTGTGTTCTCAGAAAGCTATGTTGACATCCTAACTTGCAGATGTAATTAAGATAAGGTCATAATGGAGTAGGGTGGCCTCCTAATCCAATGTGATTGTGTCTTTATCAGTAGAGGGAAATTTGAATGTAGTGGTGCACAGAAGGAAGATGATATGAAGACACACTTGAGAAGATGGCCATGTGATGATGGAGACAGAGATTGGAGTCATCATCTTCTAGTCATGGAGTATCAAGAATTCAGGGCAGATACCAGAAGCTAGAAGAGGCATGGAAGGACTTTCTTCTATAGGTTTCAGAGGGAGTATGCCCATGCTAACATTTTGATGTTGGCCTTCTAATATTCAGGCCTGTGAGAAAATAAATTTCTGTTGTTTTAAGCCACCCATTTGTGGTGCCTTGGCATGATAGTCCTAGGAAACTAATGTAGAAGAGGATAAAAAAAATTCAACTGAGAGAATAACATAGCACTCAAAGCTTAGAGTAATGTTCAAATGCTGAAGATATCGCTTTACGTTTTCTCTGTTTTGACAAAATCCTACAGTCTGATCTCTTTTCCCCTTCTCATTCTAATCTAGCTCAAAGATCTGCTTTTTGGGGAAAGACTTTCCTCACCATTATGTGAGTGGTAGGCTTATGAACCTACATTCTTCTCCATCTAGTATTTGAAGAAACCTACTCAAATTTTGTGCCTTATTCATTCATTTTTTTTCATCAGAGCAGTGTGCCAAAGCAACAGTCGGCCTTGCTTTCTTGTTTAGATAACAGGGAGTCACAGACATTGTGGCTCCTGTGGGTCTTTAGAAAGAGGGGACATATCCAGTTTTGCGCTGATTTCCCCACCCTGATTTTTCCCCTCTTACCACCCAACTTCAATATCCTTTAATTATTTTCAGAGGAAAAATGGCCTGTGTTTGCGCTGCAGGCACCATGTACATTCACACCATTCAACTTTTCCTAGTTCTGAAACAGCTGCTGGACACCCACACTTGTCAGGGCCAATTTCACTTTTCCACAGTCACCATCTCAGATCCAGGGTGGCCAGGCCAAGATTTATTTGTTTCCAAATACTTTTTTCCCCTAATAACCTAGAAAATCCTTCCAGAATTACCAATAAGTCTTATTTTTACATTGTACAAGTGACCATACAGTCAAATTCAAAATTTCAAAGATGCCTAACCTGAAAGTAATAGAAGAAAGAAGTGAGGTTTGTAAGAATATCTTTAACTCTGCTAATTTTCTCTTGACTTATGTTTGCTACCTCACAAGTCCTATAGGATGATAAGGTTTTATCCAAGTCAGCAGGTACATTTTTTGTTGTTGTTTTATGACTAATTCCCAAAATATATTTGTAGTCAGCATTACATTCTTTTCAATAGTACAAATGAGTGACTACTTGCCCTACTGATTCCACTTGCTATTTTTAAAGCTACTTTTGTAATGTGTGTTAAATACAAAAGTACCTTTAAAATATATATACATATATAGTATACTTTTTCAGAGGTATTAAGCAAGGACATGAACAAGGCACCAGCATATGCATCAAGCAGGATCCTGCTTTGTATATCTTTAAAAGAGAGCGGTTAAAATGGCTTTAGTTCCTTCTGCTCCTTGATTAAATCTTGATTAAAATCAGTGCTGCTGTTAGAATGGGAAACAGCCTTCTTTCTTTCCCTGCTGTAGGTAACATCACTTGATTGCTTGAGACAGTTAAGGGTGCTTTGGTAGTAAAAGGACAGCGAGATTAATGGGCAGGCATTTCCATAGTAACAGCAAAGCACTCTGGGAGACAGAACCACTTGGGGGCGGAGCTACATATGCCAAGATTTCAGCTCCATGGCAACAGTATAGTGTAGGGTGGGGATGAATACACTACAAAACTTAGCAGAGGTCCGTTTAGTGGAGACAATATATAATCAGATATGTCAATCTATTTTAAAACCCAAAGTTAAATAAATCAAATTCGAGACCACAGCTGATGCAACATTTAAAATACACTGTGCATCCACTCAAAATTTCTGAAGCATAAGCACAAATAGTTTAAGAACTATCCAATTGTGACAACTTGTTAGTTTAAAAAAATCCAATTACCAAGATTTTTGTCCCAGAGTAGTTGCAGAAAATTACACAATTAGAGCAATTTTTTCTCAGCTGCTCCACTACAGAAAACTAAAGTAATTATACAAAAATAGTGTAAAATACTTTTCACAACATGCAAGTTAGATTTTTGCTTTTTGTAGAAGATTTTTTTTGTTTGTAGATATCCATCTCAACAGAGTTGAAGAGAGAGAGAGCAGTAAAAAGAGGAAAGCAATAGTTAGAAGAATAAAGAACAGAGCAAGGGAGTGAAGTACTAAATAACTTGGGAGAAGCTGAAAAGAATTCAGAAAGACCTAGGAAGCTGGCATTCCAGTTAAAATGAGGTAAAGAAATTTGACACAAAATTGTATCCCTCCCACTTTTATTAACATCAGAATTAAAGGTTTTGAAGGCCTTCTTTATTCTACACAAAATTATAAAGCATTCAGAGAATGTATCATCCACTTAGGAATAAGCATTACTTTCTATCTAGACCTTTTGAGTCAGGTTCACGCAACCAGTGAAACAGAAGGTTGGAAATCATCTGGTGAACTGGGGATAGGTTCATCATTAATGAAGTACATTAAGGTAAATCTGTATGTTTGTATCTGCTCTCTATTAGAATATTTGTCACCTGCAAGTATTTACTGAGATTTTACTCAGTGTACACTATGAGTCTGGAAAACAGATACTAGTGATTCAACCCAGTTCCTGCTCCAGGCTGTCTACTTTCCAAGTGCACTTTTTGCCCAGAAGAACCTAGATGTGAAATGTCATTTAAGAATGTGAAGGGGCTGGTCCCAGTGTCTTAGAGAAGAGTAATGCCTATTACTAAGCATCCAACATCCATATCCGACATCTGGAAAGGAAGGTTTACTATCAGGAATATCTGTGGGATTGCCTGCTGAGCATCGGCGCCCATAACCTGGGAGCTGTCCTCCTTCCCTGCTGTTCACGCAGTGAGCATAATTGTGCTGTGACTCTGTAGTTGATTTAAGAATGGGCACCTAAGTCTAACACGGCTAGTCAGGGGATTGCCCAGGATTTGGGGGATTTGGAATTTGGAGAGCTTAGTCAATCTATCACCAGTGATGAAAGCTGTAAGGTGTAGAGCTCTGGACCTATTAGTGACCATGTTCTCTGTCATGTGGATACACTCTAAAGAAAAGAATGAAAGCAGAAGAGAAAACAAAAATGAAAAGTAGCAGAAATCAGAATTTCTTCTAATATCTCAACAGCATGTCTGTTAGAGCAATGCCTTCAAAATTATTTCCAATCTAGAATTCTATATCTATCCCAACTACCAATTAAAAAAATGTAGAATGAATTTATCTTAGATATGCAAGATTTCAAAAATGTATGTCCCAGGCATACTTTCTAAGAAAACTATTGGGTAAGGTGTGCTGCTAAAAGAGGGAAGTCAGCCAAGAAAGAGGAGTACCTGGGAAAAGGGAGTAAGAAGGCAAAGGGATCTGAAGGACTATGGGGACCCCAGGATGACTGCTGTGCACCAGCTTTACAGAGCTACCAGTCCCTGGCCACAATGAAACAGGTTCACCAATTACTCTGATTCTGTGTCTTTAACTACCCTTCCTTCCACAAAAAAATGGTATAGTGACAGTTAGCAGAACTCTGTTATATATTGCTGTAACAAATTGCCACAAATGTAGTGTCTGAAGACAACATACATTTACCATCTTATAGTTTCTATGGGCTAGGAGTCCAGGAACTGCTTTGCAGTGTCTAATAAAGTATATGCATATTTAATGACCCAGAAATTTTAGATAACGTAATTTAGAAATAAATTCAACAAAAACATGTATATATGCATACTAAAGTATATCGAATTGAATTAAAATAATTAAGGATCTGTTTTATCCATTAAATGGATAATTCTTAGGTCTAATCAACAATTTTTATCTATTGGAACATTGACTATAATCTGTTACATAAATACTCCAGTCAGGAAAGATGGACTCTTCGGCTACAAAATACAAATTCCACTTCAACCATAGTTTTGGCTTAGAGTGTCCAAAGAGTAGGACTATGTATCTGGCTTGCTTTGTTCCTACAGTATTTTTTACTATGGGTCTGATATCTGGAACCTAACTCAGAATTGGCATTAAAAAAAAAGAATACATGGCCCTGGCTGGTGTAGCTCAGTGGAGCTAGCATGGGTCTGCAAACCAAAAGATTGCAGTTCAATTCCCCATCAGGGCACATGCCTGGGTTGCAGGCCAGTACCCAGCAGGGGTCAGTTCCCAGCAGGGGATGCACCAGAAGCAACCATACATTGATGTTTCTCCTTCCCTTCCCTTCTAAAGATAAATAAATAAAATTTTAAAAAAGAAGATATTTTTAAAAATACATGGATTGATCATAGGAAATGAACTTGCATATAGATAAAGAAATCTTTGTGGTTTTGGTGAGAGTTTTGATGATGATGCTAAATGGCTGTATGACTTTGGGTCAAATGCAACACAAAATCACCAAAGGTTTGAGGATCCTTGCCACATAAACTGAAGCTCTCTGTTGATGATTTGATTATGAGAATAAGTAAACTAAAAAACATAAGGATGAAAGGTAACAAAGGCTCTGTTACTGACTGATTTCCAAGGCTCTACAACTGACTGATTTCCGAGGTTTCCTTTGAAATTGAGAACTCTTCACTGTCTCTGAAAAAAAAAATGTCGGCACAAACAGTCTAAGAGAAATAGAGAAATGAATGTCATTTTACCCAGAATCCTTAGTCTTCTTTTTATTTCCTTTAAGGTCTATTTTCAGAGCTATGTTTTTCTTCTTTGAGCTTGCATTTATCCTCTATAATTTTATTTTCAGATTATCTTTTTTTTAATTCAAATAGTAGTCTGCCTCAATTTGAGTATTTGGTAGAAATATTAAAGTAGCATATTTTTATCCATTGTGTTTAATATCAATTTCCTCTTTTTCCTTCCAACCTTTACTTTGTTCATGCTCTTCTTACCTTGTGATTCCCATTATCTCCATTCTTTCATTCACCTTTTTTCCCCCATGAAAAACTATCTGCAAAAAAAGAGTTATAAATGTATTCATTGAAGGACAAAATTTGCTTGTGATAATGCTTATGTGTGCATCAAGTAAATTGCATTCAACTACTAGTAAAAAAGAAATAACTATGGTGGTTTCAGCATATAAGGGTTCATTTTTCTCATGTAATAAGAGATCTGAAAGCCAATAGTTGGTGACTTTGATATAGCAGCTCAAGGTCTCTATGATTATTTTGACCTTCTCCTTATGGTTCTCAGATAACTGCTCCTGTTTCTATCATTATATCTGTATTCCATGCAGGAAAAAACAGGAAAGTTGGAAGGGGGAAAAGGTCAGCTAAGACAGCCCACTTTAAAGACTTTTTCCAGAAGCTCTACCAATGACTCATGCTCCATGGGTCAGAACTGTGTCACATGACTATCCATGGCTATAAAGGAGGCTGGTTGCCTAGTCTTTTATCCAGGCACATTGCTATCCAGAATAAAATTGAGTTTTTTAGTATGTAAGTAGAGGAGAATGGATACTGGGTAGGCAACTAGCTGTCCCTGCCAGATGTATTCTTCTGTTTTGCATTCTAACAGCGGGTAAAACTCAAGATCAAATGAATGAATCTCTAGCCACAGAATTTCAGATGTTGGTCAGGGATCTCTACATTTCTCATCATGTAGGCCATAGCTTACTCTATCTGCTCTTAAGGCTGGCCTCTATAAAGGTACAATGGACCACTAATGTGGGGCCTGAAATCGTTTATCAGTGAATTGCTGCTTTACCTCTGGGGTCAAGTGATGCCTGGAGGGGATGGGGGAAAGAGTGCTGGGGGAAGAGAAGGGAGGGTCAGGTTTTCTACTTTATAGACCATGTGAGTCAAACATGGGTGGTGGTGCAGATGGATCACTTTTAACAAAGGTAGCATCAAACACATAAATGAGAGAAATCTCAGTATTGAAATAATCATCATACTGGTCTATACAGACATCAGTGAATTTCCTATAAACTGTTACTTTCCAGAAGACTAAGGTTGTGCCATTGGAATAGTTTCAAGGAATACAAGGACCAGTGCAAGAAGTACTGTTCTCTCCAGGTACTTCTGGGACTCCCCAGGAAGCTCTCATATCTTCAGCGATGAGCTATGGTTGTTGCATGACACAGTCTAGGTGGGCTGCAACTCTGTAACATTAGAAGCAACAATTCTGCAGTGCTTGTTCAGGGCTAAATACAACATACCTCTTCCTCAACACTTCTGGTGTTGACATTGCTGCTACCTAGACACCACTGGAACTGGAAATCTTCCTGTCTGTGGCAATGGATATCACCCACTATGTCTCAAGGCTGGTGATTCTTACTGCTTTATTTGCAATTGAGAAGAAAAATGTCTCCCATATGCTATACTCAGCTGTAAGGAAGTGCCACATGAAGGCTTCTTGAGCCCTCCAAATTACAGGGATTAAACAACAGTCCTTTAGATTTACACAGGTAACCTCTTTCTGCCAGTGTGCATCCAAGTCTCCAGGTGGGCTATGTTAGGGTGAGTTTTAGTATCAGCCATCGTGCTTTCTTGGGAGAACCACTCACTCTCAGCAATCAGATCTGTTGCTGGGTCTAATTTCTCGTCTTCCCCAGTGCAAATCATCTCAGAAGGTCCCTTTTTCCATGGTCATTATTGAACGAATCCAAACACAACTATATCAGTATGATGTGTATGACAGGCTGGAGTCAAGTCTTTCTCAGTAGAGACTCCTCAGCAACACTATAAATCAGGAGAAGTATATAGGCATAGGTATGCCTATAATTTTTAAAACTTTAAAGCAATAACTCAAAGGCTAACAGTAGATATTTTAGTTTTGGAACACACGAGGATTTATCCTTTGCTTAATTGACTTATGGCCACAAAACACGCAATTAGCAGGACCAGGCCCTGGAATGAAAAACATCCACCTTAGTTACTCTAAGTGGGTGTGTGTTGGAAGTGGTGGAAAAATCCACTTAGTCTAACACCTGTTGCCCACCAATGATTCTCAATGATGTGAGGAACAAAGAAGTAGGAGAAGCAGGTTAAGAACTAAAATACTACCGTGCTTACTGATAGAAATCAGATGGGAGGGTGTGACTTCATATCTGTTAGACAAGACAGATAGTCAGGCTTACCCACCCAGACACTATAGCACTGGGCTGGGGCAGGCCACAGGGAGGAATGGCATTGCTGAACTAAGTATGTCTGGCTTTCCTTCCATATGAATCCACCCCCTCACCAGAGGTGGTGTGAGTAAAGGGCATGGACAGCTAGGGGTGTGTTAGGGAAACCCCCACTTGTGGAACCTGAAAGTGATCAGTGGCCTTTCCTTGTAAGAGTCACCTCCTGGTTTACAGCTGGTGGGGTGGTTATTATACCATCCTGCTTCCAGTTGTATAGTCACTCATTTGCTCTTTCTACCTTGTTTGTAGTTTCCTAGATTTTAGTTCCCTCTTCAGGGCCTGAGCACTTTACTCTCATGCTCTTTTGCATTCATTCTCGTTCCAACCTCCTAATCAGGAAGTACTCAGTAACTGTAAGTTTGTCTTTGATGTGGGGAGACACCCTCCTCCCCTCAAAATATTTTCCTTTTCTGTGACTCTGAGGAGAAAACTTCCTGTTCAGAACCGAGCTCCACAGTGGAGGGTGTAGTGAAGTGGATTAGCCAGAACCTGCAGGGCCCTCAGTCACTGCACTCCACTTCAAAGACCACGTGCCCACCGAGCCCTCTTTTCACTCACAGCCTTACATCTAAAGATTATGTTCCCCTAGAATATTCTGAAGTGGCTACTGAAGAATCTTGTGAAGTCAAGGCACAAAGAGCCATTCTGTTCTCAGAAATGCCTACATTTATACTACTGAGAGTCTCGCACTTATATATTAAATCTCCTGCTCTCTATCCTGTGGGTTTCAATCTGGCGGGACTGCCACATGTCTTTGTGCTCTGTACCGCACACGTGCATATGGTGCATGCTAAATATAAATGCTGTTTGGCAGGATCCTTCCTTCTCTTCCTTTGTTTCTGAAAATGTAGTGAAGAAAATGTGTAATGTGTGCCCTCTCCAAAATGAGAGAGACTTTCAGGAAGTGGAACTATCTTGACAACAAGCCACACATTTTACATATTTCAGCATGTGGCAGTCGTGGCAGCAGTAACTGTCCACAGCTTTGTCTGGTCAAATTGGGACTCCCAAGCAGTTTCGTACCCTCTCTTCAACAGAGGTCAATCAGCTTCCTGCATGGCTGCACCATTTGACTTAGGTTCCAGGGGCTGGTTTTCAGATACTGCCAGACCCTCCTTCTACTCATACTAGTCAGATTAGGTCAGTGTATGGTGCAATAACAAACAACTCAAAGCTCTCAGTGGTATAGCATAATATATCTTTGTTTTCTAGTGCTATATGTCCAATGACAGTGACTGCCCATCACGGTCATCCAGGCCAGGCTCATAGAGGCTGCAACTCGACGTGTCTATGCCATCTCTGCAGCCATGGGCAGAAATGTGGTGAGTTACACTCTGCCTAGAAATGTGGTGAGTCACACTCTGCCTATGAGCTTCCTCTGGGAGTGACACATGTCACTCACTTTTGTTCTCCCTCTACTTAGTAATTCTCATGCTATGCTTACCTTCAGAGAAGAGTGGGGCAGTATATCTAATCAGGTGCCTGGAGGGCAGGAGCCATAAGTATTTTGCTACTGATGCCAATGACTAGCATGTCTCTTGCCAGAATTATGAAAAGAGCAGACAATTGCTTATGCTATTATTGAGGTACACAGGTAGTTTCTAGGTGCACCAGTAGTGCTGTTGAAGATGAGAGCAAGATACCACAGAATTAAAGTTATTCCATACAGGCATCTCATAAGATAGCACCGTCTAAAACAGATTTAGAAAACAGTGTCACAGTTTAAAGAAACCTGGATTAGGGATATTAAGGTGAAAGACATAGAAGCACACAGCCGCATGTACAACTTTCAGTCTCTGGTGCTGGGCTGAGGTGACATCCACAGCGTGTCACATCCAGAATGGAACAAATGTGAAAAGTGGTAAAATGTTGCTGGAGCCTTTTAGGAGCTGACCTGCTTCCCGCTCTCTCTGCTAGGCTTCCCAGCACCCCCGAGGGCTGTGCTCCTGCCAGTCGAGCCTGTTCCGACTTCTTATGCTGGTGGCAGGGACCTCGGCAAAGCTGTGATTGCAGAGAGTGTGTTTTGTTAGATCTTAAGGACTGTGGAAAGTCCCAGAGCCACTTAGCAGGTGAAGAATCATGACTGTGTCTGTGCCAGCTTCGGGGGCCTAACATCTCTGGACTGATTGCAGTGAGCCTGAGAAAAACCCGAAGGAGATTTTCAGATTCAGAGGGCAGTTGAGAGGGCTTTGCCTACTGACACTGATCATAGCTGGCAGGGGGTCACTTGAGGGGAGGCAGCCCACTTGTTTCTCTTCATAGTGGCCCCAGACAGAGCTCTTCATGTTGTAACGGAGGAGAGCTAAAGGGAAGAGCCACTGGCTCTCCGGAGAAACTGAGGAGAGGGAGCAAGACTGATTTGACTGTCCACGACTACTGGACGCAGCATGAATCTCGGCAGTGTTTAGCAGGATTCTGCTAATGAATGTGGAACCCAGGGGCTGGCAGCTCCACTTCCTCTGGTATTAACATTTTTTACTTTATTTTAATGAGGAAAATGAGATTCTTCTCAGTTTCTTATCGCCGAACCCGGTTTGGGAGGGTATGACATTTAACAACAGGGCTTGGAAAAATATTAAGCATTATACAAATAGGAGGAATTGTTGCTGTTATAATTCTGATGAAACACACATGCAGCTTCAACTCAGCCTTAATATTGAGGGGATATTTAAGGATTAGGAGGGACTCTGTAACTATTGGGTATCAAGTCAGGGTGGCCTTCATAAAAAGGGCCAACTAATCTGGCCATATTAAATCCATTTTTCAGGAGCTAAATATCCAAAGTCTGAGTCAACAAATAGCCAATGCAGACATAGATCATAAAACTGGATCATCTCACATCAGATGCAACACTCTCATAAATTATAAAATATGTCAGGCAATTAATTCTAATTTGAGGCATAACTTGATTATCTTCTTGGCAAAAGGAGGAAATGGCTTTGGGCAGGAGATATGGTCCCAAATTTCTCGATATGTAAATGCAGCCAAAGTGAAGAGAGAGGGGAGGACTGCCATTATATGGTGAACTTGGGGACAAATCTAGATAATTCAGGAGAAAATAATGTGTGCCATTAAATCAGCCTAAAAAGCTTTGAAAAACTACAGTTAAGCATTATTAATTTGGATGAATTTGGGGTTAAGGTCAGTCTGAATTAGTAGAAATTTGAATTACAAAGTGTTTTGAAAGACATTCACTTGCATTGGTTTTCAAGCATTAAAAAAATGTAAAACTAAAGGATCAGAGAATGGGGCCAAATACAGGTCCACCAAGACTGCTTGAATATCCTAATTATTACATGCAAATGATACCACTCTAAAACCATTCAGTCTTATAATAGGTCTACTGTTGCCTTTTATATTTTTTAAATATTAATAAAATATAGTCCATTTTTATTATTCGGAAGGAAATGTCAGCCATATTGAAGATCTCCCTGATTTCCGATGTGCTCATGTGTACAGGAGCCATCTGAAGGCCAGACCATCTGTCCCCACAGGCCTGCTTGTCTCATCGTTTCAGGTGCAGTGGGACAGAGGCTGCATAGCTTTGTGAGGAATTCAAAACCACTTATTATTCTGGGTAATAAAGTCAGATATCAATTTTTTTAAAGCCTCATAATTATCTAAATCTTTTACATTCATTGTTTTTTCACCTGTTAAGTCAATCAGGGCAGTCGTAGGCAGCAAGTTTGAATAGATAAAGCTCTCTTTGATATTCTTTATTCTTGCAGCTTTTAGTTGTCTGGTGAGGCCTTTCATTTCCTTCTGTGTTCTCTTTTCTCTAAAGCAAGTACCTGGGAGACTTCAAGTCCACTGAGAGCAAAGCTCATGAGCATACAGTTCTGTAGCGTGTCTGGGACATAGTAATGTCTTAGTCCATGATTACTGTAAGAGTTAATCAATGCATCAGTTAGCTAAACAAATTCAAATTAAGTGGTAAATATTAATAGTAGATTAATGGTTGGACATTGTAAAGGGAATAATTTTAAATATATATATAGATTCTTATTTTCCTTGCAAGATCAAAAGTTTCTTTAAAATTCTTCAGCCTCCACTGAAATGATCAGACAGGAGAAAAACTTTACATGGGAGTCTTATTATCAAAAATAAATACAGTTGAGCCCTGGCTGGTGTGACTCAGTGAATTGAGGACCAGCCTGTGAACCAAATGGTTGCTGGTTCGATTCCCAGTCTAGGGCACATGCATGGATTGCAGACCAGGTCCCCAGCTGGGGGACCATGAGAGTCAATTACACATTGATGGTTCTTTCCCTCCCTTCTTCTCTTTAAAAAAAATAAACACAGTTGAATGGAGCTGCTCAAGATCTGAACCAAACTGAAACTGGGAAGGCAGGTTAACAACCCTCCAGCCCTGGGTTGCTCTGTGCCCTAAGGCAGGGGAGGCAAGAGGCTTGGCCACACGGCCTCATTTCAGTGAGAAGCCACGGCTGGATGGGATTGAATCTGGTTCTGATGACATGCCTAACTGCACTTGAGACATCAGAGGAGCCTAGTCCGAGGAGCATGGCAGGTGGTGGTGGCAGAGCATGACCTTACTGGTACTTCCGCAGCTCCTGTGTTCTGTTGAGAACACAGCCAGCACGTAACCACTTAGTCTGGGTCTCACTGAAAGTGTGGTTCAGGAGGATGGTCCTCTCGGTCCCATTGGTGTGCTTGATGATGCATTTTGGGGGCTGGCCAGGGGCAAAGTCCTTCAGGCCTTGGACGGTTCGCTTGTCCACAGGGTGAATTTTGCTGTAGTTGGCTGGGTCAGCGAAGGTGAGGAGCTGGAGGCTATGCTTCTTCAGATTGGTTTCGTGGCTCCTGATGAACCTCTTTGTGATGATGGCCCAACGTCCAACGTGGTGGGGCTCCGGTGCTGCATGCTCCCAGCTTTAGCCTTTCCCATAGTTCACATCTCCAATCACCACCCACTGAATGCCGTGTTTCTTGTAGTAATGGGCAGTATCAGGGACAGGACCAAACTCCTGGGTGATGGCATGGTGCATAAAGTTGGCCTTGCTATTTTCGGTGTTGATGGCACCAATGAGCGGGTTGTTAGAAATGTCCAGGTGCCCTCAGAACTTGAGCCAGTGGCCTGCAACTGAGATGTGGTCAGTGGTACACTTCCCTTTGATCTTGATGAGGGTTTGCAAGTCCTCCAAGTCTTTGTCATCCCATTTGTCAAAAGGCTCAAGGAGCTGCAGATGCTGGCTGGTGGAGACCACATCCAATTGCTGCCCACTGCTGTCCTTGGGAGTTTCGTGGTAGGTGTCCTACCCAGAGTTGAACTCCATGCGGGGAAACTCATCTGCATCTGGAGTCCCCAGCTTGAACTTCTTGCCATCCTTGCCTGTCAGGAAGTCAGTCTCTGGGTTGAATTGGAGGGCGCTAGTGATAGCCAGGGCTCTGACGATCTGGGGACGTGACAAAGGCATGGGTCTCAGGGTTTGCATCTAAAGGTAGTAATCCTTAAACCCAGAGGAATGAATTCTGTTTTGGATTTTAGGCACTTGTCTAGGCAGGCAAATGCCTTCAATCTAGGTGGGTGATTTTTGCCTCTGGGCTCCTAGGTACAAACTTTCTCTAAAAATGATAGCAACAGCAGCTACTACTACCAGTTGTTAAAAACCTACTGTATATGAAATGTGTAACGTATCAACACTATATTTGATGTGATCATCACAGTATCTACTTGAAAGAATTATTATAAAGACAGAGAAACTGATGCTGGTGAAAGGCAAATACTTACCCAAGGTCACACAGTGAGTAAATGGAGGCTTAAAGAATGGAATTCTGGCCCTGGCTGGTATAGCTCAGTGGATTGAGCATGGGCCTGCGAACCAAAAGATTGCAGTTCAATTCCCAGTCAGGGCACATGCCTGGGTTGCAGGCCAGTTCCCAGCAGGGAACTCATGAGAGGCAACCATACATTGATTGATATTTCTCTCCCTCTCTCCTTCCCTTCCCCTCTAAAGATAAATGAATAAAATTTTAAAAAAAAGAACGGAGTTCTGACTGATTACAAATCACTGTTCTTTGCATGTCACAGCTGCACCTATCTTTGTATAATTGGAACTTAGCGAATGTTTGTTCAAATGAGTATGACTTTTGCTTGTTCTATTTGAGACAGTAAATGCATCCCAAATATTCTAGTTCCATGAGAATCATCATCAGCCACCATCCATCGAGCACCTTTTATAAGCAAGGCACTAAATTCTTCTGAAACAAACAGGTGTTCATATTGACTTCATCACCCACTGCTGTCCTGGAAATCTGGATTTCATGTCGATTCTTTCTTATCTGTGAATGCTATTCATTAAGTGCATAATTCATTTCATATGAATAAATTCAGAAACAAGAAACAAATGAGTTTTTAGATCACGCTCAGACATTGTAGTTATTGTAGCCATAGTCCATGGTCCTTGCTATCAAGGAATTTGCAGTTCACTTACAGACACAGCATTTAAGTTTATAAATAAACAACATGAATGCATTTATGACATACCCATATTAGGGATGTAAAAAATATACCATCAGACTTTGGAGGAGAGAGAGCTTAGAGCAATTGGAGAAGGTGTTCAAGGTGGAAATGAAGATAGGAATGCAGGTATAACAGATGACAATGAGTAGTCCCCACTGCCAGCATCTGCATTCACTGGACAGTTTCTACTTAATTTTGGCTGTGAATCCAGGCACAAGGAGCTCTCATGTGGTGATTCTTTATGCTTTAAATTTCTTTTGGTGTTAAACATTTAAAAATTATATATTTGATTTATAAAAAGGAAATACTATTTTCTCAGCCAGTGGAATAACTGGATCAGAGGCCTGGATAGAATTTTCACTACTAATAAATTAGCAATAACACATCAATATAAACAGAATCAAAGGTCAATTTTTAAATTGAGACTGTTAGGAGAACGTACATTGTGATCCATTTTTCAGGTATGTAAATATCTGGAATATTTACCAAAATGTTGCTATTTTCTTTCTAGAGGAATTGCCTCTATTTTCCACTTTGCTATGTCAGCGGGGATCTGATCCGAAATAAATGTATTGCATCAGATCTCCCAGGCTTTTACTCTGTTTTAAATGAAGTACGTTCTAGTGGACAATATAGTGCAGGATATTATGTGTCTTGCTATTGATAATGGAGGAGTTTTTCTGGGGGTTTCAGGACCTATTATTTGTGTCCAACATTTCTGAATGTTTGTTCTATGGAACATTAATCTCATGACATACTTCATACTAAGTGGGTTCCATGCTCAATTAAGTTTGGAAAACGTCCTTCACTTGGAAATTTGCAGTGCACAGTAGCATATGCACAGGCTCTGGTAAGTCCTGTTGCAGAGATCTGTTCAACTTTGCTTAACTCAGTGTTTCTTAAAGTTATTTGACCATAAACTGTCTCTGTTCCTTCCTCCACATTTTTTGTTTGTCCCATCCCCCCACACCCCACAGAAGATACCTATTACTCTATTATACTCAAGGATCCATGAGGACTCAGGAAGAGGGACAACATGCTAGCTGGTTTAATGGAGAAAATGTAATATAAGAAATTGATAATGGGTGTTGCAGTGCTGAAAAAGACATGAACGAGAACACTCATAGATCTTAGAGATAATAACTGTGAGAAGGAAAGAGGTTAGAATTATCAGAATCTATAAACTCGGGGGACAGGGCATCACCCAACAGCTGCTTTTTTCAGGACCCTGAAGGCAGAACTCCTGATACCCAGGAGCTCATAGAAGGGGGCTGCAGGAAGCTGGGGTTCTGCTACTGGTACCACTAAGTAGGCTGTAATGAACCTGGCTCTGGGAGTGTGGAAAATGGCTGAACATGGAAATAAACTACTGTCTGGGATGAAGGGTCACAGATGGAGCAGTGTCGACAGGAACAGCCAGCAGGCAAATAGGAATGAGCAAATCCCTTCTGCCACTTCCTGCCTCCCAATTTTTTCTAGCACCCCCTATTGACAGGATCTAACCTGGAGCCAGAGGACAGAGGAGAAAAGTGGCTTGCAGAGGCCCCACCCACCCCATAGAAATGTGGGTGTGGAAAACTCAAAATAACAATTACAATAGTGCATGTAGTAATACATATTATATATAATAATACAATGGCTTGGTGACTGTCACATTTCTGTCTATTACCCACTCAGCACCCACTGAACTCTTGTAGAGCAACAATAACTTATGCTTTTGCCTAACTAGGTGAAAACATCCTTTCTCAGAATGAAGATGTTCCCAGACCACCAAAAGTGGTGCTGCAAAGTCCTGACTTCACCCTGGAAAATCTTAATTCTTCCTCAAATTAAGTCACAGACCCATCAAAGTATTTTGTAATTAAAGATGAGGTTATGAAATTATCTACCACCAACAATGTTTATATGAAACCATAAAGGGAAAGGAGTAGAAAAGGAAAAATAAATATGCTTAGATGAATTAAAAATTTATTGGATTGTTAGGAAATACTATGTTTTTAACTACAACTGTTTGCTTTTCTCCAAGGTTAACTTAGACATCAAGATTCTAGATCTTATTTGAGCCCAGTTATTCACAGGACAGAGTAGAGTGGAGAGCTGCCAATTCATCAGTGATTTAAGCTGTGTAGATAATCAGCACACAAAATTTCTTAGGACACACTTTTTTTTTGCCTCATCCTGATCACAGTTGTTTCAGATAGAAATGACCTATTATTAAGTGTGTGTAAAGTATAGTATCTACCTGAATACCTCAGTCAGAGTTGTAAGCTTTCTCATTAATGATTGGTACTGATTCCCACACTAGAGATTTCCATTGGCAGTACTATTGATAAGGCAAACCCTGGCAACAAACTTTGCAGAATGGAGGCCCTTATGCTACCTGGGTGTCATAATGTAGTTTCCAACATTGGCAGCAGCAGCAGCAGCAGCTTTGAAAAATGTGAAGCGTGATCTTTGCAAGTACATCCTAGGTTCCCACAGCATTCTAACTTTCTTTGGGGGACTAACCGAGGCCCCAACTTGTTTAGCTAGAGGACTAGCAACCAAGGGAGCAGGGAGAAAAGGTATAATGACATCACAGAATTTGGTTTCAGCTATAACTAGTAGTACTCCATCCCCTTGGAGAGTAGTTTTCATCTTAATGTACCTCAGTTCTGAGTATGGTGCTGCCTTTTAAAATTGTTCTCAATAATTGGGCCCAGCGCCTTTCTCAATACACAGGGTAAATAGCATACTGCTCTCCATGCTGGGAGTTGCAAGGGTCACATATCCATCTTTGGGAATTACACAGTGTCTTTTGGAGACATATAAAGTTTTAATTACAGACTGGTTATCTCATGAGTCATATGAATTTTCTATTGGGAGTTCTAAGTTCTAAAATAACAGTGGCTTTTAGTTTTTTTGGATAAGAGTAAGTGTGGTGGTGCAAATAACAAATTCAGGTGGTGGAAAAACATGTCGACAACAGGCACTTTATCTGACAGTCTGAGTATTGCAGTCCCACATAATATAAAATGAAGTTTAGGAAGGGAGGCAAGGGGTTCTAGAATACAAAGATCAGGTAGAGGCTGGATCTGACATAGTGCCCACCAGTTGGTTCACAATTTTTGGAGCTGAATTTTTAATTCCCTTTATTTGGATTGAATTTACAGGCTTAATCTAAATTTACTACCCTTGTGTCTTACAGGAGTTTCTAGATCTCTTGCTTCAGTGTAACCCTAGGTCAGCTGGTCTTCCCTGGTTTAGAGCAGCACTGACTGAGGACCAAGCTTAGGATAGCTCATTGTCATCTGGGGTAATCTGTCCACAGACAAAAGTAATATCTCATACCTCCCTGCTTAAATCTTATGAAGTTGAAGGGGGGATGCTTGCTTAATAAACAGCCATAGTAGCATGTGATTTAGCCTCCAGTCCAGAGATTGTATATGTCAGATCCAGACACTCCTGTGCAAAATTTGGAATGAAATTAAAACTAAGTTAGGGATGGGGTGTTTAGCACCATGTCTCCCACAAAGTGCTTAATAAGTATTGTTACTATAGGGCACAGATTAGGCATAGTAAAGTGGGCAAAACTTCCCAGTGACAGAACAGTCTAGAACAATCAGAACAATATGGTGGCCCTCCTGTTCTATCATAGCATACACTCATTGTATCCCATCTAACAACTTTGGTCCACATTTCTGTGGGTCTTCTAGGTAATTATCTAGAACTCTCAGTTCATCGCTGGCCCCAGGGTCTTAATTTGTTGGGTTTGTGTATGTGTGTGTGCATTGAGAGTTGGATAGGAGTTCTATATCATAGATCCCTTTCAACTTTTTTACCACAAATTGTCCATCACAAGTTCTTACCATCACTGAACCACTTCCTCAGATACTGCAGTAAAGTGGCTTTTGGCCTTTTGCACTTTTTGGTGTTTCTGGGGATTGCAGACTGGCTGAACAAATCGGGAAGAGAATAAAAAGCTGCCTTTACTGAAACTGTAATCCCTCATTTTGAGAATTATTTAAGACTTCATTCTCTAATCATAAGTCTCGAGCTACCAAGTACTTTGGTTATGTTCATGAAAGAAATGACAAAATCACCTATTCATTTATTCAGCTCATGAGTCTCTGTTACTTTCTCCCCGCCCTTTTTACAGCTGTTGAAATGACAATGTATTGAGTATCCAATGCGTGCCAGGCCTTGTGCTAGGGATTGGAAATACAGTGGTGAATAGAACAAAGTTCCTACCTAGTTGGGGATGACAGACAATAAATGGCCATGCATAGTGGTGAGGGATAAGAACTAAATCAACAGAGTGAGATGACAGATAGTAATTGTTGGGGATGGGCATAAGCATAACTTCTGATTGGGTGACAGGAAAGACTCTCTTGAGAAGATGAACCCCGAGGTGAGAGCTGGAGCATGAGAAGGATACTCAGCCATGTAAGTATCAGGGAATAAATGCTTCTACCAGAGGGAAATGAATGCAAAAGCTCAAGGTAGAAGTGTGCTCCTCCTCTGAGACAGGCTTCATACTCCTCGGTGACATGCATAAGAAGCTATTCTGCAAGCCCATGCCATACGGATGAATGGGTGATAGCTGGGAAATATCTTTTGGTCACTTGCAATGCCTGCAGATGTAATTGGATCTTCTTACTGATAGATGTGCTTTAAGTGCTCTATAGATAGGCTGGGGACTGGGTGATTTTCTTGAAACTTCCCCCCATAGTCAAATTTTTCAAGAACTAAAAATAACAAATTGGCAATCTACCCACATGTGTTCTTTTGTAGCATCCAAGGACACCACCATAGCATGATGGATAATGTTATGAGCTGTCTCAGTTATTTGATGAGTTGTGTTATAAAAGTGAAGCAGGTTTCATCTTGGTGAAATGCTTAGTGGAGGGAGCAGTATTTCCAATTTGATTATGTAGTTACATTTTTTCCTGTTTTTCAGTTTTGTTTTTTTCCTTCATGCACAGGTAAGTACAAACAACATACCTTAGAAAGAACAAGAATTTGTTTGCTTGTTACCACCATTTGAGAAGGAAGGTTGGAGGGGAAGAAGTTGTGACAGCCTTTTTTTTGGTCTTGGCACAAAGGCTAGTATGACTAATGGATATTTATGGGAAATTCTGTGGCTGATGGAAAGAGATCCTGCAATAGTCAACTTCCCCTTGGTCCCTGACCCCACCTCATGAGGTTTCAAAGACATGGACAAAAAGAGCAGGTAAATGCATGATCTTTATTACTCTTAAGGTGTTCAACCAAAAACTGATATGATCCCCTGGAGACCTAAACATGACCACATGGTAGCCTCCTACTTGCTTCTCAATGCACTTTATTTCTATTCAGTTGTTACAAGGCTGCACTTATAGTCCATTTGCTAAGGCTGGAGGCAGGCTTTTGTGGCTCAGAACACCAGAGGCTGAGTGATCTCCTTGGTGTTTTCTTCCATAGGCCCAAACCTAAGTTTGTATAGTTTTTTCTCTGTGGGTAAGAAATATCCAAGCAGTGGGGAGTGAGAAAGAATATTTCTACACAAGGGCACAGTGCACAGCTAGTCTAATTTGCTCGGCCATGTTTCCTTAGGGTGGACAATACCCAGGCAGCAGGGCTAGTCCGCCTCACCACTCAAATAGAGGCTGATCGACTTCCATGCTAATGCAGCCTGAGCTTCAGTATCCTTCAGTGGCTTGAGTCCTTTCTAAATAAATATTCACTTTCATGACAAGTTTCAAATTTTAATGTTTTAATTTTTTTAATTAATTAATTTAATTTTTGTTCAAGTAGTTTTCTGTTTTTTATTTCCATCCCAGCCCCCCCGCCCGTGTTCCCCACCTCTCTCCCATTTCTACCCCCCCTTAGTTTTTGTCCTTGTGGCCTTTATACTAGTTCCTGTAAATCCTTCCCCTTTACCCCTAGAATTCCCTCTCCTCTCCCTTCTGGTCACTGTCAACCTGTTCTCTGTTTCAGTGTCTTTGGTTATATTTTGCTTGCTTGTTTGTTTTGTTGTTTAGGTTCCTGTTAAAGGTGAGATCATATGGTATTTGTCTTTCACTGCCTGGCTTATTTCATTGAGCATAATGCTTTCCAGTTCCATCCATGCTGTTGCAAAAAGTAGGAGCTCCTTCTTTCTTTCTGCTGCATAGAATTCCATTGTGCATATGTACCATAGTTTTTGGATCCATTCATTTATTGATGGGCACCTACCTAGGTTGCTTCCATCTCTTGGCTATTGTAAATTGTGCTGCTATGAACATTGGGATGCATAGGTTCTTTTGGATTGGTGTTTCAGGGTTCTTAGGATATAGTCCTAGCTGTGGAATTGCTGGGTAAAAAGGAATATTCATTCTTAGTTTTCTTAGAAATTTTCATACTGTTTTCCATAGTGGTTGTACCAGTCTGCAATCCCGCCAACAGTGAGCTAGGGTCCCCTTTTCCCCACAATCTTTCCAACACTTGTTGTTTGTTGCTTTGTTTATGATGGCCATTCTGACCGGTGTAAAGTGGTATCTCATTGTGGTTTTAATTTGCATCTCTCTGATAGCTAGCAATATTGAGCATCTTCTCATGTATCTCTGGATCCTCTGAATGTCCTCCTTGGAGAAGTGTCTGTTCAAGTCCTTTGCCCACTTTTTAATTGGGTTGCTTGTCTTCTTAGAGTGGAGTCGTGTAAGTTCTTTATATATTATGGAGATTAAACCCTTGTCTGAGGTATTATTGGCAAATATGTTTTCCCATACAGTTGGTTGTCTTTTTATTTTAATGCTGTTTTCTTTAGCCACACAGAAGCTTTTAATTTTGATGAGATCCCATTTGTTTATTCTTTCCTTTATGTCCCTTGCTCTAGGGGACATATCAGTAAAAATGTTGCTGCGTGAAATATCTGAGATTTTCCTGCCAATGTTCTCTAGGACTTTAATGGTGTCACGGCTTATATTTAAGTCTTTTATCCACCTTGAATTTATTTTGGTGTATGGTGTAAGTTGGTGCTCGAGTTTCATTTTTTTGCACATAGCTGTTCAGTTCTCCCAACACCATTTGTTAAAGAGGCTATTTTTATTCCGTTTTATGTTACTGTCCCCTTTGTCAAATATTAATTGACTGTAGAGAGTTGGGTTGATTTCTGGGCTCTCTGTTCTGTTCCATTGGTCTATGTGCCTGTTTTTATGTCAGTACCAGGCTGTTTGATTACAGTGGCCTTGCAATATAGTTTGGTATCAGGTATTGTGATCCCTCCTACTTTGTTCTTCTTTCTCACAATTGCAGCTGCTATTTAGGGTTGTTTATGGTTCCATACAAATTTTTGAAGTGCTTGTTCTATATCTGTGAAATATGCCATTGGTACTTTAATAGGTATTGCATTGAATCTGTAAATTGCTTTGGGTAGTATGGACATTTTGATGATGTTAATTCTTCTAATCCATGAACATGGTATATGTTTACATTTCTTTGTGTCTTCCTTGATTTCTTTCTTTAGTGTTGTGTAGTTTTCTGTATACAGGTCTTTTACCTCCTTGGTTAGGTTTATTCACAGATATTTTATTTTTGTTTTTGCTATATTGAATGGGATTTTTTCTTGATTTCTGCTTCTGCTGCTTCATTGTTAGTAAACAAAAATGCTGTTTTTATTTTCTTAAGGAGTGCTCCCCAGATTGTGTAAGATTTAGGTACTACAAAGCTGGGGCCTGCTCCTACATACTTGTTGGGCTGCCACAGGAAACCCCTGCAGGCCAGTCCTTTGAACACATGCAGAAACTGAGAGGAAGGAGTAAGCCATGGGTACAAAATTAAAGTATCTGTCTGCGCTGCCAGGGCCAGGGATCCAGGCAGGATCCTTTTCCAATTATAATAGGAAAGAATGAATAGTTGCAAAAATAACTGAGAACTGTGTATCTTTTATCCAGATTCCCCAATTGTTAACATTCTACATTTGCCTTATTATTCTCTTTTTCTCTTTTTTACACACACACACACTTCTCATTTCCTTAACCACTTGAGAATGGGTAGGAGACAAATGACCCATTTCTCCTAAACTTCTCAGTGTATGTTTATTAAAGAACAACCACCCTCTGATAAAGCCACAATGTACCCACCAAAATCAGGAAATTAATACTGATTTGAGCCAATCTATCATTGAGAGATCCCATTACAATTTCACCCATTTTCACAATAATGTTTTTTACAGGTTGAAAATCCAAACCAGAATCACATGTTGCATTTAGTTGTCATTTCCTTTAAATCTTTCAATAGAGACTGTTCTTCAGTCTCTTCTTGCCCTTCAAGGCCTTCATAATTTTGAAGCATCCAAACCATTACTTTGTAGAATGTCCTTAAATTTGGGTTTGTCTGATTCTTCCACATGATTAGATTAACATAGTGAAAATTTTTCTAGTCGTACCACAGAAGTGAGAGTATGAATATGATGTTGATTTGTTCTCTTATTGATCTTTCTGCTATAAAATTAATAAGTGTTTTGTGTAGTACTATATTGAGACTACATAAATATCCTTTTCCTCATCAATTTTTCACTCATTTATTCTATTTATTGATGATTCTTGCCTAAATCAATTACTATGATAATGATCATCAAATAACAATTTTACCTAATTCCATTGTTCCTTCTATATTTATTAGTTGTCAGTCTTCTGTAAGGTAAGCTTTTAAAAACTCTATTTACTTGTGTACTTATTTATATTTGTGTGGGTCCATGGATTCCTTGAACCCTGGGATCAGCCATTTCTCCAACATTACCTGGTTCCTTTTAGTGGGAAATGGTATTTAAAAACCAGTGTCTGGGGGCTAGGTGTGCTCATTGATTTGGGAGTGTTGCTTCTAGGTACCTTCAACAGAGAGCTAGAAAATAGATGTTTATTCTAGAACATAGATGTGCAAGCAGTTATGCACACCTATAGTTATTTCTATATTTTTCTATCAGTATATATAAAAATTAGTTTATACAGATACCTGCAAATTATCATATGACATCATATGGTTAATTCTGGCTTTCCTTTTCTCCATTTTGAAGACGATGAGAATCCTCTCTCTGTTATCCTCAGGATCTATCTTCTCAGTCCCTTGTATATAATTTGTTCAGTCCTTTGTATGTAAACAGTGCAGTGTGCCATCTCTTTAGCCCTGTGCTACTGACTCACACTAGCTGAGAATTACCATCTTTAGCACACATTGAGAGAGAGAGTTTTTCTGCTCCAACCCCAAAGGTACTTTGACCAAGAGCCACCCCACTCCTGGTTCTGACTAATAACTACTTAGAGTTCCTCGCTGGCCTACCATGTAACTCACACCAGCCCCTACTAGCTGAAAGTTCTCCTCCAGCTCTTATTGCTTGCAGGCCAGGAGTTACCCTGTAGCTTCAACATTTCTTCTGAATATTTACCCCCCTGTGTATTGGCTGAGAATTCCTCATGGTCTTGGTAACCTCTGAGACCCAGAAGTGTGCCAATTCATGCTGCTTGAGCACTGAACAGGTGTGTAATAACTGAAACTGATGAGTAAATTAGAGCAATATGCCCAAGATACTGTTAATGTATCCTTTACTGATCAAGGAAAGGAGAGTCAATTATGTTTGAAGGTAATTATGACAGAGAAATAAAATCATTTTATCTCTAAATCTTGTGCTGGTCATTTGCCTGCTTGCTCTCGGATCTATTCTCCCACTCTTTCTCTGCTTTGTGTTATGGACAACTACATACTCCAGGCTGCCAGCTGGCTTCCAACTAGGTTCATGTACTGGGAGGCACAAACAAGAGATTGGAGAGCAGGAGAAAGAGGCCAGGATATTTTCCAATCTCCCTTCTACCCTGGCAATCTCTCCATAAGTGGCTATTTCTCTATGACTCTATGACTCTAGTTTCTGTTGATCTTTCAGTTGATCAACAGAAAGATCCAGTTGATCAACTGAATCTTTCAGTTGATCTATGTTTCTTGGTTCCAATAACACCACCTTCTCCCTTTTGTCCTATCAGCTCCAAGAGTGGTACTGGCCTTCTGCTATTTCTAATATCTTGATTGCCCCCCTTCTGGTTTTTATCTCTTCTATCACCCATGTAATGAATTCCTTGAATTAAATTTCTTCTGCTTTAAAAACCTAACATGTTTCATATTTTCCTTATTTGATCTATTTTCAAGTCCAACAAATTGACTTTCCTTTACCTTTTTTTTTAATCTTTTTTTAAAAGATTTTATTTATTTATCTTTAGAGGGGAAGGGAAGGAGAGAGGGAGAGAAACATCAATGTATGGTTGCCTTTCATGCATCCCCTGCTGGGAATTGGCCTGCAGGGAACTGGTCTGCAACCCAGGCATGTGCCCTGACTGGGAATCGACCCGTGATTGTCTGGTTCACAGGCCCATGCTCAATTCACTGAGCTACACCAGCCAGGGCTTCCTTTACCTTTTTATACAAGTCTAGAGCTGTTGTAGCAAACTTTCTTCTATTTGAAGAAAGTCTGTCTAAGAATGAAAGGAGATGGAGCCAAAAGACATCAAGAAGTAGATCCTGGAGACTTTGAATAAGTCCTTGATAAACCATTACCTGAAGCCAGACTGGCCCCGGGACTTTCCAGTTACGTGAACCAGTCAAATTGTCCTTTCTTTTCATCACAAGCATTACATCTCTGTATAGGTATCCTGGCCATCAAATTAATTACAAATTATAGTCATTTACTCTTTGATCCATGCAGGTGACTCAGGTTGCATTTGAAAGTCACATATCCTGATAGAACATCTCATTGGGTGATTTACTTATTTGCATTCTTAAAAGAGGAGATTTCTTATAGCACATGCCTTTTACTGGTGTTTTTGTCTTTTAGTGTATGATTTCCCTGTTCTTTTCTGAGCTGCCACATTCTGACAGGGTTTCATATATCCACTACATCAGTGGAAGGGACAAAATAAAAAATTTATGTCACCGCATGACAAACCTGAAAAACTAGCCTCTCATTTAAATATTGCAAAAAATTGAGTTATATGCTATATAAATGACAGGGGAATGGGGCTCTTAATCTATGTGAAAGGAAATTAGATTCAAGTTGTTTTATCTCTTGCAGATGTTCAACATTATTTTTGTCAGCTAGTAGTTAAGTTGAAGAGAGACATCTTTCTCAGAATAGAAACATGAAATAATAATGTCCTCCAGTATCATCTCATCATGTTAAGCTATGAGATGGATGATATCCTGATGTGAAAAGATGCAAATGATACTGAGTTTTGAAGTATTTGTTAGGAGTGGAAGAGAGGCTGAAGTTTTGTTCTATAGTATACTGTTTTTGCATGAGAAAGATAAGGAATCCCTGAGAATCTGCTAGAAAAGGGGAGAAGGGTATCCAGGCTATAGTTTCCTAATTGACTCATTTCAGACAAGAATTTGGTAATGATTTGGGTTTAAATATCCCTGCAGAAAGTTGGCCCTAGCATGCATGAGGACCCAATGTCCTAGGAGGCTGAGCTCAGTATGTGTTGCTTAGATTTACTCTGATCTCATTCATGACACAGAGGATCTAAAGCTATTTAGGGGAGATTGGTCATGGGTATGCTGTGGCCTCTGGTCTCCTGCTTCCATCCTTTTCTGTAAGTGTGCTTGCTTTTCTCTCCTGACATAGATCTATTTATCTCCCTCTGTGGATCTCAGTTTCTGTATGTGAATCATTTATACCTCCTGTCTGCAAGCTTAGCCCTATCCCACATTAATCTGGCAAGCTGGGAAGGTATCTTAGCAGCCCAGACCACCGAGATCTGTGATTGGATGATGTGCTGCTTGAGACGCACTGGCTGGTGGGCTGGAGGAACATTATGGAGTATCCCTGAGCTCTGGAACGGTGGCTTCCCCTAAAGAGTGGATTGCTGTCTCAGTTTCTCTGTCTGACACTCTACTGCCTAAATGAGGGCTGGAATCCCAATCAGCTTGGCTGGGTTCATGAAGCCTTGGGAGAGAGTGATGGATTCTGCTCTCTCTACCAGCTTCCACAGCTGTTCTCAGAGAACCCAGGCATAGTTCTCAGTTTATTTCTTTAGGCCCCAGGGTGTCTTGTCTGGACTTCCCTTGCCATCCTGTTTGTTTCTATCTTTCTGTGTTGCTAATGCCACACTCAGGACTGTGGGTTTTCCCTAAACGCAAGTATTAGAATATAATTACCCACGAATAAATTACTTTTTACTTTCATCCTAACTCTGACTCTTCATTAACAAACTTTTAATGTTACTCTGACTTAAACTGGAATGTGTTATAAATTTTTATAATAATTATTATTTGTAATAATAATAATTTAACTTATTAACATATTCTGTGCTAAGAACTTTACATTTCTTATTTAATTCAGACTTGCGGGAAGATATTTATGTCACCATTTTTCAGATGAGCAAAGAGCCCCTAAGAGGTTAATTCCTTCCCTCAGATCATACACCATTGGAATTCCAGTCCATGTCTGTTTGATGTTAAAGTCACGCTTGTACCATGACATGATCCTGACTCACTCTAACAGTGGGCATGTGATTTATAACTTCTTTTTTACAGTAATTCATAGCATGAAGGCAATCTCCCTGTTAGTTAAAATGAGTATGTTGGGTTTCTACTTTGTTTATAGGGAGGAATGGGGCAGGAGGTAGAAATGGGAACCAAAAAAAATTATTTAAATTTCTTTTATGTGACATTTATAAAGATGTAAAAAAAAAACAATAAGAGTGTTTCATGTATTATGTAGCACATGTGTGTTCCTGCACGCAGGTTCCCCCATACCCCTCAGAGGTTTATACATATGCATGCTACTTTTGAGGACTTATATGCTGGGTGCATTATATTAATTATCTGCTGTCTTAGGTTCAGGTTTCCCAGAAAGTAGAGCAGAGCCCGAGGCAAGGAATAAAGTACTAATAATTTATTTTGAGGTATAAACCCAGGGCAGCAAAAGTGAAGAAAAGGTAAAGAGAAGCAAGAAGCAATGCTAAGTGGCTCTATTGTGTGTGAGCATAGAGAGACAAGGCAGGCCATGCAGCAGGTGAGTTTGCAAAACTATGCAGGTCTTTTCTGGAAAGATTCTATAGAGAACCCGTATCTCAGGGTTGTGAATTGGAGAGCAGAAGGTGAGGCAATTTATTTTCTTGTATTCCTTCTATATCTGTTTTTCCACTGGTTAAATTTTGTCCAACTGAAAGTTAATTTCCTCACAATTCAGCAGCTGCTGAAATGTGAGATCCTAGGTCTTGGGATTCATTCAAATCTGAAAATGTCAGGAAGACTGAGCAACTCTGAGCATGTTGCTGATTGGCCCAATTGTGTAGCAGTAGCCAAGGAGGCTCTCCCCTGGTGAATACTTGGTTGGCCCCCAATGGGTGGCAACCTGACAGAGCCTGTCTAAGGAGGTACGTGCATTTGTGGTTGACGTTCCTTCTTATAATTCAACCCTGGAAGGTGACAACCCTTATATGACTACCCTGAAAGGTGACCGTTATGTTTCTCACTTTATAGCTGAGGAAATGGTCTAGTTTGACCAAGATTTTGTAATAGTCAGCAGTCAAGCCAAAGTTTGAAACCAAGTCAGTTTACTTTCAAATTTTACACTCTGTGCAGTATGCTACCTAGATTTTCCTACATGCTTTAATTTTAATTAAAAAAATGGATGATAGAGAAAGTTCTCATGGAAATACTGAAAATATAAAGAACAAAGTAATCATCTATAATTTATAGATGCGGAAATAATCATTTGAAATATTTGTAATTTTTCTATATTATCTTTTAGTTTTTCTGTAATATTTTTACTATGTGGATGAAAAAAGGGTTCTATGGAAAGTAACCTCCCAGGGTGATCAGACCATAAATTCCTAACTGGGCAGGTCATGGTGGGTAGTCATGCCCAGGCCAAAACTTTCTTTACTGAAAAGCTTGTCTTTGCCCTAAGCAAGCCCAGCCCACTAAGTCTGTGCATGTAGTTTAAAACACCTGTGAAATGCCCCCTCTGAGACCACTCCTTCTAAAGCATTATCTTAACTAGCCTACAATCTGATCCCCACCTTGCTTTCTCCCATCTCATGTCATCTTCCTTACATTCCCTCATTAATTACAAATGCATAAAAGTGACTGTAAAGCTGTTATTTTCTGGAGCATTTGAGATCTTCCTCCCCAGCATATGTCATCAGTTTTACTCAAATAAACTTTTATAAAAATTCTCTACAAGTTTGGATGTTTCTTAGATCGAAACACAGTTGAAATAATAATGTGAATACTATAGCTTATGCACTTGCCTTTGATCAGTATAACAAAAGTAGTGTCCTCTGTTAAGGTAAACTTTTATGGGTCCATGAAAATGCAGCCAGTCCATGATCCATTCTCTTCCTTCACTGGGGAAGGGGGTTGTCCCTAGGTCAGAAAGATGACAAGTGTAATGGTCTAATCTTGTAAACACACTAATGACAGACCTTCCGACAAACTAAATGATTTTTGCTAACAGATGAGTCCTTGTCCATGGAATGCTTTTAGCAGAATGCACTTCAATGTCTAGGATTTCTTAGATAAACAAACCTGGAATCTAAGGATTTATAGGGCATGGATTTCTGGAAAAAGTCATGTAAATTATGTAAACATCTGAATACAAAATGGAGATGTTTCCAATGTTTCCGATGTTTTCTGAACTGAGTAACCCCTGGGGGAAGTAAGGTGGCTGCATACCTTTCTTAGAGACCTCATTTATTATTTAGGGCCAGAATATCTCTGATTCAGGGAGAAAAAAACACAAGGAAGTGTGGTTAGGGGATTTGGACCCCTGTCCTGCTATACCTGCTCCTCTATTACTTACGTCTTTGAAATCATTAGTAAAGCTTGGTACTGAGTAAGTTCGGTGATGTGTGAGTCTTAATGGAGAATCGGATCTTTGTTGTGTCTGTGCTATCTCAATTCATAACCATTTCCTCATTGATGGCATTTTAGTTAAATAATAATATTTTGTAACTTTAAATGTTACTGAAATATACAACTTTAGTCAAATCATTGTCTGTGTTTTATGTCATTTCTTTCTAATGATTCCAAAAGGACTCTGCTTTTCCATACTTTTCCATAGCTACAAGAGGGATACCTCTACCATACATCCTGTAGAGGAAGAATTAGGAGCAGAAGGGATCCCCTCTCAAGTCTGGGATCTTTCTTTACTGTCAGATACTGTTTCTGCTGCAATCCTTCCCTTCCCAGTTCTTGCCTTAGGAACCCCACTCCTGTTCCAGACCCTGGCCTCCTGAGCTCCCCCAGCTTCTCTCTGTAAGGACTAATGCCTGCCCTGTGTAGTGAAAAAACCTCCAGCAACTTGGTGGTTCAGCAGGAGAGATACATTCCTGACATCCCAAATTGGAACTGGTGGTTTCTTGCACATCTGGACTCTTTATCCAGGGTCTATGGAAAGAATTGTGGGGAGAGAGGGTCGGTGAATTTTGAGGGGGAATATGTACACCTTTATACTTACTAACCTCTAGCCAAAATGTTATCATTTCTTTCCATTTTGCATTTTAGCAAAACAATGCCACACAAACTCTGCCCCTCTAAAAGACATCTGATTGAAGCAAGTTGCATAGGTATAAACAAGCTTTCCCTTGCTAAGAATGAGTACAGGTTTCTCTGTTAATTAGTTTTTTCTATCATTTAATAAGGATGGTCATTTGTTCCTTTTTCCACATTTTTTGGGGGGAGGAGCAGCATGTGATGTAGTAGAAGATGACTAGCCTGGGGTTCTGTGAGTCTCGGTTTTTACCTTTGCTCTGGTTATAGGTAAATTGAAGGGCTATACTCAATGGTCTTTGTCTTTACCCATTTTGCCTTCCAGGAATTTTCAAGTGTTGAATGGGAAATGTCACTCAATAAGTTGAATATTTTATTGCTAGTGAGAAAGTTATATTACCAGCCCTCCCTACAGTTCTAATGCATTGATGAAGTGGAAAACTTATCATGGGAAGCATACCATATAATCCTTCCTCCTCCCCCAACCTTTCTAGAATATACCTCTAAGTAGTACAAGCTGGCCACAGAAAAATTCCTCCCAGCCAATTTCTTACAAGTGAGAGACAATCAGAGGTACGGATAAAGAGGGAAACCGAGGGAATGCTTTGAACTGTGACAGGCAATGTTAAGCAGTAAGATAACACTCACGTAGTCTGCAGAGGGGTCTAATGTGGTTGTCCTCTAAGCCTGGTCCAGGGATACTGCTCTCACTCCTCTGATCTCAGACAGAGAGCAATTGCATACATGTAATAATTGATTTCATATATTTTTATTCCTAAAAGAGAGAAGCTATAACTTTGGGTGAAGATAGCTCTTTGTGTTGCTGAGGTATGTTAAGGATGGGGAGGGAACACAAAACTCATGGGGTAACATACTTATTTTCACTGCCTTCATTCTTCTCCTATGTTATATACCTATGTTGACTTTTAGGTTACTCACCCATAAATACAGTTCTCAGCATTTTCTTCAAAAACCTTCCATGAATGCTCTAAACTCCAGGTTGAGGGAGTATCCCAGAGGTGAGGTAAAGAAGAGAGCAATAGCCAATAGAAGTCCCTGTTGGCCTGAAGCTGAGGGGAATAGAGCCTTGAGGCATAGGAAATGAAGATTGAGTGAGTGTGAGACTCATACCACTTTTTCTAGCAAAATCTCACACAATTTTTTTGGACACAAAAGCAGCAAACTATTCAATGATTCCAAGATTACTAGCAATCAGACTGATGCCCTGTGGATAGGTTCCGCAATAATAATAATAATAATAATAATAATAGTAATACTAATATGGAAAAGAGAGAAACAAAGTTGATGTAAAACATAATACCAGAAAAAATGCCTGTAGAACTGGAGAAAGAGTACAAGGAAATTGTTCTGAAAGTCTTGAAGAGGTTACCCATAACAAACATTACAGTCAGAGAAAAATATTTCAAAGAACAATAGAAAAGCTTAGAGAAAAATTAAAAGACAATAAGAAAATATGAGAAATAAACTAATAGAAATGGGAAATAAAAATGACAATAAATGGGATTGAAAACAGTTTTATATATAATTGCAGGTTTAACAACCTTACCCAAAATGAAGTGGAAAGGAACAAAGACATAAAAAAGATTATAGATAAGGTATTGGATATGGAAGAAAAACAAAGGTTCAGTATATACTATTTGACATTTCTGAGAGAGAGAACAGAACAGATGGAACAGAAATGATTTCAATAATATAAAAATCTTCGATAAAAGCCTGAATCACCACATCGAAGGGTAACAGCATGATCCAGTAAAGATTGGCACAATACAACCAACATCTAGCCATATCCTTAAAAAGTCACTGAATATGAGATAAGGAAGATTTATGTGAAGATGGAAAAAATAATTAAAGCCACAAAGAAGAGGAAGTCTAGCTGACTTCAGACTTTTTCGTAGCAATATTCCATGCCAAAAGATGGTGAAGCAATGCCAACCAAGTGTAAATAATTTATTAACTATGCAAGTTCAAGTCTAAAGGCAACAGATGATCTCAATAATGCCAGAATTTAGGCAATACAATAGATAAGAGTTCTCGGAGGAAATAAATACAATGGATCAGGAGATTATCTAAAATAAACATAACCAGATTATGAAATGAGTTAAACTTGAAATATCCAAATATAATATATTTCTTCACATTCTCCAGTCTTCAATCCACCTTAGTCAAATCTTCCTTCTTGTTCTTTTAATAATATCTTGACCTGATCCCTTCACTTCAAAATTCAATAAAGCTCCTTCTATCTCATATTCAATTTGACTCTCATTTCCTTTCAGTTCCAAGGTTGGGCACCTATGGCACATGATGGGCACCAAAGTATGCCCCTCTGGCATGTGGATTATTTTGAGCTAACACAATTGAGAACCAGAATAGTTAGGACAAGTTCTTCACCTCCTCCTAGCTATCTAAAAATACAGCACAATTCTTATCACCTGAGAGAGTTTTATCTGCATAACAAGACAACTTTTACCATATTTATTTTCTCCTATAACTCTTCTCTACCCCTGAGGCTCAAAACCCTTTTTCTGTTGTTTAGCCTAAGATGGTATATAAGCCTCAATCAACCATTTCCTTGAGCCACATTTTACTTTGTGAGCTCTCATGCATAGTACAGAATCACAACTGTTTTTCCTCTTGTTAATGTTTTGTATCCATTTTATTTATGGCTTCAGCCATTGAACCTGAAAAGATAGAAGAGAAAAGATTTTTCCTTCCCCACACAGTGGTCATTCCTCCTTCCTCTGCTTTCCCTTATCTCCTTTCTTCATGTCCTTTTTATTCTGAGTTTTTTTTCCCCCCTCTGGTGTATTGTGGTGAGGACAGATGGGGGAAAGGGGTAAACATCCCTTAGGTTATGCCTTTTGGCTGTTTATTAGGTTGTTGCTGCTTCTGATTCACCCTGTGTGACAGAGGTATAAATGCTGGTGTCCTCAAGAGGCATTTCTGTGAGTTCTTTGGGGTCCTCCAAGGATCTTTTCTGTCCCAGACAAGTGATAGTGTTACCGAACAAGAGGTCCGAGGGAGGGGCAATACAATATTCGGCCCACCTAGGGATGCCGAAAACTGCTATACAACAGGGGCCCCTCCCAAAAACAAAATACTAATATCTACTGGGCTCTTCTGTCCGCCGCCAATTGGAAAGACATCTCTCAATGCCAGAGATTTGCGAAAAGGAAACAAAATGTTTATTTAATGCTATTCAGGCCTAATGCCACCACTAAAATATCAAAGTCTTTTAGGGTATATACCTACACCCACACAGCTCTCCCTTCTCCCACTGTCCCAACTCCGGGTACCGTAAATCAGGAAAAGAGCACACGTCTGTGTTGCAGGCCGCTGGCACCATTAGCTGTGTCACTGTGCAGGATCTCGAGTTAATCCAAAGTACTGTGGTACCCTCTCATGGTCCACTGGCAAGAGTTCTTTGTACCCAGCTGCAGTCAAAGTCTCTCCTGCTTTCCAGGTCACGCAGCCAAAGGGGCACCCTAAAGCCGCGTGGGCCTCTTCTACCAAAGCTGCAGGGGTTTGCACTGCACCAAAAGCATGTGGCTTTCTTCTTCACCTGGCTGCAGGGATCTCCATTCTGGCAAAGCTGCATAGTTTTCCCTTTCACCTGGGAAAGAGGGGGTCTGCACCCTGCCAAAACCACGTGGCTGTCTCTTACATGACTGCAGGGGTCCTCACTCTGTCCCAAACTGCGTGGCTCTCTCTTCATCTGGCCAAGCGGGGACCCTTCATGTCTCGGAGCCAGTCTTTTCCAAGCTCTCACCCAGACCTCATCACTCTGGGGAGCAGCCCCCTAGTTCCCCTGAGTTCCAGCCACTACCTTCTCCCTGGCTCAAAACTTGGCCACAGCTATTTAACATATCTATGAAACCAGTTAAAGGTTATAGATATGTTAAATAATCATTCCAGAGGTTAGCTGCAAAACTGTTGCTATGCAAAACAGCTCTCAATGGCCCTGGTTGTATTGGTCCCTTCCCCCTGGGGGGGAGGATGAGGACATCTTATATGTCTCTCCAATATTCCTATACACTTTGAATTCTGGACACCATTCCAAATCCTTTTTTGCCCCCCCCCCCCCAGCTGCACCCTGTATCAATAGCACTCTGGTAGGATCTCTAGCTGAGCTCCTACATCCAGTAGTGTATTCCACAGCCCCTAGCTGCTGGAATCCTCTTGTCTGGAAGGCTATCATTGAGATGGCTCAACTTGGCTGCCTTGTGGCCACCTGGCCCCTCAGAAACTCATGCATCTTGCCACTAAATACCTGGACTACAAGTTGCTTTACTACCTTCTACACTCTTTGCCCTGATTTCTGTCTCCAGATCTCTTTTTGCCAGCCTAAGTTAGACACAGAGCAGAAGAGCAGGAAATGTGCAGATGCCCAAATAGGAATAAGAGGCTTGTCTCAGATTTTTTTCAGGCATTGAACTCTACCTGTGATTCTTACATTGGTCCCTCCTTTGGCTTGCTGAGTGTATGTATGTGTATGTGTTTGGGGGCGGGGTGCAGAAGAGAAAAAGCACAGTGCTAACCCTCCTAGCTGATCCCTACAATCTCCCTTGAGTTCTTATCTTCTGCATATGTAGGCTTGATACAGGGTGCAGCCAGGCCCCCCCCCAAAAAAAAGATTTGGAATGGTGTCCAGAATTCAAAGTGTATAGGAATAATGGAGAGACATGTAAGATGTCCTCACCCCTTCCCCCCCCCCACAGGTGTGAGCTGGGGGGAAGGGACAGTTTTGTACAGCCACAGCCTTGCAGCTAATCCATGGCATTGTCTTTTAACATATCTATAGCCTTTGGCGGTCACTTGGATATGTTAAATGGCTGTGGCCAGGCTTGGAGCTAAGGGGATGAAGTCACTTCCCCCAAAATGTAACTGGGGGCAGGTCCCCCAAGTTACAGCGCCTGCGTAGGGGCTTGGAGAAGATTGGCCCGAGGACGTGGGATGATGACTGCCCAGACTAACGATGGCAGCCCAGTAAACTTGTATTAATACAGAAATACTGGCAGGTGTAACTGATCTTGGGAGGAGTCGGAAATAGGTTTAGAGAGGAAGATGGGTGCGAGGATTTAAAAGCCAGACGCAGCAGCCATTGAGGGGGAGAGTCACGCGGTTTCAGCAGAGTGAGGACCCTCTCTTGGTGACGTGAAAGAGGGAGCCACGTGGTTTTGGCAGGGTGCGGACCCCCTCTTTCCCAGGTGAAAGGGAAAAACCACGCAGCTTTGCCAGAATGGAGATCCCTGCAGCCAGGTGAAGAAGACAGCCACATGCTTTTGGTGGAGTGCGAACCCCTGCAGCTTTGGTAGAAGAGGCCCACGCGGCTTTGGGGTGCCCCCCTTTGGCCGCGGGGCCTGAAAAAGCAAGAGAGACTTAGATTGGAACTGGGTACAAAGGACTCTTGCCAGTGGACCATGAGAGGGTACCACAGTACTTTGGATTAACTCGAGATCCTGCACAATGACACAGCTGACGGTGCCAGCGGCCTGCAATACAGATGTGTGCTCTTTTCCTGATTTATGGTACCCGGAGTTGGGACAGTGGGAGAAGGGAGAGCTGTGTGGGTGTAGGTATACAACCTAAAGGACTTTGATATTTTAGTGGTGGCATTAGGCCTGAATAGCATTAAATAAACATTTTGTTCCCTTTTCACAAATCTCTGGCATTGAGAGATGTCTTTCCAATTGGTGGCGGACAGAAGAGCCCAGTAGATATTAGTATTTTGTTCTTGGGAGGGGCCCCTGTTGTATAGCAGTTTTCGGCATCCCTAGGTGGGCCGAATATTGTATTGCCCCTCCCTCGGATCTCTTGTTCTGTAACAGGCTGGAGTGGGAGATGATAGCAGGGTTGGAACTGCCATGTCTCTTAAAAGTTCTGGAGGGTGTGTCTGGAGTTCTTTGGGACTTCTCTCTAAAATGTGGGGGTACCTCACATCTGTGTACAATGTGGAGATTCTATCTCTAGTTGCAGAGAGGTCCCGATGAGCACCTGCTTCATGAACACAGGAGTGAATAGAGAAGCTGTTGGAAAGGGCACGGGGTGAGCTCAGATATTTTAATGTGTTACTGTCAGAATTGTAGTTACAGAATAAAATGTTAAGTGTTTTAAATCTTGAAAACATAAAAATAATGGCTAACCAGTGTTGAGAGTTGGAAAGAGCAAATGTAGAAGAAATTAAAAGCATCAAATTTTTTAATACTTCATGGGAAGGACTAAATAGATATTATTTAAAATTTAATTCTGTGGTTAAAAATTATGATTTCAAGCTATTAGTATATTTTCACCAGAATTCTATTTTTTTTAGAAACCTTAGAGTTGTGGTTCTCACCTAAAGGTAGTTTTGACCCAACTTCCCAGGGGTATTTGGCCATGTCTGGAGGCATTTTAGTTGTCCCACTGGAGAAGCAGGGTGTTTCTACTGGATTCTAGTGGGTAAAGGCCAGGGGACATGGCTAAAAGTCCTATGAAGGGATTAACAGCCTGCCACTGTGATATGAAAATTACTTTAAACTGAAAACAAATGAACAATCAAAAGCCACAAAAAAGAACATTAACCTAAACTTGCTAGGTAAATTCTTCTGAAAACATAGCTGCCATTGATCCTTCTCTGAGGGAACTTTCTGTTTGGGAGAAGAAATAAGAAGTTTGGATTCAGCTCTCCTTTGGCATCAAAAAGCTGAGCAGGCTCTTCCATACTTCCACCCCCCTCTTTCTTTTCTTAAGTTAGTACATGGACCTTAACCTTGGGTTCTTCTGTGACTTACTCATTACTGAGTGTTCCCAAGAGCACGTGTAAATGAAATGTTGCTTTCCTCCTGTTAATCTATTGCCTTTATTTTTCAGACCCTCACACTTCTGAACCCAAGCGAGTCGAGGAAGAGGTTTTCTCCTAATACCTAGAATGCACAGGTCAGACCCCCCAAAAACAAAGAGATATACTGTAAATATTAAAATAATTTGTTGGAGAGAAGCTTTTCTGAAGTTCAGTAATTTATTCAATATTACTGCAGGTTGTCATTGTTAAAGTAAAATAAAACTGAATGCTTCAAAATATATAGCTTTTATACTATAAGCCTGCTTTTGTAGAATTAGTTATTCCTATTCCTTCTATTCATATATGTACATACAGAGATGTTTGAAGTGGTGTTCACAGAATGATAAATGATTGATATTTCTGAGTAGTGGGATTTAGAGTAATTTTTTCTCTTTTTGTTTTTTTCCCATTTGATCACTTAAAGTTTATTTTTTCAATAATGATGAATATAATACTTACAGAAGCTGTGGATTTTCTCTTTATTCCTACAAGAAAAAGCAACCGCAATAGTGAAGCCTTTTTAATGGATCTCCATGTGGCTCAGAAAAAAAGTCCAGTTTATCTCCCCTGTCCCTTGTCCATACTAAAAGAAAACAACACATACCTGATTAACCTAGGCCAATAATGCATATGTCTGCATGGCTGAAGAATATATTGAACAAACTCAAAAAGAGTCTGGAGTCTTTGGTAAGAAACAAACGATTAAGATTTATTCAAGGACCTTAGGGTTTGCATATTGGAAACACAATTAGACAGAAACCCAGAAGTGTTCCATAGAAGAAAGAAAAGTTAAGAGTTCTTGTGAGATAGTAGGCAGTTAGACAGATGTGACCGAAGTAGGAATGATAAGCAAGGTACTGAAGGTCACCAGGACAGAAAGCCCCAGTGTCTAGCAACAAAAATTGTAAAGTGGGACCTCAACCCCAGATCCCTAATATACTGCTGGTCATGTGGTTTAGAACCCCTGACCTTTCATGTTGCTGTTCATGTGGTTCAGATCCTCTTTTGACTTTTCATCCCCTATCATATTGCTAGTCACATGGTAGTCCCCCTGAGGGGAGGGAAAAGGGGGCAGGAGAATAGCCTCATCTGACTTCCATACAAGTCCCTGCATGGCCATTCCCTTAAGCATTAAGCCCTAGAGATAACAATTAGGCCTCAGTTGTGTTTCAGCTCCAGGCCTAGAAGAGAAGCAAGGCCAAGTGAGATGATGCCATGGCTGACATCAGGACCAGTTTTGTAATTAGTGACTCCCTGCCCTAGTGCCAACCAATCTGTGGAGACTATGACCCTGAAAGGACACACCCAAAAAGGTGGTGAATATTCCATGGAGATCTGAATCCTCCAGGCCCTTAAGATGAAGAATCTAGCACACGCTCTGTTTTTCTCAAATACACACACACCTCTCCCCACTGCTGCCTTTCCCCAGTGTTACTGAAGTGGGGTGCAAAGTGGAGGTTTCCCAAAAATAGCATGTTCCTCACAGCCCTTGGTTGGGGGAAGGGAGAACAGATGATATGGCTTAAGATACTTTTCATAACAATGGTGTGTTGATAGATGTGTTCTTCCTGAAGGCAAGTGTACTGCCACCTGGGTAAATGTCTGCATGACTTTCAGATACGTAGCGCTGAATGAGATCATGTAAGGAGCCCTGGGTCAGCATTTAAAATAGGGAGCTGGTCCGCCATCAGGGCAGGAAGAGTAGAGTAGCATCCATGTAGTTTGAAAGTAGCAGACCCTCCCCAATCTGCCATGAGGTCTGGTGTATAAGGAAATGCCATGCGTTTTAGATTAAGAGCTGGGAAACCTGCCTAGAGAGCATGGTGGTAGAGCTGATACAACTGGGAATTGCAGGGACCTCCATAACCAAGCACAGATTTGTGGGAGATGCCTGGAATGCTGAACTGTGACTGGGAATGCGGAGCCATGGATTTCTGCTTTTCTGAAAGACAGTACATCGGACTAGTGTAGTCTGAAATTGGCCTGGGTTGGCAAAGGGAGTCAACACTATGTGTTTTGGGGTGTTTTAAAGGGAATGGGACTTAACAGCAGAATTCCACCATTATTCTACATCTAAATAACCTTTAAATAAATAACCCCTTTCCTTTTGCACAAAACTCTTACATTGGGAGTCACACTTCTTGGCAGCAGGCAATTGAACCCCATAGCTGTTTGAGAATAACCTAGGTGGGGTGTTTTCTCTCTCTCCCCCTGCTCTCTTACACAATTGTGCTTTTCCCTTCCCCAGGCACACACTCTCTGGAGCACGCTCATGCCTTTTCCCTGCTCTTCCCCCAATGCATTCTTTTTGCCTTTCTTTCTCCTAAGCTCCAAGAGCCTTTCTTTTACCTTTGTAACTTGTTTCCTGAGTCCATGCAGTCCAGCTGGCTCCCTTCTTTTACAGCTTATTTCTTCCACCTCTGTAACTTCACTTGTATTTGAGCCATGGCTCTGAATTCTTTCTGAGCCCATAATTCTTTCTTAGCCAGAACTCAAGGACCAACGTCTAACAACATCTGGTGTTCTTTGCCATTGACACTCATAATAAAAAATATATATTTTTGAGAATAATCGGTTCTGCATTCTTAGCCCTAGGATTGGTCCAGGACAGTTCTCAGTCAACTATCAGGTGGTTTAGGCAATGGATACCAGGTGGCCTAAAGGATGGGTGCCAGGAGGTCTGGTAATGTTTGGTGTTCTGGATATCTGATGAATACTCAGGAATTGACATAGGATCAGAAACTTCAAAAGTTTATATTCTCTAGTTAAAACAAGAATAGAAGTGTTTCTTCATGCCTCAACCTACTTGATTTTAGTAACTTGGCAGCTTGACTATAGCAACTCCATTTTATTTATTCACTCAATTCCTCAAACGTCTTGGGGGCTGCTTGAAATACCATTTCTGTTCTGACAGGTGCGAATCAGTCCTATCTTAACCTTTTTATTTTTGCTCTATTTCATTTTCAAGAGCAAACACACACACTGTAAAATAATGCCTCTGAATATTCTTCATCAAAACTTCTCTTCCCCCATTACATGCTATTTAGGTGAGGGTCTGTTTGTGTTCAGGGAATTGACTCATTGCTTGGTTTTGCCAGTGCTGATCTGTCCTTTGCACACACACTGGAGACATGCAGTGAAAAGGAGGGATGGGAAAGGCCTGTTGCACACAGTTGCTGCCCTCTTTCATGGAGGAACAAAGGTCTTTTATTTCTGTATTTCTTATTTTTGCACGAGAGTTACAAACATTATTTTATGTCTAAAGAATTTCCTTAAATAATTTCCATCGTGCGCATGAAACAATGGCCCCTTTTCACTTGTAAAAGCACACAAAAATAAGTAAATGTCCTTCCTTTCTTTATGGGCACAAAGCAAAGCATATGTGCTCTATTTGGAGAATGCAAATGCCTCAAGCTGCAGCATTTCTTTCACCAGCACTCAGCAAGTGGCCATTTAGGCCTAATTGCTCCTCACAGCATAGTCCAATTAAGAACGGTCATCAGCAGGGTGAGGGCTATTTGTTAATCCATAAAAGGTATGAGAGACACTACTTGTTTTGCCTGCAGTTTTTATTCACATGTTTGGGTAAAAATCTAAACAGCTGGAACTCTCACAAGTGATATGTGTGTGTATTTAATGTTGGTTATGGGCAAGACAAGTGTATGAATGTATTTTAAAAAACCTAAACTTTTTCTTCTAATACAATACAAAGGAGAATTGCTCAAGATACTGCTGAAACCTACCAAAGCATGCTATTTGAAGTTGTAGTGGGGGAGTAGAGCTGGCTTAAATGAGAAAAACTCTGAACCAAAGGGGTTTCTCTGCAACATGAAGATGGTTTTAGTCTCTGGGAGAATAATTTCCCTATTAAAATGCAAATTTCTATCAGAACATATTGTGGATTGTTTTTTAAACATTTTTTTTTAAAACAGAGGTTTTGTTTTTCGAGAATTTTCTTTCAGTACATCATCTTGATATGGTACAGAGAGAACCTCTATTCTATGCTGAAGAGAGGATAAATTGACAAGAAACAGGAAGTGTGGGAGTGATGATGTGTCTCTTGCGATATGATGAAAATGTTTCCAGTGGCAATAGGATTCTTTCACAGAGTCACATGAAGTGCATTTTGGGGACGCATGCATAGGAGAACTTGAGACATAGTAACAAGATTTACTGGAGTGAAAACAAAGGACTGGCCCCAGGTGCCTTATGTCTCATCCACAACCAGGTGGTTTAGTTCTGTCTCGCTGGGGAGGAAATCCTAGCCTTCATGAGCACAGTACACACCAGGATCCAGAACTGTAATGCCACTACTCTGGGCTCTGGTAGTTCTAGCATGGTCTCTGATCCTGGCTGCTCTCTGGCCCAGTTGGCCTGTGCAGCTGCTACAGAAAGAGAGTGTGTGTTTGAGAACAAACAAGCTCTGGGCCTTTGTGAAGTTTTGATTATGTTTCCTTGGATTTGGAAAAGGGTATGCTTTCTTTCAAACAAGCCAATCTTCTCCTTAATTCTTCCTGGACTTGTGTTGGACCCTCTTCCTAACCAATCCCTTTCCTGGATCTTTTGGAGTTCCATGCCCTTATTCTATTTAATCTTTTCCCCAAATTTTCCCAGGCTAGACTTCTCCCCTTTATGTCACCATTTTGAGGCCTACTACATTTCCCTCGTAGTTGAAGGATCTACCCCAGCACCACCATCTCAGCTTCCACCACATTTGCACTCCACAAAAGAAATCCCCCTCACCCCCGTTTTAGCCCCATCTCTGTAATCATGGCTAAAAGGTCATTAGCCCCCTGGGGATACTGGAAAGCCAGTCCTTTCAGCCTGCTTGGGGATTAGTATTTGTTTGGCAGAGGAGGCAGCTGTCCCCTGGGGAGCCTGTGAATGTTACAGCTTCCTAGTTAATCAGACTTAATGTCTGATTCCATTTGCTCCCTTCCTTTGTTAATAACTAGCTACCTATGCTAACAAAAAATAAGCAAATGTAGGGAGGAAATATACAGGGTCCAGCAGTAGTAAGTCCTGCTTGATTGTGGTTGGTAGGGTTGTAATATGAGTGTAGTAATTTATAGTTTTAATTTGAACATTTCCACTAAAATGTCATATGGTGAGCTTGAGTGTGATATTGTTATGTTACAGAATTACATGCTTATGATTTTGTAATAAAAATTTTGTAATGAAAAAAGGGGTGTTATTTTTGCCAGATCCTATACATTATATAGCTATTAAATAGTCTCAGCTTCTTTAAAGTTTTCTATACATCATTCTTTATGAAAAGAAATTTGATGACTATCAGCCAGGCTGAGGGTCTGTCTACTGCTTTCTTACAAGTTTAGGGTTTTTACAAGTCAGAGAAGGAGAAGGTAGAAAACACACCTAGTGACCTGCTCCTCTAGGCTGCTCATGAAATCCTGGGGTCATGCAACAAGATATGTTTCTGGAAAAGTCAGATTTAACTGGCATTGGGAATTTGGGAAGGTAGGAAGAAAGGATATTTGATATCTTTGCCTTCCCAGAGCATTGAATGGCAAATATCTTCCATGATTTACATGGTTGGGCTCTAAAGATAGGCAGAACCATTAATTCATGTCCTTTTTCTTCTTCCCAATTTTCCCCTTTCCTGAACCTCACCCCCCTGGGGAATTTTGCTCCATTCATAACCTGTCTGGCTCCTTGACCTTCCCTCTACAAGCACAGAAAGGGAAGCAAGGCCTGAGCAATTATTCACATATATGGGCTGTTCAGTGGTCAATCAACCCAACATAGCTAGGGCTAGAGATTTTCTTGTTCTTTAGCTAAGTAAAAGCTTATTTTGCCCCCTTTGGTTTTGTTTTTTCCTTACTGTCAATTGTTAATCAACATAATGCTGATGAGTGAAAACTTTTCTGATTCTAGGACTGTCCCTACCATCAGATTAATGATTCTCTTGGGGAAAATGTCCACACTCTCATGCTTCTTGGTCTGCCTCCTGACAGGATATTGGCTTCAGGTAATGATATTTACCCAGCCCATTGAAATGTGACACTTAGAACTGAGCCCTATAAATTATTATTGTGCCTGTGTTATATTGTAAAGATAAAGGTCAGATCAGAGCTCAGATTTATTCACACCCTTGATGCATTTCTGACAGTTAGTAGAAAAATAAACTAAGTCTTTCAGTTAAAAGTACATACAAATTAAAGTAAGTTTTTTTTACAATGAAGGAAAAGAAATAATTATAGAACTAGTTAGTTTTGGGAATAAATAAAAGTAAAGGAGAGATTGGTTCATCCAAGGTCTATAAGTACTACCTCCAATTTTCTGCACAGTTTCTGACAGCCCTTTAAAATAACTGGACAATGTAAAAGGTCAAGGATAAGTTCAGGAGACTAAGGGAGCTACTGAGAATGGATCTTTGCATAGTAACTGTGTAGGTTACACCTCCATCATGGAAGTGTCCCATGCAAAGTTGTTTGGTGGCTAGAAACCCTGTCATTGTAGCTGAGCAACTTTGTGTTTGGTTAGTCACAAAGTATGTGGGTTTTTACCTTGAACTGCAGATTTCAAAGAGCAGCATTGCTAACCAATTCTAGACCCTGCTGGCTCTAAACTCAAGGAGGGAGCTCAGTAAAGAGGAAATGATGAATGGTGTTATTAAGCACTGGAGGTGGCCCTGCAGTGTGGATTGAAAGTCAGTGCTGGGCAGCATGAAGTACATGTTGCCAGTGTCTTTGCTGCACCAGATCTTTGAATAAATCACGGGCTGAGTGTTGTTAGCTGTCAGGGCAACTGCTCTTGCCAGCACTTAATAAAAAGTCCCAGACCATCTACATCAAATGATTTTTCTTCCATTAAATTTGGCTTTTGAGATTTGAAAAAATTTACCAGGCTCACCCCCATTTTTCTCAATCACTTATCCTTCTAAGGATTATCTCCACATAGAGAGTTATATGTGAAGGGTTTAGCCTTCCAAATTATTAGAACAAGAAATTGTGGTAATCTTTTACTTGCCTCTCTCATTTCTGTGATTCTTCTTTCTCCTCCTCCTCCTCCTCCTCTTCTCTCCTTCTTACATTACTCAGTTGAATTTCAGTGCCTTTAAAAAAAATCTCGTCCTTCTTCCTATATTTGCTTAGTTTTTTATTCTTTATTAGCTCCTTCACAATAATTGCTACTTCAGATTCTAAGTGCTAACTGTGGTAGGCAGTTGGACAGACATGAACAGAGCAAGGACGATGGGCTGGGTACAGAAGGTCACCAGGGTGGAAAGTCCTGGGTGCCCAGGAACATGCAAAACTGGGAAAGCAAGAACTTGGCCACCAGGGTAACCTTTTCTCCCCTAGCTTATCGCTGGTCATGTGGTTCAGACCTTCCCCTGACTTTTCCTCCCTTACCTTGTTGCTGGTCATACTGATTAGACCCCTCAGAAAGGGAAAGAGGCTGGAGAATAGCCCTTAAGCATTAAGCCTCCAGGACAATGAGGTTCTGACCCACATCAAATACATCTGGGCCTCAGTTGTGTTTCAGCTCCAGACCAAGAGTAGCAGTAAAACCAGACCAGTGATGCCATGGCTGACCTCATGGCATTTACTAATGACCCCCTGCCCTGGTGCCAACCAATTAGTGGAGACGATGTCTCTGAAAGGACGCACCTGGGAAGTTGATAAATATTCTATTGAGATCCTCCCCTGGGGCCTCCCCTAAAATTTCTACCCTTAAAAGCCCTTGGGACAGAGGACCCAGCATGCTCTCCCTCTAGGAAGTATGCCCACACTTGTTCCACCTGCTCTTCTTCCCTTAGATGCATTACCTTCACCCTCCTGTCTTTTGCCTAGTATCTAAGGGCCCTTCTTTTGCTCTGTAACTTGTTTCCTGAGCCCATATATTCTATGGCTCCCTTCTTCTATCTCTGTGATTTTCTAAATAAACTTCTTATAGTCTGAGTCTTGACTTTGTATTCTTTCTTAGCCTGCACTCAAGTACTGAGGTTGCTGAACCGAGGTCCAGTCTATCTCCACCAGTCTAACACTTGATGCTGTTTTTGCCACCAACACTAAATACGTAGTTGGTCCTGTACTAGATATGAAAGGAAAGAGTGTTTGATATTATTTGAGGCATTTGCTTATCTTTGTCATTTTAATAAAGAAGGAAAATATGATCATGTTTTTTAAACTTTATAAATAATATGCAAATTGGGGAATAATGAATACATATCCATGTCCACCTTATATTATTATACTCATAAGAGAATGTTACCTTATTCACTTTTATATTTATTTTTAGTATTTCTTGCCCATCCTCCACACCATTTACAAAAAAAATTGGAGAAAAATGTCTGTCTGTAAACCATTACTTTTATTTTGGTCTTATTTAAAAACAAAACAAAACAAAACATTATTTTTAAAACAGTAATTGCTTTTACTAATAGGTTTCTCTGAATGCTACATTTTTTGTCTTTAAGGGAAACGGGGTCAGGTAACAGGAAGTGGAGACAGCTTGCCCCTGGGAGAATGGAGGAAGGGAACTAGATTGGCTCTCTTCTCTCCCCCAGCCTGGCTATTTCCTTCCTCACTCTTTTGTGTGTTCTTTTACTTTTCTCTTAGATGGAGTGTTTTTGACCCATCAGAGAGACTTAAGCCCCAGGTTGGAGTCATAGCATGATTCCTCTCCCCCACCCCAGATATTTAGTTTCAAACCAGAAGATGAAAGATAAGAACCACTAAATGTAAGTTGTTTGTAAATCAATTTTCATTATTGTCTTCAACAAACATCCAAGTACCTCTTTTTCTAGGCACTGTTCTAGGCACTTGGGATATATCTGTGAACAAGAAAAACCATGATCCTTACCTTTGTGAGTCTTAGATTCTAGAAGAAAGCAATAAATAATAAATCTAGTGAATGAGTTAATTATCCAGCTGAAAGGGTGGCAAAATTCCTTTTTCTCTACTCATCTTAGGTTCATTGGCTAGGGTCCTATCAATTAGACTGACCAAAAACATTAACCTGAGAAAAAAGAACCAAAGAAATGTATTAACACGTGCATCATACAAATACGTGGGAATGCGCAGGGACGGTTAGAACTTGGGCTTATATAGTTAGTATCTTGAAAGACCAACACATTTTTGGAGAAGTGACAAGACAAAGGAAAAGGACTTTGAGTTACTGGGCAGCAAATTGTAGAAAAATATACTTATATAGGGGAAGTGATGGAAAACAAAGACAAATTAGTATAGTTTATTATGTACGTTCTTCTGGTGCCATCTCTGTGCAGACAAGGACGGGTCCAGCGTTGTCTCTGGTGCTTAACTTCTGTACTTCCTGGTAGAGAGGGGAAAGGGGGAAAATGTACAAATTTACAAGAGTGGGCAAAAGTATGTTTATAGTCATGAGTATGCAAAATAGAGTTTTTTGGGATGATCATTTATTAATTATTGTATTATTTATTTCTTATCTTATTATTTTTTCACATCCTTACTTATGATTTATATTTTAGGTAATGATGGCTGGTAATTTAACATATGCTCACCCACCTCTGTATATCTTGCTTTTAGGCAAGGAGGGCTGAGGCCAGAGAACTTTTCTTACATTTGGTTTTTCTTAATTGCCTTTAGCTCAAAAATAGTCTTTATGCCAAAGTGGAGTGTTTTGGGATGACATATTTTGCTACTCCTCACAGGTTATTAGGAGATGATAAGTTCTGTGGAAAGAAAGAAAACAAAGAGCAAAATAAGAAGATCAAAATTATGGGGGGTTTTGCACTCTAAAAATGCATGTTGGGAAGTTGGCCTCATTGAATGACATTGGAAAAATATACCTAACCTAGACCCCACAAATATTTACAAAGGTATTAGAGGACTGGGTCATGATCAACTTTGCTATGGAATATCGTCACGTAATGTGGGAGGAGCTGCTGTTTTACAAAATGAGCCACTAAGAGAACAGTGGAAACAGAGCTACAGGTTTTACCTCTTTCTTCCTGGTGTAGGGGACCTGTCAGTACAGAGAAGAGTTATGCAGGTAAAGACAGATCAGAAACTTTAGAACATACTCTGAATGATATGTTCTCTATTTTGTAGTAACATTTACATACAACTTTTTTCTGGGGGGGGTTGATGCTTCATTTCTGTGCCACTCGGTGTTATCCATATAAAACCAGTTTTAATTTAGAGATGCCTGTCCAAAAGTACATTGAAGAGTTTCTATGAAGAGTTTTGTTCAATCCACTTGAGATTTGTAAATATTTGTGTCTTTGTGTTTTTATGTTTATGTGTGTGTAAGCAGAATTGGTCTTATTAGTAAAAGATGTATTGCTGTGCAATGTATTGTACATCTTTTATTCTATGTAGATAATAATTTGTAATCATTGCCTTATTCATATCAAGTTATGTTGATCCTTAGACTTTGTAGCATTTCTAAACTCTGAAACAATGATTCTACATGTACCTTGTTGTGACATCTAGAGTAAGCCTCTTAAAATTGTTTGGTTGTTCATTGCAGTTCTAATGGAGACTGACTGTTTAATTCCCTTCTTAGGGAGAACTTGGACTCTGATAAGTAATATGTCAGAAATGATTATGGAAAAGAAAACCAGGAATGTGTCCCAAAAGAATAAGTACATCTCTGGGAAATGAAAAGAATCTCCTGTATTTCCATCCTGTCACATGCTAAATTGAGAACCATTTAGATGAGATCACACCCTAAGCAGTGCCCAAACTGGATGTTTTAAAACACATTGCCTCCCCTGACCCCTTTCTTCTGAATGTGCAGGCAAGAGCACCTACTGATTCCCAGTAAACTTTTTGCATGATTTGCCTTGGAGTGAGGTGGGGTTTCCATAGAAGTTGGAATAGGCTGGTGGTAACTTTCTTTAGAATAATCATATATTTTCTAGAGATAAGACTGTGGGGCAAGAACTTCCATTGGAGGGAAAGGTAAAGCCACCCTTCTCTGAAGGGGAGCCAGGTGTAGGTGGTGGGTGAGGAAGGGTGACGCTCTTTCTGCCTGGGGGAAAAGGAAGGCCTGGTGCTAAAAGGTTAGAGTTTGTTTCAAGTTTTCCAAGCATCGAATATGAAGGAGAGGTGATCAGAAGCTGCAAAAAGGAGAAGTAAGAATGTGTGGGTCTGATTTTTCCCCCTAATATAATTTTTGCCTTCAGAAACAAACACCACCTTTGCTGAGTGTTTGTCCCTGTTGTCCAGCTTGGCCAGCCAGCCAGCCTCTCTGCCCAGGCCTTCCATCCAGAACTCTGAGCTGGAATTCCTGCTCTCTCCCACCGCACTGTGCAGCTGGAGTCCAGGCACTTCACTCACTAGGTCTCTCTTTCCATCTGAACAGTGAAGACAATGCTATTTGTCTCCACCAAGAGTGTATGTGAGAGTTCCATGCTTTTTAGGGGAAAAGGACTAACTAATACTGTAACTAGTTTTGTTATAACACACGTAGAGGAAAATAAGAACTCTTTAGAATATTATGTCATTTAAAAAGAAAAATTTAAAAAATTATAAAGGTTGAAGCACAAATATATATATTTTTTCTAGCCTCCATGTGAGGTATAGCTTTTGTTCTCTGAAGAAAATACTTAATTAAAATCATTAAAGGGCTAGAAACTATTTCAAAACTTTTTATTTTTCTGATGTATATGCTGTCTTGGATGATAAGAAGTGTAGCAAAAGTTCTGGATTATGACATGTTATTTATGGCTAGAGTGAAGTTTGATGTAAAGTTTTCATTTTGCTTTTCTAAATTAATAGTCTGTGTCCTTTATAGTCAAGGATGCAATAAAAGAATTTAGTAAATTTATTATTTATGTATTTTCTTAAAATCTTATTTCTTTGGGCAAGGCTGAGGTACCTGCTTGGCTCTCATTTTTTAAAGCAATGAATTACATTTTAGTCATGTTGATTATCTAAGGACTGACAATGAAGGAAGTAGATTATTGAGCCCCTTTGCTCCCTTATTTGCTCTGACCCCCTAATTTTATAGAGATTTTGCTGCTTATTAGTACCTATACCATAGAAAGGAAAGAGATATAGAAGAAAAGAAAGCAGAGACTTTCTTTTATATCAAAGAAAAAACTTCACTATATCATTACCTGTTAGTCAATGAAAGAAGAGTGGACACTGTCAAATAAAGGGAGGCCTATGGATTTTCCCTAGATCAGGTTTCCTTGCAGATGATTAAAAAATTGCTCACACCCGGGTTCTCTGCACCTCCAGCTTCTTATGGTAAGTAGGTGAGCGCTGAGTAACTGTGCTTGTCACTGTGGCCTCAGGCTTCCCAGCTGACCCTCGTTGACCCGCCCCCACTTCCTGACATTGTTGTCTGTGTAATCCCCTCCCCTGGAATTACTGGCTTCTAATTAAAAAAAAAAATACTGCAAAAGTGATGAGTATCCCCTTCATGGTTAGGTTTCAAAGATGGTGACTTCCAGGCAGGCAGCATCTTTCCATCACTCTCCCCTCTGGCATGCTGGAGAGGTCTACTGCAGTATGGAGCTGAATGTGGTCTCTGGCCAACAGCCAGAGAGGAACTGAAGCCCTGGGTCCAACAACCTGTGAGGAACTGAATCCAGCCAACAACCACATGAACTTGGAAGTGGATCCTTCCCCACTTAAGATTTGAGATAACTATATTCCAGCCAAGACCTGATTGCAACCTATAAGAAAACCTAAAGCAGGGGACCTAGCTATGTCAGATTTCTAACCTGCAGAAACTGAGATAAATGTGTGGTTTTAAGCTGTGAAGGTTTGAGGTAATTTATTATGCAGCAATAGATAAGTAATAAATAAGTAATACAGTCTTTTACTATACTTTGAAACTATTCTAATTGCCTTTGGCAAAAGAAGAAAGGATCTGATAAACTCATTCGTACTATGATGTTTGGGAACCCAATATGTAACCCTTGCTGGAATAGAGTGTCCTCAAAGGGCAGGTAATGCCAACACAATAGAGTGCATGAATAATGGTAGGATTTTAAGATTTGGGGCAATAATGGGGAACATGTTTTTTTGAGGATGGAGAAACTTTTCATTTTTCTTCAAAATGATAAGATGTAATCACTTCTAGCACACACATAAAATAGGCTTTGCTGTCTTAAGTCTATCTTAAAACACAGTTATATTTTGATTATTTTAAAAGTAGGATTCTGAAGAAGGGACATGATCCCAAGGCATCTTTCTGGAGGAAAGGATCGAGCCCACAATGAACTTAAAAAAAGCAGTTGTGGGATAGCTTTTTTCTTGGGAGTGGGGAGGGGCTAGTCATGAGAGGACCTGAAGACAAAGGAGGAGGCAGTCACTATGGTTCCTCTTTGCCTGGAAGATGTAGGAATCATAGATTTTGGCAGCCAGAGCAAAGGCGACCTAAGTCATTTTCTAGGATTAGCAGGGAGCAAACAAAGCAAGGAAGAGTTGGGGAACTGGAAGACTGGGAGGTAAATGGAAGGAACCATACAGAGGTCTCCTCCACTGTATAGCAAAAAATCAGGTGTGTGGGCTACTTCAAAATAAGCCCAAACGGGTTAGGACAAAATCAAGAATGTGCTTTCTTGTGCTCAGAGGTAGAAGTAGATGAGATGAAGCCATGATCGAAAACTAGAAAATTCATTAGAGAGATTCCAGTTCAACTTAATTTGTATTTCTAAATCGTACTCTAACTTAGAATCTTATTTAACTATGATTCTTTATTCTAAAAGATGGATGTCAAAGAAAATGTATAAAGGACACATGGACAAAGACAACAGGTCAGGGGGGATTGAATGTGGAAGATGGGCGAGAACAGGGCAGGGAAGAGTAATGGGGGAGAAAATGGGGACAACTATAACTGAACAACAATTCAAAAAAACAACAACAAAAAAATAAAACAAAATTTTAACAATAGGACATAGTTTCAAAATAAAAGGTACAAGTTCTCCCTTCTGCTCTTGTCCCAGCTACCCAGATTACGTTCCCAGAGACAACCAAAATTAATAGTTTCTTCAGTATGCTATTGGAGACATAATCAATACTATATCCAAATTCATGGATGTTATCTTTTAGAATGCTTTTTAAAAATTGATATGGTAGCTTACCATATACAGTACTGTGTGCTTGATTTTCTTCATCTCTAAGCAATATCTCTTTGTGTCTCATATCAGTACATAAGGGGATTCTTCATTCTTATTTATGGTTGTACAATATTTCAGAGTATTAACATTTTATATTTAATTAATTATTTACATACCAATAGATACTTAGGAAATTCCCAATTTTCTGCTATTATAAGCAATTCTGTAATTAATGCTCTTTTTATATACATCATTTTACACATGTATAAGTGCATTGTAGAATGAACTGTTGGAGGTGATATGCTAGACCCGAGAGTATGTGCAGGTAGTACTAGGCGGCTTCTGCCAAATTAGTCTCTGTAGAGCAGGGGTGTCAAACTCATTTTCACTGAGGGCTACATCAATCAGCCTTGATGTTGCCTTCAGAGGGCTGAAATAATTTTAGGATTGTATAAATGTAACTATTCCTTAACTGTTAAGGAGTTGAAATTATATCCGGCCCTTTGAAGGCAACTGTGAGGCTAATGTGGCCCGGGGTGAAAATTAGTGGGACACCCCTGCAGAGACTGTACCCAGTTACACCCTAACCAGCAGTGTATGGAATGCCTATTGTACATAGTTTCACCAATGTTGTATGTCATTAAAATTTACCTGACTGATAAATAAAAACTGATCTATGTAGTTCAAATTTTTATTCCTCCTATTATAAGGAAGTTTTTAATATATTTAAAGGTCATATGTGAGTTTTTTTCTGTGACTTGAATATTCATATCCTTCTCCCTTTACCTATTCAATTGTTAACTTTTATCTATTATTTGTAGCAATTTTTTTATGTGTGAGGAAAACCAGCTATAACCTACAAGTAACTAGTAGTTTTCCTAGTTTGCTCCTTGTCATTTCATTATACTTGTTGTATTTTATGCCATGAAAAAATTTTAATTTTAGTTAAATTGAAAAATCTTTTTATTTTTTATTCTTTATTGTTTTGACTTAAAAGAGTACAGATTTATCCTTTTATATTTCCAGAATTCAGAATTCTTAAATGGGTTATTTTCCATGTAAAGGAACATATTCACAGGTTTGGAAAGCAGAAGGATTATAGCTTGGTTAACATGTAGGGTTTAACCTAGTATATTTGGAATAAAAGGGAGAAATCATGAAATTTCTAAGTTTATGATTTGAATAACTGGAATAGTGGCAGTGCTATTTGTTAAAAGGAAGAAATCTAGAGAAAAAGGTTTAAGAGGAAAAATCATGACTTCTATTTCAGATATGTAATATTTGAGATGCCCACTAGATTGTCAAGTAGAGCTGTTGAATGGACAGTTGGATGTATAAGTTCAAGAAAGTGTTTAGGCCTAGAGTTAGACAGTTAGAGAGAGACATTTCATAATGCTAACAGCTGGATTTTCAATTCTAATATGCATGATTTTAATAAGAGAGATTAAGTCAAAGACTGCCAGAAGTACAAAGAGAAATAAACTAATCTAAGTCATATCTAGAGGTTTTAACATTCCACTCTCAGAACTGATAAAAGAAGCAGGCAAAATAATCAGCAAGGATGTATACGATTTTAACAAAATGATTAGCAAAATTGACAGAATAGGTTATATATAGACCATTGCTCACAACAAAGAAAAATCATTACTTTCAAGTATACATGAAACATTTACCAGCTCTGACCACATGCTGGGTGGTAGAGGAAATTTCAACACATTTCAAAGTATTGAAATTTTACAGAGTAGGCTCATTGACTACAGGGTTATTAAGCTAGAACTTAATAAGAAAAAAAAACTAGGAAATTCCCTTGTTCAAATACAGTTGTCTCCATTTTCCTCCTACCACTTTCCCCCGCCTCATTGACTCCCACCTCCCACCTTCAATCCTACTCCCATTGGGCTTTGTCCTTGGGTCCTTTATACATCTTTCTTGATGACCCTTCCCCTTCTTTCTCTCATTATGCCCCTTCCTTCCTCCCATCTGGTTACAGTCAGTTTGTTCTTTATTTCAATGTCTCTGGTTATGTTTTGCTTGCTTGTTTGTTTTGTTCATTAGCTTCCCCTTATAGTTGAGATCATATAGTATTTATCTTTTACTACCTGGCTTATTTCGCTCAGTATAATGCACTCCAGTTCCATCTGTGCTATCACGAAGGGTAGGAATTCCTTCTTTCTTTCTGCTGCATAGAATTCCATTGTGTAAATGTACAGGTTCTTTGATCCACTCATTTACTGATGGGCACTTAGGCTGCTTCCAGCACTTGACTATGGTAAATTGTGCTGCTATAAACATTGGGATACATGGGTTCTTTTGAATTTGTGTTTTAGGGTTCTTAGGGTATAATCCCAGCAGTGGAATTTCCAGGTCAAAAGACAGTTCCATTTTTAGTATTTTGAGGAAATTCCATACTGTTTTCCACAGTGGCTACACCAGTCTGCATTCCCACCAGCAATTTACTAGGGTTGCCTTTTCTCCACAACCTCACCAGCACTTGTTTCTTGTTGATTTGTTTATGATGCCATTCTGACAGGTGTGAAGTGGTATCTCATTGTGGTTTTAATTTGCATTTCTCTGATGGATGGTGGTGCAGAACCATTTGAAATTTTTTCTTTCATTTTTGTTGCCTGAAGTGACATATCAGAAAAAAAATATTGCTATGAGAAATGTCTGAGATTTTACTGCCTATGTTTTCTTCTAGGGTATTTATGGTGTTGAGTCTGATATTTTAGTCTTTAATCCATTTTGAGTTTATTCTTGTGTATGGTATAAGAAGATGGTGTAATTTTATTTTTTTACATATATCTGTCCATTATTCCCAACACTGTTTATTGAATGTACTCTCTTTACTGCTTTAGATATTTTTGCCTCTTTTGTGAGATATTAATTTTCATAAGTTAATATATTATAAAGGAGTAGATTTATTTCTAAGCTCTCTATTCTGTTCCATTGGTTTATATGCCTGTTTTTATGCCAATACCATGCTGGGTTTTTTCTTCATGCTGCTTTGATTACTATGGCCTTGTAGTATAGTTTAATATCAGGTAACCTGATTTCTCCAACTTTGTTCTTTGTCCTCAAGATTGAAGTGGCTATTTGAGATCTTTTGTGGTTCCATATAAATTTTTGAAATATTTTTTCCAGTTCTGTAAAATATGCTATTGGTATCTTGATAAGAATTGCATTGAAACTATAGATTGTTTTGGGTAGTATGGGTACTTTCATGATGTTCTTTCTATCCATGAACATAATATATGCTTCCACTTATTTGTATCTTCTTCAATTTCTTTTTCAGTGTCTTATAATTTTCAGAGTATAAGTCTTTTACATCCTTGGTTAAACTTATTTCTAGGTATTTTATTTTTTGTGCAGTTGTGAATGGGATTGTTTTCTTATTTTTCCTTTTTGATAGTTCATTATTGGTGTATAAAATGCTACTAATTTCTGTATATTTATTTTGTATACTGTAACTTTACTGAATTCATTTATCAGGTTTTTTGGTGGAGTCTTCAGGATTCTCTACATACAGTATCATGTCATCTGCAAATAATGGCAATTTTACTTCTTCCTTTCCAATGTGGATGCCTTTTATTTCTTCTTTTTGTTTGATTGTTGAGACTAGAACTTCCAGTACACTGTTGAGTAAGAGATGTGAAAGCAAACATTCTTGTCTTCTTCCTGATCTTACTTGAAATGCTTGTCATTTTTACCCATTGAATGTTATTAGCTGTGGGTTTGTTATATATGGCCTTTATTATGTTGAGTATGTTCCTTCTATTCACACTTTCCTGACAGTTTTTATCATAAATAGATGCTGGGTTTTATCAAATGCTTTTTCTGCCTCTATTGATATGATTGTATAGTTTTTAATTTTAAATGTTTTATTTATTGATCTTAGAGACATAAATATAGATTTATTGTTCTATGTATTTATGCATTAATTGGTTATTTCTTGTATGTGCACTGACTGGGGACTGAACCTGCAACCTTGGCTTGTAGGAAGGATGCTCTGACCAACTAAGCTACACAGCCAGGGCTTCATGTGGTTTTTATCCTTAATTTTCTTTATGCGGTGTATCACATTTATTGATTTGCAGATATCGTACCAAATTGCATCTCAGGAATAAATCACACTTTATTGTGGTGTGCGATCATTTTACTGTGTTGCTGGATCTGGTTTGCTATTATTTTGTAGAGGGTTTTTGCATCTAAGTTCATCAAAGATATTGATATATAATTTTTTTCTTTGCAGTGTCTTTATCTGTTTTTTGGAGTTAGAATAATGCCGGCTTCATAAAATGAGCATGGGAGTCTTCCCTCCTCTTGAATTTTTGGAATAGCTTGAGAAGGATAGGTGTTAGTTCTTTTTTGAATGTTTAATAAAATTCATCTGTGAAGCCATCCAGTCCTTTAGTTTATTGGGAGTTTTTTTATTATTGCTTTAACTTCACTAATTGTAATCTGTCTATTCAGATTCTCTACTTCTTCTTGATTCTCTTGGAAGGTTGTTCATTTAATTTGTTGGCATATAGTTGTTTATAATATTTTCTTATGATCCCTTGTATTTCTTTGGTGTCAGTTGTTTCTTTTTCTCTTTTGTTTCTGATTTTATTTGGGGGATCTGCTGTCTGTTTTTCTTGATGAGTCTGATTAAGGGTTTGTCAATCTTGTTTATCTTTTCCAAGAACCAACTCTTGGTTTCACTCATCTTTTATATTGTTATTGTTAGACTCTATTTCATTTATTTCTGCTCTGGTCTTTATTATTTCCTTTTTTCTGCTCATGTCTGGCTTTGTTTACTGTTCTTCTTCTAGTTTCTCTAAAAGGAAAATAACAGGTTGTCTCTGTCAGAGCAAGTCATCAGCCAGCTCAGATTCAAGGGGTAAAGAAATAGACTCTGCCTTTTGATGGGAGGTACTTCAGGAGATGGAAGGAGTGATTGATGGCAATGTTAAAGACTATATACACATGGTCCATCTCATAGTGTTTTGTGTATTAAGGGATACCAGTGAAATAGCTTGGGTCCAGGTATTTCCAAAGTGTTCACACCACCCAGGGGAAACTCATGTAACTTTGCTGTGTTCAGTTGTGGGTATGCTGACATTTATCCTCTCAACTTTTTAAGAATACTCCAGCTGTTACAGGTGCTCTGCAGCCCCAGTGGTAATATATGGAGTTGCTCAACAGTCCTCAGTATAATAGAAGGGGTTCCTTTGTCGTCAAGCCCAGACATTTGAGGGGTTTGAGTCATTTTCTTAGAGTTTTTATTCTTCTCTTGGCTTTGAGAAAAGAAATCACCTACTTCTCTCTCCTGATGCACTAGGAAGGGATCAGTTCAGTAGTGATGTGCAACCATTACCCAGAGACAAACTAACTAAAGGTCATGGAAGGTATGTGACACTATGCAACTCTCCTCTCCAATCTACCCCAAGTCTCTTAACAGAGTCAAGCAGAATTACAAAATGTGAAAGATTAAATTCACTCTAGAGATTATCTAGTTCAGTGGTTTCCAACTGTGCTTCATAAACTATTCTAGATTTTATTACCTTCCTCCTGAAACAAAAGAGTAACAACAGGGAGGGATGAATGGACTCATCCCAGGAAAGTGGACTTCTGGTGGCTCCCTCTCTCTTTTCTCGAGCTTCTATGTGTTTGTTAAAATTGGGCTTACATCTAGATTTTGTTTATACAAAAGTTTTACTGTTAAAATTAGTCTGAAACCTCTAAGAACAAAGCCTAGTGGTGTTAAATAACAAGTTCAGGCACAGCTGGATGGAGAGAGAGTGGTGCAGCCTAGCCATTGCCTGGGGTAGCCATCTGTTGTGCTAAATACATCCCTGGGGGTGCAAGGAGGTGCAGTGAATTATTTATCAGACCTCTGAACAATAGATGGGGTTGAAAGGAATATGAAGATGAGCCTTAAGGGTGTGGGGTGTGACAACCTGAAGACACACTCAGGAGGTCAGGGTCACAAAACTGTCTTTGAGGAGGATGGAACCAGGAAAATGTACATTTTTTTATAACTAGGGTATATGTGTTTTTCTTCTCCCTCTTTTAAACACCTAGTGCTCAGGTTTTCCCTATATTTTGGACAAGTATTTAAAGGGTCTACATTTGAAGGGGCATCAGATTTTTGGTCTGCCTGCAGCCCCAAGCCTGCCTGGCTTGGTGCCTTCAGGAACTTGGGCAGCTAGTGGCTGAGCCAGAGTGAGGAACCAAATTTCCAGAATCCTTTTCCAAGCTCCTTCTCTGTGAAACTCCTCCTTCATGAAAAAAACTGTACACAGATTATTGTTAATACACAAAGAACATATACAATGAACTTTTCTTCCCACTGCCTCATTTTCTTTATTCAAATAAATCAAGAATATATTTCTCTCTCTTCTAGCTATTATGAGACTTGCTGATGTAGTGTGTCTGACCCTTTGGATAAAAGCACAGTGGAAAACAGAATTGTATTAATAAGATATTGCTAATATTAATCAATATGAAATGCAATAGTGTTCTGGGGTGAGGAAGTCAGGAAAGAACACTTATAAACTCCTCTGGGATCTGCAAGACCAGACACTTCCCCATGCTTCTTGGTAAATACTCAGCCTAGAAACAGTCCCCAAAAGTGCAGTAAAACATGCAACTCTAATGTTTGTGTTAGGTTGAAGTTATGGCTTGGAAAATTCTAGCAAATCTCTTCAATCATGAAAACAGTGAGAGATGTTAAATTTTATATAATTATCCAGTCAGAATGGAAGCTACATCACATTCAGTGCTCTGTGTGATAACTGCTTAAAAAAGGTCAGCATCTTTGTAGTCCTAGTCTGTAGGCCATATTCTAATAGAACTACTTTGTATCTGACAGATGAGAAATATCTCATTTTGACCCTCAATGACTAGACTTTTGCTCACATAACCTAATAACATGAGATTATTACTTTTGTATTTTATACATGTCTGTAATAAAGACCCCAATTCCAAGGATAGGAATCAAATTTTTTTAATATTTTCTCATTTTGCTTTAAGGAGCATACATTTATGAACATTCTCTCATTAAATCAAGAGAATATGGTTTTACCATTTTTATTTTACAAAGTAGGCCTCTGAGTTATGTGAGGGTCCAGCAGCTTTTTTGAGTTTCATAAGCCATAGGTAGAACTGGGAATGAGGCCTGTCCTTCTGATTTGCTGGGTTTTCCAGTCTTTCAAGAAGTATGGAAGATCCTTTCAATTTTAGGGTTTAATTCTGACCCTAAAGAACCCAGAACCACATACATACCTTCTCTGTGTCTCATTTTCCTTGTCTATCATGTGCTTACTATTCTTTGAATGGAGCCAATGCTAATTTGCAACATGGAGATAAAAAATAATTTTTCTGAGGGCGGGGAAACAGGGGAGAAAGGTGATAAATTAACTGAAGCCAAAGTCAAACCAAGCCAGAGAAAATACCAATGGCTTTTGAGCCCATATGTCAGCATTAGATTAATAAATATAGCTCTAAAGATCTACAGAAATAGTACCACCTGTGAGAACATTCAGTGACCACCCCACAAGCATTCACACTTAAGAAGGAGCATAGTATCCTCTCCTCTCTCCCCCTTGGAGATGTATTAAACATCTTAAGGCAAGTTCTTTGCCATGTTCTTTGTCAATGGCCCTTCTACTCTTTGATTTCTACCTCTCCTGTGGTCACTCCTCTTTTGTTTCTTTTACATACATTTCTCCCCTGCAATCCTTTATATCCTGCTAGTCCTTGGGGTTATAATTCTTTTTCTCATCTCCACTGACACTCTCTCTCTCTCTCTGGGTGATTTTGTCTAATTCCTTGCTTCAGTTAACATAAAGATGTTGACAATACCCAAATTTCTGTCAGCAGCCCAGGTCTACTGCCTTACCATCTCCACATGGCTGTATCTTAGGCCACTCAAATTTAACATGTCTGAAACTGAACGTATCATATTCTTCATCCCTCATGTTCTCTGCTTACCCTTTACTCCCCCTCTAGACTTTCTTACCTATTACATTAAAAGGCATCACTATCCACTTGGTTTAATCAACCAAAAACTGGGGACCAGACTTAACTCTGTGTTCTCCATTGTGGTGGACTCCAGCTGGAGTCCACCTATTGTGGCTGATGACGAGAATAAATGCACAGGTGACAACAATCCTGTGGAGAAAGGGGGACGCATGGCTGTTCTCTCAAGGGGAGAGTGCCTATGAGTGCCTCAGCCACTCCCTCAAGAGGAGAGCATGTTGACCCTTGCCTAGACAGGCTTTTACTGTTTTTCTCAGCTCTTACATCAGAGAAAGATTTATTATCTATTATATAGAATATTATTGTCTACATTTTAGGTACAATCAAGGAAATGAAAATAACATGCAGAGGGGAATGGCAATGAGCTGGTTAGCTCTGTTTTGGGGAAAGTTTATACAGGCTTTGGATATTACCTTGAAGATAGACAATACACATTTGTTGTTTTAGACCAGGGTGATGGTGTTTTAGCAAGAGCAAGCCATAACAGTCTGTATGCATTTTCTAGGCCTGATTCACACAGGAAAACTCGGTTTGAAGCTCTGGCTCCTGCCCACCACTTGGATTCTGTAGGTTTTCCATACAGAGCTGAGTTGCGTTTGCCAGACCAAAACAAACCAGTCCCCTACACTCCATCACAAGTTACATCTAATCCATTGCAATGTCCTCCCAATTTTATCTCCTATATATCTCTCCCATCTGCCCACTTTGATTCATCTCCACTGTCACTATCCTAATCTAGTCTACAGGTCTCACACCTTTCTGTTGTAGCTATTCTCATACGTGCAATGCACATTCACTACTTCTCGCCCACGGGTGCCAAGCCCCCTTATAGAAGGAGGCGAACATCCAGGAGATGAGTTGTGTGAGTTTTGCCTCTTACTGGCTGTGTGAGCTCAGGCAGAGCACATGACATGCAGGACCCGACTACTTCTTTTTTAACAATAGGAGTAAATAACAATATGCCTTCTTGAGGTTGGGGGCTCAGCCAGCTGATCTCTGAAAGGCCCTCTAAGTTTTAAGATCTGTGACTCTGTGGAAGACCTCAAATGTACTGACACATTGAAGTAGCAACCAGGCCTATACTGATCAAGTCCAAACAATACCACTAGAAATCTAATGATAGTGGTATTTTAGGATTGACATTTTCCATGCTTTTTGGCCACTAAATACCTTTCAAAGTTTCTATGTTTTAGTTTTCCATTGTATGCTTCCTATAACTCAAAAAAGACAAGACAAACTCAATTTCTCAGCCTCCACTGAAGCTAGGACACACTCATCTTACCTCAGGATGTGTGTGTCCTGGCAAGAAAATATACCTTTTCTGAGATTTAAGTTTATAAAGAAGTAACATGAAGAAAGAAAGGCAGTTTTGTCAAGAAGGTGGAGAGACCGTTATCTTCTAGAGGAAGCATGACCAATAGTTCAAAGTCAGCCTTGCCACGCCTCAGCTCAGCCACTCTGCTGGAGTCTGTGCCCACGCCAGTGGCAGGAGGGTCCTCACTAGGCAATCTGAAGGTTTAATGTGGGCATTCTTATGGCTTTAGAGCTTTCCAAGACCAGTTCTCTGAGCTTCCTGGAGATTGTGTAGGCTACCTAAAATTCTTCAATAAATTACATCTTTGTTTAAATTATGGTGTCTCTGTTGTTTGCAGCCATGAATCATATTCACTTTCTCATCCTTCAAGTTTCAGTTGGAACATCGTTTTCTCTGGAAAGTCTTCCTTGACCCCAGATGACATTAAATATCCTTGTGTGTGCTCTTAGTACTTTTCCTCTTCTAACATGTATCATATTTGTAGAGGTGTTTTCAACTATGTGATCATCTCTCCTGCTCCATTGTAAACTCTATGAGGGTTGGGCTATGTTTTCCTTGTTTCTTCCTTTCTCTCTAGCATCTAGTGCATATGTAGCATAGAGTAATCACTCAATAGATGTTAACTTGAATCAAATTGCTGATATCTAAACTATGCTATAATTAAAGACCACTCTTTTTAAAATATTTTAGAGATGAAAAACAGCTGCTCATGCTCCAAATATATATAATTTTTGGCTTAAGATAATATTAAAAGGTAACGTGGGACCAATGTGGAGGTTACTAAAACTTTTGGGAGTTAGGTCTGCTTCACTATTAAGCATTTTGAGTTCTTACAGTTGCTAATTTCATTGAAATTTCCACCTTTAAAGACAGAAATAAGACTTTTGGTTTAAAATGATTAGATTAGCTGTATACTCTTCATTCACCACCTCCCTTAAAACTCCACTTAATTAGCAATAAAAATTGTAAACCCACATGGACAAAGAAAGGGGGCACGAGTCCCCAGCATACAGAGTAGGGTGCCAGAGATAGTAGGGCAAGGGCAATCAGGGCCTGAATGTTTATGGACAGTCAGGACCAGAGAGAGTCGTTCTTCCTCACCCACCACCCAACAGGCATGGTGTCAGGCACAGTAGAAAGGTGAGGGCAATGTGTAGGTAGTAGTGTTCCAGTTAATGTTTTACAACCAGCTCTCAGAAAAAGCAAGAAAGCAAACAAACAAACAAGCAGGAGAAGGAAGGAAGGGAGGGAGGAAGGGAGGGAGGGAGGGAGGGAGGGAGGGAGGGAGGGAGGGAAGGAAGGAAGGAAGGAAGGAAGGAAGGAAGGAAGGAAGGAAGGAAGGAAGGAAGGAAGGAAATGAGGCCCTGGTTCATAGCATTTACTAATTTCTCTGAGGGAAGTACACCCACCATGGCCAATGCTGAGCTACCAACATGCAGATTTTCCCCCAGAAAGAATGAACCCAGGGTCCAGGGCTCTGAGCCCCAGGTGCTGCCAGCAGGAGCAATGTCCATTTCTGTTCGCTCACAGGATTGCTGAGAAAACTCCTGGCTCAGAGCAGGCAGACGGAGCTGGGGTGGCAGCTCTGCCCCTTCAGGGCTGTGTGGTCAGAGGTGAGTACTTACTACAGTGATTCTTTTTGTTTAGGGTATACTTGCCTACGAATACTGGAATATTGGGTGACACAGTTGAAGAGATTAAAGATTCAATGTGAAATGGGATGAATTGATAATAGTCTAAATGTAGCCATTACTACTATATAACTGTGTCTTTCGAGGTTTATACGATACCCCAAGTTTTGTCCTTTTAATTTGAAAGATTTACTCTGAGCAGAATGTCACTGTTTGAGCAGAAGTGCCCTGATGATTATATATATATATATATATATATATATATATATATATATATATATATAACTCCATCCATGGAGCCATGCTTTATGTATTTCAGGACATGCTCTTCCCTTTGGTGCTGACTTGCGTTTTTGCTTTCCTTCCTACCTAGTCTAATGTGCAGCAAAATTGTTCCCAGTTCTTCATTTTGCAACACAACCCACTCAGCAAAATGCTCCATCAGGCAGTTAACTGTCTGAATTGTCTGCTTAGATGAGAAGTTGTAAAAAAAAGGCAATTTTATACCTGGATTAAGATTTGGCAGAGCCCCAGGAAGATTTAAGGTTCATAGACATGACACAGCACACTGGTTCATAATCTCTGACCCTAGAATGAAACACATAGGATGCTTCCTCACTGCACTGTTCTCCCTCATAACTCTTTATGGGGTAAGGGTAAAGATTCTAGTTTTACTGAAGAGGAAAACTGCTGCTTAGAGAGGTAACACTTTGATTCCATTTGATGGGAGCAGATTTTTTTCCCCTCTTACATCCCTGTTCCTGCCTACCTTCCTGTATATACTCATGTGATGTACTTTCAACTGTCACCTAGAAATGTCTGATGTAAGCTAGTTTTATAGGAGGGAGAGAGCTGCCTTATCACTGCAGATGTCTGAAATCATCTTCCTCAACAGCTGATTGTGGGGAAAATTATTATTTGGAAACAATGTAATAAAAAATATACCAGGGAGTGTGAACATTTAAACCAGTTGTCAGAAGACATTCTAAATGAGTAAGCAATACAGATGCAAGTGGCAAATTACTGTGTCATCCCCAAAATGAGTTTTTTCTTGTAGTTTTCTTTATTGGAACACTTGAAAGTCTTTGGAAATTAGAAGTTGTGTTCCCTTTCTTGCCTAATGACACCATCTTCCACTCTGATCTGAATCACCAATCTGGGATCCATGGCAGACTCTCCTCCCTTATTCTGTAATTACCTTTCTTTCTTCATCACCTTCATTTGATCCATCACACAGACCTGCTAGCCTGAATTCCAAGGGGTCTCTCAAATTTTTCTTTCCAAGGGGTCTCTCAAATTTTTCTTTCCTACTCTAATCATGAGTGAGGCTTTCAGGTCTCTGTCTCTTGCTGTCTAGAAGCCTTTCCCAGCAAGGTACTGGAGTGCTCCTATAAGCCCACCCAGGCCATAATAGCCTCTTACTTTAATTTTCAGGGTTTTTTTTTCTATGAAGGTTAAAACATTTTCTTGTTGTTTAGTTACCCTGTTTACTGCTTCTTCTCTGTACTTTCCTCATCCATTTTCAAAATTGGATTATTTTTAATGCTTTCTTTAATAATAAGTATATTCATTTTTCAACTATCTCTTTAGAAGCAATTTATTTAATGTTCCTCTTCATATTTCAAGTTACTCTTAGAAGCAATAAAATGTGAGTGAAAATAGTGAAATAATACTGCCAAAGCACTAAATATCATCCAGAAATAGAGTCTCCCTAGAAATTATATGTAAAAAGTGAGTAAACTTTGTCTTTAGGATGTTGATGCTGAATCATATTATTATCAATGTGAATTATTGTTATTTATAAATAACACTGAAAATGGCCAAAGGACTAGAGTTTAGAAAGAAGGAAAAAAGTTAATTGGCTTTATTCCTCTCCCCTTTCATCCCCATCCAGATCTTGATATTAAACTTTCCCGGAGAAGGCAGGATCTATGTGATCTTTCTTTTCTATTTCTTAACTATTAGTAGTAGAATAGAGCTGATATGCCATTATTATCATTCAAAATACATCACCTAGTATGTGAAAATTCAAATTGTATTACTTTTCTATTAGTGGAGAAAGGAAAGTCCTAGGACCTGTATTTATATATTTAAAATTTCATTAGAAAATGACTAAGGGGCAGTAACTATCCTTTGGTTATTGTAGATTTTTAAAAACTTTTCATAGTCTCTCCAATCTGTTTTGTATAGAAAGCTACAAAAGTTGCTGTGCCTTCAAGCCCATGTCTTTAGGCTACATAAAAATCACAGTAAACTGAATATCAGCCACCTGGAAATACTCCAGATATTTGATGCTCTGCCTTTTCCCCCATCACCTGTCAATTGCTTGTCAGGATTGGAGACCAGTTGCTTCTGGAATGTGGGATTGTGTGTTTTATTTGAGTTCCTGTCTATCCTCATAGGTTACAGCTAATCTGCATCACTTTCCAGTTTCAGCCACCAACTACATCTGTAACTGCAGTGACATTTTTACACAAGGAAAGATGTGTGCTGCCCATCTGTCATGTAAGGACATAATGTAGCTAAACCATCTACCTTGTTTCTTACTACATTGTGAGTGATGAAACACAAGGGGCCAGGTTTCTGTCTCCTGGGAGAATTGATGACAAGAGATGCTCATTTGTATGCTATGCTGCCAAGAAAATGAACATTAGGTGAGCCATGATCAACAGACTGCAGAAGCACCTCTGCTAGAGGATGTGGGTCTGGGCTTGTAATGCCTTCAGCCTCTGCTTGGAAAGTCTAAGCTCATAAATGCGTCACTGCGTATGCCTGACTCGGTGGGTCAGGGAGGCTTTCCCAGAAGAGCAGGCAGCATGATGGAGGAGGGCCGGGAGGCCTTGTCACTGACTGAGGGAGTCTCTGGGCAAATCTCTTCACTTGATCAACATTGATTTACTCATCTCTGAAAAGACAGGACTGAGCTTAATTGTCATTTCTAAGATTCTATTTATTACCATGCCATTTACTTGGGCTGCCTTGAACACAAAGGTGACAGATGGTATTATCCTGTTATGGGCTGGAATATGGCTGTTGGGTGGGCTATCCACTATACAGAAGGGTCTGCCCTAATTTATCCATGCTTTATCTGCCAGACACCTACCTTTGACCAGCAGCACAAATTTGCTGTGATCAGTGATCACATCCTGTGACTAGATTGAAGCAAAGCTAAATACTCATGAGTGACCATACCCCTATGTGACCAGAAAAAATGACCATGATGTTTTGTTTGCTTGGTAGTTTGGATTATATCCCCTGTTTTTAAGACCCATGTGTGTCCTTTGCCATGTAACCTTACTGTGTCTCCCTCTGTGGGCAGAGTGGATTTTCTCTTGCATTGACTTTGGGCTTGGCCATTGACCTGCACTGGCTAATGGCAAGTTATTACTGGTTGTGCCTCTGAGGCAGAGCCCTTTTGTGTTCTAGCATCATATCACTTGCAATCTGGCTGTTCACTTTGGAAAAAATGAGTCCTCAATAGCTGCTGATCCTAGAGAATGAGAGACTTGCAGAATAGATCTAAACCCAGCTGGCAGCCAGAAGCAGAACTGACCTAAAGACTCATAAGCAAGCAAAATGAATGCTTGGTGTGAGCCAGTGAGATTTCAATGCTGTTACACAGTAAAAGCTGACCAGAATATATTTTTTTCTAGGAACTTGAAATTCCACAAATAAGTATGCATTCCTGGGACTTTGTTCTCTTTAAAAATGTACCTATCTGGAATAAGTTTTTAAAAAAAGTTTTGTTTATACTTCCTACCTTAGGGAGACTGGACTTAGAAAGTCTTTTCTAAGGAGTATATTGTAGGGGAGAAGGAACAGGGGAGGAAAAGGCATAAATGTACTAGAGACAGGGGAGGAAAGACACAGCGATGTGTCCATGGGGATGGCATAGGTTGGAAAAAGGAGACTCTGGAAGCCAGTGGTAAATTTGATCAAGTTTATAACTTGGTTCCAGATTTCTTTAGGCCTGAGAAACTATGTGTCTACACTTACCCTTTAAATGGTGATAGTTCTCAGGATTGTGTCCTGAGAACTACTTCCTCACTCTGCACACACTCCCCCTGTGCAATCTCATTCACCCATACTTTATAGGTTTTGTCTCCTGGCACTCCTTCTCTGTCACATACAGCACAACAAACACATAACAAACCTGTATTTGGTAATCTCCACTTGGACGACCATAGACTCTCAAATCCAACAGTTGAAAATGAGCTGCTTAACTTCTTCTCTGTCCATTTTATGCTTCTGCATCTTCTTCTATAGTCATGGTCTCAGTAAATAACACCCTGTTCACAGTATTGATCAAATAAAAACTAGAGTGCTTGCTTGACTTCTCTTTCCCTCATCTCTGACAACCTATCAAACTTAAAGTTCATCATTAGAACTCATCTGTGGTATGAAGATAAAGTCAGCCCCCCTAGAAGAACAGGCCTCCCCACCCTTCCAGCTTCATATTTTTCTGCTCCTTCCTCAGGCTTTACAGTAGAGCCCTAGTGAGCTTCTTCTATCTTTACAGCCTAACCACATCCTCTGCTTCTGGGCTGTGTACATGGTCTTGGTTCTGCTCAGTAGGCCTCCCTGACTTCCTTATCTCCAACCTGGTTTTCCTAATAACTCCTATTCCTCTGGAGTCTTAGTTTAGATCAGTGGTTCTCAACTGGGAATGATGTTGTCCCCTGGAGGCCATTTGGCCGTGTCTGGAGACATTTTGGATTGTTACAGTTGGGCGAGGATACTACTGACATCTAGTGCACAGAGGCCAGCAATGCTGCTAAACATCTTAGAATGACCCCCACATGAAAGACCCTACAACAATTATCTATCCCAAAAAGGCAATAAATGATGAGATTGAGAAAACCCAGCTTATATTTCATATTCTCTGGGAAGCCTTTTCTGACCTTCCCAGAAAGGGTTAGGTGCCCCTCCTATCTGCTCTCATGCCCCTCTCCGTACACGTTCTACAGTCCTGTCCTTGTTGCACTCATGGGTTCTGTTCACCTGTCTATCTCCTCTTCTAGATGTGAGCTCCTGGAGGTAGGTATTGTGTCTTGTTTCTCTTTCAATTCCCAGATCCCAGCACGATTCCCAGATCCCAGCACAGAGCATGCAATGAATATTTGCTAAATGAGTTAAAAATAAATACATAAAAATAATTCTAAAAGTGAGGATCTTACACACCAGATTTTTTTCTGAAAGCTGGTTGTTTGCATGTAGTACAGGGCTGTCTTCAGAGACTCTGTAAGATGGTGGCAAACAAAACCATCTCCAGTGTTGAGAGCTAAGAGTTAAGAACAATCACTCTAATCCATGCCCTACCAGTACTGCTAGGGAAAAGCATTCTCTCAGAATTTTTTTTGTGCACAGCAAATTAGCAACCTGCTTGGGGAAATGAGCATTTGGATAGTTATTTTGTTTTCTTCTGGTTTCTTCTGCCAATAATACCCTGGTTATAAAAATAGCCACACCCATAGTATGATGTGTGCTGCAGGATTATCATCATCATCATCATCATCATCATCATCATCATCATGATAATCATCATTATATATATTTCCATGACCTGATTTTTTTACATAAAATCATTGCTGAAGCATTTTGTGTAATGAATTTCTTTTATAGGTGAAAATGTTACACAGTTCAAGTTAAGGCAACCTGAGCCAATATATTTCATCACCCAGCATCGTAATCTATTAAGCCTGAGATATTTTCCAGGAATTGCCTTAAATCCTTTGGTGGTTTAAAGTAGCTTCAGAGGGATTAGTGGCTTAGAGGTAATTGTTATTGCTAATATTTTATTTGAAATGTCCTGTTCAGCAAAGGTAATGTGACATTTTGCTCACTGGAAATGCTATCTTTCTAGGGAAAGGGAAGAGTCCGAAGGTCAGTGCCTGAGAGAGGGAGGGAAGGCAACGTATGAGACAAAGGACAAGGGCTCAAGATGAGGCGACCAGCATGAGTTAGCTGAGTCGGCGCTGACTTTTGTGTGGACTGTGGGGAGCTGGAGTTTTAATTTTATGTGAATTGTGAGATTAATCTAGAAAGTTAATCAGCTCTTAATGGAAACCCAAGCTTTATTTTTTTTTACTGTTTTTAATAAGTAAGGAGAATGAAATACATGGAAGTACCTCTCTGCAGGCTCACTCTCTTCTACTGAGATAGTAAATGTTGGAACTCCTCAGGGCAGCTCCGTCATTTAAAAATAAAGATTCCTTGAACTCCACTCCCACCAACTCTGATTCTATGGTTCAGAGATGGCTCCTCAAATCTGCATTTTAACCAGAGAACTCCAGGGAATTCTCATGCAGGTATTTCTTATGCCTAAAAAAACATTGGATTAACCAGTCTCCTTGTTGCCCATAATGTTTTTTCTCAAATTTCTGCCCATGGCCCAAATGCATCCTGTGAGTTCTAGACCCACATATCAACATGGCCATCAAAATCTCCACTCAAATGTCCCAGATACTTCAAACTTGGCCTGCCCAAATGCAAATGTTGTCCCCTTCTAGTATTTCCTTCCTCAATAAATGACACCAGTGCCTATCTGGTTCTATGGTACATCTCCCTTTCTCTCCTTATGCCCACTCCCTCATGGCCATCACACAAGCCCAGCTCCCACTGTCACTCATCATCTCTTGTATAGACAACAGCAATGGCTCACTCACCAGTCTCTGCATTCACTCTTCAGTCTGCCTCCTCAGTGAGCCAGAGTGACCTTTGCAAGATGTAATGTTTTAATGTTGAACCATTCCTTGTGAAAACACTTCAACAACTTCCCATGGCTTCTTGGATTAGGAATAAAGTCCTTTCTTCAGCTTGCAAAGTCCTAGTTGGTTGATGGTGACCACTACAGCCTTGTCTCATAAAACTTTCTCCCTGGCTCTGTGTTCTAGCTTTATTGCCCCTTCTTTTATTCCTCAAAACTGCACACTTGCCCCAGAGCACAGACTACTTTTTTGTACTGAGCCAGTTTTTCCTCTGGCCCTCTCTTCTTCCTTTTGCCTAGCAACCACTTACATCTCTTTCAGATGACTTTCCAAATTTTTCCTTTGTGATCTTTTTCTAACCTAGCTCAGTTTCCCTTATGATATGCCCTTGAAAAACTATATACTTTTTGTAATGATACATTTAGTCTTGTGAGTGTTTGATTAATGTCTGCCTTTCTCTAGACTAGACTAGACTAGACTAGACTAGACCAAGATCCACAAAGGTGGCCGTTAGGTCCTTTTTTGCCCATTCTGTACCTCTTACAGTACAGAGTGCTCAATAGAAAGTGCTTATAGAATGAATGCTTATTTAATTACTGAGTGTATTTCGTGTGATGTATTGTTGAAGGAACAAATTCATTTGAACTTATTTAGACAGAGAAATCAGAGTAGACCTAGCAGAGATAGACATTGAGAACTTCAAAGAAAGTGAAGTGAAGCAGTAAGATTATTAGCTAGATCATGAAGGCAGGTAGGACAATAAAATTATGACATTTAAGTACAGCTATTAAGTGCACACAAATTTTGTCCACAGGCATATAATTTTAAGCTCCAAGTGGATCCCCAGTGATAGAGGGATGGGACAATTTTAAAATAAAAATGATCCTGATTAATAAGTTCTTGGATTTTACTCAGCATTAAGAATGGCCTTTGGTTTATTATATAGAGTCTAATGTTGGGTGCCATCTTGCTGGGCCATTTCCCTAATTTAAGGTAAGGGCTTTAAGGGACTTGCTAGCTCATGTAGAGAATCTTTTAGACCAATTTACACCCTGACTGAAAAGTGAGATCAGCTTCTGAAGTCTTGAAGCTATTGGAATCTTTTGGATGTAAAATAGCCACAAGTATTTGTTAAAGTGGGTCAGCATTTTGTCAGCCAGATTCTGTGTGTCACTGGGGCATGCCATTCACTAGGCACACTCTTTCTCAATGGTGTTTTTCTTAAAGAAGGCCAGAGAGGTCTTCAAATAGAAATTATGAGCCCATAGATGGACAGAGACAAATACCAAAGACCTTCATAGTAAATGCCAAAAGGGAAAGAGGTCACTAAAAATAACAAGTGGAGAGGATGGCATAAAATATATATCATTCTTATAAAACAAACAATGCATGCGACTCTATCATAGTTGTAGAATGTGCTCAAAATTTGGAACTGCTTTGAATTTCTATAGCTGATTTTGCAGAATTCAACCCAAAAGGTAAAAATAATTTATTTAACATTCTTGCTTCATAGAGAAGAAATCCTCCCACTTCTACAATGTTTGCAGGAGATCCTTTTTCATGGTTCCTCCCTGTTAGTACCTGATAGAACTGACTTCACAATTGTGCCAAAGCAATGAGGAAATATAGTATTTCTACCTAACATGTTCGGTAGTGTGCCTGCTGTGTGCATAACATGGTGCTACACAATTTTATATACAACCAAGGTTGTAAACTGAAGAAACAGAATTTTTACTCTGGAATATTGTTCTCTGGAGAATCTGAGAAGCCTGAAAAGAAGTCCCTAAAAAGACTGACATAAGGGGGCTCACCAATAAATGCATGACTTGGATCAGCCTATGTAGGACCTTCCACTGATAGGTCTGATGCATGCCTTGTGCCTCCAAGTAGCTCTATAGTACTCCACTGTACCTATAGGATGATAGACAAGAAGTAAAAGACATTAAAGAATGTCTATAATGTGAAATACAGAGGCCAAAAACACTGGAAAAAAGCAACACGTTGGACACAGAGACTATTCATAGAGCTGAAAATATGAAAAAATATATAATTTCTTCCTAGAAATAAGAGGAGATATTGTATCTATGCAACAATATTAACATGGTATGAAAGATTCAGAGAACAAAAAAGAGTTCCTGGAAATAAAAATATATATAATAACATAAATAAAAACTCAGTAGAAGGTTAATAGATAAAATTGAGTAAGCCTTCCAGAAGTATTAAAAATTATAAGAAAGACTGAAGTTATAAGAGAATTAGAGGATCATTTTAGGGTGCTCAAATACCAATACCAGGAATTCTAGAAAGAAAAAACAAGTAAAATAAAATTATTTTTAAAGCTTCTAGAAGTAAAGTATATAATTTTTCATATCAGAAGAACATATCTAGTGCCCAGGACAAGATCCATAGTAATGCATATATTGCAAAATTTCAGAATTCTGAGAATGAAAGATTAGATCAAAGTTTTTGTTTTTAATTTTAATTTTTTCCTGTTGTTCAACTATAGTTGTCCCCATTTCCCCCTACTACCACTCTCTGCCCCCACCAATCCCTGCCTCCCACCCCCAATCCTACCCCCCCCATTGTCTTTGTCCATGGGCCCTTTATACATGTTCTTTGACATCCCTTCCCCTTCTCCCTGTTCTCCCCTTTTGCTCTAGTTCCTGTCAATTTGTTCTTTATTTCCATGTTTCTGGTTATATTTTGCTTGCTTGTTTGTTTTGTTGATTATGTTCCACTTATAGGTGAGATCATATGGTATTTGTCTTTCACTGCCTGGCTTACTTTAGCACTATTTACTTAGCATAATGCTCTCCAGATCCATCCATGCTGTCTCAAAAGGGTAGGAGTTCCTTCTTTCTTTCTGCTGGGTAGTATTCCATTGTGTAAATGTACCACAGTCTTTTAATGCACTCATTTACTGATGGGCACCTAGGCTGCTTCTAGTACTTAGTTATTGTAAACTGTGATGCTATGAACATTTGGGTGCACAGGTCCTTTTGAATTAGTGTTTTAGGATTTTTAGGGTATAATCCCAGTAGTGGAATTCCCAGTTCAAAAGGTATTTCCATTTTTTCTTTTGAGGAAATTCCATATTGTTTTCCACAGTGGCTGCACCAGTCTGCATTCCCACCAACAGTGCACTAGGGTTCCCTTTTCTCCACAACCTCACTGGCATTTGTTTATAATGGCCATTCTGACAGGTGTGAAGTAGTATCTCACTGTGGTTTTAATTTGCATCTCTCTGATAGCTAGTGATATTGAGCATCTTTTCATGTGTCTCTGGGTCCTCTGTGTGTCCTCCTTGGAGAAATGTCTGTTCAGATCCTTTGCAAATCATTTAATTGTATTGTCTGTCTTCTTGGAGTGGAGTCATGTGAGTCCTTCGTATATTTTGGAGATCAAACCTTTGTCTGAGGTATCATTGGCAAATATATTTTCCAATATGGTTGATTCCCTTTTCATTCTGCTAATGTTTTCTTTAGCCATGCAGAAGCTTTTCATTTTTAGGAAGTCCCATTTTTTATTCTTTCCTTTATGTCCCATGCTCTAGGGGATGTATGGGTGAAAATATTGCTGTGTGGAATATTTGAGATTTTCCTCCATATGTTCTTTTGTAGCACATACTCTATGTTGTTGCAACTTATATTTGAGTCTTTTATTCATCTTGAGTTTATTTTTGTGTTTGGTGTAAGTTGGTGGTTGAGTTTCTTTTCTTTTCTTTTCTTTTTTTTTACATGTAGATGCCCAGATCTCCCAACACCATTTGTTGATGAGGCTATTTTTACTCTATTTTATGCTCCTGCCCCTTTTGTCAAATATTAATTTGCCATAGAGACCTGGGTTTACTTTTGGGCTCTCTGTTCCATCCCATTGATTTATGTGTCTATTCTTATGCCAGTTCCAGACTGTTCTGATTACAGTGGCCTTGTAATATAGTTTGATGTTAGGTATGGTGGGTGATCCCTCCTACTTTGTTCTTCTTTCTCAAAATTGCCATGAGATGAGATGGGATCTGGGAAACAAAAGCAACATAAGATTGAGGCAAAGAAAATCTCCAATTGCCATGGAGGGAAATTCCAAAGGAAAACTAGACACCAGGTGAAGAGGACAACAATTGAGGTCTGGAACAGATCCAGAGGTGCTGGAAGAGAAGTTTCCAACATAGAATTAAGAGACTGCATGTTGTTTGAATGTTCTTGGAGAGATTTAGATTCATGGGGAAAGTTGGGGGTTGATTCAGTAGTAAGTACATTAAAAAATTGAGCAAACACACACATATCACATACACAGTTATTAATTCCTTTGAGGTTATGCAAGAAAAGAAATCAAGGCCTAGAAATTTTATGGTTATAATAAAGTCAATGTTAAAACTGTTCCAACCAAAATTATGCTATAGCTCTACAACCCTGATGGGAATGTTGCAAGATGGGTGAATGGGGAGGAGGGAGGCAGTGAGAAAGCATGGTAAATGAATAGATAATGTCTAAAATGGAAAGATCAAGAAGAAATATTGTAACCATGTTGTTTGGGTAATGAGGATATAAATACTAGAAGAGCAATCACAATGATTGCCTTATAGAAGCATACATGTCTTTTAACTCTGTGTGTGTGTGTCTTTCATGAAACATGAAAACTAAGTTAAAATTATAAGGAAAGCATTTTGGAAAGCAAATGGATAAGAAAGTGAAAGCATTTGTTTAATGAGGAAGTGATACTTGTTCCAAGAAGGTCAAGGCTGGGTAAGTGTGTACATGGCTGGATAGCTCTTCCTCTGTGAATACCTGATTAGACAATTCTCCATAGGCACATTTTGAAGTCATCTTTGTGACTCAGGCTGGTTTAATAATTCTACAGTCATAATCATGGCAGAGGCATTATATCACCAGGGAATGATGCCTAGAGTTTTAATGATAAGAAAGTACAGGTATGCTCATTGTTCAGGATCTCCTTCTCCCATCCACTAAGAAGGCATACTGAGAGCCAGGTACATATTAAATTCTTTGCAGATTAAATATATATTCAATAATAAGCCTCTGTGTTGTGATTCAGAGTTACCTTTGGCTAAAATCATCCTCTTGGCCATTTATCACTTTGCTCCCCAGGCGGGAACACTCAGGTGGGAAGTAGATTGAGTTATTTGTAAATCCCATTAATAACAGATACACAAGACATAGCTTCCTTTATCCTCCTTTCTCCAAAAGGCAAACTGTGATTTGTTTTCTTTTTATGACCTACACAAAGTAATCTTCCCAAGTAATAATATAAACATTTAGCATGTGCAGTCCCTCAAATGATCACTGGACCGACTTGCTCATCTCAAGCACCATGCATTAACAACATTTTTAAAACATCCATACCTGACTTCCTGAGTTCCCTCTAGAGACTCAAGGGCAAAACATTGGAAATACAGAAAACTTACTTTGTTCTTGAGAAGAATTTGTAAGAGCAATTTTTCCAAAGATTGGAGAATTCTTGAATATTTTGCCATACAGATTTATGGGTGTATTGAACTACAGTCATTTTAATTAGCTGCTTTATTTGACCACATTCCTATAGCAGGCACTTACCAAATACCCATGTACATGAAAGAAAAATAAACAAACTGCAGTGTCTCAGATGTACCCACAAACTGCCTGATAGAGGGCAATATTTTCAGCCTCATATTCTACCTTTCCATTTAGTAGTCTGGGTTTCCATCCTATTCATAGCCCATTGAATATCATTGTAAAGAAACAAAGCAATAAGTAGAGCTGACAGAGGCAAAATGGTCAAGCGTGACCCCTGGCCCTTTGATTCCCACTCTCTGTATCATGTAGCATTCCTTAAAGGTCATTTTGTCTCTACAATGGCTGGTGCCATTTTAATCTGGTTTAGGGCAATTGGCAGAACCCAGAGGGTTGGTATCAGGAGGCAAGTTTCCCAGACTTGAAATAGGACATCTGGTTTTGGCTGAAGATCCATAGAAATGACAGGAAGCAAAAAGACAGACGTCTGCTAAGGTTTTAAGAGAGCTGTATTGCCAAACAAATCCCAAACTTGGCTAACAACAGCTGGTGACTGCTTTTAGGTCTTTTGCAGTACTCAGAAATAAAAATAATAAGAAATATACTACTAAAATAGTACAGCTTTCAAAATGGGTATTCTCCCTTAAGACTGTTTTGGCTGTGGTCATAGGAAATGAGGTCAGGGGAGTTCCTCTTGGATGGCAGATCTGGGGGTGTCCAGATTAGGTATCAGCACTCTCTTTACTACCGTTTTTCTCCACCACTTTATGTTGCGTGGGTTGAGGATGGACAACTCATCCTTCAGCCTAGGTCTGTGTACCCTTTGGAGTTATATCTGGACTGATGGAACTGATGGCACATCATTCAGTCATGTTTGACCTGGGAACTTAAGGTATTAACTGGATAAGATTTAGGACCTTTTTTGATGGGGGAAATGGAACAGGAGTGACAGTGCTTCAGTTTCATGAGCAGTTTAAAAAAATAGTGTGGAAAGGACAGTCTTTGTGTGCATTGGACAAGCAAAGATGAACCACCATAGACATTGTGGGAGTCCCTGAATACTCTTTCTATCCCTTCACCATTGTGAATAGTCTTGTGATCTGGGTGACATGTACTCTGCCATGATTAGTCAGAATTAATAAAGACAGTCCCATCTCTTTTGCCACAATGATTGTTTCAGAAATAGGTTTAGGCAGTCCTAAATATAATCATTCTTTTTTGTTTTTTGATGTTATGGGTCCAACACTGTATCCTGGAATATAAATAGAAAGCCTATAGTTTCAGTTGCAGCAGCAGAAATTTCATTACCATGAGAAATAAGTAAGTTTATCCATCTCCTTTACCCATATTCAGAATTCAAATCCTCCAGTGGAGCATCTGCTTGGTCATGGTGACCTTCATCATCAGCCCAGTCTCTGGCTGTCTGGGCCTGAGAGAGTTAGACTCTGGCCACTTTAGATTCTGAGTGGGAGATTAGCAACTGGATTCAGCAACCCACTAGCATCCCACACAATATCAAGGAAATACTTCTACCAAAGGGAACCCAGGTGGTGGTAGGAAGGGGGAATGGATGCTTGAAAACCAATAAGTGACACAGATGTCCACAACCACACCCCTTTCTTCCCAGCCCCAGACACCTATGTAACTGACCATTAATAAACCCTTAAAAAGTGTTAGTTAACCCTAAAATTTTGCAACAAACATTTATCAAGAATGAATAATTCACTTGATCTCCCCAATAACCAAATACAGTGGAAATTGCAGTTCCTTTTTAGGGTAAGAAAGGTGAGTCTTATACAGTAAAAATCATTTTCCCAAGGCAACTCAAGTACTAATGGAGGAGGTAGAATTCAATCTTACTTCTGTTTGGCTCCAGACTGACACCAGTGCTACAATAATGGGAAAGTTCCCGGCGCCGGTGGGGCAAATGTGACTGACTTGATGTTTCTGCAGAAAAATTACTGCATTAATTAGCACACAGTAGTTGTGAGAGCTTATATTAGCAAATTTAAAAAATTGAGCCTAAACTCCAAAGAACTGGCTTCACTTGTCACAGATCACAGGACACAAAATGTATAGGACAAAAGAATTCACCAATGTACTATTCAAGACTAAAGAGGAAATAGGTTTCCCAAGCATCTTCCATGAAGAAAATCAGAAGTGTACAGGCAGGGAATGTTCAAGTTTGTTGCATGACATGAACAAAAAGATGAATGGCTTTCAATATTCCTCAGATTCATGCTATTAACCACTGATAGTTTGTGGGTATATGGAAACAGAAGCCAAACATAGACACTTAAGTTCCTTAGTGTGGCCCTAAGACTAGTTCAGAGAGGCTTATTTTTTAAAAATATTTTATTGTTCATGCTATCACAGTTGTCTCACTGTTCCCTCTCACTGTACCCAGCTCATCCCCACTTCCATAGTCAATCCCCATACCATTGTGCATGTCCATGAGCCCTTCATATATGTTCTTTGACTAAAGGGCACTAAGAGACCAAAGCTTTTGGAATTCTTCACATACCCTTTCTGATGAACCATGCTACTGGACAAACTAAACTTGAAACAAAAGGAAGAAATAGAGTATAGTGCTTTTATTTCAGGAAGAATGGGCTTATCAACATAAACCAAAGGTGTGTGGTTAAACTGGTGGTACCTGGTAGTGGCAGTTATTTCCCGCTGCAGAAATGCTGTGGGCCTGAGAAGTCACCTTTTTTTTTTTAATGTTGCACAGTTTTGGATAAAAGTGAAGTCACAGTTTTTGAGCCTTAGTAGTGTTGCTCATGCTTTGAGTCTCTGAAGCTAAAGCTATTCTTGGAGTATGAACATTGGGGGACAGGAATCATCAACCATCTGCCCTTGCAGCACGGCTGTTTTCTGAGGGATGGATGAGCAGTATGAATTGGGTGCACCAGGAAACTCAACATCCCTTAGAATTTGAGCATATATGCACCTCAGAGCTAACTCCAGGTTTCTCATGATGTGATCAAACTCAGGACAATCTCAGGACAACATTGGGGCTGGCTGGGTCTGCAAATACATTCTCTTAAACCAATGACACGAGAGCTGAGATGCAAACCTAGAGTCAGTATCTAGGTATGCTCTGTAGGGATAAAATGCAGTGCTGTGGACTGGAATGTTTGTGTCCCTCCAAAATTCATATGAATTAATTCTGATCCCCAATGTGGTGGCATTAGGAGGTGGAGCCCTATGGAGGTGATGAGGTCATGAGAGTAGAGCTTTCATGAATGGGATTAGTGCCCTTATAACAGAGGCTCCAGAGAGCTCTTTGCTTTTTTGCCACATGAGAGTATACAACTAGAAGAAAGCCATCGGCAATGTGAAAGAGCACTCCTGGTATTTTCACCTAAAATGTCTTTGCCATAGACATCTTTGCTATAAGCATTCTAACTGCATAACTAATCAACCATAAAGCACTTTTTTCAATAAAAAGATTAAATCACAACAAATAGAAGAGGGGCATTAAAAATGAATAACAATTAAAAATGTTATTGTGAAATACAAAATATTTTAATACATTTAAAATGTGTGTAGATTCATGGTAATACTGTTTTAATAACTGATTTTATTTTGTGGACTGGACCTTAAATACAATAAGTTTGACAAAGGCAATTGATTTATCAATAGAGAAATGAAACAAGACAAACAAAACCCAAAACTGTCACCCAGTTATTTTTATCTTTTCTTATGGCAGAATTGCATTATGGTCAATTAGTTATGGGGTGAAAGTGTTTGCAGCAAAGACATTTAAGGCAAAGGTATTATTGCAAAAGTACTGAGAACCTGGACAAAACAGACCTCTCTAGAACTGACCTAGCTCACATCCTGGTCTCAGATCTCCAGCCTCCAAAATAGTGAGAAACAGATTTCTGTTGTTTCTAAGCCACCCTGTCTGCATATTCCACTATAGAAGCCTGAATGCACTAAGACATACAGTATCCCAGGTTCAGACGTGTTCATCCTTCAGCACCCTGCCAAGATGAGATCTAGTGAACAGGGAGACTTGGGCTCCTCACTTACTCTTAGTGGGTTTCCATTTCCTCATTGATAAAACAAAGAGGTTAAATGAAATGATCTGTAAGTTCCCTCAGATCTTTAACACTTCATGAGTCAGTGAGTACTGCAGTTGCATCTTGTGGTATTAGGTTTGAAGACAGATGGTTTTGTAGGTGTCTCAGGCAGCACAAGCTCTCCTCCTGCTCACTGGGCTGCAGCATCCCTTTCCCTGCTGCAAGGTCCCTGAAGAGAAACTTTTCCCACTGGATCCTATTTATTTCTTTTTCTGAGCATTTTATTTATTTTTTATTGTTCAAGTACAGTTGTGTCCATTTTCTCCCTACCACTCTCCCCCATCCACTCTCACCTCCCACCCTTAATTCTACTCCCTTTGGCTTTGTCCATGGGTCCCTTATACATGTTCCTTGACAACCCTTCCCCTTCTTTCCCATGTTATTCCCCTCCCCACTCCCCTCTGGTCACTGTCAGTTTGTTCTTTATTTCAATGTCTCTGGTTATATTTTGCTTGCTTTTTTGTTTTGTTGATTAGGCTATACTTATAGGTAAGATCATATGGTATTTATCTTTCACTGCCTGGCTTATTTCACTTAACATAATGCTCTCAAGTTCCATCCATGCTGTCACAAAGGGTAGGAGCTTCTTCTTTCTTTCTGCTGCATAGTATTCCACTGTGTAAGTGTACCACAGTTTTTTGATCCACTTAGTTACTGATGGATACTTAAGCTCTTTCCAGCACTTGGCTATTGCAAATTGTGCTGCTATGAATATTGAGGTGCATAGTTTCTTTTGAATCAGTATTTCAGGATTCTTAGAGTATAGTCCTAGCAGTGGAATTACTGGGTCATTTGTTTCTGATGTAATTTTCTGGTTCTCATGTCCTATCTTCCTGTTCCTTTAGCTTTTATTTTTATGATGTTTTACCAGCAAAGAATAAGTCAGTAGTTTTCCCTGGGCATGATACTCCTCCTAAAAGCTTCTTGGTCTTTTAGTAGAGTCAAACTTGGACATTTAAATGTTAAAACTTTTGTTTATAAATTATATTACTTTAAAAAATATAATATGGCATTATATTTATATTAAATTATGTAGATAAGCAGGTTATGTACATATGAATTTTAGTTCAGGATAGTACAGAAGGCATTATAAAATATTTATTTATAAGAAGAGTCTGATGTGGTTGAGGATCACTTTTCTAAATATACCCTGAGGGTGACTTGATGGCAATGGGAAGAAAGATAGGAAATATATTGTTTTATATTTGCTGAGTAATGGTCAGGTGCTTTTCCACCTGTGCTATCTCATTTCTGTATACTATCTCATCCTTCTAAGGGAGGTGGTATTATTATTCTCCCTTTCCCAGATGAAAGTACTAAAGCTTAAACACTTTTACTAACTTCTTTCATTCCTTCATCAAATACTTTTGTGACTACTCTGTGCATTATAGGTGTTTGGGAGAAATCTGAGAACAGAAAATAAACAGTTTCTTCTCTCAACGAGTCTACATTTTAGTAAAGAGAGAGATAGTAAAGCAAAGCAATAAATAAGTGAGAAAAGTCATGAAGACACCTGAATGAAATGACTTGAAAATACTTGTCCCCAAATCACAGAGCTAGTGAATGATGGGGGGTGCATCTGAGTGTAGCCATTGCTTTTGTTCGTAGTAACCGCTGCACTGCTATTACTAGTATGAATTGCAAGGCTATCATTTTGGAATAGAAAGATGCCAGAAGATGTAAACAAAACAAAAAACAAGGACAAAGGGCTTTTCGAAGCAACTATCACTGGCTATTTTTTTCTTTCCTCATTTCTGTCATGAGAAGTTTTTTCTCTCTCTGCTCACATAATACCATACTCTACAGTATTTCAGTTTATAATGTTACTAATACTTATTAAAATACATTTCTAAGTAAATAATGTTAACTACTTTTCTGATTTTTAAGTGTGACTTTTCAGAAACAGCCTGTTTTATCCCCGTGTAACTGTATTTGCCACACCCAACTTCTGCTAAGTGCATAGCTCTATGAGATGAGGAAAATGTATGCTGGAAAAGGATGTAGATACTCTTTAAAATGAAATAGCAGTGGCTTTGGGCCAGATATTTGGAAAGGTGAGTATAGTCATTCTTTTCTACCAAATGATAAAGAGGCAGGAAAGGCTTCTGTTAAACAAAGGAGAAGAAAAAACCAGCAGTTAAAAAAAAAAGACCTACAATACAAGCCTTAAGCCTAGATTGTGTGAATGCTTGAGAAAAGTTTGGAAAGTTTTGTTCTGTCCTTAAGAACAGTGTTAGAAAATCTGGTGACTGCTACTCTTAACAGTTACAAAGACACAAAGGTCTTCTTGTGTCTTAAAACTTTGTTCACATTATGTATTCCTTTAATAAATACAGTGATTAGCAGATCTTATGTCTGGTTGTTTTAGTCATGATTTCAACTCTCTAGGAAAAAAGTAGAATAAATTGTAAGGGAGAGCACTTCACTATGGGTCCTGGTTATCAGTGTCGAAGTCATCCTTCTAGTTCTCATAGCCACAGACTCACCAGGACTTTTTCTTTTAATTTTTAAAAAAAATTTAAAAATTTTATTGATTATGCCATTACAGGTGTTCTATTCCCCCCTTCATTCCCCTCCACCCTGCACCCCCCACCCCTACCATTCCACCCTTTAGTTTATGACCATGTGTCTCAAGTTCTTTGGATTCTATATTTCCCATACTATTCTTGCCCTCCCCCTATCTATTTTCTACCTACCATCTATGCTACTTATTTTCTGTACCTTCTCCCCTCTTCCCCCCCTCCCACTCCCCTGTTGCTAACCCTCCATGAGATCTTCATTTCTATGGTTCTGCTCCTGATCTAGCTGTCCTTTTAGCTTGCTTTTGTTTTAGATGTGATTGTTTTTTTTTTTTTTTTTTTTTTTAAAGATTTTTTAGAGGGAAGGGAGGGAGAGGAGAGAAATTTTTTTTTCCTGTATGAGTAAAGCAGGGTTGTGATTGTTAATAACTGTGAGTTTGCTGTCCTTTCACTGTCCATCTTTTTTATCTTCTTTTTCTTAGATAAGTCCCTTTAACATTTCATGTAATAAGGGCTTGGTGATGATGAACTCTTTGAATTTGATCTTATCTGAGAAGCACTTTATCTATCCTTCCATTCTAAATGAAAGTTTTGCTGGATAGAGCAATCTAGCTTGTGGGTCCTTGCCTTTCATGACTTTGAGTACTTCTTTCCAGCCCCTTCTTGTCTGTAAGGTCTCTTTTGAGAAATCCGCTGACAGTCTGATGGGAACTCTTTTGTAGGTGACTGTCCCCTTAGCTCTTGCTGCTTCTTGGATTCTCTCCTTCATTTTAATCTTGGGTAATTTAATTATGATGTGCCTTGGTGTGTTCCTTCTTGAGTCCACCTTCTTTGGGACTCTCTGAACTTCCTAGACTTCTTGTAAGTCTATTTCCTTTGCCAGATTGGTGAAGTTCTCCTTTATTATTTGTTCAAATAAGTTTTCCACTTGTTGCTCTTCCTCTTCCCCTTCTGGTACCCCTATAATTCAGATATTGGAATGTTTAAAGATGTCCTGGAGGTTCTTAAGTCTCTCCTCATTTTTTTGAATTCTTGTTTCTTCATTCTTTTCTGGTTGTTCATTTTTATCCTCCTTCTGGTCCACTCCATTGATTTGAGTCCCAGTTTCCTTTCCATTACTATTGGTTTCCTGTGCATTGCCATTCATTTCAATTAGTTTAGCCTTCACATGTTCCTCTAATTTGTGACTAAAGTCAACCAGTTCTGTGAGCATCCTGATCGCCAGTGTTTTGAACTGTACATCTGAAAGTTTGGCTATTTCTTCGTCACTTAGATTTATGGGCTCTGGGGCTTTGAGATCTTCTTGAGCCATATTTGGTCTGTTCGTGCCCATTAAGTATGAGGAACGGAGCCTTAGGGGTGGGGCAGGGCCTCCAGGGCTGTGACGCTGTATGTGGTGGCGGGGTCAGAGTGGGGAAATGGCGTCCCCCTCTCCTGCTTTGTGCAGCTGGGTGAGTAGCGAAGCCTTAGATGTTCACCAGGGTAGGGTTGCTCAGGTCTCTGGGTTGTGACACTGTATGTGGAGGTGGGGTCAGAGCCGGGAAACAGTGGCCGTCTCTGCTGCCTCCCATCACTGGGACCCACTGGGTACCATCTCACTGCCCACTCCCTCGCTGGTTTATCTGCACAGAAATGTACCAGCACAGTCAACCCACCCCCCTTCATTCTTGCCGGATCTGCCAGTCGCTCACTGGGTCAGCCCTTTGCAACTCCACGCCTGGGATCTGTGTGCCTGAGTTGTCTGACCGAGTTTTCGTGTGCAACCCCACTCTGCCAGCTTCTGGTTTCGCCCCTCTTACCGGTCAGGCTGAAGAATTCATTGTTATCGGACTTCTGAGAAGTTCAATTTTCTGTGTTCTGGCTGTTTTCTGTTGCTAATATTTTGTTGTCTCTAAACTTGGTTGTGTGAGAAAACACGGCATCTCCACCTGTGCCTCCATCTTGGTGGAAGTCCTCACCAGGACTTTTGAGGCCAGAACTATTTTTCTAGATGAAAAGAGTCCCCAAAAAGAAATAAAAGCTTTAGGAGGACAAACCTTGCAAATTCCAACTTATAATGACATGCTACCTGGGTATCAAGCAGAGCTCATGTAAACTCATGTAAATTAATTGTCTTTAGTGAAAATATATCAAATACCCTTTTCCATTTATTCTTTAGTTTTTACATGATATTCTTCACAACACCCAATGAGAAATAATATTCTAACCCTGTATTTACTATTTAAAATGGCTATAGCAAATAAAAGGTGATTTTACATAAGTGTATTTCATAAAAATTTTTGTATTCCTTTCTTGACCATTCCTTTTATTTTTCATAGCTGCTCAATATTTTGACAAAAACAATCTAACATTCTTACTTTAAGTTTATTGCTTTAAAAGCACACTTCTCCCTAACAGTAATTAGCAATCTTATGATGAACAACACGATTAATTTCTCAAGCCGCATAACTTGCATCGATTTCATAAATTTGAGGGTTAACTTTAAATTGTTTCTATAATAATTTTTTAGTATTCCTCACCAAGCTTGCACTGGTCAGCTCAGACTCTGGGGAATCCAGTATCTATCTTGTACACTCAGTTCATCTTTTGCAATTCTATTGGCCAACTTGCAAATTTATCTATAGCATGCCTGGATGGTTATGTAGAGAAACCAGCTACTCTCTAGGGCCTAATGTGTCTTCTCCACCAATCAGAGTGCAGTTCATGATTCATTAGGTTTGTTGGCTAGATTATTTAACTTAATTCAATATAAATTATTTAATTCCTAAAGCCTTCCTGGTATTCAGTATGAATGAAACAATTATTCCTGGACACAATCATTGAAATAACACCACACCGTTTTACCAAGCCCCGAGACAGCTATAAATTCCAGCTATCCACTGCTTTCCATAAACTACTCACGCTGAGTTTTTGAGCATTATAACATTACTGAAATTGTCTGGCTTCAATGAGGGACTGACTATATGTTATTCTATGTTTAATGAGAGAATATGTTAATTGTATAGCGATGGGAGAAATCATGAACTATTCCTCGGTAGCAATTTTTCCCTTGTTTTGTTAGCTTCTTTTCTTTTGTCATCTGTTCTTGTCCATGGGGAAAGAACCAACTCCATTTTGTGCAAATATAAGTCTGCTGCTTAGAAGCATTCCTTTAAGCTAATCATCTCTTGACATCATTACTGTCTGGTCAATGGTTGGTGGAAGTAGCCCATAAAGCTACTGTCTTTTCTCTCTTGTTGCAATTTATACGATGTGTTTCCAAACATGTCTTACATTGGGTATCTGTGAACAGACTCTGAGGCAGAGATCTGTGTGCTTCCTGGAGCAAATTGAGGAAGGCAGGATTGGTAGAAGATGGGCACTGCACCTGAGGCTCAGCTGAGCCCACCAGGCATGCTGGAGCCAGAATGGCCTTTGTTATCCCTGCACCAACCAGTCTCTGGCTGTGGCTGCTCCCTGGGAGGGGGTATGACCCTGTAGCCAAAGGCAGTTGCTAGGGAGCTATCAGAGGCTAGTATTTGCAGCAGCCAGAGAAATGAGGAGGTCAGTCCTATGGGGAAATCTTGGAGTGCCACCTAATCACTAAGGAGCACCTGGAGCACCACCTATCATTCTAAGGAAAACCTTGGTGAGGCATATTGACAGAGGTTGAGATAGGGAGGGGTAACATTGTTTCTTTTATGCACAGTCTTGGTTCTTTTCTCAGTAAAGCTCTACTCAACTCTAAAAAAATTATTACCCTCTTTTTACGTTCTCTTCTCTCCCTGCTTTGTTCTAAAGAAGTCAGGGAACAGAACAAAATAGACCAGAGAATTTCAAGCCTGGAGAGTAACAGCATCATAGTATAGTGCACTGTCCATGAGACCTAGCTGGAACTGTGGTTGGAGGTGGAGTTACCATGACTGCTTAGAGATCTGTGAGTAAAAGGGCAATCAAAAACAGGAAAAGAAGATGTTTAAGTTTTGGAGAGGTAGGTTATATAAGCCACACTTTGCTTCTTTCCTTCATTACTTCTTACTGAAGAAAGCAAGATGCATTCACATTGGCATCTCTTTAGCCAGCCACACTAACTACCCCCTCCAGTCTTAAAGGACTCTCCTTACTATGGTTCTCCAATAGAAGCAAAAAGAGTTTTTGTTATCAAGGTTTTCCATCCTGCCCTTCCCCTCCCACACAAACACACCTTGTACCTCTCTCACTGCTTGCTTTTCCAGGATCTCCCTTGTAAGCTAATATTCTCAAAATGAGGCTTTTATTAGAAAAGATAAATTTGTACTAAGATTTTGCTAACCAATCAAGTTCTTCCATCCACTTCAAAAGAAACTTTAATATCCACTCAAAATGAACACCCTCCTCCCTTTTCCAATTTTCTAACTACACATTATCTTCATGGCATCAACACCAGCCAGCATTTCTTTTATGTAGGGTGCTGAGCACTCCTTAGACTTATACTTCAAGCTTTGGATTTCCTGGGTGGTGGGTGGAGGTAGGGGGTCAGGGGGTGCGGGGGGGGGGAAGTTAACATATAGATTTATCCTGATAACTGAGATAGAAAGGCCTTTATAAATAATTCTGAAGGAATGTGAGGTGGAAAGTGGGCACCATGTTATATTTTAATGGGTCATTTGATTATCATTTTCACTGAAAACTGGATGTGACTGCTGACAAATGGAATAGGGTACCTGCTTCCTGAATGGAATTGTGGGATATGTAGTAGCTCTTGGGGCCTATATTTCAAGATAAATGGCTGGACTAAGTTTATTTACTCCTGGGAAATGAGATAAAAATGACTACCTTTTGGATGGAAGTGTTCTTCAAAATCTGTGCAGGACTTTGAATAGAATTTTTGACAAATTCTGAAGTGACATATATATATTCATTAAAATCCACTTCTGTAGGCAAAGTCTAGTGTTACTGGGATCAGATATCTTGAGCAGATTTTATTGTTTTAACTAGAATTAATTCTTTATGGCAGTACAAAAGGAAACTTTTAATATTATATCTCTCCCAGGCAGTCCCATGACACTTTTGTTTATTTATTCATGGTCATTAATTTATTCATTCACTCATTGGCCTTCTACTATGGGTTAGCTCTATTTCAGAACTTCTTTTTTAAAAAATATTTTATTTATTTATTTTTAGAGAGAGGGGAAGGGAAGGAGAAAGAGGGGAGGAGAAACCCACATTTCCCCCCAACCCCACATTTTCTCCCTCCCTAAAGAGGGAGGAAAATGTGTGGTTGCCTCTCATGTGACCCTACTGGGGACCTAGCCTGCAGCCCAGGCATGTGCCCTGACTGGGAATCGAACTGGTGGCCCTTTGCTTCACATGCCCATGCTCAATCCACTGAGCTACACCAGCCAGGGCTATTCCAGAATTTCTGATGCTTGTTTTGTTCTCTGGTTCTTGACCAATGGCCTGATTTTGAAGTCGTAGCTGGGTATGATTTTTGCTCTCTATACAGGTGCTAGATGTGGTTGGTCCTCCTGTTTCTTATTATCAGAAACCACTTATGTCTTCATCTATTTCTGAGAACTTTTTTTGCCAAGTCAGTACCCATTTCCTCTGATCACAGATAATTCTGCTGGCACCTACAATCCTCTGCCACCAAATCTACTTTGAGCAAAAGTAAAACTACCCCTAAATAAGAGTGGCTAGGGCAAAGGCTGCATGGGAAAGCCAAGTCATGGAGGTTGAGGACAACACGTAGGAACATGGAAAGTTGTATACAGAATTACTTGCCTCTTTTTCTTCATTTCTCTCCCATGGACTTCACCTAATTAAATGATTGCATTACTTTTATTTTTTTATTTTTTTTCTACTTTTAGTTTGGAAAACATTTTGATATTTCTGACTTTATTCTGTTCCAGTGGTTTTAGGTCATTTTGATATTTCTGACTTTATTCTGTTCCAGTGGTTTTAGATCAGTTCACCTTCAGTTTAAAGCAATTTGCTTAGTTGTTTTTATATTAAGATCTTTTTTATTTCCTTGCTCAAAAATGTTGAATTTTTGTTGTATGGCTTGGTTCAATACAAGTTTCTTATTTCAAGTGGAATAAGTCAACAGATTGAGTGTACTTGTTCTGAGGTTTAATGCCTATGTTGACTTTTCACCATATCAATCTGTCTTGATGCCAACATGAAAGATGACGGTGTAACCACAATCCTCCAAAGTTGTGTGGCATGCATTACTCCTGTCACCCCACAACAGACCTATGATGCAGGCACTGTTATTTCCAATTTGCAGGTAAGGAAACAGAGGGATAGAGAGCACTTGCTCTCCATCACCAGGAAATCCAACTCCAAAAACTGTGCTTTTGTTCATGAGGTTGTAACTCTGGGTTAGATAATTGCTAAACAATTATAATGCGCATTTTGCTTTGAATGCCTGTCATCTACTCCCTCGTGTTACAGTTAACATCTTCCAAATGTCTGTTCTGTCTATGCAAGCCAGTAGGCCACATCTGGTAAAAATTCATTTGCTATGTTGCTTAAACATGGGAGCCTGTTTTTCTGATTCATGTCTTTATCAACTTTCCATATATCTCTTATATTCACTTGAAGATGTACTAGAGTTCCTTGGCTGGACCTGTTCATTTTTGCCCCGTGCCATGTTTTGTTTTTCATTTAAATTTTGTAACAGTGTTATTTGAGTTAGTAAAGATAGAACTTTTATGAAAGACTCTACCAAAATTAAGTTGCATTGCAAGGTATTATGGGTAAAATTGTAAGGAAGGGCATTTAAAAATCTCCATTGAGATTCTCTAACTGAGTCTATCTGAGGCTAATGCAATAACCTGGGCTTAATTTATGATTATATATTCTGAAGTGTGAAATGCTGTTTGTAAATAGTTTAATAAAAGCCTATTGCTTCAAATTCCAAATTAGCAATGAAGGTGATTTCTATTAGAGTAGACATTTGTGGAGGATTTTGCTCCTGATGCTTAATAAAGAGAGTTCCTTTTCTCAATACAATACATACTGTTGACTTGTAGCATGGCTCTAGGGACCTGATGTTGTATTCAAACTGTAAAAACACATCTCTGTTCATTGTTTATTTACTACATTTTGGGGTACATATGGCAAAATTATTTTTCTTACAGTTCCCAGTTCAGTTTTTTCTTTTGATTATATGTTAAAATATGTGCATAATGTTCCTCAGTATCTCAGTTTAACAGTATGAATCTCCAAGACTCTTTTATTAAATGACATTTCTAGTATTTTAATAAGGGTTTGACATTTTCACATGTTACAGTTTTACTTTATTTTTACATTCATTGAAGTGACTTTCATGCTGCCTTGGTGTGCTGTCGATTTATAATTTCTAAAGGTACTTGGAGACACCTTTTCAGAAAGAAGTAAGTACATCAGGATATCACACAGGATGCTCAGTGTTAATATTCAGAGGAGTGTATTTTTTAAAAATGACTTGAAAGGTTTTAAGTGTAGAGTTTTTGTTCTGAGCAACATCCAATACTAGATTTTCTGGGAATGGCAAAGGCAAAACATGATTTAGACTAGGGCTTACAAATTCAAATGCCTGGAGGGCCCCGTGGGTAACTTCAGTACAAGAGGCAGGCCAGGTGCATGGTGGAGACCACAGCAGGCATGCCCCACCCAAGGAGGGTAGCTATGAATTTACCCTCCTTTCTGATGGTTGCTACAAGGGAATGTTCAGTGTTACAAGATTTTTCAGTATTTCAGGGAAATTTGGAAATATGGGTGTTTAAGTGAAATATTCTGACTTTTAACTTTGGCAGTTTCTGGTCTCAATTGTCTAGCACACAATGGGACACATACTGTGTTCACAGTAAATGACTGATACTTCCAAATAGTTAAGAAGAAAAGGTATGGGTGGGGATTTCTTTAAAATGACTGAGAAAATCAGAATCTCATTCAAGGACTCTTCAGTTGCATTGTGTGGTATCATTCTGAGGTGGCAAAAGTGACAGAGCTGTACCCTCAATTTTTAAAACTGATAAGAACAGATACTACACTTGATCTTAGCCAAAAGGCCGAGAAGCGATGTACCCTCAATTTTTTAAAGAACCCACAGTCTAGCAGGAAGTCTAAGCCACAACAAATATACCTAAATGGAAGGTGAAGTCAGACAAATTAAAAAAACTAATGTTCAAATGAAATTCAAAGGAGGGAGAGAGAAGTCACACCTGGTTGGTGAGACAGGGAAAAGTTCATGGCTGTGGAGTTGAGCCTTTACAGTGAATATAGGATTGCGGCGAATGCAGGCAGGAGGACATTCCAGGGGAAGAAACAGAGAGCAGTGCTGTGGAGGTGGAAAAGAGGAGTGTGGGGATGCTCGGAAAGGAGGATCTAGACTAGTCTAAAAGCAGGAGAGCTGTGAGCAAGAAAGCAAGCAAGGGTGGCTGAGTGTATGCTATGGGGGAACCAGACAAAGTGTTCATACAATGAGTCTGGTAGAGAAAGACAAGCCGTCAATGCTTTTTGACTTGGAGGGTACCATGCCTAATATTTCTTATGGGTGAAAAGTTTTAAAAAAACAGGAGAGAGAGAGAGAGGTGTGGGTTAGTACTTCAATACATTTGGGGAGCGGAGTGGGTGGAAAGGGACACAATCTTTCAGTCCATAACAGATGAGTATGTGAAGAATGCTTAGAACTGTTTCTTTTTCTAAAGCTATTAAAGTAAAACCATCACAAAATCACCTTTTTTGTGTGTGGTGAGGCACTTGTGGTTTTCTCTTAGCAAATTTCGAGCACACAATGCAGTATTATTAACTATAGTCATCAGGCTGTACACTAGATCCCCAGAACTTATTCATCAGGTATAAACAAAACTTTGTACTTTTGACCAATATTTCTCCTTACTTCCTACCCTCCAGACTCTGGCAAATGCAATTCTACTCTCTGATTTTGTGAGTTTGACTTTTTAAAATCCCACATATAAGTGAGGTAATTTGTCTCTATGTCCAGCTCATTTCACTTAGCATAATGCACTCCAGGTTCATCCATGTTGTTACAAATGGCAGGATCTCCCTCTTTTTAAAGGCTAAGTAATATTCCATTGTATGACACATTTTCTTTCTTCATTCATTCATCTGTTAATGCACATTTAGTTTTTTCCATATCTTAATAGCTTCATCTCTTTTTAATTGTGAGATCTTTAGCAAAGTATTGTATAATAATAATCCATGCTAGGGATGTTGTAAGGATTAAATGAGAAAAAATGTGTAAGGTGTTTATCTCAGGACCTGTGACATGCTAAGCAACCAAGACATGGTAGTTTTCTAGCTGCCTCCTAACTGGGTAGGCAAGCCCCATTCATGAAGTATGATAAACAAAAAGTAATAAATAAAAATAATACCATGAAGCTGCCACACAATTAGACATAATTTACAGGCTAGCAAAAAGGAGGTGATTGGTGTAGAGAGCACTGCACTGTGGTCAAGAAACCTTGCTTCCCATTCTGGGTGAAGTTTGGCCAAGTCCTCTCCCCTTTTTATTCCCTTTACAGTAAAATGGGGAACTTGGGTCATCTCTAAGATCCCTTTCAGTTCCTAGCACTCTACATCATGTCTCTTCAGAAACTTTCAATGATTCTTTAATGTCTTCTAAATTGAACCCATTTCTTTGGTCTTAAAGGCTTACCACAAAATAGCACCAGGCTCCCTTTGTAGTATTTTCTTCTGCTCTTACCTTAGACAACTCAGCACTATGGCAAATTGTCTCTTCCTCATCTATTCCATGCATTTTTATCTCTTTCCCTTTGTTCTTGATGTTTTCTCTACCTGCAGTCTCTGCCCCTCTTCCTCTGTAAATATTCTTGTCATCCTTCACCATACACCATGTGATACCATTTCCGTGAAGCTCTTCTGTATTTCCTCAAGATCTTTGTGCTGCATTGTTCTCTGGGTCCCCAGTCACTGTCCTTTCTGTGCCAACTGGCAATGGGGAAACAACAGGGCAACAGAGAACAGGAGGTTCCCTGTCATCTTATGACCACTTCTGATTAAACCTGACAGTTCTACCATTACATGGGGCCCAGGAGTGTCACATCTGCAGGGAAGTGTGTGGACTAGGCTGGTAATTGAGGAAAAGACCCTTGAAATGATGCTTTTGCTGAGCTCTGAAAAAAGTGCTGTTATTCACAGTCAGGTTCTGGAAACAGTGAGGCATAGATGACATTTCTTTTAAGCAATATGCAAAGTTTTTAAGCAATATGGAAAGAGATTAGGAGACAATATTAATTATTCTCAAGACTGTGAGTTCTGATTTTCACTAATTGCTTAAATTTGCCACCTGCCTTTTCTGACGGTGACATCCCTCTGGTAGGAATCCAGACCTGCAGAGAGAAAAATCTTTTTCTTCTCAAAGGGCCTACTGGACACCTCCTACATGTCTAATGTAGGACATCTCCTACATGTCTAACGTACAGGAAGGCAGAGAAAGCATTTGCCAGTCCCAGAGAGGAAGTCTGGGTCTAGGATCCTTGACCACTATTTCTTACCAACAGAAGACTTCAGGAAGTTCATCCTACTATGTACTATAGTGGTGATAGCACAGACCTTGGAGCCATACTTTCTGGACTCAAATCCTAGGCTCTACCATCTCACCTGGTTAGATTCATGACCTTCAGCAAGTCACTTAACCTCTCAGTGTCCAAGGCTTTGACTAGATTTGAAGACAATTCAGTGAAGGCCCGCCTCTTCTCCTCTCCCCATCTCCCAGGCTCCCTGGGGATGTTGTTGGTCAGTGGTGGAAATACCTGATCCAGAGGCTTTGAAAGGCTCTTCCACCTTTTCCTCAAGATTTTCACAGGCCCATTTCCTAGTTAACCTTCAGGAATCCTCCTATCCTATGCTTTGTGGCCCACCATTTCTCTTTATGAGGATGGGTAAAATGAGTCAGATTAACGGATTGTTGGTAAAAAGTGAATCAACTACAATATGTCCCTCTTTCCCTATATACCAATACTACATACTGTATTATCTTCATTTTTCCCTTATTCAGCTAACATTTATTAAGTATCTATATTAATATGCCAGGTGGATCAGATTCACAAACGTCTGCCAAAATCTAAGGCAGTGAAAACAAACTATCTCCAAAACATACATAATACCCTCAACTTATATTTATTAAGCATGAGACAAATCTGGCTTTTGCCCTTATCCAGCTTATGGCCTAGTGGGGTATTCACAGCAATATAACATGATGAACATTATAAGGGCAGGAATACAGGAAGACTTCAGCTAATTCAGAACTAGAGCTCTTGGAAGAAGTGATCTTTAAAGAAGATCTGAAGACCTGAAAAATGAAAGAAACTTGCTACCCAAAGAGCAGGGGGTGAGGTAAGGTCAGGACCACTCCAGTGAGAATGACAGTACTCTGAAGTATGCATGGAAGTGAGAGTATAGTCCTGCTTGTGGATCGAATTTAATGACTTTCAGGTAGAGGAAGAGGATTAGGCCTGAGGAGAAGCACTAAGGAGGAGTTTGAACTTGAAGACAAACCATGGCTAATGACATTGTGAGAGAATTACAAGATGATATCTGGGTTTTTGAAAAATCGCCCTGGTAATAGCAGGAGGATACAAGGAGAATACCCAGAGTGGAGGCAGCTGTTCAACACTGCACCTGTCAAGGCCATGCTGGGGCAAAGGTGACCAGGTGAGTAAAAAAAATCGCTCAGGATAGTGTCAGGATACCTAATGGTAGCATTATGAGCAACTGATTGTGACTTAGTGCAGTGATTTTTCTTTCTCTGACCTTCAATTTTCTCTATTGTAAATGATGATTTCTAAGGTCATGGAAGTCTATTTCTGTGTCATTTTAAAGTCCTGCTATTAATATGAGCTTCTTGCTTTCTTTTTTTCTTTTGTATTTTAAATTTTATTCTCTTTCTTCTGTATTAGTTTGATTGGGCTGCCGTAATAAATACAACCAACTGGGTATCTTAAACAATAGATATATATTTCCTCATAGTTCTGGAGCCTGGGAGTCTGAGATCTAAGTGTCACAGGTCTGGTGAGGCCTCTCTCCTTGGTTAGCAGATGGCCAGCTTCTCACTGTGTCCTCATGTGGCTTTCCTCTGTGCACATGTATCCCTGGTGTCTCTGTGTATCCACATTTCCTCTTACAAAGATACCAGTCAGCTTGGAATTAGGACCATCTAATGACCTCATTTTAATTACCTTTTTAAATCCTGTCTCCAAACACAGTTGTATTCTGAGATACTGGGGGTTAGAGCCGTAACATATGAATTTGGGGAGAACTTAATTTAGCTCATAACTCTTTCTCTTTTTAAATCTGCTTTGATATTGTGTTGAAAGTAGAAACACCCAGGCTTGTTTGGAGACACCATCTTCCCTACATTTTGATTCTCTTTTTTATACCTTTTCCCCTGTGTTTGACCCTCATACCACTTTTAGATGACGATTATATAGGTCACCCATTTGTGGGGAGAGCTGGAGCTACCTTTTCTTCCTTTATATGCTAGCCAAGGTTTTTCTCCTGTAGTAAAAGAATTCTGAATTCTATTCTCTGCAATAGTAAGCCTGTTCCTTCCTTTGTTTGGTTCTAGTCTTTATGACCCAATAAGAGTCTTACTTTTTGTCTAGGCCTTGTTTTCTGCCGCATTGCCTTGGCCTCCCAGAATAACTTCCAAATGAGTCTATATTCCATCTTTTCTTCTTTCAAAATCAGTGCAAAACCCCACCAGGATCTGCAAAAGCTTATTGCATTAATGTTCTCCCAGTGTTTCTTGTCATCAGGCAAACTGGGCTTGTTCACACATTTCAATTGCAATCTCTTTAAGGCCAGGATTTCATTTCATTTCATTTCATTTCATTTTCTTGCCTTTGTCCACTGTGTTTTAGCAGCTCAAAAGGGCCACACATTCCTGGCACCCCATGAATAAATGAAATCACACACTGTAATAATGATGGGAGGGCATGCTCTCCCCTACCTGCCTACAGAGCGAACTGCTCTTTACTATTTTGCAAAATCATAATGACTCACTGGAGATTTCTTCTCACTTACCTGATTCCAAGTCCAGTGAATTATAAACATATTTTATTTAACAAATTCACTTTTATTACTGCAGTTTGCTCCTATCACAATAGTTAAAGTTCTGTTCCCAGGTTCATAACTAGGACATAAAATTTTGCTTCAGGCAGATACTTTGGTCTAATGACTCTTAGCACAAAATGTCATTATTAGAATCTTTTTCTTTTAACACCAAAGAAAGTTTTTTACAAAATGCTTTGACTTAAAGAAAAAACCTTTTCAAACTCTATTATTTTTTATTAAAGCAATGCTCCTCCCCTAACCCAACAACAACAAAGAAAATGCCAAACTTCAGCTATGAAGGTTTGTAGAGGCAAAATAACACTGAACTTCCTTTCCAATGTTTTCCAATGGGGTGCTATTGACATTTCAGGTGGGACATTCATCCTGGTGCAGACCTGCCTTATACAAAGCAGAGTACACATTTGGCACTCCTGGTGCCCATGCACCTGCTCCCTGCCCTCCTCCATCCTCCCCACAAACCAGAGGAGCTGGGTTGGCCAACTGACTCCACACTTTGTGCTCTGTTTCACTGGCACCCTGCGATAACACTTGGGCCTCCTGGCCTGGCACAACTTTAATTTACACAAAAATGAAGTGTTGGAGTAGGCAAAGAGAAAAGTCAACCCAATTACCTGGTCAGTCATTGACAAAATTATAAAACTGAAGAGGTCTAGTCTCAGGGATCATCAACATTCCTTTTCCTCCTCTTTTCTTCAGGATTTCTCTGCCAGTCAAGAGCAATCAGGTTGCCCTTTGGAAGTCTGAGTTACTCCCAGTAGCCTCTTCACTGACCCTGTTTTTTTCTTCATGCATCCATCAAAATGGATCTGGTTTCCACCCATGCTACAACAGGGCAGTAACTACATCAACTAAACATTAATAATGGCTCAATTTGTCATACATCTTAAGAGGAGCAATACTCCAAACGTGTAACAATTGACTTAACACAGGCACTGACAGATCAGAATGGACACAGATGGAGACTCCACAACCTGGTAGCTCCTTCAGGCCATGTGTGGCTCCTCCAGTTGCTGGCTCTTGGGGTGGTCAGAATGAATCTTGTAGGAAGGATGGGGTGGCCAGGTGGTAAAGGGAGAGCAGGCACTGGTGGGGTCTCAGGAAGTTGCTATTTATAAATTAGAAGTGCTTCAATATATTAACAACATGTTGCCATGTAGTACATGCTTGCAGAATATCACCTCTCACTCTTGAGGGTTTTGTATTTTGATGGGAGACTCCTGGGTTCTCCAAGTCTTATATAAAACAAAGAATGAAATTTGGGGCATCATGGAACAGTAGTGAGGAGTGACTTTTGATCTGTAAAATTTTTAAGTTAGTATATGAGTCAGATTCAAGCCTAGTTACTGTTCTTGTTGATTTCATTGTTTTGTTTTAGGGTTTGTTTATTTTGTTTTGTTTTGTTTTGGGTATCATCTCTATTAGTGAGGATAGCATTTGAATTCATTTTTTTCTGAATGGCCAACTCTTACAACATCCTTCCTACATTGGCCTCAGCTCTGTCTAAACAATTTCATTCTTGTGTCTGTTGTTTCTTGTGCCAACCCCGGCCTCCAGTTTTGATTTTTATGGCTGCATTAACAGATTTGATATAACATGAGGTAGTGTTATCACTCTCAAATTTTCTCAGCAATTTTTCTAAATAAGCTTTTGTAGTTTTATCAAATTCCTCTCCCCTATCAACCCCACTATGATGACAATTTTATGTGTCAACTTGATTGAGCTCACGGATGCTGGTAAAACATTATTGCTGCGTGTGTTGCTATGGGTGTTTCCAGATGAGGCTAGAATTTGACTCTGTAGACTGAGTAAAGAATATTGTCTTCCTCAATGTGGGTGGACATCATCCAATCAATTTAGGGCCTCAGTAGAAGGAAAAAGCAGAAGTGAGAATTAGTGCTTTTTGCTTGATCCGAGACAGCTATTTTCTCCTGCCCTTGGATATATCAGTGCTCCTGGTTCTCAGGCCTTCAAACTCAGTCTGAATTACATGCCAGCTTTCTTGAATCTTCAGCTTGGATTAGCAGGTTGCAGGACTTCTTGGCCTCCTTAATCATGTGAGCTACTCCCTGTAATAAATCTCCTCATCTGTATTATCTCTCTGTATTTATCCTATTGGTTCTGTTTCTCTGAAGAACCCTGAATAATACAAGTTTAATTAGAATTGTATTTGATGCATATATTTGTTTTTGAAAAACACTCCTGTGTGGTTTTCCTCCACTCTCAATTCTGTACTCTGGTCATCAAATGTGCAGAGGGTTTTTTTTTCCATACTACCAAGCAGTTCTACAATACCAACTGAATGTATATGACTGAACTCAATTCTGGCACTCTGTACCTGGAGACAGTGTCAGATCCCACAGGTCAAAATCTCAGTCCACAAGACTGCCTCCCTTCCCCTTTGCAGATGCCAACCACAATGCTAGACTGTCACCTGTGCTTTGGACTAAATGGCTATAAATCAGAGGATCCCATGACTCTTTCCTCAGATTTGATTAATCTGGTAGACTGGCTCGCAGAACTCAAGAAAATACTTTATTTACTAGATTACTAGTTTATTACAAAACAACTCATGAGTAGTCAGATAGCAGAGATACACAGAGCACATTCTGTTGGAAGGGGAGCAGAACTTCCAAGCCCTCTATCAGTACACCATCCTTCCAGTACCTTCACATGTTCACCAACCTGGAAGCTCTCTGAACTCCATCCTTTTGGGGTTTATGGAGGCTTCACTCAAAGGCATGACTGATTAAATCATTGAACATTAGTGATTAACTCAACATCTAGCTCTTCAAGCATACCAACATTCACATCATAGAGGGGCCAGAAGGAGAAGAAAAATAGCAAAAAATTAGAAACCTATTTACAAATAATGAAAGAAAATTCCTATTATTTGATGAAGGAAATAGACATGCAATTCCAAGAAGCACAGAGAGTCCCAAACAAGATGGATACAAAGAGTCCCACTCCAAGACACATCATAATTAAAAAGCCAAAATTTAAAGATAAAGAGAGAATATTCAAAGCATCAAGAGAAAAGCAGTTAGTTACCTACAGGGGAGTTCCCATAAGACTGTCAACTAGCTGATTTCTCAAAAGAAACTTTGTAGACTAGAAGGGATTGGCAAGAAATATTCCAAGTCATGGAAAGCAGGAACCTACAACCAAGATTGCTCTACCCAGCAAAGCTATCATTTAGAATCAAAGGGCAGATAAAGAGCTTCCCAGACAAGAAAAAGCTAAAGCAGTTCATCACCATGTGAAAGGGACTTATTTAAGAAAAAGACAAAGATCAAAACAATGAACAATAAAATGGCAATAAATACGTATCTATCAATAATTGAATCTAAAAAATAAACTAAGCAAATAAGCAGAACAGAGACAGAATCATGGCTATGGAGAGCAATCTGATCATTGACAGATGGGATGGGGATTTGGGGGAATAGGTAAAGAGGTGAGGGGATTAAGAAGTACAAATTGGCAGTTACAGAATAGCCATGAGGTGTAAATTACAGTATAGGAAATGGAGTAGCCAAAGAACTTATACACATGATCCATGGACATGAACAAAGGTGTGGGGATTGCCTGAGGGGGTGGTGGGTGTTTGTGGAGGGGGTAAAGGGGGAAAATTGTGAAAACTGTAATAGCATAATGAATAAAATATACTTAACATATAAAATAAAAACAATTTTAAAAAGGAAAAGATTTGTATTTTTAATCTATTCAGTCTTTCAAGTTAGAAACATTATATATTTATCCTTGTATAAAAGCCTTCATTTGTATTTCCCAGTAAACTTTTTGAATTTTCTTGTCGTGGGCCCTATATATTTATTTTTTGGTTTCCTCATAAACATTTTTCTTTTGGCCATTTTTGTTAATGATATCATTTTCCCCCTCGGTACCAACTAAACCAACCAACCCCCTTGGCAGAGGCAAGCACTGGGGCTCTTCAAACGAGATCAGTCTACTATGCACTGGGACTGGCAGGCACTGCCAGGCGGTCTCTCCGAGATGCAGTGTGGACTGCCTTCCTTGGAAAGTGTATTCTAACAAGAGTGCATGAAACCTGAAACTGCCTATGGTACAATTTGATATTATTTTAAGCTTGCTTCTGGTGAATACATCTCTAGAAGAAATAAAAATAATTGCCTACTTTGACTAAGTATGACTTTTTCTTAAATAGTCACAATGGGAAGACGGGGGCCCTTGTCTCTTAGGAGTTCTTGTTAACACTTATGAAAGGGCTCAGAAGGCATGTTCAATAATGGTTTCTTCTAAATGCCGGTTATTTAGTAAAAGGGAGCATAGCTGTAGAAGGATTAAAAGATTTCTTTTCTTTTGAAATCTGTGGCTTCTTTAAAGTCTAGGGATAAATGTGCAATTGCCTGTGCCTTAACCTGCATCCTTGTAAACAACCAACAAACCTGCTCCAGAAGAAATTCAATTTCCCCCTGAAGGAGTGTAAGTGAAGAGAGGCTCACTCGAATTCAGAGGTGGATCACCTTGACAAGCTCTCCAACAGGGAATGAAGCCAGATGGGGATTGAAACAGCTCAGGGGCCACTGACTGGTCCCCAGTTAATTGGGTTGGCTGTGCTCTGGATGCACGGAAGAAAGAAATCATGGCTCAGGGAGAGGTGCCCTTAAAAGACTCAGGATCCTACATTATTATAATGGTGTCATTGCATGACTAATCCCAGAACTCAAATAAAAGGATTTTATATCTGGTATTCTATTTTCAGCTGGCTAGGGAAGCCTGGAGGGGAGACCCATTACTTTTTTGTTGCCAGTTAAAACAATATTTCTATGCTTTGGGTTTTTAAAAAGTATGGACTATTGGCGAAAACATAAAAAGTTAAACATACCAGTGGCTGTATGTGTTTACCAATACACAATTGTTTCAGTCCCCTTAGCTAGGAAATGGCCAAGGATGCTGGTTGACATCTGACAGCAGGTGTTGCTTAAATGTATTTGGTGAAGCTGCTCTAATGACTTCTGTCTGTAACTTGGGCACATCGAGAGGGCACTGTAAGTGGCTGGGGAGAAAGAATTATAACATTGGTTCTTCTATATGTTCCCTTTCTGTCCCTGAAAAACTATAGCCCTTCATAAAAAGCAGCCATCTTTACTTTTTGGCTAAGGTAATTAGTCCCTGACCAAAAGCATCAGAATCTCTAGGGAGCTTGTTAGAAACACAAATTATCAGCCCTGCTTCAAATTCACCAAATCAGAAATTCTGGGTGTGTGGCAATATGTCTTTGAACAAACCATCCAAATGATTCTGATGTCCTTAGGTATGAGAATCCTCAGTACAAGGAATAGTGTCTGTCACCGCCTCTTCCCTGGTCCTTTGACTCTCACTTCATTCTGGTTTCTGTAGCCTTTCCTCGGTGACCCATTACCTGCAGCTTTCCTGGGTGTCCAGCCCCTTGGACAGATGCCACCTTTAGTTGGTCAACCTGCCTTTCTCTACAGAGTGCTTCATAGATCCATATGTGGAAATACATAAACACATCCCTTGTTGATGCCCAGCCCAGGAGCCAGCCTGGCTGATCAAAACCTAGGCCTTCTCCCATATTAGCAAGATTACTACCCCTATCTCCAAGGCTGATAAAATCAGCACCAGCAACTATAAAAGCAGGTTGATTCATGAGAGAGAGAAGATAGCATGGGATCAAACAGAGCAGATTCAAATCCTGGCTTTACCATTTACGAAGTATGTGAACTTGTGAAGCAACTCACAGAAAATATTTATCTCCAAGTATTATTGTGTAGAGTAAATGAAACAATCTATCAGGGCCAGGACTTACCTTCATACTATAAAAGGGACCAAAGTAAGCTGAGATATTGTCCCCTCGGCTCTCAGGGCTCCTTCCCAGAGCAGCTGGAGCTCTAAGCTAGTCACCTCCAGCCCAGACAGCCTCATCCATTTACAGTAATGTGTTATAAAAATATTACCAATTTCTGTGTAGGCCATGATGTGAAAATGATGAGAACACAACTTAACCTAAGTACCTGTTCAGCTTGTGGTGCCCAATAAAGCCTCAGTAAATGGTGGTAGCTGTGTCTCCAATATAGGTTAGGACCACCATGAGGACTAGTGGAAAGTAGTGTGTTAGCTGCTTTGAAGACCTTAGTAGTCTCCAGGAAAAGCACTGCCAGAGGGAAAAAGGAACCCAGAAGGGCCCATGGCCTCAGCTACTCCATAAATTAGAGGTCAATGTCAAAGGCTGTTTACTACCATGTTATTGCCTTCCCCCCACCAACTGTGGGTACCTTGCCCTTAGCTTGGTGGATCCTTGGGAAACAAGACTTTCCAAAGCACACAGGTCTCTTCTTCCTTTGCTCTGCCTAATGAGCACCCTGGCCTGCCCAGGTGTTTCTAATATTGCAGATGGCAAACTTTGTATGGTCTAGACTGCCTCTGTCCAGTAGAAGCATATACAATCCTTGGAAACTTTATACATTTTATCCCTTAACCATCAATTTAGCAGGATTTCTGGAATGAGTAAAGAGAAGGCACAAGGTCATTAGGTTGACCAGTATTTGCTTTGGAGAACTGATTTTCTTTAGCATGAAGCATACAAATCTCCTCTCAAGTAAAGTGATGATAAGGAAGATGCATATTTTATGATGTTTGTCTTTTATTTAAATTCACAATTTAAATATATAGGATCTTTGCTCTGATCCCAAGGGAAAAAAAATCATCAGGACACCTTTGGACCATGCATGGAGCTTAGGTGGGAAATAAATGGCACTAGATATTGGGTAATTAGTTTCAGTGCATAGATGAAAAAGCTGATGCTCAGGGTTTTAAGTAACTAGGTTAAGGTCATGCAGCTAATAAGAGCAAACTGGGACTTACTCCTGGTGCTGTCTAATCTGGTTTATCGAACTCTAAAGCATGTCGTCAATGGCTCCTCTGTGCTGCCTTCCTAGAGACTGAAGTGGAAAGGGGTGTGGACGGGAGGCCTCCCTAAGGAGACACACTGGGAGCAGGTATTCAAGTTGGAGAACATGACTTAGTTAAAGACTTGGGTCCAGTGCAGGCAAAGCATGTGGGAATGGAGCGTAGTTGGATCCCTGGGGTGGAATGTGTGGATCAGAGCGTACAGGAAATAGAGCCAATTAGGGAAGGATGCATAGCTGCTGCTGTCCCAGTTAAGCTGCTAAAGTCCATAATTTGGGGCTTTTATTAAATTATAAAGGAATTTTAAAATAGTATATCAATCTTTTAAACATATTATGTTTCAGGCTATGGCTTCAATCACTTTTTAAATTCTTGTATGTTGAGTATTAAATAAGTGGGAGATACAGATATTGGCTATATTTTATTTTACAGATTTATCTCATGAATATAATGGTATAAATTACACATTAAAGAAAGGCAAAGAAAGGAAGACAGATGAGGAAGGAAATAACATTAGGGATGTGCCTGCCAACCTTTCCAATTTGTCTGAGTTATGTAACTGGGGAGTAAAAACATACCCAATAATGGGACTGAAGAGCAATAACTAATACATATGTGACAGTGTCCCCACCATGATCTGAACTCAAATGGCAGCTCAAGTGGCTGTCTGAGGAGCAGCAGGCAGGGCCTGGCTGCCAGCATTGAACATGCAAACTAGTGGGCCACTTAAGATGGTTAATGGAGTAACCATGAGCTCAGGGATCTGTCACGACAAAATTATGACACCCTCATCACACTTCAGGTTTGAGATCCATAAACCAGAGGCAGGATGCCGTCTGAGTTGTTCCAAAGTCAATGAATGCAAAACCAGAGCCAAACCTTGGCTGCCACTTGTTCACCAAAATGAGCATCAGTTCTGTAGGGCAGTTTCTCTACTAAGTAAGAGTCACAGCCTCAGACAGAATTTCCCAGTGGTTTTTTCACACTTCTAATTTAAGTTGTAACACCTTTCCACCCGTCTACACTGCACACTCCAGCAGAGAGGAGTGTCATGACTATCTTGGGACAGTGGTGTTCAAATGCCATTCAGAAAAGGAGTGCTGGCTTTAGGAGTGAAATAAACAAGAAGCCACAAAAATCAACACCATGAAGTTGAGCAGGAACAGGGTAGTGAAGGTGGTTGCAGACATAAGCTCTTTCTGAACTCTGTAGTCCTGACTGGTTCCTCTAATGAAACATTACTATGGCTCCAAGGTGAACATGCTGTGAAAAGCTAACCAGTTACAGACACTTGAAACTAGATGCTATTGATGCCCGGCTCATACAGCCCTGGCATTCACTGTTCCTCTTAAATGCCAATGGCTTTTTACAGTCAGCTCCTCCAACTCTTTGCTAGAGGGCCTTGTCAGGTTGGCAGCATGCTCAGCTCATCTGGAGCAGGCCAGAAATTAATACCCCTGGAAACAGACCTCATCAGTGATCAAGGAAAGTTGGTGGATTAATAGCTCAGTCTCCTTACCATTGGGTGGGACAACACTGAGGTGGGTTCTCTGCAATCTCCCAGAGCTACCCAGTGGGGCTGAGCCCCTGCTGATCACAACAATAACTTATTCACAAATGCATCTGTTCTGATATTTTTCCCCTGCCCATCTCACCTCTTTCCTTACCGGTGCCTTCTGGATCATTGCACAAATATGTCACTTGCTCTCAGATCCTTATATCAGAGTGTGATTCTGGGAGAATCTATCCTATAACATTAGGTTAATTGAGAGACAGGAAATAATAAAGAACACATCTCCAACTTACTAAGGTATAGCATTTTAGAGTTGGAAGTCTCAGAATTTTTAGGCTTAGGAAGGAAAGTGATTGATTAATCAAAGACCATATGTTTTCCCCAGGTCCCAGGCTTTGGCTAACACCACCATCACTGTTTTAGTTACACTTCCTGGAGACCCAGAATTTGGACCTTGAGCACAACGATAAATACCTGAAACAGTGGACCGGAGTCCTCCTGGTGACGGGGTCCTGAGGAAACTCACAGTTCTTACAGCCTAGATCTTTGGGTCCCCATGGTTTTCCAGCTTTTCCTTGGGTTCTCCGAGCTGCTCATACCCTTTTATTTTTGTGGGTTTTTGTTTTGTCTTTTGAAAGTGAGCACCAGTTTCTGTGGTCAACAAAGAACTATAACAGGTACATCCTTCTCTACATGCCACACTTCCAGTTTCCAAGACCTTTTCAATTCTTTCTTCAAAATGCCTGGGATGCTTTTGTTCCTCACCATATCCTAATGCAAATGCGTGCTTTTCTCCAGCTTCCCGGACATTGCAGTCTCACCCCTCCTGGCCCCTGGGGCCAACAATCCTAGAATCAAGGTCCCGGCATCCATGCTCCTATGCCCCTGGGCTTGTTCTAAATCTCTTAAAGGTCTTCGGGAGGCTGGATCTGGTCTTCACTTCTCTTATCTGCAAAATAGGGACTTTCATCTAAGTCCTTGATTCCCACTTGAGTCCTTGGTCCATTTGTTGTATTTCAAAAAACACAGCTGTAGTATTCTTCCATGAACATGGGCTCACTTAAGCATGTGGCTGACTTATTTTGGCTATAATTACATCAGCTTGGTGCAAAAAATACTAGTCAGCTCATGTTTATCAGAAGCACTAGTAGACAACTCAGTGTTTCTGACGAGTGAAAATACTGAATTGTTGCTATGTAAATATACATTGTTTCAAATCATGGGCTCCAGTGGGGTGAGGAAGGCAGGTGAGCAGATGAAAGGAGTGGGTGCAAAAGGCCCAGAAATTACTTGATATAATGTCCTATGAGTTACCTTCTTAGCTATTTGACTCCTCATTATGTACATGCTTTATGACCTTTAACACCTCTAGGCCACACACTTTTCTCTGACCTTCAAGGTCCTCCACAGTCCTTAGGGTTCCCTGAATTCTTAACCCTCACATGGTCCTGACTTCATTATACTCACTCCTGACTCAGCTGGAGGATCATTCCTACTGTTCTTTGCCATAAAATATCTGGTCCATCTTTTAAGACCCAAATCAAGTACATCCTCTTCTGCAAGGTCTTCTCTGGCTGTCCCAACTCTCTCTGAACTTCTCTGTTGGGACTTGGCAGCTGACGAGTATCTATACCCCATAATTTAACACTGGATTTTGCCCTATTTCACATCATTCCCTTCATCACAAGCATATTGATCTTATATCTTCAACCAGATGTTAAGCTTTCACTTACCTTATTCTTCTATATCTTCCATAGTACCAGCTAGTATTGAAAGATGGTCTATCAATAGATGAAATGTTAGAATCAGGAATATGTGATGGCCCAGTGAAGTCACACAGAGTTAGGGGCAGTACTGAGATGGGAATACAGGTTTTTTGACTTCACCCAGTTTTCCTTCTGCTGAACCACGGTTCTCGCTGTAATTTCTGGCAGATCAAAGAGTTGCAGCTCACCTTCTGGAAGTCACAATGACCAGAATCTGACAGACGCCCACAATCTAATGGTTCCAAGCGGTGTCTGCAGCAACATACATACAAATTATATAAGGGAAGACAATAGGTAACAGGAGTTCTAAAGTTACTGATAAATGGGATAACTTTAAGCAGCGTGGGAGAGAAAATGTATTAATGATGCCTGAGACCTGACTCCATGCTGAGCAGAACAGCCGTGGGCTCCTGAGACAGCCATGGAGCAGGCAGGCATAGACACCTGACTTGACCGCAGCTTTTATAAACTATGCAAGCTCTGCAGGACAGGTAAACCAGTTAGTGAGAAAAAAGGGATGGCGCCTGATATGCCCTTCAAGCTGTGAGATGTTATAATGTATAGTCCAGCTAAAGAGTTGATCACATGTTGGCTTTCCAACTTCTCTCAAGTATCCTCTTCAAATGAGAAACATTGTTGTGCATTTTTGCTTTGCATTACTAAGTGCTACAGTTCACCCTGCCAGCTGTAGATGAGGGTATTGCCAAAACAAGCTTTCTCTGTCTGCAGCTTTAAGTGGGGAAAAACAACTGTCTCCATCTGAGGAGGCTTTCTCTTCTTGTCATTGGGTGAGGTCTTGTAAAGCCTCCTGAAGCTGTGGGCCAGAACTGTGCTGAATAGGGAGAGACCATTGGGTGGGACTGACTAATAGGCAGTCTTTTATAGAGTAAAAGAATGCCCAAAAGTCTTTGTCGAGGACCTTGAGGACTTGAGAAGAGATTTGAACTCTGCTGAGACCAATGATGATCTCAAAGAGATAGCTAAGCTATCAAGGACCAGGGCTGCCTCCACAAAATGACTCTGGACAATAATTAAAGTAGCTACTCCTGGGCCAAGATGGAAGCATAGGTAGAAACTTTTTGCTTCCTTGCACAACCAAAAGGAGGATAACAACCCATCTAAAACCCATAAACAACCAAAATTACCAGAAAATCAAACTGCATGGAACTCCAACAACCAAGGAATTAAAAACAAAAAATCAACCCAAACAGCCACACCAGTAAGGCAGACCCCAACAGCCAACTCAGAAAAACTGTGCCAAGGTTTTGCTGAGGGGCGGGGCTGACTCAGAAGAGTTGTGTGGGAGGGACTGACTTAAGAGGAAAACTGAGACTCAGAGCTGACTGTGGACTAAGGCTGGGGTTGCTAAGGTGGGAGATACTTCCAGTCTGACAGGAGAATTTGTTGGAAAGTGCACTACAGACCAGCAGGTGAGCTGCACTGTTCCCTTTCTGGCCCCTCCCCCACAGGCAGCACAGCAAAAAGGGTTGCCCTGCCCCAGTGAATATGTAAGGTCCTGCCCCTTACAACTTAGGTGCACCAAGACAAAGAAATATGACCCAAATGAAAGAACACAGCAAAACCTTAGACAGAGAGCTAAGTGATGAGATAGCCAACCTATATGATGACGAATTTAAAGCCCTGGTAATCAAAATGCTCACAGAACTGATTGAGCTCAGTTGAAAAATGAAAGAACAAATGAAAGATACCCAAAATGAAATAAAGCAAAATATTCAGGGAAGCAACAGTGGCAAGAAGGAAACCAGGATTCAAAGCAACAATTTGTAACAAAAGGAAGAAATAAACATCTAACTGGGTCAGAAAGAAGAAATAAAAATAAAAATAAAATGAAGAGAGGCTTAGGATTCCCTGGGACAACCTGAAACTTTCCATTATTCAAATTATAGGGGTGCCAGAAGGAGAAGAACAGCAGCAAAAAATTGAAAACTTATTTGAACAAATAATGAAGAAAAACTTCCCTAATCTGGCAAAGGAAATAGACTTCCAGGAAGTCCAGGAAGCCCAGAGAGTCCCAAAGAAGTTGGACCCAAAGAGGAACACACCAAGGCACATCATCATTAAGTTACCCAAGATTAAAGAGAAAATTCTAAAAGCAGCGAGAGATAAGGAGACAGTTACCTACAAAAGAGTTCCCATAAGGCTATCAGCTGATTTCTCGAAAAAAATCTCACAGGCAAGAAGGGGCTAGAAAGAAGTATTTGAAATCATGAAAGGCAAGAAACTTCCTTTCAAGTACACCCAAGATTACTCTATCCAGCAAAGCTTTCATTTAAATAGAAGGGCAGATAAAGTGCTTCCCAGGTAAGGTCAAGTTAAAGAAGTTCATCGTCACCAAGCCCTTATCATATGAAATGTCACCATTTATTTTTATCTAAGAAAAAGAAGATAAAAATATAAATAATAAAATGACAACAAACTCACAACTATCAACAAATAAGCCTAAAAAGAAAATTAAAACATTGAAAATGAAAACTAAGCAAACAACCAGAACAGGAACAGAATCAGAGAAATGGGCATCACACAGAGGGAGTTCAGTGTGCAGGGGGAAGGGAGGAATGGGGGGCAAAGGTACAGGGAAGAAGAAGCATAATTAGTAGACATAAAACAAATGGGGAAAGGTAAAAAATGATATAGGAAACAGAGGACTCAAAGAACTTATATGTACAACCTATAGACAAGAACTAAGGGAGGTGGGGAATGCTGGAGGGTTGCAGGGGCAGGGTGGAGGGGAGATAAAGGGGGGAAAATTGGGAAAACTATAATAGCACAATCAATAAAAAATACTTAAAAAATAAAGTAGCTACTATTTAGTAAGTGCCTGCCATGTGCCGACTGGCTAGGCAGAGCACATTTAATCTTTCCAAAGTCCTGCAGACTGGGCATCATCAGTGCCTCCATTTTACAGACACAGAAACTGAGTCAGTAACTGGCTCAAGACTACACTTTAGTCAGTGGCTGGGACAGGTTATCGAAATTAATTGATCTAACAGAGCCTGAACCAGCTGAATCCAAGCCTTTCTTACTGCCCAGCAAAGTTCCATAAGACAAGGCTGAGGCAAGCCATGCTGGAGTTCATAAGTGCCGTGGAGAAAAACAAAGAGGGGCGGGTGGGTGTGGGTGGGAAGTGTCAGGGGTAGAGTAGGACAATGACAATTTTACATGGATAGTCCAGGAAGGTCTCCAATGATGGTGACGTTGAAACAAAGCCCTTTGGAAGGAGATAAGGGCTTTGTTAGGAGGCCATGCTGATGTCTGGGAAGAGATCCAGGCAGGAGAACAGCAAGAGTAAAGGCACTGAGCAGGACCGTGCCGGGCACAGGCTAGGAACAGCAAAGGGAATTCAGTGGCTGGAAAGCGGCCATCCAAGTGGAGATTAGTAAGAGATGAAGTCAAGAGGTAATGGAGGCCCAGATTGTATTGGACTGTACAGTTTTTACAGAGCATACATTGTTCTCTGGACAATCCAGAGCAAGTCTTCTGGACACTTGGAAGTCACTTGTTCCTCCTTCTCCCAGTATGTCCAGATATCATGAAATGCACTGAGGAAACCACTGCCCATGGCCACACCTAACCAAGCAGACTGGGTTTTGTTTGGTTTTGTTGTTAGAGTCTAAGACTGGGTCTCCCAGAAACAGACACTGATTCAAAGGATTTGAGTACAAGCAATTTATTGGGTCATAAAGGAGGCACCAATAGAGGATTTGGGAAGGGAAGGTAGCCAGTAAAGGGTGTGTTTCCAAACCAGTTACTACCCAAGGCCAGGGAAACATAACCCTGGGAGCCAGTGTAGACCATCCTGCCGGTAACTGTTCTGCACTGAAGCCGTAGTGTTATTCCACCCAAGGGGGTGAGAAGTGTGGTATTTATGCACCCACCCCGGCTAATCAGTGAGAGATGGCTACTTCTGGGAGGCCTTGCTTTTGCAGCATTTCCAGTGGGCTGTGTGGGTGGGAAAAGTGGCTCAGTGCCAGGGTGCCAGGAAACATCCTCTACAAAGCAATGGCAGTCCTGGTGGTTGAAAGCCAGAGTTTTGGCCCTAAATTATTGAGGGTGGGATGAGAGAATGACACCAAGAGAGTTGCTAGCCTATCTTTAATGCTCTTGAATTTTATCTCTTCACCACTTACTAAGAGTGGAGAAATAGGAAGCTCTCCATTTCTCCATTATGGTAAGAAAATGTTGACTGAAATTCTCAGAGGCAATAATTGAAAACATGAGATCAACACATAGATGACCTGTACCCACCTTTTTAAAAAAGATTTTATTTATTTTTAGAGAGAGGGGAAGGGAGGGAGAAAGAAAGTGAAAAAAACATCAATGTGTGATTGCCTCTCGTGCACATCCTACTGGGGACCTGGCCTGCAAACACAGGCATGTGCCCTGACTGGGAATCAAACTGATGACCCTTTGCTTTGCAGTCCAGCACTCAATCCACTGAGCCACACCAGCCAGGGCCCAACTTTTATTTTATTTTTTAGCAAATGATAACTAATTTATAAAGCATATATCAGTTTCAAAAACCAGTCTTTTAAAAGAAAAGAGAGAGAACATTTATTGCTAATTGCTGTTGTCAGGGTGAGGATTATTTCTTGGCAAACAGCACAGGGAGCATTTGCAAAGATGCTCATTATCATGATCCTCAATTCATGAAGACCTAATCTGACAGATGAGCAACCCTGTGATTCACACTGTCAGGGACACTGACCGTAAGAATCGGGGTGAAGGAGTGCTTCTAATGAGGAACTCTGGCCTGCTCAACTCAGTCCAGGATATCCCCTCTGGAATGAGATGTGCACTGCAGCACAGTAAGGAGAGTGATCAGTAAACTCTCCCTCCTCCAGTGAGCCTCCCGTGCCAAACATTGTGCCCCAGGATGAGTTATATGGCCCTTGGGTGTGCTGGGTAGATGCTGCAGAGTGGGCCTTCTATGTGTCCTGATTGGCTGCTGGTGTTCCGGTAGCCTGGTACAGATAACATGCTAAGAATGCTTTTTACATTTTTTAAAGGTTGAAAAGAAATCAAAAGAATTCAGGACAACTGAAAATTCTATGATATTCAAATGCTACTACCCATCAGTAACTTTTTATTGAAACCCAACTGAGTTTGTTTGCTTATATGTTATCTCTGGCTGCTTTTGGTCTACAGCAACAGAGTTGTGTAGTTATGCCAGAGACGACATGGTCCACAAAGTCTAAAGTATTTACTATCTGGCCCTTTATAGACACGTGGGCTGACCTATGCAATGAAGAATGATCTTGTCGAGAATCTGCTCCCCTTGGCTAGTCTCTAGTACTGAGAATGAGATTCCTGTTCAAAACCAAATGACCACAGTTGGGTAAATGCACTCTCCAGGATCACGAGCATGGAAAGAATATAGACCAGGTTTCAGTCCTGAAACAGACCCATTCTTGTGGTGAAGTTAGAAGAATTTTGTATTTGTCACCCTGATGCCAATGTTTCTTAAGCTGAGAGGCTTCTCCTAGAGTAAACTGGTCCCACTGAGGACAGTTTGTAGGCCTTACCATAGTCCCATCTTCCCATTTCCTACTTATTCTAAAGCTACCATCTCAGATATGTGAGATTATTGGAATGCAGCTATTTACCAGTCCTATACCTCATCACTCAATAATGCAAATTGTAAATGAAATAAAAAGCCTGGTGAAGACCTTGCTAGAGTATTCCAGGATATTGCAGAGCTGCACCGAATGTCCTCTTAGCAGCATTGAGCACAGGTTCTGGAGTCAGAGTCCCTAAATTTAAGCTCCAGCTCATTTGCTTGCTTACTGTGCAACCCTGGGCATGTTGCTTAATCACTCTGTTCCCTACTCTCCCATTTACAAAGCAAGAACAATAATAGAATCTCCCTCCTAAGGATTCTCTGGGGTTAGTGACATGTATATTCAAAGCAGCCCAGCGTGGTGTCTGGCACATAGGAAGAGCCCAAAGAATTATAGCTATTGCTATTGTTTCCAAATCGGTATATGGGAAATTTTGACAACATATTGTGGAATCTGTGTGCAAATGATATTCACAGAGAAGCACTTCGCCAGCACTTCCTGACTCACCAAATGACATTTATGTGGCTTTAAACGCTGAGACTCTCCTTCATGCCCCTCACTGTCACTACAAGCATATCTCACTGCTCCGTACGCACTTCATGTAGTTGATCTGCTAAGATGACCTATTGCTCTAATAAATTGTAGCTTTTAGGGCCAGAGTAAGTTTTAGTCATATTTTATACCCAGTTCTAACACTTAAATTTGAGTATAATGTTGAATTAAAACTGGCATAATAATATATTGCTGTATGTCACAGAAATCAAAGCTTCTAACATCTATGCTAGCTATAATACCAGCTATAAAACTCTTGCCAAAAGGGTCAACATTTAATCTGTATGAGTATTGATGGTGCATCTACTGTGTACCAAATACTGCAGTAGAGCCTGACTACCCAAAGATGACTAAGAAATAATTCTTGAACTCCAGGAACTCGCAGTGCAGTGACCATTGAAAAGAACAGAGGAAATATCTGTAGATCAGTTCATACCCTATTCCCATTCTGGCCTGACAGACTGAAAGGCTGTAGAGGTAAGGGTGTAAGGTGTTGGGTAGGGTAGAAGGGCCACCTTGGAAAAGCAAGCTTTTCATAACCCATTAGAATGAAGTCCAGGAACTGTTATAATAATATATTACTTGATATGAACAAATCTTTCATAAATCAATAATTCCTGTGTTCCTGATGCTATGGCTCTCTCAGTTGTCAAGCAGGGTGTCTTGGAGCTGGGTGGCATTTGCTGGGATTCTCAGCCTAAAGCATGGGTGCCAGGTAGGAGTTGGCTCTGAGTATTCTGTCTCAGCAACCACTAACTGTAGTTTCCACAGTACGTCTCTCAAAGCCCATCCCTGCTGTCGCATGGGGGCATCACAGCGCTGTTGCTGGGCTATGTGGGCCATGGGCAGTGTGCTCCATCATGGAGATCTCTGCTAGGCAGTACAGGGGCCCAGTGGTCCACATGACCAGGGGGCCAGCTCAAGGCAGCCTAACAACAGCCAGTCTGCAGAAAGTTGTTCATTGTATTGCTCTTGACATATTCTAACAATCACACCAATTCACTCAATGTTTAGGAATCTAAGTTTTAAGAAACAAAGTAGGGAGAGAACAAAAAGTTGAGTTGCACATTTTAGTTAAACACAAGCATTTACCCACAAATCACTTACAAATCTGGTAATACAAGCTATGTGTAGATGTCTTAGTGACAAAGACACTGGTAAAATATGAAGAAGATTGAGCCAAAGCATTCTGCATAGAGTTATCATTTGTGAGTGTGTGTGCCTGTGTGTATGTGTGTGTGAGATCAACAGTGATATTGATCAGAACACTGAGGAAAAGCCAGTCTCTCCGGAAGCAATATCAGTCATTTATAGCAGAGCTAGCATATATATCCCAAATATAGAGACAAAGGTACATATGGGGCCTGTGGAATTTCCAAGGATTTGGTTTCTGTTTTCAGATGTGCAGACCACCTGGCTGGAGCTCCAGGTGGCCCACCCAGCTCTGATGTCCAGTCCAAGTTTGGGCATCATGATGAGATACACCCAGCTACCACCAGCTGTCAGGTGTATGAGGTGATGTGCATGAAAGGTTGAGAGCAGAACAAATTATGAGTAACTTTCAATAGAGAGTTACCAGCTGAACAAGTTCAGGCAAAACTTTGTCTACAATGGATTTAATGAGCAACGATTTACTTAAAATGGCATCTAATATTTAGAAACACATTTCCTGTTCTACACATGCCATCAAAGTATAAACACAATGCAAGAATAATTCATAAGGGACTCTAAACATCACATGCATTGATGAAAAGTGGCAAAATAATCTCTTTATTGTCAACTTCTTGGTGAAGTTCTTCTTTTATTGAACATTAGAATAAGCTGATGTTGGATCGTCACTCAGCAAACGGTCCTCTGCTTCCTAAGTTGTCCAGCAGATGGTCTAGGTGATAAAATGCAGCACCAGCTTGATCAGGTTTTTGCTAGCCTCCTCTGCCCAGTGCTGCTGCAATCATTCAGCACCTCTCTGCCAGGCAGGCTCACCCTGTGCCATTGCTCAGTGTCTCACACCCCAGGCCCCATGCATCACAGCCAAGCCGCACAGCTCTGCAGGTAAATTACTCGCCCTCTTAACAGCAGCTCCTTCGATGTCTTTTCCTCCCCATTTGCTGGCTGCAGGTTTGGTCCCTCAATGTTCCCACACTAAATTAAAGCTCCAGATACTGAGGTTTTGCAACAAGATTCAAGTTTTGCTCTGCAGAGCACACCTCTCCTCTTTCTGTAATCTTGGATTAAAAGGACATAAAATGTGAGGAGCAGGGAGAGTTAAGAACCCCTTGGTTGACCAGAACTCAAAGGAAAGGAACTCTGTACTGGTTTGAGTTTACAAGCTGCTGGTGGGATCTTGTACTCCTTCCCCCGAATCCCACTCTGTGCGTGGATGAAAACATGGAGTTCCCAGCAGATGAGAGTGTTTACAGTAGGCTGGGTAGCAGTAGCATCCCAGGTACACAGACTCAAATAGCTGATCTCTTTTAAAATATAGCAATTTCTGTTTATTTATATTGTTACATTGCTTTTTAAAAATATTTACTTATTTTTTAGAAAGAGGGGAAGGAAGGGGAAAAGAGAGGGAGAGAAACACGTATGTGAGAGAAAAACATCGATCAGTTGCCTCTCACACTGATGGGGAACCAAACGGGCAACCCAGGTATGTGCCCTGACTGGGAATCAAACTGGTGGCCTTGTAGGACAATGCCCAGCCAACTGAGCCACGCCTGCCAGGGCCATTGTTACATTTTTAAATTAATCTACTAACTATAATTTTTTTCCATGGAGAATCCATAAACTAGTTAATGTTGAATAAGAGCCAAGAATTGACTACACTCGAGAGGCCAGGAAAGATAATACACAGGGAAGGGTAAGAAGGGTGGCCCCTGAAAGGCAAAGCCGCCAGCTCTGTGGAAGTTCTACTAATCTCTTCATAGAGGGCAAAGGCACCTGTGCATATGGATGCAGAATCAACATCCAAATGTGTTTCTTTCAATTTAGAGTGTCTAAGAGTCGCTTGTGAATAAGCACATGTAGTTGGTGTTAATACATATTTAAATTATACTGATCTATGAAAGTAAGATGTGATTCTATTATAGTTTATTTCAGAGTTATTAAAAGACCAAGAATGGAGTGCTAATATAAATTTAACCAACATAGTACCCTCAATAACAGTACCTGTAACCATGATGTAGCAATGTAGCACCTTATGTTTCATGCTTAGGGGCAAATACAGGGGTGATGCAGATGGTGGTGTGTTAGTTTCCTTGGGCTGCCTTAACAAAATACCACAGGCTGAGTGGCTTACACAGCAGAAATTTATTTTTGCACAATTCTGGAGGCTGGAAGTCTAAGATCATGGGTTGGTTTCTTCTGAGGCCACTTTCCCTCGCTTACAAATGGCTGCCTTCTCTCTGTGTCCTCACATGGTTGTTCCTTTGTGTACATGTCCCTGGTGTCTTTGTGTTCCCAGATGTCCTCACATTATAAAGACTTCAGTTATATTGGATTAGAGCCCACCCTAATGGCCTCATTTTAAGTTATTCACCTCTTCACACACCCTATTTCCAAATACAGTCACATTCTGAGATACTTCAGGGTTAGGGATTCAACATAGGAATTTTGTAAGTACACAAATCAGCCCATAATGGAGGGGGCTGGGAAAGGCTATATGACTTTTTAAGGCTAAAATTTCTATAAGGTTTGATAGTTTTAAATGCTCCATGTAAAGCTTAATTTCTAGAATTCTAGGGACTATATTTTAATCATGCCAAACAGCAAAACTTTAGAGGTCTGTCCTCAGAGATGAGAGTTAACAAAAAAGATAAATAGGAATTTACATTTTCACTTTATGGCCGTAATAGACATAAAGTTTTACTCCACATGTTCAACTGTATAAGAAATATGACATGCCTTTAGATTTCTTATTCTGAATCCGAGCCCTCATCCTACCCATCCGGTATGAAATTCCACCCCAGTTGGATCCCCTTTTCTGCACCAAAGTGGCCATTTAAGACCACAGTGGTCCCAGGCAAAGCAGAACATGAAGAAGACCTTCTGGTCCTAGGTCTACACTGGCCACCCGAGTGTTCAGAAATCTTTGTTGTTTGACTCATATGTTCTTGTTCTAATACAAAGAGTATATTAGCCTCGTGGTCTCTTATAAACAAATGATTTCTGTATTAAGCTTTAGCCAAGACTATTTGTCCAATTTGAGGTCTAGCTGCCCAGAGGAAGCCTTCTCGAAGAGGCCTTCCTGTCCTCCTGAGCACTGTGAAGGTGCGGGTGAGGGTCTCTGATGGACACTAATACAACCTGCAGGTTGCAATGCTGTCTTCCCTTCCACCTTAAAGGGCCATTCTCCACCTTCTTTTCTTGAGGCTTTGCAGCAGTTATGGTTGCATGCACCTTCAAGTAGCAGAACACTTAACTGTATACAAATAGCAGGTTTATTTGGCTAATGCAACAAAAGTCCAGGGGTGGGCAAAATAGGGCTACTCTGATGGATCAATGACAGCCTCAAGAATCCAAATTCTATTTATCTTCCCCTTCTGTTACCCTTAATTGTTGCTTTTATTCTTGGGATCTCAAAATAAACATTGCATGCAACATTTAAGAAAAAATTAAAAGGCCAATAGCTACATATCAAGTACCAGGGGCCGAGTTGATTTGTTCCTGTAAAGACGCTACATCTTGAACAGCAGCTGCAATTAGTGTCGCCACCTGATTAAGTTTACAATAGTCCACAGTTGTTCTCTGAGTTTCCCTTGACTCCTGCACAGGCCAAACTGTGAGGTTGTAATAGGCATCACCACTCCTGCTTCTTCCAAGTCTCTGATAAAGTTACTTTCTCCAAAAACACAGTATCACTTAGGATTTACTATTTGGTATGAAGGGAAATTTCCCAAGGCTTCCTTTTAGTCCTTCCTGCAATTATGACCCTCAGCCTGTGGGTCAGAGAACCAATACACAGGGAGGGGAAAAAGTATGCGAAAGTTGTTTCATATGGGAAATAATACCATCATTAATAAATGACAGTGTAAGAATAAATTCTGGGTTTCGCATACTCACAACTGTAAACCTACTTTTGCCCCACCCTGTTGAGTTTCTGCTAGTTGACAAGTATACCTATTCCAATTACACATTCAGGAACTGAGGGAATAACAGCTCTGTGCTCCCAGGGACTGACTTTACCCACTGTGTGTCAGAGTTGAGCTGAGACTCATCTATCACCTGACCACTCTGAACTCCCACCGTGGTCAGTCACAGTGGAATTTTGGGTCCCTAGGAATCAGCATCAGATCAGAGTTGGCATCTAGTAATCCCTGAAAGGTCTGGGCTTTTCTTTCTTCCAGGGCACAATCACTCTAGTAAATGGCAGCAGGTCTCTTTGGGAAATGCTTGTAGGAAGATTTATGGTGTATACTGTAGCAATGGTGCTGAGTTCTTCCTCCAGGAGATCCAACCTCTTTTTCAGTCAAGAGGCTCCAAGTCTGTGAATGAGTTCTGTAAACTGGAAGAGGGGCTGTGACTCACCACTGTGGCATTTCAATCAGGTTTCTGAGTACCAGACTTAGGGTTTCTTTCTGTTATATTGATCAAGCAATAACCTAGTAGGCTGTTCTTCTGTTTTATTCCTGGCAATATCGTGACAATGAACCACCTCTAAAGATTTTTATAAGCTAAAACACTCTGCCTACTGGAACGTCTCTGCAGCCCTTTGTGGTAGATGCACCCACTTTGTCTTTGGCAGTTCCTATTCCATCCCCTCAAAATCAGGGAAGTCATCTCCATGATGGTATCCCCACAAGCCACACCTGGTCTACACAAAGATCAGCCACAGAACTTTTCAGTGAAGCAAGTACACATCTTCAGTAACGCATTTCTCATTGTTAGTACAGACAGTGTTTTCTGGCCCTCATTGTGGCACATAGTTGAGAGTGGGTATGCATGATAAATCCAACCCAATATTCCTATTTCCCTAACCCTATGAATTTGTTTCTCAGCATCATGCAAGTGCTGCTCTGGCATCTCAATATTATCAACTGTCGAGTTCACATTTCAGTTAACCAAACAAGTGTTAGAACTACTTCCAGCTATACAAGCTAACATAACAAATTTGGAATCTCTAGTAAACTCACCTATATCAATGAATTCGACCTGATCTAATGCTGTATTTTCCACTCTCCTTGGTCAAATGCCCTTATAGTTCACTTCCATACACGCTCTCCATACATCCCCACATACATTTGCAAGTTCCTGCAAGTCCTCTGTTTTGTAAACTATTCTGGATTAGAGTGTGCACCTATCTCTTTGGAGCATGCTGACATTTGACACTAGTTATGGGTTTAATGGCAACACAGGATGGATGTGGTGGGTCTTATGGAGAATGACCATCATTTTTCAAGACATCTGTCACCATTGAGGTATTACATGGTGTTAAGAAAAGGGAGGTTAGTTTTCTTAAACACCAGAGGGAAGACACTTTTACTGATAAAGAAATCTCAAAAGACTTGGGTGTTCAAGAGCACTGGGTTTATGCGTCCAACCAGATGTCCCTATTCCAAGTTTCAAGAACCCATTCATTCCCATCTGATGCTCTAAATTCTCATGAGATACTTGGTGAGATTGCAAACTCAACTGTTGTTGTAATTCAGGAACCTGAACAGTTAAATTTTGTGTTTGACTTCCAGGATTATCGGCTCTATGGTTATAAGATCTATGTCATGAAGACTTTCTGGGTCTCAGACTATGACTCAAGTATAGATTTGCTTGTCCTCACAAAGACTAAAAATTCAAGTGAATGACTTGAAAATTGATGATCCACTCTCACGATGACCACAGCCTTGGAGCCTGCTGGGACCTTATCAGGGGCCCATGGAGGAGAGCTGTTGGCTTGGCGAGGTCTGGAACAGGAAGGGCAGGCAGTAACTTTGTGTATTGCAGTTTACATAGTACAGGTTGAACACACATGTTTAGACATGTTTGTGGATTGACTTTTTAAAAACAAACAAAATATACCTTGTAGTTCACAAGCTCCTTTTTCAGTCCCTTCATGAGAGGTGACATAAAATCTTTAAGACACAGTGTCATAAAAGTCCAACAGAGGTGTCTCTCAAAAATAACACATGACATGATTTAATCACCTCTAATACTCTGTAAATGGGAGTGTTACAGTGTTATTATTCCAGTTGTAGACATCTAGGAAATCAGGTTGAAAGGCTAAGAAAATTGGGCAAGACCACATGGCCCGCTGTGGCAGAGCCAGGTGTTTCCCAGGCCAGCTGGAGGCCCAGGCTGGCTGGCAGTCGGCCTTCTCCTCCACAGGAAGGAAGTCTGTGACGCATGACCGCATTCCCCGTTAGCTCCTGGAGCACTGGCCCAGAGGAAGGTCATCTTACTACATTCTTCTCTTCTCAGCTGTTCCTTTCCTTGGATAAACTCATTTCATTTATTCCTTTTTCGGTTATTCCTTGTGCAATGGCTGGAAAACCAATAAGGTATTGTGTCCCATCCCTCATCCCTTTCTCCTGCTTTTTAATTCTGTGAACAGTTTATTGTCAAAGGTCAAAAGGAAAATGGCAAAGGTGAATGGGTGACTTATTAGGGCTGGAGAGAAGAGGGACGAACTGCACGCCGGCAAGGCCATTATGTAAGAGACTAGGAGGGCTGTGCACATACCATTGAATTTTCAACTAGAGCCTTATTTCCTGAGTTCTCTTCATTTATTTTCTTTCTTTTTAATTGTTATTCAAGTACAGTTGTCTTCATTTTCACCCCACCCATTCCCACCTTCCACCTTTGATCCTATCCCTCTTTGTCTTTGTCCATATGTCCTTTACACATGTTCCTTGATGACCCTGCCCCTGTTTTCCCTCATTATCACCCTTTTCCTCCTCTCTGGTTACTGTCAATTCTTTATTTTAATGCCTCTGGTCATATTTTGCCTGCTTATTTGTTTTGTTGATTAGTTTCCACTTACAGGTGAGATCATATGGTATTTGTCTTTCACCACCTGGCTTATTTCATCTAGCCTAATGCTCTCCAGATCCATCCATGTTGTCATGAAGGGTAGGCGCTCCTTCTTTCTTTCTGCTGTGTAGTATTCCACTGTATAAATGTACCATAGTTTTTTTTAATTGTTCAAGTACAGTTGTTTCCATCTTCCCCCTACCACTCCTCGCCTACCCAACCATCCCCACGTCGTACCCGCAGTCCTACCTCCCTTTGGCTTTGTTCATGTGTCCTTAATATCACATTCATGCACAGAGCTCATAAAAACCTTTTTCTTAATTCTCTTGAATGGTTAGGATCAGGTGGTCATACATATACAGTGTAATCATCATTCTGAACACGAAGAAATTCACAGTTTTCTGAGCCTCAGATAGACACCAGGAAGCCTGGAGCCAAACCAGGCAGGCAAGGGTCTCCAGCGACGAGGCAGCATTACCCTGGCAGTCCCGGGTGTAAGCCACTGGGAGAACAGGATTTCAGAGGCTCAGAGGACAGAAATCCTGAGATGATCTCTAGCCACTGTCCCAGATGGATCATTTAAAAACATCCCTCCCAAAGCAGGACATCCTGCACTTCCCTCAGTCACCTGTTCTCATGTTTCCAAGCAGCTCAGTGAGCACAATAAGAAAGGAAGGCTTTATAATAATTCCTCCTGGTGGTACTTAAATTAAAACAAAACCCTTCCATGTTCTATAGCATTTAAAAGCTTCATTGTAATAAATGTTTGCAGAAATAAGGCTTTCTTTTGTGTTCCTTTGCAACACAGGGAAAGCTGGCTACATTTCCATTGCAGTGGGGGATGCTGAAAAGAGAGGGCCTCTTGAATGTGCTATGCAAATTTATGAAAATAACATGCAAATAAGTATAGTTCCAGTGATTCAAAAAACAAACAAACAAACAAATGACAGTAAAAGAAGTGATTAGTGTGCCTGTGGAGGATTCCTGACTCTCCCCATGGGGTTGTCCAGGTGTGTGTGTGTATCTCAGTACATATGTGCCTGTGTATGTGTGTGCATGTACCTTTGTAGTATGACAAAGTAATGACATATTAATGCACCAAGGAAATTACCACTTCAGCTCTGTTGCTATTTCCTCAGTCCCAAGAACTCCCTCCCTTGACAGGAATAATAATTATGATCACATAACACAAGATTACAGGAACGTTAAATTGTGCAGAAAGAAGTGCTGTAACATGGAAAGATCAGGCCTGGAGAAGAATTCCCCTTAAATGACAGTAGAAGGTGCCCTACCCAGGCAGTACTTCAAAGGACCCAGCTCTGGCCCTTTTCTGGGGTGTGTCTCTGCCACCAGGGAGGAGTGGGAACAATGGCTCACGCCTCTCCAGAGTTCAAATCTCCCTTCTGAGTCACATTCTGGGTACCTGGAAAAATCCCAGAATTCTAGCATGAAACCTGGCCCACTGGGTTGTGAAGAGGGTATGTCTGGCAAGAGAGGAAGATAGACTATATACCATTTGTCCGCTTGTCTTGGGACATTAAGATATCCAGTCCTACAGCACATCATTAGCCTCTAGTACTCAAGGCTGGTTATCACCACTGTGCGGGACAGGCCTGTCCCCCCCTGACCAGGGGACATTTTCCAGGGCTGAGTCAGCCCTGTTTCCTCTCTGGGCCTAAGTTCCACATTGGTCAGTAGGAGTCAGGGTGAAGTTGGACCAGATGAGTACTAAATACTTTGAAAGAAAAACACCTCTAAGAAAGGTAAGACATTTACAAACATCATCCTGGCCCTGGCCAGGTAGCTCAGTTGGTTAGAGCATCATTCGGATACACAAAGGTTTCAGGTTTGATCCCTGGTTAGGGCACATACAAGAATCGACCAACAAATGTATAAATAAGTGGAGTAACAAACCTATGTCTCTCTCTCTCTCAAATCAATTAAATAATAACAACCAAAAAAAGTCCTCATGTGCCTGATGATTGACAGGGGTTGGGATGGTCGAGGGAGGGTGCATATTGCCAGTTCCATGAAGGCTGCCTAGTCATGGTTTATGAGTTGGAATGGAACTCACTGGTTGAAAAATCTGTTATATCATCACAGGCATTAATCTTGGAATATTAGATTTGCACACAAAGGTAGGGTGCTGCACTAATTAATTTAATTGAATCTAATTGTGCATACTTGGATTTATAGCATTCTGAACTTAATGTGCAATCTTATGCAAATAACATGCAAATAAGAATTTGAGTGCTTTAAATAACCCACCCAAAGACTATAGCACCAAAACCCAGAGCTCATAATTATCAACATTTATCCAACATTTAAACACTGTACCAGGTGATGCAGCTTATGAATGACTTCTTGCAAGTCCTCTTCATTCAGTACAAATGGGTGCCCTACAAGTTCAGTTTGTGGGGAATTTCGAGGTGAGCTGCTGCAGAAGTTACCCCGAATAAGTGTATTTCCTGTTCTCACTCCTAGGTCAGCCCCCCTCACATTTGCTCCCATTCCCTTCTCCCCTCGTGAACACTTAGCTTACAGGTCTGGCAGGCAGGCAGGTGCCCACCAAGATGGGATATGATAAACCCATGGTTTGCTTCCTTTTCATTCTGCAGGTAAGAAGCCCAAATATTCCACCTCAGTTTCCTTTATTTTAATAAGTGCCTGGTACCCAAAAAGGTGGTCACCTCAGGGTGCTGAGGGTTGCCTGCTCACTTTATTCACCACCATCCTTCACAATATGGAGAAGCAGCTTCGGGCTACCTTCCCTTATATTTCCCAGGCAGGAGAGTCGCAGCAGCAGAGTGTGGCTCAGGGAGCCCTAGTGGTGCCTTCCTTGTTTCTAGCTTCCCCTCAGCTCCTGAAAGCAGGTTCTATAGACCAGAGTGGCCCCCCCATCCCCCAAAAAAGATAATGAGCCACAGATATAAAAAAGTTAAAAAGATAACAGGGAGAATCGGTTTTAATAATAAATTGTATTTAACTCAAGTTATCTAAAATATTATCATTTTCATTTGTAATCAATATAAAAATTACTGAGATATTTTATATTCTTTCCCCACCCACAAAAATTAAGCCTTCAAAATTTGGTGTCTGTTTTACACCGGCAGCACACCTCATCTGGGACTACAACACTGGAAGTACTCAGCAGCCACACATGGCTAGTGACAGTTGGGGTAGACATTGGACGTGCAGAGTCCCTACCTTCCCTGACGGAGGCCAGCTGCAGGAGGCTGGAGATGGGTGGAGGGGAGATGCCTGGTTCTCAAGTGAAGGTGCTGCCTGTTTATCTTTGTAGTAATATGAACAACCACCCATCCTGTAGGCCTGCTTATGTAATTAGTTAACAGTTATATAGCAGTTTATGTTTGCAGAGTGCTTTATTGATATCGTTGCCAGTATATTTATCTACTTCCATGTTACACTCTCATGTGTGCCAACCTGTGCTAATTACTGCTATAATTATTGAAGTTATTTAAGAACACAACTCATAGTTACCTTCAAGAAGCCAGCAACCATTTTAATAGCAACTATAAATTCCATCTTCCATCTCCAAGTTCTGCCTAATTCACAAAGAAATTTAATACCCTCCCCCAATATTACCTAAGTTCTTGATTAGCCTCAGAATGAAAAAAAATGCATTTAAAAGCAATCTAGTAATTGTCTCCCCCCCACCGTCAGCTTAAATCTCACGTGAACAAGATAGAAATGTAATGGCATATCTTCCAGCAACAACAGCCTCCATACACAGCATTCCAACATGAAAAGGATAATTACAAAGAATGACCACCATCATCAAATAATGCCATCTCTAATATCACATAATATTTTCCACTCCCAATCCAAAACTACTTTCTGGCAAACACGAGACTTCAGGAGCAGGACAGGGCAAGAGCTCAGGCAAGGCAGAGCCCAGGATTCTGTGCCCCAGTAACCAGGTGACTCTGGCTTTTCTGAGACAAGAAGCAGCCTGGGCCTGTTGAAGAAACTGGCAGGCGAATGGAGCAATGAGGGAGCGTGAATGAGCAGTTCTGAGGAAGAAGAAACATAGAATTGTGCTGTGGTTGGGAGGTTTGAAAGAGCATTCCACCTTACCCACTCCCCTCTCCAGCCCGTCTCCCTCCCCCCAAATCAATGAGGGGGAAAAATTACAGTGCTCTGATTCATTCGTGCTTCTGCTGCTCTCAGTGATTGGAAATGCCAGGGAGCGGAATGATATACATCATGTGATGAAAGGAAAGTACAGAAAATATTCACCAGCAGCTATGAAATGCAGCTGCCTCCACAGCAGAACTGGGTGGCTCCGAATAGAACACAGCACCACCACCCAAGAGACTTAAGACCAACTGTGCTCCGAAGCAATTTTGTGAGCCCAATATTAGGGATTAAAGGTGAACATAAGAAATCTTACGCCACAAATCACTGCATACCCAGTGCTTCTGCTACCTACTTGGGTCTCCCCTGGGGAGAATCATTAAGCCTCTTTCTGTCTCTCTTTAAAATGGGAGCTAAATTAGTAACTTATCACAAAGGAGTGTTTTCTTAATTACTTGCATACAAATTGCTTGATATTATTGAATGAAAGGTATCAAGGAAAAATGTAAGCTATTACCATGATTATTATTGTTCTAATATAAAGCATCAGACCCAAACCTCTTCTATCTTTTGGATTATGTTCCAGTTCAGTGATACTTCAGGGAATGGCCTCCTATGGCTCTGACCGCCGTTTGGCTGCTGACTGTAGTACCAGCAGCATTTCAAAGGCAAACCCAGACAGACAAGAGGCCAGTATCCCCAGGGCCAGGCCTGATTGATATAGAAGTGCAATCAGAAAAAAGGGAGTGAGGGCGTGAGTGGTGGCCTTGTCCCAGACAGCCACAAAGGGAGAATACTCATCTTTTGTAACCCACTGCTTCCCGCCCTCCGGGCATGTCCACTCCCCTGGCTTGGCGGTGAGGGCTAGCCTGGAGGGGGTGGGGCACCCAGACTGATCACTGTCAGAATGACATTCTCACACATACTCCTTCTGGGGCATCAGACCCTACCACAGGCATCATAAATAAATATGGGTTGACACACTGTTTCCTCCCTAGAGAAGATGAGAGACAAGCTTTCCTCTCTGTTATCTCTGAGGTCCTGCAGAAGAACGGATGTGAGAACTGCAGTTTCCTGGAAATCTTCCTGGAGCCAGGGCTTTGTCCCTCAACAGCCCAGTACCTAAGCGAGCAGCAGTCATTCAACAGGCAAGGTCCTGAGGAGGAGGGTCTGAGAACCCAACCAGTGGGCCTGGGGATTTTGTGCTGATACGCCTGGCCCTGATTTGTTATGGCATCTTTGAATCACACTGTGATTGCATCCTCAGTAAGAATGTGGGGTAAAGAAAAAGTGGCACAGATAATAATTATCCTAGAAAATTGGTGGCATCAGAATAAGGCCTTGGAATGGTTTCTATAGAAATCTTCTGATCAGTCACTGGCTCTGTTGGAAAGACTACTATAGGATGCTTTTGAATAATTAGACCAGTTCCACCGTCCAGTGGGAAGGAAGGGAAAGGAAGTCTATCACTTGCTGGCTCTCTGTTACACATAGAGATGTTTACTCATTTTGTTTAAAAAAATCTGCCTTTTGAATTTAAGTATGTTATTTTTGCTGTTAATGTCTTAATGTAGTGGCAGGAGAATGTCAAAAGCCCTTTTAGCTTCTGACTTCCTGTGTAAAAAAATGATTTCTCTTCCCATATGCAATTTTCTGTCCATTTATTAATTGTACTGCTGCTTTCCTGAGTTTATTTACTACTTTCTAAATATGTATCTTATTTTACACTTATAGTCCCATAGGGAACCTATAAAATGTAAAATCTTATACAATAGCTGGAGAAGCCACAAATATTTTAATATCCAGAACTGCATCTGAATCCTCATTTTGCAGATGGTGTGAAGTTCATTTTATAAGAGCAATTGAAAAAGAATAAATGCCATCCACATCACTCAGCATTGTCAATAATCCACCAAATTGCATGCCTGGGGATTCTGGGGAAGCAGGAGCAGCTTCCAGCCCTTCCCTAGCCAGCCTCCAACTGTATAGACTCTATAGCTGCTTTGCCCTGTCAGCTGCCACAGTTCTATTCAGGTCAGTGATGAGGTGCATCTTTTTGAATTTCTAATCAGCCAGTGGAGAAATACTCAGGAGAGGGTAATTGCTGCACAGAACTTGTAGGGGAGAGAGGTGAGCTAGTTCCTCCCTGCTTATTGTATCTGTGCTCCTCAAATGAAGAGAGGAGCAGAGGGGGCGGAGCAGCAGGGTGAGGGCAGTGAAACCACCACCACAGCTGGTTGGAAGCTAGCTGAGTTGTGTAGACTGTTTAGGTCTCCCACAAATCACATGTTGAAACCCTAACCCCTAATGAGTTGGTATTAGTGGGTGGGGCCTTTGCAGATAATTAGGTTGACATGGGGTCTTGAGAGTGGGGCCACAGGATGAGTGAGTGCTCTTACACCAGAGGGGACCCTGGAGCTAGGTCTTGGTCTCTCTCTCTCTCTCTCTCTCTCTCTCTCTCTCTCTCTCTCTCTTTCTCTCTGCCATGCACTAAGGAAAGTTAATGTGAACACACAGCAAAAAGGTGGCCCTCTCCAAGGCAGGAAGAGGCCTCTCGAACCCACCATCCTGGCTCCCTGACCTCAGACTTCCAGCATCCGAAACCGTGAGAAAATCCAAATCTGTGATTAAGCCATCCAGTCTATAGAATTTTGTTATAGCAGCCCAAGCTGACAAAGTCAGAAGTCACATATCCTTTATTCTAGAATTTCTTTTTTGTTGTTTGTGATAAATTATCCCTTTAAGGAAAATAAGAAAAGCTCATATGATGATAGAAGAGTAAGGGGGTCAGAAACAAATTAAGTGAATTTATCATTTTTCCTTCCATTCTTTCTTTTGCCAAATAGTTATAAAGTTCTTACTGTGTCCCAGGCACTATGCAAGACATATACTGTGCATCATATTCATATGTAGATGAATTTTTAGATTTACATGTTATGTTTATGTTACCGACATGTAGTTATAAGTTATATAAGGATTCCCAAGTAACCCTTGCTCTCAAGGAACTCACAGTCTAGAAGGGGAGATCATTATAGTAGCAAGTCTAGCAGTAGGCAGTGCCTGAGGGGAGAGGACAAATATTGCCAGTCTCCAAGGGGGAGAGGGAGAAGGGAGGAATCCAAAAAGACCTTCAGGGAAGATGCTGTGTGAAGAAAGTGGTCCCCTGACCCCATAGTCCTGAGAGGTCGCTTCATGTCAACCCACTCAGAGGCCCAGCCCCTCTCCTTGCTCTCCTCTGCTTCTCATGCAGCTTGCTGGTTGTCCTCTTGTGAAATCTCCTTTGCTATTCTCTTTAAAGGTTGCTTTTGAGGTCTCCTGGAACGGGATTCATCTGGAATCCAAATTCAAAGAGTATGAGGGTAATCTGCTTTTAGGTAGCCCCAGGAGATGGCCAGCTAACCGCAGGGCAAAGCAGCACCTTGTCAGTTTGATGAAATGGGTTAGTTCAGAAAAGTCAAGAGAACACCTGGTCCCAGAGCAGCTTGGATGCAGAGGAGCAAGTAAATGATCCAGTCAAGTTCTGTCTTCAGGTTCATCCAAGTTACCTAGGCAGCACTTACCAGGAGGGGAAGCCTGGGTGCAGAGGTTCTCTGCTGTGCAGTGCCCCTGGTCTTAAACACTATGAGTCTTTTAGAGATGAAACACGTACACGTCTACCATGGTTTCTCCACTGTGAAGCCATCTTTTACCAGAAACAATTTTAAACTGACCTTTGGTAAGATTTCATCCTTCTGTGGCCTCCCTCCTGTCTTCTTTGTCTCCTCCTGCCCTTCCCTGTCTCCCTCTCTTTCTCTTTTTCAGGTTTGTGCAAAGAGATTCAAAATAAAAGAATCCAAACATCAAAGAAGTATGCCATTGATCCTTGGCAGGAAAGAGGTCATCCTCTCCAGTGATACCCACCATTGTTTTCATGCCAGACAGAGAATCCCCACAGTGTGGGAGCCCCCTGATTACACCAGGAGCATGTCAGATAAGGACCCCAGGATGTGGTTGGAGGCACCACCAAGGCTGGGCCGGGAGAGGTCCCATCGAGTCATGTACTAGAGCTCTCCATAAAGTGTTGGGCCCTGTCTAAGGGCAACAATAGGAATCAGGTGCAAGTTGTGAAAAACTTTTTTTGTTGTTGTTAAAGGAACTGCAATGGTCTCTTTTTATTTGTTTTTGGTTATCTGTGGTCAACTGTGATCCAAAAATATTAAATGGAAAATTTCAGAAATAAATAATTCATAAGTTTTAAATTATATTTCTGAGTGGTGTGATGAAATCTTATGCCATTCTTGCCAGGACATGAGTCATCTCTTTGCCCAGAATATCCATGGTTTATATCCTACCTGCCACCTACCCATTAGTCACTTAGTAGCTGTCTCGATGATCAGATTGACTGTCATGTTTCACAGTGCTTGTGTTCAGGTCACCCATATTGTAACCTAGTGCTAGGTCACAATGCCTGCATCACTCACCTCACTTCATCTCGTCACACAGGCACTGTGTCATCTCACATCATCATGAGAAGAAGCGTGAATGCAATGCAAGTAGATATTTTAAGAGAGAGAGAGACCACATTCATGTAACTTTTATTACAGCGTATTATTATGTATTCTATTTTATTATTAGTTCTTGGTAATCTCTTCCTGTGCCCAATTTATAAATTAAACTTCATCATAGGTATGTATGTATGTATATACAGGAAAAACCACAGTGTATATAGGGTTTTGGTAATACCTGTTGTGTCAGGTATCTACTAGGGGTCTTGAAATGTATCCCCAGTGGATAAAGAAGGATGGCTGTAGAAAATGTTGGAGCTGGAAGGGACGTCTGGTTCAACCACCCCATTATGTAGATAAGAAAACTGAGGCCCAGAGGATGAGGTGATTTGCTCAAACTCACGGCAGTTAGTTGTAGGTACAGCTAGGGTGAGAAACCAGAAAGCAGTGGAAAATAGAATCATTAATATTCTGGATCTCCAAGTAAAGCATTCAGATGGTGCCTCTTTATGGTTATGCAAAATGCTGACCATGATCCTCTTCCTGGGGCTGGTAGAAAGAAGTGATATCAAGCCAAATGATGTAAATGTGCTTCACTGCCTCACTTAGTGCAGCCAATAAGACAATGCCCATGCTGCTAGACTGGCAACGGGAAATTCAGGTATTATGCATCCTTGGTATTATGGATTTGGCAGGAAGGTGATGGAGCAGGAACTTGGGGACATTTGCCTGGTGGCCCAGGATAAGTAGGATGTAGGGTTCTAACGTGCCTGAGCAGATAGTCCTGAGGGGCTATCTGGTAGCTCGGATGCTGTTTACCAGTGATTGGTCCTGGGCCTAGGGTGCTTACTGTACCATAATATATGTTTATAAATGTAAAAGATAGAGAGTAAATAAAAATATTTATAGTATATAAATATTTATAGTATATAAGGATAATATATGAGAAATTTCATTTTATATATTTTAATTTTTGAGAGAGTGTGTGTACTTGAATTAGCCTAAATTAAATGCATATATCATACCACTTGACTGAGATATCACATATTCTTAAGGCAGTTGGAGCAAACATTAGAGCCAGTATGTGTGGGACCCTCTGCCACTAAAAGAACAAATTCTAACCCAAGGCCTAGCATGTGCATGCTATAAATAGAAGCTGTTTTCCCTCTTATTATGGCATTGAGATTCAGTAGCCAAGAGGGTGGGGCCATTGTTCTCTGAAGAATCTGTATTTAAGTAGCAGGATTCCAGCCCTGGAAGCCTGGCAGCAGGAAGGCAGCATCCTGGTTCTCTGCCAAGCAAATTGCAATAATGGTCCTGTCTTACAGGGGACCATGGACTAGGTTGAGGAACTGTCAAAGCTAAGGGGAAGCCTGAAGCTGGAAGCCTGTTCCTGGGACTGGGCTGCTGTGGTGTGCAGTGTTAGCAGACAAGGAACCAGGAGCCAGAGAGTCAGACGCCCAAGGATCCTTGGGACCATGATGGACTCTTGGGTTGTTCCATAAGAGAAGGCCTCATTGGAGGCAATAGTGGAGGCCAGCGCTCATGCTGGGCCCGGGCCCCAGGCCTGGGGGAAGGGGCTGTAATTCCCAGCCCACCTGGAAGAAGCAGGGGTGTAGGGGAGAGTTATGGAGGGACAAAGGCATCAGGAGTCCTGCTATGAGCTGGAAGCATGTACTCTCTGTAGCTCTGTATAGATTCCTCTTGTTAACATTGCTGTTCCTGGCAGGAAATGGAGCAATGGGCTTTCCAGTGCAACTCAGAGAACATCCCGAAGGATCCAATGCTGAAATGGTGAGCCAGGATGGTGACTTCTCTATGAGAACACAACAGAAACAAAGGATACCTATGCTCTAGAATGAGAAAGACAAGGCTTGTGAAAAGCACTTATTTCTGTCTGCAGCCTGAGTTGTACAGTCAAATACAACTTCCTTCAGACCAAACCAAATCCAGTGGAAGAACAATTCACTTTTATTTTAAGGTAGCAAAAGTTACTATATTTAAAATAATCATCTAAGATAAGAAAGAGTTGATAAATGAGCTCAGTCTGCATACTGACTTGTAAGAGCAGAGCTGTAAATAATTACAAGATTGCCCTGGAGACTGTCTTTACTCTGCTGAGTGGAAAAGGCACTGGTTTGTGGAATGGGAGGCACTGCTTTGTGAGACGTCATAAGATTTTTACACGTGTATACACCCAAAGTTGCTATGATAAAGCCTCCAACACAGATGTATTAAAAGATGGAAGGTAGGATTATTCAACATCTACTGAAAAGATGGAAATCATAATGAGAGGGAGAATGAATGTGAGTGGAACTGAGAAACAAAAGCCCCAAAGAATGATGAAAGCAGCCAGGGAAAAACTGTTATCTGTCCTCTACCATCATTAGCTGTGTGTTTCTGCTTCTGATACTCGGGTCCTCCACAAAACAGTCTTCCCTCAGCTGCTACCTTTCTTCATTTTTCATTATTCATTAGTCTTTCTCTCTAAATTTTGTTTTAAATATTTTATTTATTTATTTTTAGAGAGAGGGAAAGTGAAGGAGAAAGAGGGAGAGAAACATAGATGCGAAAGAGAAACATTAATCTGTTGTCTCTCATACACACTCTGACCTGGGACTGAACCCACAGCCCAGGCATACGCCCTGACTGGGAATGAACCAGTGACCATTTGCTTTACTGGACGATGCCCAACCAACTGACCTGCACCGAGTGTGGCTCATTAGACTTTCTCTTTCAGCCTATTGGATTTCGTTTTTTAAAACTGCCCTACCAATGGAAGAAAGTTGAAAACCTCATGGTATAGCCTTCACACTGAAGGCTGGTTGGCTTCACACTGGTTGGCTTCACACTGAAAGCCAACACCCAGGGCTTCAAACTCAAATTTTCTGGGGGAACATGAGATTAGAGGTATGAAAAAAACGCTGGAGAGCTAAGTCATTTGAATTCTTTTATTCTGGAATCGGTTTCATCTCCACATCCACTCACTCTCGTGGCTCCTGCCCCTCCCATTTTAATGTGAGCCTATTGATTTTGTATTAAAATTGGATTGGCCACTTTACTCAAAAGTTTATGAAGTATTTAGGGTATAATTTCGTCAATTCCAAAGTACTATACAACTGTGGTTGAATCTCCTATACTAAAATTATTTGGGAACTGGGTGGCTCCGGAAAGCATTTGCTTTGTGACATTCTGGGAGTCCCTTAGAAGGAAGGCCCCATTTTGATCCTTGGAAACACTGCTCTTCTGATTCTATCACACCAGATAAGGTTCACCATCGGGCCGTTTCTGTTTGGTGTTCTCATTGGATGCTATGTAGCAGACACTTAATTGTCTCCCCAAATGTCCTCTTTCTTTCTTCTTTTAGTAACAGACTTCCCTTGAATTTTAGTAGGCAAAAGATTGCCCATGAAATAGGACTACATTTTATAGGTTACCTAACTGCTGTATGCAGCCATCTGGCTAAATTTTAACACATAAAAGGAAGCAGGTATCTTATATCTCACTTTTATGGCTGAGAGGCAAAGGAGAAGGCAATAGCCGGGGCAGCCATTTTGAACCAGGAGAATAATAGCCATTAGCTGAGATTTGCTCAACGTGATTGAAAAGGAAATGAAGTTCTGGTAAAGTGTTGGGCCAGGAGTGAGATCCCTGAAATGTTGTAGACACATTGCTCACTAACAAAGCATATGACTTTGAGGAAGGCATGCAATGTCTAAAGCCTTTCAATATCTTTATGCACTAAATGATGGCTTTAAGGCATGCTCTTATTACCCCAAAGGGTTACTGTGGGGACTCAGTGATATCATTTACATAGGAGCGACTTATAAACGAGTCATTTTAAAACTGAGTTAGGTATTGTATGACTGATACAATTATAAGCAAAATTTATCCTTTCCAGTAAAAGCAGATATTTTAATGATGGTATATTATAAAAGAAGCTCCTCTGTTTACAGTCTTCTAGAGACTTGCCTGTTCAAGAATAGTATCAGTAAGAGAAATCATTTGTTTCCAAGGTCTGAAACTTGGCCGAGTTCTAAGTGGTCTTACATGCTTTTCCCTGCAAAGGAAAATTCTGCTGTTATCAGTAACAGATAGATGGGCTTCCCGTTTTTGACAAATTTGATGAAGAAAATTATTCTGCCAGGAATCAGATAGATATATAACAGCCGTACCCATATGTGACAAATTGATTGTCATGGTGGCTATCTGTGCACCTGTATTTGTAAGTTGAAATTGGAGACCCCTAATATTGTAATGCCTGAAGACAGTTGCCTGTAATTCTCACTGAATGTGGTCTAGTTTCATTTCAGGTGATGTAGTTCATCCTCCTGATACCCAGTAAGATGCTTACCCTAACTGATGCTTACAGGCATCAGTAAGTATGGCATCCAAAGTCTGAACACATTCCCTGACTTTCTGCATAGCTCTGAATGCAAAATTCAGCATCACCCCATTTTGACCCATTCTTTTTATCAGTACCACTTAAGTGTCACAAGGCAGCTTTTGAGCCATCCCTTAAGACTCCATGCAAAACTTCTAGAGCAGGAAGTCATTGGGAAGGATTTTACCTGACCATGTAACAAGCCCAGGGAAGACTTCTTAAAATGGGCAATACCATAGGCCAATACAAAATCATTGGTAGGGTCTTATTATATCATATCTGTTCCTTATCTTATTCCTGAAGAATTAAATATATCAAATGACATTTATACAGGTTATTCCGCAAAGTAACGTTGTTGAGCATTGTACAAAGATGAATAAACCTAAGGCAGAGACCTGGCAGAGAACATTTGCCAGAGGACAAGTGGAAGGAGAAATCAAAGTGATATGATTGTCATCCACCACTGCCATAGCCTTAAATCAGGCATAGGTGTGTAGAATCTCAGATGGTAATATGGATGCTGTCTGCCTTAAACTTGGAACAGAAATGAGACCTCATTAGTCTAGCTGGACATAGGCTGGAGGTATCATTCTGCTAAAAACAGAGCATCTGGTAAATTGTTGACTTGTCTTGTTGACAATTTTATGGTATAGAATTTAGAGGAAGCATGAGGAAAATTTCTACTTGATTTCCAATTTTGACCAAGAAGAAGAAATGGCCAGTGATGTGAAAATAATAGAAATTTTGGCAGAAATTGACCCCATCATCTTGAAGTTGGTGATATCAAAGGAAGATTTTGTAGAGACATATTTTTATGTCTTTAGAGACTAAATTTTATCAAAGTAAATTTGTATAAATTCAGAGAAATAAAATACAGAGATGTATTTTGGGATGTCCACCTTGACCATAATCCACTTTTCTGGACACTTTGTCCATCAGTGATCCCATCAATGACAGCATCCATTAATGGTCTGAGACCAAGAGATCAGCCTAGAGAACCCTGCCTGCACACCATAACCTGGATCAGAGATGACCTCTGACCCAAAGCCAGCAAATCCATGGGCTGGCTAACTGTAAACTTTTAGTTAGTACATTCCAGAGCTGAAAGGTCATAGAGAATCAGAGGCAGATTCTGTGGTACACTAAACCAAAGCCAATCCCTGCTGATGTTATAGAGAAGCTAAGACTAAGAGTAAGCCATGAAAAGTAATTCGTAAAGAGAAGAATGAAACAGGTGTCAGATGGCCGCAAGGGGTAGAAATGTGGCAGAGAAAAAAAAGAATGCTAGAATGCAAGATTCTACAAGGATGCAATATTTGAATGCTTGGTTTACTGATGGAGATTTTAATAAAATATATTGACTGGGAAGGATGGCGAGAAAAAGATCTCAGGACCTCAGTTACTGACTCTTAAGTTCCAAACTTGGGGCCCTATGGGGCCCAGCTGGGCTTTATTTTATGTCCATGGGGGCCCAGGGTTGCCAGATGAGGTCTATCAATAATGACCTGCCCGTTTGGTTTTTGCTTGTCTGTTTTTGGTTTGAGCTGGTTAGACTGGGCATTCACCCTTTGTAACCAAAGAATTTTTGTCATGTCTAGATATGTCCTAAGACTCTAAGAGAGAATACAGCACTCTAAATTGTCACTTTAAAGACCCTCTCCTGAGTCTCAGCTAACCAAAATTATTCTGTCCTATGGTGAAGGCTTCAGGAAGCCTTCCAATATGGAATCATTTGCAATCTGCTAAGCAAGATATTCCTGGCAGCCAGTAGCCTAATCATGATTCCTTTAAATAAGTTTTCCCATGTCTTTTCCCAATTGAGGTTCTGCTTCTCAAAAGCATTCCTATAATATCATTCTCCCAAGTCTTTGATCAGACACTGTGTGTTTACTAAACTTGTTTTTTAAGCCTTTCTCCATCTTAGATGGAACAATCCAGAAAACCACAATATTCCCGCTACAAGGCTTCAAAGTCCAAATGAGTCAGCCTGTCTTGTCAGTGAAACCAGAGCTGGACAACCCAGAGTTCCAGGTTCCAAAGCACAAATGGAACTGTCATCCCATGTATCTCGGAGGATTCCATATCCTCTCCCAGAATGTAGCTAGAGGGGAAGCAAATATAACTCTACTATTTTTCTAATCTTTTCATTTAACTCTTAGATTATGCTATTTGGTGATACCAAGTTTGAGGATATTTTTTTATGGTGGAAAATACAAAAGTAACTGACCTTTTTCTATTGTCTTCTTGTTAAAGGCTGAAAACAAGTACTCACTTAGAAAATTAAAATTGAGAAATGAGCCTCAATTTCCATGCCTGTAAAATGGGAATATTGGCCTAGTTAATGATCTTTAAGTTTTTTTTAGTTCTGATTACTTTATGCAATGTATTGATATCAAATAAGATTTAATAAGTAATAGAAAAGGGAGGGTATTGCCCCAGTGAGTATGATCTACCCTGCTCTATCATGATTGGAACCCTATGGATTTAATTTGTTTGGGAATGAAATAGCCTTCTTATCAAAGGAGCTGGTGTTTTCTTCCTGGGATCTCTTGCAAAGCTAAAGAAGTGGTAAACTGAAAAGTGTAAATCTGGTCCAACAGGTTCTGAGATATTGAAGCTGAACCATGTTACAGATTTCTGTCAAGCTATGCTAGGAAATCCCATGGGAAAAGAATCAACCCATTCATAGTGATTTGCAATTCCCATTCAGATTCTTGTTTCCCAGTAAAAGGTCTGCCCTCTTCAGAGCCCACATGGTGGTGGTGTGTAAGGGAGTTCCCAGGTCCTTTGATTGGTCTAGCTCCATGCTTTGCCATTGCAGGGCTACTATCTACAAATATAAATCTATCTCTTCATGATCTATTTGCTTTTCAAAATCCCTGTTGCTCTACAGTTTAAGACTGACATTAGAAAGGCTTGACCCTTCTTCAGTTGTCTGGATAGAGAATCAAGTTTGTCTTTTTCCTTTCTTTCTTTCTCTTGACTGACTTATGATCAGCTTATGTGGGCCAGGACTCCTCGTATTCTTTTGAAAGATAAATTTTCTCTCTTAAAAAAGACATTATAAGGGGGAAATTCATGAGCAGGGAATGAAAAGATTAAGATTATTTATCCAGTGGAAGTAAATGAAGCAGGTTGCCATACTCTGGCTGGCCCAGTGCCCTCGAAGTTGGGAAGCTGAGGCACTGAACATGAAGGTCTGGGTTTGTTTAACAGGTTTCTCTCACTGTTGATTCAGTGGAAGAAGATACATGGATTTTTGTTGGACAATCCTATAAGCAACCCCCACTGCCACTCAGGACACCATAGGCATGACATCCAAGTCTTGACACCAACCCTCCTTCAACCCAGCTCATTTTAAATGCATGCATTGTCCTTTACCAAGTCCCAGAGGTTCTGGGAACCACAGGGGCCACTGCCAAGGCAGGGGTGGTCAGCTGGGATCCAACCCTTGGGGGATGGTTGGAGCCTGGCACACTGTGACCAACACAGTGAGCCACTGGATGGCACTGTGGGTCCATGCAAATGTATCTGGAAGGCCATTTATCTTTCTTTTAAAAAGGCTGTTGAGCTTTGACAGGTAATTTGGCACATTTTGAAACAAAATGTGCCAAATGATTTGGCAAATATTTCACTTACCTGCTGTTCTGGTCTTCAGGGAATGGAGGTGGGTAGCTTTTTCCTCATCCCTCTGATGTTGCTAATTTCTGAACCTAAAACAAGATTTTGGTCAAGAATATGTAGGATAACCCCATTTTAAGTGTGGTCAATGTTTTAAAAGAGTAGGAAAAGTTCAGTGTTTGTAATAAAATTAGTCTCTTCAGTCTAAAGAGAGCATCTCTTCATCTCTCTATCCTGCCTGTAGCTGACTCATCTGGCTCATGACCAGATGGAATGGGATTCAGCTGAGGAGCTATGTCTCCTACTGGTCCTCCAACCAAGAGCACTGAGGAGAATTTGTTTCCAAACTTTCCTGTTCCAAAGAAATTTCTGCCTTACATTTAGTGTATTTAATAGCAAGAAAAGCTAAGCAGTGTGAGAATGTCTCAGAAGGAACATCCGAGCTGCCTCTTGGGCGTCATGAAACCACGGCTTTGCAGAACACTGTGGTAATATTCACAAGTGGACATTCTCATGCCCACTGGTGAGCACAGATGACAGGAGCAGCATTGCTAAGACGAGCTTCACATTAGGTCAATTTCCTGGTGCACTAGCTCTAACTCCACCACCCAGTTATTTGCTAAGCGCTCAAGAGAGCATATCGGGATACAACTGAGTAAAAGTGGTTATTAATGGTATAACCGTGAAGTGATCTAATTTTTAAAACGGCAAAACATTTGGAAGCCCAATGACTGTACCTAAATCTAAAAAATAACTTGGACTACTTCCCAAGTGGCCAAAACACATTCCAGGTTGGGAATAGGTGGTTTACAAAGGAGAGATTCACAACTCTCTCTGAGTATTGGCTCGTTGTCACCAACTAACAAAAGGTACATCTCATTGTGTCAGATACATCTGTTTAGAAATACATCAAAGGACCACAGTATTACAGGACCCTAGCTCTGGGTTCAGAGACTTGGCTTCTAGTCCCAGGTCTACCAATCCCTGCTGTGTGATCTTTGGTGAATCATTAACCCTCTAACCAACAAGCAAGGCAATTTATAATGATGAGCTCCTATGGCTGTACAATATTGGAATCTTATTTAGCTTAGGCAACCTCAGCAAATTTAATATAATCTCAGTATATGTTAGAGTGATAGTAGCAATAGTGAAATTGGAGGGTGTATTTATTAAATAAAATTTAAACTACTTACCAATTTTCTTGAACATAATAAATACCAGTATAGTAAGGCAAAGAAACTCTTATGGTAGTATGATAGTTTACAGAAAGTAATGTATATTTGTTTAATGATGTATGTGCCTTCTATACTTAGCTTAAGAGTTTCAGTGAAGATACTTCATAAATTATTGTTTTGATCTGTGAATTTCTATTTTTCACCTGTTCTTTTATTTCGTGGTGAATAGTATGAAGTTTGCGGATGGCCTTGACAAGAGAGGTTTCTGTGGACCAATGGGGCAAAAGCCCCATTACAGCACCTGAGAAAGAAAGGGAACTGAGGAATGGTGAATGGTGGCAGCGCCCGAGGGCTGCACGCGGAGGAGCTTGCAGTGAGAAACGGCAAGCAGAGGCGTGTAGCTGGCACGGGGAATCTAGGGAGGAGTTCTTTTTTTGTTTTTGTTTTTTTTTTTTGAGATAGAAGAACAGACATTCTAAGAACCACTACATACAAAGGAATTCATGGATACGTTTATTCACAAACACACAGGGAGTTCTAACCAAAAGATTGAGATCTGGTTATAGAGCTTGAACTCTTACTGAATGGAGATCGCAGCTCTCTGCTGCTGTTCTACGCCTGGAAATAGAGTTGTCAGGGGTTTTAGAGGGCGGCTGGAGACAGGCTTGGAGTCCTCTTTTTTCCTGCTAAGTTAGCAGGGCTTTCCTTAACAGAGCAGAACTGGGAGATAGTATCCTCCAGTCTCCTCATTAAACTTGTTGAAGAATCCGAGGCTTAGGATACATCAGGCCTTGAGATCTGCTCTAAGATCAGTGTTGGGTAAGAATTAAGGAAATAGTTTTGTGCCAGAAATCTTAGGTTTGGGTCCCAGGGCTGCCTCCTCTTGGCTGTGTGACCTCAAGCAAGTCATCCTCAGTTTTTCTCCTCAGTTAAATAAAAGGATTGCGTGGTATTTCACAAATAAATAACCTGAGGGGATATTTTCTTATAAGGTTGTTGTGAAAATAAACTGAGATAAGGCAAATAATATGTTTAGTACAATACCAAGTATGTAGTCAGAGCTTGACCACATAATCCTCGCCATTATGTGAGCGTTTGCACTCCTGAAAATGGTATAATATAAACTTGCATGCATACAAAGGTTTTTAAATATGGAGATTTCTACAAAAGGAATGTCATAAACACTCAAGACACACAGTCCACATTGTTTAGTCTAAGCCTTGTTAGAGGACAGGCCCAACTGTAGTCACCCTATTCAAAGATTATTACTCACGATTGACTCAAGCCTAGGACCCTTTCAAGCGCCTGTTTGTCTGTTTGATGTAGAATCAATACCTCTTACGTAAAAACTTCAAAGTTGCCCTTTGGCTGTCTGCATGCCGTCTATATCTTTTTCCTTTTTCTCTCTTTTTTCCCTCTGCTTTCCTTCCGAAGCCAGTCATGGGTTTAAGTAAAGCTGGTTGTGGGCAAACCACTGGTTGGTAGGAGAAATAGTCAATCCTCTTTCAACAGCTTTAGGTTTGGCTTGATTGGAATGAAATCAGAAAGACGTACGTGAATGCATGGCAGAAAAAAGGAGAGAAAACCAGCCCTTCCAGTCTCTCTGTAGTCCCTGGATGTATGTTGGAAAGATCCGTTTGCCTTCAGCAGGCCTGCCAAGCACAATGCACGATTCTGTGACAGCCATTGGGGTGGGCAACTAGCCTTCATTGTCAGCCCTTACTTAGCCCAGGCACTGTGAGGTTATCAGAGACTCTGTTTATAAAAGTCAAAGTAGCTTAGAATGTTTGTTATCCCTCTTGGGGACTTTTTTTTTTAAACAAATTCCCAGCCACTACTTTGCTTAACCTCATTTCCTATATTGGTTTTCTTCTCACTAAAGATGAGCAGCATACGCCTGACTTAAAACCAATATAACAGCGCATATTTACAGTGTGAAAAGATCAAGATGCTTGAAGCTTGGGTGCATAAAACTGCACAGGATTTGGGAATGAGTTTATGGGAACCAAAAAAATCTGGTTTCCATTGCCCCAGGGATCCGTTTACCAACTTTCTATAGTAATCCCTAGGCTATAACTGAATGCTTAGGTTTAAGTAAACAGTATATTTGTGCCTCTATTTTACAAATACTGTTGGAAGGGTGGTTACATAAAGAAATACAAAAAAAAACCTGTTAGTCTTTCTAGCTTCTGACGTAAACTCTAATATAGTAGGAAAACATAAGAAGGTTGTTTAGTCTAACAATAGTCTAATTGTAGTCTGTAGTCTAATTATATTTAAATGAGAAAAAATAAATATATGCCAGCTCATATATTTGTCATATATGTCAAATATGTATTTGGAGCTGACATATATTTATTTTTTTCTCATTTAAATATATCAAAAAGTGTTACACTATCTTTTAGCCTTGTCTAATACACCCTCTGAATTTTTTTACCCTTTCTGAAACTTGTTGCTGCAAGAAATATGTTGTTTCCCACTAAAGAGAAAATGTTCTAACCTTCAAACAGTAAGAAATTTGACAAAGAATTTAATGGAGGCTATCGCAACATGAATAGGAACTACCAGCCTGGGCTGCTGGGTAATGGGAAACAGAACTGCTAGCCTTTAGTCTATCAGCTGAATTTTGGCTCTGGATATAATGACACAAAGTTATTACCCCCTGAAGGTCCATGGTCTTTGGGGAAATGAATGTATAGTGGTTTCAGCTCCATCCCTAACAGCCCAGATTCTCCATCACACTGGCTGCCATTACAATTAGAGTTAATTGTCACGAGTGCAGCCAAGAACGGGGATTGAATGAGATGGGAGAGTGAACTACTTCGCCTTTGCTACTGGAGGTGGTCCCTGAGCAGATAAGGGCTGTTCTTCTCCTAGGCTATTGAAAACCTGTTTTAGAAATTTAAAGAAAACGAGTGGAAGGTTTGAAAATGTTTATTCATATGTTCAATCACAAAGTCTTGCTTTTCACACAGAATAATGTTTTAATAGTAGGTGTCATTTCAAACTATGTTTGATTAAAGTTCCATGTGTGTTCAGTCCACAGAAGAGGGAATGGCAAATCAGCTACTCCACTTCTAGTGAGAATCAAGTATCTCCTTTGAAGGGTTTCATTGAGTCTGAGTTCTTTCAGGTGCTATCTTTATTTTACAAATTGCTTATCCAGGCAACAGGAAGTCAATACTGTCTCTTCAGAAGAGGCCCTGTTGGAGAGTTTTTAAAACTCTCCAAACTTGACTTTGGTTGGACATTTTAGAGGCATGGTTTGTTCATTTTCCTGTTTATTGTAGGTTGCATTTAAGCTTCAAATAGCAACAATGGTGTAGTTTTAGAATTAAAAGCGTGACTAAATATAAACAGTGAATAGAAATAACCCTAACCTCTTTCTTCACATATTTATAAAAGATGTTTCCTCCTCTTTAACCTTATGCTAAATACCATGAGGAATCTGGGATAACTTCTCTTCCGATTGATGCTTCTAAATTGGTGACATGCAATTACCTTCTCCCAGTTCACACTGCTGAATAAGCTGAATTTTTAAATTATACACTTGTAACTGGTTGAAATCTTTCCTAAGTATAAAATGGATGTTAAGTGTCTAGAAAGTTGATTGTAAGATGTTTAGTTTTTGCTCTTCTGACAGGCAAAACCATTCTTACTGGAAAACTCTTAAGAAAGATTACTGCCATGCTAACCATTTTGTGATTTTTGGAACTACCCTCTGATTGTATCTCATGTTTTTGTATGACTGTCATCAGGTGAACTCTAACCAATGGGAAATTCTCATGATGTTCACAGTCTGAGAACCAGAGACTTAGAGTTTGAGTGGGGGTGGGGCAGGTGGATTCTATGATGTGATGACATGGTTGGTGATCTCATGAATTTTTGGGTTATTTGTAAGACAGCCTGACATAATTGGGGAAGTTCCAACATGTTCTAATACAAGTGCTTGAGAAATAGCAGAAATTGAGTCATTCAGGTTTGTTTTTGTTTTAACTGCCCAGTTGTGAAAAGTGAAATCATCACTTGGAGAGCTGTCCACAAGTGACATGAGGTCCCATCTCTTACTCTCACAAAATCAACCAGGGTGGAACTGGATGGGATTTCTGGAAGAGGTGGTGATGTCAATAACATATCCAGGCTAATTCCAAGATACACAGAACGGAGTGAGTTGGGCGCAGCAGGGAAGGCTGGAGGGAAGCCTTGGATTTGGACACAAGAAATAGAGAAGCCATAGATCTGGGCAAGTTCATCCATAAAGCGCATAGAAAGGAAGAAGGTCAGGTGGCTCACGATGGAACCCTGACACACAGCAGTATTTAAAAGGAAAGCAAAGATACCGATGAAGGAAACAGAAGGAAACCATATGAGGGTCAAAAATTTAGAAAGCATAGTATTGCCAAAGCTAAAAAAAACATTCTCAAGCAGGAATAAGTAGTGTACAGTGTCAGTGTTGCAGAGAAGTTAAATAAGGAAGGAAGCATGTCCATTAGATACGTCAACACCAAGGCTATTAGCGAATCAAAGTTCAGAAAAGCAGTTTCCCTGGCAATGGTGGGGCAGAAGCCACATTGCAAAGTGTTAGATATTCATGGGGAGAGAGGAGGTTTGGCTGTGAAGGGAAATAAAGAATAGGGAGCCAACATGAATGATAGTTGGGATTTTAAATGTTTAGACATTTTTATGTTATTATATTCAATATTTTAAGGAATCGAGAGCCCTAAGGTTGTGCTTATACTCAGGAGTCCAGCGTGTGTAGCAGGAGAGAGATTGAATGTACAGGAAGGAAAGTCGGGGATTGATGGAGTGAGGTTCTGAAGGTGATGGAGTGGCTGAGACGGACCAGATGGACTGAGGAGCCCCAGAGTTGAAAAGGAGCACCTGATGCATGACCTGGGTTGGTGGGAGGAAAGAAGAGAAAGGAATAGATATAAACACATTTGTGGGAGAGGGTAAAACAGGGAGTCTTATGATGACTTTTTTCTGAAAAAAGAAGTTAAGGTTCTTCTGAAGAGAATACAGAGAGAGTGGAAAGAAAGGAGGTCTTAAAGGGGAGTTAAATCTGCAATAGCCATGGAGAGTAATGGGGGAGGTAACTAACTACAAAGGTAGGGGTAAGGGCTTTTACTTGACTACTTTGTGGCTAAATCAACTAATGTGATTGAGATATAAAGTCAATGAATTTAATTTTGTTTCTCATAGAATGTACCCCAACTCCTGTCACAAAGTATGTTGTCGAAAAGAAGAGACAACAGATGAGAGACTGCAGATACAGCTAGCACTTGTGGGGGAGGGCAGCAGGTAAAGGAGGAAAGTAGCTTCAGATGGCATCTTTCATCCTAATGGCACTCGGCATGCTTATCTCCCCCTGGCAAATCCTAGCTTCATTTTACATTTGAACCACAGTTCATGGTCACTATTATTGTTGGACTTCCTTTTAAAATAAGAACTAGCCCCTTAATTTAAGAAAAGAAAATTGTTGTATCCCCCCAAATGGTGCCATTTTCTAGTATTTTGAGCACAAAAAATCACTTTTACCAATTTGATTTTGGTGACTTAGAGAACTCGATTATTATATGATTCTTCACAAAGTCTTAGCCATTTGATAATTTAGTATTGAGAGGATATTTTTATATTTTTAGCTAAATTTGAATCTTTGTTAAACTGTCTATTTATTTTCAACTGTTGGGTTTTTTCTTCTGCTTTTTTTCAAATGTAATTGTGATAGAGGGATTTCTGTTTGCTTCACTTGGAAGGAAGAGTGACTCATGATGAGAACTTTTTCTTCCTGCAGGCATTTGTCACACAACTAAATACTACCTTATTTTTTAAGTTATTTTTAAGTGTTCTCTTTAAAATTTTTAGGATGTCAAAATATTTTTTTTGGTAGAGAGTAAGATTTTTATTCACTGTCTGGGATAGCAGAGGATCCTGGTGTGGAGAAATATACCAATCTCAAAGTATCTTTACAAACAAGAGAAAAAACAAAGACAAATAAAACCATGTTCTTATTTTCTCCTCTTAAACAATTTTGATGCTAGTAATGCATTCACACCAATGTTGGATGAAGTTTTCTAGTAGTTTAAGTTCTTATTTTCAAGATAAAGTAGGGAAAGTAGCATTAAACTAATTCATTCGTGAAAACATCTTAACATTATAAGTGAACAAAGTAATACAAAATGTATTCAGCCTCACGGATTTCTCGAGACTGTAACCAGAATAGAAAATGGCAGAATGTATTAATTCCTAAGATAAAATTATAATGAGAACAGAAAATGGTGCGAGATGAATTAATGTAGTGGCAGGCTTCTATCTGCAGAGCCCGGTGCTCTCCGCACACCTCACTGCGGCGCTTTGTCATCTGCCTCTCTCTTGTAATCTATATTTTAAAGATGCTCTAAAGATAAAGCTAGACTGTACTCTTCTCCCCAGGAGCACTGCCACAGCACGGTGGACACTGAATGGCCGCAGGGAAGTGGAGAATTAACTTACCTTGCAGGAACAAAAGAGATTTAAGTTAGGTAGCAGGAAGATTTTTATTACTGCAAATGTATATTGACATGCTTCCTTCAACAGCAGGTCATCTTTAAGTCTGGCTCTCCAGGGAAAACTTAGTTGAAATGGTTGTGGTACTATAAGGAATATTTGCTTTTGATCCAAAGAAATAAACCCACCCCACCCCCTAAAGGCCCCATAACACTTCACATTTTACAACATATAAAGAATTACTTGGTATCATTGCTGTTCAGGAGTCCAGGTTTTAAAGAGGAATGACCACCTTGTATCTGGTCTGATTTTCAAATGGGTGCTGCCCAAAGTATGTGTCTAAATGTACAGTGCCTTTTACATTATCTTTTATTCATGTTATAAATATACTTATTAATAGGCCCAGTGTGGATTTAGGCAGAGAGTTACTAAATGCCGATGAATATTATATACCTGCAGTGTCATTCTGATGTATATTTTTAGAAGCCTTGTAATATTTAACAAAGGCAAATGTGTCCCAATAATAGGCATCTGAGACTCACAGCTTCAACTACTTCACAGGTGACTACAACTCCAGAAGCCAGCGTGGAAAACCTCGAGTGGCCATACTAGAACTTTGAAATGTCTAATAATGTTTGGTCCACAAAACTCTGCATCTTCTAAAACCAGACTGCAATTTTTTATGTTTTTAAAAATATTTTATTTCTTTATTTTTAATGAGAAGGAAAGGGAGAGAGAAAAAGAGGGGGAGAAACATTGATGTAAGAGAGAAACAAAGACTGGTTGCTCCTCACATGCCCCCAACCAGGGGCGTGGCCTGCAACCCAGGCTTATGCCCCAGGTGGGAATTGAACCGTCAAGCTTTCGGTTTGCAGGATGATGCCCAATCCACCCAGCCGTGCCAGTCAGGGCACATTGCAAATTTTTGATTAGGAAATCTGGTCTTTGAATCAGAATGGCTTTGACAACTTAATTGACAGTAACATTGCTTTTGTTTTGGATTTCCATGATGCAGGAAATTTGAGCTCACATTTTTCCCTCTCTGCATTAATACTGATGCCCAGAGCATGGTAGATTATCCACACTGTGAATTAGAGTTTTTAATAACATCAGTGGAAGGCATTAGCAGTGCTGTCTTATCGTGGCTGGTTGTGATTGTGGAAGAAATCTGCTAACTTGAGGATAATAAGGAAGAGTAAATTGTGAATTACCAAAATGTGCTAGTCTAAATGATATTGTGATGCAGGCTTGGGCACTTTTTATTTTTGCTTTTTACATATTAGCAGCACAGACAGTACTGTGACATAATCTGTAGCTATGGCTGTACCTTCCCCGGGACAGATTCTTGCCCCACCCCACCTCCCTTCTGCCCTGCCCCCACGCAGTCAGGCATCCCCACCATAGGAGTGCCTTGAAAATAAAGCTGTTTATTTCTTCTCAGCCCTCTGACCTGTCTCTAAAGATTCAACCAATGGTATGGTAGCCCCTTTGATGTTTCACTAGAAGAAAGAGGGACACAAAGAATAAAAACCCAAGATTGCCTTACTGCTTTAAGTTTTGAGAAATCAAAGTCTTTAAACAAATAATGCTTTTGAGTTTGTGCTTTGGAAACTGAGTGAATCAAGCAGCCTCTCTTTCTGGAGAAATTTAACCTAAAATATGTTCTCCCCACTGTTTGCATGGCTGGTGTATATAATATTTGCATTTTCTTTTAAAACCATAATAAGAAGAATTAAAACATTATGATTAAGCATTTAGCATAAAATTAGAAGGCCGTGGTTATTCATTAGGAAAGTAGTATGTACCTAGAATTCAATCAAATTTCAATAGACTTCTTTCTTTCTATACAAACTGCATGTCATAGATTTGACATTTCTTTCTATCCTCTTTGTTTTTAAGGCACATTTACAATATCTTATTTATACTGAAGCGTTTTAGGGGCGGGATGCCAAAGTTTGGCAAATTTCACATGAGCTGGGCTTTCAATTCCCTGCAAGAATTTCAATTTGCCTTTGTTCCCCTGAGTTTCTCCAGGCAAAACGGAGAGCCGTATATAATGGGCATGAGGTGACTGCAATACATACACCTGCCTGCATGAGGCCTATGGTCTAGAAGGGAAGACACAGTTCAGAACCAGACCTTTGTACATACGAGAACTTTATACATGCTCGAAGAGCTGTAATTTCACAGGACGGGTTGAATATTTGGAAATAGAATCTAATGTGGATCCTAATTTTCTGCCATATTCCATGATATAGCCCCATAGATTAAAATAAAAATCATGAAGAGAAATCCAAAGGTTGTTATTTACCTGGTCTTCATATGGGAAAGGATTGTCTACATTTGAAATCGGGAGAAAAGTAATATAGGGAAAGAACGTAAGTTTAAATAATTTTTAAAAACCCAATCAAAAGTAAATAAAATTTAGAGACTGAAAATAAACAAGAAAAAGCATTTGCCACCATAAAAAACAAGGTCAAAATGATTATAATGAGCTCATACAAACCAATACGCAAAAAAGACCACAGCGGGTAAATAAATGAGCAAAGGACACAGACAACTTACAAAGGAGGGGATTTCAGAGTCCAAAGTGAAAAAAAGCACCTAACTTCACAAATGTGAAAATAAGTACAGATAAAGCTATAGTAAGTTACCATTAAATAGCAAAGATTATAACAGAATCAGTATTTTGTGATGATGCTAGTTGACTGAGATAGGTACTCACTGTCCTTTTGATGAGGGTGGACATGATGGGGCCTTTCTGGACCCTGATTTAACATCTACAATAATTAGTGTCTATCTTTAAGATATTATGCTTTTTGTGTGTACAGTATATTTCTAAGTGAAAAAAAACAAATTACAAAACATTTTTAAGTGCCAGTATTCTATTTTTCTTCTTACAAAGAACGGAAGGAAGAAAGAAATGATGGAAGGGAGAAAAGAAGGAAGGAAAGACAGAGGAACTGGGTATGTAGGTAAAGACAAATAGTAATTTTGTTTTCTTCTTTAATTGTCAGGGTTTTTGTTTGTTTCTTTGTTTTTGCAATGTGTTGTATTGCAATCAAAAAAGAGAATAAAATTATCTTTAAAATGAGGAAGAGACTTTCAAAAATAATCATCGCCTTTGACCTACTAGCTCTCCATTTAGAAAATCATCCAAAGGAAAAAGAAAAATATAGGCAAAGATGTATATACAAATCTGTGGTTAGAAAATGAAAATAACATCAGGAGTTTCTTTAAATAAATTCTGGGACATCTAAAAGATAGACTGCTCTGCAGCTGTTATAAACTGTATGTCAGAAAGATTTTCAATGATATGGAAAACTACATTTGACAAATTTAAAGCAAACAGAATAAAACAAAACAGGGTATGAAAATTGTATAAGAAGAATGATCCCTACTTCAAAAAATGTGAAAAAGACTATTAAAAAATTACACCAGCTTCTTAATGGTGGTTGCCTGTGGGTAGATTAATTATGGAAGATTTTAATTTGCTTCTTCCTTGTCTTTTGTTATGCTTAAAAATTATTATGTACTATCTTTATAAGCAGGGGGAAGAACACCCTGCATCTTCTCACTCCTCAAATTAAGTCTTTCCACAATACCAGAGTATAAAAGTTTTCTTCAATAAAGATCTTTACGTCCTGGCTAGTGTGGCTCAGTGGATTGAGCGTGGGCCTTTGAAGCAAAGGGTCCCCAGTTCAATTCCCAGTCAGGGCACATGCCTGGGTTGCAGGCCAGGTCCCCAGTAGAGAGCACATGAAAGGCAACCACACGTTGATGTTTCTCTCTCTCTCTCCCTCCCTTCCCTTCTCTCTAAAAATAAATAAATAAAATGTTTTTTTTTAAAAAGACCTTTGCCTTAGACCAGAAATTATGATGTATCAGAAAGGGGCCATAAAGTCTGCATGCCACTGGGGAAGTGAAATTGCTACCAATAAGAAGCAGGCATCAGTGTGGTCCACCTGCTTTGCCCAATGACACACTGGCTAGCTAATGTCCATTATTTAGAATGACATACTATACCACCAAACACAAGCAGCCAATAATCCACACTCAGGGGGACATCATTTCTAGAAACACAGCCTCCAGAAGGTCTGCTTTCCATGAATGATTCTCTGACTCTCAGAAGCGATGATCAGTGGGCATTGCTGTGTGCAGTACTTGGATGGCTGCATCTCTGGGTGCATTGAGTAATCGCTAGATAAACATCTGAGCGCCAAATGCAAAAAGATACTCTTGTGGGTAGTAAAAAATGTTCTCTGTTTGCAAGTCGAGGCTTACCCCTGTGTTTTCGAGATACCTGAATTGGTTTGGCTCTTTTCCAATTACAATCTGTTCATAATCACCCAGGGTCTGTAACATCAAGCAGTGTTATGAGGGAATTAATTCTTTCTATGTGACAGTTGTTAGTGTAATTCATGTCCTTGTTTTTAATTGCTGGATCAAATTACTTTGTAGATTATTTCATATTTCATCCCAAGAGAAAGAAATAGAAAAAAATTCACACTGCCTGTGGTGACTTATTTGTTTAGTCTACCCCAGAAAAAAAGGCAAAGTTAAATAGATTGACTTTCTAAACAGAATGGCTTTTCTCTATCCTTAAAGTATATTTTGGATGATTTTAGATGGAAAGTTAGCCTGAGTACATTCTTCCTGTTTAAACATTCTGAGAACTAAGTTTATTTTCATAATAGTTCTGCCAAAATAATGGCCATAAAGGTCACAAAGCAACATCTCCTAATAAATACCTTGGAAGGATTTACAATTCAATGCTCCTTCATTAAAAGAAGCACCTTGAAGATAAGAAATTAATGAGATCTAGAATAACTTATTAAGGAACACCTAATAAACTCTCATGAGATTCAAATGTCAAGATGTTAAAAAAAGACACAAAAGAAACTTAGCAAATGCAAATTCTATTTGGAAGTAAAAAGCAAAGAGTATTTGAAAAATCTTATAAACATTTGTTTTTGTAACACTGAAATTTAAATCATGTATTTAAACACATGCCAAATAGACATTTCATCCATTTTTGAGTCATACCCACTAAATGCTTTTCTCCATAATGTTTGGAATTTCGAAAAGGATCAGTAACTGTTTCTCAGGTGTCTGATGAGTTGAGAGTTCACATATAGGCTGACGGGGAGGCGAAGCCTAGACAAGACATAACCGAAAAGCTATAGAGAAAAATTCATTGTTCTATTTATTTCCACTTTGTGATGAGTGGAGTAGAAAGCAAATTGAATCTATAACAATGGGACATGTGAAGTGAACTGTTGCTGTAACTATCCAAGGCCAGCCAACATTCATATTGCCTTGTAAATAGTCGTCTGATAAAATAGACCTGAGTGATAAAGTAAAGAGGAATTACAGATCAGTGATCACTTAAAAGCAAGCAGCAAAGAAATTGATAAATACTGCCCAGCTGCCTGGCAAATAAAAAACCCAGTCCTCATTACAGAGGGAGCTGGAACTTGCCGATTGCTGGGAAGTCACGGCCATAGACAAACGAACAGACCCGCTCACTCAGGGCAAAGGTACCGTGTAGTTTAGGTAACAAAGTACCATCAACGTGGAAAGGTTCTTGAAATAGGAGCGGAACCTGCTATATAAAAACAGAAGACATATATACAGACTCAGTGTTGAAAGGCTGACAGTCCTGAATCAGTTTTCTCAGCCAGAGTGCTGAATGTATTATTGTCACTGTCGTCTTTGAAAAGAGTAAAGAGATATCCATAAAAATAGATGTCTTTTCCACCACTGGTACTATCGAATGATTACAAAGAATTCCTGTGGTCACTTAACATCTCTCATTATACACCCTGTCCATTCTAGTATATTATAGGAAACCAAAATGGTTATATTGGTTTAAACATTGGTTCTATGGTTCTCTATTTAAAATAGGTTGGCTTGTTTCATCAAAAGAAGCAAGTACCTGTTACAGGCTAAGCTGATGACTGTGAGTCTTGCAGCTATATTTGGGCCACAAAAAAGCAAGTCTCCATTGTTATATCAGCTGAAATGCATCCAAACAAGTCCCTCTAGGAAAACAAGGAGAAAGTGTGCAATCGCAGAGACCGTGTGGAAGGGTGCCACTTCACTTCTGTGCTCCAGACCAATTTCATTTTGATCGCAGCTCAAAAATGTTTGAGGACCCAAGGACTGCTCACGTGTAACAAGAACTTACTGTATGAAATGTGTTAACATTTACAAAGCTAATTGACATACTCAGGACAGCTCTGTGAAGTATGTCATGATCCCCCATATGAAGGGAGATAGAAACTCGAGAGATTTGGGACTTGTCCACAGTAGCAGAGGCGGAGTCTCGGTTCCATCAGTTACCAGCTTGATTTTCTGATTCTAGCTCCAGTGGCCTTCCCCCAATTTTAGCTGTAGTTAAAACATTATTGCTCCCATCCCATTGTGTTTGATTCACATAAAGACCTGTAGAAGAAGTAAAGAGCAGACATGTTTTTCTTTCTATTGCTGTCTTTATCACAGACATTCATGGTTCAAATAACCAAGAGAAGTCATTGAGAATGATCAAATGGCAGCATTAGAAAGACAATACCTCCACAATTGCAGATAGCTAAACTTGCATACCTGATAAAGCAATTGTGAACCCAGCTCTAGAAGAGTTGCAGTATCAAAGAGGATGATTTAATACTCCCTAGAACATCATCACAGTACTACACATATAAAATTATTGGTAAAAGGAGAGTCAGTGTAAGAGGTGGCCAACATACAGAGATTTCAGTTTGTTTTCATATATTTACACCAAAGGGATAGTTTTTATTTCAAAATATAGCTATCATGAGTTATTCTGAGATATTTGCTATAAGATTTCACATAAAGATTGAATATTACATGGATTATCTTTTGTTATATAACCAACCATCCAAAACTTGGAAGTTTATAACATCTATTTAATTTACTTCATAATTTTGTGGGTTGGCTGAAATAATTGGGATATCTGAAGTGGCAATTTTGGTTGGGGTGAGCTTGGCTGGGACCAAATGGCCTAAAATAGCCTTATGTCTCATTTTTGTCAGATTGGCTATGAGGGCTTCAGTTGGACAGCTTGTCTTGGTTCTATGTGGTTTCTCATCCTTTAGTAAGCCAGCATAGTCTTCTCATGCTAGTCTCAAAGTTCCAAAATGCAAAGAAGAGAGAGGGCAAGACCTAACATGGTAGTGCTTCCCAAGACTCCACTTGTATTGCGCTTGCCAGGGAAGTGAAGGGGTTTGTTCAGAAATAGACAGCACGTTGACACCTAAAGGATGAGTAAGACACACCAAGAAGAGCTGGGGTCCAGGGTTGTTGGATGTAAAGCCAAGAGGAGTAAGAAGAGAAAATGTCTGGTTTATATGAGGGACTAGAAGACTTTTGCTATGGCTCAAGCATGAGGAAAGTGACAGAAAGTTGTGAGGGGTGAACCTGGAGAAGAAGGCAAGGGTCACACAGTGGAGTCAACTGAGACTATTTGTATGGACAGTGGAAAACCAGTGAAGGGATTTAATAGGGATATAATAAAAATCGGCTAGTGCTCTAGATGAACAACTTCAACTGTAGCTAAATTTGATCAGAGGGAGAGCAACTGTAGTAAAAGAGGCTAATTAGAAGGCTGGTGTGGCAATCCCTTGCCTTAAATCTATTTTTGTTAGATGTTAGTTTAGCTATTCCAACTTTTCCCCTTTTTTGGTTATTGTTTTCATGGTCTGTTTTTTCATCATTTCCCTTCCAACCTATCTATATATTTGTATTTATGATGTATTTCAGATAAGCAAAATATAATTGTGTTTTACTTTTCATTAAGTCTGACAATAGACTTAATTGGAATATTTTTAATTGAAATATTTAATCCATTCACATTTAATTTAATTAATGATAGAGTGTGTTCACATTTACCACTTATTATTTTTTAATCTGTTATTGGTCTTTTTATTTTTTATTCTTCACACATTTTGGGTTAATCAAACAGTTTTTATTCTATATCCCTCTCTAATATCTTTTTGATAATTTTTATTTTTTATTCTTTTAATGGTTACCTAGAAATTACAGCATGCATTTTTTACTTATTAGAATCCCTTTGAAATGATTCTCTATTTAAATTCTTTAAATTTTTTTCTTCTTCAGTTAATAAGTTTTGTGGATTTCTTATTCTTAGATGGTTACACTATTAGAAACTAGTTTCTGAATGTAATTTGTATAATAAAGTGTTTTCAGAGCAATGGAAACTAAATGAGTAATTTTGCAACAGATCACAATGCAAAGACTTTCCAAAATTTCAACATGCACACATATTTTTAATCACACATGATTTTATCATTGTTGTTCATTCAGTGTTCATCTGGATTTATCCCACTTTTACCTTTTTTCTTGCTCTTTATTCCTGCCTGTATTTTTGTGCTTTCATGTAGGATCATGAAGAATTCCTTCAGTATTTCTTTTAGTGTAGGTCTGATGGTGGTAAATTTGTCAGTGTTTAAAAATACATCTTTAGCCTTTTTTTTTTTAATCTTTATTGTATTTTTCCATTACCATTTAGTCCTCTTACATCCACCCCCACTGCATCAATCACCACACTGTTGTCCATGCCCATGAGTCCTCTTTCCTTTTTGCTCAATTCCTCCCCCTTACCTTCTTCCCACTAGCTGTGATCCTGTTCTCCACCTATGAGTGTGTTCCCATTTTGTTTGTTAGTTCAGTTTGTTCATTAGATTCCACATATCAGTGAAATCATATGATATTTGTTTTTCTTTGATTGGCTAATTTCACTTAGCGTGATGTTCTCTAGGTCCATCTGTACTGTTGCAAAGAGTAAAAATTTCTTCTTCTTCTTCTTTTTTTTTTACAGCTGAGTAGTATTCCATTGCGTAGATGTCCCACAGTTGTTTTATCCACTCATCTACTGATGAACACTTGGGCTGCTTCCATATCTTGGTGATTGTAAATGACACTGCAGTGAATATAGGGGTGCTTATGTTCTTTCGAATTAGTGTTTGGGGTTCCTTCAGATATAGTCCCAGAAGTGGGATCAGTGGGTCAGAAGACAGTTCCATTTTTAATTTTTTGAGGTAACTTCATACTATTTTCTACAGTGGGTGCACCAGTCTGCATTCTCACCAACAGTGCACAGAGGTTCTCCTTTCTCCACATCCTCAGCAGCACTTGTTATTTGTTGATTTATTGATGACTTTCTGACAGGTATGAGATGGTATCTCATTGTGGTTTTAATTTGCATTTCTCTTATGATTAGTGACATCAAGTACCTTCTTCATATGTTTATTGGCCATCTGTATGTCCTCTTCAGAGAAGTGTCTAATCAGGTCCTTTGCACAATTTTTAATTGAGTTGCTTGGGTTTTTTTTAGTGTTAAGTTTTGTAAGTACTTTATAAATTTTGCATGTTAACCTCTTATCAGGTGTATGAGTGAATATGTTCTCCCACTCTGTGGGTTGTCTTTTTATTTTGTTGATGATTTCCTTTGCTGTGCAAAAACTTTTTACTTCGATGTAGTTCCATTTGTTTATTTTTTTCTTTTGTTTCCCTTGCATAAGGAAATACACCAGATAAAACACTGCTGCAAGGAATGTCCTAGATTTGGCTGCCTATGTTTTCTTCTAGGATTGTTATGGTTTCAGGTCTAACATTTAAGATTTGATCCATTTTGAATTTATCTTGCGTGTGGTGTAAGAAGGTAGTTTAGTTTCATTTTTCCACAGGTATCTAACCAATTTGCAGACTACCATTTATTAATAAACTATCTTTAGCCCATTGTATGTGTCAAATACAAACATCAATTGACTATAAAAGTGTGGGTGTGTTTCTGGGCTCTCTATTCTGTTCCATTGATTAGTGTAGCTTCTTACTCCTCTACCATCTTGATTCTTCATCCTTCATCTTTCAAGGAGACTTTTACTGGGTATAGAATTTTAGATTTTTGTTCTGTTAACACTTTAAAGATGCACTTTCAGCTAGAGATGCCATTCAAGGCAGAAAAAAGGGGAGAAACATCCTGACCTCTCACTTCTTTCTGTTCACCTGTCTTCAGAGTGCTTTCCAACCAGAAATCAGTAGGCATTAGAGCCCTGGAAACACAGCCTATTGGTTTCAGTCCTCTTGTGAGGGACCTCAGAACATAGGGAATGCAAGGAACAGGCCTGAATGCAAGCAGGACACAGGCTTTCATAATAGCTAACATTTATGAAGTGTTTACTTTGTATTATGCACCAAGTGAATCATATTATATCAAGTATTCACGAGGATAGACTAGGTTATATGACAGTTTTAAAAAACAAATGTTTCATAGTTGAATGAACACAAAAACTTATTTTTCACTTATTTGCTTCAAAGATGCCAGTGGCAGATTCTGCTTCACACACAGAGACCCACACTGACAGCAGCTCTATAATCTTGCAGATACATCATATGGAATATGTCACCTATTTGGTGGCCACAGAAGGTGATGAGGTCTTGGAAAATTATGTCTGGGTTCTTTATTTCTCCTCACTTACTCAACATTACTTACCATGTGGTGCCACCTAACTATATAGATGCTAGGAACTGTTGAGAAACACATGGAATATATGGTGAGCAGGACTGTTTTTGCTACTTATGGGTTATTGCATTTAATACCCAGCTGACAAAGTCTGGGACCTCACTCCACAGACCATTGGAATTTTATTTTTCTACTGGGCTCTCATTGCCAAGTGATTTCTTTGAATTCCTCATTCTTTCATGGAGGGCACTTGCTAAATCCATTGCCACCTTTTATCCAGATGCTACATCAGACCCAGCGGGTAAGTCAGCTCTTGCAACTTATGTTTGGATTCTCTGAACTACATCAGCTCTCTCCATTCCATTGCCACATATAGCTCTTATAATCCAACAAAGCCCACACATATTGGACAGTGATATCCAACACAATTCTACAGACAGCTTGGGGATACTAGAAGAGAATTACAACACAGAAGAGGAAAACTTAGATGTTACCTATACTCCTGCTTCTAGATTTTGTTCTTTAATAAGTGGTTTACTTTGGGCTATGAACCTTTCTTAAACTCCTCAGCCCACTGTGACTCTTGGAGTGACCATCCCATAATTGGCAGAGCCTTTACCTGCTCCCCCTACTCAAGAGGACACATTTGTTCACAGAATTCAAGAGAAGATAATTACTTCTGTCCCTTGGATTCACAACCACTTTTTTTCCCCAGAGGAAAACTCAACTCTCACCCAGAGTGTATGGTCTGGTTCTTAGAACTCAAGGCAATCACAAAATCTGACATTTGATTTCCCCAAATCTAGATTATACCATCTGAAATAACACTACATGTGGGTTTTCGGCACAGAGTAAGCTTTGGTATTTCCTGTCTGGTTCCTTGTAGGTCCCTACCCCAGCTTAAGGTAAAGATGTGGCTCCCCACCTATGCTGCCATCATCTGCTTCCTGTGTGGGCACACACATACTCACACACAAATACATCCCAAGAACAAAGAATAATGCACAGAGATAACTGAGTGAAAAAAATCGCATTTAGGAAAAAAGTCTTTTCAAGGGTACCATCCTGCTAAAAATACACCAGTTTGCATTGCTAAACAAAATATGTAACATGTCAATTCAAGGCATTTACATCTAAGATAATGGGTGATAGTCTTCTCAAAAACTGATGTGTGCACATTTACTTCACCTTTGAATCAAAAAAGGGTCTTTTCCAGTTGTTGTTTTTTTAAAACAAAGGAAGTCTGTTGCAAAGATAAATTGAGACCTTTACTAGTAGAGTTAGAAAATTGGTAGAAACTTCTAAAGGACACCTCACTGATTTTATTTTTTAAGTATCTTTTATTGATTATGCTATTACAGGTGTCCCCCCTTTAATTCCCCTCTGCCCTGCACTCACCCCTCACCTGCACTCCACCCCCTTAGTTTATGTCCATGGGTCATACATAGTAAGTTCTTTGGCTTCTCCATTTCCTATACTATTCTTAACATCCACTTGTCTATTTTGTACCTACCATTTACGCTTCTTATTCCTTGTACCTTTTCCCCTATTCACTGCCTCCTCCTCCCTGCACTGATTTGAAAATAAATGTCTATCCCACTGGAGACCTTGCTGCATGTGGGGCTGGTATCTCGCAGAAGGAACTGGGATGAATATATGTCTGGTTGTTGTATTATGAAGAATTTTATGATTGCAAACTGTTATTTGTACTTATGTTTTACAGGCTTACAAAAAAAGAAAATAAGTGAAAGATCTACAGCATCATAGTCCAATAGAAATATAATATCTGCCACATATGTAATTTTAAATATTCTAGCCACATTAAATAAATCATAAAAAAGGAAAAGAGGCAAATTTTACTTTAATGATATATTTTATTTAACTGATATATCCAAAATATATTAAAATGTATTTATTATATTTGTATCTTATATAAACATAAAATATACTAAAATATACAAAGGGTTCAATGGCCATATGTGGCTCATGGCTACTAGATTGCAGTATGTAGTTCTGGAGGCATGGCTGGATGCAGAGATTCAAATGCGGTATCTGGATCCATTTCTCTCTCCTGCTTCTTCTCTGTTGGCTTTATTCTCAAAGATACGCTCTTCTTATGGTGGCCAGATAGCTATAGCAGCTCCAAGCTACATCTTTTCAGACTCAGGGCCCATATTAAAGGGAGATTCTCTCTCCTCAACAAGAGGAACAAAGTCCTGAACCAATCAGCTGCATGTCAATTTGTAAAGCAATTCCTGGAGTAAGGAGAACAGAGCAAAGGTCCTAATCACATGACCTTCCGAAATTCCATCCCATCAAACTATATACACAGAGACTAAGGACGCAAGAAGGTTCTTAGAGGCCGAAATAGGTGCTATCACCTTTCTGTGCTGGTGCTAGACAGAAAATGCTAAAACAGAAGCAAACAAAAAAATCAGAGTTCCTCTTTCAGGACTCAGCATAGTATACATGCATGGTAACTGAAGCCCAGGTGTTGATCAAACCTTTCAGGGATATGTGGAGAGAGGGTGAGGTGAGCAGAGCCCTGAAGGACATCCATAGTCCAGGGCTGAGCAGAGGAAGAGGAGACTGAAAGGGGAGGAGGAGCCATGAGACTGGTAAGTGGATGATGGGGAACAGCTTACCAATTGAAGTCAGTGTGAGAATTGTTGTGAGAAGTCTGCCAAGAGTCAAGCCAGAGAAGCACCAAGAAGTGTTCTATAAATTCAATGAAACATGGGCCTTACTGACCTTAGCAAAAGCAGTTTTGGTGAAGTGATGGGACAGAAGGTAGATTGTGCAATAGTTTGAGGGAAGGTCCAGTAGGATGTAAGGAAATGCAGGCAAAATGTGAGAACTTGTATAACTCAACACCAGGAAGACAAACAATCCAATTAAAAAATGGGTGAAGGACCTAAATAGACACTTCAAAAAGGACATACAGATGGCCCATAGACATATGAAAAATGCTCAACATCACTATCCATCAGAGAGATATAAATGAAAACCACAATGTGATATCACACCTGTCGGAATGACTTGACTTGTTTGTTAATAAATCAACAAATGAGTGCTGACAAGGATATGGAAAACAGAGGACCCTAGTGCCCTGTTGCTGGGAATGTAGACTGGTGTAGCTACTGTGGAAAACAGCGTGGAATTTCCTCCAAAAATTAAAAATGGAACTGCCTTCTGACCCAGAAATTCCGCTGCTGGGATTATACCCTAAGAACCCCAAAACATCAATTCAAAAGAACCTATGCACCCCAATATTCATAGCAGCACTATTTACAAAAACCAAGACTTGGAAACTTTCTAAGTGCCTATCAGTACATGAGTGGATAAAACAACTGTGGTGACAGAAAACTGTACTTAAACAATAGTTAAATAAATTTTTTAAAAATGTGGTACATTTACACAGTGGAATATTATGCAGCAGAAAGAAGGGAGCTCCTACGCTTTCCAACAGCATGGATGGAACTGGAGGATATTATGCTAATAGAAATAAACCGGTTGGTGAAAGACAAATACCACACGATCTCACTTATAAGAGAAATCTAATGAACAAAATAAACTAATGAGCAAAATAGAACCAGAGACACAGAATCATGGAACAGACTGACAGCTGTAAGAACGGAGGAGGGAGGCAGGGACCGATTGGAAGAAGGTGAAGGGATTAGTCAAAGAGCATGTATGAGGGACCCATGGACAATGATATGGGGACTGAGTACAGAAGTGAGGAGTGGGCTGGGTGAAGGGGGCGAAAGGGGAAAATTGGGACAAGTATTAATAGTGTAAACAATAACATTTTTAAAAATATTTTTTTAAACTTATTTTTCGAGAGAGGGGAATGGAAGGAGAAAGAGTGGGAGAGAAATATCAATGTATGGTTGCCTCTCATGCGTCCCCTGCTGGGAATTGGCCTGCAACCCAGTCATGTGCCCTGACTGGGAATCGAACCGCGATACTCTGGTTCGCAGGCCCGCACTCCATCCAAACAATAACATTTTTAAACAAACATTAAAAATGGGAACTTTTTCAAGAAGGTTAGGTGGGAATAGGAGGAGAAATCTAAGATGGTGCCTTGGGGAGGTTGTCATGTTGAAGAAGAGTTTATTAAATACACTGTATATAATTTATTTAAGTACAAACACTTATAGTAAACTAATATAAGATGCATTATAATGTCGAACTAGATTTGAATCCTAGCTCAATACTACCTTTAGCAAGTTACTGAGTTTATCTGCCTCAGTTTTCTCGCTTGTAAAATTAAAGTAATTATGCTAATTTCATACATAATTTAGAAGGATTAAATGAGATGATGGATGCAAAAGGTATTTAGTAAATGTAATTATTATCACTGTTCCTCTTCACTAGCCATTGGTGAATGAACCATGTTGTTGCTTATTTCTGTGCTTTTGCATTTTGCTTTAGAATGTTCCCTCCCTTCTAACACCAGCACAGTGAACTCCTGCAAGACCCAAACATGAGTGACTTTCCCTCTCTATTGCTTGTCCGCTCCCTGCCCCACAAATGCCCTTGCAGATGAGCAGGGATTTGCCATCCCGGTTCTTTATTACCCTTTAATCCCACTGCTGCTTGCTGACCCACACTACCTACCGCCAGTGTCCGTCCATGCTAGTCCCACCCGAAAGGCCATTTCTTTTGTGCTAAAGAGGATGTACTATCCCAGACAGGTGTCAAGTCTTCCTGTCTGTAATTCTGGAAATTCAGTCTTCACATCTCAGGGACCTTCCCTTTTGAACCATTCAGACTTTTTAATTTGCATTTTTCTGTCTGGATTTTTTGTTTCTATTGGTGACAGACAGCACAATTCTGTGCAACACTGAAAAGCTGGAGGTACAGTTCTCCATGTGCTGCCTTCAGATGACAAATGTATTCTGCTGATGCCTTGGGCAAAATGCCTCCTCCAAAATGCCACTGTCTGTGAAGGCTTCCTCCTACAGAACTCCAGCGAGGTTTCTGGGTGAAGGGTTTTATGGGCAGAAAGAAAAGTTGTGTTTCTCTCTCCGAGATTACTACAAAGTTCACTTCTCTCTGGTTGATTTCTGTAATCCACTCTGTATGCCTCTCCTAGTCCTCTCTGCGCCTGCCACACTCACTCAGCTTCTGCAGCTGAATCTGCTTACCGCCTTCTCAGCAGGTTTTGCTACTTAACTCTTTCTTGCCATCTCGTATGTGATGACAGTGACTTTCCTGTGACACAGAAGAGGGGTAATGGGCTCAAGAAATCTTCTAGCTTTGTATTTTGTATGTCTTTGTCTCCTCCTTTCAATACATTCTATTTTTTAATTAAAATAGGAGAATAAAAACCTGGTATATTTATACACTCCGACTTTCCCCACACCTTCCTCCCACTTGGGGCAAGACTAAGTGTGGTGTTTTTCTGCATTCCTGTGCCCTAGACACTGCAGTCCAGTAGTGCAGATGGCAGCAGAGGGTTAAGTCAGGGGAATTAACAATGCTCACCTTCCAAACAGTGTTACCATTTTAGATGTTATCATTCCGTTGGTTATTTCAAAGTACTGCCATCAAAATATCATTGCTTAGAGACTGTTGGGGAGATGGATGGATGGATGAACAAAAAGAGAGGGAGGGAGAAAGAAAAGTTTGGGGCACAGCAGATTGTCTATATTTCTGAGACTAAATATTTTGCTATTTAGATGTGTTTATTTCCTGATGGGGATTTCCTTATATTCTGGAAACCCAGAAGATTCAGAAATACTCTTGTTGCTGATGAGGCAGAGACCAGAATGCACCACACAGTGTCTGGAATGAAGTGGAGGCACAATAAATGTTTATCGGGAGACCTAATGCTCCATTTGGCCTGCTCAAGTTAGTGCCAGCTCCTCTGTGCTCTGTCCTTGTGAACAGACTCTCTCAGCCATGGAGGTAAACCAGAGCTGACTGATGGATTTCACACAAAGCTGTTAATCCGTTAACAATTGGCTGTAGAAGTATGCTTATGGAAACAAAATGGAAAAACTAAAAAACCAGATTTGCAGTTGCAGTATAAAAATATAATTGCCATGCGTTAGCACAAAGAAGGGCCCCTCACAGATTGCAAATGTTATTTTAACACATAAGGAAAATGTACTGAATTGAATGAATTTGCTTTGACCATCAGCAAAATGGAATTTCAGGATTGGAGCGCAGGACTTGACTTTTTGTTGCTGCTACTATTCATTTTTTTCATTCAATTATTTGAAAAAACAAATGGGCTCCCGACAAATTGATCAGTTCTGCCACCCACTAGGTAGACCTTGTGCACTTAACTCTTTGAATCTTGATTTCCTCATTTGTGAAATGGGTGTAGAAGTCTGTATATGTTGGGTGATTGTATGAGACCGTGTGTGTAAAGCACTAGCACAGTGCCTGGAACACAGAACAGGTATTCAAATATAACAAAATTTGCTGTCATCACTGTTGCTATGCTGGTGAACATTGGGTGGGTGTAAGCCCCCTGTATTAGTCCTGGCTCCAGAGAAACAGAATCATAACGTGTATATATATATATATACATATACACACACACACACACACATATATATCTATATAATAGAAAAAAATTTATTTCAAGGAATTGGCTCACATAATTATGGAGGCTGGCAAGTCCAAAATCCTCAGGGTGAGCTGGCAGACTGGAGACCCAGGAGAGAAAGCCAATGTTGCAGTTCAAGTCCAAAGGCCATCTGCCGCAGAATTCAGTCTTGCTCAGTAAATGTCAGGCTTCCCACTGATTGGATGAGGCCTACCCACATTATGGAGGGCAATCTGCTTTACTCAAAGTCCACCGGCCTCAACGTCCGTCTCTCCAAAACCCCCTCATATAATGTCCAGGATAACGTTTGAGCATATATCTAGGCTCGGTGGCCCAGCCAAGTCAACACGTGAAATTAACCACCACGCCACCTTTTCTTTATTAGCTAACATTGCATCAGATGACAGCAGCCCCCTGACGGGTCTTTCTGCTTCCACTCCCTTTTCTTCCAGTGCATTTATAAATAGTAGCAAGAAACAAAACTTGGATTTCCTCTCCCTCAAGCTTAAATCCAATAACCTACCATTGCACTTAAAATAAAAGCCAGTTTCTTATCAGTGCTTATAAGGCATTGCATGACCTGGCCTGTGCTGACCTCACTCTACTAGATCCATAGCTGTTACGTCCCCCTCTGTTACTTAAGGTAATGCCAGATGCTCTAACTGATAAAACCTGGACTTTCAGTGGCTTAACATAACAGATGTATATCTTGCTGCGGTAGGCGACTTCTGACACATCTTCCCACAATCCCTGCCTCCGGGTATTTATGCCCTAGTGTAATCCCTTCCCCCTGAGTGTAGGCCTGATTGAGTGACTTGCTTCTCCAAATAGAGTATGGTAAGGCGATGGGGTGCCATTTCCATGATTAGGCTGGGAAAGACTGTGAGTTGCACCTTGCTGGCACCTCCACTCTCTGGCATTTTGTGTTCTCTTGCTCTGGTGGAGCAAGCTGGAAGGGCTCACGTGGCAAGGATAGGGGGCAGCCTCCAGCCAATGACCAGCAAGGACCTGAGGCTCAAAGTCTGACAACCCTCGAGGGACCCAATCCTGTCAATAACTGCAGAAGTGCATTTAGAGGCATATTCTTCCCCGGCTGAGACATTAGATGAGACCACAGACTCAGATAAATCTTTGATTCATGCCCAGATTCCTGACTCACAAAAACAGTGAGATAATAAATGTGTGTTGTTTTAAGCCACTGAATTGTGAGGTAAGTTGTTACATAGCAGTAGGTAACTAAAACATTCACATAATATAGTCAGTTTGTAGCTGGGAGCAGTCATTGAGGATCCTGGACTGATGGAAACTCTGTTGTCTTCATCAGATGACTTCAAGGTCTCCCTGGGTGGAGGAAGAGAAAGAGTGGAACATTGAGAGGGATGGTGAGTCTGGCCTATACTGTCGTTGGATCTCAACCGAGTCACATGGCCTCACCTATCTAGGTGGGCTGGGAAATGTCATCTCTGATTGGGGATCCACTTCCCATCTGCAAATCAACACTGTGGAGGGAGACATTTGTTGAAGAGAGAGGAGATCTCCGCCATACTCCTAAACCTACTTTTTCTCAGTTGCATGACACAAGAAACTGCCCTCCACTTAGGGTCTCTGCTCTTCCTTTTGCATGAAATGCTTTCCCCGCACAGTGAGCTCCTTCTCATGGGTGTTGGTTTAGATGACACTTCCTTCCTTTGGGCAAGACTTCTGGAGTATTCTACACAGAATAGGCTCCCCAGTCTCAGCTCTCCATTTCTTCCCAATATAACACTTGTCACAAGTCATGATTATCTCGTAAGTCCTTGTTTTTAACTGTCTCCCCCATTCAAGCCTAAGCTCCACAAAGGCAAGAACTGTGCTGGTCCTGCTCCTCACTACATTCTTGTGCCCACTACAGTGTCACTGATAATGAGTAAGCAGCTGGAATAGTGCTTTAAAAACTGTTAGGTGACACACCTCCTAAAAATTAACTGATGTTAACCAGGTAACTACCTTGACAAACTGCTAGGGGTTGGAGATAGGAGCTCGGGCAGAGCAAGAAAACAATGTGCTCTGTATGAGGCAAGCAGAGGATTTTGAAATGTTACTTCTGGGATGGGGAGAGAAGAGGAGCAAAGCAGGTGAAAGCAGAGAGAAGAAGCATAAAGAAGTTTCTTTCTCAGTGCCAGAACTATCATGGATGGGAAGCTGGTGATCCAGAAATGCCCATGACCTATGAAGTTTTGGTAGGATCTACCTTATTCACATGCACTTTAAGTGAGTGAAAAATGTGTGCATGTGGGTGGAGGGTGTATGTGGGGGTGCGTGTGTGTGCACGTGCATGCACAGAGCTATTTGAAGTTAGGATGGGGCCACCATTTGCACTTCCACTGACCCATGTGCAGTGGAGCTAGCAGCACAGTCGTGGAAGTCCAAAGGCAGAGGTCAATCTTGAAAACGTAAATCCTTGAGAACTCACCAAGATCTTTGTAAAACTTTCAGCCTCCCCATGGGGTGTGGAATAGTTTAAGTTTTTCACACTGGGTTTTACAGGGCTTGGGGATGCCAGCTGACATGTTTCTCACCAACCTTCTGGTTTTCTGTTATTGCAGTCTTCATCAGCATCACACTCGTGCCCAGCTGGGAGGACATCTGCCAGCCCCACGTGAATGGAGGTAAGATTGTATAACTAGTTCTAGCCAGTAGAACATGCCTAGAAGTGACATTCCACAAGAGGCTTGGCATGGGATAAACCTCCCTGTGTTCTTCCACTTTTCTCTTCTCCATTGACCAGCCAGGTGTCACTGTTTAGGCTGACCTTGGAAGCTGTACATTAAAGGTGGCATCTGTGAGCTCAGGCTCCTGGATGTCTGCATGTTCCAGAGATGTCAGGCGTTGGTGAAACAGATACTAAATCATAACTATGATCCTTGCCTATATGTACCTTATGTACTTGCAAGAGATAGACAAAGGACATAATCATATAAGAAAAAGCATACAGGCAAGTCAAGTTCTAGGCAAGTAGTGCCCCAAGAGCCTTTAGAACCAAAGGGGCTCACTCACTTACTGTCTCATCCCCAAGGGGATCAGCTCATTATAAGCAAACCATTTCCCTGGTCTTTTCAAAACTTCTCAATGGTTGGGGAATCCTCTCTGTGTGGGTTCACAGTCCCAGCTGTGGGAGATGTTTGAGTCTCCCCAGCATCCTTTACAGAGAGCAATGAGATAAAGGAATGATGTGGTTCTATGTCCCAGCGGAGTAACATTTTTGCATGACTTTGGAGTGGGAAAAGGAAGAGGCCATTGTTAGCCATTCTTCCCCCTCAGGCAGAACTATTGGGAGAATTTGCAGAGGGCAGTGAAGGCAGCAAGATTTGCTCAGTCTTGAGACACCTAGAGCCCAGAGAGTGAAATGCCACACTATTCCAGGACGGATAACGGCAAAGGCCACGGGAGATGCTTCAAGACAGAAGTCGTGGTTTCTGATGCTTTGATGGCCCCAAACAAACCTCAAAGTAAACAACACAAAAGTAACTTCCTGAGAGTCCAGGGACCCAATAGACTTTGGCTTTTCTATAGAAAATCTTCACTCCTCATGGGAAGGGATCCTATTTCATTTTTTTCTTTAGAAACGTACACCTTGTGGAGAGATGTGTGCCACATCCTTCTCCTTGTTAAATAAAACACCTAGGAGGAATCTTGGCAGGATCCTAGGTTGAGAACATCTTTTTGGAAGCCGGAATTGTGATTCAAAATTAAAGGAAAAGAAATGGCGTTTCTGCAACCTCAGTTCCAGGAAAGCATTTGTCTTCATCAGCCTCATCCAGACTAACAGTTTGTGCTCAGGAAAGACAGATGTGTCCTGCAGGTCTTTTCCTCCTTCACATGGTGTAGGCGCAGTGCATCATGCCTGGCTTGTGAACAAACAGAGAATATCAGCTTGCGTTTCACAAATACATCCATTCACTGGGAGGAGTTTTTCCCTCTGGCTGAGGGAGCAAAATGCCCATTACAGTGTATTCTCCACGTCCCCAGGCTTTAATATATCTCGGAGCAGCTCTCCTCAGCATTCCACATTATAAAATCAATCTCTATTTAAGTAAGAGGGAGATATTTATTTCTTAATTTTTTAATAATGTATTTTGTGATTTGTTATAGCTTCAGTGTTATATTATTTATTTATTGTGCCTATAGGGTGCACTGCCACTTGGTAATAGAGGAGCCATGGAAACTTGAGATCTAAGCAGAAATGAGTTCAGTGATATTGCTACACTCTAGGACTTTATCCAAAATTAACAAAAGAACAAAAGTGCAAGGCAGTGATGGCCTATCAGACAGCATTTGGGGAATGCTTGTGTAAACACTGGTGATGGGGCTTTTAAAAGAATGGCAGGCAAAAGGAAGTGACAAATGGGTGGACCATTTTAAAATTCAGAACCATTTTATAAAACTCGTAAAACTGGATTTACTATGTTTTTGGTGTATGTGTGTGTGTATGTTTTTATTTAATGTTTCACTAAGGGAAAAGCTGTCCAAGGGCCTGATTGAACTTATATGTTTTCCCCGCATTCTCTTGCAAACCATATAGGCAAGAATGGTGATGAATGTAGCTTGGGACAGAGATGGCTTCACTTTGATTCCAAGGCTAGCAGACAATTGGTTGAAAAGAAGGGAGGTCTTCAAATAGGGGGAAAAAGAAATGGCTTTATTTGTTTGTTTTTATCATTTGTTGAACATCATAAAATATGCTTCTTACACTTAATTTTTATCTCCCAAAATTCAAGTCATAGGAAGTAACCAGAGTTTAAAACTCTCTAATATGCATACAGATGATGTCATAAAATTGGGGACATTTACAAGAAAACCAGGGTTAAATTGACATGTTTAACTCAAAAGATTTCTATACCTGTAAGACATTACTCAAGCCCTGTTACTAATGATATGACACTAATTAGGATGAAAACCCTCTAACCATTTGGATTTCTTTAACTTTCTTAATAATCCTGATGTGCATTTCAGGAAAATTACATCATGTTGATGACACCATTTGACATTAAGCAATAAATAAAGGCAGCAAAGAACACTTGCCCTTGGTGGAGAGATGCCATCTTTAGTCAGTCAGGCAGTCAGCCAACCTGTCAACAACATTTATTGAGTGCCTAATGAGAGAAGTGCCGCAAGACAAGGAGGAGACATGGGCTCTGGCCTTGAGGGGCAGCCTGGACAATGATGGAGTCAGAAAGAAGACAGGAGACATGACTACAAAATGCTGGAAAAGCAGCATCGCTGCAAGGGCAGTCAGGGATGAAGCCCCTCATGTTTGTTGAGCACCTGTGGTGAGGCAGCCCACACTAAGTGAGCTCAGTGGATACCCAAGCAACTCTGGAAGGGAAATAGCCTTCACTTCTCCAGGTCTCAGTTTCCTCAAGTGGAAAATAAACTCAAATGAGTGGTCAAGGAGTGGCCAAACCAGGGTCTGTACAACTTGATCCACCACATAGGAGGTCAGAGGGCACGGAAACTGGCAGGGGAGGACAAGGGAAAAAATGCTTCAACTACAGCTGTTCTAGACTCTTCACCCTTTTGGGTCCACAAAGAAAATGTAAGTTTTCAAAGGAAGAGGAGAGTTATAAGATTATTGTTTTAAGATTTGGTTGAGGAGATGACAAAAGAATCATAATATGCACATTTGGCTTTAGCACATGTTCGGTTCTGTCATATTTGTGTGATTTATACTAGTGGAAGCAAATTTATGGCTGGATGCCTGTGTAATCTAGTAACTTCTCAGTAGCACAGCAGGGCAGAGCCTGCTGACTCTCCCTTCTGTCTTCCTTCATGGTGCAGCTTAGGATGCTTCTCTTTAATGGGCTGCAGATCTTCATCCATTTCCATTGTGTCCTGGAGACAGAACCAACTAAGACAGAGGCTGGATCAAACTCGCAACCCGTTGTCTGGTAGTAGAGATGGCTTCTCCCACATACTCTCACCAACCCCATTTTGGGCCCCTTGGAAATCACAGCACAGAAATCTTTGGGAATAGACAAGACCCATGAAGCCTTGATTTGTAACCATAGGAAGCTATAGGAACTGGTTGAAATAATAGCAGTCCTTCATCAATGAGCTGGCTGTTCAGTCTTGCAAAACACATGAAAAGTTTGATTTTGCCTTTTCTCTCTTTTTCATTCAAGTGATTGAGTTGGAAGAAGTAGAGCTGGGCAGAATGACTGTGTTCTGCTCAGCCAGACTCAGCCTTAGGAAGCCAAGTCATAACTCACATGAATGGGAAGTAAGGCCATCAAAAGTTGGGTATAACATAGCCATATTTGCCTGCTGGAAGACTTGAGTATAGGATGTAATTATTCTTTATTTCCAAATGCAGTATTTCCAAATAAATTCCTTCCAAATTAAATAGGCTTAACTTTTAGTATGAATGAATTAGGCCATTCATTCACTTAACAAACACATGTAGACCACCTACCAGGAGTCTAACAGAAGACCAGGTACTGGGAGTTTAGAAAAGATTGTCCTACTCCTCTTCTCAGAGCCTAATCTATGGGGAGGAGCAGGTGTGAAGAGCAGCACAGAACACAGTGTGACATCTGTGTGTGGTAGGCATATGTTCAAGGTGCCACAGCTGTCCAGGGGAGGCCATGTTCCATGGTAAACATGTAGACAGACTGTAGGATGGTGTAAAAGAAAGTGAATGACTTCATGGCTTGGGGGCCTTTGGAAAGCCTCATGGAACTTTACAAGTGTAAGTAAGGTCTTATGCCCCAGAAGGTGGAGACTTAGTTGCTGTGTAGTTGCTGTGGACCACTGGGTAAAAATGGGATGGGACAGGCTTGGAGATGTGGAGTTGAAGTTACTAATAAGCAGAATGTCCATTTTCCCCATTTCTACTGCAGGCCTTGCTGGCCTAACTGAATCTCTGAATGGAGAAATTTTCCATGGCCCCAGTAGAAGGAAAGGACAGTAACCTATCAGAATCATGAAGAGCCAAATGGTAAGTAAGTGGATGGGTATTTTATATAATACACATTTAAACTGTGGCAGAGGCGAGGCACGTAAAGTGAATTTTGATCAACTGAATTATGATTTTAACAAATTAAAAAACCTGGGTCATTAAAATGCCCTATGAATAAAATAAAGGCATACTACTTTGAATAAAAAATGGAACCTGAATCAAATCAAACCAGATTTAAACAACAACAAGAGAGCATTATAGAGGCACTGCTAAGCAAAATTAAAGAAAACAAGAAGCATCAGAGGATCTTAAACTTGTTTTTGTTTTTCTCCCTTTAATAATGGAATATTTTAAACACAATCAGAAATAGCAGGGCTAGTACAAGTACTCATGTACTTATCACCCTATTTCAATGATCTCATGAGATCCTGACCAAGCTTGTTTCATTGACACCCCCATTCCTTCACTCCACCCATCCCCACCAGCCAGGGATGACGATGGTAATGTTTAATGTGAATTTGGGACCAGACATTTCAAGTAAAGAGAGTGGTTAGCAAGGAAGAATCTGTGCCAGCTGTGAGGTTGTGCCAGGTGGCACCAAGTAAAGTGCCAGGCTGGTGTGTCCCCATGCTTATTGGTTCCTTTGCCTGCTTCCAAGCTTTCTGTTTCTTTCCAAGGCTTGAAGTTAGAGATTTCAGAAAGTAGGGAGCCAGTGGCTTAGGTATTTTCTGCTCTAATAAGGGACCATATCTAGAAAAGAAGATGGGAATGAGGAAGGTAGAACTGAGGAGTGGAGCACAGTGATTAAGATGGCAAGTGGCAACACAGGCCTTGGAACATTGGGAGAACTTTCCAGTCACCCTGGCTCTCACTCCAGCTTTCCTACACTCCATACTCCACTAGATGGGCTGAACCACTTCAAATTCCTCAACAATTGTCAGTCTCTCTTGATTCCAGATTGCTTCAAGTACTACCACACAGCCTGGATTTCCACCCTCTTCCTTTTCTATGATCTCCACCATGAGGTCCCCCTGAGCCTCCATATTGGGTAGAGTGCCCTTCTCCAGTGTTCCCCAGCTTCCTGCACTCACACCCACTGGAGTGCTTCTCACATTGCTGGGTAACTCCATGTCCAATCACTTGTCCTCCCCAACAGACTGCAGATTCCATGAGGACAGAACTGTGGTTATTTTGTAGTTGTATTCCCATATATACCAAGTACCCAGAAAGTGGTAAATGGTAAATAAAATTTCTAATGAAAGCATAAAAAATAAGCTGAAAATGAATTTGTAGGATATGTGGCAATACATATCCAAGAGTAAGGGGATGACCCGGGGCCTCCTTGTGGGAATTAGATGAGAGGTGGTTCTGTTTTAAGAATACATTCCACCACCAAATTAGGACACACTGTGTGTGAGCTGAATTTCAGTCCTCACTGGTTCCGAAGTCAGGTGTCCTTCAGCAGTGAGCAGCCTGCCCAACCATGCGTAGCAAGTCTGGAAGGATCTTTACACAGCAGTTCTCAATCCTGTCCACATGGTAGAAAAACACACACTGCTCTTTAAAAATATCCCTGTCCAAACCCCATTCTAAAGAGTTAGATTTAATGGATCCTGGAGCATTGGTTTATTTTTAAAGCCTTCCAGGTACTGCAGCCTGAGCTATGAACTGTGGCTTTAAACTCCCCGTTGCGAACATCTCAATGAGCTCTATTGCAGGTGTGTGTTTGCATCACATAGACACATACTGACCCACACCTCGGGTACACGTTCCACCTGAAATACTAATGCCAATACCAGCACCGATGCCAACACCAACCACCGGCACTTCTAGATTTATGGTCAGGAACCTCTACTTTTGTTCACTCACCCCCAGATGTCCAGGTATACCCTCCAACCTTCCCTCATTAAGGAGGGAGCCGAGTGGCAGCTGAACCATTGCCCAGAACTGCAACTCAGGATTCTGGGAGCAGGAGTTCTGAAGAAAAGTCCTTGGCCAGCCTGCACCTAGCTGTGTGACCTTGAGAAAATTCCTTTACTAGTCCCTGCTATGGTTACCTTGGCTCAAAAATTAAACTAATGATATGAACCTACTTGCCAGAAAGGTCGTCAGATTTAATGAGCAAATAATTGTGAAATGCTCCATAAATAAGCATTGTTCTGCCATTGCTGAATAACTTCATTGTGCAAAATTCCAAAGAAACCTATGCTGTTCCTTTGGGATTTTTTTATCACTATTTATTTGATTTATGTGTACAAGGCAGCATTTGCCTAAAAACCCTTTCTTACATGGGTATTCTCTTTGATCTATTCTCCTTCACTCCGCCAGCACACAGCCTGACATATGTATAAAGGATTTGCAAGAAAAATTGCTTAATGCATAGTGTTTCCTTTGTTGTGACTGTCTTATCATGAGCTGTTATAGTTGTCACTTATTCTCAGAATTGTTTGTCTAGTTTTCGCTCAGGCTTATAAATACTCACCTTGGACATGGTTTATAGACAGCGTAGAGAAAACAAATACATATGTTGGAATAGTCAACTTAGATTTATTCTTACCTAAGGAAAAAAAGGCTTAAAGGTTTAATGTGTGCTTGATAAGCTATAATTCAGCCTGAAAGATGCAAGTGGTTTATATTTATTTACTCTCCTGGGTAGGCTTGACATTTATGGTTTCAACTTTTCACAGTCCCTCTCCAGTAGGTTATGTCTTTCCCAGAAGAACCGATCTCAAAGCACTATTTCCAAGAATGTTATTACCAGAGGATTAGGGACTTTTAACCTACGATATACAGGAGGTGTGAAACATGAGGGATTCAAGAATTTGGGTGTTTGTGAAGCACTGTGAATAGGCTTAGCTACTGATGGACCTGAGGTTGCTGAGAAAACCAGCCTTTTGAAGAGTTTTAAAGTAGACAGGGTAACATTGTCCCCAAATCCCCTGACAGCAACCTCCATTCTTAGCACACCATTACATTTTCTGTTCCAGAAGAAAGCCCTCCAGTGTCACTGGGCAGGAGTCTTGGGTCTGCTCAGAGCCTGGCATTGAGGCAGGAGGCACCCCGTCACCCTTCCCCAGACAGGCCGTGTACCGTGGTTTGGAGCCGCAGGACTCGGCTTCTCTTCACACTCAGAGGCTTTGGGTAAGTCACTTCTTTTTTCCAAGCCGGCCTTACTAGTCTGTAAGATGAACATAATAATGCCCAAGAGAATCACTGTGGGGACAACACGAGATGTCTAGCATGCTAAAAGAATTCTTCAAAGGTTTGCTGAACCAGAATGATCAGATATCCAGGATCCTAATCCACAGAGAAGAGCTACATTTAAAACGAGAGCAGGGTAACACATTGTAAAGGAAAAGGCAACAGGCTTTGGTTTCAGGAGAGCTCTGTACCTCTCCCTGCCACTACGTTGCTGTGCGACCTTGGGTTAAGTCACTTCACCTCTCCTACCTGCCATTCCGTGAGTTGGGAAATGGAGATAATGCTACCTACTCCACAGGGTTACTAAGGTTACTAGTAAATAAAATAACACAAGTGACTCCCTGAAAAAGTGGAAGTGTTTCATGGGGTTGATAGTAATGCTTTGCCTTATTTTTTAGGAAATAACTCTTCAATAGTCTTGTAATCAGCGGTGAATTAGAGATTTTAAAAACAATGTTATCTTTACAGACCCCCAGAAACTGTTTACTGACTATACACCGAAAAGTCTCTTACTAGTTGCGCTGTGTAGTCACAGGGAGACAGACCAACCGCCCGGTGCAGAGTGGTGTTTGTCCCAGCGGAGACCCACACAGCAGCACTGATTAACAGACACTTGCAAACCTTTCCTCTCATGGCCTGTTGATAGGTTAAGTTTCCTTCGTGATTTCTAATTTCATATGACTTCATGGAATGATTGCATATGTATGTATTATTTATTATGCAAATCTAGCATTATATATTATTTAAAGCCATATTAACAGCATGTATTATTTATGAGGGAACTGTATTAATATATGTTATTTCAAGTAACTTTGGCTTGGGCGTTTTTTTTTTCCTGTGGAAGTTAGTATTCCACTCCAGAATCAATGCAGCTCTCTCTTCAGGAACATCGCCATCAAATTCCCTATCAGCACGATGTCTGCATAGCCATTTCTGCTAAATGACTCTAACCTTAAGGGTCAAAGACTACAGGGCTCAGAGACTGCCTGCAGTCTTGGCTAGGTAGTGCCACTTCTTTGAAAAACAGTGAAGTAGGTGCTGTGCCATTTTGATTCCACTTCCTTTAATAGCAAATTCCATTCCCAGAACATCATCTGTTCCTGTTCTGGAAGAAAGTGACAAGGTACATGTGAGCCACATAAAAGTATATATTTGGTTGCCAGACACAGAAAACATGAAAAACAGCGTCTAAATATTAGGGACGTATGATAGTCCTAATATTTATTAACATTCCTCCAGAGAGTTGGGGTCAACCTCTCTACCATGTTCCTGTCCTTCCTTTCTGTGTTTGACAATATTACTCCACATTGTCTCCACACAGATGCACACTGGCTGACACAGATTCAAACAACAAAGCCTCTCTCAAAATCTTCTAAGAACACCCCTGCCTAGTGTGGCTCAGTGGATTGAGTGCTGGCCTGCAAACCAAAGAGTCGCAGGTTCAGTTCACAGTCAGGGCACGTGCCTGGGTTGCAGGCCAAGCCCCCAGCGGGGGGGGGCACGCAAGAGGCAACCACACATTGATGTATCTCTCCCTTGCTTTCTCCCTCTCTCCCCTCTCTCTAAAAGTAAATAAATAAATAAATAAATAAATAAATAAATAAATAAATAAAATCTTTTTTTAAATCTTCTAAGAACAGAATGAAGGGGTAGAAGGAAAAGGGCTTTGTTCTATCTCCAGCTCTGCTGAGTCTGAGAGAAAATCTTTTCTAGAAATCCTCCAGTAGACTGAGCCACATCCCACAACTTCACTGCAAAAAGTAGTAGAGACAGGAACTGAAGATAGAATTTGCTTGACTGCCACTCTCCCGTGGCAACCTGCAAAAAGGTGGGAGAAAGGTAAAGCATTTGCCAATATGCTTTCCTCCTGTTGTCCTCCCCAGTCTCAGTCCCTGGCCTTTGCTTCTCTGATGAACATTTTAGCCTAACATCAAGGTTCACTGATTAAAGAGCCAGAAGCACAACCAAGGGCCTAAGGGCCGGCCCAAAGGGGCTGCTGCAAATGGTCAGCTTCAGTGTTCCAAGCTCTCCTTTGATGCTTCTGGTCTTTATGAACAGAAAAGGATCTGTGTGGGCTTGTCTCATGGGTTGGAGAAGAGGAAGACCAGGTGATTGGTTGTTCTTCAAAAAGCAAAACAAAGAAAGCAACCAAAAACAACCATCTCAGCTGGTCTTCTCTCCACTGCTAAACCAGAGGACCTTTAAAAGACCATCTTCAGTCCCTGCAGGCAGTGATGGCCCTGACTCCTTTCCCCTGATTATAAAAATGAGCTCTTTCTTCCTCTCCTGCTTCTTCACTCATTTAAAGCAGATGAATGTGACACCTGCTGGGCCCCAAGCCCAGCCATTCCTGCCACTGAGGATGCCCATCAGGAGGCTGGATCCACAGGATAGGTCTGAGAAAGGTTGTCTACTCATTGTCTAGTACGAAGCTGATCATCATGGGGGCCTGTTCATTCTCACTGGACAATGGCTCTGAGAGTTTTGTGGTGGGGGATGAAGGTAGCCCAGGCCCAGAGCTTCCACTCAATGACAGATGATAGGACAAGTGGGTGAGGACCACTGCTTGAAGTCAGGACTTACTCTACCTCCCTGCTATCAGCAGAAGCCACTGAGAAAGCTCTTGCTCTGGAGGAGGGAACAGTTCCCCCTTGTGGAAAAGATGGCCCTGCTCTGGAGAGTTCTCCATTACTTCAGCGTGGACGATTATTTCTACAGGACAACCCATTCAGTGGCTTCGGTGCAGTTGCCCCACACAGCTAAGACTCCCCTACTTTCCCTTCCACTCAGGAAAGCAAACTGTTGGGTAAGAAAATGGGAGCTACCTTACTTTAGGTTTAACTTTGAATCCATTTACATGTATTAAAATTCGATTATTTTTTACCTTTGGTACTTATTTACTACAAATAATTTGCAAAACAACTTCTGAAAGTAAATTACAAAAGTGTGATTAAGACTCTGTGATTAGAGTGAGGTGGGGGGTGAGAGTCATGTGTGTTTAAAGACTGTAAAAAAGAAATTTCTATTTCTCCTTCCTTTCCACCCTCACCCATAGTCTTTGGTCTAGATTGCTGCTCCAGAAATGTAGAAAGGCCAGGAAAAGGACTGAGAGAAATCTTTGCTTCTGAATTGGAAAATACAAGTATAGGATGCTTTAAAAAGCTAGAAATTGGTGTTGAAGAAAATAATGATTATTGAGTTTGTCATTTAACTGGATGTTACATCATGTAAATTAACTGCATAAGTTTTAGGTATCTTTGGAAAGAATGGGAAAAGAGCTGTAGCATCCTTTTAAAAAAAGTTTCCCAAGGAATTATCTGGTATTTCTCTACATTCGTCATGGCAACGCTTTCACTAGGTTCCACCCAGAGAAGATGTTTCCCTAAACCAAGCAGACAGCATCCCTTCGGGAGCCATTTATATATATAAGGTGAATTTTGACACTTCAAACATCAGCTAGATAAAGCAAATTATCTAAATAGTCTTGTTATTTGATGGCAGAATGACTCAGACTCAAATCAGAAAACAGTCAAGTAGAAAAAAATCCAGATGGGTCTGAAAGGAGTGGTAGAAGAATCTGGCTGCTAATCATTCCTAACTTAACCTCCTACTCCTCTTGGAGCAAGAAGAGTCTGAAGCTCTAATAGCACTGTAAATGAGAGAAAAAAAGTTCTGGAAGCGAAGTAAGCATGACTCAGAGCAGAGCAGTCTGGAAGGCCGGACTGGCCTGGCACATACTCCGGGCGGACCCTATTACCAGCAGGAGATAGAGGAAGCTGCCCACTATTTTCCACCAGTGTGGGTGGAGCAGGATCAACAAACTAGAAGCCCATAGACAAGCCAAAAAGAGGACAGACACAGGAGGGGCAGACCTGAGCACAGACCTGGATGCTGAGAGTTTGAGCAGGGATGGTCTGAAGTCAGGTGGGCAGCCCAGTGTTTCGGCACAGGTACCAGAGGTTGGAAAATAGTTAAGAGTCAAGAGTAAGCAGAGTTAGAGACTACGCTATATTTTCACATGTACACATGTACATGCATGTGCACACACACACGGTGAGCACCTTGAACATAGGACAGTCTCTTACTCTCTATATATCCCCAGCACCTACAATAGTGCCAGGCAACAGGTGCTCACTACGTAATGTGAGATGGAAAATGTGGGAATTAGTTCATATGGGCAGGTCTGGAAAGATATGGATACAGATATTGAGTCAAACACAATGGTCAGATACAGGTGTCATATCAAACACAATGCACTGGTTTTGGTGGATGAGGTAGGAATCAGAGGGAACAGAAGCGTTGCAGGCAGCAGCAGGATTAGAAATCCTGGCAGTGGTTCCAGGCAGCTACAACTGGCTCTGGCAACAAGGAACTCTCAATTTTGAGCTATTTTTTGGCAAAAGACACTATAGCACAGTGTTGACGAGGACAGGGCTGGGGTCAGGGTCCCTGGGCTCATGTACCTGCCTGCTGCTTACTAACTATGAGACTGTGGGCCATTTTTATAGGTTCTCTCAATGCCCAATTTCCTCATCTGTAAAATGAGAATAATAGTACTTAGCATAAAGTATTGCAAGGACTAAATGAGAGATTATACATTAGATATTCAGAGCAGTGCCTGGAATATAGCAAGTAACTGATAAATATTTGAGATTACTGTTATTATCTTTCATCGCCATCCAGAAAGTTTCTGTGTGCTTTGTGCCAGCATGGAATGAGTCCCAGGACATAGAGTATCCAGGGCCAGGTTGGAAATGTAAGTGGATCTACCTTGTAAGTATCTGTCCTTCAGTGCCACTTGCATAGTTTAGGACATCGCCTTTTTTTTTGCATATAGTCTCTTTTTTTGCAATAATCTTTCTGACTCTCTTTCTGTAGTCTCAGCCTTATCCAGCCAGAAGTGATCTTTCTAAAATGCAAACCTAATCAGACTGTCTCACTTGCCTGACTAATAACATTCATGATTTCCATTTGTCCTCAACACCCCTTGGGTTTCCATCCTAAATGGGATTGGAGAGCTCCTTGGGGAAATAACTGACTCTAGGTAGCACATAAAAAGCACCCAGGACATTTTGTATTGGCAGAAAGCAAGGAAGTACTCAAATACAAACACCTATGGTAATGGAGGCTCTGTCAAAGAGACCCAGGAACCAACTTAAAAGATCTCCAAATGGCCAAAGCTAGAACAATTTAGACAACAAAATAAATAACATAGCATTAGGGTATAACTCAAAGTATAAAATAAATATCCATAATTTCATATTAATGTAAATAAATGATTGGATAAATAAATAAATGGTGGAAAAAAAGACAAGTTTCCTCTGCAGAATTCCAAATAAATTATGTAACTACTTTGCCTTAGAGGTGGGAGCATAACTCCCCATTCCTAAGGTGCAGGCTGTGAATGGTGACTTTCTTCCAAAGCATGTAGTGTGGCAAATGAGGAAAAGAGTGGCCTTATGGTAGGAAAACCTGACCAACACTGTCTCAGCCAGCTGGTCAAAGTCAACCTCAACAGTGTAACTCAAGTGATAAAAGTTCATGTGTTAAATAGCATGTACTTTTAATACAATGTGATAGGAATGGACCTGCCTCTAGGGTGTGTCTTCTAAAACTCATAACTCCAGTCTAATTATGAGGAAAATACCAGGAAAACCCTGTAGAGGGACATTCTGACCAATACTTCTCAAACTATCAAGGTCATTAAAGACAAGAAAGTCTGAGAAACTGCCAGGGCCAAAAGGATCCTAAGGAGATATAACAAATTATGTGGGACCCTGGGGCATAAAATAAACATTAGGTAAAAACTAAAGAAATCTAAATAAAATGCAGAGGTGGGGCAAAAGTGGGTTTATGATTGTTCATATGGAAAATATATGATACAAGAATAAATAATAAAAGAATGAACTCTGTTTTGCATACTCACAACTGTATGCCTACTTTTGGCCACACCTACACTTAGTTAATAACAATATTTCATATTGGCTTGTCAGTTTGACAAATGTGCCATATTCATGTAAGATATTAATAACAGAAGACAAAGCAAACAAAAAACCAAACTCACAGACACAGACAACTGAATGGTGGTTCCCAGAGGCAGAGGGGGTGAGGAGTGGGTGAAGGGGGCAAAGGAGGTAAATATAAATATGACAGAGAACAGACCTCAGGTGGTGAACACACAATAGGGTGTAAGATGTCCTATGATAAATTGGTACACCCGAAATTTATAGAATGGTATCAACCAATACCTTTAACATAATGATAATAATAATGAGTTAAAACTCAGAAATAAAATAAAAAGAAATAAAGAAAAATAATAGGAGAAACTGTGTGTTGGATTATACATGGGATCTATCTGCACATTTTCACAATTTTCCAGTAAATCTAAAACTGTACAAAAAGTTAAAGTTCATTAAAATGAAAGCAAATACACAGAAGAGAAAAAAAGACAAATTCACCTGCTTCAGAATTCTGGTAGACTCAGTTACTGTTGGACCAAACACATTCTTCAACCAGCAGCAGCCTCTCCCCTACCTGTAGACGCACTCTTACTCAGTTCTTCAGAGACATGACAAGGGTGATTACCCCACTCTCTCTGTATAGAACTCAGAATGCACCCAGATTCTTTGACCCATCTTATATAGAGAGTGGGACATAAAGTTGATGGACAACCTGGGCTCTGGAATGAGGCTAACTGACACTGCCATGAACTTGGGCAAATTCCTGACCCTCTCTGAACCTGATTCCTCATCTATAAAATGATAAAGTTATAAATACCTAGCACATAGAATTGCTGAGATAACTTAATTAGATTATGTATAAGAATGCTTAATGCAGAGCCTGGCAGCTAATGATTAGGGACTGTTATCTCCTTCTCAGACCTACATACAAGAGCCCAGTGTGTAGACTACATGTGGGAAAACAGAGATGGTGCCAGCTCTCTAGGATTTTCTTGTCAAAACCAGGGTGTACAGATATAGCTTAGAGGACACATCGGACAGTGAACTGTCTAAGTGACTGAGTTGGAGCTAGCTGAGGAGCACAGGCTATGGTTTGTTGTGGAATCAAAGGCCGCACATTTGGAGGGGAGGCCACACTTGGGCCTAATGTGCACCCCAGGGCAACTCATTTGGCCATCTCTGGCTGCAGTGATTTCCACGGGATTGGGAAGCTCTGTTTTAATATGTTCCAGCCAGTGTTCTGCCTGCACAATGATTACAATGAGGTCCAAACCAGTCTGAGCAGAATTTGCCAGTAAAATGTCATAAGGCTGCAAAGCTAATTCTTTATTACTTCCTACATCTAAACATACAACAACTACAGTTTTACTAGCTACTAGCCATGTTTTTGTCATTTTAATGTGAATAGCAATTGAGTGTGTCTGGTATTATGTGTTCTCACTATTTTAAGATCACCCTGCTGATTGAGCTAATTCCATCCTCCCTGCTGATGTTGACCAAAATTCTCCTTTATAACCATTTGGCTATTTGAGTGGGTAGGTGCCAGGGGGAGAAGCAGTAGCTGCTGGCATCACTGTCCTTCCTTTCTGAGGAACAGAGAACAGTTCCCTATTTCTATCCAGCTGGCAATTTCCCAGCCAAGCAGAGAAGCTCCCAGAAAACCAGATCTTGCAGCCAAGCGTTCAGCCTATGCAAGCCCCTGCTTGTGCTCCTACTCCTTTAAGCCAGACTGTCAAAAAGGTGCACAATGGAAGATTTCCCAGGATCATCAGGCCAAGGCCAAGCCACCTTGTAGAATGCTGTGCAGCCCTGCCTTCTTCTAGAATCTTGGCACACATACTTATTTCTTTCTCATTAAAAATTACATGTAGAGTAGGCACAGAAGACAGTTCCTTTTAATACAGTATCAATCAGTCTCTCTACTGTGAGTCCACTGTGTCTAGCAACATGGTAGAGGTTTAGATTCTTCTCAGAGCAGGTCATTTATAAGACGCGTTTTGTTTTTTCTTTTAGCATTATATTTCCTGTTTTAGGTACCTCACAATTTTCACAACAGATTTACCTTTTTATACTTTAAGGTTGTCTTTGTTTCTCTTTCATTTTATTTTTTTCACATTGTAAGTCAGATCTGTGTTCATACTAGGGGAATAAAATAATGAATTAAACAGTGGTCTGATAAATAGATTTAAGTACAATAATAATGTGGGTGCTTCTGGGTAAATGAAAGTTTCTAGTAAGAACTTTCCATTTATTCTACTCCATCATAAATAGTTAATTAATTCTATTCTCAACCATGAGGGGAAAGGTAACTTAAATATTTATTGAGCACCCACTATGTTCCAGTCATCAACAAGTTGCGATTTCTTTAGTTTTTAGGTAGTTGAATTTCACATTTCCCTGAAGGTAGAATAATACACAAGAATAAGACGCCTGATTGGCACAGACACATGTAACCTTCATGAGGCTGGTATGTTCATGTTGAGTGTAACGTTTGCACATATTAGCTACTCATAAGTGTTTTGAATTGAATGTACAATCTCAGTTTAAAAATCTTTATATTTACTCATCTCTATGTACCATCATGTAATAAAATCTTGTGGAAAAAATGCTAGGCTTGTACTAAAAATTATTCAACATGTATACAAGTATTTTGGAATGGTTTCTGACATTTACATCTGTCTTTGCCCAATGTTTGGATGTCTTGATAAGAAAACAAGAACTAAACAAATATTTGAGGTACTTAAAGGATCAAGTGACAGGTTAACTCACTTTAAATATAATTTTGGCTTCAAAGAAGTCCAACAGCAAAAGTGAAAATTAAATGCCAGCCAAAGCTCTGTCTGCACAGTCAGGTCTGAGTTTACCCCCTGCAAAGTTGGCCACACAGGCTGTCCACATACGGTGGGCTCAGGTCACATCGCATCATCCATGTGGGAGAAAATGAAGCATCCAGCCACTCAACCAAAATGGATTTGTTGAAAATCCACTGCAGATGTACCTATAAAGTACAATCTGGGGAATACAAGGGTCACTAAGACAGGCTCCCTCTCTTTTTTAAGATAAGACTGGCAGAGTTAAAGTAAATCTAAAGGAATGTAAAAGTAGGGTCCAATTCAACTTAATAAATATTATTCTTCACATATACACATCTGATTGAAATCATTGAAAACTTAATTCAACAAATACTTTTTGAGCACTGACTACATGTAGGGCTCAGGGAGGCTTGTCCTATTCATCTTTGAACCCCTGTCCCTACCAAATGCCTGGCAATTAGCAGGTAAACAGTACATTTTCAGTAAATAAATGAATACATTTTACTGTATGAAAAAACCTTACAAAGGAGTAAAATGGTAAGACAAGTACATAAAGAATGATAGTATTCAGTATCACAGGGCTATGAAAATTTAGAAGTGGAGAAGACACTAAATTGAAAATTAGGAATATGGGCTCAGTGACGGATAATATAATTTGAGCCAATTGCAGGAGAGGGGAGAGGGGTCCCGGGTGGGGTTATGAGGTGAATTGTGGCATATCGTGGAGGCCTTCTGAGGCAGTGGGGAGCCCCCGTGGAATTTTAAAAAACAGAACTAACTAATTGAGATATCTAATGTTAAGAATAAGTGGGAGAGTTTGTCGAAGGGATTGGAGTAGGCAGAAAACAGAGAAAGGAAGACTGTTCAGGAGCAGCCACTAAACTTGTACAGACAATAGGAAATCAGAGATTGAACTAGAGAGGACAGGGGAAGGAAGTGATTTTCAAATCTGTAGCAAAAATGAGCTCTTTGCTCGCTAAAAGTTTCTGGACAAAGCTGGTTACAGGTTTTGTCTACTTGCAAGTATTGGTATGAGAGAGTTGAGAATAAATCCCAATTTGAGGGTGAAAATTAAGAGGTTTCTTTAAAAGTTTTATGTGGCATTGGGGAGGGGCAGAAGAAGAGATGAATTTTTTAAATGTTCTGTTAAAGATTAGAAACTTATAGTAATTTAGTGAAAGGAGATTTCACTCTGAGCTAGAGAAGCCAGAGAAGATGAGGATTGGGGACGTGAGCTGAGCTGGACGGAAAGACAAGACAAGCGTGTTATTGCTCAGAACATTATTGTTCAATTGTTCTGTTATTGTTGAGCTTATTGAAGCAATTATTTAGATGTTAGATCTATGCAATGCCAAACACTGTAATATTTTAAAACAACCTAATAAATTAAAAGGGTGTTGTTTATTTTGTTTTCTTTTGTTTTTAATCCAAGGGTTTGAGATCATGTAGTAACAGCTTCAGCATTTGGCTTGTTCTTCATATTAAGGTTTTCAGTCTCTTAGAAGATCCATTTAAGCAAGAGATATTAAATGCCATCAATTTAGCTGGGATCTCATATAGAGACCATAAATTATATGAGGATATGTATTTTGGAAAATATTACCTTTCAAGTGAAATTTTTGTTTAGCCTATCAGGAAAATTAAGATCTCCTACAAAACGAAAGAAGACAAGAATCATTTTGTTCATTTTGGAAGTGACTTAATGAGAACTCTAAATTATTTCTGGTGAGGAGAAGCATTTTAATAAAGCAAAAGGAATGAATGAAAGAATAATAAAATAAGAAGGCAGTGAATCTGCTGTTTCATTCTGACATTGATAGAGTGTCAATTCTGGAGAACATTAAATCTGTTCTGTATCGACAAGATCAATTTTGACAACATATCCTCATTAGATTTGTAGTAACATGCCATGGCTGATTTTAAAATTGTATTTTGTTTAATGTTATAGATAAAAATGTTACTGTTTTGGTCACAGATCACTTGGAGGATCTGTTGAAAACTTCGTTCACTGTCCTCAGGAGAATGCACAACTTCCAACACACAAAGAATGTTGCATAAATGAACTCCAAGTTACCATCTCTGCTACCCATTCCACTCCTTCAAAGCACAACTCCTAAGCTTTTATTTGCAGTTGCTGGATGATCATAAAGATGGGCCTGAAGGATTTATCACTCCAATGTTACTTGGTCCTTGGCTAAGTCTGACATTATGATAATAATAATTCTCCTAATCCCACATATTCGTTAAAGACACTGGTGTTCTGTTTTATAAAAACTCTTTGCGGGCTTGAGATGTGACGTAAACCTCTAAGGATCCGTAGACGCAAACGGAACCTAATCCGATCTGCCAGGGTTCCCTGTGCAGCAAACACGCCTGGCCCTGGAGCCGGAGTGCCTGACTCTGCCCAGCTGCCCTGAGGCGGTGAAGCAAACTCAAGTTACGCGAGATATCTTCTGTTTTCGAGAAAAACGCAGTGACACTCAGCAGGCGGCATGGTAACTGCTGGCCCGAGGTGGTGCACAGGTTTGCTGTTAGGTCGCATATGTCATCTTCGGTGACGTCATGTCTATGTGCAGCTGGGCTTGGCCAGTTGCTGTGGGAAAAAGCAAGTGCTGCGTGAAAGTCAGTGCACTGCGGGAAATGACAGTGGTGGCTTCCCTTTGAACTCTAGGATTTAAGGGGTTGAGCACTGCCCAGCAAGCACATAGTCCATTAGTAAGTAATTACGGTTTATTTAAGAGTGAAATACAAATATTATTTTCCCTTCAATTTATATGTCTTTTTTCAAACGGCTACTGAGTTATCAGGACATAAATATTTATTGGTTTAATTTTGGCCTAACCATTTAATAAATAGAACTAATGGTATTTCTTTTACTAGTTTCATGGGCGCCATGAAAAATTGCTGACACGTTAAGGGTACCGTGAACCGAACACATCTGGGGACAACTGTCCTAAAAGGGGTGCCGACTGGAATAAGATCCAGTCCCTGCCTTCGAGTTGCTCCGAGAGATGTAGGTACTGCTAACCACAAGTAAAAGTAAATTAGGACATTTCTCATAAAAGGAATATAAACAGAATTCAAAGAGCAAGGAAATCTCAGGTGTCATCCTGTTAGACACAGAAAAGAGAGAGTTGAGGTGACATAGAACTTTAGCCTTAACTAAGAGTTAGATTTTTAATAAGTAGGAAAGAGGGGAAGAGCATTCCTCTGTGAGAGAATAGCATGAACCACCGTTCAGTGCATTGTTCATGCACTGGGGTCAAACAAACATCGTTTGGCTGGAAAGAGGAAGGGCAAGGAGTAGCAACAGATAATCGGCAACTTTTTACCATGGACAATGATAAGCTTCTGGGTAAGGGTATGATCAGAATCAGGTATTAGAAAGCTAAGTATTACAAGATGGTTTAGATGCTGCACTTAGGGAGAGAAGATGTTAAAGATGACTTAGTTTCCAGCTTGGATAAAACCTCTTCTTTGCACAAACTATGCTTTATTAATTCATGTTAAATGCTATTACCTAGCACAAACCTGGTAATCTGAAGCACTGAATAACTTTTGGAATTTGAAATATCTCATGGTCACTGCAGGGAAATATTCTACAGCACAAGGGAGAGGTAAAACTTGCTGTGCCAATTTTGGAGTCATCCACCTAGAAATGAGAGAAGGGACTGACAAAATAAAATTTCACAGGGAGCAAATGCAGATTAAAAAGAGAAGCAGTCCAGTGACAGGCCCCCGGGGAACCCCCACCACTGGGAGCAGAGGAGGAGCTGCCAGCAGAAGAGATGGGGAAGGAGGGCGGGTCACTGATGGGGGGACCCTGAGGGAGTGCAATCCCAGAAAGTGGAGTGGAGAGTCTATAACATCATACAGAGAAGGCAAAGTCCGGTAACTGGCAGGTGCAGTAGCATTTAGAGGCAGAAGCCAGACTGCAGTGTGGTGACAAGAGAGGCCCTTTTGGAGAATTTTGGGGTGAAATGGATGAGGAGTGGGAGATTTAGGGGAAAAGAAGTTTTCTGGAAGATGGTTTTAGGACAGAAGCGATCTAAAGGAAGCATGCAGTAAGACAGGAATAGAATACGAGCAGATTCATATACAAAACAAGGAAGAGATCATTCCAGTTTCCAATGAAAAAGAAAGAAGTGGGATTAAAAACATGGTTCTTTTCACTATTTCTTTCTTTCTTCCCTTCCCTCTCTCCTTCTTCCCCACACAGCTGGAGCCTGAGCAGGGTGGGGAGGGGGACTAGGAAGGGGTGGGTGAGCACAGCCTGAGCAGGGTGCAGATAGTGGGGGAGGAGGGAATGGAGAAGGGAGCTAGGGCCCCAGTACCATGAGTGAGAAAGATGTCCATGCAGGAGAAAAAGTGGGTGAGGAGGCCCCTGTGCAGGTGGGAGGCTGGCCAAGCACGGGGTGTCAGGCCTGGGGGGTTGACAGGAACGTTCTCAAGTGCTGGGGGGAGCCTGGCCGAGGGCGTCAGAGCCAAGTAAGGTGAGGACAAGTGTATGCGATGAATGGGATGGGGACGGCATGGGAGATTTCTTACACACGGGAGGATTGATCAAATAAGTAAATATACAATGATGAAGGAGGCTGAGTTGCTCACTGCTGGAGAAGGAAGTCATGCATATGAAAAGGGAGAGATAGAATGAACTCTGTGGTTGTGTGTTGGAGATTAAAGATATCGGTGCAAGTTCATGGATTTCAACATATACAATTATATATAAAAACAAACAGATACAAGTGCCTCTCTGTGAAATACACACACACTCATTTCTCTAGTTCTGTCTACAGAGGAGCTGGAAAATCCTAGAAACAGCAACATTTCAGTGGCAGTGAACACATCTAACATAAACTTGGCTTTTATATAGCATTCTTTACTGAAAAAAACCAGGAGAGACGCTGACTACAGGGTTGGAGTGGGAAGTACATGATGAAACCAGCATCTGTTGTCAGAAAGCAGGAGAGTGCTTACAGGGGGCATGTCAAAAGGACACGGGAGCCAGCCCGAAGTGGCTCCCACTGGCCAAAATGGTGACAAGTGGAAACGAACACAATGCTAATAAAAGGTTATGCCCAGAAAAAAAATTAGATTGTGTGTCTGTACAAATAAATATGTAGGTGAATTGATAGAAAGCTTGATGAAGAATGGGATATTTACATAGTTGGAGAGTGCCTCCCACAAAATGCTTATTAACTGTAAAGGAACAAAGGGTAACTTTATAAAGAGAAGTGTGGCTGACACCACTTTAATCAAGCAATCCAAGGGAACGTCATTAATAACAGGTCAAATTGAAATCATGTGCCACCCAACAGGCATCAGTGAAAGGAACACAGCACCGTTTCTGTGATATTTCTGCTAGAGATGCTTAACTTCAATCTAATCATCAGAAAACATCAGACAAACTCAAATTGAGGGTCATTCTGCAAAATAGCCTGCCTGTAATCTTCAACATGTCCAAATCTTCAAACATGTCATGGAAGTTAAGGAAAGACTAATAAACTGTTTCAGACTTGAAAGAGACTAAAAAAACATGGCAACTGAATGTATGGGCTGTGTCTAACCTGCGTCTATACCCCATGTCTAACCTAAGTCTATAACCTGCGTCTAACCTGTTTGCTATAAAGGACATTATGGGGACAATTGAGAGTCTAAGGATTAAAGGCTACAGTGAATAATGTAAATTTGCTGATTTTGATGGTTGTGTTTTGTTTACCTCAGAGAATGTCCTTGTTTGTGGAAGTACACATTGAAGTTGGCGTGTGTATAATCCGAGTAAGTATGGCGACTTAATCTCAAATGGTTCAAGAAGAAGGCAGTTTCTAAGCCTGTACTTTTTCATCTCTTCTATGTATTTGAGATGGTTTCAAAATTTAAAAAAACTAATTAAAAAATGGTGTTTTCGCACTTCTACCATTGCCATGAAGAGCTTCCCTGTGGGTAGCTAGGCCCTTGAATGAACACATGCAGACCAGAGAGGAGCCCAACCTTGCCATCCCTGCAGCTTGAGGCAGAGCCATGCTCAGGCGGAAGTGATGAAGCCCAGGGACCCACAAGTGCAACTTGAATCTTGACTGGAATAACACAGACTAAAAACTGAGCAACTTCCAGTCCAGGTGGAGCATCACACTACAGAACAGAGTCACCAAGGGAACTGCAGCCTCTTCTCTGATCAGCAAGCCACTAGCTCCAGTCCAATCATCAGCAAGCCAGAAGGTTCTGAAACAGCCACAGCCAAGATCCTGCTGCCACTGCTGCTTCTGGAACCATGTAACTGGCTGTGATCTGCACCAGCAGGAAAGAGGCCCCATGCCCTGATTCTCAGTACCTGCAAGCCAAGGTCTGGGTACTGGAGTGTCTATCACTGCCACAGAAAACCAGACCCTTCCACGGCTCTGCTGGACAACAGAAACAGTGGAAACTGCAAAGCCACAGCCATTGCCTTAGTCCTGCCTGCCAGACCTTGTGTAAGTGCACCTGGTTGGCCAGGTCTAAACCACTCTCTCCGAGGGAATCTTGGAAATGCAGTTCTGTATAGAGAAAGGCATGCCAGAAGGAGGATGAATAAATGTTGAGTGTTTAAAAATCATATTCACCAAAGAGGGAAAGGAAAGAAGTGAGGGAGGGAAAGAGGGGTTAATAATATATTATAGTTTATTGAGGCAATGGAATACTACATAACAATGAAATTGAAGGAGCTAAGGCTAAGAAAATCAAACTGTGTAAATCTCAATGTAATAGTTTTGTAGAAAAAGGAAGTCGTAAAATAATACAAAGAGCTTAATACCATGTATATATTGTTAAAACACTGAAAAATACCATGTATTTTTAAAGAAACACAAATATGTAGTGACATCCTAAAAGCATGCATTAAAATGATAGTGTTTATGTTTTGGCAGGAAGGAATATGGAGAACGAGATTAGGGGTGTTCCACAGGGTGTCTTGTTCGATGCATAACAGCCCACCCAAATGTAATTGCTTATGATTCTAGGGGCTGGCAGTTGGGCAGGGCTCAGCTGGGATGGCTCTTCTCTATTCCATGTGGTGTCAGCTCACTCCTCTGCCTTTGGTCTGTCAGCTGGGCTATCTGGTCCCTGATGCCCTTACTTACAAGTCTGGGTATCAGCTCTGCTGCCTAGACCTCTCTCAATTAAGTTTCTCTCCACGACTCTCTCTTTCTCATAGAGACTAACTTGGACTTGTTCACAAAGGGTGACAGATGTAGCTGTGGTCTCCTTTTTTACTGCCAGAGCTTGTAAGTCATATAATGTCACTTCCACCATATCCTATTATCTAAACAAGTCATGGGACCAGCCCAGAGTCAAGGGATGGAGAAATAGGTTCTCAATGGGAGGAGCTACAAAGAATTTGCATCCACATTTAATGTACCACATCAGAGCTCCCATTGGGTATATAGACACAGTCATTTATTACATTATTTCTTGTACTTGGTTTTTATGTTTGAAATATTTCACAGTGTGAAAAAAAAGAAAAGAATTTAAAATGGTCACAATGGATCCCCTGTAGTCATCCTACAGAGACCGTATAATCATTATGTTCCATGTAGTTTCCGAACTGTTTGGGTTCCTGCCCTTTTAGACCAGATTGTCCAGCTGTCTTTTCAGTTCTGAGATATAATTCATAGACTTCCAAAAATATACTTTATGATAAAGAGCAAACAGTAGTTACAGAAAAGTGTTTTATATAACAGTTCATGGCCAAGTTGGAATTGGAGCTACTGTCATGAGCACTGTAGGCATCTATTTGTTGCCATTGATTTCCCTGGAGGTTGAGGAGACTCTTGGCCTTTAGACTCAATTAAGTCTCTAATTAGGTGCAGAGATATACAGATAGAAGGTTAACTTGGGTGGCCCTGGTGGGAGCTATGGAGAGTGGAGGGTGATGGGGTCTCTTGATGAATGAGGACCATCGGGGGAAAGGGAGGGCAGGAACAGCACGCCAGACTCAGCAGCAGGGCCTAACTGTGAGATAAAGTCATGGTTCCTGGCACATGCTGCTGCTAGTACTGAAAATAGTCTCAGGCCAGCCAGCGCATCAGGAAGAGAAGAACACTTGAGAATTGATGTTTGGGGCCCCAAGTAATTGTATTTGGGAATCCCCAAAGTGATAGGAATGTACAAGTGTTTTCCTTTTCCATTTGAATGAGATGTACTGAAATTCTGACCTCAAAGCATTAGATGCTTGCCCAGTGTCATTAAGAGGAGTGGGGCAAACCTGCCTTATAAGTAAGGCAATGCCCATAGGGAGAGAGCCCGCAGTCTATGAGCAGCTTCTCTGTGAACATGCATACCTGGTCTAAGTAGTCCAGACCCAGGGGTTGATCAGCTCTCTGGCCTGTTTGTGCACACACATAAGCATAGGCTGGGTTACCCAGAAATATACTTTAGGAGGAGGACTTTTCAAAAAGCATCTTGTACTAGTCAAAGAAATGGGTGCTTGTGTTCCTCAAGATTGGAGTTTTACTCTTAATGGGCCTTAAGAGATTCTGACTCTCAATGGCTTTAGATGAAACACTCGTATTTTCTCAGCATTAATGCAAGTAAAATTTAGCATGTTTTTAATTACAAGAAGTTTATGGCATCTATACAAAACTCATTTCAGATTCTAAAGCCTCAGGACACTGAAAACATATGCAGAATTTGCTTTCTTTAAATACTGAACTTAGTCAGACGATTCCAGAGAATACAGGGTTGGGTATTTGCAGGCTGTTTCTTTTATTACTTGATGATTACGATGATGTCAGTGATGACTACTGGCTGCTTAGGGGATCTGACACCCTTTCCTTTTCTTCGTTATTATCAACTCATGATGAATCCCAAATTCCTCTGTTTTTGGTTACCTTGTGTTAGGGTTCTCCAGAGAGAGAGAACCAAAAGTGTGTGTGTGTGTGTGTGTGTGTGTGTGTGTGTGTGTGTGCGCACACGCATGTGCGTGAGTGTGCATATCTTTGTTCATCTTAAGGCATTGGCTCACATGGTTATGGAGGCTGAGAAGTCCCAAGATGTGCAGTTGGCAAGCTGGAGACTCAGGAACTGAGGTGGTTTAAGGTCCGATCTGAGTCTGGAGGCCTGAGGACCAGGAGAGCCAATGCTGTAGCACCACCCTGAAAGCCAGCAGGCTGGAGACCCAAGATGAGCCAATATTTCAATTCAAGTTCAAAGTTCCTTCTTACTCACAGGAGGTCAGCCTGTTTTTTTCATCCTTTCTCAAGGATATTTCCATTGATTTTAGAGAGAGAGAAAAGAAAAGAGAGAGACGGAGGGAGAAAGGAAGAGAGAGAAAGAAAGAGAGACAGAAAAAGAGAAAAATTTATGTGAGAGAGAAACATCGATTGGTTGCCTCCCATCGATGCCTCAAGCTTGGAATGAACCTACAACCTGGATATGTGCCCTGACCAGGAATCAAACCTGCAACCTTTTGGTGTACTGCTTGATGCTCCATCCAACTGAGAGCCACACTGCCAGAGTGAGGGTCAGCCTTTTGTTCTATTCAGGCCTCCAACTGAATGAATGAGGGCTACCCATCCAAAAACACACAGACACACACAGAATATTGTTTGCTTAAATATCTGGGAACCCTGAGGCCTTGTCAAGCTGATACATAAAATTAACCACCAGAGCTCTATTACAATGTAGTTTATATAAAATTCACAAAATTTTAGTGTGCAATTCAGTGGTTTTTGACAAATGCGTAAGATAGTGTATGCACCACCACAATGATATGGAACATTTTCACCATCCTAAAATGTTTCCCTGTGCCTTTTGCAATCAATTGCCAGCCCCCCACCTCCTGACCCCTGGTAACCAATGATCTGCTTTCTATCACTATAGCTTTTCCTTTTCTAGAATCTCACATAAATGGAATCTTACAAGATGCAGTCTTTTTTTGTTTCTGGCCTTTTCACTTATCATAATATTTTCAAGATTCATCCATACTGTTGAAAATCTCAGTACTTCATTTCTTTTTATTGCCAAGTAGCATTTCATTGTATGGATATACCACTTTTGTTTATCCATTTACTCACTGGAGGGCATTTGAGTGGTTTCTAGTTTTAGGCACTTATTGATAGAGCTGATGTGAATATTTGCGTATAGTTTTTGTGATAACATCAGTTTTTATTTCCTTACGGTCAGCACCCAAGGGTGGAATTGCTGAGTCATAAGGAAAGTATGTGTTTAAGTTGGTAAGAAGCTGCCAAACTGCTTTGCAGAGTGGCTGTGTCCTGTTGCCTTTCCCACCTGCAGTGTATGAGGGTTCTGTTTACTAAGCATATTCCAAATAAATACTATTTCAGGACGGTTATGGAAGGGTGCACAAGAAGGAGCGAAGGGAGGGAAATGCAACAGAATGTGGTTGCTCTAGAAAAATCTAAGCTACTTTCCCTGGGAGAACTTCAGAGTTCAGATATTTGAGACAAGAGCAAAAAAGAAAAAAAAAAACGATAAAGAGGCAGTTATTACTTCAAAGTATAGTGAATACTTGTTAACACAAAAGAAATTACAAGCTGTGAAAATGGCCTGTGGCAGAGAGAGTTGGGGGAACAATAAACAATATTATTCAGTACATAAGCCAGAGTTAGACCTGATGACCCAAGACAGAAAAAAAGCATTCAATACAGGACATTCTTCCTCTAGTTTTTTGTATTACTATAACTGCCGGGTGCTCTTGTTATTGAGAAATAATTTATATTCTTAATATTAATTCCCTATTAATATACGTATGAGGTATACGAGTATATCTATATGAGGATGTATAGCACAGTGCAGTGTTTCTTAAACCTTGTATGCATAGGAATCTCCTGGGGATCTTTTTAAGTGCAGGTTCTCATTCAGCAGGACTGGGGAAGGGCCTGAGCTTCTGCGTTTCTAATCAGGTTCTAGGTGAATATAATACTGTTGGGTTGCTGACTTCAGGCTAGTGGCTGTGAGTATAGACTCTGGAGCCAGACTGCACAGGTTCAAATCCTACCTCTGTCCTTTCTAGATGCCTAAACCAGAGCACCTTTCCTAACCTCTCTACCTCACAAGGGTACTGTGAGTATTGTTCAAGTTTCAGTATGTCAAGCACTTAGACAAGTGCCAGGCATATAGTAGGTACTATATCTTATTCCTCTAGTGCTCAGTAGGTCCCGGTGGCCAAGCCAGTGGTATATCGAACAGCCTTAAACCTCCTTGACTGAGTTCTGCAGTGTTTTAGTCCCTACTAGGTCCTGTGCCACTCTGGCAGCCACCAGTTCTGCTACTGGTGCTCATTAAGGGAGTCCATTCAGAGCCACTAGACTGAGATTGCCTCAGAGGGAGAAAACCCACTAAGAGGATTTCAAAAAGAGACAGAGAGAGATTGACCATCTAATGTACTTCACCTGTTGGAAATGTCACCAGGTTAATTCCCATGGGGTGACTGGGACCTTCACATAATAGATATTGCTCCACGCAGGACTAGTGCTGGGGTGGTACTCCATGCATTTGAAGGTATTTCCAGCCTGAAGGCCCAGGTAAGAGCTAAGAGGGCTGTACCCTTGTGCCCTTCTTTCCACCAGAACCAGCAGTCCCTTAGCCAAAGCAGCCAATGAACAGACTTGCTATTGTTGTTTGCATCCTGCCCCTTTCATCTGCCTCCAGCCCCCTGTAGACACTCTAATTGGTCCTCTGGATCCAGGCCTCTGGCCTGTCAACCTGGCTCTGTGTTCATGGCTCACTTTCATCTCCCTGCTTGCTTGGCGTATTGCTCTATTCTCTGCTTCCTGATGTCAAACGCAGCTTGTGGAACTTGGATGATCTTCATACCATTTCTGCCTCGCTGTTAGTGACTGTACTAGAAAAACAGCTGTTAATCTCAATTAGGTTTTGATGGCTAATTAGCAGCTACCTGTCAGGCTCAAGCAGCCTTTTTTTCTGGTCTCTTCAGCTATTTCTCATGCAACTGGTACACATGGTTTCCATGAAAACTATTTAGCTAGATGCCTCCTCAACCAAAACTGACACCTCTTCTGAGGCTTTTGTAAAATGTCTCCAGTAAGCTCTGAGGTCCCTTGTCCACTTTCCTGCTCCTTTGCTTTGTTAATTTCATTGTCCAGCCAGTTTCCAATGAAAGCCATTCTGTCTCTATTGCCAGTGTGTCTTGGAAGGGAAATCAGGTGATGAACAAGTCCATAAATTGAACTCAGGTTAAGAACTCATGCTTTAAAATTTCATCTTTAGACTTCTGGTTTCCAGTCCTGCATCCAAGGCTCAGAAGTTGCTACTCCATCCTAACAAGAAGTAAAAAGCTGGACAAATCAGAAAGCCAACAGCTGGAAGATTTCATTCTTTTCAAATGACTGTCTCTGTCACTTCCATGGATACAGGGACCAGAGAGGACAGAGACACAGATGCTTCATCTTTTGTTATGATTCACTTTTTTTGTGACTTCTCACTGATTCATGCTTAAAGCAGACTTCTCTCTCATTCTATCGATATATTTCCCTCTAGCTTTAATAGGGTTAGGTCACCCATCACAATTTATTTTTGAGTGGTAATTCTTGGTTTTTTCCAAAGAGTTAACCATCTGTCCCAGCATGATTTATTCAACAATCATTCTTTTTCTTACCAGTTTTTGATGCCACCTTTAATATATACTAAGTTCACATACATCCTGGGGTCGATTTCTGGGCTATCAAATTCATTATATTGATCTGTCTGTCGATTCTTTTGTCAGTAGCACACTGCTTTAATTATTGAAGTTGTGTTATTGGGTAGGGCAAGTTTGCTTTCATTAGTCTTTCCTTTCAATATGTTCTTGGCTATTTTTACCCTTTATCTTTAAAATTACCTTGTCATACTCCCCTCTCCCCATCTATCTTTGATTTTTAATGAGGATTACATAAATCTATTATTTTGTGAAAGACTGGCATTTCTTTTCCAATGCAGAAACATTATATCAATCCATTTATTCAAGACTTCTTTTACACATCTCAAACTTTTGTAGTGTTCTGCAAATGGGTCACATGCTTTCCTTGGTATTTTACTTTTCTGTTGAAATTATTTTCTTATTGCAGTTTCTTATTCTCATTCTGAGAGAGATTTAGGGGTGGAATAGAAAGAATATTTGCAAAAAGGCTGTTTTTAATACAAGAATGTGACATGAATTGGGAGTTTTGGCTCATGAAAGTGGGCGTTTATTTTGGATTTCACTATGTTTGAATTAGTGGCAATAGTTGGTCGTTCTTGACTTAATAACATGCTTGCTTTATGCTGAATTTTTACAATAAAACAAAAAGAATGGCAAAAATTTAATAATAACTGAAATGTAATTTATAGTTACGTTGCCCTTCAGTAGCCAGGGACAATGAGTGCACCAAGCATACAATTAAGCAGATCTCTCTTTTTCATTTTCATCCAAGACCAGTTCACTCAGTGCCTGATTACTACTAGAATATATCAGCCTCTTAACAATATTTTTTAATTTAGTTGATATTCCCAAATGACCTTCCCAATTTTGTATGATGTTTTGCATATTGCCTTTAGTTCACAAAACAGAATGTATTCTTTGGGTAATAAAGTCTTATTCTAGTACTAAAATTCAGCTAGGCATGCTTCAAAGATAAGCTAACATGAAAATGCTGCTTCATAATACTGGCACATATATACAACTTGAGGAAACCATTATCTTAGAAGAAAAGCTTATGTAAAAAGTTAAACAACTATAAATACAAAAAGAGAGGAAGGAAGAAATTCCAAAGTCTAAAATATTCATCAAATCTAAATTATACTCTCAGATGTAAAGCACCACCAATAAACACCATTATTTTCTGTACTGCACAGAGAGAAAAAGGTTCTACCAGGCAAACTGTCATGATATAGATTGTTAGACTCATCTCAGTTTTAGAGATGGTGGGGGGTGAGGGATATGCTTCTTAGAATCAGTGAGATGTGTTAAAATGCTTAGGACTGTGATTGACAGAAACATGATTCAGAGATATGTTGGTTCACATTGCTGAAAGCTGAGAGGAAATGGCAGCATCAGGAAGGGGCTGATCCAGTTCAATATTGTTATCAAGGACCCACTGTCCTGTCACAATATCAACTTCATTCTCCAAGGTTGGTCCCTGTCATAGATAAAACACAGATGCCAGCAGCAATTGAGCTACAGAATTTTGTGTTCACATTGAGTCAAAGGCAGAGGATTATCTCTGAAAAATTAAAAAGAAATTTTCTAGATGTCCCTAGCTCAGTTCTCATTGTGTTCTCAGCAGTCCAACTCCAAACAGAGTTACCTACCCATCCCTGAACAAACTCCTCTCTGAGCTGTGATGTCCAACTTAGTGAGGACTCGATAAAGGGTCACCCATAGAAACTGATGCTGTTGTACACACACAAGGAGGGTAGAGAACGGCTCAAAATCTATTATTGAGGTCTCTGGGAAGAACAGGGCAGGCTTCTCAAGCAAGTTCAAAATGGCTCAAAACAGCAGGGACAGGTGGTCAGCCTGGCTTTTACTGTAGTCTGGGTGGGGCCAGTGACAGAGTTCCTGGGTGCAGGCAGTTCCTTGGTACCAAAGAAGGGAGCACCCAGGCCTTCTTATCAGCTTTCATAGATGGGGTCACAAAGAGAGAGAGAGGTGAGACCAAAAGCTATCAGTAGTCAAACATCAAAACATGAAGTGAGATTTCTTCTTAAATTTGCCAAAGGTAATTATTTACATTCAAAATAACTAAAATTAAATAGAATTAAAACTTTCATTTCTTAGTCACACGGGACACATTTCAAGTACTCAGCAACCACATGTGGCCAATTTGCAGAACATCTGTACCACCCGCCTGGAAAATGCTGAGGGGCGATGTGGTCCCTCTGGCACGTGTCAGCAGACTGCAGCCCGTGGGCCAAATTTGACCCAGTGTCTGTGTTTATGTAGCCTGCTAGCTAAAAATGGCTTTTATATTTTCAATGGTTGAAAAAAATCAAAGGGGGAATGTGTCATGGAGGGAAAATTATATGAAATTAAAATTTTTGTGTCCACAAATAAAGTTTTCTTGGACCTTGGGTGTGCTCACTCATTTCATGGGTTGCCTTTGCTGCTTCCACACTGCAGTCACATGAGTGGTTGTAACAGAGCATATGACCAGAGCCTGAGGTATTTGTCATCTGACCCTTTCCAAGAAAGGTTTGCTGCCCTCTGGTCTGCAAGAACAGGATGACCCTTACTCAGTCAGGCCCACTCCTGGGAGCTGCAGTGGGCCGGCTTCCCTGAATCTCATTGGCGTGCAGAGATCCCGGGGACACGCTGGGAAGGGACAGGCAGAGCTGGATGGTAGGGAGGCCACCACCAATTCCCACTACATCTACTAGGAAACATAGACTGACATTTAACTTCAGTATGGAACTGAGCCGATGGTCTCCAAAGTGAGTCTCTCTATTCACTAAACAAATGGTGTTACTTGCTATGGCACTGCAACCCTTCCACACTGAGGCACAACTCTCTCAAGAGAGCTGCTTTCTCAGTCCTGGCATAACATTTTACAGTTATCCATCTTATTTCATTGTTACTTGTGGTGTGTGTGTGATACAAAATCTCAAACCAATTCCTTGTCACAGCTTTCATCTTCACTTCCTCCCCCAACCCCTTTGTTTCTGTCATTCACTTACATTTCTTACTTTGTAAAGGCCCCTGTCTAATTAACTTTGGTCAGACAATTGGAAAAAGTAATACCCAAGTAAAAGAGAAGTTTTGACATTAGAAATTATTGATCTTATAATCTGTAGAAATGCTATCAGTATCAATTCATTCACTGAGTTCTTTTCCTCAAAACGAACATGCATTATACAGTATGTACTACAGCAGACCTCGTTAGTGTCACAGGAATGAATTATTAAAACATCTTTTCATCTGTTTTGGATATGAGAGTTGTGAATACATAGGAAATAGTATAAGTTAACAAGAATTAAAGAAGTTCTTTTCAAAAAAGCTCTCTCATCTAGAGAATTTGAAATAAGTTTGATTCTAAGCTGTCTTAGTGTTTTTAAAACATTTTCTTCCAGTGAGCTTATCAAAGTGGAATTTCACTGCAGTTCAAATAGATGAGTGTTCTTGTGAATGGTCAATGAGCTTCAAATGGTTCCTTGGTCCTGACTTTGTAAGTGTTATAGCATCACCCTTCTTTCAAACATTGAAAAAGGTGAACTGAGGAAGGAGGGGTGGGGATTGAGTTAACTAAAAACAGAAGAGGGATGTCAGGTAAGAATATTCCTACTTGTCTGGTTTTGGAAGAGCTATCGTGATTTTGATGCTGTGCAAACCTAGAAAAGTCCCATCATTGCTCTGATTGCTAGTTGGTGTTGAATGGAGCAAATTGCACATTAAAAAATTTGTGTCTCCCCCAAAGCTATTCTCTTCTCAAAAACAAAAGAGGAAGAAGTGCCTTTATTGAAAGCAGTTACAGTTTTTGGCAGAGATGGATTTTTTTAAAGGCACCTGGTCCTATTGAAATAGCTCAGCACCTCACCCTCTGCCAGCGAGGGTGAGGGGAGCGGCAGGTGCTTCTGTCAGAAATGCCCATGTGCATCATTGCAGGGAGGCAGGTAGCCGAGTCCCTAAGGACTGGGCTGTAGGAACCAAATGGGACTGAATTCCAGGAGAAAAGAAAACAGAGAGAAGAGACAGAAGCATGCTTATCTCTGTTCAACTTCCTTTCCTGCTTTTCAGCAAATATAAAGGTTAGTCTTCAGGAAACTAATATGACAGTAAAAGGCACGACAAAGAAATTGTTTGCACAATGCACTCTAGTCATGTAGAGAACACATGGTCACATCTGTCCACTACAATGCCCTCTGAAGCCAGGCTGGAAAGATGGTCCCCAGCAGCTGCCCCCATTATAAGGCCCACCTTTGCATCCTCAGTCACCAGCCATGGCCACCCCCATTATTCCAGAGTCTTCAGTCTGCTTAGAAGAATAGCAATGAAAGGGGTCAGGTGGGGCTTTGTCCTTCCTCTCTCTACCTGAATAGATTTTTTTTGAAAGAAGAAACCAAGGCATAGAGCTTGAATACTAGGTATCAGCTGAGCATAAAATCTTAGTACTTTCCTCACCCCACACATCTGCTTCTCTAGTTTATACATGCTTTTCACTGTGTTCTTTGAAGCTCTTGAAGACAAAGAACTCCTCTATCCTTTGCCCAGAAAAGTTCCACATGTAAAAAGGTCCTTTCAAGTGCACTTTTAATCACACCAAAAACAAGCCTGCCCTTGGTCTCCTGTATAGCCTGGCTCCTGGCATTCTGCAGGCTACATTGTTCTCAGATTGAACATGTTATTTCCCAACACCTGAAAGTATGTGTCTGGATATCAAGAATAGAAGGAGTGTGTGGATAATCACATTAAAATTATAACAACACCATTATGTTTTTTGAGGTAGAGTCACATTTAGTTCCTCACAATCGGTTTGCATTATTCCATTTGTTTCTATGTTTAAAATAGTGTCAGGCTGACAAGTCTTTTGTTCCCACTATCACATTGGCTTCTCTTCGAATCCATGTGTTATCTAGATAATACATACAAGCCAAACGTGGGTTAATCAATTCTGACTCTCCTGATCTGACTTATATTTCTGTGTGGATCTTGATGAATCAGAAATGTATAGAATATTCATGCCTCATCCTGTAGTTATGACAGGTGCAGACTTTGCTTTCCATGTGTTCAGAATGATGGCACAATTCAAAGTGTCCCTTTCATCTGACATACTACTAATTGAATGATTTCCTTTCTTTTTTGAAATAACAGGATAGCCTGTTGGCTTTATACTTTTGAAATAGGAAATGGAAAATGTGGTTTAGAAAAGCTTCTGTGAAGTGTTATCAAGGGTAAATAAATTTGTAATGATATAATTCACATACCCTCAACACAAGAAAATTTCTAAAGGTTTTATTGACAATAAGAAGAAAAATGGAAAAACACACAAAATGAAATCTGTAACAAATGTACAAAAGTCAATATAACAAGTGGATATATTTTACCTTCAAGTGGAGTATATTTTTCTGTTCTTTATCAGTACTTCTAATTCCAAATTCATGAACATACTACCAAAGCAGAGGTCAAGGCAGGGGGCACCAAATGGGATCTAGTCTCAAACACAGGGCAGATTTCTGGTTGTCTCATCAAAAGCAAACAGATACTTCCTGTTTCATCTGGGGAGGCAAAAAGCTTCAGAGAGCATTACACTCATCCTTACAAAAACAACAACAGTAACAAAAAACACTCACCCAGACAAACAACAAATTCAAAGCTTTTATTTACCCTATTAAAGAGGTAAGGAATGACAGGTGTCTGCAGAGAGGGAGGAGGTGAGAATGTGTTCTTACTTCAGACAGATGTGGTTGAATACTAGTAAAAATAACTTAGCTAAAATTGTTAACGAATTATTAAAGACTGAGTGTAGGTTATCAAAGGCTGAGTGTAGATGAGTAATGTAGAGATAATAGAACTGCCAGGGGCTCTAGATTTCACTTATTTTTATGGTCTTTCCCATTAACCTCACCCTGTGCTCACAAAAACAATAATGGTGACAGTCTTGAGAAAGCAGCCCTTGAAGTGCATGCTTGCAGTGAACGGTAGGACTGTGGGGAAGGGGAGATTCCCTTCTCCCTAGTCCTTTCCCCTGCCTCTATTATGGTACATAAGCCTTATACTGTGGGAAGAAAGGCAGAAAACACTGTCACCTTAGGCACTGATGAAAACCCATTGTAGCTGGGGAAGAAAACAGAAAATATAAATTTTCTAAACTTGGGGAAGGGGCAGAAGTATTGATAAAGCAGTTAAACCATATGAGACTCAGGGGAAAGGGACTGCTAAAGTCTAAGGTATTATCTGAACACTGAGAACAGTCCTCTCTCTGTCATCAGGCTAACAAGTGTCAAGTAACAATGGGATTTTGCTGGGAGAATTGCAAGCATGTGGTAAGAGACTCTTTGTGAGATGCAGCCAAATAAAAAGGATGACCTAATGCTAAGGGTGAGGCATTGATACTGAGAGAAAAAAGCCATATTGAACCAGCCGCATTGGAAACACCAGCTATGAATGGAGAAATTTGAAGCCCGTGTTTCACTGTGGGTCACCAACTCAACAAAACACAAACACAAGCTTCCAGTCAAGATGGAGGTGTAGGTACACATGCTTCACCTCCTCCAGCAACCACAGAAAGAATTACAACTAGACCTCAAAACAAATAACACCCAGAACCATCAGAAAATTGAGCTGTACAGAAGTCTGACAACCAAAAATTTAAAGAACCCACATTCATCCAGATGGGTAGAAGGGGTAGGGAGATGCAGTGTGGCACAAAGGGGTGGTAGCAGAACAGGCAGTCCCACATTCACATGTGGTGGGTAAAAATCAGGAGGGATACCTTGGGAGCAAGTGATCCCAGCCCCAGACCAGACTGCAGAGACCTGGGATCCAGATTCAAAAAGATAAATCCACATAACTTCTGGCTATAAAAACCAGTGGGAGTTGGGGTGGCAGAAGAAACTGTGGGGTTTTCAGGAGACTCCACATAAAGGGCCTGCACAGTATTAAAATGTAGGCAGAAGCCCCTACTCTCAGATTCAGCACGAGGGCAACAGATACAAGGGTGCTAATTACCCAGGGCAAGTGCCAGGCAAACCTCCAGAAACCAGACAATGGCATTTTCCCCTCTCTGAGCCCTCCCCCAACAAAGCAATAAAGTGGGTTGCCCTGCCCTGGCAATTACCTAAGGCTCCATCCCACACAATTTACAAGTGCCTTTTCTACAACAGGTCACATTACTAAGACAGGGAGTAAAAGCAGCTCCACCTGATACACAGAAACAACCACAGGGAGGCTGCCAAATTGAGGAGACAGAGAAATATGGCCCAAATGAAAGAACAGAACAAAACCCCAGAAAAACAACTAAGCAAAATGGACATAGCCAACCTATCAGATGCAGAGTTCAAAACACTGGTGATAAGGATGCTCAGAGAACTCCTTGAGTACATCCACAGCATAAAAAGGACTCGAGAAGAAATGAAGCTTACACTAAGTGAAATAAAGAAAAATCTACAAGGAACCAGCAGTGGAGGGAATGAAGTTGGGATTCAAATCAATGATTTGGAACATAAAGAAGAAATAAACATTCAACCAGAATAGCAAGAAGGAAAAAAATTCAAATAACAAAGATGGTATAAGGAACACCTGGGACGTCTCCAAATGTACCAACATCTGAATCATAGGGATACCAGAAGGAGAAGAGAAAGAGCAAAAAATCGAAAACTTATATGAAAAAACAATTAAAACTTCCCTCATGTGGTAAAGGAAATAGATATACAATCCAGGAAACACAGAGAGCACAAAACAAGTTGGACCCAAAGAGGACCACACCAAGACATGTCATAATTAAAATGCCAGAGGTTAAAGATAGAGAATCTTAAAAGCAGCAAGATAAAAACAGAGAGTTACATACAAAGGAGTTCCCGTAAGACTGTCAGTTGATTTCTCAACAGAAACTTTGTAGGTGAGAAGGGAATGTCAAGAAATATTCAAAGTGATAAAAAGCAAGGAACTAGAACCTAAATTATTCTATCCAGCAAAGCTGTCATTTAGAATAGAAGGGCAGATAAAGTGCTTCCCGGACAAGGTAAAAGCTAAAGGAGTTCATCATTCCCAAGCCATTATTATGTGAAATGTTAAAGGGACTTACTTAAGAAAAAGAAGAAGATCAAAACTATGAACATTAAAATGGCAACAAATTCACAACAATCAACAACTGAATCTAAAAAACCAAACTAAGCAAACAGACAGAACAGGATCAGAATTTTAGATATAGAGATTATTTGGAGAGCTATCAGCCAGGAGGGAGAAGGGGCAGAATAGGGTAAAAGGTGCAGGGATTAAGAAGCATAATTGGCAGGTACAAAATAGACAGGGGGTGTTAAGAATAGTATAGAAAATTGAGAATCCAAATAGCTTATATGTATGACCCATGGACATGAACTAAGGGGGTATATTGCTAGAGGAATGAGGGTACTTGGCAGAGGGAGGCAAAGTGGGAAAAAATAGGACAACTATAATATTATAATCAATGAAATATATTTTAAAAAATTGAAAACTAAAAAATAAACCCAAATACAGCTTATCTTCTTTACTAGATTGATTCAGAACTCAACAGTAAATGTCTAACATGAGAAAGGTATGCCCATTTCCATCATAAAATTATTTATCTCAGTCTCTACTCTTCTATGCAAGGTGTCCAGCTTTCAACAAATAATTATTAGTCAGGTAAAAAAGCAATTGGAAACACAACACTTTTTTTGCAAAGAGACAAAGCAAACCATAGAAACAGACTCACCGTGACACAGTGTTACAACTTTCAGACAAAGAATTTAAATAACTGACTGATATGTTAAAAACTCTAATACCACAGGAAGACAACATGTAAGATAAGATGGGAATTTCTGCAAAGAAATGAAAGCTACGAGTAAAAGTAAAATAGGAATTGGCTAAAACGAGAAAAGAAAACCACAGTAATGGAAGGAAACAGTGCCTTCTGGAGGCTCTGACACAACAGGGGAAAGAATCAGTGCACTTGAAAATATCTCAGTGTAAATCACAGAAGCTGGAATGCAAAAAGTAAAACTAATGGTGAATAAATAAATAGAACAGGGCATCTAAGAGCTGTGGGGAAACAAATGGCCTAGCATGTGTGTACTTAGGATCCCATGAAGGAAGAGACAGAAATAATGGCTGAAATTGTCCAAACTCAATAACTTTCGAGTTACCTATCTAAAAGAACACATGGATAAAGCCAAAAGGAGAGTGGGTCAAGGGTGGGAGGTTGGGGTTGGTGTGGTGGGGGGAAAATGGAGACAATTGTCCTTGAACAACAATAAAAAAAGGAGAAAAAATAATTTCAGAGAAGATTACACAAAATAAATACTACACACACTCACATACAAAAAGAACTCTAACCACATCTGTCCCAAACTGCTCAAAACCAAAGTGGGAGAAAAAAGACATCTTAAAGGCATCTAGAGAAAATAAAACAAAACACAGTACAAATAAAGATAAGAATTACAACAGACTTCATGTCAGAAAGGTACAATATGAAAGACAAAAGACGTCAACAGCACCAAAGGAACAAAAGAAACCTATAACTGTCAACTCAGAATTCTACTCCCGGAAAATATATTCTTTTAAAAATGAATTAGAAATAGACTTTATCAGTCAAACAGAAACATATTATTTATTGCCATCATATGTATCTTGTAAAAATGTTTTTAAGAGGCCTTAAAGCAAAAAGAAAATTCAGACCAACAAAAAACAGATCTACCCAAAATTGAGAACTAAATGCGTATTTCCTTGCTTTTAACTCTTGTAAAAGATAACAGAGTAACTTAGCATAAAATAATTATTTCTCAAAATAAATGCAAAATTTTCTTGACAAAATTCAACACCCCTCTATTATTAAAATCTCTCAGCCAATTAGGAACAGTGGGGAACTCTCTTCACAAGATAAAACGCATCCTCTAGGAACCCACAGCCAACATCGTGTATATATGGAGACTGAGTGCTTCCCACGAGGAACCGGCAAGAGGCAGGGATCTCTCCTCTTACTTTTTCTCTTTGTGTTCAACATTGTACTAGAAGTCCTAGTCAGAGCAAAAATGCAATTCAAAAAAAGGCACATAGATTGGAAAGAGATAAAATTCTCTATCACAGATGACCTAGTTACCTATTATAAAATTCTAAAGAATCTACAAAAGAGTTCCTAGAACTAATAGGTCAGTTCAGCAAGGCCACGAGATACTTGGTCAATATGCAACAATGAATTGCATTTTTATTTCTAAGTAATGAAAAATTAGAATCTGAAGTTAAAAACAAGATCATTTACAATGGCTCCAAGGGCAGGATATACAGCATGGCACAAAAGTAGGTTTAAAGTTGTGAGTACATAAAACACAGAGTTTATTCTTGAACTATTACATATTAATTACTGTATATTTTCCATACAAACAACTGTAAACCTACTTTTGCTCCACCCTGTATATCTCAAAAACTACAAAATACTATAAAAGAAAGCAAAAGAGACTAAAGAGAAATGGAAGTATCTACTGTGTTCATGGATTGACAAAATATTGTTAACATGTCAATTCTCCCCAAATTAACCTAGAGATTCAAAGAAATCTCAGTGAGAATCCCAGGAGAATGTTTTATTGCTATTGAAGTTATAATACTCATACGAAAGAAGGAACTCAAATAGCCAAAGCAGTTTTGGAGGGGCGGAGGACACAGTTCAGTTGCAGCACTCGCACTAGCTGATTTCAAGGCTTACTATAACAGTAACCCAGACAGTGAGTTATGGGCAAAAGGATGGACACACAGATCAATGGAATACAATTAAGATTCCTGAAGTAGACTCACACGTATGTGACAACTAGTTTTGGACAAAAATGCAAAAAAAAATTCAGGAGGAAAGGATAGACTTTTCAATAAATGGTGCTAAATGTCTCTACGTAAAAAAATAGTAACAGTACTATTACTTTGACCCAGACATCACACCTTTTACAAAATCTAACTCGGAGTGAACCATAGACCTACAGATAAAATGTAAATGTATTTTATTCTAGCTCCTAGAAATCAGTGGAGTAAAATATGGATCAAATTACACTTAGTGAGTAATGGTAGATTATGCAAAATTTTAAGTTCCTCTGCCAATCTAAGATTCCATTCTCTGAGTCCTGTCTGAGTACCAGCTCACAGGGTATGAAGTCTAAATGCAGAACTTGTCACACAGTAGGCCTCCAACAAATGTTAGCTTCCACGAGTATGTGTCTAACAGATCCTTCTCTATTGTCCATCTTCTCCACCAAGTCTGCAGCCCTACTTTGCTATGAATTCTCATTCTACTCACTGTATGGAGCAGTAAATCAAAACAGATCTAAAAACATTGCTTTTCTCAGTTGGCTCTTGCTTCTGTCCAATTTTCCCCTTTCTTTTGGGACCCTTTGTGTTGGTCTCTGGCTGATCAGTGTTCACACCACGTTCTGATTTAGTGTAACCTGCAGCTTTCACGAACACTGAGAGACTCACTCCCTCTTCCAAATTAAAGATGAAGGCATTAAATAAGACCATCCCGACAGCCATCTCTGCGCCTTCTTACAACTAGATACTTCACAATTTATTAACAACCTTTCTTTGTGATCTCATAGCTAATTTTGCAAATAAAATTTCCTGAGACCTATCAAATCTTTACCAACATAAGATATATTACATCTCTTCCATTTCCCCTTCATCTATTCATAACTCTGTCAAAAAAGCCATTGTGCCAGCATGATTTGTTTCTTTGAAGCCTGAGCCACTTATTGTTCCTGATACCATCACTCTCCTACTACATATATATACATATACATATATAATATATAATTATTATGGCTGGAAGTGATGTTTAGAGGGCAATAATTGCCAGTATCTTTCTTTCCTTCTTTCTCACTTTGAAGATTAAGATATGTTTCATATGCACATCAACCCATCCATCTGGTAATTTCCCTGATTCTACACCGAGTGCTCAGCTTGATTTCCTGTGATTACTCCGGAATCTTATCAGAGGGCCCATCCTCTGGATCTTGAGCTACATCCTGATTCATACAGGTCAATGTCAGGGAGGTCCCTGGCCCCTCACAATGTATGGAAAAAGCATTTTCTAGGCTCCAAAAGGGAAGCACAAGAATCCTAGGTTCTGACTTTGATGGGTATATTTATTTCAGAGTTCCTATGTACATACAAGGTTTTAGAAAATGTTAAGAATTATAGAAATCAATTCAGAAGTTCTGCCTCATTTACATATGGCCTAGAAGAGAAATTTGGCCATCTTAATCTCCTAGATATTTATTTGTTTTGGTGTCTTCTCTTTTAAAGAAAGAAAATGTTATTTATTGAAAGCTTATCCTAGGCCACACATTCTTTTAGTTCTCATTTAGTCTGCACAACAATGCTTAATGTATATTTTATTATACCCATTTTACAGATGGCATTGTAGAGACTGTCTTGAGGCCACAGGGCAAGGGATAGATCTGGGACTGTGTAACTTCAAAGACCCGCCATCTTTCACAATGCATTTTGTTATTTATTTTGCAGTAAATCATTCCACAACTGTAGATAAGTGTCCTAACCACTCAGACCCCAGTTGCCCATTTGTGGAACAGAGGGTTCAGAATCACTCATCACTAAGGTGTCTGTCTACCTGTCCAAACACTCAGAGAGCCTTGAAGAATTTGAATTCAGGGTCAAGGGAAGATCTGATTATATTTCTTAAAGGGAAATATTAACTTTAAAAATAGAAAAATATATATAGAACAATAAAAGGTGGGAGGTATTAGCTAAAGTAATACTTCATGCAGATTCTGAAATCTCAAATAAGAGGCAATTCTGCAAACAGTTTTAGATGCGTGAGGAACTCATATTCCTATGAAAGTTGCCTTAGACATCCTAACCAAAAAAAAGAGGGGGGATCGCCTAGATTTAGAAGGGTATGACTTCTAAATTGCTGTCTCCCAGGCTTGCATTGCAGTCCTTTAACCAGATAATCTAGAAGAGACTTCCAAGAAGAGTGCTTGTGCTGAGGACCAACCTTCTGAAGAGCATCATTCTGTTTAGTGATATTTCCAGAGATCCTCTTCTCTTCTGTTTTACATCCCCTTTTTCTTCATCCTTTACACACAGTAGACAGAATGGTTTTTCACATAATTCAGTGTTTTTTGATAAGGAGAAAAATGATCTAAAGTTATGAGAGGTGCCATTACTTATATAGCTGAATATGTTCTCAACATTTTCCACCTTCTTTCCTTCCTCCCCCCTCCCTTCTTCTTTTTTTAATATTGTACTTTTCATTTATTTTTCCTTTATTGTTATTGTTAACACTATTACAGATGTCCCCATGTGTCTATTTTTTTTGCAGTAAATCATTCCACAACTGCAGATAAGTGTCCTAAGCACCCAGCCCCCACCCCACCACTTCCCTCTGATCCTCACTCTTCTGCCTTTTTTTAAGCAGGGTTTTAATTTCAGGAGTTATTGCATTCTAATTTATAGTTTCTACAAACCATATAATATTTTAAAGTATTCAATGGGCACACCTTGGCTTAAAAGTTTTCTATATTTCCATGCAGTGACTGGACAAAGTACTTACTTTAAGCAAGTGCTCCTTTCTTGGCAGCTTGAATACAATTAAATCTTTACTACAGCTCCCTGTGCATTTTTAGATGCTAGGTGAGGAATGGAGAAATGTAAGCTAGCTGGTGAAAACTCGAGCCCGAAGTACCCAATATGATTTTCAATCATATTGTAAAATATATGTATTTTAAAAATTGAAATTCATGTAATTTTCTGACTTGATTGAACTAGAAACTCTCAGCAAGAGCTTGATTTCCAGCCCATTATCCAGACTAAGAGGTTTGGATGAGCTTCTGTTAAGTATGCAATTCTTAGGCTCTCTGAATTCTGCTCATCAAGAGGAAAGCCATGTTGCAGACGACAAGCGGAGGGGCTTTTGTGTCCGATAATTTCCACTGCCTGGACCATCAGCGTGCAGAGCACCACATTCTGATGCATAGTGCCAGCACGGTGCCCTTGCCCAGAACAGTGGCTTTGCTTCTTCCTTTAGTTACTTCTCTGGGCTGAAAACACAGAGGGAGAGCAAGTCTAGAATAATGAATGCTACTGCATAACATCATCAGGGATGCAGAGTGGTAGTAAAGATTTTAGAGCCACTTGGAGCCTCGGTTTTCCTATTTTTAAAATGGGGGTAATACCTACTGCTCAAGTGTGGTTAAAAAAACTGAGAGGAAAATATAAATATATATAATATATAAATTATTTATATTTATATAATTATATAATTTATATCATTATCATTTATATAATTAATATAAAAACTTATTTATATTAAATATGTATGATAATGTAACTTTATTTATATTGATTAAAATGTATTTATTTATATTTATATAGTCACATGAAGTGATTAGCTAGAGAGCACAGCAAAGTGCCCGAGGTATCTGGTGCCTTTTGGTATTACTTAATGAAATATACATCGGGGGTCGAGGGCCCCTGTCCAGGCAGAGGCTGCAGAGACCCTTCCCCTTCCCCCCAGTGCTCTGCTCAGGCAAACGTGCCCAGAGCCCCTCGCCATCCACAGTTCTCGTTAGGCCTCCATTGTGTGCTACGCCGGCTAGAGTGCTGCCTCATCTTGTTCAGCTCAGCTAGCCTATTACTCATGCAGTTTCAGGCGTGGAAGAAACCTTTGCCAATGGAATGAAACGAGAGTTCTAACTTCTTTCTCCCCCAGTTTCTGAACCCAGATGATCATGAGAACTTTGGTGTATGATTTTTCCCCAGTGTCTCAAAATGCATGTACTTCTTAGCTCAAGATCTAAAGATAATTTGATCTTTATGAATATAATATTTGAGGTGTTACTGTTCAATCCGAACATGTCTTTAAATTATAGACATGATGCCTTTTTAATAAAAGTGTTTTGGGAAGCTGCAACTGTCTGACACGTACAGGTAATTAAAATAAGTATGTGTGTGTGTAGCCTAAGTTATGCATGCTCTTTTTAAAAAATTATAGAATTGAGATATATCACTGGAAATTAAAATGTAATTGACCTCAAATCTCACTATCTAGAGTTTATTTAATTGTTAATCTTCTAGACTCATTTGGGTTGTCTATGTATGTGCATCTAAATTTAAAATGCAGACAGTCTGTAATAAAATAGAGCTACACTTTACATACTGATTTTGTTCTACTCAATAATATTATAACTCTCATATTTGCATATATATCTATATATTTACATCTCTATTCCAAATGACTACAAATACTATAATTTATTTAATCAATGTTTTTATTCTCAGATTGTTTCAGTTTTTACTTATAAATGTGACCTGAATATCTCAGGCTTTACTCAACAGTGAATACAAATATAATCTCAGTAACATTAGTTTTCCAAATATAGTAATTCTAAAGCCCCCAATTCCATAATTTTCAAATTTCCTCCTCTTTACATATTTCCAAGTGTCTGCAGAAGGGGTTACCTGTGTCAGTGGATTGGTCCTGGCTATTGTGTGCTTCTATGACCAGCTGAGCCAAGGGGATGGATGCGTCCCGAGCATGACTGGTCCACAGGGATGCACTTTGGGCTGGAACTTTGCTCCTGTTGTACCGACTTATCACCATGTTCTGAAAATCTGCTATCCCAGATGTTGGCACAACAAAATACCGTCTTGAAGTACATTCATACCTACTTCAAAAGTTGATCATCTTTATTGCTATCACCACCCGCTTGGGGGTGAGAAGGAGACTGAATCTCTGCTCTGCTTGACCAGGCTCCATCGTGAGTCTGCTCAAAGCCCAGTGGTGCCATGTTGAGTGGAACACTCTCATTCTTACATGGCTTCTTTCTCTGAGTGTTCACCCGCACCCCCTAGTAGAAGCTAGAATGACCAACCATTTTAGAACTTTCCTGATTTTAGCAATAGAAGTCCCATGTCCCAGGAAACTCCTCAATCCCCAGCAAATGGAACAGTAAATCGCTAGTGGATGGATTGGTTCAGGGGCTGGTGTCAACTGTGTTTAGAACTATTGCTTATTTCCAATGACTAGGCCCTGTGTCTAAATCTCTCTTGCTTTTTCCTTTCTGATAAAACTCATTTTAGGGTCCTCCCCTCTGGTTTCCACAGGGGCCACAGGTATCAGATGTACCTGTATATGTTTCCATTTTTTTTAATACAGTGTGTCAGTTATTTATCCTCAAGAAGTTCTCCCCCTCCTCACTCAGCCTTGTGTTCAGTCTCTTACAGTAGTAGATGTGCATACGCATATGGTGGGAGAGATGTTGCCTGACCACACTCAGCAGAACCTCCGGAATCCCATCTCTTTCACCTTAACACCCTGATGAACCTCTTGTACTTAGAGGTCTATGTATGAGTCAGATTGTTGCATTAGGCTAAATCCCCCCAAATGTCATTGCCTTTTTTTTTTTGGTACATATTACCAGAGTGCCCTCCAGAAATCTATTCCAATGTACTTTAGTAGAGGGGGGTGGGGCGGGTATTTTTTAAAACCATGCAAATTCATGTCTCAGATGAAAAGAAATTCTGACTTGTTTCTGGGGTAACAGAGTACATTCCATGCCAGAAAGTCCTCATCAGAGGGGAAAGGGAGAGGCTAGGAGAGGAGGGCTGAGGCAGAACAGCTCCAGAGTTGCCTGAAAGGACATGAAGCTTTACTAAGCCCTTTGCTCTCAGTACTTTGTGGTTATTGGGCAGCACCTTCTCCTAGAACATCCACACAGTACCCCAGCATAATGCTTTCTCCTTCACTCAGGTCCAAATCCTTGCAGGCTGTACAGGTAGGCCCCTGCTGGGGAATCTGCACTTGGAAGGAAAATAGAGACCAGAAAATTTCTACTTGAACTTGCTCTCATTTCTTTGTAGATTTCCACAGAATCTGAACTACAGGCTCCCAGGAAATAAAAATGATGAGAAACCCAGACACAGGTCACTATTAGCCAAATGAAGTCATTGCCTAGTTAGTTGGACAGCACCCTGAGGTGGTGTGAGTGAGACAACCTTGGACAGAGTTGCAGAAGCCACGTGGGAGACTGATCAGGGTTACTGACAGGGCTTTGGCCTCATGCAAGCCCTGGTTAACAAGTCTGTGAGCTGCCTGGGCCAGACCCCTAATGAAGGGGTGCCTCAGTAGCTGCTGGAGTGAGGCAGAGAACGGTGAAACCTGGGAGCCTCGAGCACATCAACTGATTTCATCCCATAAAGTATATTCAGTGCATACTCTGGAATAAAAAGCACAGCAGATGTGTGCCAAGGCTATGTCCACTTCCATCCTGTTTCAAATCCAAGTAAAGAACATGTAAAGTGTTCAACATAAAGAGGATGGCATATTTGTGTGAACAATTTATAATTCTCTGCATGCAAAAGTTCCTGGCAGTGATGTGTTCCTCACTGGGCACTATGGGAAGCAAACCAAAATTATCATTAGATCTGAGAGTACTAAATAGACATATATCAACATGATTAACCATCCAAACTAACTTAATAAAAGACCCAATTCTCTCAACAGTCCTACAGAGTCCAGGGCAGACAAATGGTCATGATCTTAGTCTGAGCTGGCCGAGGGTCTCCAATCAGAAACCAGGCTTCCAGAGTGCTCCCACTTTGTTCATCCAAAACATTCAAGTCCATCCTGAGCTTCCTGAACTTGAATGAAAAACACAGGACCACAAATTCTTTGCAATGAAGATTGTGGCCCAGACAATGTTTTCATTTGGGTGCTAAACCCTCCAATGTCTCCTAGAGAGAAGAATTCCAGCGGGACTCAGGGGAAACCTGGTTTCTAGTCCCAGTATGTCCATTGTCCAGCTGTGTAACCATAAGCAAGTTGCTTCTTTCTGAGCATCAGTTTTATGGCCTTTGAAATGAAAAGTTTGAACAATATTGTTTTCTAAGATCTTTTACCTCTAATATTGTCAGCAAAATAGCTCTTGCCAAATAAATAGCTTGCATCTTTTTTGAGATGGAGGAAAGTTAATTTGAAAACCATTGATCAACTTTCTGTGGCCACCACCTGGAAAGCCCCATGCCAAAATTCAGATTCACCTCTTTGTCCTCCATTGCTTCCCGATTGCCCTGGATGGTTTTGGGCAATGGCAATTTTCCAAGACCTGTGGGTACATATATACAAAACCAACTCTTACAATGGTAATGGCCAAAGAAAGAGCAGTCTTGCCCCTTTTGTGACATTATTTGGGTTTCTCTGGCTTTATGTTTTGTGACATTATTTGGGTTTATTTGGGAGGAAAATTAAATGACCCTTTATCACCTTCACTTCCACACTCTATATTTTATGCTTTTCTGAAGCAGCTCTCATCTAGAATGCAGATTTTACATAGACAGATACTGATTTCAACCTTCTCCAAGCTCCAACTGAAAGAAACACTCATATTGGTTATAACATTGTCTCCTGGTTTCCAATGTGGATGTTGAGAAGTCAGCTGTCAATCTGACATGACGATAACCTGTCTTTTCTCTGGCTACTTTTAAGGTTTCCTCTTTATATTTTATGTCCTAAAGTTTCATTATAATGTGTCTAAGAGTGGATTTATTTTCATTTATCCCACTGGGAATTCCTTTGGCTTCCAGAATCTATGATTTTATTTCTTTCATCAAATATGGAAAGTGCTCAGCCATTCCCTCTTTGTCTATTGCCTGTTCTGCATTTCTCCTATTATCTCCTGAAATTATGACTAGTCTAGATCAAAATATTTTACTCTATTCTCCATAACTCTTAATGTTTCATTCATAGTGTTCCACTTCTATGCTATATTTTGGGTGACTTGCAGATCTAACTTCTACTTAGTCAATTCTTTTTTTCAGCTGTATTTAAAAACAGAACTTTGTATTGTTCATAGAATTTATTTAAATTACTAAAATTTTTATTTCTAGAAGTATTTTTGGTTCTTTCTCAAGTGTGCTTTGTCATATGTTCAGTACTCTCCTTTATTTCTTTGAAAATTATGTTTTATATTATTATTTTTTACTTTTTATAGTTAATATCTAAAATTCTGATATCTACATGTTTTGTGAGATTCACTCATTATCATCTGTTGTCTTTTGCTTACATTTGCTTGTTTTCTCATGTTTTTAGTGATTCTTGAATCATCTCATATTCCCTGAGATTTATATTCTTCAAAGAGGGGCATTAAGAACATGGGATTGGTTTTAAGCAAATTTTTAATTTGGGGTTTTTAGGCCATTGAGATGGTATAAATTTTTGTCCAAATTCCCAAAGCTAAGGCACAGACAGACAAATGTCTCTCTGTGAGACAAGTCCTCCTACAAAGAAAGCAGCTATTTAGAGGTAATGGTTTATTCAAAACCCTAGGATTTGTCTCTGATTCCCCACAGAGGTAGCTCTAGGCCACCACCATCATCACTGAGTTTGGGCAAATGCTAGCTGTGCTGGTTTTAAAATGAGGTCTGTCCAGAGAGTATCCAGTCATGTACTATGAAAAAGAGTATTTATTAAAGAAGTACATAAAAGAGTACATAAAAGAGTATTTATTGAAGAAGATACAACATACAAGAACATTGTACATAGGACACTGACACCTCAGTCCCTTTCAAAGTAGGCACTTTGGGACCTCACACAGTTCTCCCAGCATCTCTTGAACTGTTTAAAACACTCCACAAAATCCTTTGTTGGAATCGCCATCAGCTGCCCCATCATATTTTCCTGAATCTCACGAATGGTTTGAAATATCTTCCCTTTCAAAGGTAATTTTAGTTTTTGGAAAAGCCAGAAGTCATAGGGTGCCAAATCTGGGCTGCATGGGGGCTGAGTCACCTGGGTTGCCAGTCTTTGTTGATTGAAGCCCATGCACATTCAGCATTCTCAGTTGTTCTGCTTGTTGCAGGCCTTCCAGAACATGGATCACTTTCAACAGGTTCTTGACCATCTTTGATGCAGTTGTGCCACACTTTTATTTGCGCTGCACCCATTGCACTATTCTCAAAGGCCTTCTAAATTGTCTGAATAGTTTCTGCTGAGGAATGCTCAAGCTTAACACAATACTTGATGCAGATTCATTGCTCTACTTGCTCAGTCATTTTGAATGTTACAGTCGCATAGTATACATTCTCATTCAAAGGTGTCTACTGTCCCCACTGACTAGTACAGTGTAGTCATCATTGTTTACACATGCACATTCCAGCCCACCCCCCTTGGCTGTCAGGTTATATCAATGTCATATAAACCATTCATGTTACACTAACAATGGCTGGACTTTTCATGGAAAATGAAACTGTGTATGTCCACAATTTCTTCAATGTTTCTCCCTTCAAATAGCGAAACCTAATTCTCCTCCCCTTGAGCATGGGCTGAACTTAGTGACTTTCTTCTAATGAATATAATATGATGAATTTGATGTTGTGGAACTCAAGACTAGGTCAAAAGCATTGTGGCCTCCTCCTTGCTTTCTTTGGATCATTTGCTGTAGGAAAAGCCAGCTGCCACGTGGTCAGGAGCTCAGTCAGCCCCTATGGAGATGCACACAGGGCATGGACCTGCAGCCTCTGCTGAATGCCACGTGAGTGTGCTATCACAGAAGCAGGTACTCCCGCCCCAGGCAAGCCTTCAGAACACTATGTCCATGACCCTTATCTTAACTGCCATCTTTGAACCAAAAACCACCCAGCTAGCAGCTCCGAAATTCCTGGCTCCTATTTTTTAAAAAATACTTAATTATATTTGATCTAGCTTTTGGGGAGTTTTATCTTGGAAGGAAGTTTTGCACATCGCCTGGCATATTTCTGAAAACAGAACTCCTCACATTTACTACTAAATCCTCTTACCTCATCTAAACCCAGTTAAGTGGTTTATTAACTTGATTATGTAGGTTAGAAAGGTAATTCAAAGAGGCTGACTATTCTCCCCAAGGTCACACCACAATCAAGTAATGCAGTGGGGTCTTGAACCCAAATATGGCAAATCCCGAACTCCATGCTCCTTTCAAAATCACAAGTTGAGAATTGAGAGCACTGTTGTCATCTAATCTAGCTGTCTAGCCACTGGAAATAGTTTATTTGAAAAGCAGTAGGTGAGAAGAAATAGAGACAGAAGCTGGGAGTCCTGCTATCAGTGCGTTAAAGACATGGGGTGACTCTAGTGAACCTTTAGTATAGACTGCTGACGCTTCCTTGAAAAGGTCCTTTGGCCCCAGAGCTGTCTCCTCTTCTACTTCCCCAAGTGTTTCCTGGGAACCTACTGCAAAGAACAGTTTTGAGCACAGTTTGCCCTCCTCTCTGTGTGTTCTCTAGGGGGACCAGGTTGCTCATACGGCTTCCATTAGTGCTCATTCATGGACAACTCCTTGCCTTCCTTAAAGTCCCACCACTCTGTCTCTCCCTGACTTGTCTCCCTGACTTGTTATCAGCTAGAAGGTTGCATGATCAAATGATGAGTTCATGATAGCACACACCCAGCGGGCAAGTAGTTTAAATTTCCTAAGCCTCAGATTTCTTATTTACAAAATGGGAGGAACAGTGCTTGTCTTTAGTGCTTGTGAATATTAAATGTTATAAAATGTATAAAACCAATGCTTGGCACATAGTAAATCCTGAATAAATGGTAGTTATCTAGAAAGTTTAAGACATTTGGTTGATGTTGGTTGGTGGCATAGCGTGCGATTGGGAAATGTTCATTTTTATGTATTTTTCAGATTCACATTTCATCATATATAACACAGATGTAATTTCAGTGAAAGCAACAAGAGAAGAATATAGAAAGCCTTTCCTTTGGCCTCTATCAATCCTGGGATTTAACAACATCAAGAGGGCTATTTAGACAGTTTAAGGCTACATATTTGCAGATGGGATTTTAAGGGTGAAAGCCCAGTTGTAACCCTAAGGTGTTTAAATAACCCTGTAATTTGAACTAAATTCCCCCAGCAGTATCTTAACTCCTCCAGGCTCCTGTCTGCCAATCCAAGCCCCACTTCCAGGACCACCTGTCAGTTGCTGGAATGGCTGGGGTTTTGTGAGGCTCCCAGCTGCAACCTGATCTCCACAACTGTTCAAGGGATGCTGCAGCTGCCACAAAATTTCTCAGTTTCAGTGATGCGCAGTGGCGGAGGTTCAATGGCACGCTTCTGGAAAGTTTCCATTCATTCACTTACTCATTCACCGCACATGTTGTGTACTTACTTAGGGCCAGGCCCTGTGCTCATTGTGCACAGGGAGTAAAGGGAGTAAAAGGGAGTAAAAGGGGAAAAAAGGGAGTAAAGTAGGGCCTCTGTCTTCAGGGGCTCACAGGTTAGCTGTGGGCATGGAGAGACAACATATTACAAGATAGCATCATGGCACCGGAGTAGAAATGGACACACACCTGCCAGAAAGTGATTAACCATCCAAGGTGGGAGGAGACAGAAGAAGGGACACTTCCCACACCAGTGACATTTGGGTTGGCCATTCATCCTTTCTCTTGGCTACCTAATCCTTTTCTAGTTCCCATGTCATCGTCAAACAAGTTCCTAGTTTCTTATTTACCTCATTTTTGCACCCATGTCTCCCACCCTCAACTCCCACCCAGAGGCCCTTGGAGTTCAGCATTAAGTCCTGCTGTTTCTTCTTCTGTCTCCCTTCTCCTTTCTACCACTTTGGTCCAGAATATAATCGCTGCACACCTGGACTCATGCCTCCCAATTAGCTCCCCTTTCTTCAGCCAGTGTGGCTCCCCTCTCATCTCTTGGATACACATCATCGAGAATCATCTTCCTCCAGTGTCACTTAGATCACATCATTCTTCTATTCACTTGCCCATAAAAGCTCCCTGCTGCCTCCCAAATCATATTAAAACTGCTCTAGTCTTGGGCTGCAAGGCCCACTACCAATTAGCCCAGCTTTACCTAACTGCCGGCCATTCCTGCTCAGCTCAGGTTGACACGCTTCGCTCTAGCCAGGCACAGCTCTTCCACCTGCTTCTTTCCAGCTGCCCTGCCATCCCCAGGTATGTGCCTGAGATCACTGGGTGTTCCTACTAGTGTGTGTGTTGGTGGAGGCGTGTTTGCAAGAAAAAGAGAAGAGAAACCAACCCTCCCTCCACATTCTTTTAGAGGGGAAGGTAATAAACATGAGCACCAAGGGTAGAGAAGAAAACCCAGGAGAGAGGGGTGTGGGTGGCTGCCATGTGGGGAGAGGTTACCGACCAGTGCTCTGATGCTGGGTGGGAAGCTGAAGGGGCATGGGAGCCATCCCCAAGTGCCTCTGCTAATTGCATTGCCCTGTCTCCCTGCCTTCCTTCAGGGGTGCTCTGCCTTCTCTTTCCTGGCCTAATCTCTCAAGTCCTTCTCACCTGTAAATTGAACCAGGATGTTCCTATCCTTGCAAGTCCTCTCAGCTTTCTCTCAGGTAGAGTACAGCTCTAAGCTTTTACTCAGAAAGCCATACATAGTCTAGCTCTGCCTCCTTCTGCAAAGTCATCTCACATCACTGTCCTCTTTCCTCACTCTGCCCTAGGCAGTGTGGTGGTTCTTCCAGTCTCAGGAATAGTCCAGACTCTCCCATCTCAGGGTCATTGCGTATGCTGTTCCCTCTGCCTGACATTTTCTTGATCACATCCCACACCTGGCTGGCCCTGTTTATCCTTCAGAGTCTCAGCTTCCATATCCCGTTCCCTGATCACCTCCACTATGATCCTCTACGACACCAGTACTCTGTACAGTCCTGTCATCGCACCAGTTATAGTGTGTAAATCTACATGTGATCGTTTGTTTTCTTGTTGACTTGTCACCTCCACTAGTAGACTGCAAACTCCTTGAGACAGGAAACCATTTGTCTTGTTCTCTGATGTGCTCCTACAAAATGCCTGGCTCAGAGCAGGAGCTAGGCCATCACTCACCCAGCCTCATCTGGATTTCTCCAAAGCACAGGCATGCTGTGATTGGCCCAATTTATGGCCAAGAGAAAACACTCTGGTGCTCCAGGAAGCTTTCCTCTAAGAAGCCTCGTGTATACCCAATCCACCAGATCACTCCATCTTGCCTTTCAATATCTGTTCAAGAACCTCCAACCTCCAAGACAGTTTTCCAAATTAACCCTTCCCGAGTCTAGTCCAGGACCTGCAAATTCAAATGCCTGCAGAGACCAGGCAAGTGATTGAGAGGAGAGGGCCACGTGGAGGGTCACAGAGAGTGCTGTCAACTGCAGACCTCTGTCCCTTATAGAGGGAGATAGCTCCAGGGGGTGTTCATATGCAAGAAAAGCAGGACCCATAATATTAGCTTTTCCAACTTTTCAAAAGAAATAAAAAATGTTAATTTCTATACGAAACATCTGGATTTTTAAAACATGGTAGAGGCATATTTCTGCAAGCTCTCTCGGCCTGATGGTCAATGCCTGCTCCATTTTATCAAGAAAGTTGCTTGGCACTTGCATTCGTAAGTGGTGGGCACACTTACATTCCGAATCTTGTATTGTGCCCTGTAGCCAATGCCAGGCTTCTCCTGAGGGCAGAAAGTGTGCCTTTGTCTTCTCTGCAGTCCCTCCCAATCACCGAGTGAGCACAGCACACTACTCTCCCTGTCAACACTGGGGCTAACAAAGCATTTCTTATGAAGGCTGCACGCAGCTTTGCTGTTCTGTGAACAGAAGCCTTGCCTATTACACACAGAAGCTCGGCACTTCACGCAAGGCTCATATATTCCATTCATTAGGCCTTCATCCCTCCATCAGTGGGAGAGTTACAGACTCTCTCCACCTCATCCATTCTCCTTCTGCCTTAATGCCTTGTTGAAAGGTATCCCCGTCCTTTGTTCTAAATTCCAATCTCTTCTTCTGTGCTACGATGATAATGTTAACTTTGTGATTGTGCATAAGTCAGCAAACCAGAGTAATGCCTTATTCATCCAGCATCGTCAGGAAATGAGGTGTTTCACTTAATTAAATTGTCCAGATAACTAGCGTTAGCCAACATTTTAAAGATCAACATTTTTAAAAGAGTAAATGGAAACATCCCCAAATGTATTACATAAGCTCTTGCCTTCTTTGTTTTTAAATTATTTTATATCATTTCTTCTGCAGAATACAGACAAAAGAGTGAAGAGTGATAATTAAGTTTCCCTCCCACCCCAGCACCCGGCCTCCCCGCTCCCTGTCCCTAGCAGATGCAGAAAGAGAAGACCAGGTTACAGGTTACAGGGTATGTCCTTCCTCAGAGAGTTTATACATACATGAGCACATTTTTTTAAATCAAAAAAGGATCTACTATGACACTACCCTGAACCTTGCTTATTAAAATCATTTATTGGTCATTCCCCATCATCAGTACGTGAAGAGTCGCCCAGTCTATGTAGCCGCCACACCCTGTTCTGCTGTGTAGGGACAGGATCACCAGTTAGGCAGATCCTGCCCTCTGGGTGCAGGAGGGTTTATTTAAGCAGTCCCTACTGATGGGCATCTCATTGTTCCCAACCTTTGGCTATTCTAAAAAAATGCTGCAGTGATAGTCTCTATATTGACTCCATTCTGCACGTGTTCGAGTATCCTCGTAGCTTAAATTCCCAGAAGACAATCCCTGAGTCTCAGAAAGGATTATGTGCATTTGTAATTTTGAAAACTATTGTTACTTTGTACTTCATAGAGTTTGCATCGATTTTCTTCTCTTTCTGTCACTGAATGAGGAGACCTGTTCCCTAACAGCTTCATCAGCACAATATGTAACCAGCCTTCTATTGGAAGCCTTATCAATTAGTGAATGAAGAATATTAATTCAATTACTTTAAAAATATTTTATCATGGATGTGGCTTTTTATAATGGGTTCTTTGTCTCTCCTCACATGGTTCAGCTTGAATTTTACTTTGACACTAGGATCGCAACACATGCATTCTTATTCTTTCCACTTTTCTTATAAATCTTTGTCCATCCTCCTTTTTTAACTAACAGACCTTATGTTTTAGATCAGTTCCAGGCTTACAGAAAGATTGAAGAGAAAGTAGAGTTCCCATATTCCTCCCTCTGTCCCTCTACTCTCAACCACCACAACTTCCTCTATGATTAACACCCTCTATTTGTGTGGTACATTTGTTAAAATGAATACACTATTATGAACTAAACTGTGTTTGTGTTTTGATAAATACATGTCATGTATCCACCATTACAGTGTCATACAGAATAGTTTCACCCCCCCAAAAATTCCTCTGTGCTCTGCCTGTTCATCCCCGCCCCGACACCCAACCCCTGGTAACCACTAATCTCTTAACTGTCTTCAGAGTTTTGCCTTTTTCAGAATGCCATGTAGTTTGAACCATATAGTGTCTACCCTTTTTCAGATTGCCTTCTTTCATGGAGCATTATGCATTTTGGATCCTTCTGTGTCTTTTCATGGCTCGTTAGCTCATCTCTTTTTAGCACTGAATAACATTCCATTGTCTGGACGTACTATAGTTCATCTAGTCACTTATTGAAGGACATGTTGGTTGCTTCCAATTTGGGATAATTATAGATAAAACTTCTGTAAACATTCATGGGGAGGTCTTTATGTGCACATGAGCTTCCAATGTACAATATGCAGCTAAATGCCTAGGGGCGTGTTTGCTGGACTGGATGGGAAGGCTCTGTCAACATGCTGTTTTCCCCGGTGGCTGTGCACTGTGCATTGCCACCAGCCCTGAAAGAGAGCTCCTGTTGCTCCACATTCTCCGTGGCATTTGCCATTGTCAGTGGTCTGGGCTTCAGCTCTTCCAATGGGTGTGTAGTAATAGCTCATCGTTTGCAATTCCCTAATGACATATGATATTGAGCACCTTTTTATATGTTTATTTACTATCATCAGGGGCCAGGGAAACTTTCCCCATAACTCTTTCTTTCTTCTGACATGCAGCAGATTAACAGGAAAAAAATCAGAATTTGATACCTGCACACAGGGAATTTACATAAGCATAAACATTCCAAAGACGGTGAGGCAAAATTCTGTATGTATGTCATTTTGGACAAATGAGCAAAGGGGAGGAAGGGGAGTCTTAGATTTTGTAAGTGGCAATGGGCACTTTGCAGGGAGCCGGAGAAAGTGGCAAACAAACTCCTGCTAGGCGATTCGGAAACAATGGAATGCCCAGCAAATCTAGCTCACGCCCCAGCCTGGATCCTCCCTAGCTATAATGCTAAGGTGAAAATGCTTAAGGTGATTATGCTAAGGTTCCTTTCCCGAAGCAGGTTTTTCTTCTATGTGAAACTCTTGAAGGAGAAAAGGAGAAGGTAAAAAAAAAAACCCCAAACAACTCTTCCTGCGTTTGTTGGGCTTTAATGGATTGTAGTTTGAAATAATCTGTGTGCCAGAGCAGCCCATTCCGGGAACACTCAGTCCCTATCCTCACTCCGTGTTTGTATCTTCGGTGAGATTTTTTTTTTTTGCCTAGCTTTTAATTGGCTATTCATTTTATTATTGATGAGTTTCTAAAGGTTTTTTATGTTGTGGCTGCAAATCGTTAATCTCATATTTGTTTCACAAATATGTTCTCCCAGTCCGTGGCTTTCATTTGAAGCTTTATTTTGAATGAGGTTGAGTATCACTCATTTTGAAAGGATCACTTGTATTTCTTGTTCTGGGACCTGTGCAACCATATCTTTTGGTTCTTTCATGTTAATGACTTAATAGGCTTAACATTTAACCATTATTCGAGAATTGAATAATTAACATGAATATTGATTGCTGCAATGTAATGTGATTGTCCAAACTGCTTTGCTCACTTGAGGTCTTTATTTATTTTTAGTTTTCTCTTCTCTCTCTAGGTTTTAGGATATGGGTTATGTTACCACTTTGCTTCCCTCACATGTCTGTCTTTCAAAACCCGTGTCCCCCTCTTGGAATTTACTGCCTTAAATATCAAGAGTTTCTGATACTAAAACAAAATTTGTTATAATACCTGAGAAACCTGATTCATGGGTCCCCAGCACACTTATTTATACATCTATTGTGGCCATTCGGGAGTATTTATCATTTCCTCGTTCTCAGCCTTCTTCAGAGCATTCAGAATCAGTCCCGCAAAGAATCCCTAGTTCCAGCGTTCTCTGCTAGAACATCACAAAACCACAAAAGCCCTACGCGTGGAGCCCATTACCCAGATGTTATATCCATGTAAATACAATTGCCTTGAATAGAGGAAAACTTGTTCTCTCACTCTCTGAAGTAGCGATATGAACTTGTATTTCTGGAGAACTTTACACAAACGAACTTTCAGTGGTGCCGTTGTGTGGGGGCCGAGTGCAATGCCTGTGCTCGCAGTGCGCGAGCGTTTCTGCGCGCTGGTCACTGGCGTTGCCTGGGAGCTACGGGGACCGAGGGCCCACCTGCCTGCTAGGCCAGCGGCCTCCCATAGATGGCAGTCGACACACTTTCTAGTGCTGCTCTCCATTTTCATTGGGATCCGGCGCCTTCAGGGAACGAAAATGAATGCAGAAACTGTGGAGTAACAATTAGCAAACAGGCTCTAGTCGTTTGAAAAATTGGCAAGAAGCCTTATTAAAGGAGGTTATAATAGTCATATTTTGCACTTCTAATAGGGCCTTTTATCTCCAAGGCCTCCAAGTGTCTGTCTGAGTCATGTAAAGAGTGAAAAAAAAACCACCCTGAGGTAGGTCAGAAGTCAGGAAACAAGGTGTCCGTTTGACATTCAGTAAGGCTTTCTCATTTCAAAGTGAAGGTGCACTGTCTCTGATGCATTTAAATACCAGGAATGTGCGCTGGTTTGAAAAGGAAAGGAAAGCCATGCACTGTGAGATAAACTGCACGTTCCTGGGTGAATACGGAAAGCATGCTTTTCTCAAGTTGCTTTCCTATTAAAATAGCAACAGAGCTTTAAGTACTTTGCTTCCTATAAACCCATGAACGGCATTATTATTCACAGTGCTCTAGACAAATTGAGAGAGCATTTTTATATATTCTTTCACATATCAAGGTGTAATTATATCAGCACATCCTTGCATTTAATCCTACGAGGCTGGAATAAATACTGCAGTTGATAAATATCAGTCCCATGAACTTGGTATCGTTCATTCTTTATCTCTGGCAGTGGAGGCAGCAGAAGAAAATGACTCCTAACATGTATACACAGCAAAAAGCCTTAAATCTACAAGATACAGCTGTCCTCGTCGTCCACATTCAACCTGCGTCTTCAATTTCCCACATGAACTTCACATCTATTGAAATCTTGGAACATTAAAATTCTCCTTCATTGTTGCAAGGTTTAGTAACTTGACAACCAGAAGACAGACACCCTGACTATTTGAGGGAACGTAGGTTTGGGAATAAAGAAGAGCAGCTTTTCCTGGTACATTAAAATTTGCTTGGGGCTTGGTAGGAAGAATGTGTTTTATAATAATCATTTTTTGGCTGTGTGACTTTGACTTTGGGCAAACTAATTAACCTCTCTGAGCATCAGTTTCTTCACTGTAGTAATTTCTACCTCATGAAAGATGGCTAAAGGATTGAATGAAATCCTGAATGTAAAAGTATTTAGCACAGCTCCTGTCAGTAGGTTTTCAGTAACTATTAGAGAGAGAGGAAGAGAGAGAGAGAGGGAGAGAGAGGGAGAGAGATCCAGATTTCTACTAGACTCTTCTGATTCTCAGAGCTTTAGGTACATTGGTTCAAATTCTCAAATTCTGAACCCATCAGTCCTCCTTACAATTCCTTCAAGTTCATGACCTCACATCCTCTTGATTTCTTTGAATTCTTTCAAATTCTAGTCTCAGGTTAATTGAATGCTTGGCCAGCCAATACTTAGGAAAATGGCTTCTTAGCCATTGTTACACATGAAAAAAAAATCCCATCCTCTCTCACAAATAGTGTGAATCTAGTCAATAGAATGGAGATTTACATTTGAGAAGAGATCAGATCTTGTGTCCCTGGGCTTTCTGTCTTTCTGTCACTCTCCTGATCCCCCACCATGCTCTACTCTCTTCCAAAAGAGTGTCTTACAACCTGGAACTCATACACCTGCAGCCCCAGGCCTGGGAGGTGTAGCCCAGTCCCTCCCTCCCTTCTCTAACTGCTTTCAGGTGGAGAACAGCTCACCCTGACCAACTGGGTTGTTCCAGCCTCCCTGGGATTTGGGGAAATGCAACTTCTTTCCTATTACCTTTTTAACTCACTACAAAACTCAGTGGTCGATATTCTCATGGATAATGCCATCTCCTTAATTCTGTGGAACAAGCTATTTTTGACATATATATATATACACACACACACATATGTGCATATTCCTACATTATAGCTATTCTTTTAAGAATTACCTAGTTTTGTTATGTTTTTTAGAATTTTAACATTTGTATGTAAAGCTTTTTCTGATAATTGCATTCATCTTCGTCTGATTTTTTTTCATCCAGCACACAAATTCATCTTTTGCTGGTGGTCCCGAGTCATCAGTATGCATGACTGTGAGAATGCCCTGCCCTCTGGGGTATTGATTGGACTGTACTGGCTCTTTGCTCTAAACGCCCCAGATTCTTTACTGTGTCTGATTGTTGAGGGTTTTTTTTTCTCTCTCTGCTCTTTTGTCTCCTGTCTTCTTTTTGCTGTCACCACTGTATACTGTCCCCAACAGTAATTGTTCTGCTATAGTTTCCTTTTGCAGTTTCCAGACTCCCAGCTGATGAGAACAAGGCAAACATTAAAGGTGGTTTTAGAGTCAAGACCACTGGCCCAGAATCCCCCAGAACTTCCCAGGAGCTAAGCATGGGGGTTTTGGTACAGAGACTCTTCTAGGTAGGTTAAGTGGCTCAGTCCTCTTTTTGCTCAGCTCTCCTGGTTCTTGAACGTTTTTTAGATTCTCTAAATCGTAGGAAAAAATGACCTGAGAGGAGTGATATGTTGCCATAGTATTTTCCCACTGGCCTCCTTTTTGAACTCCAGATCAGTGACTTCTGAAGGCTGAGGTCCAGCTGGTCCTCAGGGACCCCATCCAGGGAGCTCATGTGCTGGCTGGCGGGGCCCTGGTCCTGGGGTGTGCCTCTCTAACACTTAAGGAAGGTTATGTATGATGAAAACCTTCAATCAAAATATTTCCTGTGAAGACAAAAATAATCACATCAACAAAAGAGAATCGATAAGGCCAGATAATTTTGAGTGACCAGATTATATTCTCATTACCATGCTGTCATAGTTTAAGAAAATTTTCCTTTCTCCATCCCCTCCTTCCTTTGTCTCTACTTCCCTCTCTCCCTTTTTTCCTCTTTTGTCTTCAAGTGATTTTCTTTTTTACTGAAGGCAGGGGAAAAGAGGGTACCAAAACATTTTACAGTTAAGCTGAGATAATCAAACTATTAACAAAGGCTAGTAGTAAGAAAATTTTTCCTTTCTAACTTTGAAAGTAACTGTGCTAATTTTTTAAAAAAACAAAAAACCTTATTATCTTGCAGGATTTTCACAGTAGGAACATGTTTTTCCCAGGTTTCCCATGATTAGCACTTGAAAATTAAGCCCCTCTTATAGTTCGGGAAACAGTTATGATTCCTCTCTCACAGTGTATGAGATTTCAGGGACAAGGATGACAATGAAGAGACTGTACATGACTGTCATTTAGACAGTCTCTGACTGCTGAACATGGTATAGGAGAGGGGGCCACACTAGGTGCCCTGAGTCCAGGCCAAGTGTGGGTCATTCCTGAAAAGATCCTTCCTTGCAAGTCAGAAGTGTACACTCCGTACACTTCTCTGCCTTGTGCCATAGCAATAGAGGTCAGAGCCCAGCTACCTGAGTTCAAATTCTGACCTAGGCAAGTTCCTTAACCTCTTCATGCCTCAATTCGTTTATCTATGAAAAGTAGAAAACACTCATGTTTACCCCACAGGGTTACTTCAAAGTTAATAGAATTAATAAATGTAAAATCTTTGGAACAAAGCCTGAAGTACTCTGCCAGTGTCTGTTATTCTTGTGTTCGGAATAGAGACTGAAGCCCTCCAGAACAAGACACTGGAGCTATCCTGTGGAGGACAGATAAAGTGCTTCTCAGATAAGATCAAATTCAAGGAGTTCATCATCACCAAGCCCTTATTATATGAAATGTTAAAGGTACTTATCTGAGAAAAAGAAGATAAAAAATATGAACAGTGAAAGGACAGCAAACTCACAGTTATTAACAACCACACCTAAAACAAAAGCAAACTAAGAGGACAGCTAGATCAGGAGTGAACCATAGAAATGAAGGTGATCTGAGGGTGGAGGGGAATTTAAGGGGGAAATAGAACAACTGTAATGGCATAATCAATAAAATATATTTTAAATAAAGACATGAGCTATCGTGTGGATTTTCTTTTTTTTTCTTTTTTTAAAATTTTTTATTGATTATGCCATTACAGTTGTTCTATTCCCCCCCTTCATTCCCCTCTACCCTACCCCTCCATTCCCATCATTCCCCCCCTTTAGTTTATGACCATGTGTCTCAAGTTCTTTAGATTCTATATTTCACATACTATTCTTGCCCCCCCATCTATTTTCTATCTACTGTCTATGCTACTTATTTTCTGTACCTTCTCCCCCCTTCTCCTCCTCCCACTCCTCTGTTGCTAACCCTCCTTGAGATCTTCATTTCTGTGTTTCCACTCCTTTCACTGTCTAGCTGTCCTTTCACTGTTCAAGTTTTTTTAACTTCTTTTTGTTAGATAAGTCCCTTTAACATTTCATATAATAAGGGCTTGGTGATGATGAACGCCTTGAATTTGATCTTATCTGAGAAGCACTTTATCTGTCCTTCCATTCTAAATGAAAGTTTTGCTGGATAGAGCAATCTTGGTTGTAGGTCTTTGGATTTCATGACTTGGAATACTTCTTTCCAGCCCCTTCTTGCCTGTAAGGTCTCTTTTGAGAAATCTGCTGACAGTCTGATGGAGACTCCTTTGTAGGTGACAGTCCCCTTAGCTCTTGCTGCTTCTAGGATTCTCTCCTTCATTTTAATCTTGGGTAATGTAATTATGATGTGCCTTGGTGGTTTCTTCTTGGGTCCAACTTCTTTGGTACTCTCTGAGCTTCCTGGATTTCCTGGAAGTCTATTTCCTTTGCCAGATTGGGGAAATTCTCCTTTATTATTTGTTCAAATAAGTTTTCCATTGGTGGCTGTTCCTTTCCCCCTTCTGGTACTCCTATAATTCGGATGTTGGAGCGTTTAAAGATGTCCTGGAGGTTCCTAAGACTCTCCTCATTTTTTTGAATTCTTGCTTCTTCACTCTCTTCTGTTTGGCCATTATTTGCTTTCTTCTGGTCCTCTCCATTGATTTGAGTCCCAGTTTCCTTTTCATCGCTATTGGTTTCCTGTGCAATTCCATTCATTTCAATTAGTTTCGCCTTCATATGTTTCTCTAATTTGTGGCTATAATCAACCAGTTCTGTGGGGATCCTGATCACCAGTGTTTTAAACTGTGCGTCTGAGAGTTTGCTATTTCTTCATCACTTAGATTTATAGGCTCTGGGGCTTTGAGATCTTCTTGAGCCATTTTTGGTCTGATCGAGCCAGTTAAGTATGAGGAGAGGAACCTTGGACTCCCAGGTCGCTGGGTTGTGACGCTGTATGTGGGGGCGTGGTCAGAGCGGGGAAATGGCGGTGCCCTCTGCTGTTTCTCGCTGCTGGGTGAGGAGCAGAACCTTAGGTGGTTCACCAGGGTGGGGCCACTCAGGTCGCTGGGTTATGACGCTGTATGTGGAGGCCGGGTCAGAGCGGGGGAAATGGCGGCACCCTCTGCTGCCGCTCGCCACTTGGGCCTGCTGGCTCCTGTCCAATAGCCCACTCCCTCGCTTGTCTATCCACACACGAATGTGCGACCACAGTCAACCTGCAGCCCTGCTCCCTCGCTGTTTCCCGGCGGTCGCTCGCTGAGTTGCCCACCAGGTCCAACCCTGCTCCTGGATTCCGCGCGCCTGAGTCTGTCTGACCGAGTTTTCCTGTTCAATCCCGCTCCACCAGCTGCTGGTTTCACCTCTCTTACAGGTCAGGCTGAAGAATTTGTTGTTATCAGACTTCCGAAAAGTTCAATTTTCTGTGTTCTGGCTGCGTTTTCTGTTGCTAATATTTAGTTGTCTCTAAACTTGGTTGTGTGAGGAAGCACGGCGTCTCCACCTGTGCTTCCATCTTGGTGGAAGTCCTGGATTTTCAAGTTTAAGTTCTGGAGTCAGTCAGTCTCGTGGGGTTTGTGGCATATGTCCTCTCACATCCTGGCTGGGTGAGCTTGGACAAATTATTCGGCCCCTCTAAGCTTGCTTCTTTATCTGAGGAAAGAGGTTAATTATACTGTCTTTTTCATAGTGCTGGTATGAGGATGAAATGCATGGAGAGAATCCACAGGATGCCTGGCACATAGAAAAATGCTCCATGAATGTCAGCCATGGGGATGTGGAGAAGGAGGAGGTCAATGGTGTGATGACCCGCCTACTGAGAATTTTTGAAGGCAATTTCTGTGTCTTCCTTTGTGAAGTGAGGGAACAGCTACAGCAGTTCTTTGGGAATTGAGGGACACAGTTTACACTGTTCTTTCTGTGCTGGGTGGGGAACAGAATGCACAGAAATTGAAAGCAAAATGAGACTTGAGGGTTCTTCCAAGTCTTACAGGTAGTTGAGTTCAGATACTTCAGAAGGGAAGTCCTGAGTTTTCTCCTGTGACCCCTGATCAGCAGTAAAGCTCCTAAACCAGGGAGATAAACAAATAGCCTGGGTATAGCACTCGGGACACAGCAGTCAAGGCCTAGAAGACACTAGGATTCTCTTTTCTGAGTTTCCCTTTGATTCTCCTTTTCCCTGAAAGAGGAAAGGAGGGTGATGGAGACGGTTTGGCTTCCATTCTGCTACTTTATTCACCTGGCACGTCTTCCTCCCTTTCCCTCTTGGAAGATGCCTACCTTCCTTTTATGGCCAAGTTCAAATGTTAATCCAGAAGGCCGGTCCTCTTTAGCTGTACATGTGTGTTAGGAAGATAGGAGGGGATGGAAAGGACCCTGACATTTTAGGAATCACTGCTTACCTTGTACAGCTGGGATTTCTATTTGCCACAAATAAACCAGGTGAATTCTGTAGTCTACTTAATTCTATAGACTTATAGAGACCTGTTAGGTACTTAGATGGGATGGGAAGACATTCAGTAGACAATTCAAAGTTTTATAAGAATTGGAAGCTCTGTATCAAGTAATTAAATTTCTTTCTGCTCAGTATTGATCATGAATCAGATGCCCCTTCAGGGTGAAGACCCTGCCTTGCCCGCATTTGACTCCTGCCAGCACTGTGTGCCTGGCGCAGAACTCATCCAGCAGTGCAATGGGGATGAAGCTCTCTCTGCACCCTGAGCCCAATCTTTTCTTCAACTGTCCCTCATCTTCCAAGTGCAACCCTCTGAAGTCACAGAAATCATCTACAACTTTTCCTCTCTGCTGACAACTGCCAAACTTATTGCTGATCCTCATTTCTTCCCAAATATCTCCCTGGCCCTGGCCTACATGGTTTTCCATATAGTATAATTTTAATTCCCCTTCCTTCTCATTCAAGTTCATCAACACTCCTTTTAAAATGCTGCCCACGGAATCGAACTCATTCTCCCCTCCTCTGGCCTGCTGCCCTTCTGCCTTCTTGTCTCTTTGTTAATTGAACTACCTGTCATTTACACTGGCCACTTCGGTCTCCTCAACGGCACCTCCTCCATCATTCACCTCGTCTACCTCCCGTCAGGCACTAAGTCCTATTGATTGTTCCAACTAAATATTGAACAACTATAGTAGGTATTCAGACAGTATATGGTGAAGGAATATAAATGAATAAAATTCATCACTTTATATTCATTCCTGCTACTTCTGACTTGAGAGAAGCTTTTGTTTTGTTCTGCTTTTATTTTTAAATATTTCAAATGTGCGGCAAAGTTGAAAGAAATTGTGATGAACACAAATAAAACCTTCCCCTAGATTCATCAATTGTTAACATTTTGCCTCAATTGCTCCCTCTCTCTCTCTCCTCCCAAAATAAACACACACACTCACTCACTTAGAAAATGAAGTAAGGAAGCTGCAGGTATGTATTGCAACATATCTTTAAATACTGCAATACACATCTTCTAAGAACTATGAAATTCTCCACAAATTACTTCCCACAAATACCACTAGAGTGATGACTTAGAAGCTGGGGGTTATGGGTGGGCTTTTGGGGAAATCTGTGACATCCTGTGCAGAGTTGTGAATGGGTGAGCAGTTTTTGGGGAGGCAGTTCACGACCTTCATCAGAGGCCCAAACCGCCAAATAAATGCCCACTTTGGTCTTTCCCTCTTTATGCCAAGTAAGGTAGTAACATGGTCGGTGATGGCTTTTCTGCTCTCTCAAACTAATGATAATTCATATGCTATCTAAAATGTACTCAATGGCTTCCTATTGGCTGTGTGAGAAAGTTGTTTCTTAGCATGACACCACAGACCTTTGCAATCATGCTTCCGATACATTTCCACTCTCTCCTTTCATAGCCCCCTCTCCCCAAAAGAAACTGGCCACTAGTTCCTACCCAGGTCACGCTCTGAGCTTCACCTCACCACACTCCCCCTTCTTAGTCTTGTCCCATCTTGGTCAACTTCTGCTTTTCTTTCAGGACCCAACTCAGTTGCCATTGCCTCTGGGAAGCCTGCCCCAACGCTCTTCCCAGTTGCTTCTGCCTATAATTTGTGCATTCTTCTTTTATATTATTTACCACATGTACTATGCTTTATTTGTTTAAGTAGCTTCATCATCAGTGGCACTGTGAAACACACAGCATATGAATAAATGGATACAAGGTGAAAGGATTACACAGCTCTGGCTAATCACCTGAACTTCCGACCCTCCTGCCTGCTCTGTTCTCGGAGGCATTCCAACTTGGCGGGCTCTCCTGGTCTCAGATCCCTGTTTTGCCATCACCAAAGACTCCTGTGTCTCTCCCCATGCGATGCTCTCTACTCCTCTAATTTTGGCAGACTACCCCATATCCACATCCCTATTTTCCCTTGGCTGTCCAAATTCAGCTCCTGGAAAACCCGACACTCATCCATGGTAAAGATTCTACAAGGTTTAGGGGGTAGAGACACCAGGAAATGGATGTCTGTCCAGGCACTGGGACACCAGGAAAAGGATGAAATGAAGCCAGTTCCAAAGCCTTGTGAAAAAGTACTGAGCTGTACTGTAGGGCTGCTACTACTTGGAATAGAACGTGGTGGTGTGGTGGGCTGAACTAGACAAGCTGGCATTGGAGAGGTGACAAGTACCCTGGCAACCTCCCTGCACAAGCCTGAGATTGTTTGCTTTGATTTTTTCCAGGTGACTCCATTGTGCCTTTCCAACATTGGTACTAACACTTCTAATCGAGAAATCAGATCCTGACTTGCAAGGATGGCAAGCAGCTGGCCTGTTGGCCGGGGTCCAAATCCACAGCACAGGTAAGAGCCTTGCATTGTTATTACTCCAAAGCCTAGTGTGGTGGAGTAAAACAGCAATGGGTTGGAGTAGGAGGGGTGGCCCTTCCATTGTGATTTTACCAGCCTGTCAGAGGTATTGCTAAAAAGGAGTCTCAGGAGGGGTTCTGAGATTTTAGGAGATTCTGAGGAGAGGGGTTGGAACATTCTGCTGAGCCTCCAGTTCCCTGCCCCCCAGAGAAGCCCCCCAGCAGCCATGATCCTGTGCTGGGATGCGCAAAGGCTGCTAACCTGCCGGCTAACGTCAAAGCTGACCTCAGCTGGCAGCGCCCTCCTCCTCCTGCTTCCCTGGTGGATTGGCCCCTGTGGGATATTAGCCCATCTGCTTTCGGAAATGTGGCCACCCCAGCCCCCTGCCCACTGTGGCTGTCTTCCTCTCCCCCAGCGGGAGCATCTGGGCCCCCGGTGAGTGATGCTTCTGATCGGGCTCAATCCCTGGTGCTCCAGTCGGAATGCATTACCAGGCAGGGCGCATCAGCTTGGCGATTTGGTTTCCACAATAAATCTCCTTGCTTTCATGAGTTTAAATCAGACTTTAAAACATTGCCCTTAATGTTCTTTTAATGCAGTTTTCTTCTGAATGAGTTCCCTTTAGGTCCAGTTCTTGTCATTAATACATTCTCTTGGCAAACGAAGGAGGGCTTCTTCGAGGAAAGCCCTGCCAGTTTAGAAAACCAGTTGAACTGCCTTGGTGATGCCAGGAGCCTCTTTTGCATTTTACAAGGACACTTGAGAAAACAAAACTCTCTGACCGTAAATTTAATTTTCTTTTGACAGCCTCAGTGTCTCTGCAGCCCCAGAAGTTATCCATTACTTCTTTCTTCTGTAATTAAAAATCAAGGGGGGAAATGTACAGGATTAACAAGTTCTAATTTTCATTGATGAGCTCTAAGAGCTTATCAATAATGGGATCAGAAAAGCCGCTTCCTCTAAGCTGTATTTTTCCAGGGCATCTGATTTTGATGGAGAATCTTGCTTGGGATGGAAGAATACTGATTTGCCAAGGAGCTGCTCTGCCAAAGTCAGGAAGCAAGGGTGGGGCAGGCCAAGCCAGTGTCTAGCAGGAGGGAGCAAGAGAGCGGCCTGGGCTTGCAACTCTTACAGACTCAGCATTTGGGCTCGGGGGAGCTGATTACAGGGGAAGATTAAACAGCCTGTCGTTCACACACATGTTCCTTCTCTATGGATGGCTTCTGCAGGAAAAGGGGCTTGCACGTATCTGCTTAGGGGAAGAAAGATCCTTCCAATTAAGAGAATATTGGTGGTAATTCCTTTTGAGTTATACATTTGTAGATATAAATACTTTATCAGGGGATGGGGCACCCATCCTGTTTACGAACTACAAGGAGTAGCTGCATGAGTTTCTCTGAGACATACCGAGCTGATCGATAGTGTCTGGGCTGTGTCATTTCAAAAGCTGTGACATACAGGCTCCCAGTGAATGTGACAGGCATGTGATGGGAAGGAGCTGTCGAATTGATATGCACAGGTTCCACAACACTCCCGAACAATCAGGTGCAGAAACGATTCAGCTAAGATTTTTTTTTTTTTTAAGATGGGGCAAGTCAAGTGTAGGTAGCATGAACCAGGAGCCCTAGCACCAGATCTTGAGGTTCTTCTGTAGGAGAACAGAGGCCTTAGTCTCTGCTATGCTCAACAGGGGTTGGGCTTATAAAATTGGATGATTTGGTTCCAAAGCTTTCCTGCTTAGATGTGGAAAGTTTAGGCCATCTCTGGAGACCAAAAAATGCACAGTATAGCAGAATAGGCCGTCAGCTGAGGAGTCTGTTCAAATTATACCATCTTAGTTCCTGCCACAAAGAACTTCTTAAACCAAGACTAGAGAACCACAGACTTCTGAGTTGCCCACTTCCAGAGGTCACCTCTTTGGGACATCCTGCCTGCCCTCCTGCCAAGCATTGCTCCTCCCCCCGAGGTGAGAACAGACTGCAGCCAAGTCTGGGCACTGAGGACAGTCTTACCCATAGCCTTACCTATTAGAGGTGATATTATATGGATAGAGTAAGCACATGGACTCCAGCCAAATGGTCAAGTTTAAATAAAGGAGTCTACTCTTATGAATTGTATGATCTTAGGCAAGTTACTTAAGCACAAGCCTCCATGGTCTTTTCTGTAAGATACAATTATTTTAGTCTCATTGCTTAGAGCTATTATGAAGATTAAATGAGTGAATACAAGTAAGTCATGTAGAACAGTGTCCAGCATGTCAGAGGCACTCAGTAGATGTCAGCAACTTAAATATGCCATTAAGCAGTGATCTTGTCTAAGGCAGAGTGGTTCACCTCTCAGAGCCCTCTCCAACTCTGTGATTTTAGACAGTCAGGGGGCCTAACTTGCTGCTTTGAAAAGGTAGGATAGTTGTGGTGGTACCCGAGATGAATTTGGGGGCAGATATATGGATGGACACATTAATTTTAATAACTGTATATTTATTTTGTATCAGAAAAAAAATCCAGTACATTATTTCCTAAACATTATTGATCAGATTGAAGATAAGTATTTTAAAAAGTGAAATGTATATGTCTTAGAACCTGTGCTATGTGCAATGTGGGCCAAATCATAATGGCACTTGAGCTGAATCTTAAAGGATGAGTAAGAGTTTTAAAAGGGCCTTCAGGCAGGGGCTCTCTCTGTGCAAACGCCCAGGATATAATCCAGCATAATAGCAGAGAAGGGAGATGAGGCTGGAGAGGAGCAGTCAGGACACAAAGGAACTTATCTGCCACGTTAACAAGTTTGAACATTGTCCCAGAGGTGCCAGGAATTGTTGGTGGATAAGGTAGAAGGGGAGTAGAAATAGGGAGCTGGTTAGGACACTATTGTCCACTAAGAAAAGAGAAGGACATAAACCGGAGCTGTGGTCCTGGAGAGAGTGAGGGAAGCAGGTGAATTTAAGAAGTCTTTAAAAGGTAAAGGAAGATGCCTAAGATGCTCCCTGGGCCTCCAAATAGATGATGCTGTGTCAACAACCAAATCTGAGATGAGGGGTTGGTGAGGGAGATACTTGTGAGAGCAGGGAAAATGATTGATTCAGTTTGGGACTCTGGAATTTGAAGTCCCTGTGGGGAGAACTTGAGCAGACAGATCTGGGTCAGAGTCTACTTAAAAGTCAATGGAGGTGAGCATGTGGAAATAGAGGGTGCAGACTAATCTTTCAAGAAGCTTGGAAGAGGTGGAGAGAAAAGAGATGAAGGACACTTCTGGAGGAATGGAGGATGCCAAGAGCCCTATGTTGGCTGAAGATGAGAAGCTAGTGGGAGGGTGGGGGACAGTTCAAGTGCAGCAGTGGGTTGGAGCCCTGGCCTGATCTCACTGGTGTCCTGAATATGAGCATGGGTGTCTTCATGCACTTACACTCGTACACGATTTTATCTCTCTGTCTTCCCTGCCCTCCAGCCCACTCTGGCCAGCCTCCCCCTCTATCTTCTTCAGTTCATCCTTCCTTTTTTCATTTATTCACCAAATATTTGTTGAGCACCTACTATGTGTTCTAGGGGCAAACAAATAAATCAAACCAGACAATCATGGAGTATCTACTCTAGTGAAGGGAGGCAATGGACAAACCAAACAGTAAAACATAAAGTGCATGAAATGGAGATAAGTGCTCTTAATAAAAGTAAAGCAGGGCAGGAAGGGAGGGAGTGCCTTGTTGGGCAAGCAGTTGTGAGTAGTGATAATAAGTAGGGAGGTCAGAAAAGTCATCACTGAGAAGGCGATATTTGAGTAAAGAGCTGAAGGAAATGAAGGAGAGATGGTGTAAACACCAGGGAAACAAGTTCTCAGTAGAGGGAGCAGTGAGAACAAATGTCCTAAGTCAGGAGAGGGCCATGGTGGTTCAAGGAACAGCATAGCAACCTCACCCTGGACACATCCCAGGCACATCGGGCACTTAGCCTTGATCATAATACAATTTTTATCATTTTATTTTATTATTCTATTCCTTCTGGCTCCTAGTCCTTCTTTTCATTAAGTTAATTGGGATCCCAACTCACAGGGCCCACCTTTCCCCAAACCCATGGGGAGCATTTCGGGGCCTTTTGGTATTGACTCTCCCATATTGCTGTATCTGGTTATCTATCAAGTCTGGGATCCAGCACTTAGGAGTAGTGAGGAAGACCAAGTAGGGGGAAGGTCAGGATCATAAGTTTAGTCTGAATCCTAAGATACTGGAAAAACTAAACTCTAGCAGTAGGGGAAAGGGTAGGTAATCTCAGTTCAGAATCTGGAGGTAGTTCTGAAACCCTGATTTTGCTCTGTGGGAGAAGCCAGGCAAGGAATATTTACTGGTGGTTTTAAGATCAAATGTTCACAAAGTCAGTTCAGAAAAGTCAGTTCAGAAAAGTCATTCAGGCAGCAAGGCAACTTAGGGAACCAAGAAGATGATGTAGAAATATGTTGAAAAGCTGGTGCGTTAGTGTAGGTCCAGCAGCAGACTTCTGGGAAACCCAAGTTCAGGGTCCAGAAATGCAGTCACCAGAGCTCCCAGGACTCAGACAGGAGTTGGTTCCACCTTACTTGGCTCAGGCCTAACTCACTGATGAGCCAGAGAGTTATCAGCTTGAGATCCTCTGACGTCCTGTCTAGGGACAAGACTAGTTCCAGAATTGGGGCCACCTTAATTGTGGGATTAAATGGCACCAGCTTTGAAATTTGGAGATGGCCACAATCCTGAACCCAGCCAACCTTTGGAAACATATGAACAATTTAATTATTGGCTCCAATTATTTGCCAGTTCCTATAACTACACTCTTGCCTGTGGCCAACTCATGGAGGAGAATATTTCCCAGTCTCTTGACTTTGGACTCGGTCATGTGACTTGCTTTGGCCAACAAAAAATGAGTAAAAGTTATGGTGTGTGAGTTTCGATCCTAAGCCTTAAAAGGCCTTACACATTTCTACCTGCCCTCTTGAGAGTCTGCCATCAGCATAAGAAGAACAAATATTTGCTAGTTCACTGGTCCCAAAAGGAAAATGGAAACATGAGGAACAGAGTGACCCCAGCCACTTGCAGCCTGAAGCAGAGCTACCAGTCAAAACCAGTCCTCATGAGAGCATGAGGTCCTGCATGAGAGCATGCATACCTCCAATGACCTGTCGACACAGGAGCAACAATTAAAGATTGAAGACAAAGAAAACATAATAACTTTCACCATGCCTCCTGCTGCCTAGCATAGTGCTTTGCCCCCAAAACCTCAGAACTGACTTGTTAGCTTCATTTGAGATGTTCACTGTAAATCAACTGGGTATGTGGGCTCCCGGGGTTAAGGGAAAATCTGGACGCTCGTACAGGTGACAGAAAGTGAAAAGCTATAAGGAGGTTTCCTTAAACACCAAGGGCAATGACTGAGCTAGCTGTCCTATGCTTGCTTGTTGCATAGTCACAATATCTAAAAGAGAACTCCGAAGGTCTACAGTAGTTTGGGACTCACAAAAAATAATTCATTATGCATAATGGTGATGTTGGCAGTGCATGCCAAATGGTTAAATCTAATGTAGCATACAGTTTCATTAAGGCACAACAAAATTAATCTATCCCTTCCCACCAGGAGGTTTAAACAAAAGCAATGGGGAAGGAGCTGCATGTAAAAAGCAGCAATTCATTAATGAAATGAAGACATGTAAAATAATTAGGCTTATAACAAGAGATTAGAGAACTAAATTAACCCTTCTGTTTACTTTGCACAGAATGCAATGGAGAACTTTGGCAAATGTTAAGTTATTATAGATGTGTCAGCTCAAAAGATTAACCTGGTAGCCTCCCCTGAAAGAAATGACCTGTGTCAGAGCCAGACTAATAACTTCATTTTATGACAGTGAAAACCATATCTGTGAGGTGTTTCTGCATCAGTCCCAGAGGCAGGAAAGAAAGCAGAGACAGCCATGACTCTGCAAATGAAACAGTTAACTCACAAAAAGTAGGGGCTTGGTGTTGACATGCTGTATGCTGACTTGGGTAATTAATAATATTGAAACGAAGGGGCTAATCTAAATCAATGGTGGGTTGAAGCTTTCCTCTGCCTGGTTAGTAATGATAAGCCAAGGGGGACAATTGAGCTTCTTTTCTTAATAACTCCAAATCCTCATCTGCATGGGGGAATGGTGGGAACAAGAGCCCGTCCACATGACCAGGTAAAATGCAGCTTAAGACAAGATGGAAATGGGTTGTGCACATCCAGGCGGGCACCCCCTTGGCTTTGGGACTTGACCCTGGTTTCTTGCGTCTTGGCTCCCTAATTTAAGGGCTCCTGTAGAGATTTGCAGGCTGGTATTTCTCCACTGCTCCAAACTTTTCCAACATGTGTTGTTGGAAGTCTAGACTCTTAAATAGAGTTACACTATAAATCTTAACTCGTGCCTTCTATCACAGAGGTTGGGGACATGCCAAGAGTTGGGGAGTGAATGACCATGGTAAGAGTCCACACTCACCCTTTGATAGGGAGAGTCAGCTAAAACACTGTGCCCGAGGTCCAATTAAGAAGGCAGCAGGAAATAGCCTCACCAGCTGACTCAAGAGGGATGGATGGATCTTTTTGATGGAGAGGGGAAACAGTGCCCACTTTAGAATTCTACCCACAGTGGCAGCCCCACACAAGACGGCTTGGGTCTACAGTTCCCCAATGCCCCCACATGCCTTGCCCAAGGCCATACTTGCTCTGTGTTTCACACCTTGGTGATATCATTTCTCTATAGCTTGCCTTGTGCAAATGGAAAACAGTAGCCACTCATTCATTCTACTTGATGAAATGAGAAGCAGAAGGTTGTGTGATATAGTAGAATCAAAATCAACATTTTTTTAGTATGTGACTGGTGCTTTTCTAGCATTATGTTTCATCAGCCAATGTCAAAAGTATCATGTTCCATTTTACAGATTGGCAAATGACAACTGAGATGCATTAAGGAATTGGCCTGATGTCATTTTAAAGATAACTATGACTTTTAAAGTTTTTATGGATATGCCAGTCACCTTCTATGGCACCTCCCCAAACTATTTGGAGAGCACAACAGGTAAAATCATGGTGAGGGAGGGAAGAAGGAGCAGAAATCGAGTTCCTCAAAGTAACCGTAGTTGTACCTCTCAAAGCTCTTTGTCCAGGACTACGTCTGGAGGATGTGACTTTGTGGCACTCTCCCTCCCTGACCCAGCTCTTGAGCTGATACCAGGAGTGGGTAGTTAAGCAAGGCAGAGGGAAGAATAAGGTGAGAACGTGGTTAGACAAACTCACAGGCTGCTGAAAGAAACCTTCTAGGCCTAGTTTCCTGAAGAGGCCCAAGTGAACAGCAAGTATCATTTCCAAACTGAAAGTAGGGCAATTGTTTCCATAGAAGTATAAGCATCTTTAATGAAGAATATTTAAAATTCTGGAATTTCTGTAGATATAGGACTATCCTATATGATGGACTGATTTTGTGAACTGTATCCCCTACCTCTCTCATGTCCCCATTAATCCATAAAAGTCACACTTTCGGCATTGGGCCTTTCCTTGAGCTGCTCTCCTGGCCCACCCTGGCCTAAGCCAGAAACAAAGAGAGCAAATGTAAGGAGAAAAAGACACCCTGCTTTTTCCTCTTTTGTGCTCTTAATGCTCAGTCCTATTCTCTGGCTTCTACAGGAGCTACTTTTCCATTTATTCATTTATTTGTTCATTCAATGCTCACCTGGGTGCCTACCATGTGCCAGGCATCCTGCTGAGTACTTCTATTGTGGCATCTTATTTGCCACAATAACCTGTGAGGAGAGCACTGTTATCCCTGATTTATAAATGAGTAAACTGAGGCACAGGGAAGCTGAACGATCTCCACACATATCCCAGCCCACAGGCACTGGAGCCAGCCTGTGCACCAGGGCTCTCCAGCCCCTTCTCTACACATACTGTCTTCCCTGCCCCAGAGTTGTAGCCATCATTTTTTTTTGCTAGAAATTTGCTATTATAATCCTCAGGAGAGAAGGCATTTCTCCCATTATCCATATATTCAAATTGAGGTCCTAGGGTCATTCTGGAATAAATGAGAACTTAGAACCCCCTTAGACACTAGTAATCTTTATTAATCTTTACTAATCTACTTGGCTTGCTGAGCCACACTGCAATTTCCAATGCTAACTAGCACCGTTCCCCCTGAGAGGAGCTGTGTCCTTGATGGTACTTCAAACAAAGGAAACAAATCGTAAAACTTTTTAGACCTGTGAATAGATGGTGTCCAGAGTCTAGCATAGTGTCTTGTGTGTATTAAATGTTTAATAAAGATTTGAGTGGAATGAATGAGTGAATGATGGAACAAATGAATGACCCTTAAAGGCCCCCAGGGCTTCTCTGATCTTCTGAATTTATTGCTATTGATACAGATGTGTGAGAGGTGAATAAACAGCAGACTGGGCTGTCCAGCTCTAAAGGTAGCCTACGGTGAGGTGTAAAGTACACAGTTCTTTGTGGAAATGCTGCTTTATATTCATGCTGAGCATTTGCCTGAGATTCCCTGCGAAAGCTGGTGGAATTTGTGTTTAGGATTACCTGACATGCATTAAAAGCAATTGACTTCAGAGCAAACACTAAGGAATCACTTTGTTCATTGTCACCGATCATGGGGATCAGAAAAAAAATGGGTGTGAATCTATCATCTTTTACTTATTGAAAGTGGCAAAATTTTCCTTCTTTGACCCACTTCTTAACTAATTAAATAAAGATGGGAGTGATTATGGAGGTAGTAATTTGCAAGTGTTCACAGTCTTGAGGAAATATGATGTGTATGGAGTTTTCCATTTCAAATATATACACACATACACACCCCATAAATAAAAATGACTTGATTATTTGTGCCTTAATTATATGAAGGTGGTTAAGACCGTAAGTCAAATCTAAGGATTTTTCTTTTGCAGTTTTTTTCCCTATAATCTGCCTCCTGCTTACCCCCCATATCTTAATCTCCTGAGTCTTGGGCTACTTGAACCGAAGGGATACACAGTTGACCATATTCAGAAGGAAATTTCCATTTGACTCCTAGGGGACTTGGTGCTCCGAGTCATGACATCTTTCGGGCCATTTTGTTACTGCTTCTGTGGACACCTCTGCCTGTCTCTGCCTGCAGTGCTGCTTGCTTTTGATTCTTGCAGTAGCTTTGAACAGGGTCCCAGTAAAGTGTCATGGGTATTTGAGAAGTCCCCAAACTGAACGAGGACACATCCCTACTTCTGTTAGTGGTTCCAAATCAAATCTCTCCCATCCAGAACTGTTGAGAATTTTTTGGGCTTCGGCTGAAGTCCTAATCTGTGCATGGATTGAGTTCCTGCAAGAAAAGCTTTCTCGTCACACCAATTGCCTAGGAGGCATGTAATTCATGAGGTGCCGGGAAGTACCCTGAGAGAAGAAATACCCTGCAACCACATGTGAGGTCCTGTTTTTTGGGTTACCTGTGTGAAATCGCACGGTGCCTTGGGTGTTGACATATTACATTTGGTGTTAAATGATTTTGTCACCCATTCCCAACTAAGATGCCTGAGTGCATTGGAAAAGGGGAGAAAGAATCTAAACTGGCTCTGAAAATCATCCCAAAAGGTGAGTTTGGAAAGGTTTTTTTAAGAGATTTTATTTATTTATCTTAAGGGGGGAAGGGAAGGAGAGAGGGAGAGAATATCAGTGTATGGTTACTTCTCATGGGTCCCCTGCTGGGAACTGTCCTGCAACCCAGGCATGTGCCCTGACTTGTAATCGAACCTTGATCCTCTGGTTCACAGGCCTGCACTTAATCCACTGAGCTACACCAGCCAGGGCTGGAAAGTTTTGAGTGATGAAAATATCATTTAGTGGGGCCTCTACTGTGTCTATTTCAAAGAAGAATACTTGATGTGCAAGTTTTGATATGTTAAAAAAATTGACATCAGTTTTTAGTGTCTTTGATGCAACTTTTTGTGCTCAATAAAGATTATTCATTGTTGCTTTTGTTTTCAAAATTAATACTTAATTTATTAGGTTTATATTTTTAAAAACATTTGGTTTCCAAGTTCGACTTTCAAATATTACTTATTTCGAAATCCAGTAAATGTTAACACTTGCTTTTAAGGGGGCCTTTGATTAATTTTTGGTCTGATTTACAAATTCATCACTAAATTTTCTTTAAACATTTTAAACTGAGTATATAAATTTCATATACTCAATTTTATTTTTAAGTGCGCCCTTTGTCCAACTAGCAAACACATTTTTTAAACCGGTTTCAGCTTAAAAATCACAAATCTACTCATTTTAAATGGGAATTACAACACTGACCTAGTATTCTCAAAGGCTAAATTCTGTTAATTATTATAAGATTAAATATCAAATACCAAATATGCATGTTACTCATAAAGGGATTAATTTTCTTTAAAGATGCATGTCTACTGAAGAAAGAATTACATCATTCCAAACAATTTTGTAGTAACATTCATAAGCAGTTTTCAGGACTACATTTTTCACTGAATTAGGTTACGCAGTGACTGGAAAGGCCAAGGCCATGGGCGAACTGCATGTGTGCCCGCTACACTGACGAGGCTCGTCAAAGCACCTCCAGGTGCTTTGTCCGTGCTCGCAAACATCACGCCATTATTCTACATTTGAGTGACTTTAAGAATTTCTGATCCCTGCATTTTGCTCTACCACCTGCTTGGATTCAACTTCTCTCTTTACTGCTTCATTATAGAATTGTTTTCAAACTCTTCACATGACAGCCACAATCAAAGAGAGATTTAAATAACGCGTAATTGAATCTCATTGTTTTGTCTAAATTGGGGCCACTATCTTAATTAGGTCATGCCAAAGACAAAAATCAGTCACAGTGTTTTATTGTTATGCCTCATCAGGACAGATGGGAGTGGACCTTTCGGTGTCACCCTAGGACACTCCCTGAAGTTACCGAGGTCTCCCCCTGCCCACAGCACGCACACTTGCTTGGTCCACATGGGGCTTCGCTTTCTTACACTGTGGCTGAAAGAGCAAAGACAGTGCTTGTGGTGCCCTGACATGGAGTTCAGGAAGTACTTCCCGTGTGAACGTTGCTGAGTGTGCCACTGAGCTAGACACTTGGTTATGTCATGGTCGTAGAGGACAATGGGCCTCTTCACAGCCCTCATCTCTTCACGTGCTGTTGGGGCACGGGAGGCCCTCCTGGGCAATTCACGAGGCGAGTGAAATGTTGCGTTTCCTAGATGCTCTCTTTTTTCCTGGCTTCCCCTCTGTCTCCCAGAGAAAACCTCTGTCTGTGGTTACCCACAGTCTCCCAGGAAAGCAGCACAGTTTGGCTAACCTGCCCTGGAATTCTTGCTGATGGTGGTCAGGGGCAAGTGAGGGTACAGGGGGAACCCTAAAAGGTGCTGATGTTAGAAAATTCACCACCTTGGAGCAGGAGAAGGCTGCTCAGTGGACAGGACTGATGTGCTGGTGGACGTGGATTAAAGGAAGGGGCAGAGAAGACTCGGCACCAACCTGGCAAATCAGATCTGGCAATCTGCGCAAATCACAGTGAGATTCAAGATCATTTCCTTTTTGTTCCCCCTTCACTGAGTCTTTGGATTGGTCTGCTTGGCTTTCTCTCCCCTAAAGTTTTCCAGGGAGCTCTTATGTCCTTCATGTGAATCGTCCCCAACAGGCCCTCGAGTCACCGAACCTCCTCCAACAGGGGTGATTGTACAGCTTGTAAATAGCCCCTTGGTGTAAGATCCCCCACTGCTCCCTACCCAGAGACAAGTCAGGATGAAGTGAGATCTCTGGAGAGCTGATGCTTCCCCATCATCATTTCTGGAGGCATTCCAACAACCCTCTGATGTACTCAGTGAGAATCAAACAGGGGAAATTCATCCGCAGAAATGGGAGTTTATGACTTGGGCCATTCCTGGGCTGGGAGACCTCATCCCACATTATATCAAAAACTATGCTCACAGTGAACACTAAAGACGTTATTTTTGCTATAAAAAATTGGAAGGGATTTTGAAACAATTTTCTTTCGGAATTTTTGCTTTAGAAGGTACTACTTACAATCATTTGCAATCCGTGATCACTTTTTCCATGCTCAGTCATCTCAGCACCCAGCGGCCCCTCTTTGCATCGATTCACAATGGCATCTTTGTCAAACACCAGTTTCATTTCCAAACAAGGCCCTCCTTTTCCTTTGCAACGTCTGCTGTATCCCTGTGCAAATACCACTGCCCTGCCTGCCACCCACAGCCGTCTTCCTCTGTAAAATTGTCTCTGTTATTCTGGGTTATTTATTATTCCATATGATGCTCAGGATCAGCTTACCATCACCAAAAACTCTATTTGTATTTCAGTCAAAATTGCATTTAATCTACAGATGAACTTGGAGAGGACTGACATCTTTTCTACCCTCCAATAAAGTTTTTAAATTACATCTACAAATGTCTTGCACATCTTTTGTTAGATTTGTCCCAATGGCTTGTTTCATTTTAAGTGGACAACTAAATTTACATTTTCTAATTTTTGTTACAGATGTATAGAAATGTTATTGACTTGGGTATATTGATCTTGCTGAGCTCTTATTAACTTAATAGTTCACATGGTAGACATTGCCAGGTCTCCTTGAGCATACAAAGAGAAAAGAAACACACTTCCCAGGTACACTGCAGTTAGGGGACATGTGACTAGCTGTGGCCAGTGAAACGGGAGGAGAGATGATGTGGACCACTTCCAGGCTGAGGCAGTGAAAAGCGTGGTGTTTTCATCTCTCCCTCCTGTTGAGACAGATGTGGATGCGTAGTGTGGAGAAGGCAGAGCTTGGGTTGATGAATCAGGATGTGGTAGAGAGTCACTAAGAGCTTCCGTGGCAGGAGAAAGAAATAAACTGCTGTGATGTTAAGTCACTGCCGTTTCAGGATTAATTGTTACCACAGCATAACCCAGCTTCTATTGGCTAACGCAGTTTGTCTGTGGGTCCTCTTGGATTGGTTTAAGTGGACCATTGTAGCAGCTTTGAGTAATGAGGTTGTTTCTTCTTTTCTAATTTTTAGGTAATTAAATTTTCATGAATATCAAACTTAATGAAGTTGATACAATGCTATATTTTGTAGATCCTTAATTAAACACATTGATTTTAATTTGCAATTTTTCTTTGTTTTCTTTCAGTTCTCAGACATCTTAAAAAGCCGATAGGCCCCCGGTCCTGTAATAAGAGGGCCTGTGGGCTAACAGGTCCTGGGTAGGTTGAATGTCACTTTGAGAACTTACCAGTCTCGCCTGCAATTCCAGAAAGAACTAATGTAACAGGGGCACTGAGAGCCCTGGCTGAGGAGGGTCAGCTGGGCTGAGACCAAAAGAAATAATAGGGCCCTGGGCATCCTTGCAAATCGATGCTGGAAAGTCTTCCTTTGTTCCAGTTCATCCTTCCCTTCAGGAGGAAAGTTAGAGTTAGTTTTCACTCTCTCCTTCTCTGACATCTAGAATTTGGCAAAGGCTCTGAATATCTTATTATTACCAGTTTAACAATGTAGGCATGCTCTAGTTCAAAAAGGTCCAAAATAATAAAACCTGACCTTATCAAACAGTATATGAATTGGAGGATGGTAATTTGCTTTACAAAGTGTTCCCTGCTCCACAAAATGAATTCAACTTTGGTGTCCCTAAAATAGCCAGCTCCCTTGGTGCATGTTAAATATAATTCAATTTACAAAAATTTGATTTGCATATAACCTTTTCAGTAGCACATCTATTGTGCAAAGCAGTGTACACTTGTGATTGGTCACAAATTGCTGGGAGACCTGCCTTGCACATACTGTTTCCAGATGTGCAGTTTTTCTTAATCTCTGCGAGATGAACGAGTGCAGTGGCTAAAGTTCCAGTTGTTTACCTGCTCCTAACGACTATGTTGCCAAAGGACATTTGTCAATTATTTGGGACAACATGTGCTATGTGTGGATTAATGTTGGGGACTTAGAAACAGGAAGTGAGGAAAAGTTAGGAAAACTAAACATGGATTGCCTGGCTTGGTCTGTGATAGCTGTCTCGCTGTGCTGAAGAAGCTCTTTATCTCAGTGGCTTGACAGGCATCAGAAGAAAGGGAAACGAAGCAAGGGACAATTTGCAATCACGGTTTGGATAACGTTTTTTCCCCATGAAGCAGTGGAACTGCAGGAGCATCTTCCAAGGGAAACTGAACTAAGTGTGGTGACCTGAGCCCTGTGGTTAAGAAGAGTCGCAGCTGACCCACCCAGCTGTGGCAGCCTGACCCCAGGGGTTCTCTGAATGGTGTCTTTTGGACACAGGAGCATAGCCAAGGTACTTAATCAGGCAAGCACAGCATTTTCTCCTGTGTTATGGAAAAAGCAAAAGTGACATCTTTTTATAGCAAATCGAGTTAAAGTAGATTGTTGTCGATGATGCCAAGTCACATCTAAAACCCTTTTCAACCTGAATATTAAAAACCCTGCCTGGCACATCACACTTTGTTTTCAGAAACGATACCTTCCTTGCATTTCCCACAGCTCAAGACACCTCCTTCCCCACGTCTGATGCCAGGACACTTCTCTTCTGATTAGGAAGCTCCCTCTGGAATTTCATCCAGGGCAGCTGGCAGTTCTCTCCCTCCCTAAGCTTAGCTGCAGGGTGTGTCAGACACATGGCTAGTCAGATCCCTCCCTCCCTCCCGGAGACACTGGGCTCCTGCGCCAGCTTTGGGGAAGATGCCCTGAAGTGAGCTAAATGAGGCCTATCTAGACCTAGATTTTTTCTTCTTTGTTGTTGTTGGGTTTTTCTTTTTCTTTTTTTTTTTTTTTTTGCCAGAGGGAACGAATCCTTATTCCCCAGCTCAGCTGAGCTATCTCTCACACTGCAAGTTCAAATCCCAGGAGGCAAGGCTTGGCTCCTCCCACTTCTGAGGCAGGTGTTCTAAATTGACCACCATAAACTCCTGGGTGCAGAGCAGTGAACAACTTGAAAATGGAAATGTCTGCTAAGCCAAACGAAAACACTGTGATATTTCTTAGGAGTCCCAATTTGGGATAGCTGATTATCTCAGACTGTCTCCAACAGAGAATGTATTACTTAACCAAAATATGGTTTTGCTGCAGTGAGTCAGAGATGCACCTTGAGAGAGCATATTGTACCCCAGAGGACTCCAGGGCATCCCATTAGCATGGCCAGGTGGGGACAGGGCCACACAGAGTTAGGCAGTTCAAAACTTGCGTGTTACTGGCCCAGGGAACAGTAGGGCTGATGTACATCTACCTAGGTAGCCTGAATTCGGGAATGAGGCCAGCCTGAAGTGCAGACTGACCTGGGTTCATGCAGTTGCTTGGTCTCTTATAATCCTGGAAGGATTATAAGTCCTCATAGCCTTTCCCACAGGAACCATGCACAGCAATGGGTGATTTACAGACTAAAGTAAAGATTAAAAGGGTGAGGTGGAAGCATCTGGCATGTTGTCCATCAGGAGCATGATGTTCCATTCCCACAAGTGCTGCTGGGAGCTGGGTACATTCAACAGCCAGGCTGCACAGGTCACGAGTTTTTCCTTCTTTAGCTGTTTTTATCTCAGAGGTCAAGGGGAGAATGAGAAAGTAATAGATGACCTGGCCATGGCTTTGTGGCCCCCATGTGGTCTGTGTTGTGTGGTGGTGGGATGTGGGAAGCCCAAAGCCTACTTCAATGACCTCAGCCTTTTGGTCATCTCCAAGGCATCGCCAAGGGCCCAGACCTCAGCCAAACTCAGCGAGACCAACATTCACCTCATTTCCCTGCGAAGAATCCAAGTTGTCAGTCGTGATGTTGGAACTTAAGTCTCAGGGAACTTCAGAGGATCCCCAAAGCAGCTTCTCAACTTGTTCAACTCTTCTCCTCTCTGTCTCGTAGCTGCCCAGAACTGACTTTACTACCCTGGGCTCAATACATTTTCAGGGCCTAACTGCCCCCCTTCCCTGCTCCTCTGTCTGAAGAAAGAGCAGAAGTTATGTGAGCTATGGACTGAGGGGCAGTGCTGACTCAGGTACAGTACAAAACCTCCCTGGGCCTGTTTTCTATAAAAAAGAAAAAAAAAAAATCCTGGCCTCCGTATGTCCCCCAGTTGAGAAGTTCAAGTAAGATGTAGATGTGAAAGTATTCAGCATTTTGTAAACCATGATACAGTGCCCGGGTAATGAGTGTGATGTCTTTCCTCAGAGGGCATGGGCGCTGAGATGAGGCCAGCCTGGGCTTTATCCTGCAGTCTGTGGGAGAGCCAGCAAACCTGTGGCCCTTGGAGTCCTAGGTGTATTGTGTTTTCTCTACATAGGGCTTAAAAATATTTAAAATTCATTGCCAAAATTAAAAAACCAGGAACATTTGCAATAAAGAAATGGATTTCTAGCTTCACTTCCAAAATTAGAAGAGCTGGCTGCAGAGGCTGTGGCGGTGGCCCCTTGGACTACAGCAACTGCCCCGTGTACACTGGTATGTGCTCACTGTTCCACCCAATGTGCTCACTGGCCAATCCCTGCCACCTTACACCCTCACCATTCTCTCACCTTGCCTGCTTAGCCCTTGGGGGCATCTGAATTTGCAGGCCTGGCCCTCCAGGAATTTATCTGAGCAAGTTGCCTCTTACTTCCCCCTTTACTTGCACTGCCCCACCCCCCACCACCATGCTCTCTTCCCAAGGACAGGGGATTTACCTTTTTTGAAGCAGGTGAGGAGGGAAATCCACAGACCTCTCTAGAAGAGAGACCAGCAGAGGCTTGTCTTCACCAGCTATTCCAAGAGGACCAGATTAAGTTTGCACCAAACAGCGTCTACTGAAACATTAAGAGCAGGGTTCTGGTTCACTATGACTAAGCCGTCAACCACCCCAAAGCTTAGGGGCTTAAAATAATGTATTTATTCATCTGACAGCTCTGTAAGTTAACAAGGCTCAGATGGACAGTGTTCACTTACACCATCTTGCTCTGGTGCAGTCAGATGGAAGCTGGGGTGGGAGTTATCCAAGGCTCAGTTGAGCTGAAAGTCCCAGACAGTTCATTCACGAGGTTGGCAGTCCATGCTGGCTAGGGACTCAGCTGTCCACCGGAGTACCTGTGTATCTTCTCCACACGGCTTGGGCTTCTCACGATGTGGCAGCTGGGTCCTACAGGGGCATGTCTCAAGAGGTAGTATTCCAAGAGACCCAGGAAGAAGACGCAAGTCTCCTTATGCACAAACTCCAGAAGTCACACAAGCTTCTGTCCTATTTCATTGGTCAAAAGCTAGTCACAGCACCTGCCAGTTTCAAGGAAGCAGGTACACAAAGCACAGCTAATGAGAGGCAGGGTTCACTGAAGGAGCTGTCAGTGGAGACCAGCCACCATGGGCGGCAAGGCTAAAGGCTGGTCCTCATTTCATATGTGCTTTCGCATGTGGGTTTTTCTTTTGTGAACAATTCATCTCCTCTCCCTTCAGCTTTCCCCAAGGTAAGATATTAATGAGATAATATTTGAATTCCCTGACAGAGTAATGCCTCCTTATAAAGTATACTATTATTTCTAGCCTTCCTGATCACTCCCACCTGGAGTCCACAGAAGACAGGTTGAGGGATGATATTGCACACATCTCAACAACAAACAAAACTTCATTAAATCCATCGACATAACACAGACATTCAGGTTTAGTACAGATCAAATCCTATTACCAACAAATTGCATCAAATTGCCTCCAAAAATCTGTAGAACCAGATATTTTCCAAGTCCTACTTCCTTTAGGCAAATACCCAATGTAAGCAACGTGAAGGACTACCGAAGAATTAGAACATCCGCTGAGATTTGTTAGGATGGGATTTGACCCATTTTCTTTTAGTCACAGGTTCAGGCATCTTAAAATCAGAAAGAACGAACTTGCAGGATTCATGTGTGTGAGCTGGCTGAGAAACAGGCCTCATTTAAATTGTAGAAAATGCATCTTTATGCTGTTCTCAGACTTCCCTTCCAGGGCCCCGGGGGATTCCCGCTTGATTCTCTGGTTAGTGTCTGGGGGGCTGACAGTTGGGAGAGCATGTCTGGCAGCTAGGCCCCCCCATGCCAAACCCAGAGCCTTTCCTATGAGGGAGAGGAACCTGGAAAGAAAAGTGAGGGCTTCAGGCCATACAAACTTCTGGGGTAGCAATTGCACAGCATTTAGACATTTTTTAATGTCTTCGATTATATGTTTTCTGAATACACATATGTCTTCAGGTTTTTCTGCTTATTTTGGCACAAATTTAGGGACCTGTGGGCCCTAAAAGAATGCTTTAAGTTTAGTCCAGGTATTCGGCCCAAACACACTCCTGCTTCCCACTGACTACAGCCTCTCTCCCAGTGCACAGGGTCCCGAAGGCCCTGCTGGGCCAGCCTTCCACTCACTAAGCCCTCTTCTACCAACTCCCAGTCTTGTTTCAGGCAGCATCTCTCCTTCCCTACAAAGCTCACAACATCCCAGGCATTCAGTTTTGCCCCACGAACACCTCAGCCTCCCTTCCTCTCCTTTGGACAAGGTACACATGGGCAAAGGGAGCAGTGTGCACGCTGTCGGTCAGCAGCTGGCCAGATGGTGATCTGCCTCCTATCATCCTTTAGGACATATCTAAAATCAGAGACCCCCTGTACTCTTAACCAGGGGCCATTTCTTCAAGGCAACTTCATGTCCCCATGCCTTTTTCCCATGAAACAATGCCATCCTTAGTTCATAGCCAAATTAACCTCACCAAAGCTCCTGGCAGCCACACAACTGGCTCCTTTTGCGTAGTGAGACCCCAGGTGCACTGCACTACTGATGTTTGGGTTTCCTCTGAATTTTGTCTTTCAGGCAATGAGCGTAGGCTTGGAACCTGCTCAAGATGCTGCTAAGTTCTGGGATACAGAAGTGAGCAACACCATACAAGATGAGGTAGCATTGGGAAAGGTCCTTACCCAGACTGTGTGCATGGTCTTTCATGTATGTTTGTCTTACTAATCCCAGTAGATTCATCAGCACTTTAAAGACTAAAATCAGGACTTTGGTTTTCATTCATACCTCTCTCGCCTGCCAGCCAGCACATAGCTCTGCCCACGGCTGACCCACAGTATTAATGGTGGGGACAGGGGCTGATGGGCTGCAGCCTCTGGCCAGAGGCTTGCTCTGCCTCCACAAGGACTTGACGTTCTGGGTTGGGCTCAGAAGGCCTTAAGGTGCTACATGGGAAAAGTGGTCCTTAAGTTCCACTGTGTGTCATATAGGGACGTTTCAACCAGTCATGGAAAGAAGTTTGTTCCTAGCAGCTTAAGTATATGCTCTTAATGAAGAAGCTTTATTTTTATAAGTTGGACAGATTCAAGACGGTCCCTATGTTACTATTCTCTTTCTCGCTTATATTGGAATATTCTCTCGTGGGGTAGTGTCAGCAGTCCTGAGTGGGGGTAGGTAGGCTTCAGCCCGTCCCCTGTGGCCTGAGCCACACCAGTGTTGTAACCATTAGTCTTTGGAAGCTATAAATAATCACAGAGATTAACTTATCTCAAATTGTTAATTTTTTCATAGAAATCTGCATGTTTCCTTGGGAGTCTTATTAGGCTTGTGGACACCATGTTTGTATGTGTTTGGAAAAGAAAGGGTTGAGAATCATGCCTTTAAGAGAACCTCTTGCCCAAACTACCTGCACAACCACTGAGGACAAAGTCAGTGCCTCACTGAAAACACCCAGACTCCTTCTCTGAGGAGGTGGCAGCTGGCAGGTCTTTGTGTCACTTGCTTAAGGAATGTTTGCCTCTCCTAAAACATGACAGAGACTCTGCGAACTAGCCTCAGGGTGCAAGTGCAAGCTGGCCTTTCTAAATTATTGGTTTATTGATCATGATATGTGCCAGCGATTGCCCCTTCAGCTTTATATACATATTTTAATTACCTGCTTTCTCTCCCATCTTTGATTCTCTGTGTGATTGAATCACCAAGGGTACAACAACTTCAAATAATTCTAATAAAGTAATAAGTCTGTTCTGATGTTGGCAAGTGACCATCTTTATGAGACTAGCTCCAATGAAAATCACTCCTAAAAGATACTGCTTGCGGAAGCAGAGCTCACATCTCCTCAGAGCCTCAGGAGTATGAGCAGGAATTCCTCCAGGATGCACACACTAAGCAAAGTAAGGCAGACTGCCGGACCTGTGGGCTGTGCTGTGTGTTTGCATGTGCGCACATGCACATGCGTGCAGGCACCTGTGCTTGCATCTGTGCACACTGCAGGCATGCCTCTCCTAAAGACAGGAGCAACAGAGCTGCCCAACTTTACCCAGGGCGATGGGGGCACATTCCAGAATGGGAAGTGCAACTGAAAACCAAGACCAGCTGCTCTTTATGTTCAAAGGGAGCTGCTGTATGTTCAGAAAACCTACTTTCCTCCCTTCTAACCTTCCTTCTCTATCCCTGTGGGGCAGCAGTGTTCTAACTGTAGCTTAGTATAGGGGCCAATGGAGAAAAGCAGGCTGTGGCCCCCCTCTAGGCCCCAGGGATTGCCACTCAAACTGACCCTCCCTCCACTTCCTGCCCACTGCCCACCCCTCTGGGGCTGAGTCCCACCACTGAGGCACCTGTGAGTCAGGTGGTTCCAAACAAGCATGGTTAAAGCAACATGTCATTCTCAAAGGCAGGGACAGGTTGGAGAAAACTAAGTTAACATCAGACCTCAGAACCAGAAGACACTTTTTTTTTTAATTCCTATTTCACTCGGTGGGAATTTTTTTTTAAAAAGCCAATTCTAAAATCTGACCAATTCTGAAAATCTGTTTATGTAACATCTTTGGTTACATAATTAAAATGAGCAAGTATATATATATCTTATTTCTTCAATGCACATGCGTGCATTGGCAGGCATTATATTCCTTATGGAGTTACAGAGAAAATGTATTACATTTTTCTGTATACATTACAGAAAATGTATACATTTTCTCTGTAACTCCATAAGGAATATAATTCTACTTTCACTTGACAGCTGAGGAGACCGACACAGAGCAGGTAAGTGGCTTTCCTAAAGTCACACAGCAGTTAGGGCAAAAACCAGACCTCACACATCCCTTTTTTGACTCTACAATCACTCCTTTCTAAAATATGTTTTCTTCTTAATTCTTTCCTCATCCCAAGTCTATGTCTCCCTTCTTAAAAAATTTTTTTATTTATTTATCTTTAGAGAAGAAGGGAAGGAGAGAAGGAAAGAAATATCAATGAACAGTTGCCTCTCGTGTGTCCCCTGCTGGGAACTGGCCTGCAACCCAGGCATGTGCCCTGACTGGGAATCAAATCATGGTTGTTTGGTTCGCAGGCCTGCGCTCAATCTACTGAGCTACACCAGCCAGAGTCCTGTCTCCCTCTTTATTTTGCCAGGAATCTCAATGTCATTTGAATGTTATAAAAACACTTTTCCTCCTTCATATGCCACTTCAGAGGTTGCTTTTCTTTGGTGGGTTTATGTCCATACATATGTCTATAAACAAGAGCCCTCAGTGTGAGCTTTTAATTGTTCGGCTGTGAGAGCGTCAAAGGGACACAATGGGACAGCTTCTTCCCGTACCATGAACACTTCAGGCCTCTGTTCCACAACCAGCTTCGCAGGCTCAGGGCTTGCAGTGAGATTTTAGAGGACATTTTTCCTGCCGAATGGTGATTATTAGGTATTTACTATGTGCCGGTCCCTCTGCATATTTTTTTGTCTTCATGAGAACCCTGTAAGACATGGATGAAGATGATGACAATGATGGTGGTGATGATGATGATAATGATGTTTCCAGTTTACAGAATAAGAAACCAAGCTGCTGCCTGTGCAAAAGTGAAATTCTTCTTACTTTCACAGAATGTGAAATTCTGTGCACATTCTTCTTCCTTTGTGATTTGATTATCACTTGGTGTAAGGAAACAAAAAGGGTGTTTTTTAACACCTTAATGGAAAAAATATGGGGACCACCAGTATCAATTCCCGTGGCATCACCCTTAAAGCCCCAGGATGAAGCCTGGAGCCCAAGACTCATGAGTGGTTAGTTGGCCTAAAGGGTAAGAGAATCAGGAGTCCCAGGTTCTAATTTCAACACTCTAGTTAAACACTAACCACCTGTGTGACCTTGGGCAAGTTGCTTTGCCTCTGCAGGACGTCCATTCCTCACCTGTATAATTCCTCACCTGTATAATTAAGAGTTTAGAGAAGCTCTAAAGCCCCATTCTGTTCTAAGACTCTCATCACACCCCTATTGGGACATGTTCTTTTTCAGAACATTTCTGGCACCCAGAATCTTATGAAGCAATGAGACTCAATTCCCCATAATCACAACATTCAGTGTTCCCACTTCCCCCAAAGCATATGGCGCCATGGATGCCTGCCAGGAAGCACTGTGAGCAGAAGTGAGGAATGAATGAACATCAGCAGGTGGCATGTTGGGTTTTTCCTTTTCTTTGTCTTTATCACTGAGCACCTACAGTGGGTTTGGGAGATGGTCCTTATTGTAAGGACGTGGTGTCTGCCTTGGAGTTGATTTCGGGGGGGTCCTCACCTTTACTTCACTGTCCAACTGTCATGCCTCAGTCTTCTTCATGGCATTGTCTGTTTCTTGGTGTCTGTTTCTCTTTGTGTTCAGTATACTAATAATAACAAAACAAATAAACAACAGCAAAATAAAACCAAGGCTTTAACTGGAAAAAATAAGTCCCAGTGTTTCATGTTTTCCATCTTAGTAGGGAAGGGTCAAATGAAGACCTATTTCTTTTGTACAAGAGAAGTATCAAATGAAGTGAGGAGGAAAGTAGGAAGATGTTTTGAGTTTAGTTTTGATTTTAATTGGCTTCTCTGTTCTTTCTAAGTCTCCTCCAACTTCATCCCAACTTTACCTTTTACTGTAAAGTTTAACACCCTGATGGAGAAGGAAGTGGGAAATATAGGGATGGAGAGAGAGAGGAATAGAGCAAATTAAATATATTTCATCAGCTATCACTGGGTACAGAATCAGTCAGAATCCTAAAATTCAAAACTGAATCAGATTTTTATTTTTAGAAACCTAGAGGGTTTTTTGTTTTGTTGTTTGTTTTGCCATTTGCAAGACAGTGATTTAAAAATGTAGTTTTGCTCTGTTGGTCACAAAAGCCTTTGCCCCTCAAAGGGTGTCCACAGAAGAGCTTTGTTGCCAGGCTGTGAGAACCCCAGGGCCTGAGGGGAGTCCCCAGCACAGCTGCCAGGAGCCCAGTTGGCAGACTGGCAGGAATGGTCGTTCTAGTCCTTTCTGCCCCAGGGACAGAAGGAGCTGGGGAGAGGAAGGGCAGGGCCATGTTGGGGTGTGCCAAAGTTTCACACGCACGTACAGTAGGAGCATGTCCAGCAGAAATTCCCTTGCCAGGGCTTCCCTGGGCATCAGGATGACAGGAGGGGAGTAGTGGGGATGGAAAAAGGTGATCTGTGATGACAACCTGGAGAGGCGTGAAAAGTTTTTTTTTAATGATGCAAGTTGCAGACAGTCCTTCCAGCTACAGGGGCTTGTGCGTAGGATCCTATGTCAGAGGCTAGCATTGTGGGGAAGGCTCACACATCTGGGAGAGTCACAGCCGACTCCAGACTCTGTGCCAGGAGTTATTATGTTGGGTGGTGAGAAGACCCAAATCTGTGTAACAACAAGCTGCTTTATGATGGTGAGGGAGGGGCACTGGTGGCCTATTTCCATGCCTGAATGGACTGCCCATAGACCAAAAAGAAAAGCAGTATGAGATGTTTGGCAAGACCCTCAGAGCACTGCAGCTGTGTGTCAATGACCCAAGGTTAACACTAAAGTGAAAAAAAAAAAATCTAATCAATCGGTTACTTTGTCCTGATGGGTTAAAAATTGGTCTGCTTTCTTTTATTACCTTAAGTGATGTTTGATCTCTGAATGCATGAATCTGGTCTCTGTTCCCTTTTGGTTTGACTTGGATGTAAATGTTGGGAGGAGAATTCTAGGGTGTGTATCTATTTTAGACAGTTGTTTGATTTGGGCAGCTGAGAACTGGAGACTAAAGGACTGAAAAGAAACAGAGAAGTGTCTATTCAGGTCCTTTGCTCATTTTTTAATTGGATTGGGGTTTTTTGGTGTTGACTTTTATAAGTTTTTTATAAATTTTGGATATTAAACCCTTATCAGATATATCAGCAAATACGTTCTCTTAGCGGATTATCTTTCTATTTTCTTGATGGCTTCTCTTGCTGTGTAAAAACTTCTTAGTTTGATGAAGGCCCAGTTGTTTATTTTTTCTTTTGTCTCCCTTGCCTGAGGATATATCAGAAAAAATACTGCCACAAGCAATGTCCAATTTTATTGTCTATGTTTACTTCTAGGATTTTTATGGTTTCAGGTCTAACATTTAAGTCTTTAATCCATTTTGAACTTATTCTTGGGTATGGCATAAAATGGTGGCCTACTTTCATTTTTCTACACATAACTTGTCCAGTTTTCCCAGTACCATTTATTGAACGAACTTTCTTTAGGCCATTGTATGTGCTTGCTTCTATCAAATATTAATTGACTCTAAAGATGTGAGTTTATTTCTGGGCTATTCTGTTTCATTGATCAATGTGTGTGTTTTTATGTAAGTACCATGCTGTTTTGACTACTATGGCCTTGTAGTATACTTTGAATTTAGGTAGCATGATTCCTCCAAATTTATTCTTCTTTCTCAAGATTGCTGTTGCTATTTGGGACCTTTTGTGGTTTCATATAAATTTTTGAAATATTTGTTCTAGTTCTGTGAAATATGTCATTGGTATATTGATAAGAATTGCATTGACTCTATATATTGCTTTAGGTTCTTATGGACATTTTAATGATTTTAATTATTCCTGTCCATGAACACAGTATGTACTTCCACTTATTTGTATCTTCTTCTACTTCTTTCTTCAATTTCTTATAATTTTCTGAGTATAGGTCTTTTACTTCCTTGGTTAGATTTATCCCCAGGTATTTTATTATTTTTGAAGGAATTGTGAATGGGATTTTTTTCTTAATTTCCTTTTCAGATAGTTCATTATTGGCATATAAAAATTCAACTAATTTTTGGATATTAATTTTGTGTTCTCCTACTTTGCTGAATTCATTTATCAGCTCTAGTAGTTTCTTGGTGGACTTTTTGTAGTTCTCTATGAACAGTATCATGTCACGGGCAAATAAAGACAGTTTTACTTCTCTCTTTCCAATTTGGAGGCCTTTTATTTCTTCTTCTTGTCTGATTGCTATGGCCAGAACTTCCAGTACTATATGATAAAAAAGGTGAAAGCAGACATCCCTGTCTTGTTTCTGATCTTAAGGAGGATGCTTGTAGTTTTTGCCCATTGAATATGATGTTGGCAGTGGATTTGTCATATATGGTCTTTGTTATGTTTAGATATGTTCCCTCTATTCTCATTTTGCTAAGAGTTTTGATCATAAATAGGTGCTGGATTTTGTCAAATGCTTTTTCTGCATCTATTGATATGATCATATGATTTTTGTCCTTTATTTTTTTCTGTGGTGTATCACATTTATTGATTTGTGGATAGCCAATAGACATTTGGAAAGATGCTCAATGTCACTAATCATCAGAGAAATGCAAATTAAAACCACAGTGAGATTCTACCTCACATGGGTAAGAACAGCTATTATCAATAAATCAACAAACAAGTGCTGATGAAGATGTGGAGAAAGGGGAACACTTTCTGTACTATTGGTGAAATACAAATTAGTGCAGCTACTGTGGAAAGCAGTATGGAGATACTTCAAAAAATTAAAAAACAGAACAGGCTTATGATCCAGTGATTCCAGTTCTGGGAATTTATCTAAAGAAACTCAAAACACTAATTCAAAACATGAACACCCCGTGTGCATTGCAGCAGCATTTGCGGTCGCTAAGATATGGAAATAGTTCAAGTGTCCATCAATAGATAAATAGTTAAAACAACTATGGGATATATACACAGTGGAATACTACTTAGACATAAAAAAGAAAATGTTAGCTTTTGCAACAGCATGGATGGACCTGGAGAACACTATGCTAAATGAAATAAGCCAGTCAGAGAAAGACAAGTACCATATGATTTCACTCATATGAGGAATCTAATGAACAAACTGAATGAACTAACAAGTAAAATAGAGACAGATTTATAAAGAGAGAACAGGCTGACAGCTGAGGGGGGTTGGTTAGAACATAGAGGGATCAAGCAAAAAGGAAAAATGACTCATGGATATTGCCAATAGTGAGGTGATTGTAGGGAGAGGGGAGAATAAAGGAAATCAATGGTAATGGGAAAAATACAATTCAAAATATATTAGTTTTTTTAAATTTCAAAATAAAGGAGAAAAGATAAACAGATGACGAGAAATGGGTCAAAGTAAGAATTGTTGATGGGTGGTGTCATAGAGACCAGGACAATACTGAGATTTGTTAGAAGTGAATTAGTTCTGAAAAACAACTTTTAACACAGTCCCATATATCTTACAAAAATATTTTAAAGTTCTTGTGACTTACCTAGACCATTTAATAAAGGCATGCTTCTAATATTACTAGGTACCATTTTAAGTTGAAATGGGTTTATGGAGGTTTAATAGAATATTAACTCTGAGTGGGTGGGGTAGAGAAAGGTGATAAAGATAATGAGTTACCTGAGATCTGAGAAAGACCCCTGGGGAAGGTACTTGACTCTGTATTGAATTAATCACCCTCTAAAATCTCAAATCATTTACATATATTTCTGAAACATGAACCACATTCTTTTCCTCAGAAGCTCTATTTGTTCAGTTTGCTGACACCAGGCTCTATAAGGCTATTGTCATTACATACTTGAAGTCTCATTGGTAGAACATCCTTTGAAATTTTTCATACATACTTTTCTCAGAATGTGTATAATGAGGAAAATTCATTTCCTTCCTGTCGAGAACAGTTAATGATCATTTTCTATTATATTAAAAAATTACCCATTGTTATGACTTCAGTTCAATGTTCCTGCAGATATCACCATGTGTTGCAGAGCTTAGCTATGCCAAGGCCAAGGCACCCATGTGTTATTTCATAGTTTCTCTTTTAAAAAATGGGTTGTTTGGGATGAGGCATGACAAAACACACACACACACACACACACACACACACACACACACACAAAGAGAGAAAAGAAAAAGACAAATCACACCATTTCAGAAGAATTAATAGGTAATTATATATTTTTAAAAAATCACTTTTAGCATGAAAACCCAAATTTTAGCAATGTTGTCTCCAGAATATAATTATAAATGCCACATGAGTCTCTGAACCAGAAACAAGAGCTTTCTTTTAAGATATAATAAATGCTTTAAGTATTGGGACAATGCTTCTCTTTCAGGAGAGATGAAAAGTAGAATTATAGGCTACTTACTCTATTGTAATTCCTCGGGTAGTCTAGTCATTATTTTTTTTTAGAAATTCATCTCTCATTGGGGGTTCATTATTTGTATCCAGAGAGGACAATGACAAGTCAGGACGTGGAGAGACAGAAAATCAGACGAACCTCAGAGGATTCTCAAACTCCATGAGTTAAGAAGTGCTCCTGCCTATATTTTGGCAAATATAAGATCACCACGCCCAGAATTTTGGCACCGTGAAGGAGACTGTGGTTGAAGCAATGAAAAAAAGAGGAGTAAGAAGGTGAGATCTTAAAGTGGAATAAGATGCTATTAGGGGTAAGAAAGAATAGTCTGGATCATTCCAGCAAGTCAATCCAGTATTGCTTTATTCCTTTCTATCTTAGTTTGTATTAGTCACCTCTGGCTGCCATAACAAAACACCACAGACTGGGTGGCTTAACCAACAGGAATTCATTTTGTTGGGGTTCTGGAGGCTGGAAGTCCAAGATCAAGGTATCAGCAGGGTTGGTTGCCTCTGAGGCCTTGCTCTTTGGCTTGTAGATAGCCACCCTCTCTTGCTGCCTCTTTACACAGTCCTTCCTAAGTGCACATCTGCCCCTGGTGTCTCTTTTTCTTATAAGGACACCAGTGATATAGACTTTGGGCTCCACTCTAATGACCTCAGACTAACTGAACTGTTAGCCCTTCTCTAAGTAGCTCTCAAGCTCACATGGATTAGGGTCCACCTATATGACCTCATTTTCTCTTTAAAGGCCTTATCTCCAAATACATTAGCTTTTATATTGTTTCCTTTTATCTTAGATAATGTCTCATACAAAATACACTAATAACAGATATCTTTAGATATATCAGTTGTTTTATGATTAGCCATTTATACCCTGGATTTCAGCTGCCCACACCCCCAACTGCCCCACCGTTGGGAAAATAAGATAAACTGGATTTAAAAGCAATTGAACCACCCATTAAAATCCAGACTCCTGGACCATCCCCACCCCGGTGATGCTCACAGTCATGGGTGCTACCTCCATTTTACCCACCACAACCAGACCCCACACTCAGCTCTTTCAGGGGCCTTCACAAACCTCCACTCACACCCAGCATTTTGTGAACTTGATCACTTTACGAACTGGGAGCTGGGCCAGCACCATGGGGAGGGGTTCTCCTCACAGAGGTTGCAACCTCCCATCTCCTGCTGGCCTCCAACTCACCCCACCCACTCACTTCCCCTCGATTTCTTTTCTTTTCTCTCTTCTCCCCCTTATGATTATGACAAATTCCTCCCCTTATCTCATGCAGAACAGATTAATAATAACTTTTCTAGCTTGAATATACTCTAGGGTCTCACCCTCTACCCCAAGTGGCTTGCTAAAGTATTTCTTCATTTAAATATATTCAGGGCTGTCTTTAAGAGGAATTCTGGTGAATAGAATATTCACTACCTCATTATAAGTATGTAAGTCATCTCCTGTTTTTAATCCAGCTCCCAGGTTTGTCCTACATGTTCATTACAGTGTACAGGGGCGGGGGGGGGGGTGCATCTGGCTGAGCTTCCTCTGACAGAGCAGTACACCAGGCATGCTGCCTGCCTGGTGCAGCCACAGCTGTTCAGAAAACAGCAACAGGGTGATGCAAAGTGATGCCACCCACACTAGAAGCCTTTTTTACTTCACTGAAATGCACCACTCTCGGGGCAAAAGCTCAGCAGTATGCAGCTCTCAACACCCAGCAGGCAAGCCTGTGGCTGCAGGCAGACAGTTTACGCCTGCCTCTTTTAGACTTCCAAATTTTCTCAACTCACAGTCAATATTCCCACAGCCAAGGGTTCTTGCTTGCTACAGAGAACAAATCACCTGAATATCTGTGTCTCACCCAGTTCAGCAGATCACAAAGGATAAGTGATACATTCTCTTTGAACTTGGTTTCAGGAGTACATCTATCAATCCCGGTGAGCCTGGTGCCAGGGATGGAAGAATTCATGAACTGGGAACTGGGTGGACCCAGTTCCACCCAGGTGTCTTGACTCTGCTTATAGCTCCTCCCCCTCCCCATTGGAAAAGGGACACCCAAGGTTCTTTATATTTTCCTTCTTTCATGTCCCTTCTGTCACTTTCCTAGTACCCAATCTTTTACAACTTGCACAATCTCCACAGAACTCAAATACCAGATGGTATCCAATTATTTCACAAAAACCCTCCAACCAAGGGTGAGGATGTTGACTCTGAGTCTAAGGGCACCCGAGCTATGAGATATTTTCAACTCATCCAAGCTGCCTACCATGCAAAAATGCACCTCGTGGAATAAATGTGTGTACTCAGTGATTCCTGCCAGGTGTCACCATCCTCATCAGAGCTCACAAAGTACAAGTTCCTTAGACTTCGGTTCTTAAAATAAAAGAATCATAACATCTTAGTTTTTCCCTTTCTGAGCCAGTGAGCCTACCATTATGTAAGTTCTCAGAATGTCTTGTCAAGAAAATATATCCACTCTCTGACCAATCATTCTCCTGGGTCTATTTGCAAAAGGATAGTCTAATGGGTTCAGTGTTTGAGGACCACTGCGTTTCCATTATACCTGCCTCATTATCGCACAGGAATCTATCTGTCCTCTGTTTAGAAATGTGCTTATTGTGGAGTCTGGTGATTCTCGGGCTGAAAACAGGAGATTTATGAGCTGTCCTCCAGTTCCTGTCTGCTCTCTCCTAAGGCCACAACCCCAAAAGATCAGTCACTGCAACGTGTCTTGGTGTCAACTCTGAAATTCTGCTTTTTAAGAGGATATCATAATGAAACCTTGGAAATAGCACTTGAAGGTTTTGCTCCTGCCATACCCCAGAAGGTCACATGCTCTAATTCAGCTTAAAGGGACACTAATCATATTCAGCCTATGAGTAGAGAGGCTTACACTTAGAGATGACACCATCATTTGCATAGGATGTAAAAATGAAGGACCATTAATTTTATAGCATTAATTGAAGAGCAGAAGTGTTAGACCTCTATAATTATCTTCAGCGAATACATTTCAAAGACATCTTCACAAATGAGGCTTGTGAGTGTGCCTGTGCGAGGGCACAGATTCCAAGAGCGACTGTGAGGCTGAGGCTCCACATTGTCCCCTTCGAGATGCATAGATTATCGAATCATTAAGTTAAAAGCTTAACTTAAATCTGAATAGCTTCCTTTGTGTGGAAACAAGACCTGTGTGGACTCTAAACTCCTAGGAGGACATTCTGCCCAGAAGAGGGGTGTCCAGAGCTGTGTGACCCATTTCAGAACCACAGAGACAGAGAAGAGGGAAGGAAGCCCAGCACCCCTGGGACATGGGCATCGTCCCCATATGGCCTCCCAACACCCTGTGCTCCCATCTGTAGCATCACGCCGGAACCTGGCACCCCCTCTTGCCCCTAATTTTATCCCCATTGTCCTTTCTACATTCTAAATTTACCATCCTATCCATTATTCCCATAGGTCAATTTCAGCAAAATGGCTGTGGACCCACGGAGGTAAATCACACTAAACAATCACTCTGCAACATTAGCCACCTTACTGGTGGCAACCCCAGGCCAGCATGGAAAGTAATATTTCTCAGGAATTAAATAGAAGATCATAAAGAACCATTTGAGTGACTTCTTAGCCTTATAGCCAAAAACCAAAGTAGAGTAAGAAGCATGATTTCTTTTTTTGGGGGGTGGGGGTGGGGGTGGATGGACATGAAACAATTGCAAGGAAAATTCAGCTCAATGATCACAAGCAACATGAGGCCAAGGTCAAAAGCAGCGGTCACAGTTGTACTGGCCCATCTTTGTTTCTGCCTGAGTCGGTGAGGGGATGGCAAAGGTGCTGGGCATGGAAGGACTGGGCAAAGAATAGGTGCAGCTTAAAGTTTAAGAGCTAGCTGGAATTCTGGTAATTATCCTGACATGCAGGACTCATCACTTGGAAAAATATGAGCTACTTTTGAGCCCCAGAGTCTCAGAATCTCCCTGGTGTGTAATTTAGGGTTCCTGGGGGGAAAGGTTGGGAGCCACTGGTGTAAATAAAGTAAGGCATTAGCTAATGAGGTAACATGATGCCTGCACTCAGTATAAATGCTTGTCTCCAGGGGCTCTGCGGGGGGTAGGGGAGATACTGGAGGGAATTTCGGGTACCGCTGTGCACAGGTGGAGGAAAAACCTGGGGCATATGGGCCTTTCGAGATATCTTATGCTAGGCAATATTTTCTAACTTTGTGATAAGCCTTTCTAGGTATAAGGATCGCACTCAGGATGGAGAAGGCTTCCATCAAATTCCTGTATACCTCACAGCTTAACTTGTTCTTCATTTCACACTGCATTTACTCAGTTTAGTAACATACCCCCCCCTTTTCTTTTTACTACTTTTTGGAGGTAGATTTTACATACAATAAACTTTACCATATTTAAAGTGCATGATTTATTGAGCCTCGTGGCCTCAAGGAAGATGGAGGGCCTGTGAGGCCAAGTAGTCCAATCCCTGCACTTGGCATTGCCAGTTCCTCCAACAGTTAGAAAAGCAAGCATGAAGAAAATCATTCTCACTCACAGGTGCGTCAACACGGTTCACATTTCACAAAGTCGATGGACCACTTTATGGAAGCAGTAAAATGAAGTCAGGATGGTCCACACCCAGGTGCATAGACTGTTTTAAAAAGGGCTCTTCTAAGTCCTCAGAATTCCAATCACAGAACAAGAACAAATTATGGAATTCATGCATCTTCCAAAAAGAAAATTGCACTCCTGTTTAGCACTAAGGTGAGGTGGCTGCACAGTTCCTTGAGCATCTCAGAAAAAGGTTATATATAAAGCCCAATGTTCTCTTTGTCTGCAACATATATATTTTGTCAAATCATGATCGTCTTGGTGCATGAGACAATTTCTGTTTTGGGCCAGGGAAATATCTCTAGTGCAGTGCCAGGGAATACAACGCAGCTGAAGGGAAAGAAGCCTAACGGCAACAACAGAAGAGCATATGCTCCATGATTCCATTCGTACAAAATTCTAGAAAACACACACTGACCTGCCGTGACAGAAAACGGTTCATAGTTGCTGGGGACAAGGGTAGAAGGAGGGAGAGACTGCAAAGGGACACAAGGAAACTTTTGGAAGTAATAGAAATGTTTGGTATTTTGATTTCATGAATATATGTGTGTATATATATAAAGGAGCTAGCCACATGTGGTAATAGGCATTATTCATGCTTTGAACATCTTTCATATATTGAGGAAATTTTCCACCTTGTGAATCCTGACATCCCCTACATTTGCCAGTTTCTTCTAAGACTTAGGATCAAACATTCTTTTGTGAGATTTAAGTTTAGAAGAGAGTGACATGAACAGAGAAATACTGAATAGACTCCGCTGGGGAGAGTGGTGGAGAGATGATCATGTTTCACAAGAAGCCGTGTCAGGAGGCCCAGTGGAGGCACCCTGTGCCTGGTGTCGGCCAAGCGAGCTGTGGGGCTACACTGGGGACAGTAGTGGAGGATCGAACTGCAGCAGGCTTGTGGTCATTTGGACCCCGTTTATGGTTGCAATCCTCTGTATTCGATCTTCTTGGCACCCTGTGAACTGCTTGATATGGTTTAATACCTTGAGCATCGGCACATTTTAGCTAAAGTGGATTCTGCTGTTGGCAACCAAGAACCCCTTGACCAATAGAGAAACTTCATGGGAGTGCTCTCAGGCCACAAACACATTCAGAAGCCTGAGGGCAAAGCAAACATGGCGTGGTGTGGAGGAAGGATGCGTGAACACCCTTTGCACACTTGTGAGCACCTGCAGAAACAATGACAACAGCCTTTGTTTCTCTTCCTTGCCATGTATGTATACTGACTATGCTTCCTGTCTTCTCCTTCCCTTCCATTTTTATAGGGTGTGTGAGTCACAGAGGGTGGTAATTAACTTTGTATTTTAGTGTCTGGGGCACAGAATATCAAGATGGGATTGCGACTTAATTGTACAAGGTGAACAGCTGAGCTTGGAGCTCGACATGGAAACTGACAACACTTTACCCCCCTTTTGAGGGGAGGGCAAGTGCATTCTTCAATTGTACAAGGAATATGTAATTGCATGATGTGCTTGTAATTGTAGAAGACTTTTGTTCTTGTAATTAAAGTCGTGTAGAATTTTAGTATGAGAGAAAGTTTCTAGGGCTCTATTGAATAGTCAAAGGGTAGACATAGTGGACATATTTTATGTTAGTGGGTCCCCATTGACCTTTTGAACATCCTTTCAGCATTTGGGAAATCCTCCACCTTCCCAAAAGAGAGGTCAGACACTTGGTTTCCCTGCCTCCTTTGCAGCTTGAGATGTGTTTCCACAAATGTGACCTAGTTTCCACTCATCGTATTTGTCACATGAGATTTTACTTGGAAAGGGAATGTCATGAAGAAGATGATGCTGTGAAGAGTACATTCCAGTGAGGGAGGCAGAGACTCAGCCAGCTCTCTGAGGGCTCCCGGCAGGAGCTCCTGGCCATAGCATCCCAGCACCGCAGCCTGGGCACTGTTGTGCATGCAAACCTTCCTGGCTCCACCCTGTGGCCTCCTAGACACTCCATTCGCCACCACAATTTTTTTTTTACTAACTTCCCAACTTGCTTCCACTAGCTATAGTGGGTTTGCTGTTTATAACTAAAGATGCTCACTGACGTCCAGAGCAGCTTTTTCTGCCTGTCGCAGTCCATCCTAAAGAGTGCAAAGAAGGGAATATTCCTTTTTCTGCAGATGGTGGCGTATCCCAGTTGTCCCTGGCTCAAAGCTCTGAACCCACCTCAGGTAAAGGGAAGTAAGTGGTTCAACGTAAACACTCCTTTACACAAAGGGACATTAGTGTAGCTGCAATTTGCTTAGGAAACTTAAGAGTGGCCCATAAAGGGAAAGCCCATCTGTTTGGGGACACTAAATCTGCCTGTAGTCTGCAGGATATCACGCACCCAAAGCACGGCCTCTAACTGTGAAGTCTAATTCTACAGACAAATCGTGATTGTCCTTATGGCAGCCTAGTGGGACACATCGCTGTGTCCAGAGGCCGTGCATTGGGGTAGTTGCTGGCTGTTACGGGTTAAGAGATTTGCACAACATTTTACTGCATCTACATTTCCTACTGGCATTGAAGAAAATTCTGAAATAGTTTATCACGAAAGAACACAGAAAGTATTTTCATTTCAAAACTCAAGGCAAGCCCTGTGAAGGGACTTCAAGATTTCCAGCCAAGAAGCATATTTAATAAGCCAGAATTCTAAACATGCTTAATGAATTTCTTATCTATCCATCATTCACAACAATTGTGGGGGATTTTTTATCATTTGAGTTAAAAATAAGGACTGGATAGGTATTTATCAAGTTGTCCAATCAAAACTCATGTCATCCTGGGTTACTAAACTAAAAATGATGAAAATTACCCAAAGGATAGTTTGCTTCCTGACTATTCACACATACAAACCATCTTTCCTCTGTTGCCCATTTTAATGCTGGTGCCCAACATCCCTGCTTTGAGGAGACCATATGGTGTTGATGTAGGTTTATTTAGGTTCTGTGTTATCTGGGGAACTGAAAATTGACTAGGGAGTTAGATGCATTCTTATCTCCTGCTGCCTTCTTTGCTTGCTTATACTGCACTTGAAATACGCCCCTCGACCTCTGAGCCTCCATTTTCCCATTTAGAGAATGGGATCACGATGTCGTCTTTGCAGGCTCTGGGAAGCTGCACAAATGACAAGGCTCCGTGGTTTCCTGGGTGGTTAGGAACTATTGGAAGCAAACGCGTTTGTGATATTCATAAAAAGGTAGCAACAGCCTATAAGAGAAAGATACTGGCTTTTCCTACACTCATTATTTAGAGAGCTCAATGCTCCCTTTTCCACATTTTGCTCCAGAGAATGTCCTGACATTTCTCAGCTATTAACTGAGGGTAGGCACCCACATTCTGAATTCTCAAAGGAAGGAAGTGCTTCCTACTCTTGACATTGCTTATTTTCTTTTTCATTTGCTTTATTTGTTTCCTCGGGGGAGGATGAAAGAAGGAACATGGCTCTTCGGGTTAATTGTGAGGGTTACTAGGTGCATGCACGGAATGGTCAAGCTAAGCTCTACCTGCTTGCTTTTCCCACAGAGCTTTCCTCACAGGAAATGTTTTGGGCAATGAATGAGAAACTCATTGCTGAGTCAGGGTCTTCACCCTAACAAAGTTGCCTGGGAGACACCATATTAATTATAGCGAAGGCTGACTTTCTGTAACAGAGACTCAACCATACCATGTTTTATGGGGATATTCTTTCACAGTTGAGTCTTGATGGAAGCAGGTCAAGATGGCAGGGGGCTCCTCGCCAGTCATTTTAAGACCCAGGCTCCTTCAACCTTGGTGTTTTTCATCCTAAGGACAATTCTACTCAACATATATAGTGAGATATGACGTAGGTTCCACGTGGGATGTGGGCATTTCCCTATGTTAGCATGTTTGAATGAGGCCCCCAAATTAAGAGCTCCTGAGTCATAATACAGTCCTGAAACAGCCCAGTGCTCCTGTAAATAGCACGAGGCCACTGCTTGTTTGCTTTTCAATTCTTACTGACTGCAACAGTGAGAAATACTCAATAGTGATGGGTCTTCACCAGCAGGAATGTCTTATTACTTTACCTTGACACTGCTATTTTGATGGGAACAGAAACAGTTTCCAAGTTTTTCCAGTGTTGTTTGTTGACCCTTACAGACCAAGGCCTGGGGCAGTTGCCCTGCAGGCTCACCTCTGCCCATCATTGTCTCCTGTCCCCTAACCAAACTCCCTGGAGACCAGCTGAGTACATGATTCGTGCATGAGCAGTCCTGGCTCTGGTGGGGGACACAGACCAGTGAAGGGTGAAAAGAGCACATAGTGATAAATGCTCTGGGCAGGGGTCAGGCAGAGCACTGGAAACACAAAGGTGGGGCCCTTCCTTAGTCAGGAAAGGGCAGCAGGACTTTCCAAGGGGATGAGTGATCTAGTGAGCCAGGCATAGACTGGGAAGAGGGCCAGAGGGTTCCAGGCAGAGAGTAACAGTCACAAAGCAGTGAAAGTACCATAGAGCCCAACTCAGAACGACTGAAATGAAGAAGACAAAGGGCAGGTGGTGAGAACTGAGCTGGAGAAATAAGTAAGGGCCAGTTCCCAATGCACCCTGATGTGCCATGTAAGGAGTTACAACCAGATCCTGATGGCAATGGGAAACCATTAAAGAATTTTTAAGGGGTATATCATGAACCTATTTGTGTTTTCAGAAAATCACTCACAGCAAAGAGGAAGAGATGTTCTTAAATGTGTGGTTCCAGATCCATCAGCATCGCATTCACTCAGGGTGCCAATAAAACCACAGAATCTTGGGTCCCACTTTATATGCACTGAATCAGAATCCCAGGGAGTGAACCCTGCAAGCCTACACTCATCTAGAAGACATTCTCCCAGTGATGCCAAGGCTTACTAGACTCTTAAACGTCAGTGGTGGCAATTCTCTTCAGGCTGAGGGTCAGATAAGGGTCATCCAGTCCTGGGAATACAAAATGAGTCAAATATGGTGGCAGGTGCTGATGAGGAATGTGGGGAAGAGCTAATCCCCAGCCTGGGGAATTAGGAATCTCTGACTCTTTGGGAACTTTGCTCCTAAGAAACAATTGCTGTGATTTCTCTCCACAGACACAAACTCGGGAAAGCCTGCTGGAAGAAGATAAGAAATAACTGTCCCTCCTCTGGGTGGGCAGCGACACTCAGAGGGCCTGTTCACAGGAGGTAGATGTGCTGGAGACAGCTCTGTAAAAATAGATTATACTCCAGGCCAGGGAAGTCTGCAGCTTGGAAACATTGATTGGTGGGTTTCAGCAATAGTGCTGCTCCTTCTGGCATTTTTTATTTGTTTGTTTTTTAACTAAGCAAAGTCAATATTCATCCGATGGCTTAGAAACTTGACACTGACAAGGACAGAGGCATTTTGATTGGTGCATCTGCAGTCTGCCTGCACCAAAGAAAGGTCAAAACACTCCTCTCAGCTGGCCAGGCTTGGAATCAGTAAGCAGTGTGTGTGTGATTGGGCGGCATCACGCGTCAAGACTAGCGAAGCCTGGCAAAGATGATGCATAAGGGCATTATTTTCTCCTGTGGCAGAAATCACCATCACCTGCATTTCTGCTGGGGAGATTACTTTTGCTTTTATGTTTTTTCCCCTTGGGTGGATTATTTTAGCATCCATGCTGTCATTTTCCTTGGCTGGAAACCCAAAGCCAGTGGGGGGCAGACCCAGGAATAGAACTGAACCTCTCATCCTCCATCCATTGCTCCAAGACCTTACCCAATGCCTCATATCACGAGTGACGTTTTTCTTAAAAACAAGAGGCCAGAGACAACAATGAGACTTTCCAGAATATAGTTCTGCCCTGTTTGTAACATTTACCACATTCAGAATCTGGTTTGAACTGAGAAAGTTCTACTGGTTCCTATTATTAGTTAGAGCAATGTTAGCTCTGGAAATACATGAAAAAAAGGCCCCCAAAGGGATGGGCAATCTCCTGCCAGCATCAAGGAAAACAAGGAGGATGCAGGGGGAGGTCTAAAGTCCAGGCCCAGAAAGTGGTACCCATGCCCCCACCTCACCGCACTGAAACAAAACCAGTTCCATGGCCACACCTGACTAAAGGGGGGTTGGAAAACACAGGATAAGTAGGTTGTGGTGAGCAAATAAGAAATTTCTAGTAACCCATGGACCAAGATGGCAACAGATTCCAGGAATATTGGGACAAAGGCCAAGGAACTCTGTCAAGGTGTCTCTTCATTTGTCAACTGCCATATCTAATTCATTCATTTGCTTTCTATTCTATATTTATAAGCATCTATTACACTTTTATTGTGTGTGAGATATTGTACTAAATGCTTGGAAGGGATTTTAGGTGTAAAAGACTCAATGTGCTCCCTGAAGGGGTTCACAGAATAATGGGAAAGACAGACAAAATGATGCCACGCAATGAGGTAAGTACTATAATAGAGAACTACATAAGCATGCAGTAGGAAGGTGTACCTCTGCGTGAGGTACATTAAAGATGATTAAAGAGCTTTCAGAAATAAAAGGACAGGAAAGGTCAATTGCAGATGAAGAACAGCATTGGCAAAGGCATAGGGTTATGAAGGATCAAGAAATATTCAGAGAATGGAGCTTGGTATAAGTAATAGGTAAAGTTTAGGATGAGGAGAGAGAGAGATGCAGAGAAGGCAAATGTGGGAAGGTGGGTTTGCACTACATCACGAAAGGCCTTGGAAGCCTGCAGAACATTTTTTATTTTTACCCCAAAGCCAAAGATTCCTCTTTTCTCCAATTATACATAGTTTTCCCCTCAGTCTTCCCAGATACCTGGTTCAAACTTTTGTTTCATATCTGTGGAGTGTCTTGTCTCTGAGTATTCCACAATAAGGCTGTGGGCATGACCAGATTCAGGACTCACATTATGTCACTGGCAGTCAGTGTCTGGCCAACTCTAGGCTGTACCCTCTGCTATGTTTGCTGAGTTGAAGGTTCAGACTTGCTCAGTAACGAAATGGTAGTAGCAGACCCAACCCCTGTATTCTTTCAGGTTCCCATTCAACAGAAGTTCCAGCAATGTCCTCTTGGGGTGTCACTGGTTGAGATGGTCTTGTGTGCCACTTTCTGATGTCTGTAGTTATTTATTGTCTGTGTTGTGTGCATGTCTGTGTTTGGGGAGATGGTTATAAGCACTGTGACTTCCTAATCTTTCATCTTGCTGATGTCTTGAATTAATATTTTAGTCTAGGAAACATAATTTTCTGTTTAGCTTTGAACATGTCTTCCTACTGTGCTGGGAGCAGTGAGAGGAGGAGGTCCAAAAGGAAACCTACGTACAGTTACCAGATAATGGGTGAATGAACATTTGAGCAAGGAAAAAGAATCCTTACCCAGAATTCCACTGGACAAACTGACCGACTGCCAGGACCAAAAACATGCCTTGGGCTTTTCTAACATGCCTACCTTTTCATAAACCACTTTCTTTTTTTGACCCTTCCCATCCTCTCAGCTGATCCAAATCCTCTCTATCTTTAAAAATTAAGGGAATAACGCTCAAATCCACTTCCTTTATGAAGACTGAAGTGTTCACTGCTTCCTGCTAACAATTACAGCACTTCTTTCTATACAACTCTTTAGGAAACAAATGTTCTCCAATTTCTACTGCCTCCTTAACTTTTAATGACTACAGTTTTTTGTACAGCTTGATTCTAAACTTCTGTAGGGAAACAAGTTCACACGCATTTATCTTCCCTTGACATTTAATTTATATTTCACTTGATTTATACCACTATAGTTCTTTATGTTGGATTTCTACCCCTCCCCCTACAACCTGCCACCTGTACCTGTCTTTCTCTCAAAGAAAGATTGTGAACTTGAGGGCATTCATCTCTCATTCATCTTTACAAACAGCACAGTGCCTAGCCCAGTTGGCTCTCAGTTAACACACCCAAGATTTGGTATGTACATAAATAAACAAGCATAAAAATTTGGGTAAAAAAAAGAATGAACTCAAAGTAGATTATAGATCTAAAGATAAAATTTTTTAAATAAATTTTTTAGAAAATATAGAAGAACATATCTGTGACCTGTAGTTAGCAAAGTACTTTTCAATATCTTACCAAAAACCTAATGTATTAAACTTAAAATTAATAGACTGAACTTCATTAATATTAAAAATTTCTGCTCTACAAAAGATGCTATTAGGAAAATAAAAGTACAAGCTGCCAACTGGAGGAAAATATTTGCAAATCACAAAACTGACACAGGACTTGTATCTAGCATATAAAAATAATTCTCAACAGTCAACAATAAGAAGAAAGCAAACAACGTAACTTAAAAGTGGACAAAGACTTGAACAGATACTTCATCTTTGAGGGAAATCTAAACTAAAATCGCGAAATATGACTGCATGCCTAAGAGAATGGCTTTTAAAATACAACACCAAGTCCTGGTGAGGACAAGGACAAATGGACCTGTCATATAATATATTGCTGGTGGGAATCTGCAATGATATAACCACTCTGGAACGTTGTTTGGCAGTTCCTTATAAATCTGAGCCTGCATTTACCATGAGGCAGTAATCCCACGCCAAATGCAGGTCAACACATGGATGGATAAGCAAATGAGATGCAGCCTTACAAAGAAATATTACTCAGTAATAAAGAGGAATGAACTTAGATGAATCTCAAACATATGGCTTACATACTGTATGATTTTATTTATATTTTCAATTGTAGTAATGAAGAACAGGTCAGTGACTTGGGAGGGAGGAGTATGACTAGGAAGCACAAGAGAACTTGTTGGGGTGATAGAACTTCTCTGTATCCTGATTGTAGTGGTTGTAGTTACATAAATCTACCCCTGTCTTAAAATTCATGCAATTGTACACCAAAAAAGATGAATTTATGTCAATTTTTAAAATAATATTTAAGGGGTGGGATGGAAAAATTATACCCAGATGATTGTCCATGATGGAAAAATTGAAAACTCAGTACTTGATGGAGGAGGAGCCCAGAGGATTCCCCTAGAGAAACAAATCTGGCCTTTGAGCTTTGATGCTTCTGCGCTGTGACTGCAATAGGGCCCAGCTCCCTGGTCCAGGACATTCTCTTTGCTGAGAGCCTCACCCAGCATGAGCCATTATATCCTGACAGCAGCTGTTGGATTAAAAGACATTTGTATGCTGACAGCTTGAGGCAGGGGTTAACTGTTCCTTGAGGAAGAAGTTGGAAGTCTTGGCTGACCTCCACCTGCGGCAACAATATACATCTCAGCCATCGCTGGTGAGTCTGGTGACTAACCTCACATTGCCCTTACTCTTAATATACTTGCAAACACTTTTCTGAGTTCTGCCTCTTTCAAATTTCAAAGCAACTTGGTGAGGAAAAGTGAGGTACACATAATTTATTGTCTTTATTTTATGTAGGATGAAATTGAGACTGAGAGATGAAGTGATTTGGCCGAGGTCAAACAACAGAGGGTAAGTCCATATCCAGAGACCCAGGATTCCTGGCTTGTACTTTTCATTCACTCCCTCATTCATCCATCTAAGAAATATGTATTGAGTACCTACTATATGAGGGCAGGTATCCCTCCAATTGCTTAAATTCCAACGGAGAGAAAAGATATGTATGGGTCTTCAAAACAAGGTACTAAATAATACAAACCATATGTCTGGTAAGAACAAAGAGTTACAATAGGAGTGTTAGTTGTTGAGTGATCAGAGAAGGCATCACAGAAAGGCATCACTTTGATCTGGGTATTGAAAGTGGGAGAGAATTGTGAAAACTTGGGAGTGAGGGAGGGGCATATTTCAAATGCAGGGTATGTGTGGTGGCCAGGCTCCCACATACCCCTGATGATTTTTTGCCTTCTGGTGTCCATGGCTTTGAGTAGTCTCTTCTCACATTGAATCAGGACTGTCTGGGTTAACAAAAGAAATAGCAAAAGCAACAGTGTGGGACTTCTGAGGCCAGATTATAGAGAGCCTTGTGGCTTGTTCCTTATCTTGTTAATGTTCATTCCAGGAGAAGCCAGACACCATGTGCAGAGGCTGCTCAGGCAGCCCTTTACAGAGGCCCCCATGGAAAGGAACCGAGACATCGTGCCAACAGCCAGCACCAATTCACCACCCATGCAAGTGAGCCGTGTTGGGAGTGGATCCTCCAGCCCCAGTTAAGTGTTCAGATGACTGCAAATCCCAGCAGATAGCTCAGTGCAACCTCTTGAGAAACACTAAGCCAAAACCACCCACCTAAGCTGGTCCCCAAATTTCTGACCCACAGAAACCATGAGAGATATAGACAATTTACTGCTATTTTAAACCACTAAATTTTGAGGTGTTTTTATACACAGCACTAGATAATAACCAAATGTGAACCAACTTATTAAAAAAAAACAAGATATGTTCAGGACATAGTCCTCTCCAGAGGCTAAAAAAATAGAAGTCCCAGCAGGAGGGGCATGAAGTAGAAAAGACCTGAGCAAAGGCAATAGCAGAGAAGCAGGGCCAGTAGGTAAAGGTGCCACAACAAATTTGTTGTTCACTCTGGGGTTCTGTGCCAGAACAACTCATTGTTATTTCTGCTAACATGAGCAATTCTGCTGATGCTATTAGCAGAAATATGTTAAGAATCACAGAGTGAGCTGTTTCCTTTATACTTGGCTATTCATGTTTTGTGACAAATCTTGGCTAGTCATTTACCATACCCACTTCCTTTCTTCCCAGACACAATGCTAGATCACACTTCTCAGCTTCCCTTTCCACCCTGTGTGGCTGTGTGACTGCACCGTGAAACCTCCTGTGTGACCCTTTATTCCTTCTCTTCACCGTGTGCTAACTCCATGCAGGGAGTGGGAGGCCCTAGAAGATGGGAAATTAATAAAGTGAAGGGGTTGCGGGTCCTCAAATTACCTCACAGAAAGCCACCTACCAACTATCTGCCTTTCAACAATTATGTGAGAAAGAAATACATTTCTATTGAGTAAAAAAAATTTTAAAGTGAAACTATCAGCCCAATAAAGTGAATGTAGGAAAAAATAGGATGGAGTGAAGAGTGAGCCCAGCACACACACGCATGCATACATACAAGTGCACACACACATCTCAGAGTATGAGTGAATGCTTTTTAGAGATGAGCCACAACATTATGATCTGAGCTTTCCAGTAGTCAGAGCAAAAAGGGAAACATGACCAGTGACATGATTCACAGAGACCATAAAATTTTAAAAAAGAAAAAAACCTGCTCAGGTGAAGTACGACTACCTCCAATAATGAAATTAAATAAAAAATTTCCCACTGAGTTCTCATAAAAAAACCCACTGCGTCATATAATAAACAATGTCCTCAGTAATAGCCTGGCATCCGGGAGAACCACACGTTTACTCCATTTCTTATAATATCCTTCAATGGAGGGTAAAATAAGTGACAAAATGCCAAGGACAAATCCTGTAAAATCAATCCTGTGAATTCTGAGGGAAAAGAACAACATTTTGTTGTCGAATTGGTTCTCTGCTTGTCTTGTTGTACATGGTAACAAATGCGAGAGCATCTAGAAATATAAATAAAGTGTGAATCTCTTAGGTAATTTGTTAGTAGATTTTGATCAATATATTTTGATTAACTGATTCCCTGGCATTTATGTGTTTAGTCTTAAGGGTGAAAAAAGGAAAGTAGGAGAAAGCCAAAACCTACGGCCCTGTGACCCCACATTACCTACCAAATGGTATCTGGCTGCGTGTGGTGGCCGGGATATGTCACCATCTCATGTGTTTTGTTGTGTTTTCTCCCACTGAATTTTTCTGGGGCATGTAATTAAGAACACTGACTAGAGAATAAAAAAGGAAGAATAATAGAGTTTAAGAACAACTGTAAAAAGTCATTATGATATGCTTTCAAAGCCAGTAATTACTGCTCTTACTTAACATGTAAATCACTATTAGTGTTCTATCTGAGCTACAACTGGATGCTTGTTATCTGACACAGGATGCCTTTGAGAAAGACCTAACATCTGCCCACAATTGGATTCCTTTCCAAACATTCCTGGGAGGAGGAGGAAAGCGATGCATCAAGAGGGTAATTTAATGCTCATAGTTAAAACCTTGGGAAAGCCCCATTGTAAGGGGGAAAGCAGGAGATGAATTAGTAATCATGCAAAATAACTTCTGGTTGGCCTTGTAAAGCGAATTCAGAGACTTGTGAGGATGGAGAGAATGTGGAAACATGGGGCAGCTCTGGGCCTAGAGAGCCTGGGGACTGATTTGGTAACTGTGGTCAGTGAATATTGCCAGTCACCTTAGTGAGTAGTTAAAAGAAACTAGAGGGAAACTGGTCTTTGGTAGGTGGTGTTTCCACAACAGGAACATGGTTCCACAACAGTAGTTTTACGAGTATGTCTTTGGATGTGAGGTGTGGCAGGTAGAGGGTGTTAGGAATTAAATGCATTTAAAATATAAACTGTACACCATATGTAGTTATAATCATTTAGACTCCCCTAGAGTCAGGCAAACTAGCTGTGACTCTGACAACAAGATGGATAAATTATTATCGTGACAACTCAAAAACTGGCGAAAGCGGTAATGACAGAAACAGGTCAGGCTCGGATTAAGCCAGAGCTCTGTAACAGATATTTCTAGTATTTTATGAAAAACACTATTCAACCATTCTTCTCTCAGTTCAGTGAAGCTTAGGCAAAATAAGAAACAGTATTTATATGACTAGAGGAATTCAGGAAAGCTGAGAGGAGGCCTGAAATCACTGGAAAAAGGGTTGAAGTTGGGAAGACCGAGGCATATCAAACATGGTTCGCCTCCTTGAACAACCACAACAAAATTACAGCTAAACTATAGAACGAATATCACTCAGAACCATCAGAAAATCAAGCTGAATGGAAGTCCAACAACAAAGGAATTATAGAAACCACATTCATCCAGACAGGTAGGAGGGACAGGAGGGCAGACACACAGACTCAGAATGGACTGGTCCCAAACCCACATGTGGTGGGTATAAAACAGAGGGATATCACAGGAGTGAGGGATCCCAGCCCCACACCAGACCACCCAGCCCAGGGTTCCAGTGCCAGGAAGACAGATAATTCCCCACAACTACTGTCTATAAAAACCAGTAGGGATTGGGTGGGCAGAAGAAACTGCAGGATTCTTGGGCATCTCCTCCTGGAGGGCCCTGCACAAGGACTTACTCAGACTCACTCCCTCTGGACTTTAGCACTGAGGCAGCACCTTGAAGGGCACCAGTTGCATATGGGAGAAACTGAAGTGTCTGGCATCAGGGTGAAAGCTAGCAGAGAGCTTCCTCCTAAATAGAACTGCAGACGATGGCCACTGTACTTTTTCTGAGCCCTCCCAACACAGATCCACAGTGTGGCAGCACCGTATCTGAGTCTCCACCAACCTGGCTCACACAGTAAGCATCCCCCAACAATTACATAAGATTCTGCCCCATCCAACTTATGGGTCCAACCAAGCTGGTAACAGTGGCTTGTCCATATAATGAGCTAAGCTAGGCACAGGCTTCAGACCTTCCTAAATCCTCTCAAACAAGCAACAGCTGAGCCCAGCCCCCTCATCTCTTGCTGAGTGGCTCCAGGCCCAGCATTAGCAGCAGCCATCTGCATATCACTTTATCACTTATAACAAGGGCTCCAGACAGAACACAGGTGGAGACTGACCTTGGACTGCATTACCTGTGAAACTGCAGAGCCTGCACACCCAGCAGACAGTTACAGACCACATCGAAGTACCACCCAACCACCTCTGTAAGCCACAGGGAGATAGTTCCTGGCTAGAGGTCACAGCTAGTCCTACCAGCTACCTAGATTGGGTAGATCCCTCCCATTAACCTCCGGGCAGCAATGAAGACTCACCTAGAAGAGAAGGGAGTACTCAGCCCACACAAAGGGTACACCTTTAGTACCCAGTTTGGGTGATAGGGGAGACTGTGACACTGGACCCTACATTAGGGCACACTACCAAGATACGACATCAAAGCAGCTCTATTTAATAACTAGAAACAAACACAGGGAGGCTGCCAAAAGGAGGAGACAAAGAAATCTGGCCCAAATAAAAGAACAGAACAAAACTCCAGGAAAAAAAAACTAAACAAAATGGTGATAAGCAATCTATCAGATGCAGAGTTCAAAACACTGGTGATAAGGATGCTCAAGGAGCTCAATGGGTACTTCAACCATAAATATGATCTAATCAGAAATGAAGAAGACACTAAGTGATATAAAGAACAATTTACAGGGAATCAACATTGAAGAGGATGAAGCTGAAAAACAAATATAAAGCCTCTCCCAGTCTTGGAAACACTTCTTCTCCTCCAATTTCCAAGGATATTTCTTATGTTTCAGTCTCCTAGGACAATACTAATAACATTCCTAAGACAATACTAATAACACTCCTCTGCTCTATACATATGGCAGACACCTTGGTTGTTTATTCCACAGTCATTTCACCCTTTGTTTGTAAACAAAACCCCACATTTGTTTGGCAAGTCATCCTCTTCCACTGGCCATGTGCCTCACTGGACAAGTCATGGCAATCCATTCCTATCAACAGTTCTTGCTTAGAAATAAACATGTGATATCACTTTATGCACTAACATGTGAGAAGGAATCTATTGGAGGGTTTCTAGGAAAGACTTCCAAGAGGAAAAAGGGAGGTGTGGGGGGAAATAGTCACTCTGCTGCTGAACATTGTTATAGCTGTGGGTGCTTGGAACTGGGATAATAATCTTGCAACATTAAAGGGTGCTAGTCAAGGAAAGGTCAACTGAGTAATGACAGCAGAGCAGAAAAATGGAAAGAACAACATTTTTTATATCATTAGGGCCACTGAATCAGCCGAGCTGGAGCTCATCATTTACCTATGAAAGTTCTCATTGTTTAAGCAATTTTTACGAGTTTTCTAGTTTTCTATTACTTGCAGCTGAGAAGTATCACAGGTAAAAAAGATGTGTGCATTTTATACCCTTCATTAGATTTCATAGAAAACATCTTTGTCTGCCTTGTACCAGGTGTCAATGAATTGAATTGAATGAGTTGGTTCCCTAAAGAGGTAAATGCATATATGGATAGATAAACATGCCACATCTTAATACTAGCCGCATTCCCTAGCTCAATGAATTACATAGCTATCCATCCAAGTGCATAAGCCAGAAACTTATTCTAGATGTTTTTCTATTCCCCTCTCTCCATAGCCAATCTATCAACACATTCTGTTCATTTGCCTTCTAGATTCGTCTCAGATCCATTCGCTTCTTTTCATCTGTACCCTCATTCTATTTCAGGCTACTATCATATCTCCTAACTAGTTTCCCGAAATCTCTCAGATCTGTTCTTTACACTCAGCCAAAGGGAATCTTTACAAAATGCTACATCCCCCAACTCTTTCACCTCCATTCCTGATTAAAGGAGAAAGGAAAAAAGCTCCAAAATTCATAAAATGCCTACAAGGCTTGCATGGCCTGGTGCCATCTTCCCTTTTAAGGAACCTCTTTCCCTTGATACTCCAGCCACAAAGATCTTATGTTGATTCCTTGATGGTCCTTATTTTGCACATACTATTCTATTTGTCAGGCTCTCCCCACTGGCACCCAGACGCAAGCATATACCTTGTGTCCTCCATCCTTCATTTTTCAGGTCAGTCTTGCCTTACCCAAGAAAGCCATTTCTCTATTCCCTGAGTAGGCAATTCTCCCTATTGTGCACTCTGTTAACACCAGATACCTCTCAGTCATAGCCAGGATGACGATCCAAACTGGGACAATTCTGAGAGTGAATGGGGGTTCCACTAAAAATTAAACTGGGATCACCAGACTTCTGACCAAGATGGAGGTATAGGCAGATACACTTTGCTTCCTTGCACAACCAAAAGAAGAACAAGAACAAATTTTAAAACAAAAACAACCAAAACTGTCAAAAATTCAAACTGTATGGAAGTCTAATAACAAAGGAGTTAAAGAAGAAACATATATCAGACAAGTAGGAGAAGCAGAGATGAGCAGCTGGTGTGGAGAGGACTCACGGCAAGGCAGTGACTGGAGGATGGGGCAGTCCCATATTTGTGTGCAGATAAACTAGAAGGAACAAATGGAGAGTGAGACAGACAATGCAACCCAGGGTTTCAGCACAGAGAAATAAAGCTTCAAAACCTCTGACTGAAAAAACCTGTGGGGGTTGAGGCAGCAGGAGAAACTCCCAGCCTCTCAGGAGAGTTTGTTGGAGAGACCCACAGGGCCCTAGAATGTACACAAAATGACTCACCCAGGAATCAGCAACAGAAGGGCCCAATTTGTTTGTGGGTAGCAGAGGAAGTGACTGAAAGCCAGCTGAGAGCTGACCAAGCAGCACTGTTCCCTCTCAGAATTCTCCCCGACATACAGTGATGTGGATTGCCCCACCCTGGCCAATACCTAAAGCTCCACTCCTCACTATGTAACAGGCTCAATGATACAAAAAATAATGGCCCAAATGAAAGGATGAATTAAACATCCAGAAAAAATACAACTAAGTGATAAAAAGATAGACAAACTACCCAATGCACAGTTCAAAACACTGGTAATTAGGATACTCACAGAAATGGTTGAATACAGGCACAAAATAGAGGAAAAAGTGAAGGCCATGAGAAGTGAAATACAGGAAAATATACAGGGAGCCAACGGTGACAGGAAGGAAACCGGGACTCAAATCAATGGTTTGGACCAAAAGAAAAACATAAACATTCAAGCAGAAGAGAATGAAGAAACAAGAATTCAAGAAAAAAATGAGGAGAGGCTTAAAAACCTCTTGGACAACTTTAAACATTTCAAAAACTGAATCATAGGGGTGCCAGAAGGAGAAGAGAAAAAGCAAGAAATTGAAAACTTATTTGAAAAAATAATGGAGAACTTCTTCAATCTGGCAAAGGAAACAGACTTCCAGGAAGTCCAGGAAGTTCAGAGAGTCCCAAGGAAGCACACACCAAGGCACATCATAATTGCATTAGCCAAGATTAAAGATAAGGAGAGAATCTTAGGAGTAGCAAGAGAAAAGGCAAGAGGTACCTACAAAGGAGCTCCCATAAGACTATCAGCTGATTTCTCAAAAGAAGCCTTACAGGTAAGAAGGGACTGGAAAGAAGTATTCAAAGTCATGAAAGGCAAGCACCTACATCCAAGATTACCCGATCCAGCAAAGCTATCATTTAGAATGAAAGGGCAGTTAAAGCGCTTCCCAGATAAGGTCAAGTTAAAGGAGTTCATCATCATCAAGCCCTTATTATATGAAATGTTAAAGGGACTTATTTAAGAAAAAGAAAAAGATAAAAAATAATAATAGTAAAATAACAACAAACTCACAACTATCAAAAACTTAACATAAACAACAACAAAAACAAAAATGAACTAAGCAAACAACTAGAACAGAAACAGAATCACAGGAATGGAGATCACATTGAGGGTTATCATCAGGGAGGGGAGGGGGAGAGAGGGGAAATAGGTACAGGGAATAAGTAGCATAAATGGTACGTAGAAAATAGACAAGGGGAAGTTAATAATAGTTTGGGAAATGTAGAAGCCAAAGAAATTATATGTATGACCCATGGACATAAACTAAGTTTGGGGAATGCAAGTGGGAGGGGTGTGCAGAGCAGGGAGGAATAAAGGAGAGAAAATGGGACAACTGTAATAGCATAATCAATAAAATATATTTTAAAAGAATTACACTGGAACAATAGGTAAAAATAGAGATTTTCTTGGGCTAAAAGAACATCTGGTCAACTGTTCTTTAAACTTGCTTTTTGCTTGTTAGTATTTTCATTAGATATTTGCTTCCCCAGATTTCTCTATGGACAAAAAGAATATTTTGTTTTGCACACCATCACATTCTCCATGCCTAGCATAGTTCCAAAGTAATAATATACACTCAATAAGTATCTGTTGGCAGAACACTGGAAAGAATGAATATGATAACTCAGTTCACATTTTCCTTTCCTATTATTTTTTATTATTCTCCTTAGACCAGTGTTCATGTAGTGTGATGCCATATTCTTCTTTCTTATTTTTAATATCTTATCATTTTGCACAGTACTGCTTTATCAATAATTCATTAATTTAATCAACAAGTACCTACTGAACATCTAATATGTGCTGAGCATGAACTAGATGCTGGGGCTATAGCAGCAAACAATACACGTTCCTGTCCACAAGGACCTCCCAGTTCCATGAGGGAGATACTTGAAGTCCACTACCATTCTACATCAGTATTTATCATATTAACACCTAGCCAATCAAGACCCACCCTGAGCATAAAAGAGATAGTTTGACTTTTTCATTTTCTTCTTAGTTATATCATTTCCTTCACTTCAGTTCCAAGGTCAGTGTCCTCATGATTTCAATTTCTTACTAAAACCTAGCTCCAGGAAACATTCAGCTACTTAGTGATAGTTTCAGATTCTGGTAATATGTTAAAAATCATATTCATGCATATCAATTTGCAAAAGATAAATGGAAATACCAAGGTTCCTGAAATTAAGAGCTATAAGCTTCAGATCTGATCCTAAAGCTTCCCCATGGGTGATTATCAAATTCTGTAATACTTAGTATGTAGTTTGGGTTTTAACACACAATTAGGCTAGGATATAAGGTCATGGGTCTTATGAGACACTGAATGGGAACTAATACCCTTTCATGAAGCTGGGATGTTCAAAGGGATGTAGCATCAGTAATGACAGGCATAGAAAAAAGATCTACTCACCTTAATAGGGAGTTGATAAAGTTTGCTGTTCCTGAGCTTTGGAAAAGAAAAAATATTCTCAGAAAAATAAAAATATCAGCTTCTGCCTCATGCTGTATTGGAGTTAGAATGTACACTTCTGTCATGATTTGAGACTGTCAAGATTAGAAATTTACATAAAAATTAGTCCTGGGACAGTGATATCCCTGTGGTACCTGGCAGAAGTGAACAGAAAATCTCTATGGAGTGATTCTTCCACAGTCTAGGCCACACAGGATTTTCATAGGAAAATTACCATTCAAGATGAGTTTATAATCCAAAATGTAGATACAAGAACAGAAGGTTGGGTACCCAGTAACCCATGATAATAGAAGTATTATCTGAAAAGGATAATGTCTTGTAGAATCTCTGGAAAGCAGACACAGAGATGAAGATTTGTATGCAGGAAGCTATTTGGAGAACATCTAGGGAGTGTCATTAAGGGAGTGAAAGAACCAGGCAGAAGGAGATACACTGATACAGTTACAATAGAAGCCTCAGCTGATTCCACAAAGATCTCTCAAGTTGGGATGGCCCTTAAGAGTATCCTAAATTGAAACAATTAGACTGAGCCTTTATACCCAACATTAACTAGTCACTGGATACATGTTGCCCCTGAGAAGAGTTGATAAACTTGGGAAAGATGGCCCCTTTGGCCAAAGATAATTCCCAGAGAGACTCAGACACAAACCAGCAGTAGCCAATGCACCCAACAACAAAGAAATGAGCGTCTCAGTCCTGCAATTGGAAATGGGAGTTGGGGACTCTGAGCAGAGATCAGCATTTACCATAGTCCACCCTTGGACTGCGTGGTTTATTTCCATTTGCAATTTGTAGTAACTTTGTCCCACTCGGGAGGAGCATCATTAGGTTTCTGGTTGGTCTCATTTCTGGAGGAATCTTATATAAGCAAAGTTAGTGGAGAAAGTTAACAGTCCCTGCTGCAACTAGTTTTAAGAGCACAACCAGTTTCCATAAGGATAAGATGCTGCACTCATGTATTAATCATCCAAATAGGGCAGAATGTCAAAAGATGACCCGATTGTTCAATGAGTGTGAAATATATTCTTTCCTTTCTTCACTGTGTAACAGCAGCTGTACCTCCTCCTAATGATCCACATAAATTACCCCTGCAGTAGTGGTGTGTCCTTCCCTTGCTGACTGGTCTCTTGACATGAGGAACAGTGTTGTGTGGCAGCCACGCAACAGTCTAGTGGCAGCCACAGTTTAAAGTATGGTGGTACTATGACTGTGCCCCATAGTAGAAGGAGTCGCCCTCTAAAAATCGGAACTGCTACCGCAGAGCCTAAAGTTGTGAGGACAGGAAATCAAATTCCACAAGTGGGTCATTGTGAGTGATACTAATATAAAGAGACAGAAAATAGAAAAGAGTAATTAAGAAATATGATGGATAGAATGTGACATTCTGACACATACATAATATGAGTAGACATAACATGTTTACTTATAACATGTTTACTACACCTCAAAAAAGGTGTAGTGTGGAAAACAAGCAAAGTAATAATATGGCTGGCTGAAAGCAGAAAATAATAATAGTAATATGGTGAAAATGAAACCAAATGTGTATAATCATAATAAATATAAGTGGATTAAACTGAACAATTTTTAAAAAGGCAGAGATGCTCAGATTGGATTTAAAAATCAGTTGTGTAAGTGACACCTATACATAATGGTATAGAAAGACTGAAAATTAATAATGAGAAAAGATTTCTTAGATAAATTCTTAGCAAAAGAAAGTCATTGTGGCTATATTACATCAGATAAATTACTCTTTAAGGCAAAATAATGTTATGGATAGAGAGGGTCATTAAAAAATGACCAGGAAGATATATAGTTCTGAATCTAAGTGCATGGTTCTACATGCACTTAACAGTATAGAGTCAAGAAGTTCAAGGGTTGGCAGCAGCCTACCAGAAGTTCTACATCTTCCAGGAGTTTTGTATTTCCACAAGGCTCAGCACCTCAACAAAATATGGTCAAATGTAAGAGAGTGCTTGTTGGTTTAACTTAATTCTAACTATTCAGAAGCAAGGTTAATTTATAAATACACTCTGGAAAGTGATTACACAGATCCTTTTTATCTTGTTAAGCTTGTTTGCCAAGTACAGCTGTGTTTATGAAGTTGAAGTTTTGCTTACTGATTCTAGAAGTTAAATTGAGTAAATGAATTGTGGAATTGAAAGTTCTTTCATAAAAAAATCTAAAACCTGAGCCAGTTGTTAAAGATTCACACATCAATGTACACTTTGCAGGTGAGTTTCTTCTGGAACTGAAACAACTTTTGAGAACTTTGGACTGGCTGACGGCTCTGTAACAAAGCCAAATTCTGGAAATAAAGGGGAATCTTAAAAACATTAACTGTTTTATATTTTTGGTTTGTTTTATTTGCTTGGCTGTGAAAATTTTCTTTAATGACACTCTGGGAGGGTGGTGTCATGGAATGGGTGAAGAGATGAGGGGATTAAGAAGTACAAATAGGTAGTAAATAGGTAGTTAGAGAACAGCCATGGGGATGTAAAGTACAGTACAGGAAATGAAGTAGCCAAAGAACTTATATTCATGACCCATGGACATAGACAATGGTGTGGGGATTGCCTGAGGGAGTGGAGGGTGCTGGATGGTGGGGGGCAAAAGGGGTAAATCAGGACAACTGTACTAGCATAATCAGCAAAAAATAAGTTTAAAAAATCTCAGTGATCTGCTTTATAAAATCATAGTCTTGATCAAAAAGATCCAACTCATAAACTAAACTTTCAACAGAACAACATACCTATAGTTTGCAATATCTACTTATAAAATCAGATAATCTGCTCTCTCTCACATGCAGATCTTTCCCCTTCTTCATGTCTCTGTGAGTTTCTCACCCATTCTTGCTTGTCCTTTCTCAAATGAAAGTGAAAAGGAATAAATTAATCAGGGCTTAAATCAGGCAGGATTTTGTAACTAGCAATACCGTGACAGGATGAGGAGGTGGAGAGAGAGGGGAAGGAGGGTGGAAGGAGGGGAAAGAGAGAGAACAAGTGTGAGCATTGAAGCTTTGGCAGGGAGGGTAGATATGCTCTTGATGGCTTCACAAAAGGGGAGATTTGGCTGCTAAATTTGACCTTGCTCTCAAGTAATTAATGAGATGTAACATTACCATCAGAATAATGGTAATGAGCTATAGATGCAGACGATCTGCCTATGGAGATTGCCAACAAAAAGACTTGAAGGCAAAAAGTATTATGAAGACTGAAAAGACTCATTACATAATTTCGTGTTAGGGAAGCTTTGGTGGGGTTATTTGATTGTGATGAGCTCAGTTCTTCCACATCTGAAGAGCAAAAGGAAATTCAGTGGGAAATAAAAGGGAAACTTAAACTAGATTTGGTGGTGATGTCTGAACATCAAGTCTCCTTGCTTCTGTCATCCTAGAAAGCTGAGTCTCACTAGTGCCTCAAAACCACGTTCAAACTCAAGTTCATTATTAGACTCTTACCTACATATTCAGTGCTCCTCCTCTGACACTTGAAAATGCCAAATATTTTCCTAGTTGTGGTTTTAGAATACATTAACTTCATTTCTACTTTCTTTGTATTCTTTCTTGAGAATTTTCCTTTGAAGAAGCCTTTTGTGTTTTCATCTGCAGTGATCTGACTAGACATTTTGCAGTTAAGGCATCTCATTTCTGATACATGCAGGGGTGGGCAAAAGTAGGTTTACAGTTATGATTCAAATAAATAACATTGTAATTCATAAATCATCAAACACAAATAAACTCTGTTTCACGTACTCACAACTATAAACCTATTTTTGCTGACCCCCATAGTTTGTCTCATTAAATGGGATTTTGGCCATGCATCTTTGTGAAGCCCTGCCTCTGGAATTTTGGGTGACCCTTGTGAATGTTCTCATTGATGTTGGAAGTGATCCCTCATTGCTTTTGAGTATATTTCTCTGTTTGGCAGCAGCCCTTCTACTGCTGTCTACCTTTCAGTGATTTATGGTAGTAGGTGACCAGTCTGTTTTCTTCTGTCACTTATAGGTTGACCTCCTTAGTTGAGATTTTTCTAGTACTGGCTCACAAGGTATAAGCACAGATAACCTTGTAAATTCAGAGGCTGGTTTCACTGAGTGGAAGTTTTACAACATCAAGGTACCAGAACTTAACACTAATAAGAATTTAAATATACAGCTTAGTGCTGGATGTCTCAACTGTGAATGGTTACCACCAATTTAGGTTTGTAAACCTGGGTCTGTGGCATGTCTCTTTTGAGTCTGGTGGTCTTTATTCTGGTGTGAATCAGAATGATGGAGCATGGCAGTCAGAAACAAAGGCTTCCGATTTGTATTTCCTCATCATGAAGTTTTCTAGTGTTCTCTCATTCTTTTTATTTAAGGAGTATCATACAGATGATGAAGCCATGCTGTGCTCCTTTCAGTGCATTTGGTCAGATACTGCAGTTTTATCTGTCCCACTACTGATGATATTCATCCGGATCACTTCATTAAGGTGGAATCTGAAGGACTTTCCCACTGTAACACTACTTTTTTTCCCTTCATAGTTCATAAATATTTTGTAAGGATATACTTTAAAGCTATGGAAATATCTTGTCCCTCATTCAACTTTCAATTCATTCATTCTTTATTTCTGTAAGGACTCATAATGTCCCATTTTACTCATGAATTTTAACATGCTACTTTAACTATTTTGATGCACAAATTGTCACCAGTTTTGCCAGTAGCATCCCCCTCAAATTGGCTTGATCTATCTGATCATTCTTTGAGCACACCCTTGCTTTTGGCACAAGATGCTTTGGGCTCATCTTATACTTTCCCTGCTCCATCCAGGAATCAGCCATTTCTCCAAGGAGTCCTGGGTCCTTTTAGTGGGAAATGATAGTAGAAACTGAGATCTGGGCACTAGCTATACTCCACACAGTGAACAGAGCCAAGGAGTATATGTTACATTTATATTTCTTTCTATATCTATTTATATTTGAAAACCATGAGTCAGTCATACTGATATCTCCAATTCCAAACCATTGTCACAAGGTTCATTCTAGGTTTTTTTTCCTTTCCATATTTGATAAAGGGGGGAGCATTATTTTGTCTATCACATATGCTAACTCATTTAATTCTTATTCTTATGATTTGGGTGTGTGTGGGGAGGGGTGGGAATTGCCAGCCTGATGCCTCATTATCTCCAAACACTATAGTGTGTATTTCAAACAGTTCATGAAAAAATTCTCTGCACTCTACTTGCAATTTCTATGTAATATTGTAATTGTTTCAAAAAATTTAAAGTTCATGCTTAAAATACCTGTTCTGGATCCATAGACTATGAAATACAATAGTATTCATAGTGTGCCTGGCCATCTGAATGAGGTAAAGGCATTCATACATTTTCCAAATGGGGAGGGGGGAGGAGAAAAAGGGTGAGACCAAATTTTAATCTAAATAAAAAGGTAGAAGCTGGGAAAGCTGACTCATGCTACCTTAACAGCCTACGCCAGTGGTACCCTGTTGTAGTCTTTAGTGTGTCACATCATTCATCATCCACATATGGCCCTGTGACAGGCATCCAGGCCTGAGGTCCACTCAGGAGCTGTGGGATCCTGATTAACTAATCAGCCGTCTTGGCTCGGACACAGCTCATCAATAGAGCAGAACACATTAGCCTAAAACTAACCATTGGATGAATTTCTTAAGGTTTATTCAGCTCCCTCAATGAGAGAAAAACAAAATGTAATGTGAAGACTCACAGGACCTTACAGATTCTCAGGTCCAAGTCCCTTCCTTTACAGACAGAGAAAGCCAAACACAAAGTGGTGAAGGGTTCAGACAAGGTTTCCCAGCTGTTGGGATGCAGAAAACACTCAGGTTCCCTTACATTTCATCAATGACAAGCCAGAATTGACTGATGTGCTCGCCAACTTTGCTGCAGCAGCTACAGACTCGACCAAGGGGCAGAGCAGCCCTCCTTGTCCCAGGTGATTAGGGGTTGGGACCTGTTTTTGTGGTTAGTGAAAGTGCGACAATCATGAAGAGTGACATATAAATACCTTAAACATTTTATTTGATGGTTTTCCTCTGTGACCCCATCCCCTAATGGGAGTTCCATGTCGTTGCTCTTGCATAAGCCTCAGTCACAGTGCCTCCTCTCTGATTTCCCCTTTCTGTTTCTTTAAAGAGGAGTTGGAGCTTAAAGATATTGGTCAAACGATTTGAGTGCAAAACCATTCTAGACATTCATTTTTTTCCTCTCACTTTTTAGTTAGGTCTATGTCTCATCCACATGGAACTAACAGCAATTTTACTAGACGTGCGAGTTGGACAACTCACCTTAATCTCTTTGTAACTCACTTGCCCCTTCTGAACAATGAGATGCCACAGGCTCATCTTGCATTTCGTCTGCCCCAGCCCTGGAATCAGCCCTTTCTCCAAAGAGTCAGGCTCCTCCGAGTGGAGAAGGGTATTAGAAACCAAGATCTAGGAACTAAGTATACTCATCCCTGTTGAATTGTTACTGTTTCCAAGTCTTCACAGTGGATTGAGCCTAGGAGTATATCTGTATATCTACATGTATATTTATTTCTACATCTATTTTCATACATTGAAAACCATGAGTCACACTGATATCTCTATTGAAAACCAACACCGCAAAATTTGTTCAAGTTTTCTTTTCAATTGCAATGCCCTTCTCTAACCATAAACAGTCTGGCTCTCATTATCCTCATTATATTTCTTATTTGAGCAACTGTCCTCTACCACCAAATTACAATTTCTACCACCATTTTCTCCCTGTGTGTATTCTGTCACCACCATGCCTGGTCCCCTCCCTGTACAGATGACCCGCAACACTAAGTGGGCTCTACCTGCCCATGCTGGGCCACCTGACATGGGGACACCCACCTCATTGTGGTGAGATTCTCGCTCACTGTGTTACACTGCCCTGCCCTCCATGGATGTCCCTCATTTCCCCTGGGCTCTGACTCCCCCACTGGACAAATTCTCTGAGTGGTCACACTTGTAACCTTTCTCAGTCTCTGACGCCCTATGTCAAGCCACCCTTTTCTACATCGGCCTCAGTCCATTCGGGCTCTGATATCCACTGTTGCTCCCCCCACCACCTGCTTTTGGAGTAGATAGTAGACAACCTTATCTACTTTCACCTAAAATGGAGGTTTTCTACCCTTTTCTCCTTCTGGTACACATACACTAATTATTAAAATTCTGTGGCATGCCAAAAATATATTTTTTGCTGATCTGACAAAAAATAGATATAATCTTGATTTATTCATACCAGGCAGCTATTGTTGAGTTGGCTGTTGCCATTTTTTTTATTTGACAATCTAAGGGAAGAGAGGTCAGCATCCCTCACTAAATAGTCAGGTACTGCATGTTTTAACAATTCTTGCAGCACACCAGTGAGCCTCTTCTGGCATTCGTGGACCTGAAGGCTTTAGAACTGTATTGTTCAGGAAGCAAAGAGGGAAAAACAGAAGAGCTCCTTTTTGTTTTTCACACTTTCTTTGACACAATGAGACTGTCAATATGGTAAAGAAAGGACTATTTGCTTTCAACAGGACAATTTGGTGCTTTACCTGAGTATGTAGGGAAAATTATGCCCAGATTTATTTATCCCCCAAAGGGTTTGTCATCAAAGGCTCTGATTACTTCTTCACTTGGAGCACCCTCAGCATTCTAATATTTAATTGCTATTATTACCAAGATCACTTATTCATGGATACTGCCTTCTATTTCTTTTTCACTTCATTTCCATATTAGCTCAGTGGTCCTAACCCACCCCATCTCATGGTACTCAGCTCTTTATGTATTTTTTATATATTAGTACATACGGTTGAAGGCCTGGCCCACATTCGTCTGATACAATCAGTGTGGACTCAGAAGTCAGACAGAATTGCATTTAACTCACTCTAAGTTATCCACCTTTAAATGTTTAACATAAGATGTATACGCCACATGGTAAAGCATTTTCTACGTGTCCATTCCCATCAAGCCGACCTTCCTGACAGTCTCATGTTTGTGCATGTGTGTATCTGTCTGCCTCTTTTTTCTTTCCTTTCCTTTCCTTTAAGAACTGAAACCTTGGGAAGAAGAACTTGAGGCATGGGATAACGGATCGATAACAATAGCCTGAAAAAACAGAAAATTGGTCTAATTTCTCACTGAACTTTAAAAACCTACATCGTGTGTTTTTCTGAGAAGTTTGTGACCCACTGAGGCTTTCTGGGACTCTCTGAAAAATTTGGATCTTGACAGTTTCAGGACTGTCCAAAGGTCTTTAGTGCTGTCCCTACAGTGCTCTCAGAGTCAATAAATATACCATCAGAGGAAAGGGAAGGTGGATCTGCCTCTTTCTAGGCTTGATATACCAAGAGCACATTCTGCCATCTACTCCTGTCAGAGTCCTTCCCGGTCTAGCTTACTTGCCTCATTCTCTCACAACCATGTATCACTGAGCTATGAGGATTCCTGTGCGGGAGTTTGCTCCAAGAGCCCCGTGTCTGCCACAGATGAGAATAAGTCTACCAAGACTTGATCTGCTCCAGGAGGAAAGGTGGCCGATCTCTCAAAGGAGAAGGACTAGGAGCCTTTGCCTCAATGGGCTTTTATTAGGTTCATTTTGCACAGGGATACAGGTAAAGTTCATTAATCATTGTCAGGCAGTAAGAATCAAACAATAGATAGCATACACAGAACTACTAGGGCTTATTCTGAGTCAGGGTCTGTTAGCTAAAGGGCTACACAACTTTGGGAAACAAACTCATTTCCTGCTCAGATCCTTATCATTTAATTGAAAACATTCTTAGCAAAGCAGGTTTCACAGAAGTTTATGTATTCTTTCTTAGGCCCGGTCACCCAGGGAACCCGCCCTTTCCAGCACAGGGCTGCAAGGCCCTCTGTCATTATTTCAGGCTTAAGTCAGGCAGGGGAAGTAAGGCAGCCAAGAAATTAGGAGACTTCTTTGCAGACAGAATGAGGACTCAGGTTATGTCAAAGCTGAGGGGTGAGGGCCCATCACCCTCTTTTGCCATAGCCCCCCAAGTCCTTCCCTGGGGCCTCCCTGTGATCATGCCTGTCTTACGTCATTCCCCCCTTGAAGAATCTTACCCATCATTGGTTAACCAACCAAGCATTGGGGGCCAGTTATGGATGAGGTAAAAGGAGCAGAAGTGGTGCTCCTGCCAGGGAGATAAGCTTTGTCTCCTTAGTGGCTTATGGTTCGAAGGTTGCTCACTCAGCCTTAGCCATGGGGAGGTTACAGCTCCTGAAACCAGGCAGGGCGGTTCCCAACAGATTCCTTGTTCCTGCTATGCTTTAAAGACCATTCTAAGGGAAGCTAAACTACAAAACCTGTAAACACTGTGTTGGTCCATTCTGCCCCAGTTAGATGGAAAAATCTATGTTCGTCGCTATATAAAAATATTTATTCTGTTGGATCCTGCATTATGCTTTCATCTTTGAACCACTTCTGCCAAAACTGTACTTTTTTCCTTGGTTATTCTATTGTAATTTTACAGCATAAAATCCACCCTCTGATTACACTGAAGTCTGTGCAGAGAGAAGGACAGCCTTTATCTCTCATGATGGGATGGAAACTGTTATCCTTGCCCCATGACACCAGGGGACGATGGGAAACAGTGCTGAGGTAATCATCAGAGTTCAGACCATGTCGGAGAGGTGCAGAATGGCTTCCTTTTTGGAGGGTTTAATTAAAATCATTACTTAAAAATAAGCATTGTGACAACATCCTGATTGGCTATTTTCAAACTGTGGAACACCTATGAGAATTCAGGATTTCATGAGAAAAAGTGTCTGCTTCTGGCTCATACATGTGCATTTGCTGGATTCTGAAGTTTAAAGAAATCTATTAGTGTTCTGGTAATGGCTGCATGGATTATTTTATAGTTGTCTAAAAACGAGAGTTGTATCAAAATAATTTAATATTTTGTAATATTTTAGAGGATCATTATAATACATTCTCTTTTGCTCAGTAAGGATTAAATAACCAGGTCTATGTTTTTTATTACTGATTTCTACGATTAAAGCAAGTACATATAAGCTGAGCTGATTGCAATATAAAGAATTATTCTCTTGGGTCCTACTTGTATTCATTCTCCTTCTACATTTTAAAAACCTATTTATCAATTATTCTGCAGTAGTACCAGGATTCAGCATGCACATAACATCTTCTTATATTCCATTGCATTCTTCCCAAATCATAAGTGTAGGTATGTGTACACCCACTCACACTCACAAACACATAAGAACACAAGCAAGCACTTATGATGGCATCCAAATATATCTACCCATAATTACATTCTAGGTGCTTTATCAAACACAGATATTTTTGCATTCATTTGCAGAACCTGAAAAGAAGCCGTGCTAATATTTGGGGTCTTAAAGCAAACTGTAATCTTATAACAGTGAGGTGAACCTCAGAGGCAGTAGTCTTTTGATATGCGGCATAAGTGAAATGCTGCATAATATAAAATGATGGCGCTATTAATCCTACTGGCACTGGTGGTGCCCAGCCCCCCCTTTGGTATTGATACCAACACCATTGTCTCTGGCTTTAAACTTCATCAGTATGCAAACGGAGTGTCACTATGATGGGTGGTAACTTGGTTGGATGCACTTTCTACATTTCTGGCAAATGAGTATAATTATTTTCAGAGCTGCGGGCAACTCATGCATGTTTTATCCTCCATCTGGACCGGCACGGTACACAATAGTGATAAAAGATGATTTTCCCCCTTGGATGTTCACAGGCCATCATCGACACAGTCCTGATGAAATGGCCATGTATCCCCTAGCAGTTCTGTATCTGCCACAGCTTGACAACAAAATTATTTCCCCATAGTACTAAAACACTTCAAATATTCAAGCCCTCTGTGCATATATTTGTGTTTTGAAGCATTCAGCGTTAACATAATGTGGTAATTTATAAACTGACAAATTAACTATGCAGAAATCACAGAGAGGCCTTATGAGGTCTGCAAAGCAGCAGCAAAGAAAGCAGAAGCTTTTTGCACTCTGTAATAATAATAATCCTATCAACTGTCGCAGATTGCCCGGCCTCCCATTGTTAGAGCCTCGTGCTCTAAAGCTTGCTTACTGTAGGTGATTCTGCCTGAGACGTCTCGCCTCAAACCACTCCAACCAGGAGGCTTGGCTCAGGCTTAATGTGCCATCCCTCTCCAGGTCTGGAACTAATGGGGAAAAGGGCACCAATAGAAAGACGCAAGTTGCTTGTATCAATCACTGAGAGCCAGAAATGGATGTGTGGGATGGAATTTGGGGAGAGTGAGATTTGCCTTCAAGACAGGAAGTGAATTTAGGACTGGCAAAATCAATAATAGCAAAACTGAGATTATGCATGTGAAAGGACGATCAGCCTTCTTTGTTTCATGGTTATAAAATCATTTTAATGATTAAAATCCATCATCTTGCTGGCCTGCTTTAGCGAACGCTGGCAATCCTTACAGGCCCACTATTGATCCTCAGACAGACAGCTGAATGCAGGCAGCATTCATCAAAGGATGCAAAAGAGCACATTTTCACTTTTATTATATTAGCCTAATTCTCTTTCGGATGAATTAAAGACTCATTTTGCTAGACCAAGGGGAGTGTCTGTGTATCTTCTGCTGCCCCCATCTGTTTCAGGTGTAGATTCTTAGAAGGCAGAATTCATTTTACAGAGGCAAGAAAGTATTTACAAATTCTTTGTGAAAACACAGAACATTCCTTCATGAGATGACACACCAGCCTCCCTTCCTTCCCCACTGTACCCTGGTCTCCACTTTGCCTCCCCCAGCCACTCCACCCACCCACACAGGCACACTTGCTCTCTTACAGATCCACACATGCATGCTAAACACACACACACACACACACACACACACACCGTCCTTTAAATGGTATGTACCATGCTACGAGGCCTACCAAACATCAGACACTCTTTATCAGCAGTTGTGCCAGGGTCTCCATGGCAACAGTATAATAGATTTGCCCTTATTCAATCCCAGAGGCCACATTGAAGCGCAATGCAAAATTTGCTGGGGCCTGAATTCCTTTCAAGCCATGGCTCATGTGTCAGGAAACAAGTCAATGCACAGACAGCACTGCACATAAAGATGGAAAGGAACCTTTTCTCTCCACTGCTGTTTGCTCACAGTGACATTCAGAAGCTCAGGCCCTAGATCTCATTTCTGTTTCATTTCCTAGTTATTAATTCACTTCTTCGGGTGGAGAGGCGAGTGGGGGAGGGGAACGCCAATGCTTTGCAATAATAAACCGCGGACGAAAGTGCAAAGCAAGCTGCATAAAAACGAAGCATGCATCTCAGCCTCCAAGGTTATATAGGATTCAATATGGCTGAAGCCCACCCCAGCTGCGGACTAAATTCCAGCGTTTGATGCGCTCCAGTGCTGAGCATGGCTGAGCAGCCCAGCCAACATCCTCTGCCCACCCTGGAGTGGTGGTATCTTGTGATCCTCAAGCAGCCTTCCCCAGGGAAGGAGAGGCGGAGGAATGGACACATACCCTTGTCCTAAAGCCAGTCTCGGCAGGCAGGAAGAATTCCCGCGAGCTCACACCTGAACTACACCGTGGCTAAAACAAGCACAGCTTAAAAGTTAAACAATCATTTGTTTCAGGTTTATTTTAATCATTAGCTTTGGGACTTACAAGATGATTACTTTGTGGGTTAATTATTTTCTGTGCTGTGGCTTTCCAAACCTAATTGCTCAACTTCATTATTGTACATAGTGATCCATAGCTGCTTCCTAAAATTACCCATCCAAATATTTTCCCTTTTGATTATACTGAGAATTTACTATTTTTCTCCCTGAGTTGGAACTTTGCATAAATGACTTGGTTGTGAGATGCTTGTATGATTTGGAAGATTAGTAGAAATATCACAGGCATGTGACAGAACTCAGTTGGAGATACTATTAGGATTTGAAAGATTTGTAAGGGGCCTTTGCCTGGGTGAAGCCTGATTAACTTCAGAACAGTGGTTCTCCTACTTTAACATGCATAAAAAGCACTAACTATTATGAAAACACAATTTCTTGAACCTCATCTTCAGAGATTCTGACTCAGTAGGTCAGGGTCAAGGCCTGGGAGTTTGCATCGTTAAGTTCACAGCTGATACCAACACTGTCGAAGGTCCAGGCTTTGAGAAGCTCTGCTTAGGTCAGTTTCCATGAGTGAACATTCTTCAGCCTGTGACTTGACTGTTTACTATGGCATCGACTTGTGTTCTCCTTAAAGGGCATTCCTTACCATCCTAATGTAGTTGCTCCCTTGCCCGGTGCATTGGACCTACAATTTCACCCACTGCCTGGGATGCAGAGAGGGCGGAAGCCGTGAAGAAACAAAGTGTCAGGGGCTCAGGGTGCATCCTCAGGACTAGTACTGTGGCTGCCATGTGTTAGGACTTGATCAATATTTGTTGGCATACATGAGTGAATAAATATGATAGAATTTCAAATCTTTCTTTAGGAAAGAGTTCTTAGTCAAGAATATAAATGCTCCATGTCTTATCTATATTGAAATATATATTTAGTTTTAAAAAGTGACATATGAGTGTTTTTTGGGCAGGGCAATTATATAACCAATTCTTCTAGGGAGTTGGAACTATTGGATGAACCACTATAAAAAGCAAAATCTTTTATAATTAAAGAATCATTCTGTAATTTATTTTTACAGGTTTGGGATTTCAGGTGAGAAACATTGCATTTTCATTTGAAGAATCACCAATTTTACTTTTTACAGAACAAAAAAGTAAAGGTGTGCATTTTTGCCCGATGCAGAAGTTTGCAATCATCATTTATTTATTTTCATTTCCTGCTGCCGCTGATTTGACCCTAAAATTTGGGCCATTTTAACAAATGATCATTTGTAACAACAACAAAAAGTTGAGTCAATATTATACAACACTGATTTTAAATGATTCCGCTCACTTGACCAGTGTTTGATTACCTGTGCAAAGTGAGCTATGACTTGGGGCAGTGGGGGGCAGGGGGCAGGGAGGGGTGGGAGCAAAGAGGGAAAGAAACTGAATTACAGTGGCCCTCCTTGTGAATCCCCTGATTTACATGAATTGGTGTTAGGTAGTGGCAGTGTTTTTTCACCACACTTTGCGGTGTGTCTTCGGTTCTGAGATTTCTCTTTCCAGAAGGAGGCCAAGGCCATGAAGTGGGCAGCCTCTCAGCAGGGACAGAGTTGGACCCTTGCTGCCCCTCCAGCAGGGGAGGCCCAGCGGAGACGAGAGAAGAGCTGGCTTCTCTTCCCCAGCCTGCCCCTTGTTTCCGCCCTAAAATAGCATCGTCCCACATGTGCTGGTGGGAAATAAAAGTCTCTTAAAATAAATCCAAATATATAGAATTATGTTATTATTAAACTAGATCTTTGAGAGGGTGGAACTTGATGCTTTTTTGCCAGAGAAGGTAAATCCCAAGATCATGCAACTTGTCATTGGCAGAGAGGGGACATGAAACCCAGAGCCTAAACTCCGACTGAAGTCCTATGACACCAACTACCAGGTCCTTCATCCTCCTGAGAAGGGAGACCTGTCTCGCTGCTTGAGTAAACACCTCCCACACTCACCACCCTGCCACGAGCTACCTCAAGGGGACACTGAAAGCAGAGTGCTATCAACCTCCAGTTCAGCAACTATTTACCGAGCTCCTGCTCTGTGCCTAGTGCTGCGCTGCACTCCGACAGCACCGAGTGAACGGAACACAGCAGTTCACAACAAGGTGGATACAACCAGGGGAGTCTATTTTTCATCACTTTACAACGGTCGCCTCCTCTGTAATGCTTCGCAAACGAGTACGCCCAGGAGTCTGGAGCCACAGATTAAACAGTTATCTCCTCAAGTTTCCATTGTCCTTGATCATTACTGCTCTATTTCCCTGATTTTATGAAATCAATTTTTTTTCTAACACACATTAAGCTTTGGAAATCTGAAAGGACGGTTCTCATGCTCACATGACACCTTAACTTGGTGGCTGTCCTCCTCCTTTTTTTTTTCCTTTTTTATTTTAGATACAGACTAAGCTGTATCAGAAATGGGGAAGTCAAAGAATTTGAAATGTTATTTTTAATGTTAAATATTTCAGAACACTGCACAATGTGTCAGTTTTAGGTACTTTTTAAAAAGCTAAGCAATTATAAGACTTCAAGAAGTCGCCTTGCAGGGGCACTTGCAAGCTCTACCTCCAGAGTCCCCGGACTTTGACTTTTAGCTCCTCTGCATTCAGGGCACTTGGTGGGGTGGGGGTGGGGCACTGAGAGACACTGGTTTAATGATGCAATGTTACTAAATGCCAAAGTGAGAATGAGAAAAGGTCTGAAGGGAGAACACAATGCTGAGCATCTCAGTTAGAACCTGGACCTGAAAACAGTGAGTTACAAACACTTCTCCATGAACTTAGTCATGTTATAAACATGCCCCGCCACACACACACACACACACACACACACACACACACACCCCAAAAGCTGTTCTATCATTTCCTGCTGCATTTTTGTGTTTTTCCACCTTTCCCCTCTGCTCACTCCTTTGTGACCAGCACAAACTTTAGACCCTGCCTCTTCCCACTGCCCTGCCCGGCCACCTGTCCAGCCCTGGACTTGTCGGTAATGACCTGCAGACTGTGCCTTTTTGTGGAGTAGAGCGGACGGTCTGAGGACCATTGTTTGTGATGCCACACTGCTGTCCTCACCGCTGCCCTTCACCACAGACCTTACAGGACCCTCATCGGCAGCTGCGAGAGGTTTCCCATCCTGACCCATATAAAAAGAAGGCCCGGAAAGTCTGCTAGGAGCATCAGTTCAGAGGTCCCGGGGCCAGCAAAACAATCCGCGATTGTTCAATAGTTCCAATTCATTTTCCTCCGCTCCGCCCCCACCGTTACCCTTGAGAGAAAACTAATTTGCAGAAAAATAGCCCCTTCCAGCTAACTTCTCTTCCTAAATGTATGATGACCCCAAACTCTTGTCTCTGTGGACACTTAATTCTCATAGTAAATGCAGAAGAGCTCTGAAACACAGTCTTCTCCTTCAAAACCTCTCCCCTCAACTCCCCACTCTGGGAGATGCTTTCTTTTCCTTTTAGTCTCGCTTCTCTTTTTAACATGTGTGCTGAAATTGGCACGTTCTCTTTTCAGTTCACTACCTTCCTAGTATTAACGCAGGCAGCAATGGAGAAATGTGCACAATTTTTCCAGCCTCTGCACTCAGCGAACCCGGGGGTGATGGATTAAATGTAACAGGCTCTACCTTACATATCACTATTTAAGTGAAGCTCTGTGCGGCCCGTGATGCATGGTGTCATCCCGAGCCCTGATGCAAGCAGGGGAGCAGGCTGCCTCCACTGTTGTCTGAGTAAATAATGGGGCTAATGGCATTTGGTGCAAATGAGACTCCTGTAGAACATATCGGGCTGGCCGAGCTCCTTCCTATTTTTCTTTGTCCAGAAGCCTTCTCTCTCCTCTCGGCAGCTTCACCAGGGTGGCCTGCTTTGGTTATCTGCTGGAGGAGGGAAGGTCTCAGGGAGTTCAGGATTTTGTACCAATATTGAACTCCTGGGAGAATGGAAGCCAAGGTCAGGTTAAGAATAAAGAGAGTTGATTTGGAGGTCAGGGTCACCATGTGAAAGGCCCTGAATGCTGCCAAAATATTTTCATTATCGCTGTTTTTGTTATAGAAAAGACTGGGCCCTGTGTAAGGAGGCTGAGAGGTGAGAGCTGAGCCTGGTAAGGAGTGTGAAAGCAAGGAGGGGACCAGAACCCAAGAATTTACTCACTTTGCGGCCCTGAGTCTCTTTGCCTGCAATTTGCCTCCCTTGTATGAGTATGTGGATGGACAACGTTGCTTTTTCCCACTGAACAGGGCAGCTCTGAACCCTCTTTCTCTCTCTCTCTCCCCTGGTGCGGAGAGGCTGGAGACAAACTCTCCCAGTGCCCTTCGCGGGAGTAAGCTATTTTATGCATCACCGTGACTCTACTTTTCACCCATGCCTACAACATATCTACAGTGAGGGGCTGTATATTTTAACAAAATCCTGTTATTATTGGAGCTCTGACCCGATTTTGTTTCTATATTCTGAAGGAGAAAAGACTCCAATGGCATGAAATTAGCAACACATTCTGCTAGTGTGTTAATTGTGTGAGAGTTTTTGGCAGGAGAAAATCTCTGAGCACAACACGGAATTTATTTTTTATTTAAATTTGGTAGGGATTTCATACTGTATTTAAAGAGAGGCACCATGGCTCAAACCACTTGGGATTTACTGTGAATTCAGAAAAAAAAATCTGCCTAATGCAGTAGTGCAGAAGGAATTATGTAATTTTTTTTTTTTTACTTAGCAGGGAAGCTGCTAGTGTCGATTTCTAATTTGTTATGAGAAATTGGCATTCCCAGGCAGTGGTTTGGGACGTCCTTGGGCCCCAGTGCAGTATTCAAATGCAGCTGTATCTGGCCAGTAACAGATTACCTGCTTTGATAAAAGCAAACACACACAGAAAACAGAAAGGCAAAATCTCCCAGGCCACAATGGCTGTTTTTCTCTAGTACCCCTTCTGAATCTCCCTCAAAGACCAAAGGGGACATTGTATGACCATGGCTGTCCCCATAAACATGTAGATGGGGGAGCAAAACATGGAGAAAGGGGAAGGATGGACAGAAAAGCCCACAGACATGTCCCACCAAAGAGGATGGACTCCTGCCCTCATTGGAGGGGCAGGAGGCAGCTCTGAAGGAAGAAAAAGGTGAAATAACATTTGCTGATTACTCACTGTCCACAAGCTACTGTGCTGTATGCCATCTCATCACCCTGGCCATACATTAGTGTGTGTTTCTCTGCTCACCCTAAAATCAGCAGCCTCTCTGCTCCTGGCCTCTTGCCCATCTCCTCTCCCTACATTTCCCTCTTTGCCCAGCACTAAGCTCTCATGCGACAGGCTTTGAATGGACTCCAATCCAGGTTCTCTCTCAGCACCCTTGAGAAGATGACTTCCTCCCTGGGCTTGGGTTTCTGCATCTGTGAAACAGATGGCTACATTTTGGACCAGGATTACACGAAGTGGTATGTGTACAGCTCTCAGCCCACAGGCTGGCCACTGTCCCCCAGAGTTCCCTTTGCTTCTTGACCCCATAGTCATGGCAGTTATATCTGTTGACCCTACATTAGGGGCCAGGCACCATGTCAAGTTGGGCATGGACAGCAATTATCCATGGGGTACCTACTGCCCCTCATTTAATTCTCACATAAACTGGAAGGGGCTGCATTTCTTCTGTAAATAGGAATCCTGAGACTTAGGCAGAGAAAGCGCATCATGAAGAGCAGGGCCAGGATTTCACCGTGATGGGTTTGATTCAAAAGACTCTTCTTTTTTTTTTTTTTTAAGCTCCATAGTCCTTCTCCCTGACTGTGAGCTTTTAAAATGTTGACACCAAGATCCCTACCCTAGACCACATGAATGGAGATGGGGTTGAGCATGTGTTGCCTTTAAAAATTATACAAGGAATCTGATCTGATGCTCAGTACGTGATGAAACCACGGTCTTAATTATGCTCCACTCCCAACCTTGTCTACCACTTCCTGCCCATGCCCACAAACTAAGGCTTCTTAACTAACATTGCAAGTTCAAATACTGGACACTCAAAAGTAATTAAACTAGTATTTGCCTTTTATGAAAGACCTACTATTGGGCACTTCATGTTATCTTCAATTCTCATGGCACCCATTCAGGAACGAAATGAAGTCAATTTTCCTGATTCATAGAACGTATACAAATAACTTAGTGCTTGGTACAAATAAGCCCTCTGTGAATAGTATTGTTAATATCATCATCATATCATCACCACATCATCTTCATCTCTTGAATCCTCACAGCAGACTCCAGACCTGCTGACTTTGTCTCCTAAACATCTGTCTGCGTCTCACCAACCTAATGCTACCCCTTAACCTGAATGCCCATCATCGCTCACCCAGAGAGCTGTCAGGCTTCGAACAATTCCCTGCACCCAAGCTCACCCTCCTGCAATCCCTTTTCTTCAAATAGCCAGAGTGAGCTAAAAAGGTATTTAAAACACAGATACTTAACTTTTCCTGGCTGCAAAATGGTGACAACTCTTAGGCCACTGGGTAAGGTTTGGTAGGTTGAGCCCTTCTAAAAGCTCACGGTGGAGAGGCAGGTGGGTGTTAGATGTGTGCTTTTCTAATTCACACAAAGGCTTTGTAATAACAGCAACTGCCCTGAAATTGAACCTACCTCACTGTTATTATGCTCGATAAATGTGAAAATTTAAATAAAAGGAAGGCTCCCCAGGGAAGCTGAACTTTGCACCCAGTCTGTCAACCTCCAAAGCACCCATCCCACCGAACCCGTCTGCTCTGGAATGCAAAAGCACGATGTCTCAAGGGGCTCCCACGGCCGCGGGCTTCTTCGGGCAAGTCAGCTGGGAGAAGCTTCACAGAAGTAGAAGGGGCAGTCTCTCCCTTCAGGGCCAATGTAGGGCAACAAAAGCCAGGCAGCTTTTTGCCCTTGCCTGCTAGTTAAGGCCTCAATTCCTCTGACCTTCAAAAAATGTTGTAAAACTTTTGGTGATATTTTTTTTAGGACAGGGGGATTTAGGTGACAAGGGAAATTCTTGGCAGCTGACCTCTTTCGAGCAGATTCATTCCAGGCTACCTACTTGATAGGTAAAGTAGAGATACAGAAAATGAGATTTTAACGTGATAATCTATCATTATTCTTCCTTATCAGATCATTGCTTTTGCCAGCCTTTGGACTGAATACTTGGCACAACATTTTAGAACCAGAAGATCCCTTAAAAAAATCTAAGGGATTTTGGCAACCCAGAGCTCTTTTAAGGGTGGGGGTCTTCACGTGACCTTTCACTATTTCTGAGTTTATATGTGTGTGTTACATTGGCATGTGCTAAGCATCTCACTTCCTTACCTTGGACTAGAGCTTCAGTAACTTAATATGTGAAAACTCTAAGTATGTCCTGCTAAGTTCTGGCTAGCAGTTATATATCTTTAATTGATAAAAATAAAAATGAAATCACTGATCCAAAATCCCACTTGGAGTCCCCAGCAGGGTTCTGATTCCCAGACCAGGGTTTAGTTCCACACTAGCATCCTGTCATTTCTTGACATTTAGGTCAAGGATGAATTTTTCTGATAATTAGTTTCAAATCACCCTGCTTGAATTCTAATACAGTAAATTTTTTTTGAATTTCACTTTATAGAAAACTAAAGCGACTGTACATTTAAAACCAGATAAGTTACCATCAATAGAAATAAGTACTGTGGAAACAGCACTGTGATTGAATTACAGCTAACTATAGCTGCCTACTAGGGCTCTTAAGCTGAGGTCTATTCACTCTTTATTAAGGAAAGGGGGTGGAGAAGATCAGACAGTGTTGGAGAGGTGTTAAAGGCTCCAAATAGTGGCTTTTGCTAGACTTACTCCGAATATAGGAAGGCAGTAAAGAGGGGAATAATACTTTTCTCACAAAAATTATCTCATGTTCCTGCTACCTCCGAATCGTACGAGAAAAACCACACTACGGAGGTTGTAAAAGAAGTCTGAAGTCCCTGCCTCCATTTACTCTTTCCCTTCTTGATTTAACCAAGGCCTCACTCCTCTTTCCTCTTGGAGAGACCATCTCTCCTTCATCTTCTCCAGGGCACATTGATCCTTTATCTCCTCTTCCAGGCCCCTGCCTCTGCTTTATTAGATCACAAGTCATGAGTTTCCCAGATGGATGGTGTGAGGACTTTGGATCTTGGAGACAGAAAAAGAGGGAGTGGTGGAAGAAGAGAGGTGGAAGTTGTGGTGGCAGTGGAGGCGGTGTTGGAGGTGGTGGATGGAGCGCACTGTTCTTAACCAGGTCTGATATGCCCGCTCAATAATTCAGGTTAGCTTAGTTCTTCCCATTTCCATTATGCTACTGGGCCTAAATGCTAATTAGGACATATGAGAAAGCCCTTTAGCCCCTTCTTGCCTTCACCCTCTGTGAAAAGCGGGAGGCTCTCATCTCATCCTTATATCCTGTACTCTGTCCTGCCTTCCCAAGGCATTCATAAATTGCAATACTATTTTGTCATTCAGCGATGTAGGCCAGATAGATTATATAATTATCCACATTTCCTCCTGTTCATGGCCCTACCTTGGTGATTTCTAGAAATTTAATCATCCGAAGCCAGAGTGTGGTTATAGATACCAGCTTCCTCATTACTTGAATCATATCAACTAGTTCCTCCTGCTCCTTGTCCCTTGTGTTTGTTTATGCTTCCAAGCCCTGATTACCTAAAACTCCTTTATCCAGAAACTGTTATCTGAAATGAGGTTGTGTTACTGGACATGTTTTATTTACCTTGAAAACTGCTTGGCTCACCTGAACCCCTGCTTGTCCGGTTTAATTCAATGCTTGACTAAATTCTTCAGATCATCGGGCCTTGGGGATCCCTCCTCCATTTTCATATTGTTTAACCTCTGCTGCAGAACAACTCCGATTTCAGTCCTACCTTCTACCGCAGAAACACATGCCATGTTACCTGAATTTTACAGTTGTTCCACTATCTTTGTTTCTGCCTGCTTTAAAACCCATTTAAAAAATAAGAATTAAACCCTGGCTGGCATAGCTCAGTGGATTGAGCGCGGGCCTGCGAACCAGAGTATCGCGGTTCAATTCCCAGTCAGGGCACATGCCTGGGTTGCAGGCCAGTTCCCAGCAGGGAGGCATGAGAGGCAACCATACATTGATATTTCTCTCCCACTCTTTCTCCTTCCCTTCTCCTCTCTCGAAAAATAAACAAATAAAATTTAAAAAAAGAATTAGACTTATTTAAAATTTTTTTTGGTATTCTAAGGCAGCATAGCCAAAGAGAAAGAATGCTGTCTTGCTTAGGGAACTGTGTTCTTGGCTTGGTTCTATAATTGACTGTGTAACTTAACGCAAGCCCCCTAAACTTCGTGTATTTTCATTTCTCTATCAGCCAGTCGGGAGTAATGGTATTCAGGCTCCCTTGTTTTCTGATGTTCTTTAGGTAATAGAGAAAATAGCTGTAGAAAAGTTTAGAGAAGAACATCTTTTTATAACTAATTTAGAGAGAGAGAGTCATTTACAACTAACTAATAATCTAGAGAGAGTCCTTAATAATTATTTTTATAATATTTCACTTTGGCAAATAATAAGATTGAGAAGTGTTAACAGAAAACTGGCCTCAGACTGAGGCCTTCTCTGAACAATACAGACATGTTGATTCCCAGCAAATGAGTGCCCTCACTTTGCTTAGAACACTTCCATCGTAGCAAGATTACTACTTCTTTTAAAAGAAGTTTTCATCACTGAACTCTTAGTTAGACACTTCTTTCTTATATAAGTCAAAGAATATCCTATGGGAAATTTTCACTTAACTGTCCTATTCCAATTCAATTTACCAACTATTTACCAAGCACCTACTGTATGCAAAGTCCTGTGTCAGTCATCTAGGGTTACAAAGATTAATTTAGCTTGGTTCCTGCACTGAAGACCTCTACAAATATTCTATCAATGAAAGGTCAAATGCAGCATTGGATGTTTTAAAGACAGGTATTTCACAACAGGCAAAGATGGGGTAATCGAGACTGGATTTACCCTCCATCCTGCAACAACCAAAATAATGGACAAAATACATCCAACAACAGCTTTTAAGACACTGGATATCAGGTAACAACAACAAAAAAACCCAGTGATTTCCAAGAGATGGGAAACAATTGAGATATATAGTAAGCCCTATAAGAGCTTTCTGTTTTGAGAGTTTTCAGGCCCCCATGCAGGGAAGGGGGAACCAGGCACAGGAGTCCAATGGACTCCTTGAGAGAAGATGGAGCTGATTCCTGGGGACAAGACAACTAGAGTTTGCACAGGAGATTCCTGAAGACAAGAGAGCTGCACACTCAGAGCACCAAACATCTACAGAGGGTCCCCTTGAATAGTCAGCAGAGTACTGCTGAAGGAATGGATGTGAGGAAACTACACAGTGAGGAGGGTACACCCGAAAAAATTAAAGGGGACAGGATTATGAATAGTAGCCTGTTTCCACCAGCCAGACAGAAAAGCCTCATAATTCATGGGACATTGAATAGAGTACTCAGAAGGATCTTTTCTCAGTAATAAAAAATAATTCACCCTAAACACAGTTCTGGTTCCACCTAGCAGATTTTAAAAACAAGATCCAAAAGTGGCAAACTGTTTACAAGCAATTTAACTGAATCTCAGAATAAAGCTTCAGAATATCTATAGGAATGCAAAGACAGCCAGTTCACAACAAAGTAAAATTCAGAAAGTATGGCATCTAGCAAGAAAATTACCAGTTATGCAAGGAGGTAGGAAAATATGGAAAATAATGAGGGGAAATAACCATGAATCAAAATCAACTGAGAAGTGATGTGGATGTTAGAATTAACTGACAAGGACATTCAAACAATTATTAAATCTGTATTGTGGGTGGTCAACTAGTGAAGTACAAGTGCGGAAGATATTTAAAAGAACCAAAGTGAACTTTTAGTAATGAAAACTACAATTTCTGAGATAAAACTACATGGAATGAATTTATTGACAGATTGGATATTGCAGAAAAAACTTTAAGAAACTTTAGGAAATAGTAGTAGACACTATGCCCAATTAAACATATAGAAAAAAAAGAATGAAAAAAAAAAACCAAAGCCACACTGAAGTTGTTCTTTGGAACAGCTTCAAGCAGTCCAGTATCCATGTAATTGGGGTTATAAGGAGAGCAGATAGGGGTGTGGAAAAAGAACTGAAGCCCAAGAATGGGAAATGTAAAGAAAAGTAAACTAACAGACATGATAAACAAATTGTTCAAACCAATGATAAAGAGAAAATCTAAAAAGCAGTCATAGTAAAAAGAAACATTAGGTACAGAGGAGCAACAATGAAAGAATGGCAGTAGTTTCTCATCAGAAACAATGCAAGTCAGATGACAGTAAGCACTGTCTTTAAAGATGGAAAACTGTCACCCTACAATTCTATACCCAGTGATAATACCTTTCTGAAATGAAGACAAGATAAAGCCTTTTTAGAAATACAAAAGAAATAATTTGTCACCAGTACATTCATGCTACAAGAAGAAGAAAAGGAAAAGAGAGAGAGAGAAGGAAGGAAGGAAGGAAGGAAGGAAGGAAGGAAGGAAGGGAGGGAGGGAGGGAGGGAGGAAGGGAGGGAGGAAGGAAGGGAGGAAGGAAGGAAGAAAGAAAGAAAGGAAGGAAGGAAGGAAGGAAGGAAGGAAGGAAGGAAGGAAGGAAGGAAGGAAGGAAGGAAGAAAGAAAAAAGGAATGTTAAAGAAAATCTGAATTTACACAAAGAAGTGAAAAACACTGGAAATGGCTGTAAGTATAAGTTAAATCTCTAAAATATAATTGACTGTTTAAACAAAAGATCTAAAGTAAAATTTATAATGTATATAAAGGAAATATATGACAAAATAACACAAAGATTTAGAGGGGATAAATAGGAGTATTCTATCAAAAAGTTCTTAAGCTGTGTGTGAAGTATGGTATGACAAAACAAACAGTTTCAGCTAAGAAGACAACAGAGATGATCAAACATAATCATAAAAAATACTCAACTTCAAAGAAAACAGAAATAGAAGAAGCAGGTAAAAATAATAGACGGGAAAAAAATAGACCATGCCATCCACTCTGGACTCAAACTAGAGTAAAAACTAGAGTCAAGTAAAAACTAGATCTTCCATTCCAGAGGAAAACAACCTCCCCTATATCAAGGCCTTAGTGAGGCAGGTGCTTCACAAAGGATGCTTGTCCTCCTCCAGATCTGACCTTGCCCTCCTCTGGTTTAATAACTGGAGTCAGGTCTCAGCATAGCAGGAAATACAATGCCTGCTCCTTGAATACCAAAAGACTTTCAAGACCTGGCAGATAGGCACTGGCAGAAACTAGCAAAACATACACAGAAGTGCATCTTGTGAGGGTTGGACAAGGAAGACCTGACTATGAAGATGGATGGCAAGAATTCATTCATATGGGAGCATTCTTTCTTGACTTAGGATGTAACATCCTGGCAATAACATCAGAATCCAGCCGTAATACCCTGCTGGCATTGATTGTTTGAACTTGGCTATAATAGTGGATTATCGTAAATAAGGTAGAATTGCCTGAATGACCTTGGCAGATAGCAAAGAAAGGTTGGGGGGGATTTGTTAATGAGATCAGAGAACTCATCATCTGTCTAGATTCCCCAGAAAGTCTCAGACAACATTCCTGTGATTAAAGCAATAAGAAATTTACTGTTGAAGAAAGCACTGGTATCTTTTGAGAAAGTCCCATAGTGGTTTATCCCCCATAAACTGAGGTTGATTGGAGGAGATGCTGCCATGGGTCTTAGCACCTGTCACGAGGCTAGGATACTACAATGTCAAGGTCTATGTGGCAATTCTTAAGTGACAGTGAAAGCTATATGTGATTACTATATGGGCACCAAGGCTGGAAGATGCTTTGGCTCTGAAACATCTGTGCCATGGCTAAAAGGCCAGAGTGTCCCTAGTGATGAGACAAATGAACAGCCAGCTGGAGTGGTACTTCACTCATAGAAATAAGGAAAAGAAATTGAAAGCTGGCACAAGTCTACCTCAAAGTATATCCAATAGGTCCACAGACCACCTTGTAGTTAGTTCCCCCATTTGCCAAATGCATAATACGAAGAGATAAACAGGTAGCTGGCAGAATCTTCCCACTGGTTCCCTGACATGTAAGAGCCATTAGGGTAGGAAGGGACAAGTGGAAGCCTCTATAATTTATCCAACCTCATTCCCACCACCCAAGAGAGTAAACCGAAGTCAACACCGCATCCTGTAAGACAACTGGTGCCACCCTCAGGGACAAAATATAGGGGGATGATGATCTCCATGAACTTCCTGTATTATTCATCTGTATGGCCCTTGAAAAAATAAACTGACAGATTATGGTGGATGCTAATGGACTACCATAAACTTAACCAAGTGGGAGCCTCAATCTCAGCTGCTGAGCTAGATGTGATATCTTCATAAAGCAGATCAGCACAGCCTCTGGCACTCTGTATGTTGCTATTGATCTGGTGACTATGTTCTTTTCAACCCCTCCTCAATAAACAGGATCAAAAGCAGGTCTCATTTAAGTGGGAAGGACATGAGTGCACATTCATAGTCTTGCTTAAGGCTATGTGAGGCCTCTTGTGGAATGTCATAAAATAGTCTGCAGGCATCTTAATTGCCTTGATATTCCATAGGCATGCTGGAACAGTATATTGATGACTCTACACATATAGAAGTAGCAAGTTAATAGAGACAGCAAGTTATGTGGCAGAGAAATGAAACCCCGCAAATATCTCCCATTCTGCCCCATCGGTAACATTTTTAGGAGTTCCATGATCTGGAAGGTGCTGGCACAACAACTTTCAGGTAAAGAACACAATGTTAGATCTTACACCGTATTACAGTTTTCTGTTGCTACATAACAAATCACCCCAAAACTTTGTAATGCAAAACAACCACCATGTTATGTTCACGGATTCTGTGGGTCAGGGATTTGAACAGGACACAGCTGGAGTGTCTTGTCTTGCTAGTTCTGTTTCTGCCAGCTTTTCTAAACAGAGGTTCCATGACAGAATCAAGCCCTAATGCCCTAAGACATCCATTTGTATGTAATGGACCAGTTTCTCTCCAGTGTATCTAGAATGGTATTAGTTTTGTACCATACTCGAGAGAACTGAGAAAATAATCCCTCAAACCATTTTCTGTCTTCTGTGGCTCAGGAACTTCAGTTGAGAAAGGCTGGTTGGAGCCTTAGGTGGGGAACCACAAATGGCTGAAGGTGATTCCGCTGGACAAGAATCTTATGGCATCATCTTCTCCTGTATTTCCAGTGCTTAGGCCGCATGACTTGAAGGCTAGGCTTAGTGAGGACTGTCAATTTGTAACACTAATGTGTGGCCTTGCCATGTATCGGGGATTTCTTCACAGTGTGGCCACTTCAGAATAGTTGGAAAACCTTGCGAAGTATCCCAAACAAGGAAGAAGCTACATGGCCTTTTATGACCCAGACTCAGAAGTCACATCATATATCTGCCACTATCCTCTATTAGTTGCAGCAGTAAAAACCCTAGTCAGATTCCAGAAGAGGGGCCATGGACCCATCTTTTGATGGCAGGAGTGTAAAAGAATTTTGAGGTGTTTTAATATCACTAAAAACCTTTAGAAACTAAAAACAGCATATACTACTCTTGGGAACACTGACCCATATTTTGGGTGACTTGGAAGATGGCCAGTTTTGAGTGTCAGAGAAAAATCTGCAGCAGATCCTGCTGCGGTACGAGTGACCCTGCCACTGGGCTATATGACCAGTAGACCTAATGGTGCTCTTTGTTGTGAATAAAGATGCTGTGTGAGTGTAGACTCCGACAAGCCCAATAAAGAGCTGCAGAGATCTTAGAGTTCTAGAGCTAGACCTTCCTTCTGCAGCAGAAAACTATAAAGCATTTGAAGGCTATCTCCTGAGCCCTGATAGAGATGGGTCTTCTGGCCATGGGACATCCAGTGACCACGCATCCAGACTGCCCATTATGAGCTGGGCATGATCAGACAGACAAAGTTGGGCAGGCACGCAGTAACGTGTCACAATGAAAATGGTTCATTTGAGATTGGTCCAAAAGGGATCCAAAGGGCACGAGTAAATTCCATCTGCCTCAGATTCCTGTGTTATCTACTTCTCCTGCTCAGGTCACACCTAAAGCCTTATAGTTCCCAACCAACCAGTGAGAAAAATCTTGGACCTAGTTTGTAGATGGGTTACCTTGATAGGTTAGTGCTAGTAACAACTGAACCAGCACCAGACTACAACCTCATTCAGATGTCCTAAAGGATGGGGAAGGTCACACCTCTCAGTGAGTGGAGCTGTGAACAATGCACTTATTTATTTGATCTGTAGGGAGGGAGAAGCGATCTGAGTTAAGGGTACATGTGGACCCATAAGCAGTGGCAAATGACTCCTTGGCTGGGGCAGAAGCCTCAAAGGAGCAAACTTAAACTTCAGAGATAGGGAGAATAAGTGTGGAGAAAATACTCAGACGGACCTATGGTACTGGACACAGAGCATGTGGGACTGTCTCTCACAGCCCAGCCCACTGGAGCACCTCCCTGAAGGTGTGGCACTGAACCACCAGGTGGGCCGGATGTCCTGAGGATGTCAGCCAGCCTCTCTCCCCAGCTGCTCCAGGACTTACATGATTGAGGGCACATACATGGCACAGGGACAGAGGGCCTGTAAGGTTGCAATAGCATGAATGCCATCTCACCAAAACCAGGCTAGTAACTTCTGTACTAAATGTCTGCCTGTCACCAACCAGCCTGACGCAGAACTCTCCTCCCTCTAGCACGTTTCCCTGAAGGAGACCAGCCAGTCACTCCGTACTAGGCTTTTTCCTGTCAAACACCCTCTTTCCTGGAGGGAGAAGTGACTCAGCCTTTGCCATAATCAGATATGGGTTTACCTTCCTTAACCCAAAACCTCTGCCAGCACCACCATGGGCTTCAGCATTCTGGCACATTGCATACCTGGGTATTTGAGGAGTGTACATTCCAGGGTCAACCCTTGACTGAATGGTGCCAAGAGCCAGGAAATGACCCTCCCTTCCTCCCCTTCAGAGGGTAGTCTCAAAGGTCCAAGCAAGATGGAGCCCCACCTGACCACTCTAAGGAACAGCTCAATAAATCACCTTAATTTGCTTTCCCCCCTTTGTTTGACATCTTCATCTCCTATTCCTGGTGTCTGCGTTTCCTAAAATAAACCACCTGCCTCATCCTTCTTTCAAATCAGGCTCTGCTTTCTGAGAGAATCCAGGCTAAGACATATCTGATATCTAGTCACAAAACATATCTGTTCTTGTCAAGTGAGAGGTCCATGAGTTGTAATTCCAGCAATCTCTACTCACATTAGCACCAAAGATGTTCTGTGTATGTTTGCTTGCTCGTTTTTAGGTAAAAAGGAATTTGGAGAACACAAAATATCTGATTCCTGTTTAGGTATTGTACAATACATTCTATTCACGGTTGCAATGCACATTGCACAGGTCTCTGGTAGGTTATGCGGGTGATACCCTGTACAGAAGACTTGGCTGAGGACTAGGTGTGGACTCCATTCACCAAGCAGAGCACCTGGCACAAGCCGCGCCTGCCCAGAGGATGGGGTGCCTCTCCTTGATGCCTAGGAGGAAATGTTGACTCACTAAGCTGCGTGCCTGAAAGACACTTCAGCCCAAGAAGGGCACATATTCTAATCACCAGAAAATCATCCTAAGATCCAGCAAATGTTCAGCTCCCATCCACGCTCCCCCCTCTGCCATTCAGCTCTTGATGGCCCCACATTTAGTTTAAAGCTAAGAAGCAATCTCTGGGTTAACTAATATCTTAGAACATAGCTTAGCACATATTTTAAAGTTCTCAGGTCCAGGACTAGTGAGAAAAATATATTTTGAAGTTGGAAGAAACTTTAGAAAGTATCTTAAGGTTAGGCCAACCCTTCCACTTGACACCTGAGGAAACTGAGTCCAAAACCATTTCTGTGCCTCCTGCTGCTCTCACCAGGCCAGGTGCCAGGCCCAGCAAAGGATGCTTGCCAAGCAGCTTCTGTGACCAGCTCCGTATCAAGCGACTACAATTGACTAAATGACCCCTTTCATTTGCAACTTTATAAAGATAATCAAAATACTAAAACTGTCCTAACTTATACACTTTTCACCTGTGCATGTTTTTGGAGGAGTTTGTTTTTTATGAACACTAGGCAATCTCTATGACTTCCGATACTAGGCACCTATAAAAGTGAGGACATGCTATTGAATTCATATTAAATTTTTTCATGAATAGTAAACAGGCCCCACCTTCCAAAAAAAGAAAAAGGATTTGTTGAATGGTCATTTCATTGTGTGTTTTCAACAAGCCATGGACATTCCATCGGGGCCTGTTGACTTGGCGGCACAGCTCTGTGGTAGGTGGTAACTGATCCTATTTCACAGCAAAATGAAAGTTGAGGCTGATGAAAAATCTAGTTATAAAGCCACTGTTTAAGAGAAAGTCAAGGAAGAGATGCACATAAGCTAGTTTCCAAGAAGTGAAATGAAGAGCCCAAGGGATCCTGTGAATTCCAGCCTGGGCTCTGTCAGGTACCTTGATGTGTTGTGCTGGCTTGCTCTTTCTTTTCCTTCCTTTCTTCCTTCCTCCCTTCCTTCCTTTCTTTCTTGATATATTTATTTTTATTTAATAATTTTATTGTATTTTTTATTACCATTTGCTCTTCTTATACCTTCCTTCTTATTACCTTGCTCAGGTGACTGCTCCTGACCCCTCTCAGGTTAGTACTCAGGTTGGTAGATGCAATGATGATGGCAATGTCATGGCAACCTCCATGCAAGTAGGGAGTCTGCCCCATACTCTTCTTTGGCCCAGAGTGGGCAGCTCAGCTGAATGAAGCACACATTTGCCATGGCTCTCCATGGTGCACATTTTGGAAACTAAGGACCCACCTGGCTGATCCTGGCCCCCAAATTCCAACAACTCTGCTCTCCATTCTGTCTGATATCAAGACATATGAGAAGCAACTACTCACACACCCTTATCTGCTAGGATCTATATACCTGTAGCAAGTGCCTCTGGAGGAAGGAGATTTGAAGGAAGGATGGGATGTCTGCAGACTGTCACATGCACAATGGGGAGGGTCTTCCAAAATGTAAGGGGCATGTTTTACCTGTTCAGCTGTCAGGCAGTGGATCACCTTCAAACCAGGAAAAGTGATCCAGCCCCTCCCTATGCTTTGAGGCAATAGGAAGGGAAAGAGTGAGCCCCATGGCATAGCACTGGAACCCCACTTCCTGGCTAGAGACCCAACTCTGCTACCTCTCTGCTCTGTGACTCAAGGAGCCTACCTTGACACCTTGGTGACTCAGTTTCCTCATGTGGGAACTGGGAACAATAGCAATGAACATTTATTATTTTTTATTGAATTTATTGTGGTAACAATAATCAAAATTCTATAGGTTTCAGGTACACAATTCTACAATACATCAGCTGTACACTGTATAGTGTGATCACCGCCCCCAGTCAAGTCTTCATTCATCATCATTTATCCCTCTACACCCTCCTGCACCTCCTCCATCCCCATTCCTCCTGCCCCCCAGCAATCACCATACTCTTGTCCACCCATGAGTTGGTTTTTTTGCTCAATCTATTCCCTGACTTAGCCCCCACTGACACTGTCAACAAATGTCAGCCTTCTCTTTGTGTCTGTCTCTATTCTGCTTGTCAGTTCAGATTGTTCATTAGATTTCACATATAACTGAAATCATATGGTATCTGTCTTTCTTGGACTGGCTCCTTTCACTTAGCAAATGTTCTCCAGGTCCATTCATACAGTTGCGAAGGGTAAGATTTCCTTTTCTATGGCCAAGTAGTATTCCGTTGCAGCAAACATTTACTGACTGCTTGCTATGTGTGACAAGCCTAGTTGAGAACCTTTTACTCATATATTCACTCCTTCCTCATACTGATCCCAGGAGGTAGAAACTACTATTGTCCCCATTTTGCAGATGAGGAAACTGAGTCACACAGCTGGGAAATGGCAGCAACATCATTCAAACCCCAGTGGCCTGGCTCCATTATTCATGTTCTTGGCTGCTCAGTAGAGTGACAAGCAATGTTAGTTACCTCCTTCATAGGGTTGTTGCAAGACTTAAATTGAGTTAATCATGTTGAGTGCTTAGAGCATACAGTGCTGGCCACCTAGTAAGTGCTCAATAAATGTGAGCTGCCACAATTACTCTGGTTCCTGTTCTACTCATATTTGGAGCAGGTGATGAGGACACTGCAATGGATGAGGATATGGCAATAGAAATGGAGAAAGAAGATATTTGGGTGACCTGGGTCTTTCTTTCCCCAGCAGCTCCCTTTCCCCCCCACCTTCCAAGCAGCAGGAATGATATGATTAGTATCCAAAGATGCACAATTTTATCTCTGTATAACATTCCACAAAGAATTTCTGTGCTCACTTTGGACCAAGTGATCTGTGGTCCCATTCCCATGCTTTTGAAGCTCTGAGCATGGGCAGAAAAATCAAATCACTCACCTCATATTGCCCCAGCAGGCTCTTCTTTTCTGTTTCGGTTTCCTAAGAGATACCCCTTCTCTCCAGGGAACTGACACCGAGCACTCTGCCACCTGTGTTTGCTGCTCGTCCCCATCGTCAAACCCATTTCCTGCCCTTCTGTGCCTGGTTCTCTGCACCAGGGGGCTAACTTCTGTGGACACTTTACTTCCACACCCTTGCCAGTGAGCTCACACCCTTGCCAGTGAGCTTCCAGTTGGCTTGGTCAACAGGAGGCACCAGCAGGAAATAAGGCAGAACAAAAGGGGTCAAAGTGTTTCTTCCCAGCTTCACTGGTGCCTGACAAGGGCTGTGACCCTTCACGACCATGGCTTTCATCGAGGGGACCCCTGCTGCACAGCACTTGGCCCTGTGCTCTTATAACTAATTCCCCGTCTTGTCCTTTTGCCCTGGAGGTGCTCATGGTTTCACACTGTTCCTGGTGTCTGGGTACCTTGTCACCCTTGTTTGCTCCCCTTACCTGTTTCAACCACTATAAACTGTACCTCTGCATTTCCACCATCTGGTTGAACTCAGGACCATGGCTGATAAACCTACACACGTGGGGATGACCTTTTCCAGGAGGCCTGGAGGTAGAGCTATAGCTGTTCCATTCATTATTATTATAAAAGTTAATCTGGTTGAAAATGTTGAGTAGTATATTGCTAATGTTCATTGATACTAAAACTGGAAATGATAGATGAGAATGGGAAAGAAAACCATATTGTTAGAGTGCAATGATAAGCACTCTTTTGAGGTATACATTCTTATCACAAATTGGTCATCTTGCATAGTTTACCAGATTAAATGTATTATGAATAATTTTATTCATCAATACATATATGTCACCACTCATGAATTCACTCGTAAGACCTCTAAGTCAAAATTTCTAGTGGCTGCATATTTAGGCCAGGACCATAGTTTAATCAGTCCTTTATGAACAAACATTCAGTTAGGTTCCAAGTTGTCCTTGTAATAAACACTGCAGCAGTAAACATTTTTGTACCACATAAAATCCTTGAAAATACAACACAAAAACTCAGCCTTCCTACAGCAAAAGCTGGACATACACTGCAGAAGCAGGGCCACCCCTTTTAAGAGATAATATCTGCCTTGCCTGCCTCCCACTGTTTTGTGACGTTCAACTGGGAAAGTGTATATGTAAGTTCTTTATAAACAGTGCAGTGTGGGGCAGTTATTATAGTATGATCTTATTCTTTTGCTACAACCCTGCGAGGCAAGCAAGGTGGATATATCCTCAAGGCACATTGTACTGACAATTTTGCCAGACATAAAGAACTGAAGGCTTTCTTTTAGGCTTTTATGTATTTCTCTTTAGCACAACAAAGACTGGTGTGTATGAAAAGCAGCCTTCCTGTGTAAGAGTAAACTACCAGCCAGCAGTACATTCGATCTGTTCTGGAGCACGTTAACTCACTGCGTCCTTTCCAGGGGACCACTTCAAACAATGGAAGGAATTGGAGTCAGCTAAAAAGTCCCCGGGGCTCTGAAGTCCCTCACGGACAATATCGGTTACCCCATCTCCAGTAGCTGATTAGTCATAATGACTACTTTCCAGTCCTTTCCTGATTGTCTCTTCTAAAAAGCACTTGAGATAACTTTGCTTGGTTAAAACAATTAAGAAGTAGTTTAGTTATTTTTTAATAGGAACTTTTATGTCAAATGTAGAAGCTGCATAAGACACAGAAACCTCCCCATCACCCAGAATCAGGCACTTCATTCTGGATGAATTCTTGATTGACTTTCCATGAATCTAAGTTCCTGAATGTACCCTGCTCTTGCTAAGGCAATGCTATTAAAATGCCAGACCAGTTTCCTGGAGCAAAGTTCTTAGACACTTTTCATTCTTTTTCTAAAAAGTTTTTAAAAGATTTTTACTCATTTGAGAGAGAGAGAGGAAGGGACGTAGAAAGAGGAGGAGAAAGACATCAGTGTGTGATTGCCTCCCACACACCTCCAACTGGGGATCTGGCCTGTAGCCCAGGCATGTGCCCTAACTGGGAATTGAACCTGCCACCCTTCGGTTTGCAGGTTGGTGTGGCTCAATCCACTGAGCCACACCAACCAGAGCCACAGTTTTAATTCTTCATAAAAGTTGCCAGATAAGTTTTAAAAATCTGACTTTAATCATGCTTAATGCTACTTGGTAACTAGTATGAAAATAAAAAGTTTCTCTGCATTAAAGTGGTAATGTTCCACCCAGGTGACCAAAGTTCTGCAGCATGATATCCTGTATGATTGCTTGTTTTCCATTACGGTTTGGTTTTTCCACAAAAATTCAATAAAGGGGGAATAATCCTACTTTATAATGTCAAGAAGTATTTTTACTTTAAATCCCCTGAATCAAGAAAAGACTCAAAGCTTTCTCTGAGTCTTTGCTCAGTGACTTGACCATTTCTAACTCTTCTGGAGAGAACAGAAAGGGGAGCAGGGTGTGGTGTTTGTGTGTCAGATATAACTCGCCTCAACAGCACAAGAGGCCCAGGGCTTGTTTTCTGTGTTAGTCAAGGAAGCACCTGTTGCCTAGTCCGACGACCCGATCCAGGGGTCTTGGCCAGGAGAGGTATGCATGCCATGCACAGAGGTACTGAAATTGCTTTGGTTTCCTTCCTGCCTAATTTTGTCTCTGTAGATATTCAACTGTTTCCAAGGATTTTTTTCATTTCCATCAATACTAATGCCACAATTTTTTACGGTTGTGTATTCAACCAAAGAAAACGAGTAAGGAAAACAATTATATTAAAAAAGAAAGATTCAAAACTGCCATATGTGAGACCCACAGGAGTCCCTGATTAATTTTCATTCTCATTGTTTAGTTCTGAGCTGGGTCTAATTCAGCAAATGTGTGAATACGTATGGTCATGGACTTGATTTCTGTGCAGCTTTAGAAAAAATGAGCCAGTCCAAGCCTCTTTCTTGTTATGACAGGTTCCTGAGACACGAGAATTGCGACTCCATGTGCAATGGAGGCCTCCAAAGGCCTCATGGATAAAGCCCTTTCTCTTTCTCTAAGAAAGTCACTTCCATTTTATTCCTTTACTTTGCCCTTAACAGTTTGATCAACTATGCTGCGCTAAGATGTTAAGGACAGATTATACTTAAAATAGGAGCAAGATAACACAAAATTGCACAGTGATGATAAATATTAAGCAGCAGGGTCACTATTAAAAATAACTTCTCATAACATTCCTTCAAAATTCTAGTCAAAGACAGTTTTCCATAGGAAAAAAAACAAAAATGTTTTTTGATAGGGTCAGGAGGTTACACAAATTTTATCAATTTGTGGCATTTGGGTGGTGGTACAATGCTATGACAGCAAGAGAAAGCAAGTTAGCCTGGAGTGTACATCATTTTTCTGCTTTCCAAATTACCTTGATTGCTCTGGGTCATTGCCCTCCACACATCTGGACTCTGGGAATGAGTCATTTAAAGAGGCACCCCCAAACGGAAGTTTCTGTTCTCTTCCATTGCTCTAATGTGTACTCTCTACTTGGGCCGCCTGTTAAACAAATGAAGGAAGAAAACGGGAGTATCTAAAGCAGTCATGCGAATTTCCACAAGCTGAAAAAAATCGGCCTGAACAAACTTGGGCCTGGCCAAAATGACCTCAGGCATGTGCCAAGGAACAGAACTTTGTTTCTAAGAATGCTGTGCAGCCTTCCACAGCTCCCTCCGTGACAGGCGTCAGTGGTGTGACAGTGAGGTGTGGTGGGTGGGCCTTTCTGTGGGCTGGCAGCCTATTTTAACTTCCAACTGTGGGAGTGAGCTCTAACTCTGTGCTAAAATTAGGGGAATCCAGCAACTCCTGTGGTTATTTCAATCAGTTCCCACTTATTGAGTAGCAGCAGCACAGTTAAGTAATAACATGGTAACCTTGCCAAGACATAAATGAAATGTTGAGTGTTGCCCAGTCGGATCTGAAATTGCTTTAATGATCTAAGTGGAAAGCCAAAGGGCTGCTGGTATCTTTGGGGGTGGGGGTAACTAGGGACATGGAATACAATCCCCAGAACAGCTCTTCTGATGCTTGGGAAAAATTTAAGGGAGCAAGAAGCAATTGGCCTGGCAGTCCACATTTCCCAAAAGAAATGACAAGTGTCCCAATGGTCTGGAAGTCTCGTTTGACCTCCCTTTTGGAGATGATGCTAGCTGTGCCAGAGCAGCCCACTGCCAGAGCTGGGGCATCCAACAGGACCTTGGCCCCTGGTACCTGAACTCATATCAATGTGACAATGATCTAGATAAGCAGCTTCTATGGCCACACTGTGCAGAGCATTGTTATGACTGGCTCTACTTTGAGAGGAGGATTTTCTGTAGCTGAGAGAGAGAGAGAAAGGCCATGATGCCAGCTTCCAGTTCAGACAAGGCAAAGAGGAGAGGATGGAGAAAATGTGAAGGAGGAGGAGGGTAGATTATAAGTCTTGAAGAAAGGTTCTATGAAGGATGCTTAGAGCACCAAAGGGCTGATAACCCTGAAAACACCCTCACTGGGTTGGGGGTTAGAATTGGGGGGGGGAAGTGAGAAGGGAGCCCTGCATTGGTGACCACAGACTGATCAGCCAAGTTTGTGGATCATGCCAGGCTTTTTATTTCCTCTTCCCCACACTTCCAACTGTGCTGGCCATTTTCCTTTGGATAGTTAAGTTGATCTGAGTTCAACTCCAGCCCACACCCAAAGAGCAGGAGCTACAAGGGGCAGGAAGGCCAGGAGGCAGGACCACTGGTGGCTGTCAAAGAAGTCTGTCTACCACACACACCATTACCATTCAGGCCATCTAAGAACAGGAAGGAGCAATAGGAAAGAAAGGAATGGATACCAGCCTATTGTACTTCATGTCCTACAGTAGTTGTCAATCCAGGCTATGCTTTAGAATTACTCTAAAAATACTGATACCTAGGACTTTTGGTCAAGATGGCAGCATAGGAAGACATGACTCATCTCTTCACACAACCACATCAAAATTACAACTAAAATATAGAACCACCATCACTCAGAACCATCAGAAATTGAGTTGAATGGAAATCTGACAACTACGAAATTAAAGAAGCCACATCCATCCAGATGGATAGAAAGGGTGCAGACACGAAAAGTGCTGGTCCCTCACCCACATGTGGTAGGTAAAAATTCTGGAGGTGTATCTGGGGAATGAGGAGTCCCAGCCCCCCAAACCTAGGGTTCCAGTACCAGGAAAATAAGTCCCCACAACTTCTGGTTGCAAAAACTAGTTGGGATTGAGTTGGTGGAAGAAATTTCTGGAGCCCCAAGCAATTTCTCTTAAAGAACCCACACACAGACTCACCTACTTAGATTCGCTCCCTCCAAGCTCCAGCACCAGGGTAGTAGCTTGAAAGGCACCAGTGGTATACAAGGAGAAACTGAAGTGTCTGGCATCAAGGTGAGCAGAGGCCATTGTCCCTTTTCTAAACCCTCTCCCCACAGAGTCAGCAAGCTGGTGCTATATCTACAACTCCATCAACATGGGTAACACTGTTTGACCCACCTTGGAGATTACCCAGAGTCTTCTCTGTACCCAACTTATGGGCCCATCCAAACTGCTTTTCTATATGAATGGCTAGTCTTGGCTACTGCTTCACAACTTCCTAAATCCTGTAAAACAAGCAACAGCTGGCCTCAGTGAGTCCCAGGCCCAGCACTAGCAGCAGTCAGCCTACATTCACAGCTTGGCTTCACTTGGAAATCTCTAAGCCCAGCACAAGTACCAGCCATCTCCAATTGATTTATAGCTCAGGCAAGAGGGCCATGCCAGGCAAAACACTGTTGAGAGTTGACCTTGATGTGAACTATCCATGAAAACCCAGAGCCAGCACAGCCATATACAACATTAAAGGACCACCACCCTGCTCCTGCACAGCAGATCCTCCATGGAGGGTGGTCACAGCCAGTCCTTACAGCTGACTGGCCTGGGTAAATTCCTCCCATTGACTTGCCAACAGCAACCAAGGCTCAACTACAAGAGAAGGGTAAATTCAACCCACACAAAGGGTACGCCTTGAGTACCCAGCTGTGTTATAGGAGAGACTGTGCCAACTGGACCCTACAGAATACCTACTACACTAGGCTACACCACCAAGACACAGAGTCAAAGCAATTCTAACTAATACATAGAAACAAACACAGGAAGGCTGACAAAATGAGGAGACAAATAAGTGTGGCCCAAATGAAAGAACAGATCAAAACTCCAGAAAAAAGAGCTAAATGAAATGGAGATAAGCAATCTACCAGATGCAAAATGCAAAACACTCATTATAAGGATGCTCAAGGAGCTTAGTGAGGACCTTGACAGCATAAAAAAGATCTAGTTAGAAATGAAGGATTCACTAATTGAAATAAAGAACAATTTACAGGGAAACAACAGTAGAATGGATGAAGTAAAGAATCAGATCAATGATTTGGAAGATAAGAAAGTAAAAAACAACCAGTCAGAACAAGAAGAAAAAAGAATTTTAAAAAATGAGGATAGTATAAGCAAACAGCCTCCGGGACTCAACAGGTCCAACATTCCCATCATAGGGGTGCCAGAAGGAGAAGAGAAAGAGCAAGAAATTGGAAATCTATTTTAAAAAATAATGAAAGGAAACTTCCTTAATTTGGTGAAGAAAAGAGACCCGCAAGTCCAAGAAGCACAGAGTCCCAAACAAGATGGATGCAACAAGGCCCAGTCCAAGATACATAATGATTAAAATGTATCATTATGTATCAAAGTTTAAAAATAAAGAGAGAATCTTAAAAACAGCAGGAGAAAAGCAGTTAGTTACCTACAGAGGAGTTCCCAGAAGACTGTTCCCATAAGCAAACAAGAACAGAAACAGGATCTTGGATACAGAGAGTGTTTTGATGGTTGCCAGATGGGAGGGGGTTGTGGGGGAATGGATGAAGAGGTGAGGGGATTAAGAAGTACAAATAGGGCCCTGGTTTGTGTGGCTCAGTAGATTGAGTGCCAGCCTGCAAACCATGGGGTTGCCAGTTCAATTCCCAGTCGGGGCACATGCCTAGGTTGTGGGCCAGGTCCCCAGTAGGGGGCACATGAGCGGCAACCACACATTGATGTTTCTCTCTCTTTATTTCTTCTTCCCTTTCCCTCTGTCTAAAAATAAATAAAGTCTTTAAAATTTTTTTAAACTTCATTAATAAAAACTACAAATAGGTAGTTACAGAATAGCCATGGGGATGTAAAGTACATTACAGTAAATGGAGTAGCCAAAGAACCTATACACATGACCCATGGATGACCAATGGTGTGGGGACTGCCTGAGGGAGTGGGGGGTGCTGGGTGGAGAGGGCAAAGGGAGAAAAATCTAGACAACTATAATAGCATAATCAATAAAATATAATTAAAAACTTTAAAAAATCAAATTAAAATACTGATAACTGGACCCTACCCCAAATATTCTAATTTATTGGTCTCAGAAGGGCCTAGGTCTCAGATTTTAAAACCTCCCTGTGTGTGTACTTCCAGTGAGCAGCAGGATTGGCAAACACTGATTTACTCTTACCAGCAAAGGTTAGGTAAGAGAGAAGACTGAAGCTGAAACTCATAGGAAGCACAGGCATAAACTCTGGGAGTTTCCAAGTTGAAAGGCCTGTTAAAGGTTACCAGACCAGTGCCCCTCGTCCCCTTCTTGTGGATGACTCACCTCCACCTCATCCTAGACAAGGAGTGGTGCCCTGGACTGGGCAGTCCCCTTCTGCCCGCCATGCATTCAAACGAGGCCAGACAGCTCACAACGAGACACAGCTGACTGCTGGAAGGTCACCTTCTGTCAAGCTGATTTCAGTGATCTTTTCTATTCTTATTCCTATCTTAGATATTAGTAGAAAGGCACAAAGAAAACTCCACATAGTATTGTGTTTTAAAAAAATAGAATCTTAGCACCAGCTGCATTATTGGTTTTCAGGTTCGATCCTGTTAAACTTTGAAACAATGAGGAGGCCTGCTCGGGCTGGAGTGGCAGGTCTCAGATGTTCTGAAGCTCATCTCCCTTCTCCGCCCAGAGAAATCAATCTGCCTGTTATATCCCTCATGTTCTATCAGTGCCACGGGGCTAAGAGCTTAATGTGTTAATTTTGCCTTTCATTTTTAACAATTGCCTCCACTGTCTTATCATGAAATTGGGACTCTACAGAAAAGTTAGGTACTTTCGTTTCATTAATTAACTAATTAACCAGTGTTCTCTTTCAACAAATCCTTATTAAAAGCCTCTTCCAGGCAATGTCAGATTCCAGGACATATTAACGGTGGGGGAAAGGCACAAACTGCACTCCCTTCATGGGAGGATTCACCAGATAATCCAACACAGTTTGAGTCCCCACTGGGATAGGTGGAGTGCAGGAGAGCACGGCCTAGGCTGTTAAGGGCAGGTGTTAGGGAGGTTTAGAAAGGGCAGCAGCCAGGAGAGTGGTCCCAGCATAGGGAGAAGCACAGGCCAAAGTCCTTGGTGGGGAGGGAGCTTGTGAAGGAGGAATTGAAGAAGAACTGTGTGTCTGTGGCCCACAGCAAGCAGGGGGAGGGGGCCCTGGAGGGGGTAGAGGCCACGTTAAAACACTAGAAGACCATCAAAATGTGTTTAACAGTCTAGGGCAAATGTACAGGTGTCAGAAACCTCCATGTTAAGTAGTTCCCACCCCCCAATTCATACCATTGCTCTGTATTTGGATCTTAGAGCCTGGAAAGTTTCTCCTAAAAACTGCAATTTTTTTTCTCAATATCCCAAGGCCTCTACCGTTTATTCATTCATTTATTTATTCTACAACTATTTCCAGCCCTCACTATATACTGGGCACTGCCTCTCGGCCTCTACCCACACAGAACTTACACCTAGAGAAGTGATACAAGACAAGCAACAGCAGCCAACCTGTCAGCCGTCCTCCTCAGAGCTCCTGATACCCCAGTGCCTCCCTGCACCTAGCCATCCTCAACCCCGCACTGGTATGAGCAAAGCTGAGACTCACAAGCAAGGCAACAGTGAACAGAGCAAAGTCCCTGCTCTTATCTGACTGGCAGCCTAGTGACATGAGACAGGTAACACATAAAAAAATATTTTATATATTCACAAAGCACATCATAATAAAGGCTATGAAAAATAAATCAAGTAAGGGGGATACCAAGTGATGATGGGCTTGTTATTTTGCATATAATGTTCGAAGAACATTTCTGAGTGATATTTGAGCAAAGAGCAGGCTAGGAAGGTATTTGGGGGTATAGCATTCCATGGAGTTAGTATAGCAAATGCAAAGATACTGAGGCATGTTCCAGGAGCACAGGGAAATCAGTATAGCTACAGAGGAGTGGGGTGGGAGACAGTCAGGCGAAGTTCCTCTTAGGAAGTGGAAAGTGTGGTGTGAGAGAGGGAGGCAGGAGCCAGGTCACACAGTGTCTTGTAGGTTATGGTAGAAAGTTTGGATTCTATGTTGCAGTGGGAAGTCAGCATCTATAATAAAGCCTTGCACAAGGCGGTTAAATTCTTAGAGAAAATAAATCAAGTTAAGGGGATAGAGGGAGACAGGAGGTTGGGAGGCTATTTAAAACAAGCAGTCAGGGAAGTTCTGAGGAAGTGACTTCAGGGCTGAATCTGGAATTACCTGAAGCAATAACCATGCAAATTTCTTGGAGAAGCCAGTTCAAGGCAGAGAAAACAACACTGAAGTGGGAATAAGCTTGATATATTCTAGAAGAAGCAAGAAGGTCAGAGTGGCTGTGCATAGTACTAGCTGAACAACAGAGGAGACCAGGCAGGGAAGCAGCAGGACACAGCCAGTTCAGGAAGCCACTGGAGGCCAGAGTGAGGCCTTCAGTTTTAAAACACTGGAAAGATCTGGGAGGGTTTTAAGTGGAGAAATTACACAGTATTTGTTTTAGTAGGAAAACTCTGATGCTGTGCTGAGAAAAGACAATTGTGAGGAAGGAGTAGAAGCAGGAGATTAGGATGAGGGGTGGTTCCTGTGGTCATGGTCCAGGATGGCAGCAGTGAAGAGATGCTAGGTGTGTTTTGAAAACGGTATTGGCAGGACTCACTGACGAATGGGATACAGAGGGGGAAAAAGAGAGAAATCAAAGATGGCTTCTGTTTTTACTGTGGTTTGTTGAGAAAATTGGATTGAGAGAACCCAGAGGATTGTGATGGTTGCTCCTGACCAAGAAGAATGTAGAGCAAAGCCATGGCTTTCGTCAGGGGTAGGTATGAGGGAGGGGCCACAGCCTGGCGATGGCCAAGACTTGGAGGGGACAGAAGGGCACCATGAGACTGGGAACAAGGGGGCAAGGAGAGGACAGGAAGGCCTTGGGTCCCCTAGGGAGAATGGGGTTGGGGAGGACCTGTGGGGTAGGACTTCAGAGATTTGCTGCCTACATTGTGTTTTTTAATCACACAGTAAAATTGACTTTTGTGTGCACATGGGTGTACAAGGCCACTGATTTTAGCACTTATATAGATTCACCACCACCACCACCACCACCACCACCACCACCACCACCACCACCACTGTCAGGATGCAGAACAAACCCATTGCCCCAAAAAACTCCCTCACAATATGCCTTAGACCTGTTATTACTCTATTTTTGGAACTGTCATATAAATTCAATCATATAGTATATAGTCTTTTCAAATTTGATTTTTTTAAACTCAGAATGCCTTTAAATGCCTTTGATATTCATGAAATTTTTGCTTTTTATTGCTGAGTAAGTATTCCACTGTATGCATGCAACACAGTTGGTTTATCCATTCACCTGCTGACAGACATTCAGATTATTTCCAGATGTGGGAAATTATGGAGAGAGCTGCTGCTAACACTCATATATAGGTTCTTGTAGGAACATAATTTTTCATCTTGCGGGGCCAATACCCAGGAGTGGGATTACTCAGTAGTATGGTAAGTATGTGCTTAACTTTACAAGAAATTGTCAAACTGTTTTCCAGAGTGATTTTTCCATTTTGCATTCCCAAGTGCAGTGTATGAGTTTCATCTGCTCTGCTTCTTCCCCAGGACTTTGTGTTGTAAGCATTTTTTCTTTTATTTCGGCCATTATAATAGATCTATAAGTGGTATCTAATGGCTTTAATTTGCATTTCCCTTATGACTAATATACTTGGTAGAACTTCCAGTACAATGTGGAATAGGGATGGCGAGAGTGGACACCATTGACTTGTTCTCAATCTTAGAAGTAAAGCATATAATCTTTCATTTTTAAGTATAATGTTCGCTATGTGTTTTTTATAGATGCCATTTTTAGTTTGAGGAAGTCCCATTGAATTTCTAATTTGCTGAGAATTTTATTATCAATGGATGTTGAATTTTGTCACATGGTTTTTCTGTAGTAAATAAAATGAACATGTGATCTTGTTTCTCTAGACTGTTAACATGGTGGATTATACTAGATCACAGTAAAATATTCTTTTTATAATTGATGGATTTAACTTGCTAATATTGTGTTGGAGAGTTTTTTGTGTCTCTGTCTGTGAAAGATATTGATTTGTAGTTTTATTTTTGTGCATTATCTTTGTGAGATGCAGACTAAAGCAGTGTTTAGAGGAAAATTTATAGCATTAAATGCCTAGAGTATTTAATAATGTGAGAAAAGAAGAAAAGTTTCAAATCAATCATCTAAGGTCCCTCCTTAAGAAACTAGAAAAAGAAGATCAAAATAAACCCAAAGCAAGCAGAGAAAAAGGCAATAATGAAAATATGAGCAGGAATCAATGAAACAGCAGGATCTGTGTGGTGTTGGGTTAAGGCTGGCCTTGTAAACGGGCTGGAGAGTATTCCGTCCTCTTTCCTGGAAGAGATTATATAAAATTAGTCTAATTTTTTCCCTTAAATGTTTGACAAAATTAACTAGTTAAACAATCTGAGCCTGGAGATTTCTTTTTCAGAAGATTTTTAAGTCCATTTTTTAAAATAGTTATAGAATTATTCAGGTTATCTAGTTCATTGTGGTGAGCTTGGTAGCTTGGGCTTTTTAAGGGAAATGATGAATTTATGTGCATAGATTCATGCCTAGTATTTTCTGGTGATTTTAATTATCTGTGGGATCTATAGCAACTTTTTCATTCATGGTATTAGTGTTGAATAATTGTCTTCTTTCTCTCAATATTCTCTCTCTCTTCCTCTCTCTCTTCCTCTCTCCCTCCCTTCCTTCCTCTCATCTTGCTATAGAAGCCTATCAATTTTAATGATATTTGCAAAGAACCAGATTTTTGGCTTCTTTTAATTTCTCCATTGTTTTTCTGTTTTTAATTTCATTGATTTCTGCTCTTTATTGCTTCCTTTGCTGCCATTAGGGGAGTGAGCTTGGGGACTAGAGTGTGAGGAAGCAGAGAAAAGAGTTAGGACTCTTTTTTCCCAATCCTTGAACCTGGAGCTCCCTGGAGCCCACTTCTAGTTTTCAGGTTGCATTAAGTTTAGCATATTAAAGGGGAAAACTGGTAAAGTAACAACCACTTCAGTGGTACTCCAAATTCCAGCCTTCTTCCCTGATTTCCTTGCTACTAGTTATTTTTCAGAGTCCTCATCATTCTATCCAGGTTTTACAGTTTCCGTCAGTGAGAACAACCAGGTAGAGTGTGTTTCTTCCATCTGACTCAAAACTTAAACTTCTCCCCTGGGGCTTTTTCGTCGATTCAGAGGAGAATTTGGGACCTCATACATGGGCCATATTATCTTCTACCACTACCAGTGCTTCATCTCCATGAGCATATCTTCCACTGCCACTGCCTTTACCACCACCCATCATCTCCATGAGTTCAACAGGGATTATCTGCTGCTGAGGGTGAGGCAGCTTTGATGATTAGTAAGAAGTTTTTCTTCTACTGCAAGATCTTCTGTTTTGTTCCAAAGAAAATACTTAGAGAATTCAATCTTGAGGCATTCTGCTCAAATGTGGTACGAGTTGTCATGAGGGCCTACAGTTGGTTTCATGAAGTTCTCTTCCAGGCCAGACTGATAGTTCGAGATGATTTGATTGTTCTTACAAATTTTTATTTTTATTTTGTTTTTCTGCAATGTATTTTTTATTGTTGTTCAAGTACACTTGTCTCTATTTTCACCCCATCATGGCACCCTGCCCCACCCATTCCTACCTCCCACCCTCAAACCTACCTTCTTTGGCTTTGTCTATGTGTCCTTTATACAAATTTGCTGAAAAGAAAAGCAAGCTTACCTTTTCTCCAGGCCCACGCACAGTCCCTGTGGTTTTTTCTGATGCTACATTGAGTCTGCTGAGAATGCAGAGTCAACCTGAGCTGGACCCCACATCATCCTCATAAAGTTGAGCAGCAATTCTCTTACTGCAATTAGAGAGAAGTAGCCTAGTAGCAAAACTCTTGCAGCCTGATGGAAAGGAAGCCTGACCCTAAATGAGAAACACATTCTTTTCCTACAGGCCTGCCTGAACCAAAAGAGCCTCGCAATTCAAGGTCCTGTGTTTTTAATATATTTTAAAATTAAAGTCAACATGGAAATGAGGTGGGTGGAAGGCTCAAACTGAATGGTCATTGTGCACCAGGCTGGCTATCTCACCGTTTGTTATACAATAAAAGAGGATCAGATAAACACAGGCATAACCTCTGACTCCATTGATAATGTAAATCATCCCTTGTATCATTTGTCTTTCCTTCAGGCTGGATATAAAAGGCACAGAAATGAACAATTCATGCCTAAACACAGGAGAGCTTGAAAGGCAGTGCATGTCAGATGTTTATTCTAGGTCATCATTAAGATGTTGAGTGGATTTGCTTATAAACACAGGCTATTCTGTCAGTGGGGAGTGGAAAAGACAAAAAGTGTTTCTGGTAGTGTGGAGACAGCTCTTTTAAAGACACATTGCAACTTTTCTGCCATGCACAGTAAGTTATATAGGTAATTCTTTTTATAGGATATGAAATGTCTCCTGAGCAGTGCAAAGCAATGCTTTTCCTCTCCACTTTGTGCAAATACCATTTTTCATTACCCACTGAGTCTGGAGCTTGCTAGAGATTGAAATGAGAACAGGGCTGCCCCTCCCACAGATGGTCAGGCACTTCCTGACATACACTCAGCAAAGACCTCTGTGGGAGCCTTGGGAGGTCTCCCCAGACAGCTTTTTCCACAGTAAAGTTTAGAGCACCATGCTCTTGAAGGATGTCTCATCTTTGTAGGTTATCCGTTTCCAGTGCCCTCATTCTCTGCTGAGGGTTTTGGAGCGGGGGATGTTTTCTCCCACCCAGTCCCAGCAAAGGCAGCTAAAGAAAAAACGCCAAGACAAACAGAACGAGAGCCTTGGGGACCCTGTAATGGGTACAGAGCGTAGAGTGTAGTAATCATTCTTTTGATTTGTGCTCAGATATGTTTTCTATTTGCTTTTGCACAGAATGCACCTTTTCCCCCTGGATTGCAAATAATCTGAACCAGGGTAAAACCATTACAAAGTGGCCTTCAAACATTGTGTCTGCTTGGAACTGAATGACTGATGAGACATTTAAATACGGAAACTGGGAATTCCGGTAAATTACACTGATACAGTTTTTAAAAAACACTCAGAATTGTTTAAATAATCTTTGCTTTCTTGGATCTCTTCTCTTTTTCTCTCTCTCTCAACAATTCTGCATTTTTTCCTTTTAATTTTGTCACCATTCATTTAAATTTTAATGTTGTCCAATGATTTAATCATATCTAAAAATTATTTTTGCATCAATCCCAACAGGTAGAGAACAAGGAAAGAAGAGGAGATCCTACAACAGGGCTCTAAAGCCCCAGGTTAATGTCAACGGCTGGGTTTTCTTTTAGTTACTCAAGGATCAAAGGGAAATTATTCAATAAAAAGGAATTTAAAGGGGACTTCTGGGCTGACACAAACCTTAATCAAAAACACTTGTTCAAACGCAGCTTCCTTGACCAGCCTTTTCATGTTGTCTTTCCAGTTCTTATACACATTTGTGATTAAAATAAGGATTTTTCTCCCTCCCGATTCAGCATTCCCTTTCTTCCCAGCTGACCAGAATTTCACAAGGGTGACATGACAGTTGGTTGCTAAGGAACTGAAGATATATGTCACCATTCAGCATTACGATGAAGACGAGTAAATATTTTTCAACAGTTTGGACACTGAGTATAAATAAGTAGTGTGTGTGCGCTCGTGCACACGGTGTCATAACGGACAAAGGAGGGAATGGGAAGGCAAAGGCACATTCCTGTTTGAAAGGTGGGTGAGCAGCCACCTCCTCTGCAAAAGCTACTCTTTAATAACCCCCAATAATTGCCTCTTACTTGTCCCACTCATGCATTTGAACTTTTCACTTCGGCTTGTTTTGCTCCCCTGTGTTCAGATCTCTGATCCTTCACACTCTTGTGTCAGCGATTTATCACACTGTGACCTTGGTCACATTCTCCTTTAAAAGGAGTCAAGCACAAACTTCCCAGAGTCTGTAATATTCTAGGTGTTCATCATGGAGCACGGAACTTGAAATTCCTCCCACTTGGAAAACACCCACATCAATGTTTCTCAAAAATCTATTTATCTTTGTCACGATCTATGAGCATGAATAGAATGTGGCTAATATTCCCCTGTATCCTGTGTGCCTGAGCATTGAAAAAAAGTAGAGTTTATATAGTTGCAATTTTTAAGGAGAAGTGTAATAACTTCAGTTAAAAAAAAACAATTTCTTAAGAAGCAGAACATTTTAAATGTGCCCTTTCTTTTTCTTTTGCAACAACAACAAAAAAGGATCTCTGTCTCTCACTTTAGTTTGCCTGCTATGATGTTGCTGATTTTGTGCTTGTTAGATTAAGAAAAATGGGAAAATCTAACAGCAGATGATTCCACAAATGTAGGGTACACATGCAATAATAGACAAGTACACACCATGGATTAAAGGGGAAGTGGATATTTGCAGAAAAGGAAACAGTGATCTTTTGAAAATTGAAGATAAGAGCTTAATTACTTAAATAGAAAACTACAGGAAGATATGGCCTGAATTTAATTGAAGAAAAGGAAACTTCAGTGGTCAAGTTCTTGGGTGCTAGGCCAACATTTTGCTTGAATTCGGTCTATGTCTGCTACAGTGAGGGACAATTCAAAGTAATGCATATTTGTTCTGCTAATGAGTTTTCTGAACACTACGAAGAAGAATGTTGCATGTGAAAGGGAAAAAAAGTATATGGAAATTTTTTAAAAAGACAAAAAGTCCTGGGAACATGGGAAAGTTCATTTTGGTGGGCTGGGAGAAATCCAAACAAAATAGGTTTTAGAAAGAGGTGATGTAGTTAAAAGATACTTACCCTGGCTAGAGCAGAACTATAAACAGAGTTTGACCCTGACCTCCCATAAATGATACAGGCATATGTTGACAAGCAAACAAACTTAGAGTATGCCACTTTATTCTGTGCATTATTTATGCTACATGAGATTTCTTTCTGGGTGCCTTGGGGTATTCCCACCACCACCCAAAACTTGAAAGTCTACACATAATCTGAGACTAAAAAGTAGGAAGTACCTCTAAATTTATATCCATAATCAGAAATGTATCATGGAAGACATTTTTTATTAGTACCAATATAAATTTGGTTAAGGTTATTAGGACTCTTTAGTCTCAAAACAAGAACATTTAAGAGCCTCAACATATGTTTACTCCCTTCTGTACAGGACTCTGTTGAGGGACAGAGGGATCAATAAGAGGAGCAAGGAATAGAGTCTGCCCTTGGCAAGTTAGGACATGACAGTAAAAAACACAGGCACATGGGACTAAACAAAGGGTTCTAAAAATGGTTTTGGCCAAACATGCTACAGAAGAGATGAATGATCAAAGAAGGCCTCTCAGAAAAGTAGATGCTTGTCCTGATAACCAAAGGATATAGAGGTGGAGAGGAAGGAAGAGGATGTTTTTGCACCAGGAAGTAACATCAGGAGAGTCAAGGAGGCTGGAGGAGCCCTGAGATGGCTCAGGATATTCTGGCTATCCACTGGTATACAACAAACTACTCCAAACCTTCATGGTTTAAAACTACCATTTTGTTTTGCTCACAATTTTTAATTCAGGAAGGGCTCAGCTGGGTGGTTTATGGCTGATCTACCTGATGTCAGCGAGGGCTGGAGGGCCCAATCCCAAGATGGCTTCTTCACTAATAACTTTGACATTTGGAGTCCTTGGCCTGCCTGTCTCTCTCTGTTCCTACCATCTCCTTCACCTCAACTTGTCCTCACAGCACAGCAGCCTCAGAGTAGTCAGACTTCTTCAAGGCCACTTATGGTTCCAAAAAAGTGTTTCCAGAAGCACAGCCAGAAGTTTCAAGGCTTCTTATGACCTAACTGTGGAAGACTCAGACATCACTACCACTATATTCTGTTGGTAAAGCAGGTCACAAAATCCAATTCAGCCCATAATCAAGGGAATAGGAATTAAACTCCATATCTCAATGGGGAAAATCACAAAGAATGTGTGGCCAACTTTAATCTACCACAGGGAGCAATGAATAAGGCAGAACAGTTTGAGTCAACGATAATGCATAAGAGCAGAAGCCATCATCAGAGTGAGAGGCAGAGAATGAGTATAGAAAGCTATGAAGGTCAGGTTAAAAAATTTGGACATTTGTGGAATAATACTTTTCCTTCTGGCTCATCCTTTCTCGTGGAACTACATTCAGCTAGACCTAAGAGAGCACCATGACTTTCTAGCATTCCCAGGCATTGGACAAGGTATGTGAAGGGGGCTAAAATTTCCCATCTGAATCTCTCTAACTGGATACTTTCTGCTCAGTGTATACTTGGTTGTGAAGAACAGAAACTCACTGAAGCCAGTTAAAGAAAACAAAGCGCAACAGGGAAGCATAAGAGCATCCCAGCATAAGAGCATCCCAGGACAAAAGGTAGAGGAGCTAGGCCATAGGGAGCTTGACAAATCTGCAAATCCCAGAGCCAGGGTTATCCTCTCTGTCCCTTGTAGGAGCCTGAAGTCGCTCATCTCTGGGCCAGCTTTGATCTCTTGCTTGTCTTCACAGATGAGCTTTCTCTGCTGACTCATCAGAATGCCTGAAAATGGCCATCCAGGCTTGCATGGCCTTTGATTCCTGCATGGCCTATTACATGCCTTTGCTTCCAAGACCCCAACATTATCTGGTTAATGATGATAAATCTCTTAACTTGAATTCTGGAAAGAAGGCATCTTGTTGGATTAAACCAGTCTAAGGATTGGTTTCCCTTGAGTCAAATATCTACCTTTAAAGCAATCAAGCATGGCTGGAGAATAGGCCTGGATATTTAATGAAAAGTAAGATAAAAGTGTAGTCACCTAGTTCTCCTTGCCTCCCTCATGAGTGAGAGAACATAGGTGGGAAGCATTTCAAGAAAAAAGTAAAGGATGGCTAAGGGGCAAGAAAGAAGAACAACATGGAATACATGCTAGCCTAGATCTGAAGACCGGGATTAAAAACAGAACAGCTTGGTGTCTAAGTCATTCTTCATTTATAGCCCAAATCCTTCCCTCATGGAGTCAGACCCATTTCCTATTGAATTTGTCCTCACTGTCTTGATGTATAAAGCAGTAAAGTAATGGATAGTATTGAAGAAGGTCCTTTCTTATCTGGCCCTCACAGAAGATGTTAATACTTATAATAGTATGTGGGGGTATGAGCCCTCTCTTCTTACATTATTCTCCAGCATGAATATCTATACCCTTCATAAGGAAAAATATTGATAGCATAATGTAAGCTCTTTAATAATTTTGTCAATGAAAATTATTAATTTAAAAAGTGAGTACAAAAACAAATCCCAGTTGGAGAAAAGTATTAATGGCATTTCATACTGTCACAGAAAAAATGCAAATTAGGGCTTTTCCTTTTCCCTAATTAGCAGGCATAAATCAGGATAAATTTTAAATTGATGAGACCTCTTTCAACATTGGAGAAAGGTATTGACCTTCTGTGGTAAAGGTAAGTATGAAGTACATTAAAATCACCATTTTCTCAGTAATCAAGTTTACCTCTACAATAACTTTGGACTATGACACTTCTTCAGAAATGCTGCCTGCTCAAAATTCTCCAAATAGCAGCAATGAATGGAATTCTGCTGGGGTAGGAGAATTGTAGCTGGGCCATCAAAGTCAATTTGTTTCTATGATTGACATGAGGGCCTGCGCGTCAGCCAAGCTCTTATACCATCTGTGCTGTGATTATGATCAATAGGTATTTGTGATATGCCCAGGAAATGTGCTGTTTGATTACTTTTACATGGGAGAGAAGACAAAACATCTCAACTGAGAGCCTCTTAATGTGGATGTAGAAGCTGGTTGATGAATTATTAGAACATGGAGCTTGCACTGATAAACTTTTGAACTTTCATTGAACTTGTAGATTAAGAATAGGCAGTTTTTCCAAGAGGAAAATTCACCAGACAACCAACAATTTTTCTTTCACATACTTAAGCAAGATGTTCGATCTGGTAAGGAAATAATAGTAATTTATGTCTTTGATAATTGAGAAGGATTATAGTTCTATACACAGAAAAAGCAACCATCACCCAGGCCCTGTGAGTCACAAAGCCATTAAAGAAGAAGCCCCCAGCTTAAAAGCAGATGAAACATACAGATTTGGAGTGCGATATTCTCCAAGAGGAGGTTGAAAGGGGAAAGAAACCCTCATCTACTTGTAAAATTAGGGCCCCCTCTCTGCCTTCCTTCCAAACAATCATAATGGCACTTTTCAGATTCAGCTTGATCTCCCACACTAACAGACAGACAGAGACCAGGAGAAACCATTTCTCTGTGCAAAAAGCTCCCTTGCACATACCACTGTGCACACACATAACAGACCCACACTGACCCTCGGTGGGAGGAAACAGTCCAAATATAAGTAATGAAGCTACCTCCTTCTATTTGCAGAGATTCACCATTCTCTAAACATCATTTGTCCTGTAATCTGTAGGAACAGCCTGGAGCAGATTAAAGGTTAAGAGGGAAGATTCCTGACCAGCTGGAAACATGTGTTTGGTACATTCAACTCACTACAAGAAATCATTTTACTGATAAAATAGCATCAGCTGAGATTAGGTTCCTGAGAGATGGGAATTACTAACTTTGCTGCTATGACAGAACAGCTCTGGCTCTTTGGCTTAGTTGGTACAGTACACCAAAGACTTCAATGAAATTCTAGCCTCTCTCAGTTCAGTTGGTCTTTTTAATGATAAATCCTATCACTTCCCTTCCCAGATCTCTTCACTGTAATGCTTTTGCTTCCCTGGAATTCAGTTTGACTCAATCCTACTACTACTTTCAGCATGCAACTTGCTAGATGCTCAAAAGTGAGGTTATACCTTACCACAAGTTGCTAATAGATGGTGTTTATAGCATAACAGGTGTTACAATGCAAGGCTGGGAAACAGCCAACAAGAATAAGTAACACAGTCTCAAAGAGAAGTCTAGAGACAGAGCCAGCAACTCCATTTGGGGGCTCCAAGGTGGCTATTTGGGTTACAACGAAGAGACTTGTAACCTAAGAAATGGAGTTATTACGAGAGCCCTAGACCTAGCATGGGAAAGTCATCAGGAACTTGGGCAGGTCTAGGGACCCATTATTCACTACACCTCTGTCTTTCTTATTACACCATCTCTGCCACATCAACAGGTTTACTCCATCCTTCTTTTTCTACTGACTTGTCTTACTGAAAGTTTCTGTTTTTTCATAACTGTGGTTTGCACATGACCACTCATGACCTTGACTTTATCTCCTGGTGTTTAGTTTTAGCAATCACCAATAATTGCCTTATTTGAATTTCTAAAAAAAGTGAGAGAATTTCATTGTCTCTACTCATATTTCATGTAGCCACACTCTGGGTTACTGGCCAGCCATGGATGGACTACTCAAGTGCTGATTACCCAACCATGGACCAATTCTTCATGGCCAAGAAGACCAGGTTATAGGGTACAAATAAAGCTGTCCCTTCAGCAGGGGCAGTTCACTCTATAAAGGAGTTGTCAGGCATTCTGAAGGTTGATCTGCCTGGTCCATGGGATAACTGGAAAAGATTCCCTGGAGGTTACATTTGAAAAAAACCTGTGTATGGATAGACAAAGGTGAAGTAAAAATGGAGTTAACTCTACAAGCAAAAGCCAGAAATAGGAAAGTACGGAGTATATTTGTTTTGGCTTGGCCAAAGCAGTGCTTCCCAGACTTTCTGTACATATGAATCACCTGAGGATCTTGTTAAAATTCAGATTCTTATTCAATAAGCCTGAGGTGGTGCATTTCTTACAAGATTCTAGGTAATGGCTGATGCTCAGGTACATACTTTGCACAGTAGGGCTAGAACAAAGACTATGTCAAAGTCTTGAATGTCAAGCTAAGAAATTGCTACCTACTCTACTTCAGCAAGTAATAAGAAGCTCTAGAGCATGTGGGACAGAAAAATGATACAATCAGAGTGGTATTAAAAAACAATTGATTTGACAATGCTTTGCAGGATAAATCAGAAGATCATCTATTTAGCAATTGTGCAGACCAGAAAAGGACCAAATCCAGATGACTGCCTCGGAAATAAAAAAGGAAGGGGTATATAAGATGTATAGCCAATTGAACATGACCTCCCTACTGTCCTTACCCAGTCCTGCTTTAGTGACAAGAGAAGATGCTTTCTCAGGCATCATCTGGTGACATCTTTCAATGTCCTTCAAGGGTGCCTGCTTTTCATTTTAAATCACATCTAAAGATACATCCTCTCTTTTACCTCTAACCCTTAATTTCATTCTCTGCCTAACTGCATTTTCTATTGTGTGCAACTTGCTGCATGATTTAACTATATTATGACCATGTAACTATATTATTTAGCTATTATTTCATTGTGTACCAGTAACCAAATTCAGTAACCATATTTGTTCTGCTGAGGAGTTTTGTAGGAAGCATATCTGAAGGGCATTAGGCAATGAAGTAAAGTCTATTACTGCCTTATCACCATCAGGAAAATGATCTGTTTGTTTGCAGTTCACTGAAGTACGTAGCCAAAGAAATTGAAAGCTTAGGGAGGGCCTGAGTGAAGCCCAGATATGAAGATGGATGGATACCCTAAACACTATGCTTTCATTCAAGACCCCAAAAACGGCTATGACAATATGCAGTAAGAATGCTTCCAACTCATGTATTAACAGAGAAAAAGAGATAGGAAGACAAACCCTATATTAAAACTCAGAACCTCTGTTATTACCCAACTTACTCAGTCCCTACTATACATTTAAAACCAAGCAAAAGATAAGCTGGATGTTAAACACAAATCCCAACTGAAATTTTCTTAAGGCTAAAAGCTTCATAATATCCTGAGATTATGGATATAAAGGAAGAAGTCTGTGCTTACCTATTGGATTGTTCATACCATTTTGAGGTCGAACCCTGAATACTGAACTTTGGTTTTCTGGTTGAACATTTGAGGTCCCTGAGCCTTAAATAATTTACACTGTAAGGACTATAAATCCAATCATTTTTCTCCTAATGGGATGGGATTTTTGTGCACACTTGCAGACTTACAGTTCAAATATCAAACACTTGCTGATCAAAAAATAAAACAACTTACCTGTTTTTTATCAAACACTGTATAGGAAGAAAAGAATAGAAAAAGAGAGAGAAGAAAAGACTGTCCAGCCCCAGAGACTAGAGCTATTTTGACTGCACGAGAACATAATCAGAGTCAGGAACCCGGTGGCAGAAACAGTCCCAGAGGAAATCAGGATGAAGATGTACACTTTGGCCTTGTCCTGCAAGCACCAACCTCCTGAGCTCATGGGTCAGTTTGTTTGACAGTGTCACATCAATTCACACTTCACAATGTTCTTACCTTAAGAATCTTCATATGCTGGTCAGAACTAGCTGTATCTTTAGAGAAGAGCCTGATGGTGACCGAGTCTTCCTCTGTAGAGACTCCCTAGTTGGTTGGAGGCATCAGCAAGATGTCCTGTCATTCTGGTAAATGGGAACCGGGAATAAATAAACAAAAGTGTGTGTGTGTGTGTGTATACACATAAGCATATACATGTATATGGACACATACAAATAAAGATACACATGAATCAAGCACATATATTTTCTTCATATTAAACTGGACACATAACAGGCATATCCTTCAGGACACTGGGAAACTATGCTTTGACGAGAACACAGATTCTGGAAAAATATTCATGTTCCATAATGACTGTAGTAATTATTTCACTATGTGTATTTGCATCAAATCATCATGTTGTACACCTAAATACACATAATTTTTATTTTAAAAACAAAACATAAAAAAATAACAAATGAGGAAATGAGACTTCCTGTATTTCATGAGGTTATAGTAATGGGTCAAGATTTCTGTCCCCATTATTGGAAATAAAATGACACTTGGACTGCTAGGAAGCTGCAGGGGAAAAGAGGAAAGGCTTCTGAAGACTGGGGTGAACCGCATGTTGACAGGGTAGGGGAAGGAAACCTCAGCTTCCTTCACTCCATGTGGGGGCTCAGGACTGTGAACACATTTCAGAGTGTCCTGGCTGTAGCTGGGGCGCAGAGGGATGAGTGCGGAGTCACCTGCCATGCTGATAATGCTGCCATCTTGGCAATTTCCCTTAGAGGCAATCCAGAAAGAAGTACCCCAAATGCCACAAATCCTGCTTCCCTCCTAGCCTCCTCCTTTCCCAGTCCCACTTCTTAGGAGTAAGAAGTACCATCATCATAATTAACATCCCTTCCCTGAGAGGCTATGGTCTCTGGTCACATAGCCATTAAGAATCTGCAACAACAAAATCCAGCCTCTGGCTGCAGATCACCACAGGCTCTTTCCTCCCAGCCTGTGAGCAAGCATCCCTCCCATTTGTGATTGCCAGGCAGGCCCTGCCTCGAGGGGTACAGGGTGGACCCTGGGTTCGAGCCTCCTGTGCAAGGCTGGGCACCCCCTGGCACTTTCAAGCCAAGGTCCCATCCTGCTGCTCTTTGCAGTATCAACCTGCAGACAACCATCCTGGAACCTCCTCCTCAGGCCCCATCACCCACAACCACCTGCTGCCCCCACAAGGAACAGGAGAGCTGAGGTTTCAGAGCTCACACTTAAACAGAAATTAGAATATTTTTAATGTTATGAGAATGATAGTGAAAACATGAGGACAAGAGTTGCATTTAATTTGCAAATGTGTATTGAAAAGAATCCCCGAAAGAAATTACCATAAAAGAAAAATAATGATGACTGAAAGCATGTACTTAAGAGGAGGGGCAGGCAGCGGAGGCATCAGGGAGAGCTGTGGGTGTATGAGAGCCACTCCCACCCAGAAGATGTTCTTGAGTTGACACAGAGGAGATTTGGAGAGAACACGCACATGTGCCAGTCAGGCGAGCCACGTGGAAGAGCCAGGCAGAGAAGCTTCCTGTGGAGGAGAGGGGAAGGGGCACAGCACAAAAATGGCTCGGCGGAAAATGCTTGGCTCCAGAACCCACCTTTTAGCCCTGAAAGCGACGAACAGAACCTGGCAGTCAAACAAGGGGTCCTTACGCCTCCAGAGAACAAAAGCAGGTATCATGGAGATGTCTGGCTCAGTACATGTGGAGGATGCCGAGGACTGGCTCGTTCAACCCCCATTCCAAGCTTCTCCGGGGGACCATGCTATACAGCAGACACCATGCAAAAATTAAGTTTCCCATCCTCCTTTGCAAGTAGGGGTCCAGATAAGATTAGTTTCCGCCAATCAAGTGCACGGGTGCCAGGCCTCAATGTAAAGTTTAATGAGGTGGGGTGAGAGGCAAGGCACGAGGTCTTACCTGGCTCCGTCCGTGGCAGAGGAAGTGGGCTCTCCAGCGGGCAGATGAGAGCAAAGCCAGCCCAGTGATGTCTCACAGAGTTAGGGCGACTCTGCAAGGTGGAGTTCTTTCTGGGGGCTCTGACAAGGGCCTGCTTCAAAGTATTTGTGCATCACTTCATACCTGATAGTTACCCACTCCTGTTTCAACTAGGTAAAGGGATTTCTGTCATCTGAATCAGCATAGGCAATGGTGGGTCCAGCATATTTGACACCTAAGGTGGGGCACTTTTTTCGTGCTCTTCTCCATGTGACAAAATTATTTTCAGTGATAATCTTGTAACATCTGGTAATCATTAAGTCATCACATAGAAGAATAGAATCGAATGAACTGAGGTCCTGCTTTCTGGCCTTGCAGCCTCTGTGCTCTCAGGCATCTCTATGGTCTGATGCAGGAATACCGAGTGTCCCAGGGCTGCACACAAACTGCCTGAAGCCAGATCGAACCGTCTGACACTCTTCTATCTGGGAGTTCTCCTAATTAACTTTCATGCAGGATATTATATTTATTAAAGGATAAGTAATAAAATATGCTAATCTGAAGCGTGTGCACACACCCACACACGAATACGTGAACATACACAATTAGAGTCCAAAAGTCACCACAGCAATTGTTTAGAATGTGGACCAACAAAAGATTTGGTGGGGGGGGAGTATTTTATCACTGACATTGTTTAAAATTGCTGGCATGGGGATAATAAATGCAGACTGACTTACAGTCGATTTTATTATTGGTTTTAAATTCTCTGCAGACACTGCAGCCCCACACCATGAGCACCAGCCAAGCGCTCTGTGCATGCAGGCACCATGGCACCTGTGTCACCAAGGTCACTGAGCCTGAAGGAGCCCAATTCCAGGCTTGAGGACACCAAGAGGGACATGGGGCCTGAGGGGAAGTGCTGAAGGGTGAACCTGAGACACAGGGGCTTTTATCACACATGGCAGAGACCTCGTTTGGAGACCTCATGACACCCCCAAATTCTCAGTATCACTGAAGCACAAAGATGCCCTCCCAGATTGCCTTTGGTGAAGAGGAACTGAGAGCCCAATGCAGTGTTGAAACTCTGGTGCCAGGTTCTCAGTAGTGAAGTGACTCACGCACCCGCATATGATGGAAACGTGTGCTTCAGCACAATTAAAAATCATTTCATGTCACGAGTCCTTGAGGGCACACACAAACACTGGAATCCATAGATGTTAACTCTGCTGATGCCAAAATTCCACTTCCATCTAAATCCTGAAATCCCCCACTTTGCCAGGCAGATGAGCAGTACATGGGTATGCCTGGGTGACGGCAGCGTGCTGCCTCCAGTAGAGACACAGCCACCGTGCAAGGCACAGCCCAGCATGGTCTCTAATGAAAGCATCTTCTCTCCCTCCAAGTGGTAGCTGCCCTGGGAGACACTGAAAGTGCTTTGAGGGCAGAGACCAAGTTTCTGTCCAGTGACCCTCATGATCCCCGGTGGCACAAGTCTGATGAAAGGCTAATTTCCTAGCTCTGGGGAAAGTCAAGGTTGTCTTTTGCTCTCTAGATGAGAGACCTTTAATGTAAAGGTGCAGACTTGCAGAGGGCGGCTACAGTCAGAAGCCAAGTGTACCACTGGCTCCTGAGACCCTGGGGAAACAAGGGGAGAACATCTCCCTAGACAAAGAGGACAGCAACTACTCACCACCAAAGGAGGGCCCTGGGCACTGGCAGAAAGGCCGCAAGGTGCACATACATAGCCTGATACTCAAGGACCCTCAGAAGGCTCCAGGCAGCAACGGGCCAGAAGTCCATCTGCAGGTCCTGAAGATGCAAGCACAGCACTAGGAACTGAATGCCAGCCTTCTTGCCTGGCACTGCCCAGGAGAACACCACAAGAACTCCATCCTGTAGGACCAGTGGGGGTTGCGGGGTTGTCCTACAAACAAACAGCACAGGCAGGAGAGGCAGGTGCTCCAGTCCGTGGCTCAGGCCCAGGTATTGGGGAGTAAGGTTGCCTGGCTTGTGCATTTCAAACACAGCATTAGCACCTTAGCTCAGATTGCTGTATTCCTGTCAAGGAGTGTCAGCCAGCCTTATATCTAAGGGACTACAGGCCTTAATTACTCCAGGGAACAGTGTGGTGGCCAAACAAAGAAAGGCTTGTTACAAAGGCCCCTTTGTTGAAAGGACCTTTGCCTGGATTGCTTCGGGCACCCCTTACACTACCAGTCACCAGCCAGAGCTGGGAAGCAGCATACCCAAGTAACCCTCTAACCCTCCAGGCTTTCAGAAGACCTGTATACAGCTCAGGTTCCCTGGCTGTGTGATCTGGGACAAGTCACAGATTCTTCCTAAGCCCCCTTTCCTTATGCATAAAATAGAACTCATCATTGTGAACCTCACCCACCTTCTCCAGGTCGCAGTGCTGAGTGACCCAGGGCTTGTGGCTCTGGGTGGTGTCCGCACTCTGCTGAACGGTATTTGAGCCCTCCACTGGCTGGAAAAATTAAATGGTGCTTTTACCTATGCACTCCACCTCCCCACATACAGTAAGCCAAAGAAGTGTTGATAGAGGCTATGTTTCCTTTTTCCATCTAGGATCCAACACTCGCCCTGTTGGGAGGAACAGGGCAGAGACCTGCCTCCACTGGTGAGTGAGAAACTCCAGTCTCTAGAAACAGAGAAGCAGGCAGGGGGTCTGCCTGCCAGCTCCCACCTCCTCAAACTTGCTGAGAAAAATGGGGTCCTGAGAGACGAAGTTCAAAAAGGACTGAGATTCTTCTCCATGTCTATGGAGTCAAGAAACTAGGCGCTGTGGCCGGCAGGAGGGGACGCTGCAGGGTCCTGGTCAGCTGTGCCTGGGGTGGGGGCCTGAGCTGCACATTTGCTGCCCTAACCCCAAGGTCCTGCTGCTTTTCTGAGCTTGGTTCTGCCTTCTGTCAATTCTGTAAGCTAGTGGGTGGCTAGGCTTCCAGTACATTCCTCTTCTGCTTAACCAGACTTGGGGCCTGTCATTGTAACCAAGAGTCCAGCCTGATCCCGGAAAAGATACAGCCAGGAAGGAAGCTACTCAAAATACAACTTAAAAAAAGTCTGCCTACACAAATACATTTCTCACAGCATTATGCAAAACTGTGAAAATGGGAGGGGATCCCGTACCCTGCAGGGGTGAAACAGTTAAATAAGCTCCCATCCATCCCCTTGGAAATGCAAGCTTTCATCAGAACAATGGGTGTGAGGGCACAATGAGGAGGGAAGTGCTCACAGACAGACTAACAAGTAAAAAGAGGATCAGAAATTGTGTGTACAAGACACTTGACCAGCATCCCCCCGACTATAAGCTCCCTAGGGGATAGAATTTTTATCCATCCTGTTCAGGGTCTGATATCCAGACACCGGAAACAGTAGGACCCAACTAGCACTTATGGGACAAATAAATGAGTGAAGGAACCAAAAAACAATTTGCACAGGGGAGAGGTAAGAAAAGCGCCCTCAGATGTTATCAGTGACTGTTGTAGGTTAGTCAGATTTTCTAAAGCTGTTGTTTTCTTTCTTTTTTTATATCCAGCATTTTTATCTATGTAGTGTTATTTATTTTCCTGAGGGGTGGGGAAAGTGTATTTTCTTAGCCCAAATCACTAGTAGGTGACCCAACTTCTAATATTTCTGTGCTTTCTCAAGAAGTCTAAGTTACCACCAAGTAGGGCTGTGATAAGGGCAAAGGAATGTTTGCTCCCCTTGCCAAGTGGAAATGCTGGCCAAGGCCAACCATGAGGAGCTGGCCCTTTAGCCAATAAACACTGCAGTCCTGTGAGAGCAGCACCAGCCCTCAGGGCCCCACAGGCTTGGAGCAGGAGCCCTTCATGCCCAGGGCCCCAGGCCAAGCCAAAGGCCTCCCCCTCCCCCATTCCTCTCAGAGCCATCTCTCCTGCCTCCTTCGCAGGGCTTTGTCCCAGGGCAGGAACTAAGCAACAGTAAATTCAACAGGGAGTTCAAAGGAGTCACCACCCCATCTGATTGGCATTCAGCTGAGGTCACCAATTTAGCAAGTGGGATCCCATCCCAACTCAGAATAACTAAGCAGGGGAATGAAAGAGCGGAGCCTGAACTCTGCAGCAGGAAGAAAAGAGGATGCGACACCCTCCCCCCTTTCCAGGTGAGCTGTGAAGAAAGGAATCTGCTGCAGAGCACCGGGCAGGGCTGGCTGTGGACACCTGCTAAGACCACCTGGCTCTCGCTCTCTCTCTCTCTCTCTCTCTCTCTCTCTCTCTCTCACACACACACACACACACACATGCATTTGCTTCGTGATAATATTAATACAGCCACCAGAAGAAAATGCTGCACCTAGAGAAAAGACATGATTTTAAGCACACACTGCACAGGCTCAAATTCACCTTTTTGTGCCTCCTTCAGAACTTCTTTCTGCAGCTGCCCCTTCCCCTGTTTGCATCAATGCAGCTCCATCCCAGTTTGATCCAACTCAAGGCCACAAGACCCAGGCTCTGAGGCACACACACAGCAGTCATTTTATGTCCTCCTCATGAACAGCCAGTTGCCCACAGCACAGTCCCAGCTGGCCAGCTCACCATACTCAGACGCTGGGTCCCTACTCTGCAGGGTCCCTCCTTCAAGATCCTGAGGCACCAGAACCAGCTGGACATGTCCCCCTCCTCAGAGTCCTGCTCTCAGCTTTGTGTGCTCCCTCTTTTAAGCCGCGGAGGAGGTGCAGGTGGGGAGCCAGCCAGGCAGCAGCCCTCCCCACAGGCCTGTGCTCCAGCTGGGCAGGGCCCCTCCTCCAAGCTTCTAGGTGCTAATAACCTCGGCCTCTGGCTTCTCTTGGCTTCTGTTTCCCCAGTCCGTGGGATGGTAGCTGCTTCCTGCAGTTAATATCTCTGAGATACCTCAAGGTTCCTTCTTCGCCCCTTCCGTCTGCTAATACCAGATTAATTAATTCCCTTTATTAAATTCTTTCTGTAAAAATAACTATGGTGATCAACTCCTTACCTAAATAATGTATAAATGATGAAAAGATTTTCTGGAGTGACATTAACAGTTTCCGTTGCCTTGGTTAATTTTACTGTATTGAATTTCAATTCATTGGATTTTTTCCAGTTGTGCTGTAATTTTATAATCTTAAAAATAAACTATGGTGGTTTCTGTTTTCCTGGTTCGACTCCTATACTGATCTGGGAGAGAAACTATCAGGAAGAAATGTTTCAGGTTGCACCTGCTAATGAAGACAGGGTTCTAGGTGGTTTGATGGTGTGGCCCACCTCTTCCTCACCTGAGATGGGGAAGAGCTTTCATCGCATTCCAATGACAATTGTCAAAAAAAGGTCTCTGAGACCTAATTGGATGTCACCACCCACTAAGCTGTCCAAGTCATTGACCATTTCTTAATTTCTGAGGGGTTTAAGGTACAAATGAACAGTGTAAGAACATATGTCTTTTTTAAAAGCCAGAGATTCCAGAACTCCTGAGAAAAGAGGGTCTTGGCAAGGACAGAAGATGGAACTGAAGACGAGAATGCTACAGAACAAATACACACAAGGAGTTAAGCAGCCTCATTGTTCACAAAGACCAAAGGGAGGCCACCACACCCTAAGCTGGGATGGGGAGGACTATTAAAATCACAGGTGGTTGTAATAACCACACATACATTCAGTGCTGACTTTCCAAGCCCTATCTCCTTACTTTGGGAGCAATTAGTCTCCGGTGAAAAATGGCACTTGCAGCTAATTGTACCTGCAATTACCTACTTCCGGGTGCAATTAGCCACTCGAACCTAATCCTGAGTGTGCAAGTGTTTAATTTCACACGTGAGGAGGTGATTCCAGATACAGTTAGTTGCACCCTCAATCTTTGCACCTGCAACTAATTGTGACTAGTAAAACAAGTCTTCGTGCAAGTCAGATTGAAGACCCATATGGTGACCTGCTTTGGGGGAACCAAGAGCTGGCTTGGTTGGGCTGACTGAGGTACAAGTGAACAAAATGGAACAAAGGGACAAATTATTAGAAGTTGTCATTCTTTGTCTCTATGGGCACAAGATCCATATCCCTTCCTACAGGCATGCCCCTTCCAGATTATGGAATACAAAATCAGCCAGTGAGAGGCCTGGCTCAGCAAAGACAACAGAGGAATGCATCTGCTGACACTGAGGAACGTCCGTATGGCGGTGGTCAGAACTGCATTCCCGCCAATTCTCCACTGGTTGAGTTAATTCTGGAGAAGTTGTTCAAAACACTGAGATAAGAGGCATTTACTGGTATCCTACTATGTGCTAAGTCATATAATGAAGGAGAGATTAATAGGCATGGCTTCTGCCTTCAATTTCATGTCCATTACACAAACATTTATTGAGTAGCTACTATCTGTTTGGCCTGTCAAAGGGCTCATGTGCTTATTGAAAAAATCCATTTATTCTGCCTTTCTACATAGATTTATTAACCAAGCTCTCTTGGAATCCACATTAAAGTGAAGAAGACAGATGTTAGACAGCTATTTACACAATTAACGCTTTGTTACAAGGCTGTGAGAATGCATGATTGGGGTTTGCCTTGTGCTGAGAGTTCAAGTTAGTCTTCTCCAAAGAATGCTTGAGTTGAGATTTAAAAGCTGACTAGGAGCCTGGCTGGTGTGGCTCAGTGGATTGAGCACTGGCCTGTAAACCAAAGGGTCATAAGTTGGATTCCCAGCGAGGGAACATGCCTGGGTTGCAGGCCGGGTCTCCAATAGGGGACTTGTAAGAAGCAACCACTCACTGGTGTTTTTCTCCCTTTCTCCTTCCCTTCCCCTCTGTCTAAAAATAAATAAATAAAATATTTTTCAAAAATAAATAAAAGCTGACTACAAGTTACCTAGGCAAGGAGCTAGGGAGGGTGGGTTCCAGGCAAAGGAAATGAAGTGGCAAAGGCTCTAAAGCAAGAAGGAACATGTTGTTATTGAGAAATGGAAAGAAAGCCAAAGTGGCTGAAACAGAGTAAGGGGGAGAGGGTGAGTTTTATGTGATGAGTGAAAGGAGATTCTTGGAAGTACCCAGTGATGTGCCTCTTGAGAAGACAGGAGAAGGTCCCTGACAGAAGGGGAGCACCATGTGGCTTGTCAGTGCTAGCCTAGAGGGAATCTTGATATGAGATATATTTTTTTTCTCTCTTCCTCTAATTTAACCAACACCCAAATAGACCCTGGAAGAGTCAGAAGGGAAATGAAGTATAGGGAAAAAAATTGCAAATCAGCCCCTCCCTCCCAACTGCACATCCCTGAGCTTAAACTTAGGACTTACCTAAGTTTGATCTGGAGGTGAGATTGAAGTTTTACATTAGGCTGACCTGAACTTATAATACTTGAAACTGAATCTTATTTTCCAAACTGAGGCTGTTGTAATAGTTGGAAGTGATCCCAAAAGCAATGGGATCTGTGTGAGATGTTTCTGAAGGATGGGAAATAGGGACTCACCTGAGAAGATCTGAAGGTTGTGCATCAAGAAACATACAGCCTCTTTGTGACTGCACTCCATGGAAGGGAGGAGAGGGAAGGTTCCACCAAGATAAGAAGGCTCCACACTGGTAGGATCTGGTAGAGAGGTGGGCCCAGGCATTGCAGAAGAATGATGGGAACACAGGGGATGAAGTCTGTTCTCTGTTGGATGGGAAATGTCAAAGTCAGGCCTGCTTAGAGTGGATGGTCTGAGGTGTGAGCTGCAGGGTTGGGTTACCATGCAGTAAACTCATATGGAAAGTAGCCTCAAAGGCCAGGAAATAGGAGGTAGGGTGTCTCTAGCAGCAAACCTGGCTTTTTCTCCAGACTCTTAACAAGCCACAAAATGACTTAGTTTGAGCCTAAAGTATGTGGGGGCAGTAAGGGGAAGTTGACCAGGCAAGCTCCCTTCCAGAGCTGAAATTACAGCTTTCCTCCCCACCTTCTTCTCTGTGTATTGTGCGGTGGGATGATGAGAAGTCACCACTGTGAGGACATTATCTCCCCTCCCAGCCCCTTTGCCAGGCTGGAACATGTCTTCAAGGGTACAGGGAGAATAGGAAGATCTCCTCTTCTCCTTCCTCTCTTGTGGCCAAACTGACTCAATGCTCATCAATTGTGCTACTCCCTCCTTAGCACAAAGGAAGACAATGTTTCCCAGTCTCCCTTGCAGTTAGAATCATGGACCTGGATTCTAGTCAAGCAGCCAGTCCAGCCTTCCACTCATTCTTCCCGCCAGATTCATGATGCTGGAAACAGAGGACTTCAAGTGGTGGAGACACATGATGGCAAGAAACCGCTTTCCTGCTCAGAGAGGAGCATCAGACCTGCATCAGGCCATGACACAGATAGGGAAGAAACGTGTGCTGGGTGAAGCCACTGAGATATGGGCTTGTTCATTACCGCAGAGAGCCTACTCCACCTTAGCCTGGCTGTCCCCACCCCAAACCATGTTCCCGGCCCTCCTGGTACCCTCCTTTCTGCCCTCTTCCCACTAACCCCTTGGCCGCACCAATTTTTTTGTGCAGCGGAGTATTAGAACTCTAGAGGTGGGGAAGGAAGACCTACGAAGACAACACTTAGCCTTTCTCTTCCTCGCCCACACTACAGCATGGCCACCCCATGGCCTTGGCTGGTCCCTCTTTCTAGAAGGCTCCTCTTCCAGATGTTTGCTCAGGTGGCCTCTCCTAGGCTGAAATGACCCTTTCTCAAAGAGGCTTGGGGCCACCTGGCCAACTACTTACCATCACAATACTTTCCTTTACTACCTTTAGGGTGCCTTTCAGTTTCTGAAATTATCTTGTTTATTATATGTCTCCTTAGAGGGTAGCATCTCCATGAGAAAAAGGTCTAGGTTTTTTTTTTTATGTCGCTGTTTCTTTAAAGCCAGAACATGCCCATATCTATTCAATAACTAAGTGTGGAATGAATGAATGAATGAATGAGAGGGTGTAAAGATTCACACCTCCAGGTTATCTAGTCTCGCTTCCTTCACAGATGAGGAAATCCAGCCCTTTTCTCTAAAAAGAGGAAAGAGAAAAGTAGCTAATGCAACTCCACCATGCTGGCTGTTTCTGGAGTGCTGAACTTGGATGTGATTTATTCAAAAAAACTCTGGGGGAATTGTTTCGAAGGGATCCATAAAACAAATGTCATTTTCACCTGGAGAATTCACCCAACCTGCTAACCAATTTCAAATATAGTTTTTTAATGCAGATTTGACAAATTTGAAATCTCTTACACAAAGCCATTTATCATCTAATGTGTGCCTGCCCTGCTCCACAGTTTAAGTTATAGCTTTTTAATGGGGTAAAACATTTCTATAAAATCATCAAAATACCTTAAACCAAAACTGCCTGTAAGAAACTGATGAGATTCCAGCATTGACTCAACCCCTGAAAACGCCAGCTTTGCCATCAGCACCCTGGGCACATCTAATAAAAGCTGCTCGGGAGGTATAATGAATATCTAATGAACCATTTTGTATGTCTTTGTGGTCTCCTGAATTGGAAATAAATCAATGAGCCCTACAAAAATGCATATTTTAGTGGTATATTCATAAACAATAATCTTGTTTTTCTATCGTGACTCAAGTGTCATTCTTTTTATAACATGACTGGAGATTTAATAATTTATTTTATACATACATCACCCAGGGCTTAGAGGGGGAGGGCAACCTAGTGTTTGATTTTTGAAATGTCCTTGCGTGTGGAAGCTGTGTGGATCGTAAAGGTAAACCATCGCATTCCAGATCTGGCAGTGAACTCAGGACGTGGGAATGACAACTGTACACAAAGTCGGGAACTTCCAGGGACACAATACATGGCAGCCTAGACTGAGTGCGGTGGACTGACGCAAGGAAAACAGACTGAAATGAATCCTGCTCTACAGGCAATGCCGCTGAGCGCAGGCCGGCCCCCCTGGCCGGCTCGGCCAGGGCCAGCGAGTCTCACTGGGCCGGAACGAAGTCCTCGGCAGTGCGGTGGTGTGTTCCCCTGCAGACCTGCATCCGACCCTGCCCAGGGTTCAGCGGGGTTGTCCTACCCGCTTCCTCAGCTGGCAGCTGGTGACTGCATCCCCTCCTGTTGGCATGGGCTCAAACCCTACGACCCAACGCTGCCTCTCTACCTCAGCGACTTCCCTTCCAGAGGCCAAATATAACCACCCCTTTCCCGACTCACAAAACTTCCAGTCAGACGGCTGTGCTCAGGGACAGCGGGCCAAACAGTGTCTCACCGGCCCAGCCCGCAGCCAAAAATAACAGCCACTTGGTTAGTTTGGGCTGGAGGGCTCTTTTACCCTGTTGTTGGGACTTCGTTTGGAGTTATTTTTTGTTTTGGTTTTTTCATTTGGAAGTAAACAGAGTAACTGAAGAAGCTGCTGCATCAGCGTCCCACATCAGACTCATGGGTTTAGCTCCAGCCGTCGTGGGTCATGAGCAGAAAGGTATTTGTCTCGTAAATCTCTCTGGTCACCCACACAAAAGAGTCTAGCAAATGCATCTCAACCCCACTCTGTCCAGCACTGACTTCTGTGCGGCCATGCCCGTGCTGGGACCCAGCCACCGGGCGTGTTTTCTCCTCGGTCTGGCTGGAGTGGATGGAGTAACTGGAAGGGGCCCCTCTGCGGGGCTGGGTGGGGTCACTTCCCTGTTTATACCCACAATGCATCTGGGCAGCAGACAGACCTTGGGCCCCAGAGCTGTCAGTTTCAGTGCCGTCCACTAGGACTAGAATGACTTAAATTATTCATCTATGTCTTTAAAAGTACACAGTATTCAACAACAACCAAGCCCACTTTTGATCTGCTTCCTGACACACAGGGCTCTTGTCAACCAGGGTTTACTGCAGGCCAACAGACACATCTTGTTAAATCCTACCTAGCATGTGATACTCAGTTGAAGCTCGCTGAAGAGGCCTGGGCTGGGAGAGGTGATTGTCTTCCCCTCGCCCTGTTCCCAAATGCAACGAATAATAAGCAATTGTGTAAAACTATAAGCTTCGATCATCGGAACATCGTTGTTCTTTTGTTTTTCCAAGACAGAATGTTTTCTGGCATTATGTTTCTAAAAATACTCCCTCAATTTCTACATGTGCGTGCACATCACATGGATACAATCATTCCATGTCATATCGTGTGCTGTCCCAGGATGAATAAATAATTTATGCATTTCATGCATTTATCATCTCTCGTGTGTGTGTACACATCCTATGTGCTAATATCAAAGATGCCTTTTCTTCCTTTTTATTGAGTTTACTGGAGTGACGTTGGTTAATGAAGTTATATAGGTTTAATGTGTACAATTCTATAACACATCATCTGTACATTGTTGTGTGTTCACCACCCCAAGTCAAAGCAAGCAGCTTCCTGGATGTTTCTCCACCACGAAATTAATTTTGCATCGTATCTATCCAGTGAGTGGGAAGAGACACCAGGCCCCTGTCCCCTACAGAAAGCTAAGCACTAGTCTGCACCAGAAAAGGAATTATAGTAAGAATTTCATGTTGAATATTTTCTGAAGTTGCTCCCCTCCCTTCCTTTTGTCTAAGGAAGTCTTTATTACCTCAGGGCCGCGTAGATTACAGAGGGAATATGGTTCCTCGGTTTTCATTTGTTCTGTTTAGGTCGCCTTTTCTTGGACTATTGATCGTGCTTGTCGTCGAGAACTGCTTTTAAGTACCTCGCAGTGCCAAGCGCGGTACCAGGTGTGTGTGTTTGGCAGTCCTCACCTCTGCTGCTGTCCACAGGCCCTAACTTGGATCTAACCATGGTCATCATTCACACCCTCATGGCAGCAGCATCTTGGGGTGCTACCAGCAATGACAAACAGGAATGAGCACCCGGGCCAGCAGCTGCTGTGAGGTAAAGCCTTGTGACTGCACCTGGCTCACGTTTGTCTTTCTACTGCTGCTACCTCTCTCCACCCATCTTCCTCCTTTGGAAGGCTTTTGTGTTCCACTGATGCCAAGAAAGAATCACCAGATTAATTCCATCTTAAAGGAAGAGATCTCGAAACACCTAGCTCCTTTTAAAGATAAGGAAATGGAAGCCCTGAGGGGTAAGCTCCTTGGCCAAGTTCACCAGGTAGTTGTTGGCAGAGCAATGACTAGAATCAAGTAATTGAACCCACTTTGCAATGCTCTTTCCACTATACCAGTGGCTTTTCAACATTTGTCAGCACAATCCACGGCATCAAAGAAGTTTAATATCATGACATACAATGTCTACACATATATGCAACTAACACTGAAGTCTCACAAAGCAATACTTATCTTTACTGTATTTGATATACTTGAGTATTTTCTACTGCAGTTTATTCATTTAAAAATATTCTGGAGATTTCTTGCCAGCATGTGTACTAAAATTGGAACAATACAGAGAAATTAGCATGGTCCCTACACAAGGATAACATGCAAATTTTTCCCATATTTTTTGTACATTTACCAAATGTTCCTTTTCTTTCCAGGGATAATATTTATAGATATACAGTCAAATAATTTGCATTTTTTCTAATTAGATACGTCAACTGACTGTCTCCAAAGGTAAAAGTTAAATTAGATATCAGGGACGGGGTAGGGAAGGGAGGGGGTGTTCCTTTCAGCTCCAACCTGTCATGCACCTAATCAGGAGTGATCCTATTGTCCGATCTGTCCTGAATCCCGAAAGGCAGAAGACTTAGTAGAGAGAACATTGGGTCTAGCTCTGGCCCCACAATCTTCCCAGTGTGTGCTTTGGGTGAGTGTTCTCTGGGTTCTGTTATCTCATCTGCAAGACCAAGCTGTTGTTAATTGACAGAGTTCTGAGAAGTGAATGAAATAATGCAAATGAATGCAATCAAAAGCTCTCTACACAAGATTTGTCCTGGAACAGCAATGGTCTTAAATTCTCACATTTCAGAGAAATATGGTGTCTCAAGATGTTTCTGGATTCTCATCAAAACACCTGCATAATGTATTATGAATAAATTTGGTATAATAAAGAAAAACTACACCCTGGAACTGACTCATTTTTAAATGCTTTTGCAGGTGTTTGGAAAGGAGGGGTCGACCCCATATCTTGAAAATGTTCAGCTTCAGAAAAATAGAAGTCATTGGAGACCAAAGATGACGCCATGCTCTTGACAGGGAAAGGTGAGGAGTCACACATTGAGAAACATGTCTAAGGAAGCCTGTTAATACTGAGGATGAAGAGGGACTGATTGAACACACAGTAAAACCTTCACACGTACAGCCACGCGGGAGGCTGGTGGGGCAAGGGAGGTATGGAGAATGGAAAGGAGCTTCAAGTGCCTCAACGGTGCTCCCATTTCTTTGGAATAAGGCATCACTGAAGGTAGTTGGGATTGGTTTCAGTGTGTTCCAGCTTTGGACTCACAAAACCCGATTAATAAAGATGAAAACAGAAGGATCGACACAGAAATTACTTATGAAAATACTCGAAACATCTGCAGGGACCTTGCCAAGGATGACAGTTAGAAGGATTTTGAGAGCTGGGAACACTGGGCTGAGCCATTCAGGAGCTGGCCACGATGCTGCACTCGGAGGTCTTGGGGCTGGGGCGGGTGAAGGCGTCACTGGCACCATGAAGGGAACTGGGGCAGAGGTGGTCACAAAGATTCTGAAGAGGAGGGGGACCCTGGAGTGGGCACAGCGCGAGGTGGCATTCTCATTCCTAAAATAGTGCATTATCACTATCAATGAGCTGTTACAGGAAGCCCAATGCTGTGTTCCTCACCAGTAGCCTCAGAGAAGTCACTTGAAAAAAGAGACTGGAGAAAAGGTTACAGGTGTCAGTTCCAGGTTTTCAATGACAAAATACTTGATGGCTTACGGCTGTCACTGTGCATGCCCACAGATCGTGTATTTTGTGTCTTTGAACAAAAGACATGTGCATGTCCCTTTAAAACATGCCAGCTAGGCTTACGGAGTTTATTCCACACCCCACCAAACAGAGTGTGGGACAACGGACCACCCCGAGTGGAAAAGGGCACAGCCCCTGTTCCCTCCTGTTTCCTCCTCTCCCACAGCCTCCAGCCTGCTCTCTTCTGCTCCTCTGGCACCTACTCTCAGGGTTTCACTCATTCCAGAGCTTTCTCAGCTCCCTCTGGAGCCTCGGTTCCATGGTGAGTAACCCCCGCAACCTTGGTCTGGGGGTTGGGGAGTGCTCCCTTCCCTTCCTGCTTCCTTTGGAGACTGTCTCTCTCATCCCCATCTGGGCACTGCTCATCCGCTTCACTCTTCCCAAACTCCCAGGTCCGGAAAAGAAAGATCTGTGTCCTCCTTACCCCTCCAAGATACCCTGCTCTTCTACTTTCATGTACATTTTTTCTTCTCTTCCTGTGCCACATAGTTGCCCACCACCACCCCTGACCACCCACTGGCATTTTCTTTTCGATCCTAGAACTCCCCATCAACGCAAGCACTTTAATATCCTTGTGGACAACACATCCCGGGCACTGGCCCTCACTCTTCTTTAGCCCCTCCCTCCCCCATCACAAGTTCGACTTTGGAATCACCTAGCATTGTCCCACCTGAGATATTCTCAGGCTTCGTCCTGCTCTCTGGTCACCACCTCCCCTCCTGAAAGCCTTTTCTCTTAAATGCACTAAACTTGACTTTCAGACACCTTGAGCCTTTCCATCCCTGACTCTTCCCATTTCTCCCAGCTCCGTGGGGTTTTGCTTCTGTCCCCTTTCAACCTGGACTCTAGGGCCCAGAACTTCAACAACTCTTTTGACAATACTCTAACCCGCTGCTCTGTATATTTGTTTCATAATGCACACCCAAAAATGAAACAAGAAAAATAACTGAACACATATCTCTGATGTTCATTCATTCATTCATTCATTCACTCACTCATTACATAATTTTTACTCCTAAACTGACATTTTCTTCATTTTTAAACATACCACAAAAATAGAAAAGCATAAATGACAAGATTTTGAAAGTGAGAGCTTCAGTATTCTTTGCGCATCCCCAGAGGGTTCTCTCACGCAGCCCCTAGAGGTAGGCACACGTCGGTTCGGGAACCTGGCCCCAAGCCCTGTCACTCTGCCTTCCCTCTGCCACACTCACCCTACCAACCCAACCCTGAGCTCATCCACCTGCCTTGTACCTGTCCAGCCTTGAGTGTCCTGTTCTCTGCCATGTGGCCGCAGGGTGCTGGGGGACCAGCTGGGTCCCAGGTAACCTTCAGGACTCTCCCTTTCTCCTCAGGGCAATGTCACTGACAGCCTCAAGGGGTAAAGTCAAGCAGGCTGCCAAGAATATTTTCTTCATCTTTGTATCTCGAGCGCCCATCCCAGTGCCAGGCACTTGCCCATGGCCCACATGTGCTTATTTATTGAATTGCATATGCATGTGGTGTCTCCACCCCTCTAGCTGCATGGTTGTAAAGACGTTAAGAGCAGAGAGAGAAAAGCCAGTGGGTCCAAAGGGCCCAGCTGGGCAGGTGCTTAATGCTGAGGCCATGGGAGATCACTTGCCTTCCCATCGCCTGTCGGCCCACTGTGACCCAAAACAACAGGCTGGACCCTCAGAAGCCAGAATTCCACAGAGGACCCCAGTTCAAGCAGAGCCATGTATGCCTGAGGCAGCAGTAAAGCCATTCCACACCTTGACTATTCCAGGGGGTTGCTCCGGAGGCAGAAAACAGGGCTACTTCAGACAATCTACTCTTCACCCAAATGCTGGAAGCAGCCTAGGCTCAGGGTACCCCTGCACCCCCGTCTCCTGCAGACGCCCTCTCATGGAAGGAATTCTTCGCTATCAGAGGAAAGAGACGGGCAGAAGGGTGAGCAGCCTGAGTGGACACACTAGGGCCCGGCAGGTCAGCACTATTGCCTGGGTTAACTCTTAGGAGAGTGGCTGGCGAAGCCAAGAAAATGTGCTTGTGGCCAGACTTTCTTCTTACGCTGGGAGGGAACCTTCTGCCCTCTCTGCTCCTGCCCTACCACCCTGCTCACCACCTGGAGACGCACCCCCAGGTAAGCAGGGTCTACAGATCGACACAGGACAGCTGCAGCAGTTTGTCAGAAGAAAAGATGTTTCGGGCACAATTACCTTGACCCCTTTCTGTTCTTTCATCTTCTTTTTCTCCCCTTCTTAGTCCTGTATCTCATAACCAGTGGTCCATGGCTGACACCTTGCATCACAGTCACTTAGAGGTTTGTTTAAAATGCATATTCCTGGGCCCCAGACAGATCACATCAAAAACTCTGGAACTGGAGCCAGGCAATCTGCGTTTAAACAATGTTTTGTCCATTGAAGTTTGAGAACCACTGAAAAACAGTTACTTCTCCTCAGCCCTTTTGAACATGTATCCATCATCCTCAGCCCCTCCCCTTCTCTCCCTCGGCCCCTCCCTCCTCAGCCATCATGATGAAGCCAGCACAGACCCACATGGAATGACCTGAGCAGGAGTAAGGCCCGCTGGGCATTCACCTTCCTGTGTCGTCCTCCATCTCTCCTTGCTACACTGTTGTGCCTTTACTTTTCATCGTTGACATCACTTCATGGGGCTCCTGGAGGCCCCACTTAATTTAATCTGACCTACTTGCCCAAAATGAATCCTGGGCAAGCTGGACACTTACTACACTGAACTCAAAGTTGCCAGAAGGAAACCAAGGAAATCAGGAAGCTGAGATTCGGCTTCCTGTTGATCACCTGCTAGTGGGCTCCACTAACAGTCTTGCAAAGATGGAAACTCTCAATCAACGACAAACAAGGGTCATAAAAAATAACAACACTTGCCATCTACTTACCTCCCGGGACTGAGGTGGGACCTGGAGGAGACTATGACCACGAAGCATCAACCGGAAGAAACTTCTCCGAGCCCTTCTTCTGCTCACGGAGTTCCCGGGCACCAGTCCCTATGCAGCGCTGTCATCTGTGAACACATAGAGTTGTTGTTATCTGCACTCTGAATCAAGGAAAAAAGGGGAAAAGGAGGGGGCATGAGAGAGGAGAAATGGAAGTGAGATGCAGAAACTCAGGAGAGACAATGGAACATTGGAAAATGGAAGAAAAGGAGCCAGATACCCTTCCCAGGGACGAAGTACCCCACTGACGTTTGTGATTCCACAGAACCAGGTGGCTCCTGGAAGCCACAGTAACGATCCCCGTTCTGGGCTCATAGGGGTCTGGAGGGACGACAGATGATACGTGTCAAAGGGCTTTTTAAATGGTGACGTGTTACCCATACGGGGTGCCAGCTCCCTGTTTGTGACTGAGGAGCTGCTGGCCCTGTCCAGCAGCCCCACCCAAAGACTGGGGACTCCACAGACCACGAGGAAGCTTATTTGGCAAATGCTTTTCCATCAGTAGATGTGTTTCCTCTGTTCTCTCTTCAGGTCACCCGGAGACCTCAGTGAGGGTGCTATTTTAGCAAGAAACTAAAAACGAGACACAAATGTCCCTGCAGAACATGCCAAATACCTACTGTAACACACAGCTCCACCAAGGATCTGAGTTCCACATACATTTTAAGGTATTTACACAGATTTGTTTTGAGACCGGCAGGGCCTAAGCCACAGCTTCCTCCGTTCTGCCTCATCAGCAGGAAAGATTTGCTGCCATAGGCTCATCCAGCTTCCCCTGGGGCTCTCCTTCTCCTCTGAGTCTGACTAAGACCCGAAGCTTACCCTTCAACTTAATGAAGAGACTTCCTTCAGTTCTGGTTTCTGACTCATCATCCCCTTCTGTTTTCTGAGTGGCTAATAAGCAGGCCTTGCTGCAAGGTGTGCTTGCCTCCAGAACCTGGCCACTAGAGGGAGCCAGAGAGTGCCAAGGACCCTACATTTCTGGGAAAGAGCTGAAAACCCCTGGCCCACCCAGCCACAGCCCAGCCCAGAAACTGTGTTGGAGCATAGCATTTGCCCATCCACAGAAACAAACATCTCACCTACCACCATACAGTCCCCCCCCCACCCCGTTAACTCTTATTTTCTCCTTTAACAAGTTTGGGTGGAAAACAAAACAATTAATTTAAAAAGCAGCACATAAGAACCTAAACATTATTTATGTCTCTAATTATCTCATTCTAGTGGGTATTTTAGTCCCTGTCTGGTCAGGACATTAATTATCTTCATAACTACAGCAAAAGTTAAATAATAAGCACCCAAGGCTACAGCACTACTGTAATATGCAAGCTTAAATGAACTTATAAATTTTATTAATGAATGCTTTCTACAACTCTATATATTATAAATCAAATAAGAAACCTATTTCTATCTTTTAAGGGTGCAGTGAAAAAGCTTTAACATTATTGAGGATAATTTTTATTAAGTTTAAAACTCCCTTTTTTTTTTCAGTAATGAGACTGTTATGAGGATAATTTAATCTAGTTTGTCATGAGGCACCCCGGCTTGTTAAATAAGTTAATAAATGACTGTGCATTAATCAAAGTGACAAAGCTATGAAGAGCTGAGGATGGGAGACAATTCTGGTGATAGTATTAATTAGTATTTAATTAGAAACTTAGGGCCCATAAATTTAAAAAAATCATGGTGGAGACATTTATGCAAATTGCTGGGAGCCTGCCGTGGAGTTAGCTTTGCTTTAAAGAAACATGATTTTTTTTCCCTAGCATACTGTACACAGCGGCACTGCGGCCACATCACGGGGCTTAAACGAGCTCTTCTTTTGTTTCCAATTTGTTCCAATTACAGGCCTGTAAATTCAAATCATTCTTTTGACTCTCCTGATTGAAATGTAGAGTCTTCACAATTTCTACTGGGAGGTGTTTTTTTTTAATATATATATAAAAAGAGAGAAATGTTTTAGAGAAATAAAGAATTTCAGATGCTTTTGCGGCTGTTTTAATTAAGATGTGTGCCACCATTTTCTAAGAACAATTGTGAATTCCATTTGGTTCACAAACAATGCCTCTTTTTTAAAATCCTGGTGAGCTGTAACTGGGTTTTGTTATGTGATGTCACACTGAAGACTGCATGGACTCAACCGCCATCGTTTTTATTATAATCATAGCACTTTTCCCTTTTCTCTTCATGGCACGCTTTGATAAAGGGGCAATTTTTGATGGCCCCAAAAGATAATAACCAGTTGGTTCTGAACGTCACTGCTTTCCTAAGGTACATGGTCCTCTTTTTCAGACTTTATTATTTGTTGCATTTATTCAAGAAAGGTTATCCACAGGAAAACTGCTTTTTCTATTCAACAGTCTATCTCTGTCATGGTTCATTTATGTGTGAGCATGACGGACTGAAACCCGTATTATCCACAGCTGACAAGTGTCAGGCCGACAGTTCAATCAGCCCTTCCTTGAGATGATGCCCAGGGCCCCGTGTTTGAAGTAGGACAATAAAGCAGGCAACACAATCAGGGTCAAACTGAACCAATCCCTGTATATAAAGGGGATTCTGCCTAATAACACAGTGCAATTTTTTTCCCCTCTCCAAACACATTAGTCCTTAAACAGTGACTTGGCCCTTAAGAAAACCTGTGACTGACATGAAAGTGCTGAAGTTTTAACGTGGTTGGTTTATCTGTAACCTCTTGGGGCTGCTTCTTTGTGCAGACTGGTTTTGTCAAAGTCAGAAAAATAATGTATTCAGTGTCTGATCATTTTTAGGGAGCTATTCGAATGGGATTTTAAGCCAGACATCCTGATGTTGACACAGGGATCATTTTCTTGTCCTTTTGTTTTACATGTGTGGAACAGATCATTTGCATCGGCTAATAAAATTAAATCTCTGAAATGCGGACAAAAGAGAGCTCCCTTCAGCAACACTCCTCAATTCCCTCCGCCCAGAGAGCAAAGAGAATTGCTAGGTGTGTTTCTTTATATTAGGTCTCTCTCTAGAATACAGAATAGAATGCAAACATATCTTCAAAATTAGTGCGCCTTTGCCTTGGCAACACTTCGACTCAAATATGTATGAAAGCATTTCACTACAAATTCTAACAACCAACTGCAGAGCCAAAGTCGATAAAATGCTAATAGGCTGCAGTCTGCTCCTTGCAGGGACAGGGGTCTGTTGCCCTTGCTCGTGTCCAGCTTTCCAACCACTGCAGATGATGGCAGGCAAGGGAGGGCTGCTCACCTATTTGGAAGGAGCCAGAACACAAGGGAAGAAGCCAAAGATGCCCCTTAGAGAATCATAAGACTTTCAAACCAGAAGGCATCAAAAAGAACATCAAATGCAAACTCAGGACTTTATGGATAAGGAAGGCTCAGAGACATCTGTGACTTCCAAGGTCAAAGAGCTTATGAGCAGCAATAGGACAAAGTTAACAACGACAATGAAACTCCTCTGTATTTTGCTTTACTGGCCTTACTGCAGAGGCTCACGTTAGTGTAGGACCTGAGGAAAAGCAGAATCCAGAAACCGGAGAGTAAGGGAGGGCACCCAGAGCCACCAAACATGACATACTGATTTCTTTCTTGGACAGTTCTGGAAGTTATAAGTAACTCTGTGTGTTGGTGATTCTCCACTTACACTGCTCTGTCCCAGTCCACCCGTTTATCCACTTGGGCTCAGCGCAGCAGACCCCAACCCCTGGGCTATCTTGGCGGTTGGCCAGGGCAGGCTGGGCAGGGGAGGCACTGACAATGGTCACCAGCCAGTCAGAGGGGAGGAGGCCAGGGGCAGAGCGTGCCTTCTTTCCTCACCCCCTGCTTCAACTCCGCGCCTCAGAAGAGGGTGCCTGCCTCCAGTATTTCCCTGCCACCAAACCCTCCCCCCAGGGCTCCAGCTGTCCTGGGCCAAGTCATTCAGTTTTCCTCCCTTTTGCTCCTTAGTCCTAGGGGGTTAATGGCTTCCCACTGTGGCTAATGTCTGGGTGCCCCCACGTGTCTTGCTGGTTCACCTAACCCTGACTGACACCCTGGATTGCTTAGCTTTCCAACCAGTCTTCCTACCTCTAGCCCAGTAGTTCATAAAATATTTTGAAATACCACAGAGAGTCTAATGAAAGGTATGGTCCCTCTCTCCTGAAAAGAACTTACTTACATGCATATATACAAAATTTTGCCTACAGTTAAAGAGTGTTAACAGGCTCCTAAATGCTACGACTCTTCCGGCAGGGGAGGGGTGGGGTGGGTTCATGGCCCTCCAGTTCATTCTTCCCACCTCCATTAACTGAATCTTCCTAAAACCCCCATGTCTTCCATTTTCTCATATCCATTTTCTCCTCAAAAACTTCCAGTACTGTCCCACCGACCACCACAAAGCATGAAGCCCAGAATCCTCAACAAAGCATCCTGGACTGGATCTGACAAAGCCTGCTGAGAAAAGAGATCAAGAGAAGGAATTTAATAGAAAGGAATTGTTACCAAGATGTTGGAAGGGGTGGAAGAGTGAAGGGGATGCTAAGGGTACCCAAAGGTGAGCACCAGCGGGAAGCCAGTACCTGGGGCTGGGGGGCCTAAGGGAAGAGCCAGGAGCCAGGGCTACCTAGAGGGGCTGTGATCATGGCCAGTGCTGCTTGGCCGGGCTGAGCCTGGAAGAGGACGCAGCCATTGCGATGAGGCTGCCCGAAGCAGGGAGAAAGGGCAAGGACTGTCCTGGCTCTATTTCTCCATCACTCTCCAGTCTTCCACAGACCATGCTACCCAGACAGCAGCTGATCTGGAAGCCTGCAGGGGCTCAGTATCTTGTGCTTCAGAGCGGGAGGAGGTGGGAGATGGACCTGAGATCAAACGGGCCAGTGACTCACACGGAAGCCCTCCAGGACCGGGCCTCCCCTGCCCGTGGAGCCATGGCGGAAACTGGGGTGCCCTCAGATTCCTCAGATTCCTCAGATTCTAATATCTATTGGGCACCGACTGCATGCCAGACACTGGTTCTGGGAGGAAGGCTGGGGAATGCGGCCCAAGAGTCGCAAGTACAAATTCAAGACTGAGGCTGATGACTTGCTCAGGCAGGAAAGTAGCCAGGGTGGAACGTAGGAGCAGGTAACCACAGAGGCTTGGGCAGGCCGGCCGGACAGCGACGGCTCGGGTGGGACGAGGCAGGGGTTTGTTACGGGGATAGGTGGAGAGAGAAACCTCTGACAGTGATCGAAAGACTTCAGTGTCACTTACAGGCTTGCAAGAAACCACACCCCTGGGCCTTCGGCTCCTGTGAAGGGGCCAGATGCACTGAGAGCAGTGGTCACTCACCGGAATCTCCTGGGGAGATTAAAAAAAAGAAATAGAGGCTGTAGTCCATCCACACAATGGAATATTATTCAGCACTAGAAAGAAATGAGCTATCAAACCACAAAAAGACATTCTGGAAAAGGAAAATCTAAAATCAGCATTTGCCAGGGGAAGGGAGAAGGGAGGGGTGAATGAGCAGGTAACAGGATTTTTAGGGCAGTGAAACTACTTTGCATGAAACTAGTGATAGATGCATGTTATTGTAAATTTGTCCAAACCTATGGAACGTACAACACCAAGAGGGAATCCTAGTGTGAATTCTGGGTGATAATGACGTGTCAGTGACGGCGCACTAGCTGCCATGTGTGTGCCCCCAGTGAGGGGGGTTGGTAGAGGGGTAGGGCGTGCAGGTGAGGGGCAGGAGGAATATAAGAAATCCCTGTGCTTCCTGCTCAGTACTACTGAGAACCTAAAATGGCTCTAAAAACTAGTCTATTAAAAATAGTGTTTTGTTTGTAGTTCTAATATTTCTAAATATTTTGAATACATTTATTTTATTTTTCATTATTTTTAAATGTGTTTAAATGCATTTAAAAATAATGAAAAATAAAATATAGAGACCTGGGTCCCATCTAGGGAGAGTTGTGCTGAAGTCAGGTTTTTTTTGTTGTTTTTTTTTAAGATTTTATTTACTTATTTTTAGAAAGAGGGGAAGAGATGGAGAGAAACATGAATCCATTACCTCTTGGGACCGAACCCGCAACCCAGGTATGTGCCCTGAGCTGGCATCAAACCCCCATCTTTTGCTTTGCAGGATGATGCCCAGCCAAGTGAGCCGCACCAGTCAGGGCCTGAAGCCAGCTCTTGACTATTTCTTAAGGGAGTGTTCAATATTCAGAGCCTGCTGTTAAACACAGCATTGTTCAAAATTAGATTTGTCTCATTAAAAATAAAGGTAATAAATACTCCAAATGCACCCCTTCCTAATTATTTGACGGCTATCTGTGCTCCTGAGGTTGTCCGCTGAGGAGAAACGCCCTGTAATGAGGTGCTGCTGCGCTTCCCTCCCGGCTCCGCGTCCGGGGTGGTCCCTCCCTGACTGGCCGACTGTTTACACCACAGGAAGTAGCCAATGCTGTAAATCAGGACTGGATTTATCGTGTCGACTGTCCAAATCAGGGGCTGGCAAACTACAGCACACGGGCCCAGTCTGGCCTGCAGTCTGTTTTTGTGTAACCCACAAGTATTTCCATTTTAAAAGGATTATTTAAAAATAAATAAACGAGGAGGAAGAGAAGGAAGAGACCATTTGTGGTCCACAAAGTATAAAATATTTACTCTCTGGCTGTTTACTGAAAAACGTTGCCAACCCCTGGTCTAGACTTGAGAAAGTGATGGATAAGAGGTTAATAATGCAAATTAAACGTGTATTGCGTCTGTAACCGTTATAGTGTGGGTGGCACAGAAAATTGCAGAAATGTTCTGCCAGTGTTTGACCCCACCAAAGAAGCCTCTTGCCTCGCTGATAAATAAGTGGAGTTTCCACACATATCATCATTGCTTCACATTCACTGCGTTTGTGAATGTAAACAAAACTATCGACCGACTTTCATGCTGAAAGTCCACTCATGAGTCAATGACTGAATTTGGACAGTAACCAAGCGTTTATTTATGGTCTGATTTTCTGAAATCATGGTTCAATTGCAGCCATATGTTAACTACAAACACCAGAGTTCAGCAAAACAAAACAAAACAAACAGAAAAGCCTTACCTATAATCAATGGGCTAAAGAACATTCTGTAATAAAGAATATTTTATATTTTATTATCATTTGTAAGGTGTAGGCTACATACCTTTCATATCAGTAAAATTTATAATAAATTTCTGTATATATATATATATATATATATGCATATTTTGTTTCTTAAGAGTCAGTTTAACACTTCCACCAGCACACCGCTGACCCCACCCCCAGAGTGTGACTTCATTGGTTTGGGAAGTGGCCTGGATACTGAGGTTTTTAAAACACCCCCCTAAGTGATTGCCATGTGTAGCCAAGGTTAAAAATCACTGCCTTTAGGGAAAAGATCAACGTACAAGGAGCAGAATTCCCTGAAGATTCTGTTTTCTTCAATCAGCAAGTCCACGGGAGTCTGACCAGCAAGGCCCTGGGAAGGGAGCAGAACAGGGGATGCGCAGGGGAGGGTGGGAGGTTCCTCCGGCAACAGGACATGCCTCAGCAGGCCTACTATTTCCAACTTCCCAGAACAAACTTTTCCTGGAGCAGTGTTCTCACAGGCTTCCAGGTGTGCAACTGTCTCCCAAAGTTACTCTCACTATGATGCTGCCCAAGACACCTTCTTCTTTCCTGTCTCCTTCTGAAGGTCGCCCATCCCTCACACTCCAGCTTAGGTAGCCCCCTTCTCTCAGTCCTCCCCCAGCTGTGCCAGACTCATGCCGCCCCCCACCAGGGCTCTCTTACCCCTCGCTAACAAACCCTGATCTCTCAGGGACTGCACTGTGCCCAGCTGAGTGTGGCCAGTGTAACACAATGTTAGCTCATGACACCCAAGCGAAGCCTGATGAGGGTTTGGGGCAGAGCTTGTGCTTTCCTGATAGAAGCATTAGTTACAGCCAGTGCATACCCCTCCCCACCTCTCCTACAGCCGCCACTTCCAGAGCATGAGGCAACCAGCCACACACAAGGGACGGAAGAGGAAAAAAACAGAAGGAGCTGGTCTTTGAAACTGTCACCAAGCCGCAACTCCAGCCCTTGCCTTCTTGCCTTTGGAAGTCTCGTTCTCTGAGAGAAATAACTCCCTAACTGTTCAAGACACTCCTGGTTGGATATTCTGCATTTGCAACTGGACAAAATGCCAGTCCCACAATCTCACAGCAATTGTCCTTCCTATAACTTCCCATTCCTGCAGGCTTGTTCTTCATAACCCATAACGGCAGTCTCCAATGTGTGAAAGATTCAGGTCCCAAATATTCGATTGCAAATTGGTAGTTTGAAATTCAGATGTACTTTTCCTATAAGATTGGAAACACAGGTTTGTAGTAATATGTCAACTCCTGGAATAATTGAGGTGATTAGAAATGGGATTAAGGCAGAATTGGGCTCCGCTAGCTTTATAAAGAAATTAGGTTTCTAACAGTGATTTGTAAATAGAAAGAATACAGTGAGGATTCCCAGGGATTTGGCTTTTGCCCACAACTTATTTGTGAGGCAGGAGGAACGCATGTAGGTACAGCAGGAACTCAGTGGGCGCATGTGCTTGGACCAGAACATAAGGGGCACAGAGCGTGGCAAGGCCACGTCGGGGAAAAGAAAGAGAAAGCAGTCAGCAGCGGCTGCACCCTGAGCTTAGCAGGCCACACTAGCAATAACTATTATGTACACAGTTGCATACTATTTTTGTACCACATTAACAGACATAATATTGTAATTGTTCTTAATAGAATCACAGAAAAGAGAGATGGAAATGCTGTGTGCGGTGATGGAGTGCTGTTCTTTCACTACCGATCACAATAATAAGCCTGCTCAGCCATTCCATACAAGCCGGGCTGCACCTCTGCCAGGGCGGCAGACCGAAATGAGGAGGTAAACACAACTGGCTTCTTGCTAAATGTGGCTCCTAAGTTTTAAGGTATTTTGCTGAAGTTTTAAACTGACTGTCAATTAGTCAATGAGCTATGGCAGGCAGTGTATTTCTGGGTAATTAGTGTGTGTCTTACGGGGGTTATTTGGCATGAGGCTGAGGGCAAAGTAATTTGTATCTCCCAGGAAGTGCAATAATTGCCTCAAGCTGAACTGCTTGGAAAGTGTATTAATTCTATTAGAAAACATTTATGTTATGTTATATGGCATCCTATATATTCATGAAGTGTGCTCACAAACCATGAATTTTTCATTTTGGGGGCATCACCACAGGAGCGTGGCATCACTGGGAACCAGGGGAAAGGGCGGGCTTGTTCATGCAGTCGGAGAACTCATGCACTGTCAGAAAGGATGCGTGCTGGTGTCTTATTAGGAGACCACCCAATCTTAGCAGGGTGAAGAGGTAGCCTTCATAAAGGTCAAAGGTCATAGGCAAGGTCGTTTGCTTAAAAGTTGCTTTTCAATAGGTCAACAGGCCTCTTCAGAGCTTGGGGTACAGCTTGGGAGAGACAGTCTGTATGGGCCAAGATTCACAGTATGACACTTGATAGTGATAGTTCTGAACCCTCCCTTCCCCAACTTGCCCAGGATGTCCAAGGTGTTGCAAAGAAACACTCATGAGTCAGAATACCTGTTATCTATTTTTGAAAGACAAATTAACCCCAAACTTAGCAGCCTAAACAACACATGCTGACAATCTCACAGTTCCTGTGGGTCAGAAACCAAGCATGGTATAGCTGGGTCTTCTGCCTCACAACCTCTCACAAGGCTGCAGCCAAGGGGTCAGCCCGGAATCTGTGGTTTTCCCGGATCACTCATCTGGGAAGGCATCTGCTTCTGAACTCAGCAACAAGCCCTGTTTCCTGAGGGCACGGACTGAGATCCTTGATGGATATTGACCAGAGGCCGCCCGTGATCCCTGGCTACATGGGTCTCTCCACCATGGAAAGTTGCTTCATCACGGTATGTGAGCCCAGAATGCAGTAGTCTGCCAGCAAGGCAAAGGTCAGAGCCTTTTGTTACTTAATTGACATCCTTTCACTTTTGCCATATTCCACTGATTCAAATCAAATCGCTAAGTTTGAATGACACTGCAGGGGAGGGAATTACACAAGAGGCTGAAACCAGGAGGCAGGACCCCTGGGGCCACGGAGAAGCCGGCCTCCCATCGCCAGTCTCTGCCCCCATGTTTTCTTGGTCTATCAGGCTCCAGAGGCTGAAAGAGAATAACGGGCAAGGCTCGACTTAGGCTGGTGACTAGAGCTGGCTTATCTTCACAGGGTGACATTTCATTTGAATACTCAGTAATGAAGAAAAGTTAGTGAGGTACAAAGTCAGGGAAGAACACGACACGTTTGAGAAACTCAACTAAGAGTGAGTGCACAAGGGGGAAGGTGGGCCAAGACGAGGTGAGAAAGGTAGGCAGGCAGGGGCCGGATTGTGCCAGGCTCGAGTCAGGATGAGGAGCTTAAATTTTATTCTGAGCGCATGTGGGAAGCCACTGGAGGGTTTTAAGCGCAGAGTGACATGATCCAATTTACATGTTTAAAGATCACCCGGGCTGCTGCTCAGAGAATGAATTGGAAGCAGGGAGCAATTTGGAGACTCTGCTGGCAAGGGATGGTGACAGCCTGCATCAGGAAGGCAGCAGGGAGATGGAGAGATGTGGGCACGTTTGGAATCAAAGATTGACATCCTCGGTGAGAATATGTGTACCTCAAGACACCAGTTTTCTTAGCCCCTCTCCTCTTTGTCCATTATTTAAGAGAACTCCAGAGACTGATGAAGAAAGAACCATGTGACCGTGATGGGGAGAGGGAGCGGAGGACAGGAGAGGGGCCAGGCGAGACGGGGCGGAGAGCAGCACGGAGAGCACCGGGCCCGCCGGGCACACACAGTTGTGTTAGCACAGTGCTTCACCTCTCCATGCTTCTGTTCCCTTTCGCACAAAAATATCTGCCTTTCTGGCCTTGGCTGCTGTGGCTCAGTGAACCCAGCTGTGGCCTTGAACCAAAGGGTTGTGGGTTCGGTTCCCAGCCAGGGCACATGCCTGGGTTGTGGGCCAGGTCCCCAGTAGGGGGCACACGAGAGGCAACCACACATTGATGTTTCTTTCCGTCTTTCTCCATCTCTTCACCTCTGTCTAAAAATAAAATAAATAAAATCTTTTTTTAATATGCCTTTTGGGATTACTGAAAGGATGAAGTTAAATAACAACCTCCCCAGGTGTCCTGACATTATCTGCATGGTGCATTTGCTCACCTTGTCAGGTATCTGCTCAATGGTCCTACTCTCTGACAGCCTGAGCTAAGATAGCACCGTCCCCACCTGCTTCCTTCTCAAACCCCTTACTCTGCATTCGATGGCTCCACAGCGCTTACCACCACCTGCTTCGCTCTGTTCACCTGCGTTATCAGGGCCCAGAAGGTGCATGCAGCAGCGGCTCAGCAACACCTGCCGAGTGCTGCAGCCCGTGGGCTGTCTCCAGCATTTCTGGGAGCATCTCAGACACTACAGAGAAACCTGCTTAGGCTTCCAAGAACGACAGTGAAGCAACCCAAACACATGCATGGTACTTTGCCATCTACAAAGGCCTTGCTGGACCAGCACATTTTAACCATCCTAGCCGTTAGCTGAGATACGTAATGTTCCCATTGACAGGTGAGGCAATGGAAAGTGAAGGGACTTAATAAACTTCTCTAAAGTCCAGAAACAATGGACATTGGAAAGCGAGCCAGGGCCCTACCTTAATATGAATTCACTTCCCAATGGGACAGAAGCCTCAGTGTTGCTTCCGACTCACCAGCAGTTATACTGATCTGCACCTGCAGGGCCCCTTCGTCTAGTTCTCTGGAGCTGCTCTAGTCCTGTCTGCACATCCTCTCTTTCTGCTCTCAGCGGCCGCGGACATACATGCACCGTATGTGTAATACACCCAGACGGCACCCGGCAGAACCGCAGCAAGTCAAACCACTGGTTGTAGGGTTGCTGGTAAACTCCTCCACACTCCAGAAGTCCTTCCTTGTTTCAGAACTCTCTGTGCCTCACTGTGTTTGGTAGTTTAGCTTTAACCTTCCATGAACTCCTAGTCCATATATTCTTCATTATTTATGAAAATAAATAAATAAAATCTCTTCATCAGACAAGTATTTAGAGTCTGCCTGGTGTCAAGCATGTGCTAGAAAAGGGGACTCGTTCACATCTAGATGGAAAAAGGCAGATTTTAAATAGAAATCACTGTTTAGTAGGTGTAGTCAGAGCTAGAAAAAGGAAGTTCAAGGTCATATGAAAGTTATTACAGGAAGGACCATCCTTGACCCCATCTTGGGGGTCCGGGAGGACTCCCCTGAGGAAGGGTTACTTAAACTGGGTGAGAAAGCAGGAGAACATCCTTGACACAGAAAACAGAGAGCCCTGAGACCTTACAGAGGTTCTAGAAATGACAAACGCAAACTTACAAGCAAATTAACAAGTGGAGTAAGTGTGGAGAGGCCTGCTGGTGACGAGCCGGAGAAGAGCCGGCAGACAGGAAGAGCCGGGCCACCTCCGCTGCTTCTATGTCTTCTCCCGGAGGAGCAAGAACAGCAAGGCTGCAACTCTGTTTCATCCGACTGTCATAGTAGAAACATCATCGGTGCTAATTGGTGCCTGGAGAGATGCATGATTATGTCTCGGGCAGCATCTTGAAAACGTCTCATGTCGGGAACACGTGCAGCTTCTGTCTCCTCTGGCGTACAGAGCACGAGCCATTCGTGTCCACTGAGCACTCACTGGTTTGCAGACCCAGCTCAGTGGATGCAGCCTGGTGGTGGCTGCTTCCCAGAGACGGACACCTGCTCACGGCAGCGGGCTCCGATGCAACGTGCTTCTGGAAGCTTCCACCTGCAGCTGCTCCTCTTCCTCAGTCCCTCTGGGTCAGTGGTTCTCAGGGAAGTGTTCTGAAAGCTTTAGGGGACATGTATGTGTGTGCCAGTGACTGGGAAGCACCGACATTTACTGAGTAGGGACAGAGGTGTGGGCTTTCTGCAACATATGAGAAACATGGTCATGCCTGACTGTGAAGTCCCACCAGGTATGGATGCAGGTAAAAATTCTACTGACAGTTTTCAGACTGCAGCCTAACTATGCCTTACATATAAATACAAAATACTTTTCACACAGTCTCAATGTACACTAAATTATCCAATAACAAAACTACAGTGGTAGAAATTGTGGAAAGATTTACTTTGTTTTTCACAAAACTTTTCCCTGAGGTAGCCACCATTTCCAAAAATTGCACCCTGGTATTTGAGTCACCAACAGGACACACCTGAATAAATCTGCCCGTGCAACTGCACATTCACAATGATTTTATATACATGTATACAACATAATCATTTTATATGTATGTCTTATTTCAAAATGCCACTTCAGAGAAGATGTTGTTTTACTTGTCTTGAATCCAAATACACCCCTTATAGGATGAGGAAAGCATCTGTGTACTTCCTTATGAGCCCCAGTACTTGCTACTCAAGGGTGGACCACAGGCCAGCAGCGTCTGCATCTACCAGCATCCTTGTTAGAGGAAGGATCTCAGGCCCCACCTCGGATCTACTGAATCTGGATCTAAATTTTAATAAGACCTCCAGCTGTGTCTCAAACATAAAAGTTTGAGAAACTCTTATTGATTACACAGACCTGAGCATTGAAAAAACAGTATTGCTTTATTATAATAAACAACTTTATTTGTTTCTGTTTGTTACCTTAGGGTCTGACATTAAGTCTTAAATTATATATAAAAGGTGAGTTATGTTGTCAATGAATTTCACCTCAAGAAAGTAACATGGGAGCTATACAATATGTTTTAACGAAAGAGGCAGTGTGTCTGAGAGGGGTGAGAGCGCTGCTCCCAGGGCCCTGGAATTCAATAATTGGGGGTCATGAGCCTTGGAGCACCTAAGGATAGTAGGACGTCAGAGTCAAATTCCTTTGAACTTGGCCACTTAGAAACTCTACTGGCTCCTAAATCCATTTTTCCAGCTACATGTCTCAATGTCGGAACATATTGGGTAGAGCTCTGCTTTCTAAATATACACTCACCGGATCACAGAGTAAGTGTCCTGCTGTCTTCTACAGGGTCAGGCCATACTCACTTATTCTACAAATGTTTTTTTGATCCCCTTCCATGTGCCATGAGATGTCACAGGGCTGTGAGTAACAGAAAGACAAAGGCCGCCTTTGTGGAGCTCGTCTGGTAGGAGAGCTCAGAGGCCCCACGTAACTGTACAAAGAGTTCGAGAGTGATAAGCTTGCTGAGTAGAGTATAGATAATTCGAGACATGATGTGAGTGTCAGAGAGAGGGGCAAAGATCACCTCCACATAAAAAGACTACTGAGAGGTCGTCGCAAGTCAACTGAGCCTTCTATGCCATCCAGAGCCCCACGATTCCCCTCAGCAGCAATCTTGTTCCCTGATGCAGCTGTTTAAATCTTCTATACACTCCTCAGACCGGGGTGGCTACACCTGCCTCTGCCCTCCCCAAACCTCGTCAGTTGATCTTCCTTCTTCTCAAGGTAAAATAAATCACCTAATTCCCGTCATTTTCTCCCTGCACCCTCACTGGTCCACGTCTCCTTCACTCCTCCTGTTACACGGCAGGGGTGTCCCTCCTCCTTGGGAAGCCTGCTCAGCATCCCTTCCTTACCTCCTTCCATAAACCCTGAGACATCGCCACCACCTGGCTCTTTCTCTCCCTCCCCTGCAAGATCAGTTTGTCCCTCTCTACAAGATCCTTCACATTAACCTTTAAACACACTTCAGTGTTTCCCAATATTATTTTTCAACGATCACTCAAGCTCCTGGCCTCTCTTCCCCTTCCCAACCAAACTTCTTTAAAAACAAAATGTGTCTGCACTCCTCATCTCTAGCTCCTCAACTCCCATAACTCCTTGAACCACCGCAACCCGCTTCTGACCCCAGCGCCCACAGAAGCCACAGAAGCCCTTCTCGCCTACAGCCCCAACTATCCACTTGTTTACGAACCGGCAAACTCTGCTCTGCCTTCACCTCACTGGAACTTTCAGCAGCATTTGACACAGCCTCTTCTTCTGATTTTCAGGACACGCCCATTCCTGGTCATCTCCCCCACCTCTCTGGCCTCTCCTCAGCCTTTTCTATGGGTTTCTCATGTGTCGAAATCAACATTTCTCATGTTGATGATTTTTAGAGCTCAGCCCAAAGCCCTCTTTGCTCTCAACAAACAGTTTCTTGGGGCTAGACCAATTATATTCCTTAACGACTCTTAAATCTATTATCTCCAACCCAGTTTTCTCTCTTGAACAGACTTCTAGACAACCTCATTTGGATGCCCCAAAGGTACCTCAAATCCAGACTAACCAAAACTAACTTAATTCACTACCTCCCATCTCCCCTGTTCTTCATTCCTGGACTTCCAGGTCACAGACGGCACTGCCATCTACCCATTGACCCAGGCTTGACACTGGAGATACAATCCTGGCTTCCTCATTGCCCTCCGGATCAAGTTCAGCCACAGCGAACTTTTTTCATTGCTTCACTTTCTTCTCATTCATCCTCCAAGCTCAGACCAGCTTGACCCTTTTAAAATATAAACTTAGTCCAATATGAGTTTAAAATCTAAGCTTACCCTCACCCCCACAGCTCCCAGAAGCTCTGATGGGTCACCCTTTACCAATAGGTCAAACCAAACCTCTTACTGTAAGAAGTTCTGTTGGAAAAACGTGGAACATTCAGAATGGCTGGAGCACAAGGTGTCCGACAGGGAGGGGCATGAGATGAGCTGGAGAGATGCACTGAGCCAGATCAGGAAGGATCTTTTATGCCAAAATAAATTTAAACTCATCCCAAAGCAATTTAAAAAAACCTTTGCAAAGTTTTAAGCAGGCGAAAGATCTCAGACAGCAGTCACTCTCATTGTCCACGTCACCCCGCCCCAGCCGTGGTGGGCAGGTTGGTGCATGTGCAGAGTTTCCTTGAGGGAGTCGAGCCCCAAGCATGACCTACCTCCAGCTTACACCACATACTTTCCCACTTTCTACCTTGGGGAGTCTCCACAACAAAAACTGCCACAAGATGTGTAAAAGTGCTCCACCACCACCCCAACTCCCAACAGCCTGAAGGTAGGAAAGAAGGAGGAGGCAGGCCTGAATCTGTTGTTCAAGCCTGGGTGACGGAGGAGATGCTGCTGTCGCCTACGGACGCAGAGAGGGAGGTAGAGGCCGACTGACATCAGAAAGTCAATGAGCCAAAGACAGAGGAGGCAGGGGACCAAGTCACAAGGGAAGAAGTAGGAGTCATTCAGAAAGTTCAACCTGCAGAAGATATAACAGAGGGCGGACACGAGAGCTCTCTTCGTACATGCAAACACCTGTCAGGAAGTAGAGTCGGAAAACAAAAGTAGCAGAGAAAAGGAAGGATTACAAGCAAAGGGCAGAAAGCCTCAAGGGGGTAGACTGCGGCTCAGTCCATGAAAGTACTTTCTAACCCCTTAACTGACTGCAAGAGAGTAAGCAGCCTCTCCCAGGGACGGCTCACACAGGATCTCCAGGAGATTGTAAAGGAAATCCCTGATTTTAGAGGCAGGTTGAAATAGGTTAGATCCAGCTCTGAGAGTCTGGGGTTCTGTGCTCCAACCCCCACTACCCTCCTTCCCACTTCCACCACTCTGGGCTCCACATTGGTGATGCAGCCTCTTCGTGGGCTTTGCCTCAGAAGCAACTCTGAGTAAGACTAGGACAGAGGCAATGTTTGCCCTAGGTGCCCTCCACCACTACCCCTGGGGACCTTCCCACTGCTCCTGCATCATCAGGTACGAGGTACTACTGAGCAGGGACCGCCTGGAACAACCGATCGGGCAGACCTTCGGGCGCTCCTCATCTGCACCCATGCACATGTCCACCTGTTTACCTGGGATGTCCCTTATCCTGAAATCTTCACAAATCTCTTCAGACAGAGGTTTCAGGAAAGAGCAAAGACAGCCTCCAGCCTTTGAGTTAGACAGTTTTACCCAGAACACGTCCTTTGTTGTCCTTCGGGGGGCTTTGACGAAACACGTTTGATCAGGAGAGCAACCCACAAACTCACAGAGGTCTATTCGTCTTAAGCACCAAACTGACAAATTCATGATCCAATCTTCTCAGGGAAATGTTTCTTTGAACAAGTTCTAAGCAAAGAGAAATTATTTCATGCCCCTCATTCAATAAATAATTTTTTGAACACAGTGAACAGTGTAATAAACCAGACCAGAGACTTTCAACCAGCATGCTGCAAGAATTCTTAAAATGTGCAGTGCCTGACTTTGTAGTCAGGGTGTTGCCCTCTTTCCCCTTAGAGTGTCCAAAAAAATGACAACAACCCATATAACAATAGCCATCCGATGTGCATGAATCAAAATTATGTGTATTTTTTTGTGTAAGATAAGCAAAAAATATATTTTTGGTGTGCTACAGAATCTTAATAACTAGTTGATGAGTGCCATGAGATAAAGAAGTTGGAAATCGCTGAACTGGACACTACAGGTGGCACACAAAAGAGCGGGGGGGGATGTCCACTGTAACCCCTGCTCTCTGAGCTGCACTGGGAAGAAGAGAGGCCCCCGGGAAGCCAAGTGATGAACCAGCAGCAGGAGAAGGTGGGGGCCACACGGCTGCAAAAACCCACTGACCCTTAACCCCCCGTGTGCCTGAGAACCCTCTCAGTGTGGAGTCAGTAAAACCACAGGTCCCCGGCTCTACCCAGGAGATGAAAGTCACATGAGTCCCAGAAGTCTGTATTTTAAAGAAGCTTTTGAATCATCCCAGTGGGGTGGTCCACGGGCCATCTTCCACGAGCACTGGTCTGGCCCACGGTTTTCTGTGGGTCTGGCCCACGGTTTTCTGTGGACGACCAGAGGAAGGATGAAGCCTGGGGGGCAGGCCCGGGAAGGGAGCTATTTTTGTTGAAACCTTAAGAAGCCGATGAGGAGGCCTTTTTGTTGCTCCTCGGCACAGTTGCGAGTTTTGAAGGAGAGCCAACGCCTCACCATTATCTGGAGAATGTGCAGTTGGCCCTAGGAATACAAAGGGACACGTCCAGCCGAGTCTAGAGCTGAGGAAACCAGTTTATCTGCGTCTGATTCCAGGGCAGGCTGAGGCTGAAAGGTGGTGTTGTGATTCACTGAAGCTTTCACATCTATTGTTTTTCTTTTCCTGGGTGGCTTTGCCAGGGACCTCATAGATATCATTATTTTCAGATTACTGTTATTACACGCATTCTCCCTGAATAAAATACCACTTTGTTTTTATCTCCATAGAGGGAGGACCATGTTTCAGTTGTTTTCTTATCTGTCCATTTAGAACAGTCAGAACACTGCCCTGCTGGGGCTGTTCTCTCATCTGGTGGGTGCGGTGCAGAGCGAGAGACCCAGAGGGAAGCTCTGTGTCCCCCCCCCCCCAGTCCTTCCAGAGAGCCACTCAGCTCTTTGCAACATTTGTGGAGCACATTCTATGCACCGGGCACTATCCTAAGCCTGGGGCTTCTGTTCCAGATGAGAGAGCCATGATAAATAAACAAAGACCTAAACTGGAAAATAACAGCAGTGATAAGTGCTATGAGGGGGGTTTATAAACCAGTGAGGTCAGAGAGAGAGAGAGGAGTTTGGGAGGCCAGGGAGGAGCTGAGAAACAGCAGTGGGGAGACCTGGGGAAGGATCATTCCAGATGCCCTTGGGAGGGATGAGCCACTCAAGGAACAGGAAGAAGGTAAATGTGGCTACAGCCAAAATGAGAGCAGAGGATAAAAGTAATACAGAGAATTTGGAGGGGACCCAGAGGTTTACTCTCAGATGGGCAGGAACAGAAACTAAAGCCTTGGACTGACAATAGTTTCCTTCAAGACCAAGAAGACAGAGTGATACCCAGTTCCCTGTAGACACTGAAGAAAGTGGGCTCAGACTGCAACATGAGCAAATAAAGTCTGATGTGAAGAAAAGGCGGGCGTGATTGATGAGGAGCACAATCCAGAAACCGACAGGCCGTCACGCTGGCCTGCTGCGGCTGGGTCATTTCAGCCTGGAGTTCCTGACCCGGTGAGAGCAGTCCGGCTTTCTCTGGCAGTGGGTTTCTCCAAAGAGAGTCCAGAACAGCAGCCAGAGAGATCAGCAAGCCAGCTCCCTCAAAGCCATGAAATGATGGGGATTCTACATGCTGCGGCTGTGCCAGGCTTCATCTGTACCTCTGCTTGTACATATTCATCAAGCTGGTTGAGGCTCATTGGTGGGTGGCACTTTAATGAGTAGACTCCAAACAAAATCCGAAGAGTTTCTATGTTAAATGATTTTTTTTTCAATACCTACACTTGTTCTGCTGACTCAGATTTATACTTTAAAAGGGAGCCTTTCCACCTTGGCTGGTGAGGCTCAGTGGATTAAGCACTGGCCTGAGAACCAAAGGGTCACCAGTTCAATTCCCAATCAGGGCACATGTCTGGGTTGTGAGCCAGCTCCCCAGTAGGGGGCGTGTATGAGAGGCAACTACACGTTGATGTTTCTCTCCCTCTCTTTCTCCCTGCCTTCCCGTCTCTCTAAAAATAAAATATTTTTTAAAAGAAGGCGCCTTTCCTAGAGGTCAAAAGGAGACACCTGCCTGATTTGCTTCAACCTTGAGCCTGGGCTTCTCTCAGGCCAGCTGTCTTACAGGGGCCTCTGTAATAGGGTGGCCCAATAAAAAACAGGATGCCCTATTAAGCTGACATTTCAGAAAAAAAATAATTTTCAGTAAAAGTATGTCTTTTGCAATGTTTGGAATATACATATACAAAAAATTATTCATTGTTTTCTGAAATTCAAATTAATCTAGTTTCCTTTATTTTATTTGCTAAATCCGACAACCTCCTCTGTCACGGTGCATGAGCACCAAGCTTCCCTCAGTCCTTATCCAACACTGTGACCCCCACTGGGGCTTCTCGGAGTAGAATTTGCTTCTTCCCTACCCAGGACAGGTATAGCAAGCCTTCTGCCTGGGAGCATATACCGGGCAGCCCTCTGCGGGGGTGGGAGGGCTGGCAGGGGAGGGGGCTGGCCTGACACAGGAATTAGACAAGGCCGGACTCAAAGACCACCCTCTGTTTAATGGCAAAGGGTTGTAAAGTATGCCCTCCTGCTTAGCCTAGTGTGTCTCAGTTTTTCTGAAGAGCCAATCTGCCCAAAATATTTCTGAGCCTCCACTCCCATGCTATGACTTTAGGCCCTAAGGAAAGGGCCTACATACCAGTGCTCTAAGGGGGACCTAGATACGGATCCCAGGAGCCTCTGCACATGGATGCTCAGCAGTTTTCCTGAGGCCACGCCTTCTAACCAGGGCCCTCACCCTGTACTCCTTAGCTCCCTGGGTACAGACGCTCTTGCGTATTCACCTGACTCACTGTTCTCTTGCCTAGGACCTTGGTGACCCGAGGCCTGGTCTGGGCTGCTTGCCCTGGGCACCAGTGGCTCTGTTCCCAGGTATTACTGCTGGGATTTGCTCTGGGCTCTGAAATACGTGACCTCAGGCAGCCGGACTCCCCAGACCCTGCCGGCCTGCTCTGTCTAGACAGAAGACCAGACAGTAAGACCATTCAGCCAGCACTTGGGACCGTGAATTCTATACTCGTCACATGTTACACAAACAATGCCTCCCCCTCATCCCCCAAAAGTCCTTAGACCTAAGTTCGACCCCCTTGTACTAGTAGTTCAGAACACTATGACCAGGTGTGTTTCCCTGAGTGCCCCTTGGCCTTCCCTGCCCCATGCAATGGTCTGCTCCCCTCTGACAATCCTCCCTGACAGTTCTGGGGTCTGGTCTCAGGACCTCCCTCTTTCACCCCATTCACTGTCCACATTTGCATGCAGGGATCCTGGGCCACTGCACCGCAGTTTGACGGAAGAATGACATAAGGTCTGTCACAGCCCTATTATCTTGAAAAAGCATGAATCGACTGAGTTTAAGGGGCCTGAAACATATTCCAAACACACAGCGTCTCCACCCTGACCCATTTCTCTCACAGAATTGTAGGAACCTGTCTCCTCCACTTGGCCGTGGCAGACAGGCTGACGTTTCCCAGTATTGTTTTCTCAGGCTGAGGCTGCAGTTCCCGATTTGGCCCTTGTATATGATTTAATTGTTTATTTGACATACAGGTTTGTCCCAGAGGTGAATGCTTAAAAAGTGACATGGCATCCCTGGATATAGAGAGATGCAGCTTTAACTTGCGTGGGCCCCTCTCCTGCCAGACTCCTCCCAATTATCCTGCAGCCTTCTTTGCCCCGAGGGCAGTCTGCAGCTCCAGGGGACTGGAATTGGCTTTTAAAAAATTCCTTCCTCTCTGTGCGCCATGTGAGGGGGCATTGTGTGCTCTCTAAATAATAAGACTGGCTTTGTGCAACCCAACTGGACAGGGCCTTTGGAAAGATTTTCCCGTTGCAGAGAGAGCAGTCAGCTGCGCCCCGGGAAACCAAGAAGTTTCCAGACCAAGAGGAAAAGTCCATGACAGCAAGATTCCTACCCTCCACCCCCTAAAATTGTATTGTGAACTAATTCCTCTCTCCCACTAGCGTCTAGGGTAATGGGGTAAAAGTGAAGCAGAAGAATCCAACTTTATATTTTGTATCTGACAAATAAGAGCATTTAATCAAATGTTCTCTATCCCACCCATTGCTAACAAAATAAACAAACAACCAACAAATCATTTGAGAGCTTTTATCATATGCAAGGCATTGTCATCGATCAAGGCAATTATTTATTACATTCATTGATTTTTCTACTCGAGATCCAGCACTAGCTAGAAGTTAAAGGGTTAGAAAGAGGCAGAAGTCAGAGTGCCCGACCTCTAGCTCACAACAGACCACTCAGAAGAGAACAGTGACCAGAACTGATGGCCTCGAGCGTGCCGGGCACGGGTCTGGAAAGCTGCGTGCACGTATTACCTCACCCAGCCCCTCTCTGACCCCGGGAGGAGGACAGCAGTGTCTCCATTTTATAGATAGCATGCTGACATCCACAGAAAATACATGTGGTAGGCAGAATATGCCTTCCCTTGCCCTCCCACCCCCCCAAAAAATGTTTACATCCTGATCCTTGTGAATGTGTTCCTTCAAATGGCAAAAGGGACTTTGTGGAAGTAATGAAGAGTCTTAAGATGGGGAGATTTTCCTGGATTATCTGAGTAGGCCCAAAGCAATCTCAAGGGTCCTTGAAGGAAGAAGGTCAGAGACAGAGCAACAGATAGTGACAAAGGAAACTGAGTGTGGACTGAGGTGGGGCCTCGAACTAAGGAATGCAGGCAGCCTCTGGAAGCCAGAAAAGGCAAGGACATAGATTCTGCCCTGGAGCCTTCCGAAGACGCCAGTCTTGCTGACTCAATTGAGTTCTGAACTCCAGTTTTAGGTAACAGACATGTGTTGCTTTAAGGCCCTAAGTCTGTGGCCACCTAAGCAGCACTAAAAAACTAATGCCGTGTGCTTATTCACACCTGCCCCGCCTGCATTCCAGAGCCGGCAGAGAAGATGACTCCACATTGGTAGAGCCAGGCGGGGCTGCCATGTTGCCTGGCTAGCCCCGGGAGTTCTGCAAAGAGGGACTCCAGAGCAGGACTCAAACCAAGTTAATGTGTCCTTAAAGTCTCTATCCCCTTTTTGGTTGCTGGTCTGTTCCTTTAAGATAAAATTTAGAGGCAAAATGACTGAAGTATCAGAAAAAACACTCCAAAATAGCATGGCATGCTTAATGAATGAGTAAAGGAGTTCAGGAAATGAGCGAGTTCCAAGAAAGAGTTACTGGTGCATGCCGCAGTAATTCGGGAAGACCCGGGGATGACATTCAGCTTGACCTGGGCCCTACTGACGGGCAGACACCAGAGGCCAACAGAAGGCATGTAGATCAGAGATGGTCTCATACAAGAAATGCCACTAGGAACAGAAAGAATAAACCAATCTCTCTACCCTTTAGCCCCCTCCTACCCTCACCTCATCCTCTGCTTGTAGTTTCCATGAAATCTTCCAACCGAAGTCTTGGCAAAGGCCTTGGACACCATCCTGTGTTCTCCCTTACCTTGCAAGTGGCTAGTCTTGGTCCAAAGAAGCATAGTCACCCAGATGAACAAGCCTCCCAGTCCAATGCTCCCCAGCAAGGCAAAACAAAGTGTTTCAAGTTCTTCAAATCAACTAGCACACTCTGTGTATGTGTGCGTGAACAGTTTGATTCAGCATGCACAAATGAGGACAATGTGGATTAGAACTCGAGACTTTGACCTTGGCAATGCAATTTTATTAAATGTCAATACAGTGAGCTCAGAGATATAATTTTAAACCACCTTTAATTTATAATTGAGTAAATTGTGGGAGGCAGCATATAATAAAAATGATCCTGGGGCAGAAAACCCAACTCCTAGTCCCGAGTTCTCTTGTCACCTGCAACATGTCATTGAGCAAACTCCATCACATCTGCCATGAAATGAGAACTTGGTCTTAAAATTCCCTTAATCATTTAAGATGCTTTGGAGTATAGGCAACAGGAACCCTGATTCAAACTGGTTTAAATATTAAGGAAATGTATTATCCTGCAAACCAGAAAGTTGAGTAGCAGGGCAGCTTGGGGTTTGTGTTATTCCAAAAGGAGAATCAACCAGAGAGATATATAAAAGGATTTATTATGAAAAGTTGACTCACATGATCACGGAGGCTAAGAAGTCCATGACCTGACGTCTGCAGGCTGGAGGTGCAGAAGAGCTGGTGCTGTAGTTCCAGTCTGGGCTGGAGGGACCAGGAGCACCAATGCCTGAGGGCATGAAAAGACTGGAGTCTCAGCTAAAGCGAGAGGACAAGTGCACCACCCTTCCTCCGCAGGTTTGTTTTATGCAGGCCCTCAGTGGATGGGACGCAGCGCACCCACACTGATGGGGGTGATCTTCTTCTCTCAGTCTACAGATTCAAACGCTAATCTCTTTGAGAAACACCTTCAAAGACACGCCAGGAATAATGTCCTGTCAGCTCTCTGAGCATCCCTTGGCCTTGTTAAACTGACACATAAAATTAACCATTAACCATAAAATTAAGGGATTGATTGATTCAGTAGTTTGATGACATCATCAAGGACCTGGGGTATTTTTTTATTTCTCTATTGTTGTCACCCTGAATCCTATTCTTCCTACCCTTCATCCTTATGCTGGTAGGAAGATGAAGGCTATAATCCTGAACATCACAGTCGGACACAGCATCCAGGAACAGGAGAGACAACCCCCTGGAAGACGTCCCCTCACACAGCACTGACCTTCACCGAGTCACATGTGCCATTTCTGAACCAGTCACTGGAAAGGAGATCCTGGAGAGGGGTCATTTCATCCTCTCCTGAGGGCACTGGAGAGAGAGGACAACTGATGAAAATCTTGACCCTGGGTGGAAGGAAAATGGGAAACTACAACTGGATTGGAAATTTATAATGACTCTATTCCCCCAGAGGTCCCTTCTAGCACTAAAAATCCATAAATTTAAAAAGTCATTGGTTGCCTGATGTGGTTTAAACCCAGACTGCCAATCCACATGCCTACCCAGAGCCAAATGCTATGCTATTTACCAGGGTCACAGCTCTAAGCAAGAGTCACGGAACTTCCACGTACCGCCTTCTCTAGGGGGTCCTGACCACACCATAACCTGGACAGGCAATCCCATTGCTCCCGCTCTCCTAGCTGCTCTCCAGCCATGATCCTGGGTGTGGCCTAAAAGCTTGAGTTGTGCAGGTGAATGAGAAAACGTTCGCCATTAATTTATGCAAATTTCATGAAAATTGGCTGACAACCTTCCTGTTTTCTACCCTTGGACAATCCAAAGAAATCAGGTGACATTACACAGTGAGGGGTGGGGGATGGGTGGGTGTGTGACATTTTCTTAAAAGAAAATTCAAATTGGCTGTTAGAGCTATTGACCTAACACTGACCATTGGTAGGTAATATCTGTTTAAATTTGTCTCCAGATCACTTGAATGAGGACTAGCATTTTCCCCTAGTGGAGACCAGGCCCCTCAGGTTATTTCTGACAGCTACAATTACTATTGTAAGGAAAGGAGAAACTAGACAAATAGATGTTTGATGAGAAATTTTACACTTCTTGTGAGTCTTTTTTTTTAGGGGCTCAGTGTGTTTGCTCAATTCCAATTACCTGTCTCTTTCTTCTCTGCCTGGATTAGTAACTATTCAATTCAACCAAAGCATAGAACAATGTCACTAAAATGATTGTTCTTCTCCCAGCAGGATACTTAGGTTTTGACTGAGTAATCAAACTCTGTAAGAAATTTCACCAAGATATTTATTATACCAAGTAATGGGAATAGGAGTTATGTTTTGTTATATAATATATTATAACTAGCTAGAAGAAAAAGACAAAAAACCTCCCTTAAACATGAAAAGCATGCATATGTGGTAATAAATTCATGTCCCCAACTCACAACAGTTTTACCGCAACCACGAGAATAAGAAGCATATAAAATAATAAGTATATCTGAATGAATGAAAGAATAAAACATTTTTCAAGTTCTAATTTCTCTACCCAAATTATCGCCTGTGGTTGCTGAACTATGGGGAAGACATTCTGTTCTTATTACAAAGCTTGAATTCGCCATATAAAAGTGAGCCTAGATAGCACAGTGAAGTGAATTCCATAGGCCTGCAATAATAATTAATTCTCTCTTCCCATTTTGAACCTCAAAGAGCACCAACTTACAGATGTTACCCACCTATCTTGTGGGTCATTTCCATTGTTTATCCTTGGTGGAGCTGCTAATAAGCAGTGAAATGGCCCAAACAAGGAAAAATAAGAGAGAAGAACCAGGAAATAAACCAAGGCCCAGAACCATCTACAAGCTGAATAATTGGTTCTAGATAAATGGCAGGTCTAACAGCCACCAATGAGAGACTCTCCTGTCAGGTCCTGGGTTGATCCCACCTCACAGGCTGCCTCAGCGAAGGAAAAAAGCACATTAATTTGGTGGAGACTTCCTATTTGATGTCTTTAAGATCACAGATAGCATTGATTTTTTAAAAAAATTTTACCTTTCACTTTCCTGGTTGAGGTCTCTCCTTGTGTGGAAGGCATACCTTTAAAACCTTTTGCTTTCACCCTCCCAGGATCCATGAGTTAGTCACAGTTCAGAGGGAGTAGGGGTGTGGGGAGAAGGGGAGAACAGGCCGAATAACTTTAAAGTCAAAACCTAAACCTAATCGAGGCTTCTTTATTGAAAAATAAATAAATAAAAGCAAGGACCTGTGGGTCTGCTGTGGTACTGGGATTTGGCCTGAATGCTAAGGGATCTCAGAATGAGTGAGCTGGAGTTCAGGCCTGGGAGCCAGGCACCACGGCCTCTCTGCTCCATTCCAGCTCCAAGTCAATTGACTGCATGATCTTCCAGCCACATATTAACTCCAGGATGTGCTAAAAAGAGAAATGCCTGAGAAAACCATAAGCAGGCTGACCACATTCTTCAAGTGTGGCCTTTGAACTACCAAATGTATCCATTCACTTGAAGACTTATTAGAAAGGCAGATTTTTAAATCCCAGCCCTGACACTCCAGATCAGCCCTAGAATCTGCTTTTTCAATAGGCTTCTCTGGTCATTTTTATCCTCATTGAAATATGAGGACCACCTCTAGGCTCTTGATACTCAAAGGCGGTCCTAAGACCAGCAGCATCAGCATCATCGGGGAGCTTCTCAGACATACAGACCCTCGGACTCTATCTCAAACTTCCTGAATCAGAACTTGAATTTTAACAAGATTCCAAGATAACTCCTTAAGTTTGAGAAACATGTTGCTAGAACAGTTTTGTCTCGTAAGCTAGTTTTCAGCAGCTGGCAGGATAGATAACACAGCATCGCAAAAGGGGCTACTTCTCAACCCTAAACTTTGTAGAGTCACTAGCATCTGGATTCTTCAACACTCCACAGCTCACTCCACTGTGCAACCAGAATCGAGAACTACTGTTCCATTAGAGCAAATTCAGCATCGAAGCTTAAAGCCCTAAGTACAGATCATCATCAAGCTGAGTCTCACTGTCCTGAAAAGCAATCAGGCACTTGCCTGCTAGCAAGGCATTCCTAAAATACTTGCTTTTTTCTACCAAGAGGCAGCTTTGGCCTTTTGAATGGCTGCTCATTGTCCGTGTCTCATAAAAATATTCTGGGCCTGCACTGCCTCAGAGCAAGAGCCGTGGTCCTGTGGTCCCGTTCCCTTTGTTAATCAAGGCATCCAGGCTCTGGGCACGCTCACAATGGGGAATGGCTCCTTCTGAGGTAGCATTTCTCTTGGCTTTCTCTGCCCAGGGATTTGTGATTCTGGACAAGGTATATGCCTTCTCACCATGTCACTTTCCTCATTTGCAGGGGGAAAATATAGTGCCTATCGAATGCTTTGGTTAAGCTGACTGGCGCCCCTGGCTCCTGTCCAGTGACCATTTCCCTTCGTAGCAGTCCTCTGCTGGGGGTGAGCCGGGAGGGAGATGGCTGTCCACTTTGAGCTCCAGCCCCCCACCCCGTGCTCTCTATCCTGTGAGCCCTCCAAATGCTGGGTTGTTCTGCTGATTGTCTTCAACGCAGGCAGGTCCATCAGAAAGCCTTGGAACAGGTTTGAGAACAGCAATGCCTCTAGATAGGGCCTCTGCCACCAGACCGTCCCTCTTGCTCTGCCTGTTCAGCACTTGGCTGTAGTGTGTGCCAGAGTCAAAAGGATTTAGAGCCGTGAGGGTAGGGGGAGTGGGCCGGAGAAAACGTAGATTCTATTTTATACCACACACCAAAATAAATTTCATATGACTTAAAAATGTTAATAAATCAGTGGCAGTACTAATATATACACAAATAATTAGAAAATTTTGAGGTAGAGAAGGACTTTATAGAATGACATCAAAAGCAGAAGCCATAGATTAAGAATTTCAATCACACAAAAAATTTTAAAGGTCAATTTAAATGCAAAAAGCAATTGACAAACTGAGGAAAAAAAACCCTGCAAAACACATGAGAAAGAACTCATTGAATACATAAAACACAAACCATTAGGAAAAAGATGAACACTCCAATTAAAAATTAGGCAAAGATAAAAGAATAAAAAAAAGAGCAATATTCATGATTGACGATGATGAATTCTGGCAGAAGACTTTTGCATTCTTTGCAGGTGGGAATATAAATTGACATAACCTTTCTAAAGGTCAATTTGACAAAATGTAGTAAAACTTTTTAAAAATGCAGAGCAGTTAACCCAGCTGTTTTGAGGAATGGATGTTAAGGAAATAATTAAGGACATGCATAGTGACCCAGCAGGAAAATGACCCCTGAACAGTGTGGACAAAAGTAAAAACACAGCAACACCCTAAAAGCCCAGTAAAGGATGGTGGAAAAAAATAACATACTGCAAGTCTACTTATCAAACTACATTCATTGGAAGGATGCTGGCATGCAAAACTACTCACAATGTATTATTTGAAAAGAAAAAGCCAGTTGTCCCACAAAATAACTGTGTTTATCCTCAGGATATACAAGAAAGTTCTGTCTCGAGGTAATAAGAGAATGTTTGGTTTTTGTTTTCTTTCTTCTGCATGTTTGCATTTTTTCATTAATTCTACAACAAGCATGTACTGCTTTTGTAATGAGAAAGAAAAACAGGATAGAAGTCGTAAAAGAGAAAGCACAGAGTCGCTGCCCCAGTCCCCTGGCGACAGGAGGATCGGACTGAGTCATAGAATCACCGACCCACACACTCCAGAGGGGGAGCTGCGACCTGCGTGGAACGTGTAGCTCGGTCAGTACTCTGCTGGCCCCATGGAGGCCTGTTCTTCTTGAGCTCAAACTAGCAGTCTGCCCCCGACTCTCCCCACCGCTCGTTAGAGAAACCTGGGCCCCCAGTGCAGGTCCATTCCCCGCAGAGGGTGCCTGGGAAACTGGAAGTGTGGACGGAGGCAGCCTGCGCCTGAGGGAGCAAGGATGGGGCACTCCTTTCAGGTTTAGGCCCTCCTTTGGTCACGCGTGGGTGTTCGTTTTCTGGAAATAAGTTTCTCTCCTTTGGACCTGCCTAAAAACGCTCTTTTGACTCTCCTGCCCTTGGTTAAGGCTCTGTTGTGACAGAAGGTGGCTGCCTCTCCCTGCAAGTGCTGACAGCCCCACCAGCCCTGGGCTGCCGCCTCTCCGTCTTCCTCTACCTCCCGGGCCGACTGCGACCACGCCTCGAATTGCCCCTAGGGGGCAGAAATACCAGCCGATGGCGGGGGTGACTGCACACTGACCAGGAGCCACCCACGCGAGGCCGGCGAGCCTGGGCAGGGCCCTGCGCATTGCTGGGAATCCATTTGCATCCAGTTACTGGTTCCCGGAGAAGGGGACTGGGGTTCGCGGAGCCGGAATCGGGAGGCGTAGGCGTACCCCGCCGGGGACAGCCAGCTGGCAGGGACCCCGTAGAGACAGGGCCTCTCCGAGCACCTGAAGGTGCGCGGGCGCGGGCCCGCTTCATCCTTCCCTCGGAACCTGGGGAGCCCCAACCAAGTCCCGGCGTCTGTGGTGGGCATCTCGGGCCGAGGTCGTCTCAGGACGCTAGTTCGCGCCCGGAAAAGCCACGTTCCGCCAAGGCCCCGGGGCTGCCTAGCTAGGCTTCCTCCGTGGCCGGCCTGGTGCAGAGAGGCAAGGACCCTCTGCTGCTTGGCTCGTTCTCCTAGTCCCCATCTCCGGCTTGCCCAGCCGACACCGAGACGCCAAGGGGGCTTTCTCGTGTACACACACACACATACACACACACACACACACACACACACACACACACAGACTCGGCTAACCTAGGGGTCTCCGACCCTGCCTCCTCCTCCGGGTGGGGCTCTTGTGCCCAAGCCCGCGAAGTCCCGGGCTTGGCAGGGGCTGGGACACTGAAATGGAAGGTCGATTTGTCCCGTGGCCTCTGCATTTTCACTTTCCTCTACTGCAGGACTGGAGGTCTCTTTAGGGACACAGCGCCGCCCCCACCCAGCATGACCTTGGTGCGGGGAGAGGGGAAGGGGCTCCCCGGCCTGGACGCTGCGATGCGGCCACCTGGAGCTGCCGGGTGCCGCACCCAGGACCGCGGAGAGGAGGAAAGTTGGGGGCCTCAGTCGGGCCACCTGAGAGCTGCCGAGCTCACGAAAGCCCAGCACTAACGTACTTTTTAAAAAGTAAATTTTAAGAGATGAAATTTGAGACAGTAATAGCAGCAGCCTCTCAGGGAAACGCAGGGGGGAAAAAAAGTTGTGAATCAGGCTTCCGCAGAGGGACTCAGATTCTGCAACAAGCGCTTAATTAAAAATAAAATATATTGATGCAGTAGGCAAGTCGCGTTCCTGGGAAGGTAAAAATACAGTGGGCTCCCCCACACCCCAGATGCTCCACCTGCCTGCTGTAATTACAGGGCTTCAGAGAGGAGGGGAAAAAAACACGACAGAGAGAAATCTGCTTGCATATTTTCCCTCTATTGTGCTGGGCTCATTTGAATTATAATGTGTTGCAGGCCAGAGTAGGAAATTTTGTGCCTTGAATAATGAATCCCCCCTGGAGCCCCTGGTACCTGTACTTCTCTTTAGTGTCCACTGAGAATAACGTGTTCGACATTCAAGTGACAACCCTGGGAAGGATTTCAAAGTCCCAGACCCCAGAACACCATGCACCCTGACGGCTCCTCTGCCTGCCCTCTCTTTGGCTTCCAAACGCAGCAAGCCCTTTCTTTACTTAAAATATGTTCATCTTTCACACGGGTCCTGGCTGTACCAGAGAAATACTACAGACGAGTAGGCTCTTATTTCTGAATCTGAGCCAGCCCTGCCGGGCACAGAGCTTCAAAGCTGCTAAGGCTCCAGGAAAATACCCAGGTTTTTAAAAATGCAAACCGGGGAACAGACCATGGCCATGTCTTGTCCCTGGCCAAGCAAGACAGGCTTTTCTGGTGTTAATGTCATTTGACTAGCCGAAGCTGGCTCTCCATGAGAAACACACAGTCAGTAATTTGCTAAAACAGACACGGTTTAAGTCATTCATAGGATCCAAACCTTCAGGACACTCCATGGTTCTGAAGAGCTCTTGGGCAGAGGTTTTAAGTTAAGGGGCAAATGCCGAAAAAATCTGAAAATCTTGTAAGAAGATGAAAGAATGAAAGCGTTACAAAATGATGGAAGCAAGTGGCCCTTCATGACTAAACTTTCAAACAAGCTTTGTTGTGTTCTGTTTTGGTTTTGGTTTTAGTAGAGTATTCTTTCTGGTTTTAAATAGGTTCAGTCTTTTAAAAAACAAGTCACTGTTGGCCAAATGTATTAAGATATAGTTATATGAGACCATGAAACTTTTTAAAAGTTCTTTAGTGATAAAAAAAAAGTATTTCTAAGACACAATGCTGAGCAAAAGGCAAATATATTACCACTTTTATAGAATGAAAAGATCGAAGAAACATGCATATGCATGTCATGTGCACAGCCCCAAACTATCTCTGGGTGGATATTGCTTTGGGGGAATGTATGGTGGGAGTGGGGCCTGGGGGGGGGGGAACTGTCTGCTCTTTATCTAGAGTCTTTGTCCATCTGTTTTTAAACAATGTAAATAAGCTGCTTGTTTAAAAACGAAATAAAATGTAGTAAATATTAAAGTCATTCAAGCTATAATACAGCCTAGTCAAGACGTGGTAATAGAAGGAGGGATAGCATGACTCATTCATTGTTTAATCCTCATATTTTTAAATTGATTGATTGATTGATTTGAGAGAGAGAGAAGGGGGAAGGGAGAGACACGAAGAGACACATTTGCTGTTCCGCTTATTTATGCATTCATTGCTTGATTCTTGTGTGTGCCCTGACTGGGGATCACACCCGCAACCTTGACACAGCAGAAAGACACTAACCAACGGAGTGCTGGCCAGGGCTGTTGTTAATCCTGGTTTTTAAAGGTGTTTGTAGTCCTTCCTTTCTCATCTTTTCATCTGGTCTGTTAACAACTGGCCAAAGGAAGCCGGTATGAACTCTTTTTTCTGCGTGCCCCTCTTTGCCAATGGAGGCACGAACAGGCAGGGAAATATCCAGAAAATGGGATATAGGAGGGAAGAGAAAAAAGAGGCAAAGGCTAGGTTTAATCAGCAAGATAACAAAGGACAGCAGACCTTTCTGAGCTGGGACATTTCCTTTTGTCCTGAAAACTATTTTAGGACTTTTAAAGTTCTACTTATTAACATTCTAAGAGCTTTGAGCTGAAAAGTGGAGAGCTCCAAAGCCTTGGAAGGCCAAGAACTTGGCCACACCTTTGGGTCTGACTGAACCATCTTGAAATGGGTCTTTAGGATCTGCTGCATCACTTCCTTCAGCCACGGAGCATCCACGTGGTCTGAGCTGTTCCCCCCAAAAGCCTGACCCTGCAGTCCAGCTGACTCCCATGACAGTTGGTGAGCAAGTGCGCCCAGCAGAACCCCACCCAGTAGGGGGCTGTCTTCCCCAAAGCAGGAGGTGAAATCTTGCTTGTGATAGGCTCCTCCTGCCCAGACAAAACAAGCAAACCCAAACAAACAAAAACACACAGACATGCTTCTTTTTATCTGCTTTCCGATTCCCTTTCACAGAACCCAAACCTTCCTTTCTTCACTTAGAGCAGAGTTTGGCACTATTGGCATTTCGCACCAAACGTTGGCACTCAACCTTGGCACTATTGGCATTTCTCACCAAATAAGACTTTGTTACTGGGGAGGCTGGACTGTACGGTGCAGGGTGTTTAGCCACAATCCTAGCCTCTGTCTACTAAGTGCCAGTCACACCCTTCCCCAAGTTGGGGTGTATCCATATTTCCTAGGAGTCAGAGATATAGTGGAAAGCAGGTGACATGATGTTGTGCAGAATACTTTCTGTAACCCCTTCAAATCCTCACTCTTCCCTTCTCCACCCTGCTGTGCCTCAGGAAGCTGACTCTTACAAGCTGTATTGATAGACTTCAGCAACAACATGCTCTCTCTCTCTCTCTCTCTCTCTGGCTTCTGATTGAGTTTGGCCAATGGGAGGATATGGCAACGGATGGGAGAGGGAGACTGATTAACCTGAATCCCCCTTGGCCACATCATGGTTGGTTGACTGCTTCCCTCTTCCACAGACCAAAGCGTCTGAGAGGAGGCTGTCTCCCAGAACTACAGCTCTCTCTGGCATGCAGTAGCTGTTCCCCGCCCTCGGCCTTCAGGCCTAGGAGCCCTAATGGTTGCCTCCTGTTGCTAAGTCCAGGATACTACACCATCCATCACTGGTATCCCGAAAACCCTACCCACACATTTTATAAGTAATTTCTTAAAAATCTCCTCAAATTACTCAGTCTGGGTATGCTGTCCACTCTCTGCCGGACCTTGACTGATACATGATATGGGAAATCACTTGATGGAAGGGTTGCTGGTCTGGAACAGGATTTAGGAATTCCAAGATTCTTTGACTAAACACCCAGCAGGCGGAAGTACCTCAAAGCAAAGAGATTGTGGTCGGCCCTCTCTCTCTCTGTATTCTACCCCCCGGCCCCACCATAACCAAGCCTAGGCCTGGGATCTCCCACCTGCAACACAAGAAAACATTGGTCCCAATACCAACAGTAGAGGTTGTCCAGGCCCTACTTGGCCTTTGTTGCAAAAACAGGCATGGCCGAGGACTAAAAAAGTAGCATCCATGAGAGGAGATAGCTCTGCCCCCTTTATCACTTTAGCCATACAATGAACAAGGAAAATACTGACACGTTAGCCCCTTCATAAGTGCATTACCTAGAAAACGGCGGCAGATAAGTGTCCTCCAATTTAGCACCAAACTTTCTTCTCAGACGTATGGCATCTCTATCTTAATGTATCTAATTATGTCCATGTGGAAAAAAGGGACCCTCTTCACCGGCCCCGGCTGCCTGGATTGGACAGGGCGTGGCTGTTCCAGGCCCCAGCTGCTGGGAGGTGCGAAGAAACAGAGCCCCTGTGTGGCCCCAACCCGGTGATATGGAAGGCAGGTGTCACAAGGATGAGCCCTGGGAGCCAGCTCTGCTTCTGGCAGCAGTGCCTCTGGGCCAGGCCAGGACAACGACCTCGATTGTCCCTGCCAACAGTAGCCCTGCTGATCCCAGAGAAAAGAAAGCCATGGGGCCGTTTGGACCCGGCCTCCACGGGAAGAATGCTGCCCTTTCTCTGCAGTGCTGGGTCCCAGACTCATGGAATCAACAGCTCAGAAGCTGGCAGCCCCCTCGGAGGCTTGGGCAACCTCCCCCATGGTCACATGGCCCAAGACACTCTGCTCTTTGTGACAGCAGCTTGGCTGGGTGGGCCGAGGACCTCTGCAGACAAAGATGCTTCAGGTGCCCCCTGAGTTCCCTGGAAATTAATGGAAGAGCCTCTCTCCTCTCCTCTGTCCCCCAGCAGACCCAGCTCACCTGGCCCCTGGGCCACCCCACGACCTGATGCTTGAGTGTTATTCACCGTAGAGACAGTTCCGGAGCCACTGCCAGAGCCAGTGTCAGATTCAGGGAGCACCAGGGCGGCACGCAAACCTTCAGGGCCTCTGCCTCAAGCAGCTAACGTCAGAGATGTTTTATGAAAACAAGATTTGAGGTCACATTGCTTCTTGGATAAAAGGAACTTTGCTTCAAAGAAATCTACTTGCTAAACAACACTAGGAAAATTGCCAGAATATCACTGGGCTCAGCCAACCACTTTTGAGTTGCCAGTGTTTGTTTCCAGAGCTGCCAAGTACATCCCTTGCAACAGGTCAGGGCCCCAGAGACCTGATCGCTGAACCTCATGGGCCCTCAGTTTACCCTCACGCCTGGGAGAACACAGAGGCTGGACTGAGTGAGCCCCAAGCTATTTCCAGCTCTGCGCTGCATTCATATTCAGGAACATCCTGTCTCTTGGCACCTAGTAAGGAGGAGGTAGCCAAAAAGGAAAAGGAGGCAGCATACCTCCAGAGTCCAACTGCCCAGGTTCGAATCCCAGCTTTACTATTTCCCATCTGTGTGACATTGGGCGAGTTATTTCATCTTTTTGTGCCTCAGCGTTCTCGTCTGAAAACTAAGGATGTTAGTCCCTGCTTCCTGGGGTCATCGTCAGGATTATATGAAAGAACATATCTAAAGCATTTAGAGCGCACCAAGCGCAGACTAGGCATGCTATAAGCATTTGCTTTTTTCATTCCTCTCTTTACTTTCATAGAATGCCATCGGAGTTTTTTCCTGTCACTAGTTCAGCCTTGCTAAAAGCAATTTGGCAAACAGGCTCACAGGGCAGAGAATGGTATTTTTCTGGGGAAACTGAAAATAATGCCAACCTTATTCCCTCCTCAGCTAGCATTCTCCTGTGCTGGGGAGGAGGCTTGGCGAGGGGTCTGTAATTCCTTACAAAACTTGGCAGGATGCCATTTCTCCCAGATTGGAGAGAAAAGTGAAGCACAGTCCAGAGCTTTCATGCAAGTCATGGCCAAGGCTTCTGTCCGCCCCTATGCCTGAAGCAGGCTTCTTCATACACACATACACACAGGCACACACAGGCACACATCCCCGAAAACTCCCAGCTCCAATGAAGACCTTTGCCTTGCCCCCACCAAGTACCAGGTCTGTGCTCAGGGCACCCAGTGCCACCACTGACCAGCTGGGGAAAGCCAGCGAGTCCATCATGTACCATTTCCACAGGACTAGAAGCCACAGCCACAGGAGCCAAAGCGCCAGGGACTCCCTCCAGCTGGGTGGAAGCTGAGGAATCACTGGCTCCATGGACCACGAAAACAACCAGGGAGGGAAGCGCCCAGCTGCCGCCCCCCATGACTAACTGCAGGCAGCACGGGGAAGGCGTGAACCTTGGAACTGCAGCCCATGCAAAGCCTAAGAGGCTCAGTCGGCCAGCCAGTGCCTAGGTAGCCCATTAACAATCACCTGTGAACGAGGCGCTGTAAATCCATTCTCCCTCTTGAGCTCCCTCCACCTCCCTCCACCGCCCCCTGGCCTGCTCCGCCCTTTGTAGGAAGCACCTTGGCCTCCCTACTCCTCTGGCTTCTTGTTGCCTCTGGCCAATAGGAGGTGGTACCATGAGAATGGAGGGCAAAACTCAAGAGAAGTCAGGGCATTTAGTGTCCTGGTCCCCACTGCCACTCCCATCCTGGGTCCTTTACCCAGAGCCACAGCTTCTGTCCAGAAGCCTTCTCCTCCGCCTCAGTCCCCTCCCCTTCAGGCCCACAAGTGAATCACGCCTCCCCCTACCGCTAGTCCCGTGGTTTCCCGGCAACCCTGCCCGTGCATCTGCCAGTAGCCCCTGCTTTCCCTCAGCTGCCCCACCTGGGCATGTCTCCTGCAGGACCTCGATGTAGTTCAAATTCGGGCCTAAGGATTCATCACTCTTTCAGTTTTGCCTTCTCTTTTTCTCTCTACATATTTCTACCGCAAAAAAGCATACATAACATATATGTAAGATATGAACCCACAGCCCAACTTAAAAATTGAGGAGAGTATCAGTGCTTTTGAAACTTTCTGTGCATTCCACAGCTACAGCTCCGTCACCAGACGCACACACACAGGCAGGCACACACACGGCACACAATTCACCATAGCAAAAGGCTAGGAAAAACCTCTCCTGTTTATCAGCTTGGGGTCACATCCCAGCTGGCACATCTGACCCAAGGGACCAGGTACTTGGAAATGCCATGAAACATGACAGCCACACAAGGTGAGACCTTCAATGGATGGGACCCCGGGGGGCAGGGAACTCTGGGGTAGTTCCAGGAGTCCCTTGTGCTTCCTGATGGGGAACTGGGACAGAGTGCCACACACCCAGGACTGGAGCAGCAGTCCTTCCTTCCTGCTGGGATAATCATTACTGTACGCAGCCCAGCAATTTGGCGCCTCAGCAGCCAGGCTCCTGTAGGTGCCTGGGCTTGACCATTATAAGGATATTATGATCATGATTACAGAATGGCTGAGCCGTCTAGCAAAGTGACCGGTAATTTGCAATCTAATGGCCATTCGGTGGTGGGTAATATTATGGACCTTACCCTGCAATTGTAAAACAACCAGCCTTCTCTAATGTAGCAGTTTTCCCATCAAAGCCCAGCCTTCGCTTTTGATTTCAGCTAATCAGTAGCTCTGCCAGCTTTGGCTTTAGATGTGGAGAAGCTAAACAAGGGAGCATGAAGTGATACACTCTTTAGAGCCCCTGAATGAGAAGTTTAGGCAGCTCTGTCAAGGGGAGGAAAAAAGTAAAATGAGTGAGAAAAGCATCTGGAAAGCAATTTCATTTCTTAAAAGAGCAACAGAAGCTGGCCCCACAGCCCTGCCGAAGGTAGCCGGCGCTGCCTGAGAGCCCGCGAGACCAACCCAGGGAGGCCCGTCAAACACAGCCAGGGCTGTGCGCATCTGCGGTGGGGCCCACGCCACACCACACCCGTCTGCGTGCACGCTACACAAGTGCACGCTCACAAGAACACAGTTTCCTCCACCCACAGGGCAGCCTACTGACAGGCCCCCGAACAGGCGTTAAGGATCTCTCCTGTGTGCTGCTCACAGTTCGGCTTGTGGGTACAGCTCAGCTCCATCTTCCCTGATGTCAGCAGGTACTTTCAGGAGAGAAGACAGTCTGATGAGAGACATGGGCCACCCTTGGGTCCCAGTCCACTGGGACACCTCGGTTTTATATCACTGCTCAGTACGGCCAGCAAGAACTGCTGGGCACCCGTGAGTTCAAATCCATCACTCATGACCAGTTTGACCTTGAATGGTCAGCTCAGAGAAGCTGTTATATAGAGGGCAGCGAAAAGAATCTCTCGCTAACTTTCTGCACAGCAAGCTAGTGGCTTAGTTTTTCTGAACCTCAGTTTCCTCAGCTATAAAACAGAGGTGGAAATGCCTTTCCCTCTTAACTTACAGAGAATGTTCTGTGAACCAAATGACCTCTTGCCTGTGTGTTTTTAAAAAATAAAACAACTTACAGAAGCTAGGCAGCAATGAGCCTGCTGTGGGAATTCACCGCACATTCTGCTCTAACCCTTCCCTGCTGCCCTGCCTTTTCTGCGAATCTCCTAGTGAGTTGTTTGGCAATCATCACCTGCAAACCACAGTGGCAGATGCCTGTAGGCTGGCCCTCCAACCATGCATTGCCCTTACTGTATTGCACCCCCCAAGCAGAGGAACCTCAGAAGAGCATGAAGCAGGGAAGGAGAGAAAGGTAACAGGACTCAGTTCTTTCAGCCCACGGTTACAGATGGGGAGCGATGGCTTCCCAGCACACGAAGTGGGTGGGGTGTGATCTTTTCAGTGTCCTTGGCAGAAAGGAAAACTTGCTGTCTGCCTCACCACTGCCAGCTGTGAGGGGTTCCCAACAAAGCAAAACCGTGTGAGTACAGAATGTGTACCCTACCTTCTAAACCCTGCTCTGAGTCACCCCCAGAGCAAGGAGTTAGTGGGCGCAGGAGTGTCCGGCAGTAACACTTTCCACTAGCACAGGGTTGTGGGACTGGAAATGACCATACCTTCCAGTTCTGGTTACCAAATGATCCATGTGGTCAGAAAAGAAAACAAGAAAGAAGGAGGCCGTGAACCTTCACCCGACCCTGAGTTTCAGCCTGAGCTGGCTCTGCCCCTCCTCTGACCTGCCTCACCTCTGCATGTCTCACCCGGGTGCACATCTACACCAGTGGAATTGGCACACAGGGTCCAGAGTCCAGCAAGTAGGTAGATCAGGCCAGTACAATAATGAAAAAGGCGATTCCTGTTATCCCTGGCCTCAAGGGGATTCCATCAAGGGAGTCTGGATTTGGGGGTCCTGCCTGCAATCAATTCATAGGAGGCTTGTGACGGACCTAGAGGGTAAAAGGCAGGTAATTGGTAAATAACTAAAAAGAAGGAAATTTAGCAAATAAGAAAGCGGATAGATACACTACCAAGCAAAAAGACAGATTAACACCAGAAACTATGGTAGACATTGGGTTGCCTCCGCCAAATCCCTTCCATCTTAGACAATTAATTTAAGCCAAGCAAGTACTCCCAACGGATATGACACTGAACCAGAGCCTGTGAGCGATGGGGGAAATCTCCTCCCTCTAAAGAGAGAAAGCCTCAGAAAGGGACAGTTCCTCTTCTCCCTTTGGATGTCATCACGTCTGCATGTGATGCCTGGAACAGCTGCCACCGTATTGCTACCAGCCAGGTGACAAAGTTAATATCAGAGATGGCAGAGGAGAGAAGCACAAATAATATGGGTCCTTGATGACATCATTAATATAAGAAACAGCCAAACTTGGTATCTATCCAACCTGGGTCTTTAAGTTCTGGAAGATAATGTAGGTCTTTTGTTCGAGCTGGTTGCAGTGGGATTAGCTGTTTATTTCAGCTTAGAGCACTTTCATTAACATAAAAAACCAAACCAGGGAAAACTGGGGCATTAAGGCCAGTGGAGAACCCCAGGCACGCTCAACGCTAGTCTGACAAGGGCTCTCTCTAACCCACCCGCAAACCTAGGATCAGCCCCAGTGCAGCCCGGAGCCAGCTGAGTCTACAGGTGCGGAATTCCCAGCCTCAGCTGCCAGTCAGAGAGCTGAGTGGGCACAGAGCCAGCCCATTATAAAAACCCATTCCATGGCTTCTGGAACACAAATGTCCAGGCCAGTTGGGCACCTCCCCTCCCCTCCAGGAGCCTCCTCATCAGCCTCCTCATCAGCCAGGCCCCCGCAGCTGCCGAGCATAGAGACTGACTCCAAATGGGGAACAGTGCTCCACAGAGCCCCTCTCAGAACCATATATCCCCTGAACAGCTGGGGCTCTGGGGCACTTGTCCCCTGGGAAACTCCTCATTCCAGAGCAGCGAAAACCTCATTGAAAGACATCATTGCTCGGACACTCTGCTTGGCATGCAGAAGAAGGTTGGCATACGGCAAGAGGTCGAGTTGAGCGTGTTTTAGATGGAAATCAGTATCTGTGACTCAGTTGGAATGCCCAGTCCTTGTGCTCTGTGTGACTAGTTCTCTTCCAATGGAAGGGCAAGCAGAGGAACAAAATGTTGACTAATTACCCTTCAGAGACGCACAGGACACCCAGAGTAAAAAAGCTCAAAAGGGGCATCTCTTAGTTTTACAGGTGAGGAAACTGAGGTCCAAAAAGATGAGAGGGGCACGCAGGGTGCCAAGTAATCAGCAGCGGAGGCAGGGTTCAGGTGTCCTCTCTCATCGTCCCCGTTGTTTTTTCATCGGCTGTGACCCACAGTTGGGGTGGGTGTCCAGGGAGGGTGGTTTATGACTCCAGATTAACAGTGCCTCTTCAGAGGGCCCTCTGGGGATGAAGCTCCCTTTTCACCCAACTGTTTGTTTGTTTGTTTGTTTGTTTGTTTGTTTGTTTGTTTTTGTCGTAAATCATGAGCCGCACTGCTGGTACATCACGCTGCCCGGTGGCCAGCAGGAATTGATGCAAGTGCCGGTCACACACTTCCCAATTTAGGAAAGCAGAAAGGGGTTCTTGGCTGTGGGCACAGAGGCCACACTGCATGCAGGCCGTATCAGCAGATGGTGTGGGCACAGAGAGTGAGGGGGATCCTTCTCTGCAGGAGCCCCACCTTCCCCAAGAACAGGCCCTGGGTGTAGCCAGAGTCCCAGGATTGACCCCATTCTGCTGTCCGGCTGCCTCACAGAGGACCCCTGGGTCATGGCCACACTCATATTCATGCTGGGCTTGGCCAGCCTCTCAGAGGCCTAGGAAGTAATAACCCAATTTGCCCCACAGGGGAGGAGGGCACAAGACCTTGCCCAATGATTCCTAAAGCTAGTTGCGTATTAGAATCACTCAAGAAATTTTGCTTTGGCCCCTGCCCTAGGCTAGTTCAATCCAAATCTCGGTGGGGGGCTGGGAGCAGGCATAAGGCTTTCTTAAAGCATGCCCAGGTGACTCAAACATGCGGCTGATGAACTATGGACCCAGACTGGGACAGTGTTGGGAGGAGCCCCCCAGACGGGAGCTCCCCAGGCTGAAGGGAAGAAACTTCCTCTTTCCTGGGGCTCTTTCTACCGTGGCAAAGTGTTTTCTGGTCAAAAGGACCAAGGTGGGGGCCACATAAGCCATTGAGTAGACCTGCTGCTATTACAGGTAAGAGTTGGGCTTGGGCATGAGTGTACTGGGTAGTCAGAGTAGATTCACTAGCCTAAGTGTGACCTCCAACCCCCTGATCTGTGAGATGGCTGAAGTCTAGGTATGTGGGTTCTATTATCCATTATGATGTCAGAGCACCCCACGGGAGAAGGGAAAGTCCGTCTGAGTGGACAGAGGTCACCCTTCCCCACAGCCCCCTGGTAAACAAATAATTTTAATTTTTACAGCTGAAAGCCTTTTTAACAGAAAGGGTTTAGGCCATTGTTAATTTTTTTTAAAGAAGAAAACAACAGCAATAACCAGTCCTGGGGTATAGAGTCTAAACCACCAGCAGCCTGGCTAAGTAGGAGAGACACTGTGCCTGTCGTCCTGGAGTTTTGCATGTGCTTTTAATAAATCATATAAGGGGGAGAAAGAGGTGCACTGCTCTGAAAGGATTTGCATTAGCTATAGACAAAGGGGATGGGAGAAGTCAAAGTAGGGCCAGTGCTAGGGTAGAAGCATAGTTCCATAGGGAAGAAATCTTTGCTCCTGCAGATTAGCTGTGGGCCACGGATTGGAAAATTCAGGTGTAAATTAAAAGCAGAGGCTCCTGGTTTTTTGGCTCCTGGCTATTCTCCCTTTTGCATAATTTCAGAAATAGCCCCCTAGAAATAAATCTTAAATTGCAACAGATACACAGGAACATGAGCAGTCTTTTGTCAGAGCTGGTCCACAGCTATTAACAGGCCAACTATTCTGTTTCTTTCTCTCACTCTTCAGCTGCTGTCATTTTAATTTAGAACATCCCAGAATTCTTTTTTCTTGTCACCTCTCCCCATTCTCACCTTCTCCCCAACAGTCTGGAAAAGCTGACACAGGAGGAGGGTAATTTGTAGACTATTATGAATCCTGAGATTTTAAAACTGAAGGGGATCTCAAAGAAGAGACCAGTAGTTTTCAATGTGGGACCCAAGGTCAGGATGAACTGGATGCCTGGGGGTCAGGGACAAAATTTAAAATTCAGGTTTCCAAACCCAGCCTGCGGAGATTCTTATGCAGAAGACCCAGAAAGCTGCTCACATGTAAGCTCTCCAGATCTCCCAACCACCTCACTGAGCCAGTCCTCTCTCACCGCAAGAAGGGCCTGAGGTGCTGAGGCCCAGGTCACTGAGCTTGGAGTGCACAGCAAGGCCAAGTTGAAATTCTTACCAGTAGGGTTTGACTATCAGCTCTTCTGCCCACTGGCTGGGGGACTTTGGGAGTCTCCTAACCCTTCTGACCCAGCAATTCCACTATTAGAAATTCCCAGGAGGTCACAGGTTCCCGGCAGTATTTTTTGTAATAGTAAAGGACTGGAACCAACATAATTTTCCAGCGAGAAGAGAATAGTTGTATTTATTATGGTACATCCACACCATGGAACACTGAAGATTCTAAAAAGAAAACAGCAAATTATCAGCTCTGCGTGTGCTGCTGTAGGAAGAGAGAAAAGCAAGGTGTGGTGCAAGGCTATTGTCTTTACCTCTATTCCCCACCTGTCCCCTCAGTGGCCTCTTTCTCCCCCTCAACCTAACATTCAACAGAAGAACCTTAGTCTGATGGACTCCATCTCAAAAATGACTAAATCCACGCACTTCCATCCTCACTGCACCACCTCCCTGTGGATCCCTGCAACAGCCTCCTGGCCTCTGGAATGCATGCTTCTTTGAGGATCTGACCGCCCCACTCCCTCCACCAATAAATCCCATCAGAGCTTATAATTGCTAACCCCATTCCTGCTCACCGTTAGCAGGGCCCAGGAAGTCATCCCTGACCCACGCTTTCTTCTCCAGCCTCCTCACTTGCAACTTCCCATTCTCTGACCATAGCATTTTAATTCTTAAAATGCATTATGGCTTTCTCTCTTCCCCCAGACTTGCTGCTCCCTCCCTACACCCCTATATCTAGTCACAGCCACACACTCTTTATTTAACTAAGGTGTCGCATTCTTCATAACTTTTCCTGCACCCAAAGTCCAAGTGCCCCCATGGTATCCCCTTTGCCTCTCCCATCACAGCACGTTTCTTGAGGCACTCTGCTTGCCTGATTGCTTCTCCATACATTTCAGTGCCCCTGAAGCTCAGAAAGATGGGATCAGTTTCACCCCCAGAGCTCCAGGTCCCAGCATTGCCACAAGGCAGATGCTTGACAAATGTTTGGTGGATAAATAATAGCACTCACTACAATGTATTAAAAATTATTTAACTCTCTAGGACTTCCGCCAAGATGGAGGCATAGGTGGAAGCACTACACCTTCTCACACAACCAAGTTTAAAAACAACAAAATTTTAGCAACCAAAAACTCAGCCAAACAACAGAAAATTGAGCTACACAGAAGTCTGACAACAACGAACCCTTCAGCCAAACTGGTAAGAGGGGCAGAGCCAGAAGCAGAGCAGGGTCAGGCAGGAAAGATCCACCGGACCTACCCAGGCAAGCGACCAGGTGGGCCAGCAGCCATGGGCAGATCCCAGGTGTGGAGAAGCGGGCAGACCCACTGAACATGCAAGGCGGTGGACCCACTGAGGGCTGATCACGGTCACATATTCACATGCAGATAAACCGTTGAAGGAACTAGCAGTGAGACAGACTGCGCAGGCCCCAGTGGCAGGAAGCGGCAGAGGGAACTGCCATTGTCCCTCTCTGACCCCGCCCCCACATACAGCCTCACAAACTAGCAACCTGGGTGGCCCCGCCCTGGTGAACAACTAAGGCTCCACTCCTCATACAGAACAGGCATGAACAGATCAAAACATGGTGCAAGAACAACTCAGAGCCCCAGAGCCAATAAATCTAAGTGATGAAGAAATAGCCAAACTTTCAGATGCACAGTTCAAAACACTGGTGATCAGGATGCTCACAGAACTGGTTGATTTTAATCACAAATTATAGGAACATATGAAGGCTAAACTAATTGAAATGAAGGGAAATAAATACACAGGAAACCAATAGTAATGGAAAGGAAACTGGGACTCAAATTGAGGGAGTAGACCAGAAGAAAGGAAAAAAATGTCCAAACATAAAATATGAAGAAACAAGAATTCAAAAAAATGAGGAGAGGCTTAGGAACCTCCAGGACATCTTTAAATGTTCCAACATCCGAATTATAGGGGTACCAGAAGGGGAAGAGGAACAGCATCAAGTGGAAAACTTATTTGAACAAATAATAAAAGAGAACTTTTCCATTCCGGCAAAGGAAATAGACTTCCAGGAAATCCAGGAAGCTCAGAGAGTCCCATAGAAGGTGGACCCAAGAAGAAACACACCAAGGCACATCATAATTACATTAGCCAAGATAAAAACGAAGGAGAGAATCCTAGAAGCAGCAAGAGAGAAGGGGACAGTCACCTACAAAGGAGTTCCCATCAGACTGTCAGCAGATTTCTCAAAAGAGAACTTACAAGGCAAGAAGGGGCTGGAAAGAAGTATTCCAAGTCATGAAATCCAAAGACCTACATCCAAGATTGATCTATCCAGCAAAGCTTTCATTTAGAATGGAAGGGCAGATAAAGTGCTTCTCAGATAAGATCAAATTTAAGGAGTTCATCATCACTGAGCCCTTATTATATGAAATGTTAAAGGGACTTACCTAAGAAAAAGAAGATAAAAAAGATGGACTGTGAAAGGACAGCAAACTCACAGTTATTAAGAACCACATCTAAACAAAAGCAAACTAAGAGGACAGCTAGATCAGGAGCAGAACCATAGAAATGAAGATCACATGGAGGGTTAGCAACAGGCAAGTGGGAGGAGGAGAAGGGGAGAGAAGGTACAGAGAATAAGTAGCATAGATGGTAGGTAGAAAATAGATGGGGGGGCAAGAATAGTATGGGAAATATAGAATCTAAAGAACTTGAGATACATGGTCATAAACTAAAGGGGGGAATGGTGGGGGAAGGGGTATGCAGGGTGGAGGGGAATGAAGGGGGGAATAGAACTGTAATGGCATAATTAATAAAATATATTTTAAAAAATATTTAACTCTATTGATGATAAACTCTGTGTGATGGGTGCTGAGGATGAATTACACAGTATCTGCAACCTAGGGAACACTTTTTTTAAAATGCCAAATAAACATATGAAGGTTTTCTTCCTCCTTTTGTACATTCAACCACCCCACATTCTAACCACTGTGGGAGAGATGCAGAGCAACACACAATAGCAACCCAAAGCCAGTGAAATAGAAATGGGTGAGATTCTCACAAAAGCCAAAGAGCTTCACTAATAATCAAATTCTCCATTAGAAAACATAAAGAACTTTGGAAGTTAATTCATTTTCTTCAAGGTACGAGGTCTGGCAGGGAAAGTCCAGACACTGTTAATATAACGAGAACGATTTGTGTGACACTGGTGTGACCTGGCAGCCAAGGATGGTACACTGGAATGCACATGTGTGAACAATGATGACTTTACTGTACTAGTCAGTGGGGGTGATAGACACTGTTGAGTGAGCATGTGTACTGTGTGGCTGTTGCATTCAAAATGACTGAGTGAGTAGAGCAACAAATCTGCATCAAATTTTGTGTTAACCTTGAGCATTCCTCAGCGGAAACTATTCAGATGATTCAGAAGGTTTTGGGGGACAATGCAATGAGTGCAGCACAAATACAAGTGTGGCACAAATGCTTCAAAGGTGGTCGAGAATCTGTTCAAAGTGATCCACATTCTGGAAGGCCTGCAACAAGCAGAACACCTGAGAATGTGGAACGAGTACAGGCTGCAATCAACAAAGATCAGCGACTGACAGCGTGAGAACTAGAAGCTGATCTGGGGATTCTAAAAACTACTGTGTCCGAGATTTTGACATGGGATCTTGACATGAAACGTGTCATAGCAAAATTCGTTTCATGGCTTCTGCTACCAGAGTGGAAGGAACATCGTGCTGCAGTTGCTAATGACTTAATTCGAACAGCTACATGAACCAAATTTGACATCCTGCAACTAAAATCACCTTTGAAATGGAAGAGATTTCAGACCAGCAAAGATTCAGGATAAAATGACAGGGCAGCTGATGGCGAGTGATTCCAACAAAGGATTTTACAGAGTGCTTTTTTTTTTATTGTCACATTTTATTGCAGCTTTTAAAACTTTTTAAAGTGTTTATTCCATTACAGTTGTCCCAATTGCAGAGTGTTTTGAACAGTGGTAGAGATGTTAGAACTGTGTGAGGTCCCAAGGTGCCTACTTTGAAGGGGACTGAGGTATCATTGTCCTACATACAATCTTTCTTGTATTTTGTATCTTCTTCAATAAATGTCCCTGTTTTTCATAGTACATGGCTGTATGCTATCTGGATGGACCTCGTACACCCTAAGCAAAATGTTATTTGAAGAAGGCCCCTAGGAAATGTGTTGAGGACCAGCATTTCTGTAAACATATTTAGATTCCATTCAAGACTATAAGCATCCCCTTCTTTTACTTTTTCTTTTGTCCTCACTTTTACTGAGGTATAATTAACTTATAACATTGAAGGTATATAACATAATGATTTGATATATGTGTATATAGCAAAATGATCACAACAATAAATATAGTTAGCATTCATAACCTCACATACTATTTTTTTCTTGTGATAACTCTTCCTTAGTGCACTTAGCACAATTTGCAAAAGCATATTTAGCTAAGCATTTATTTGTTGAATATCTAATTCTGCCACTGGTTTTTAAGCTACGGGGAAAACAAACACATAACACAGCAAAATGTCCTAACACTTAGTAGATGTTGGGTAAATACTTGTAGTCATAAATGAATGCATGAATAAGTGAACATACAAAGAACAGAGCACAGGAGTTCATTTTTCCTCAGAAAACTGCTGAGCATTAATAAGAAAGTCACTGTGAAACCACTCTGACAAAAGGTAAGAAAAATGAAGAATATGGATGAGCCAAGGTCACTAATGAATCAGTTTTTTTAAAAAAGAGAGAAACAACCAAAAATATGGAACCACGGAAAGAGATGCTCCGACAGACCATGGACAGATGAATTCAGAGCATTGTCACACCACTGAGCTGTGAATGAAATCCTGCTTACCTAAACAGTGTCAGCGAGTTTATGCGTTGTTTGTGCTTTGCTTAGATGAGAACACCGCCAGCCGTGGCTGTCCCATCAGCCTCCCTGTTCAGGTGGCCCAGTCAACTGCCGGCTGTAATTAGGAAGTGCGGGAGAAAGGCTGTGGGGAGAAATCAGCCTGCCGGTTTTCCTCCCATTGTGGCTGGCTCATTTGAATGATAATGTATTGCAGTCTGGGACTGTAACTTCGACTGTGTTGAATAATGAGGCAGCTCTAGACTCCGAGTACCTGAGTGACCTGTGACAAAACAGGAGCCACATTTCTGGGCAACAAAAAGATGATCTCGTGGCAGGAGACAGGTGCTGGAAATACCCCACTGCAGGCACCATCACTGAGAGCTTCGTTTATTTTATTCATAGTCATGTTTCCAGCTGAGAGACTTAAAGACGTCTGGCCAGTGGCATCCCGGGGTGATGAAACACTGGGCACCAAAGGAGATGCAGAACACCGCCCGCCCCCATCTTTGGGATACTCCTAACACCCATGAGCCTGGTATCCACATTCAGAAAGTCAGGGGGAAAGTCAGCTCAACTCAGGAGACAGAACCAAATGGCAGCGGAAGGACCCTACCAGTCTGGGGTTACTTGTATTAATATAGATGTGCCTTGTGAGACACCACGTGTGCAGACCCTGGCTCTGGAGGCCTGGAGCCCGGTGCTGGGAGCAGCGTGGTGGGTGGTGAGGAGTGCAGGGTCTGGCTCCAGACTGCCTGGGATGAAGTCTGGTCTGCCACTCACCAGCTATGGGACAGTTGTGTGCCTTGATTTCCCCATTTGTAAAATGGAAGATGATCATAAGAGCATTTTCCTCATAGGTAAGGTTGCTGTGAGGTTTAGTTGTATAAATTGGTGTAGAGCACTTAAAAGGGTGCCTTATACATACTTGATGCCCAATACATAATAGCTATTATCAGTATTGCACTGTGCAGATGCCGGGAGACATTCAACCTCCCCGTGGCAAAGCATGACTTAATGGGACTGGTGTAGGCCCTGAAGTCAGACTGCTCAGCTACTAGCTGGCCTACCTGGGCAACCAACCTCCTGAGCCTCCGTGTCCGCACACGCAAGTGGAAATCCCTGAGAGTATATACTTGGTAGGGCTGCCACGAGGAATTAATTAATGACACATGCATTTAAAGGAATGCCTGGCACACAGAGCTTGGCCAGTAACTTTTGGATGATGTTAGCATTATGCTGCTAGCATCCACATCGCCACCGTCATCACCATCACTACCAACCACTCTAAGGAGCTTGGTCTTTAGGTAACAGGCAGTAGGATGTCATGAAAGGTTCCTTTGAAGAGTTATCTGTTCCAGGTCTGTGTGCTTGAAATCTCACCCTGGCAGCAAGTTAGAAAGTAGACTAGAGAGGGTAAATCTTGGCGGGATACTAGTTAGAAGGCTATGCAATGGTCAAGGAGGAGGATGGTAATTGCAAAATTATCCTTAAAAGCTCCTTAACCAGAACCAATGCACGTGCAACCAACTTATTTCTGTTTTTCTGCAATGCCATGTCCTTCCCTGGGGTACTGGTGAGCAAGGTCTAGTTTACTTGGGAAAAGTGACAAGGTAAGTTGAAGGCCCATTTTCTTCTCCTCCTCCTCCTTCTCCTTATCTCTCTCTCTCCCTCTCTCATTCTCTCCACATAAATATACTGTTTAATTTGTCAACTCAAATTTGCAGCCCAACCCCTAATAATATATCACACAGAGACTTCTTAAACCCTTTCTGGAATAAGACGTGTTATTAATACACAGATAAATCATGTGAGTGACTTGGGGTTGGGGGCGTGTGGGGGGCAGTGACAAGAGGTAAACATATTTTCAATCTGTGTCTAGACACCTACTTTGATAAAGACACCCCAGGTACCAACCCCGCAAGTCTTCAGGGTCTGAAGCCTCAGAAACCGTACAGGAATCAGTGAGACTGCCCTCCACCCCCTCCATCAGGCCGACCATCATTTCTAAGTGCTCTCTCACCCAGGAGGTTTGGGCTTGCCCACCCCCAGTGACAGGACACACCTTCCCTCATCTCCCCAGCTTGTCACTGGAGCCGGGGATCCATGAGTAGCAAAGCACACAGAACTGGAGCCCGGACAGCGCTCATCATCCTGTCACCAGCACAAAGGGAGGAAATTCCATTATGTCACCTTCTACAAGCGAGAGACAGCGACAATTTTCCCTGTAAACACAGCACTGACACTGTTATGATGTGTCTCAAGCACTTCTAATCAGTATGGAAGTGGAGAGGCTGCGGAAGCTCTTCAGCCCGAAAGACACTGGTCGGCTGCAGTCGTGGTCTCCTGTTGTCATTGAAATGACCTGGCTGCGGCACCCTCCACTTTCTGCACCCATCACATCGAACAAAGACCTGTCTAGCCCTGTCCACCCTGCCAAGTCCATTCACATTGTTCAGTTACTGCACGTGAACACTCAGTCAGGCCTATTTAAGTTCAGTTACCACGTGTTCACCTGTATGTACTCATTGCCCTCTCTGTATTCCCTTCCCTTCCAACTGTAGAAAGAGAAAAAAGGTTTTATTTCTCCAGGTTTGAAAAAAGAAAAGTATGTGCTTTTATTTTTCTAGTTTTGAAGGAGAAGACTTTTCTTTCTATCACTTCTTACCAATGGCAGCATGGGCTTGAGTTTCCAAAGCTTTGGTTGATTCTATCCAACCACAAAAGTAGTTCTTAGCTTAAAACTGGCTTGTTCTTGCTCCACAAATAGCTTATTAATTATAAATGTAAACATCAGCATAACCATGTGATCAAACTTATCACCAATAATGACACAAACAGATCTCACTGCTTCCTAATTTGGCACATGCAGAAGGACAGCTCACCATCCTATGATACTCCCGCCAGCACAGGCATGACCTGGATGATACTGACAAACGCAAACGGCACATTCTCCAGAACAACTGGGTCTGCTCTCCAGGAACATCGGTGTGTGAAAAACAAAGCCAGACTGAGAAACTGTTCTGGGTTAAAGGAGACTGCAGACTGAATGCTAGGTCATAGTATTGTATCTACATTACGTTTCAGGCATTTGATGATTGTACTATGATTTTCTAAAAGAATGGCCTTGCTTTTAGAACATGCTAACATATTTGGGGGTATAGTCTGTAATTTAATCTCAAATGATTTAGCAAATAATAGTGTGTGTGTATGTGTGTATAAGGGCGTATACAGAGAGGGAAATAAAACCAATGCGGCAAAATATTAACAGCTGGCGGGTCCACCTGAAGGATAAATGGGTTACTACTGCACTATTCTTGCAATTTTTCAGTAGGTTTGAAATTTTCAAAATAACTGCCTTTGTGAGGGGAAGAAAATCTGTTTATCAAATGAATATGGAATATTAAAGAAAACACAGAATGTCATTCTGACATTCAAGATAGGAAGAAAAACACTCCTGAAACAGAACACTGAACATGCTGACTATGAAAGGAATGTCGATCAATTATTTTACACTGTAATGAAGAATTTTTTTATCAAATGAAACTTTAAGAAGTCAAAATCCAGAGAAGAGATTTGCAGCATACAAAAACCTATCATGTCTTGGTATCCAGATTATATATAAAGAATGCTTTTTATAGTAAACCATGAGAAAATTGAGCAAAATATATAAAATATTTTAGAATGAAAGAATCATGTGGCTTATAAATTTAAGAAAAGGTGCTCAACCTTAATAGTGATCAGGGAAATGGAAATTAAGACCACAATTATACTTAATTTACACTTCAATTGGCAAAACTTAAGAAGTTACCAGTACATGGTGGAAAAAAATTTAGATCAACAAAACTCTTACCTCCTGCTAAATGTGAGTGACAATTGGTACAGTCACTTGGGAAATCAATTTGGCATTGTTTTCATTAGCTGTTCACTGAATTCACTGAACTTTCTTCTTTGCTACACAGACTTCACTTCCCAGCCTCCTTTGCACTTAGGTGTGGTCATGTGACTGAATGCTGGACAATGGAATGTAAGCACAAATGATTCTATACCACTGTCCTGACTTGCCAGTAACGCTTTCTTTGTGATCCGTCAGTCTTTCACTTCTCCATCTGCTAGCTATTTCTCCTTCCCCCTGATGGCCTCATTCTCAAGATGGAGAGCTCCCATCATCCTGGATTCCTGAATGACTGGGTCGAGAGGACCACAAGGCCTCCCCCGGGCCCCACCCCCAAACAGACTCTAGGTGAATAAGAGTCCTTCTATCGTGTAAAGCTCCTGAGATTTCATTTGTTTGTTTTCTGCGATGACAGCTAGTGTTACTTTTTAAATAAAAGCTTTAAGCTGCACGTCTGCCTACCCTACAACCCAGGAACTCAGTTCTGGAGGCCAGTTTTCCAAGTTTGCTAAGAGGTGTAGAGTCCACAGGGTTGGACTCTTGGCAAAAAAGAGCTTCTTTCAGAATTTCCTTTCTTTTATTGCCTTCCCATAGAGGATTATAGATAGCTGAAGTTTGTGAGTTGGATTACTTCCATCTATAAAATAAAGACTATAAAGTCTTTTCACCCTAATCAGAAAAAGCATACTTTTTGTCCCTCTATATTCATCAATATGTCATATTTAACAGTTACAATTATTGACAGGTATATAAAACGTTTGGTGACAGAGAAAATAGCTTCCTATAAAGTGTTTATTCTTTTTTATTGATAATAAGTTTGCTTTCTTAGCCCTACCAAGAGAATACAGACCACTAACAAGAGATCAAATCCATTTATACGACTTTCTACAATCGTTCCTTTTACTCTGGGGCTCTGTTCTGGGTCCTGTCTTTTAAATTTCAGCATCCCTGGGAGCTTGGAGCCTTGAAGCAGGTTCATATTACTTCTGTAATGAGGAAAGTATAATTCTAATAGCATCATTTACTATATGCTTTCATTTTTCTTCAAGACCAACTGTGCTACTGTGTGCCTATGACTTGAATCTTTAAATAGAAAGATTGTAACTGTAGAGAAATAGCAACGAAAGAATCTGTCTGTATGTAGTACCAGGCGGGTGCCATGCACAGTAATAACAATAATGTATTAATAATAACTATAACTATAATTGCTACTGTTATTTAATGCCTACTATACACCAGGCTTTTCAGCAAGGCCACAATTCCCAGCCGTGCCCTGCACAAAGGTGAACAGCCAAGAAGCACATGGGGGCGGAAATCTACTTGGCAAACTCTTTGTTCCTGGGCAAGGCTGCACCACCCTGAAGCAAGAGGTGTCTTTTTGTAATGTGCTGTCACATGTGCTAGGAGAAGTGCCCCTACAAAGTGTTTCTGATCCCTGGGACACCGGTGCATTTCACAGCAAGTCTCAAAGCTCCATTTGGTTTTTGTTTTCTCACACCCATTGCCTTTCTCCAGAAAGAGAATCTACAATTGAATTGTTTGTTTTTTATTTTAAGGGAACCTCTTAATAGAAATGATTCTTCCATTCATTTCACAAGTACAGGTTCACTTCCTCTGCACAAGACAAACTTCGATAGTCTTCAGAGACCGCGAGGGCAAGGCCTGCCTGCTGTGGTCATGTCCAGGAGCTGGCGTTTTTCACGGCAAAGACAAGCTGCTGTCTGAGTTACCTTAGAGGGGATGCAGTTCCAGAGAGAGAAATTTTAGCTCTGAGATGCTTGAGGGACATTTGAGGGAGGCCTGGAAGGATGAGAAAATTAGAGACACAGAGATGGCAATGGAATTCCAGGCAGAGGTGAGACAGCTACAGCGAGAGGGTGCCGCCGTTGCCTGAGCCTCCTGGCCTCTCTCTTCCCAGCCCAGGCACTGTGTCCCATCTCGCACACCCAGCAACACTCGAAGCTTAGATGGACCTGCCCCCGAACCCCCTTCCTTGTACCCACACCGGTCAGTTGAGGCCGGTGAGAGAAAAGTCCCACAGTGGTGCTGGTGGCGGTCCAGCTCCAGGGCCCACCCCACTGGGGACTCTCAGCGGCACCCCGCCCCCACCGCATTTCCCAGGAGCTCTTTACTTCCCATTCTCCTGACTGCTGAGTCAAAACCACAGGCTCCCTCGCGCTCACCTCTAATGCCTTCGCTCACTCCAGAAAGGTGTGAGGCAGGGCCCCATCAGCCATCAGCAACTCACTGCTCCCCAGGGGTGTCCCAGGTGTCCCTCCTCCACACTTTTGGCAGAGGGGAGACTGGACGCCGCCTCCATTCATTGCTCCAGACCTCATCTCCTCCACAAGCGTCACTGGCACACCATCTCCTCCTGCCTCTCTCCCAACCTCTCCTCTGACTTTCCTACGTGGCTGGCACTGCTGTGGGGCTTCGGGGACACTGGTGAACAGAGCAAACAGCAGCGTGTGCCTCCTCCCTCCGCTGCCTCTGCCTCCTCAGCACCGCACCGAGCGGAGTCCAGGCTGCACCTGAGCTTCGCCAGTTGCACGCTCCACTTTGCTCGCGGCCTCTCGGCCTTTGCCTCTGTGCTCTCCTCTCCTCTCCTCTCCTCCCCTCCCCTTCCCTCCATTGCCCACCCGCCTCCCGCCCAGACTACCCAGATCTGGGTCCCTCCCGTAGGCTCCGACCTGTCCTATATCTCACAGCCGTCACCTGCTGTGAGAAACCCAGGCTTGGTTTTCTGTCTCCCTAACCAGACTGTAAGGTTGCTGCAGCCCCTCGCTGTGGCTCCCAGGTCCTTGGGCCTGTAGCCCCCAACAAAAAGCGTCTCCACTGTATGTGTTCATCAAAGCCCTGCACACTATGCTAATAGTTCCCACATGTCACTCTGGGCCTGGCCCTGTTCAGAGCACAGTCCTATCTGCACTGTCTTGGCTAACACTCTCAATAATCATCCATGATAAGGACTACATGATCTCCTCTCTTATGGGAGAAGAACCTGAGGTTTCAAGAAACCTAACAAATCACTCATGTCACACCGCTGGAAACAAGTAGAGCCTGCATTCCGGCCCCAGTGTCTACAAGCACTAGGTTGTAACCAGCACTCACTACACATCTAGACCTCCCCACACATCACCACACATAATGTTTTCTAAACAGGTGATTAGTAAAGGAAAGGAACTAACACTTGCCGGTACTGCCAATAAATCCTCTTATTTAATTCCTACACCCGCTCTGTGCCACATGCCTATTTGACATTACTGTGCAGTAATTTGACTGATAAGCTCAGAGAAGTTAAGAAATTCACCCAAGGTCACACAGCAAGTAAATGGGGGAGCAATTACATCTTGGCTCCCTGATTACAAAGCTCTCTCTTCAGCACAGGACGCAGTGCTCCCTGGCAGCACCACCTCCCCACCCAGGCTTCTCAGCAGGCACCCTCTGAGGATACGTGGGCTGGGAGGATGTATTTGCACAATTTCTGCAAGGTAATCAACTCCTTTCTAACTTCCTTTCACAGGGGAAAAAGGAGGCAAAAGCTGGCCTAATTCTTCCCCTTTTCACATGTAAAGGCTTTTGTTTTGCTTTGCTTTGCTTTTTGCACTTCTAATTCTTCTTGCTTTAAATACCAAAATTTGTACTGGACCTCACTGTGTTTTTAACATAAGCTTCTGGTGTTCTAAACTCACACAGTGGTTTCTCTGCCTCCCAGAGGCATTCGTATGCCTGCAAACACCCTGATCACTGTCCTCTAACACTGGGCTGACGGAGGACCGTGGGCCTCCCCACACCCCAATGCCGCCCGAGAAAGAAGCAAGCCAAGGATGTTTACCAGACAGAGATGGTTTAAGGTATGCAAGGCAGAGAAGCCAGGGACTGACACACATGCTTCCTCCCTGCTCCCCAGAGGGGCGGGGTAGGGTGGGAGCCATGATCACGGGCTTCTAAGGACATCAGACTGATCACAGAAAATAAACTGTGTTTTCTTTGGAGGAGACAAGTTGCCCAGCATCCCCCAAGCCTCTGCCTTGATTCAAGGTTAACAAGTGCAGGATGAACTTGCCTGTGGTGTGGGTTTGCTTCCCCATACCCCAAACACTCCCACTACAGCTTTCACCTCCTCGCAACCCAATTCTGAGGGGCATTCAACCCACTGGACCAAGAGGCCTTGCTCTACTGTGGACTTGGCAGAACTCCTGTGCTCCAGGAAGTGAATAGTTTTCCTCATTCCCACAAATAAAGATGTCTTGAGAAATGCAGGGGTGTGCTTGTTAAAGCAGGTCCAGGGTTGATAATCACAAGTCCTGTCCCACACAAGTGGGAGCTTCCGGTGGCTGGGGGGTGGGGGGGGGGCGGGGGGACCAGCCTGGAGAGACTGAAGTCTGCAGCTGCAGAGGGGAGGGGAGGGGAGGCTGCGCCCAACAGCTGGAAGTAGGCGGGTAGACCTGGGGGTCCGAAGCAGCCAGGGACTCAGTCTTTCCCATCTTCAGCAAGCATCAGAAACACCTGGAGTGCTAGTTAATAACAGATGCCTGGACTCCATCCCCAGAGATTCTGACTCAGCAGGTCTAGAGCACAGCCCATGAGTTTGCATCTCTAGCAAGTTCCCAGGGATGCCACCGAATTGGCTTGCCCGTGCTGCCCGTGATGAAGGGCACTGCCTTACTGCTACCCTGTCTGTGAGCCTAGAACTGCAGTGGCTGTGGGGGGACTGAATCACCCTAAAGGCTGTCTCAGGCAGTTGCACAGTTTATGCACTGTCCAAAGGCACTGGATGAGGGGAGGGGGCTCCTGCCAACTGAGCTCAGGCTCCACTGGCCAAGCCACATGCCCTGCCAAGGGGCTGTGCTGGCCAGGAAGAGGGAGTTCACGTGTCCAGAAAAAGCTCCTTTTTCTAACTCATCTACCCAAAGGAAGTACCTTTTCTTAATTTGCACAAATACACTCAGGCCGTCGTGACCCTAAAAAAACAAAAAGCATCCTTTATCCACCAGTATACATAGCTGACGTCAAATGAATACCCACACTGAGATCTCCTGAGAGGAGAGGGTCACAGGTCACCGGTGATCCTGGCGTTCAGTGGTAAGGAAAGGGTTGGCTTCCCCACCCCGAGGTCTTGCCCCACATTGGAGTTGTTCATTGCATTTAGGACAAGTCATGTCCACGGCCTTCGGGATGATCAAAGCATGCGGTTCTGTCACTTCCTGCACAACCTCAGACCACAAGACAGGAAACTGCCACCGCAGAAGGAATGTTCTACAGCTGATTTCGTCATGCCTACCGCATAAACATCTTCCACAGTGGGCTAGGCGCTTAGCGACATGCTCTCCAGCAGCTTCCCCCAACCAGCTGGCCTGAATGGCCAAGGCTTCGCCCTCTCTGTAAGACCTTCCTCCACCCCCCACAGCAGGCTGAGCCCCTCTAGAATACCGCACCATCCTCTTCCTGTTGAGGCGTGCACCAACCGAGAGCCAGCTCTGTGAGTTCCCAAACCTACAAGGGGCCAGCTGCCAGCTCCACTGTGATCCAGTCACTTAACGAACTAGCCTAAGACTGGTGAAATGCAAAACAGAAGAGAACTTTTGTTTCTGTGAAAATGAAGTTGATTGCTTTGCAAAAGCTCAATGAAGGCAAGTTTCCAAAAAGATTGCTGTCAAGTTAGCAATGGAGGAGACCAATGTAAAAGATCAAGGAGGGGCCCGTGAACATTGCTTACTGAGTGTTCCAGGTTCCCCTCCTAAGACACTGAAGTTGGAATCATAGACAAGGCATTGTGGCAATGGCCTGCTGGAGAAAGATGAGGAAAAATCTGGAATCAGCAAAGCCCACACCTGAAAACAAGGCTTTGGCCCTAAATCAAAAGAGTGGAGAATGAATGTGAGTTCATACATTTTAAGTAAAAAATACATTAAAGTTAGTATCAGTAAACAGCGTTGAGAACAGCTAAACCAGGGTGCCTGGGTCACTCTGCCCCTTTCCAGCTGGGAGACCTTGGACTAGTAATTGCTGAGCCTCCAGATCCTCCTGCAACTGGGAAGAAAACCCCGTGTGAGGAGAAGCGCAGGGCAGGAGTATGGGCAGCTCTCGTCGTGATGGCTGCCACCCCTACTCAGTGGCATCCATCTGCCACCCCTACTCAGTGGCGGGTCTCCCATTTCTTTGTGGGGAGCCATTCCCATTCTCACCCTCAGACTGGCAGCTTCCCAGGCAGAACACTAGACTCAGGACGGGGATCTGCACACACCACCTACCTGGCCACCAGCGTTGCTTCAAGGAGGGCACATGGCTCAAGTGTGGGCACTGGGGACTAGTCAGACTCAGCTCTCTCCAGAATTTTAAGTTATCAGGGAATTGACCTCTCTCCTCCCTGGCGGAGTATTGTGATGATGTGAGTCTGAGGGCAGCTGGAAAAATTAGAAGACAGCTGGAAGTAGGCAAGTAGATGTGGAAGGTCCACAGCAGTCAGGGACTCCATCTTTCTCGTCTTTGGCAAGCATCAGAAACACCTGGAGGGCTAGTTAAACATAGATGCCTGGACCCCACCCCCAGAGACAGATTCAAGAGCAGAGTTGGGGGCAGACCTTATCTGAACCCTGAATCAAGCCAATCCTGAAGCCAGACTTCCAATCACATGAGCTAATACATTCCTTTCCTGCTTGGTTCATTTCCTCCAGAAACAGACCCTAAGACAAAGATTCACCTGCAAGTCATTTATGTGGAAGCTGATTGCAGGAACCAGGGAAAGGTAGTGGGAGAGAGAAGCAGGGAAGGGATGAAAGACAGTGCACGGGACATTATGTGGCCATTTCCACTGTGGGCAGCAGGGGCCTCCCATAGAGCCGATCTGGGCAACAGTGCAAAACACACCTCCTCGGAGTTATCCCTGAGAGGGCAAAAGAACAGGGTAAATGCATCCTCTGGGTCCCATCTGTCACTGGTTGAGGGCTGTCCTGGGATAGCAGCAAAGGGCCTTGTCTCCCTGGCACTGCTGGCCTGATCTGAGCACAGGCAGAGTGGACCTCTGCTTGCAGAAGAGGCCCACCGACCAAGTTACAGAAGCTGGCACCTGGCACCTAGCACCTGGGTTGGGTTCATGAAAATGGTGGGCTAAGAGGATGTATGCAGGTGTCGTCAGTGTCTACTATAGATGGGCTCTCCGTTACTTGCTAAAGAAAGACCTCATCGATACTCTAAGGTACTTAGCGCCATGCTTGAGATGTAGTGAGTACTCAAAAATTACAGCCATCCCCAGAATTATTATTGTGACTAACCAGTAGTGGGCTTTATAAAGACCCAGCTTGCTATATAATTACAGGTATTTGTAACCTAAGAGCTCTGTAGATAGAAGGAAAGAAGTACATCTCAGAAGTCCCTCCCAGTCTCTCAGGCAGAGCTGTGGGCTCTGGGAGTGCCATCCATTGCTAGGCCCCCCTGCGGCAAGGGTATCTGAAATCCACAGCCAGCCCTCAGCACAAACGGTCCCTGAAAGTCACTTGTCACTGAGATGGGGAAGCTGCCCAGGGAGGGCCTGCGTGTAAAAGCTGAGAAGACGTGTACGAAAGAGACTTCTTCCCCAGTCTCGGTTGCAGTTCTTGTCTTCCTCCTTAAAGCCTGAAGAAACTGATAGGATGTTGAAGATTGTGGCTCATTAATAATTAATTGAGTGATTGGGAAAAAAAACTTAAATATTTCAAGGGTTTGGCCCAAGAGGTTTTACTACAATAGTCCAAACATCTGTCAGGAAGAAAGCTTCAGTCTGTCTTGTCAGGGTCACATCCCATTAACCTGTTTGGGTCATGAGGTGGGTTGGACCCTGGAGCCAGAGGAGCAGCACGGGTCTGGGCAGCCCCCGCATCACCCGCCATCCCCAAGGTGGCCAGAGAGACTGCCCTCTGCCTGTGTCCCAGCCGCTCCCAGGTCCCAGGGCCAGAGGGGCCAGCACTCTGGGAAGCACTTTATGCCCTGTGATGTCGTAACTTTTACTGTCCTCACTTCACAGATGAAGCCACTGAGGCCCCAAAAGGGCATACAGTTGGTAAATAATAAAGCTGAGACTGGACCCTGAGCACTCTGGCTCCAGTGGCCACTGAGCAATACGGTTTAGAATAAATATCACACTTTGAACACACAGTTCATCCAAGCCTGGGTTAGGGACAAGCCGCCTCCACCCAGCGGGAGGTCAGAGGTGTCTTCTCGAAGTCTCCTCCACCCACTCACACACGATGTCACACAGAGCCTGAACTGGGTCAATCATGAACCCTGTTGGCTTACTGTCTGTGTCCTTTGCAGTGTCCTTTCTGTCTGGGACATTCTTCAGGGAGCTGACCTGTCCCACCAGCCCCTCATACGAGGGCAGGGGCTATTCTGTCAGCCTCGTGCACCGTGTATGCTGCAGAAAAGCTATATGCTTTTGAAGAATTAAGACAAAACTTTTGGAAGGAGGCCAGGGAGGGAGATAGGGCATTAGCAAGGACTCTAAAAGGGGCTTTGAGTTTATGTAGAATCACCTGCATGATACCCTTTGGCAACTGTGCTCAGTGACACGGGAAAAGTAGCTATACATTTGAGCCTCTTTTTCTTCCCATCTGTAAATGCCAACAGTAGTGCCCATTGGGCGAGGTTGTCACAAGATTTTGATCTTGTGAAAATGTCCAGGCAAGACTGCAAGTTCGGGCACACAGTGGGCTTCCAATAGATGCTCATCCCCGCCTGCCCTCTTGGTAGAACTAATTATCCTCCAATTCCAGAATCACAGAGAGGGTTTTGCTGATGTCCTGGGAAGAAGAGCCCCAGTGGGAATAGGTGCTGCTGGGGAGCAAACCCAGCCCAGCGTCTGTACAGCGGGCGCGGTGACTTACCTCAGGCTTCCTGCCAGTCGTGGCTGTGACCCTGCGGCAACTGTGTGTCTGGCCGGGGGAGAGGGGGCGGGGAAGGGTTCTTAGCTCGGGTCCCCATGTCCTCAGCCCACACACGTACCTCCTGGGACTGCATTTGGACTGAACGTGAACCCTGCAGTTTGTGAATTTGTTTGCTTTGGGAAAATAATGACTTCCTGTTTCTTAGAAGACAGAGCAAAGCTTCCCAAGGTTTCTCTGCCAGGCAGCAGTTCTCACCAGATGACAAGAATGCTTGTGGGGTGAACAGAGCTGAGACAGGAGGGTGAGGCACATCCACTAAGCAGCCCCAAGAAGCAGACTTGGGGTTTGAGAAACAGACATGACCTCTCAACTTCCCCCAAGCTTTCACATTTCAATGGAATCCCAAGAGCAGTTTCTAAGACCCGAGGGCCCTAGGCCACACACACTGCAGCTCTACTATGACATTCCCACCGGACCCCTGGGCTTGGCACAACTCCCCCTGCCTCCTGCGCTGCTTGGTGGCTCTTCCTGCCCACTGGGCAGTCCGAGTTCCTCTCTCTCCCCAAGAGTATGCCAGTTTTACTCTCCAACCCCCATGTATTGTCCCAATTACTTTTCTATCCTTCTCAAATGATCAGTTCATACCTCACTTCTTACAGGAAGTCCTCCCATATTGTTCCTCCAATCAATAAACTCCTGCTCAAAGAAGTTAGTCTCATTTCCACATCTCCAAATTATAAGTTTTCTGAAGACAGGGAGTTAAAAAGTAGCTAATGTGTGCTGACAGCTTTATAAGGTTGACTTCATTTAAACCTTCACACCTGTTGTGAGGTAGGCACTTCCATTATCCCCACTTTAGCAATGGGGAAACAAAGGCCCGAGATACATGAACCACATACCCAAGATCACAGAGTTAGTGGCAGAATTTGGCAATGCCTCAGCTCTGATTCGATTACCTGTTCTTAGAAGCACTGAGGGATGTTGCCTCCTAGATAAATGTTTGTCAACTGATTGCTGATTAGACCAACGGTTCTCGAAGGGTGGTGCCCAGACCAGCAGCACCAGCAGCATTTGGGAGCTTGTTAGAAATGCAAATTCTTGGTCTTTACCCCAGTCTTACTGAATCAGAAAGTCCAGGGTTGGGGCCTAGAAATCTGTATTTTTAAAAGTCCTGCAGGTTCTTCCAATGTTTGCTGATGTTTTAGACGATCTGCCTGGACCAACAATTGGCAAACCTTTTCTGTGAAGAACTAAATAGTAAAGATTTTAAACTTTACAGGCCCAGAGCTAGAACTAGGTAATATAACATACCTACCTCCATAACAAGAGAGAAAACAAATTTCCAGAAACTTTTTATTGATAAAATTCAAAATAGGTAATAACTGTTAGGTTTTTAAAAAATAATGTAGAACTAATAATGAGAAAAATAAAATTTATTTTGGAAGGGTTGACATTTCATTTACATGGGGTTCCAAGCTGGTGTTCCCTACTATCAAGTCAACTGCAAATAGTTGTTTAGAAAGACCATTCTTAGCTCCCTGTACAGAGCAGGCAGCGGACCGGACTTGGCCTGCAGACTGCAGTAAGGCCATCCTCGGACCAGACCACCCCAGCTGAATCAGTAACTGTGGGTGCACTTGGGTCAACTCTTGCCTCAACTAGCAGTCACTATGAACAACCAGTTTGATGCTTCCACACCCCAAGCCTGCTCTTCCACCCCCCAAAACAGTTGCTCAACTGAATTGACAGATTTGACCAGGCATTTTGGCATTCTGTAACTCTCCGAGAGGCTGCGATAAGCCAGGCAGGCCTCCCTTCACATAGCTCCCTGATAGGGACAACAGCTGCCCAGCCAGGTGGCCGAGCAGCTGCAGGAGGCACTGGGCCCTGCTCCTGCTGCCACCTGTGGCTTCCCTCCCTACCTCTCAGCTGGCCCCTCCTGCACTTCCCTGAAGCAGGCATCCCTGAGGCTTGCTCCAGGGAAGGTGAATGTGCAGAGAGGACAGAAACAGACAGTTCGGCCCCATTTTTATCCTTGGCCCGGCTTTCTCAGCACCTGTCTGAACTCATGGCAAAATGGGAGACTAGGGAGCTGAGACCTAGGAGTAGCAAGAAGCGGAAAACCTTTGCCATCCCTTAAAGAGGTAGCTGGAAGTAGCAAGTGGCTGATATACTTGGTTGAATGGTGTCCTCCAAAACAATACATTCAAGTTCTAAGCCCCAGTACCTGTGAATGTGACCATATTTAGAAATAGCTTTTTGCAGATATAACCAAGTCAAGATGAGGCCATACTGGCTTGGGATGGACCTTATAAGAAGAGGGAAATTTGGACATGGAGACACACAAGGACACAGAAAACACCATGTGAAGATGAAGACAGATACTAGAATGATGCCTCTATAAGCCAAGAGACACCAAAGATTAGGAGCTACTTCTAGGAGCTGGCAGGGAAGCTCCTCCCTCAGAGCCTCCAAACAGAACCAACCACGCCAGCACCTTGCTTTTGGACTTCCAGCCACCAGGACTGCGAGAAAATGGGTTTCTGTTCCCCAGAGCCACGCAGCCCCAGGAAGCCAACACAGCCGAGGAGGTGGGAAACCAGTGAGGTGCGCCAGTGTGAGGGGCAGAGGAAACCCATCATGCTGTGTCCACAACTGCCAGCTTCCGAGACCCCGCTTACGACATAGAGTCAAAGAAGCAGGTTTCAAGACCGATTATGCGATTTTAACACTTATGTGTATACACACATGTAGATAAAAGGTTGGATGAAAATGTAACACAAGGTTCACATTATTTATCTCTGGGTGGAATAAGAAACATGGGTTCTTCAAACCAGGAAAAGCGGTAATCAGAAAAATATAAATAAGTAAGCAGAAGTAATAACGCATGTTTACTCTGAACAAAATTAGCAAGAAGTATGAAAGCCTGCAGGTTGGGTTGCCGAGAGAGGCGCCATCATGCTCGCGGGAGAGCAGGAGAAACGAAGCGGACACCAAAGCTGCCTCTCGGCCCGGGCCGCACCTTAGAACCTTCAGGAAGGTTTCCAGACCAACCAGTGCCCAGGTCCCACCCCAGACCAACTGAATAAAACAAAAGAGGTCACCTAGGACGGTATGAAATAGAAATTTCATTTTAATCAGTCTGTTTGGAGAAAATCCCACATGAAAAAAACCTGTTTTTGGCCTCATTGAGTGAGTTGAGAAGATAAAATTAATAAGTAACATTTTAAGCATTTACTCCCTGGCTGACACAATTCTAAATGAGTTGCATCAACTCCCTTAAACATGATAATAGCATCATAACGGCAAATGATTATGCCCATTTTAGAGATGAGAGAACTAAGACTGAATGACGTTCAGTATCGTGGTCAGGGTCACACAGTGGCAGATCTACAATCCAAAATAAGGAACCCGAACTCTTCGTCACCACACTAGACCCATCTACGAAGCTGGAGACGTGCTTGTCCAAGCTGGGAATTTAGTAAGGAAGGTGGTGGTCACTCAAAGTCCAGATTGTTATCAGAGCCCTGCTTTCCCCAGGATCACACAGTCTGCTCAACCTCTCTGGACTCAGCAAGCCTGGTGCACACCCCGACTGGGTCCTGTGTGTGCGAGGGTTTAAAACTCAGTCAATTAGGTACCTGGGAAAGCAGCCCTACTTTCAAAGCTGAAGATGATGGGCTTCTTGCCTTGAAGGTCTTTGCTAAAATACACAGAAACCATTGTTTGTGATGAATCACCAGAGACATTTCTCAGTCGTCTCTCGACTGCGAACCGTGGGGCCCCTCTGGAGAAACCTGTTCACTTTCACTGTGTGGACCCCAAGTCTGCCGGTATCGCCTCACCCCTGGCTTCTGCTCCACTCTCCCACCTGCATTTCCCTGCTATCCTAATTTCCTCATCCATTCACCGCTCATCTCTTTTGCCTTTATGCACCAGCTCTACTTCTATGCATCACTTAAGTCACTGGCTTTTAAAATGTGGCTGCGCTTCAGGACCACTGAGGGGTTTAAAAATCCTGCTGTCCAGGCCATCCCCCAGACCAAAGGCATTAGGACCTCAGAGTGGAAGTCGGCATTGGTTTTTCAGCAGGCGATGAGCAGCTAAATGAGCTCCCAAACACTTCCTGGAAAAATATGAGGCCATAAATAAATAATAACACAGCCCCAGACCATTTCAAGTTTCAAGCAGATAAATTCCAATTATACAAGCATGGGTTGTTTTTTTTTAACTTTCCCCCCACCCTGTGACCTCAAAGCCCTTGTGTTAATAGGGGCAGCCGCGGAATTCTGCTTCTTTTGTCGGTTTCTTTGAGCGCTTCCTCCTCTGTTCCCAACCCAAGCAAGCCACCTGCCTTTTCTCATCCCAAAACCTCTTCCCACCTTCCATGTTCAGGGACCCCACCCCCACTGTGTTCCAGCATCTGCGCCTCCACCAGGGACTTGAAGGGCAAACCCCAAAACCACAGCAAACCATTCTTCTGTAATTTGCTGAGCTGCCATCCTAGAAAGGAGACTAAATATTCCCTTTTTTGTTGTTTAAATGAACTTTAAAGCAAACAAAAGTTGTGGTTTTGTTTTCCAGAAGCAATTTAGTAAACTAGTTTAATGCACAAGCAAAGACAATATACTCATAAAACTATGAGACACAAAAAAATAATTCTCCAGAGGCACCTAACATGCTCACTTTGAGTGCATCAGATGACATATGCATGAATAAACCAAGTGGAGATGAAGAGCAGCAAGCAGCAAGCAAAGGCATCAGAAGGGCCGGTCTTTGAAAAGCACATAACAGGGAGCTGCAGAAGGACAGAAGCATGAATATTATCTGCAGAGTCAGGGAAACAATATAGTGCAAAACTTTTTATAAATATTAGCTGCTATCTACCCTCATCAGAAACCTTTGCCATCCTTCACACCCTGACCTGTCTCTACTACTTCCTGCTCCTGGGACTGTAGCTAGGAGGTCCAAGGAGAAATGGAGATGGAAAGGGTGTCCTCAGGGTCAGAAGACCCACTGCTGTGCTCTTCCAAAGGGTAGGCGGGTGGGTTGTAGCTGGGGATCAGACCCCAGACCTGGTCTCATCCCTGGCTGAGCTGTGGACTCCAAAGTGACTCCCTCCAGGTCTCTGGTCTTTGCTTCCTTCTCGGTAAGATGTAGAGTCCTCTAAGGCCCCCTCCACGTCTAGTATTTAAGGTGCAGGCTCTTGGACCTCAGTCAGGTAGCTGGCTCTCAGGATCCTGGGAGGACTCAACTCAGGATTTGAGGAAGAGCTGCCCACATTTTGCACCTGAGATCTAGAATGGCTGATCTCTGGCTTGTACGAAAGGATCGCTTTGCCTTGAGTAGGGTCATGGGGAACCTTTGCAACAAAAGAAAGCCAGCCAAGAGAGCCATTAGCTCATCCAGAGAGCTCTAAAATTTCCAAATGACCATGAAGTCATGAGGTGTTGGGCTTAAAGAACGAGCTTAAATGTATATATGCTCACACATATATAATATTTATTATAAGAATAGTAGATTTAGAGTCAGCAAACCTATATTCTAATTCAATTCAGTTCTGGCAGTCACTTATTAGATACTAGAAGCCAGTTAATTTGTGTAAAAAATGTCAAATGAGATTCATAATGCTTACTGTAGTAGACTAAAGATAGCCCCCGATTCTCTGCTACTTCTCCCACTGAGAGGTGCGGTCTAATTTCTCTCCCCTTAAATCTGAGTCAGTCTCAGTGACCCACATGACCAGCAGAATGCAAAGGAGATGACACTATCTGTGGAGGCTGGATTGCATGCAGCTTTGGCCTTCCATTATGGTCTCTTGGAGCTCTTGCTTTGGGGATGCTCCCTCCTGGGACCTAGCTGCCGTATTCCTCTGAGAAGCCCAAGCCACATGGAGAGGCCACGTGGGCAGCTAACCTCGACACATCCAACAGTCAGCACTGACTTCCAGACATGTGAATGGGCCACTTTGGATGTACAGGCACTAAGTCTGACAGAGTTTGATATGCAGCAATAGATTATTGGAACACCTACTTGAAGATGAATGACTACTATGTCAGGTTAACAGTCAAGAATATAGAAAAGCACATTGTAAATCATGAAGTGTCCCACAAACGAAAAGGGTCATTGTTAATATCATGAGTTCCTCCCCCGCCCTTCTTGTCCTGTCCCAAAAAGCAGCTCTGAGCCCTTGTTGCCGCCCACAGCAATTTTCTGCCTTGGCTCTGCGCCTGCCTCTCAGATTGTCCAGCTCAGCTTTTAAGAAAGGCTGATGTCAGACTGAGGAAGCCCTGGGGTTGCTCCCCTGAAGTTCCTGACCTATATGCCTACACTCATCCTTATATCCCTGAGTTTCCCAGGGCCTAAATATAGCTGGACATGGGACTACAGGCTCCTCTGTCCACTCAGGCTTGCAGAACTACTTCCGAAGTTAATGTGCCTCCAGCTAGAACCCGTGCATGTCCCTCCTGTGGACAAGTATTCACTGTCACGGTGAACCACAGAGTCCTACATTCAAACAGAGAATCATAGCTGACATCAGAGTGGAAATGTGACCATGACCAGCTTACTGTCATTCTGCTCCAATGGTGCTACCAACCCCATTGCTAGAGAATTGTGGGACTATTCTTTGACAGAGTTTGTTCACTGACACAAATCCTTTGGCCTGAACCATCTTCAGAAGACACCCTTACCCTTCTCTCTGCTCTCAAATGACATCAAACATGAGACCATGTCTATAGAAGACATGTTAAAAGCACATTCAAGTGTAATTTCCCAGTCATCTAGAGCAGAGCTAAATGAAGGAAACTTCTGACCTAGAAGCTAGTTCTTTGTATATACATTGAATAGACTTATTTCTGGATTTCCCACCACATGAGTCTGAAGTTTGGTTATTCTTGTCACCTGCCCCTCCATTTCCTCAATGAGTCACTGCAGGCAGAGGAGAGGGCATAACCATGCTGCCTCACAAAACCGGTGGCCTCACCCCCACCTCCTCACACCAGTGCTTGTGGGGAAAAGCCCCTGTCCTTATTTGTCTTGTGATATTCTGGCCATCCATGTTTCCCTCTGTCCAGAGGGGGCTGGAGCCTGCAAACATTCCCCAGGTCAGTCGCCATACCAGCTGGCTTCCAGTTAGGTGCTGCCAGTGGTAGGAGACTGGAAGGAGGGAAGGAGGAGAAGACACCTGTTCTTTTCTTACTGGTGGCCTCATCAAGGCAGTGACGGTAGTGGTGAGGGAGCACTCATTCCTGGCTTCCTGGGCATTAGTGGCAGCAGCTTTGGCAGCTCAGTGCGTATGGGCTCTAGCCCTGCAGCAACACCACCAGGGTGGTGGTACTGATGTTCCGAGGCTCTTGCAGTGTCATAAGGGCACAGACTTCTGGCTTCCTGCAAGGTGGCAGTGGCAGCAGCAGCAGGTATACCAATAGTCCAGAAGCCCAGCAATCCTGAGCCAGGGGTAACATTGTATTTCCTCTTGCAGCTGCAGGCTAAGGGTGGTAATTACTTTCCACAGTTCCTCATGCCTGGTTAACCTTACTTCCTTTTTTCTCCCTTGGCCACTTTGACCTTCTTGTCCAACAACTGAATCCCTGCATTGAATTCTCTATATTTGACATACCCGGAGTGGTTTTTATTTCCTTTACTAGACTCTGCAGTTACTCAGTAGCGTAAGCACCTACAGAAGACACTGGTCATTGCCTACCCACTGCCCTTTCTTCCTGTCTTTCCTACAAATGGAACTCCAATTTTTATCCCATCAGCAAGGTCCCCAGATAAATGCCTACTTTCCCAGTTTCCTTTGGAACCAGGGGTGACCATAAGACCATTTGGCCAATGCAATATAAGGGATCTTCTGGGAAACACATGCTTCCTGATAAAATGATACAGACAGGACCATGGCACCTCCCCATGCCTCCCTCTGCATTAAGTGTGGATGTGATGTTTGGACCTGCAGCGGCCCTCTCGCATCCATGAGTCGACAAATATGAGGGATGAGGGGGTGGAAAGATGGCAAGACCCTGAGCCCCTGCTGGTGCTGTGAGCAGCTAAAGCCACCTTGGCCCTCAGGTCCCAGCCTATGACAGTCTTGAGTTCTGAACTTTCCTTGTGAGTTCCAGTTCTCTTCAGTAACTTCTGTCTTCATTTGACAACATAGGAACACTGGGAAATAGTTTCCAGCTTCTGTTTACATAGACACTCAAACGGGGCTTCTTCAAAGAGGGAATAAGAGGAAAACTTGAAAGAAAGGAGCACTCCCACAAACAGGGGAGCCAGTGGGAGGGGCCGTCTGGGCAGCAACCTGCCCAGAGCCACCCACGCAGTATGTGACCTCCCTGTCCTTATTTGAATTGCCCTTTACAAAAGCTCACCACGCAGTTCTCACTAGACCATCTGCAATAGCTGGAGTAGGTCAGAGATAGATTATTTGGGTCATGGCCAATAACACGATATCACAAATCCTTTCCTTTCACCCCACTTTTTTCTTTTCTTTTTCTTTTTTAAAAATTTTACCCAAATTGGCTTTGGAGCACCACCTTGCTGGGGACGCAAGCTGGTGGTCCCTGCCGACCTCAGTTTCTCTTGGCAGCAGGTCTGGCGTGATCAGTACCCAGCACTGCAGGGCCTCTCTCCCTGGGAGACGCCGCCGCCCGGCCAGGCTTTAATTAAGTGGACGTCTCGTTTCCGCAGAGGGGGTGCAGCTGCTGGGTTCTGCTGGTATCTTGAAGCCAAATTAGAATTTTTTAAAATCTTTAGCTTTTATTTCCTGAGTTCCCTGGAAATTGCATCACTCAACACCCCCCCACACCTCCCCATTAGCCATAGGTCTTTAGAAAGGGTGGCCAAGGGACAGGGGGAAGGGCCCCCCCTTGAACTAGACACTAGTCATGTGCACATGTCATGTTAATGAGTGAAGAAAAGGAAGGAATGAGGAGAAACCTTATTTCGCTCTTTCGATTTGTTTTTTAATCAAATCAAATTCTTAATTACATTTGGCTGGAATGAAATTATGCCTCTGAAGAGCTTCCATATGGAAGTAGGAAAGCGGCTTTAGCTGCACTCAGCAGCCATTCGGTCAGTAAGAATCGCTTGCTAGCGAAGGGCCGCCAGCCTGGCCCTTTTGCTCTGAGGGACCAGGGGCACCTCTGCCCCATCCCTCCCTCCAAATGCTGCTTAGGGATGTCTTACCTGGCTGGGCTAAGGGACTTCTAAGTATAGGGTTTTCCTAACAAGCCAGCAGAATGGAACCCCTGAAAGGCTGTCCCATAAAGAGCCTGTGGGATTTATCACCTAACAGGCAGGAGCCAAATGCTGACCTGGCCCTCACCGGTGGGCTGTGTGCCGCTCGACACCATGTGCACTGCTGCTCTGAGCCTCAGTTTCCTCTGTCGATTTTTCTTACATCACATGATCACTATGAAGATTAGGTCTTATGGTTTGTGCTTAGCATTTAATTCCTTCTCTTCCCTTACTCTTCACCTATTTCCTCAGAAACAGGCTGTCCAACACTATTGAAATGAGATCTAAGAGGCTGGTTTACATGAAGAGCCTCTGGTTTATGAGCCACCATTTGCAGGACTTCATGAAATGGGTGGGTGAACAGGATGCCAGTTATTTTAGATGCGGCACCTTCATCTCCAGCCGAACCCTGTGCCCCACGTCCTGAGGTCCTGTTCTCCTCAGCCGCATGATGGGGCTTCTGCTGCCTGAGCATTCTCTCTCCTCTCTCTGGTTGCCTATCCATCACCATCTCCTAGAATTTCATTATTCTAATTCGGCAAACCCAATCCGGTGAAAGGAAGACAACGGCAGTGTAGCCTTTGGGAGCACAGGAGTGATGCTCAGGAACTCCTCCTGGCTTCATTCTGAGCCCCCTAGGCAGGCGGAGGGGAGGGGAGGCAGCAGCAGGGCAGACCTGTCATGTGGGGCAGAGGAAACTCATTTTTAACCATTTGTTCCCTGGATGTGAGGAATCACCCACCTAATCCCAAATGCAGGCCGCCCAGCCGCACAGTCATGTATCCTGAGCATGCATGCAGACCAGCAGGCAGGGAGACGGCCTGGCACCTGCTGAAACCTGCAGTGCAGGGCGGCGCACACCTCAGCGCGCACACCGGTCCATCTATTTCCACGGCACATGTCACCATGAGCATATACAGAACCTGCACAGGGGATTTGCACCGACATGAATTTTCATGACACTCCATTTGAGACTTTTTTTGAGGGCTCAGACCTACCCACCCTGAGGGGGCTTCTCTGTTTCTCTCTCGGCCCAGGGGTTATCGCCAGGGAAAGTCAAAAGCCGTTCCACTTTCTCAAGGAAAGAGTTTCTACTCTTTTACACTTTCCCACCATCTTCTGCACTCTCTAGCTCTAAGTCGAGCTGAAACATTATGAACTATGCTTCTTAATCAAACATTATGAAAATTCCCATTGAGATATGATTGTATGCCTGGCATTACTGCTCTTGGGTCAGCTATTAATCTCTGGGCTTCATTCACTGGCTTATTAAAAACGGCGTGTCCGTCTGCGTTCTTGCACCTCACAAGTTCCAGATGCTTTCCCGAGTGTGAGTGCGGCGGCAAGCACTGTAGGGGAGCTCACTTGGCACCCACTGCAGCACCTTCCCCATCTTCCTCTGACACAGAGGCTGACGGCGAAATACTCCATTTTTCCAGCCTCCTTCCAGCCAGGAACAGCCATATTCTGGCCCAGGAGAACTGCATGGAAACCACAGGGAAGCATTTCCCTTTTAAGTAAAAAGATGAGGCCTCTCAAGGAGGCAGCTTTTGGCTTTTCCCCTTCTTCCTGCCTGGGAGCAGTCTCACAAATGGGAAGCGTAGAGCCGTGTGCTTAGAGTGATGGGAATGAAAGATACAAAGGAACCCGTGGCACCCTGAGAAGCTGCCCCCAACCTGGACGGGCCACGCCAGACTCCCTGGCATACGAAGGAAATCCAGTGCAACTCAGGGGTTTAAGAGTCTTTGAGTTTTCTGTTATTTGTAAATAAAACAAATAACACAAAACTGATTCCTCATTTACACAAGGATGAACCCACACAGGTGCAGAAGATTCTATATATTTCTCTCCTTCTGACCCTTAAAAAATCAGATTAAACCATTCACACTTGTTTAGACGAGATGGGGAAAGGAGCAAAGAGGAAGGGTTCAAAATCACCCGCCGTCACGAGAACGACGGACACCCAGGGCTGCTGGCACTGTGGGGTTTGATTACAGACTTCCTCTTCTTTTGTACTGGGGGATTTTTGAAAATTTGATATTTAGAATCCTGGATGAGACTCAAGTCTCCTGACATCAAAACATGAATGGTTTCATTTCTCAAACATTTCAGTTGAATGTTTGCCAAAGTTTTTATCTCAGGGAAACTATTTGCTCAGGTTCTAATGTTATGTAAAATACTGAAGCGAGCCTTCCCGCCCTGGGATTATATTACTATTTAGTTTTATATTTCTTCTGATGCCTCCAATAAATCATGAACATCTTCAGAGATGTCAGAGGGCAGCCTGTCTCTCCGACTGCAAATGACAAGCCATGAATAATGCACATGGGTCTCCCTGAGAGACTCCCACCCCGCAGCCTTGGGGCTCTGGCCTGCCATCACACGCCTCTGTGGAGCCTGGTTCCTGCCCGGTGTCAGGTGATCTCTGTGCTGGCCAATCGCTAGGAATCCTCAGCCACAGTCTCAGCTCAGGGCACAGGACTCCTGGGGTCAAGCACAGGACCAGGGAAGCTGGAGGACAAAGAGAACGCTGCAACTCCTAAAAGAATAAAATTAGCAAACTCTAGAGAAGGCAGCCAGCGTGTTCTAATGTCCTCAATCAGACTAATAACTCCTCATGGGCAGTACTGGTTCCCTACAATTCCAACAGTAGTGCCTGGGCCTTAATGGTGGCCTAATTAGTATTTACTGTTTGCAAGGATGGATGGATGGATGGATGGAAGGACAGATGGATAGATGGATGGGGATAGGTGGACTTCCATAGGAACTGCTGGAAAAATGGGAGAAATAGGACAAATACATAAAATCATAAGCAGTGTAGACAGTGATGAATAAAAGCTTGTTCTTCAAATATCAATCAGGTCAGGAGAAACTTCATTCAATAGACTCTCATGAGTCAGTAATTCCTGGTCCAGCACACCACTGGGTATCTCTGACATTCCTGCCTTTCAGCACATCCTAGAATTGAGAGCTTCATTCCCTCTGATTACAACCCCTCAGCATGAAAGGCCCTTACTTCAGCCGAATCAACTGACCCTGGGGTCTTTCTGTTAGTTAAAAAAATCACCCTATTTCAAGATCAAACATTTCTCCAATGTTGCCATAAATCAATTTGTAATCTAGTATACATTATAAGAAACTTACAAGACTGACTTGAAAAGGACTTACAAAGAACAGAGGAAAAGAAATCCTTTTTAGCATGAAAGAGTGCAACTTTGATTTGAATTTGGTAGACAGGTAGTACAAGAGGAAACGAGGCAATTCCAGTCAGGTGGACTAGATTGAGACCCTGAGGTGGGGAAGACTGGTGTGTTTGGGGGCAGTAGAGTCAAGTGACTGGAGCGTAGGCAGGTGTGGATGGGTAGAGGGGTGGGTGTAAAAGAGTCAGTGGGGTCAGCCTCGGGTGTGCCATCCATTGTTTTGCCACCTTCTCTAGCTGCAAGGGGACTTGGTCAGATGCGAGCCTGATGGAGGTTACTCCGGAGTAGTGTAGTCTCTGGATGGGGCGGCAAGACTGTGTGTGTGAGTGTGAATGTGTGTGTGTACTTAATGTGTTAGGGAAATGATGAGGGTGAACGTGAGAAGAATGTTGGCAAAGACACAATACAGAAACGTGCGACTTTGGATTTGAGGGGGGTAACAGATGGAATGGGGGTAAAGCAATGGTTAAGAGACTTCAGTCACCATCAAGATGGTGGCATAGGCAGACATGGCTCACCTCTTTACACAACCACGTCAAAATTACATCAAAAATATAGAACCACCATCACTCAGAACCGTCAGAAATCAAGTTGACTGGAAGTCTGACAACTGTGGAATCAAAGAAACCACATCCATCCAGATTGGCAGGAGGGGTGCAGATGCAGAACAGGCTGGTCCCACAACCACATGTAGTGGATAAAAATTCAGAAGGGATATCTCGGGAGCAAGGAGTCCCAGACCAACATCAGGCCTGCCAGCCCAGGGTTCCAGTGCCAGGAGAATAAGTCCCCACAAATTCTGGCTGCAAAAACCAACAGTGATTGAGTCGGTGGAAGAAACTTTTGGGTCTCAAGCAGTTCCTCTTAAAGAACCCATACACAGACTCACCTACTCAGAACTCATTGCCCCTGAGCTCCAATACCAGGGTAGCAGCTTGAAAGGCACCAGTGGCATACTGGGAGAAAGTGGGGTGTCTGGCTTCAAGGTGAGCAGAGGTCATTATCCTGTTTCTAAACCCTCCCTCCACAGAGCCACAGAGCAGGGAAGCTAGTGCCATATCTGACACTCCATCAACCTGGGTAACACTGTTTGACCCACCTTGACTCTCCTCCCCACCCAATTTATGGGCCCACTCAAGCTCCTTTTTCATGCTTCACAACTTTTAAGGTCTCTTAAGCAAGCAACAGTCGACCTCAGTTAGCTCCAGGCTCGGCACTAGCAGCAGCCAGCCTAGATCACAGCTTGGCTTTGCCTGGGAATCTCCAAGCCTAGCAAAAGGAATAGCCATTGAAGATTGCTTTATAGCTCAGGCAGGGTGGCCCCAGGCAAAATACAGGTGGGGGCCAACTTTGGCCTACACCACCCAGGAAGTTCCAGGGCCAGTACAGAGGGCAGAAGGCAGAGGGCAGAGGGTAGAAGGCCAACAGAAGGCAGAGGTTGGTGGTAAGTAGTCACAGCCAATCTTTGCAGCTGGCTGGCCTGGGTAAATCCCTCCCATAGATCTGCCGACAGCAACCAAGGCTCAGCTATAAGAGGCCCACACAAAGGGCTCACTTACCTCAAGTGCCCAGCTTGTGTTATATAGGAAACTGTGTCATGGGACCCTACAGGGGTATCTACTACATTAGGCCACACCACCAAGACACAGAATAAAAACAACTCTACCTAATACATAGAAACAAACACAGAGAGGCTACCAAAGTGAGGAGACAAAGAGACATGGCCCAAATAAAAGAACAGATCAAAACTCCAGAAAAAAGAGCTAAATGAAATGGAGATAAGCAAACTGTCAGATGCAGAGTTTAAAACACTGCTTATAAGGATGCTCAAGGAGCTTAGTGAGGACCTTGCAGCATAAAAAGATCCACTCAGAAACAAAGGATACACTAGTTGAAACGAAGAACAATTTACAGGAAAACAAGTGTAGAGTGGATGAAGCTGAGAATCAAATCATGATTTGGAACATAAGGAAGCAAAATCAACCAATCAGAACAAGAAAAAGAAAAAATAATCTAAAAAAATGAAGATACTATAAGCAGCCTCTGACACACTTCAAGAGATCCAACATTCACATCATAGGAGAACCAGAAGAAGAGATAGAGCAACAAAGTAGAACCCTATTTGAGAAAAATAAGGATAGAAGTCTTCCCTAATTTGGTGAAGGAAATAGACATGCAAGTCCAGGAAGTACAGAGTCCCAAATAAGATGGATATAAAGAGGCCCACTCCAAGACACATCAAAATTAAAATGCCAATGGTTAAATATAAAGTGAGAACCTTAGAAACAGTGAGAGAAAAGCAATGAGTTGCCTACAGAGCAGTTCCCATAAACTGTCAGCTGATTTCTCAAAAGAAACTTTGCAGATAGAAGGGACTGACAACAAATATTCAAAGTCATGAAAAGCGGGGAGTAACAACCCAGATTACTGTACCTAGCACCTATTGGTTAGACTCAAAGGGCAGACAAAGAGCTTCCCAGGCCAGGAAAAACTGAAGGAGTTCATCATCACCAAACGTTTATTATATGAAATGTTAAGGAGACTTATTTAAGAAAAAGGAGATCAAAACTATGAATAATAAAGTGGCAAAAATGCATATCTATCAGCAGTTGAATCTAAAAATTAACAAGCTAAGCAAACAAGAAGAACAGAGACAGAATCATGGGTACAGAGAGTGTTTTGATGGTTGCCAGATGGGAGGGGGTTGTGGGAGAATGGATGAAGAGGTGAGGGGATTAAGAAGTACAAAAAGTAGTTACAGAATAGCCATTGGGGATGTAAAGTACAGTAGAGGAAATGGAGTAGCCAAAAAAAAAAGTATACAAATGACCCGTGGACATGAACAATGGGGTGGAGATTTCCTGAGGGAGTGGGGGCTGCTGGGTGGAGAGGGGCAAAGGGGGGAAAATCAGGACAACTGGTATAGCATGATCAATAAAATACAATTAAAAGAAAAAAGAGGCTTCAGTCAAATAAAGAGATAACTGACCAAGGTTACAGCAGGGGTGGGGGACTCTGCAAACACTCCTCCCACACAATTGTCTGTGTGGGGTACAGGTAGGAACTCAACAGGTGTAGGTGAGAGGTGGGAGTGAAGTGTTTACTGCATTGCTTTTCATATTGTTGGATTTTGAACAATATAAATGTACACCCAATTAAAAAATTGAACTAGACATTTAAAAATAAATGTATAAAGCTGGAGTGTGAGAGGAAGAAATATCTAATCAAGTTTCCAAGTTGGTTCAAAAGAGCTCAGGATGTGTCTGAAACATCTCCACATAGGAAGTTTTTACACACACGAGTCATCAGAGCCCAGGTTGGCCTCTTCAAATAGGTGCAGTGACTACGACATGTGTGCTCCAGAGCCAGGGGAAGGGCAGGGGAAGAAGCAATATGGGCATGCGTCTGTGAGTGGTGCTCCTTGACGCATCTATGGAAAATCAGAATAGGGTGTCCAAGAGTACTTATTCCTTTACCTTTGCCCAAAGGTCTTGCATCTGTAGAACTAACATTTATGTCATTATTTAACCACAGTCTCTTAAGTCCAGAGCTTCCTCCCATCTCTCCCTGACACCTCCCTTTAAATCCTCAGTCTCATTGTGTTTTCTTTATTATCTGACAGAGTCTCTTTGTAGCTAGAGGAGGCTGCGAAGCATGAGTGGCCCGCCCCAGGCTGACCCCGCTGACTTTCTTTGTGCTCACCCCTCCACCCAGCTGCACCTGCCCACGCTCCTGCCACTTGACTCTACTGCTCCCAAACGCACCCCATCTCCCCACCCAAGCCTCCCAATCTAGCCCTACTGCCCCGAATTTCCTGTCTACTGAATTCCAGTGGTTTCCTGCCAGCAGGGATTTTCTTTCCTTTATTCTTCACTTCAAAGTCTGCCTTGCACTTTCCTCATAAAGTATACTAGATCGCAGTCCTTAAATTAAATGTGTCTATTGTGAGTGAACCCCATCTTGTTTCTTCTGACTCAGCACCTACTTAGCATCTTGAACATCTGGCGTGTAAGACAAACTGCTATCTGCCCCCCGTGTCCAGTCTCTGCTTCTGTCTTCCAGTAACGGAAGGGCTGCTTTTTAATTGCACACATGTCCACCTAGAATAAAGATTACATTTCTAGCCTCCTGTAGCTTTGACCCTGTGGCTAAGTCCTGGCCAAAGGGAAGTGCACCAAAGTCATGTGCAGTTTCTGGAGTTTGCCCTGGAAAGGAAGGCGTACGCTCTCCTCTTCCTCTGCCCTGCTTCTCTGTGGCTGGAACACAGAGGCTCTGGCCAGCCTTGTTGGTCCAAGCAGACGTGAGCATAGCTCCCAGTAACAGGAGACAAGAAAGAGCAAGCCCAGACTGGATTTCAAGGGGCCACCTTCCTAGCTAACTGAGCAACTTGTGCACAGACGGTTAAGCAGAACAAAAATGCTTTCCATGGCACGTAAGCCATGGTTATTTTGGGTTCTCCTGGAAGCGGCCTCATTCATAATCTATACAAGGTGTTTAATGCACGTTGACTGCATTAAATTATTGGATGATAGATTCTAGGTTTGCACAGAAAATAAGGAATTTGAAGGGCTCTTGCTTCACGTGTCTAGATTTTAAGCAACCAGACATTGCAGGACTCATCCTGTGATGCCTCTATCAACGAGAACACTCATTAGAAACCGAACTAGCTCTGCACTTACTTTATTGATTAAAGGCACTTACACTAAGATCAAACACACCCCAATTGTGCCAGGAGTCACCCTGGTGGGAGGCCTGGCTGAGCAAGGCAATTCTCTTTGCCTGGGAGGTTTCACCACGTTGGGGAAGCCAAAATAAACAAGTTGGTCACCAGAACAGTGCGACCCAGTGCGGCCGCTTATCATGGCCCCGGCAAGTAGCCTTGCCAAAACTCCTGAAATACAGAGGGTCCTTTGACTTTCTTCGGTGTTCAATCTCCCACTTTTCTCGAGTGACACTCTCCTGAGGAGTCAGAGTATCGCACTGATGAACAGACGTTTCTTCCTCTATTAATTCTGCCACTGTTAACCTGCCCCAGGCTGGAGCTGATCCTCCGATGCTCACAAACGAACTCCTACCCAAGGGGGCTCCTGGGCATGGAATAAGACACCAGGGATGGGACGTGTCCTGTCCTTGAGCGTAAGTCACCTAGGCCTCCCTGCCTCCGACCACCAGGCTTGCGTCATGTTATTTACAGGAATCGCGCACCACATGTCGAGTGAAATAGGAGATACAGGAAATGAGCCGGATTCCTGGGCTTGAGGGAGGGCTCATTGTTCACCAGAGGGGACAGAACAGGGCAGCCACACATGGCATTCCAAACCCTTGGCAAACTGCACAAAGGAAGCCTGTATCCGCCCATTCTAAAGACAGTTTAGAGCTTGGAGTCTGGAGAGCTAACTTTTTCTCTTTTTCCCTAGGCGAGAAACAGTGAAAATTCAAAGTTGTTTCCGTGTGTGTGTGTGCATTTCAAACATGGCTGTGGATCAAACAGACTGAAGGTTCTGTAGACATTTAAGAGACACAGTGGGCTCCCAGCAGACAAAACCAGTTCTGGAAAGAAGTCTGAACGTGAGGTCTGGGAAGTGCCCTTGACTCAGCTATTCAAACCACGTCCCCAGCCCAGCCCTTTCGGAGCCTTATTTGTGGCATTTAAAATTGGGGCGACGGGATCCCTGAGGAATCTGAACATCCAGGTTGGGGGTTTCCCACATAACCTCAGCCTCTCCTTCCTCCTCCTCAAACCTGAATCACTGCCCCTTGGGCCCCATTGGCTTAATGTCTCTTATTTTCTCCAGTGGTTTCTTCGTGGCTCCCAGTGCTCTGTCATCTCCCTTTTCCCAGAGCCACGTGCGTGCAGAGCCTCAGCCCCTCCAACAGCACGGAAGCCTCCCGGCGGCAGGACCTGCACCATCTCTTTCGTTTCTCACTCCACACTGTGTTGCATGAGGCCTAAGACGAGTGACTCAACTATCTGATCTGCTGGTTTGTTTTTCTGGGGTCCCCCAAGGCAAGGTAATAGTGGTGTCCAGTCACCCCACTTTCAGACCCAGAAGGCACTGGTTAGTATTGGCTCCTGTCCTCCATCATCAGAGCACAGGGCAGAGAAGCGCCCACACTGAGGTCCCCTCTGTGTGGCCCAAAGCAAACCACCTTCCCCTTCTTCTCTCCATATACTCTGCTTCTGGGAGAGAGCCAGGGAATAACCCAGTGAGTATTATGAAGTGTTGTAACAATTACCAGGGAAATTAAACGGTATAAATTACTTCTTCCCCAGTGCTGATGGAGGCTCAGACACGGGAGCACTGTCACTGCCGAAGCGTAGCCCACAGAGACTGGTGTCTGGAGTGGACTGAGCCAGGCCTGCTCTCTCTCCTGGAGAGGCCAGGAGTGGGCAGGAGCTCCAGTCACCTCCCCTGAGCAGGTTGGAGGGGACCCAGAGGGGACAGGGACTTCTTCCTACAGGGAGGAAGCACACAAAATAGCTTCCTACCAGAGCCAGAGGTCTAGCAGCCTTCTGCTGGGGACACCAGAGTAACATAGACCTTTCTCCTTTTCCGCAGCAGGCAGAGAGGGCATCACCAGGCCCCCAAACTCCAGAAAGTCAAGCCACCTGTCCAGCATGTAAGAGGTGAGCAGCCTGTTTTCCTCAGCACAGGTTTCCCTTCACGGGCCGCAGGGGAGACCAGGGCTCGCCGTGCAGACGGGGACACATGTCTCCATTGCCTGCCTCTGCCCTCCCGATTGCTCCCTCCACCGCAGTCACTGCGGGACCCTGCAGGTTCTCACACAAGACAGGCTTGTCCCAGCCTCAGGGCCTCTGCACTCTGTCCCCATCACACTCCAGACCCTCCTCCAGTTCTGTTTAAACATCGCCTCAGAGAGCTCCTTCCTGCAAATTTCTCCCCAGCCCTTTTCAGCAAGGCTTGTTCCTCTTTCTAGCCTCATTCCTCCCTGCCGTGCTTACCGCCGCCTGCCACGCTGCCGCTCGCACACGCTGCCTCCTTTCCCCTTTTGCGGCTGAGTTCTCTGAGGCCTGGGTTGGTCTCTGCTGTATCCTCAGCACCTAGAACAGTGCCAGAAAAATAGGGGATGCTCAAATGTACTTTAAGAATATTTATTAAATAGTGAAGGAATTATCATCATTGTCATTGTGACCGGTTTGGGGCACAAGTCACCCTCGACATCAGGAGGAGTGCTAATCCACGCAGAAGCTCACCTACTAGAGAGCGGTGTGACACTCTGGGTCACTGTGTTAGCAAGCCAGGGCTGCCATGACATAGGACCACAGGCTGGGCAGCTTTGACCACAGAAATATCTTGTCCCGCCATCCTGAAAGGTAGAAGCCTAAGACGGAGGTGCCAGCAGAGTTGGCTCCTTCGGAGGCGTGTGAGAGAACCCATTTTGTCCCCGCCCCAGCTTTTCGGGTGTGCTGGCCACAGCTGGTGGCCTTCGGCTTGCAGAGCCATCGCCAGGACCTCCACCTGCGTCTTCACTTGGCTTCTCCCTGTGTGTCTGTATCCACAACTCTTTCTTGTAAGGACACCTGTCATTTGGGACCCACCCTAATGACCTCTTCTCAACTGATGACATCTGCAATGACCCTATTTCCAAAGAAGGCCACATGCTGGGGTACTGGGAGATGGGGCTTCAGTCTATGAATTTGAAAGGGGACACACAGTTCAACCCATGACCCTTCCCATCTTATCGGGAGAAAAAAAGATTACCTTCTGGGCAACATCGTCTCTTCACACCCCTTACAGCTTCTCAAGGGAGGGAACAAGGATGTCGGACGGGGTTGGCTCAAGACCAGCCTATAGTCTGTGCCCCCCTTCCTCGGGCCTCCCTCTAAGATGACCATTGTCCAGGCAGGTGGGCCCGCTGAACTGCGACTCCCTGCAGCCCAGAGAGGCACTGTCCTCTGACACACTGTGGACTCACTGAAGTTTCAGCCCTTCAGCTGGACTGATGTGCCAGGAGAGGCAACCGGAGGCCTATCTGTCCAAGCCCAGCCCCTCACCGATGGCAACAAGTCAGTGCCCAGGGCAGACTGGGCGCCCACAGTGCTCCTTAGTGCAGCGTGTGGATGAAAGCTTCCACCCTAGAAAGCCAGATGCAGGAAATCAGCTCAGATGACCACTTCCAGCCAGTGGGGGCTTGCAGAAGGTGGGCTCAGGCAGCACAGGCCCATCCACAGCTGGGGACAGGTTGGGGACATTCCCAGATAAAGTTACCAGGGCCTGACTGGGGGTCCAGGTGCACAGTGCCTGATACAAACGCTTTGAGAAATAAAAATGACAAAATTCACCCCAAGCGCTAACCAAACAGCACATAGATCTTTGAAAGCCATGGTGGGGGCTATTCTGGAGCTGCTCATTAGCACCAGTGCACAAAAGCTGGTATCAGAGTCTCTCTCACAGCCTGGACCTGGGTTTCTTACAACCCACAGTCCACTGGTGGGATGGGCCCTTTGAGAGCCTCACCTTCATATGCATTTGCCCCCAGAAAGGGCACCAAAGAACACGAGGATGCTGTAGGTTTTGCAGCCTGTGACATTCTGGTTTACCAGAACTGAAATGGAACAACTGCAACACAATGTGGTCAGCCCGGATGCATGACCTCAGTAAAGCCCGAGCCCCAATTTCCAAATCACACTTCCTTCACGCTGTGGCCAGGATTAGATGAGATCACTTCTGTGCCATGCACATAGTAGGTACTCAATAAATGCAAAGAGATTCTGTGCTGAAGAAGGAAAATCTTCCAGCCTTGTGCAGGAGCAGCGAGAAGCACAGTGAGCTATTTTCCCCTCTGGGAACCGGCAGCCAAGGGTGACAGCCGCAGCCAGAGGCAAGAGACCAGTGGGAGTTAGGGGCTGGTCCAGCATTCCCAGGTGGCCTGGTTCTTCTGTGGCACCCTTCCTCCCACCCAGATTTCAATTAAAGTACAAAATTTGCATTCAGTCCCCCCAGGGCCTGGCTCAGTGACCTAAGCTTCAGGTTGGAAATACTTCTGCTCCGGGGAACTGCAGGATCAAATCCCAAGAGGGTTTCTGCTAGGCCCGGCATCCTTCTGAGGCAGACCATTTGAATAAATGCAATTTAGGGAAGGCACACCTTTCCGAGAAGGCCTCTGGAGAGGGTGATGGAGGCCTTGTGCGAGGGGATGGAGGGTCAGAGCTTTATATGGGTTTTAGCCACGTCCTTGCCAAATGTTAAATGTGTGCTTAAGACTTTGGGGAAACTGGAAAAGCTCACAGAGGATCCTGTTCAAAGCCCGTCCCCTAACTGTCTGACCTGCAAGTCCTCTGTTATGTGTTTTCTTCTCACCTCTCTCTGGCCTGCAAGCGGGTGTTTTTAAGCAAAGGAATGCATCTGCCTAAACTCTTTCCCTGATGTGGAGGCCAGTCTCCGCCTCCCAAGCCAGAGGCAGCAGGGCAGGTGCTTGTGAAAAATCACTCATACCCAACATGGTAAATCCCTCATTTACAGATCCATCCATTATTTGAAGGTAAATATTCTGTTTCTTTCCATGGGCACCCACCATGGACATACAGATTATCTATTCACGGCCTGGACACACGTTGCCTTTGTGCCTTCTGCCAAGGCCTTCCCTGGACATTGAGTTTTTCAGTCTTCCTGACAGTCGCACAAGTATAGCAATGGTGGGCGTTACTATCCTTGGTCTTTGCCCCGAGAGATGAGGGAAGGTTGCACAGAACAAGGAGGCATCGGGTAGATCTGGAAGTCTCTTATCGCAGGCTGGGGGAGTAGGGCAGATGAGGACCTGGGACTTCAGAAGGCTCAGCATATTTGGGAGAAGCTTGTCATATGGCTGGAGTGCTGATTCTTAACTGAGGACAGTTGCTCCCCAGGGGACATTGGCAGTGTCTAAAGACATTGTTCATAAATAGCTGCAGGTACTACTGGCATGTAGTGGGTTGAGGCCAGTACTGCTGCTGACCATTTTACAACACACAGGACAGCCCCTACAACAAAAAATTAACTGGCCAAAATTTTGATAGCGCCGAGGTTGAGAAAAACCTGCACTAGGGCTTAGGACGAGGGGAGGGCTGGTGAGTGAGCAAACTGGAACCAGACTCTGAAGGGCCAAGCTGTGAGGTTTCATATCTTCCTATTACCTGCAGGATTTTGGAGCCTAGATTTGGTAAGAAAATGAAAGAATGATCTAGAGTGAGCAGAATTTAAGATCAGGGAGATTGCCTGGAAACTGTTGGGACTGGCCATTCATTCATTCTTTTACTCATGAGTTATTAAAGACTTAATGAGCGTCTATTATATACTAGGCTCTATGTTCATCGCTGAGACGTAATTATGAGTAAAACAAACCCATTCTCCTACCCTGGGGGGTTTATAAGTCTGAGGGAAAAAGAGAGATGTTATTTTAATAATCCTGCAAATATGTAAGCACACATTAGTGGGTATAGTGAGGACCAATCAAGGAATTTACCAGAAAGATGAAGGATCCAGGCAAGAGATGACATCAATCTTTTCTGGGCAAATCAAAAGAGAAGATGAGCCCTGGCTGGTGTAGCTCAGTGGATTGAGCGTGGGCCTGTGAACCAGAGGATCAAGGTTTGATTCCCATTCAGGGCACATGCCTGGGGTGCAGGCCATTTCCCAGGGGGGGACGCACGAGAGGCAACCATACATTGACATTTCTCTCCCTCTCTCGTTCCCTTCCCCTCTAAAGATAAATAAATAAAATCTTTAAAAAAAAAGAGAGAGAAGATGAGCTGATTCCAGATAAATGTTGGAGGCAGAACCCTTGAGACTTTGCAGGACTTGCTGTCATGGGTGAGCTGGGAGAAGTCGGGGTCCTGCCTAGGTCCTGGTGCCAGGCACTGCGTCAGCAATGGTGGCTGAGGCGATGGGAGTGCTGGGGCAAGAGCACACGGGGGCTCAGTGGTACCGTCAGGCGGATACCAGCTCCCTTTGGGCCCATGATACCCTGAAGTAATCCTGGGACAAGCTGCGTTCCCACTCCTGTCTATCTTGTTGCTGGAACAGCCCTTAGATGAGGCCCAATTCTGTTACAGGTGAAGGCCCTAAGGCCAGAGGGGCTCAGCAATTTTGCCAAGGCCCCCCAGCTGATCAGTGGTTTGGCCAAAGCTAATCTTGAGACCCCAAGAGAGAAAATGCAGAGCCCTACCTCCCGTCTTCCCCTCCAAATTTCCCATTCCCCAAACTGAGAGGCCCTTGGTCAGCTTTGTGACCAGGGTAGCGTGGGCTCCATTGATTTGGGAGCATTTCAGCCCCACTTTGCCTCTCCTCCCACAGTGAGGTCTCTTAGGGAGGCTGACGTGCACCCAGAAAGCAGAGAAAAGCTGGGGATGAGGCCTGGGAATGCCACCTGGGAGAGGCGCAGGCAGCCCGCCAGCCCTTCAGACCCGGACATGCAGGCTGACATTGCAGGTGACACAGAGTCTCACTGGGCGTTTGCTTGTCTAACCAGTTGTTAAACAGGACTCTTCCTGTCTCTGAGTATTGCCCGCCCGAGGCACCTCAAACTAAGAACAATAGATGCTCAGACCCCACCCTCTCAGTGAGGCCTTGGATCATCTAGCAAATTGGCCTTCTCTTTTTCTTAGCCTGGAGGTGGTGACGGTAGGTGCCCGCAGAACCGGTTTGGAGTTCAGGTGGTGTAGAGGCTGGTAGGAAGGATTTCTCTGCAGCGATCAGACTGTCAGACTGTGTCAGAGGTGCTCCACCGGTGAGGAGGTGAGTGAGGCTGTCCTCAAGGAAATGACTCTAAAGGGGAGTTCGATTCATGTCTCCTGGAGTTAGGGTGAATGTAGAGACTGACTCCTGACTCAGCAGTGGAAGGCAGTGCTGTGGCTGACAGAGGTGATGCCTACATCCAGACGGGCCTCAGGCAAGGCACCAGCTTGAGGAGAAGGAAAGAAGGGAGGAGGGGAAGCCAAGAGAGTGATGGGAAAACAGGAAGTGTAAGCACTGCCCAGAGAGGGTTTCTAAATGGGAGGTCCCTAGGGATGGAGTCTCCCAGAAATCTGCAAAAGCATTCCACATTTGGGGTAACCCACAGTGCCCTGACTCCCAACTGGTACCTACCTCATCATCCGGATTCTGTGCAATTTTTCTTCGGTGCCTCCTTTCCCATGGCTGGACCCTGAAAGGCCAAAAGAACAGCAACAGAGTGAGAGGAGGCAAAGAAGGGAGAGACCTTCCCACTGCAGGCTTCTGAGACCAAACCAGGCCAAGAAGGGGTGTGTGTGTGTGTGTGTGTGTGTGTGTGTGTGTGGTTATGGGGACAGGTGGGGGCAAAGATTTGAAATATATGAGGGAGTGGAGCTTTGGTTTAGATTGACTACATTTTTAATATTTGTGGATGCACCACAATAACTAAACTAGTTTGGATGATGAAACTGAGCTTGAGTGGAAAAGTCAGGCGACAATCCACGGCTGAGGAAGGAAGCATCAGGGTATAGCACAGATCGACAGCTTAGTCCATAAACTGATTACTTTTATTCAAAGACATCCAGAGCCTCCTTCTGGGCTAGATGTGCCCTGACCAGGGTTAGGGTTAGGGTTAAGGTTAGGGGTAGGGTTTGGGCCAGGCACTGGAGAGAAGGCCAAACCAGTATCAGAAGGAACAGGTGCCAAGTCCCAGAATGCATTGTGGCCAGTAGATACCAGGGAGCCTGACTGGAAACCAGGTCACTGGGCCTTTTGGGAATGAGGGCTGGGCGTCCAGAAAGGAAATCAGGCCTCAGAATGGAGCCAGAGGCCCTCTAGCCGCAGCCCAGCCCAGCCACCAGGAGACCCGTCCCTCTGTTCACTCTCTGTACAGGATGTTTGCCTCTCTTCTCTTCCCACATTCCACATGGAGAGCTGAGTGGAAGTGGCCTTTCTTCCCCCTCTGCTGATGAGAATGTGTTGGCAGTGAGCCTTTTCTGTATGCATTTCCTTCCCAGGGAAGCCGATGCCTTCACAAATGAATTCCTTGCCTTGCCACAGAATAGCTGCTGCGTGCCTCCCCGCATGGAGGCCCCTCCGTTCTGGGTCCTGTGAGAACAATGCCTGGGCCACTGCTGCCCCAACAAAGCAGGAACTGGCCGGCGTAGTCCTCGGGGAACGGCCCGGGTGGAAATCCCCCTCTGTTCCTGCAGGGCTGCGGCTGCACAACCCGGAGAAGGGCTGGGACTGGGGAGGAAGGCTGGGTGCAGAGAGGAGATACTAGGGAATGGTGATCGGATACACCCAGGCCATCAGCTGTGGCCTGCAGTGAAAGTGGAAAGTGAGTCTATATTGACCAGCAGGGTGACTGCGGAGAGGTGACTTCACAGTTCTGAATCTCAATCTCTTCATCCTTAAAGTAAGAATAACAGCGTGAACCCCAGGCAGTGGCTGGGACAGTTAAACGAGGAGAAGTATAGAAATGACCAGGGGCAGGCAGAGCAGACACATGGAAGGGATGCAGCAGCAATGCAGTGGAAAAATCAAACCCCCACTTGCCTCGGGCAGCCTTCCTTGTTTGCCACCTTTCATGTCGATGTGCCTATCAGCTTAACATCCCATTGGCCATTCTCTAATGGCCATGGCGGGGGTGGTGAGCTAGAAAGACAACCTGGGACCAGGCTGCTGTCTACCCAGCCACCAACAGACCCACAGACCTAGGACTGGATGATGTCCTTCAAGCCTTATGACCAGCATCCTGTGGTCATGCATCCTGTGGTCCTTCTCAGTGACGGTGACTTAAACCAGGTACAGGCACAGATGTGGAAGAGGAGAGGCGGGCCCTTTACAATGTCCAGAGTGCTCACAGTGCCCTGTCCCAGATGTTGATGTCCTTGGTTCTGAGGCTCTCTTCTGGCCAGGGGAGCCACTCTTCCAAAGGCACCCATTTTTCTCAGTCTCCTTGCAGACTAGTCCCTCCTTGGGCCTTCGTCGAGTGTATTAATAGCACTGATTAAGCCACTGTGAAGTAGATGCAGCTACAGGCCTGGGGAGACCTTAGCATCCTCTCATTATGGGTTGATTTAATTAGTGTGGCTTCCCCAGCCCCCAGCCAACTGAGTGCAGAGGAAAACTGGGTGCAGTCCCATCTCCTGAGGCCTCGCATCAGCCCTGCTGTCAGCCCCTCAGGAAGCCTCTGTGCGGAGATGGTCTCCAGCTGACTGGAAGAGGCCACTCTGGTCTCCGAGTCGGGACGACCGCAGTGCCGTGTCAGTGTCTGACAAAACACACCTCTGGCTCTGTCTAAGCCATTATTCCACAGGTGCCGCAGACAAGGCACGACTCAGAGCAAGAATCCTGGGGGCCAGGGAGCCGCTGCCACCGATTGGAGGAAAGATGAGAGTTCGGATCAGACGCTGTTTGAGTGTGAAGCTGGGTGCGGGCGTGGGGCTGAACCCCACACTAGAAAGGAAGTGTGCTTTTTGCCAAATTGCAGCAATAACCCAGTTCGGTGCCGTGAGTCACTTCCGTGTCTTCATTGTTAAATCCGGGGTTTGGGTAGGAATCCCAGTGCCAGCCCTCACTCCCACTGGGTTCCCTGTGGACGGAGGCTCCGGTGCTGGGCCTGGGATGCAGCACCAATCCGGGCTGCTGCTTCACAACAGAACCCCGGCAGGTATGGTCCTCCAGACCCAGCGCAGACAGAAGGGACTGTGGCGATGCACGGCATTCCCGACAGTTCAGGTGTGGGGAGCCATTCCCAGTGAGTGAAACTGAACCCACTCAGGCCTCACACACTGGGGCCCAGGCAGAGTCTCAGTGAAGGAGAAAGACCAAAGCAGCCCAGACGCCATGGCAGAGAGAAAAAAACTGGCCTCTGAGCTACATCAAGTTCTGACAATGTCTGGGTCCCGGTCTGGGTGGACTCTCACAATAAATGCTTCTTCCCAGGTAACTAAGGTGTCTCCATTTCTTGATATGGGAGGAACCCTCATTAAACCATCTTCAGCCAAAGAAGTAATGGAACACACAACAGCTTTTCATGGCTGTTGCAGTATGAGGGGTTGCCCTCTGTCCAGAATAGGCAAATCTGCAGAGACAAAAAGGGGATCAGTGGTTACCTAGGACAGAGGGTGGGGATAATCGGGAGTGACTGTTACTGGGTGTGGAGTTTCTGTTTGGAGCGATGAAAATATTCAAAATCAAAATGATGTTGAGAGTTGCACAGCAGTGTAAAATATACTAAGACCATTGAATTGCACACTCTAAATGGATGAATGAATTCTATGGCATGTGAATTATATCTCAATAAAACTGCTTTAAAAAATACCACGGAGGGTTGAAGCCTAATGGATGTCTGTTTGAATGCCATGTTTAGGACTGCTTTCTCGGGAGAGGGGACTGGTTTGACATACGTGTTGCGGCAGAAAGCACGGGGCTCTGACGACTGGTAGATCTGGACTTGTGTGACCTTGAGCAAACTGGTTAGTCCTTCTGTGCCCATTTTTAAGACTTTTATGAAGGTGAAATGGGATAGTATCTGTCACAGCTGTTGTAAAAATTTGTGGTTGATGTTATATTAACTGTACCCTCCCATTTCCTAGCAGGGGGACTCCAAAGAACAAGTCAGGGTCTCGGCCTTGAAAAAAGACAATGTGAGTCATGAGACCAAAAGGGTAGCTTAGGAAAAGGAATAAAGCTGAAGCCTATAACAGCTGCTATGGCCCAATGTGAATACTCAGCCCCGTACCTCTAAAATTCAAGACTTGAGTCCAACCCGCAAACAGTATCACTAAGCCTCAGGCTACAGGCCCAGGGATTGAACACCTTTTTCCCTGGTTGTGCCTGGTTTGCAATTTGAGGGCGGCCTGGGAGGCAGTGAAGGCTCCAGCTACAGGGACTAAGGACTTGAGAAGCAGTGCTTTCTACTTGCCCACCCGTCATCCTGGAACACATAAAATTTAAAGGGCCCTGTCAACAATATATTCAATATTCAATAGTTCTAGTTATTTACAATTAAGTACATTTATATTATTGTCACTTACCTGCTTTAAAAAGTATCATTTGACCTCCAGCTCTCTAAAAATGTTTGAAAATTGGTGTGCTTTCTTTCTTATTTCCACCCAGAGCCTTGGTGAAATATATTATTGTTGCATTAAAATGATGTATGAAACTTACAATCTGTATTACAACCATAATTTCCACAGATATTGGAACTTGGTCCAACAGTTGTATGGATTTAATGCTTGCTCCCATTCCTTTTGCCAAGATTTCTGCACTGACCTCTGTCCCGTTGACCAAAAGTTGACTTTTTGTAGTTTCTTCTAAGGGTGGTCAATGGAGTTGCTGGTCTCACCTATTGAAAATGCTTTCTGCTTTTATGCTTCTCAACATGTTTGCTGGGTACAAAATTCTTGGACTCCCCACATTTTCTTTCCAGGACTTGAAAAAATGTCACCCACTACTGGGAAGAAGCTTCATATCAGTCTGACAGTCCCCCCCCACCCAACGTTGCCTGCTGGTTAGAACGCTCGCAGGATTCTCCGTCTTTGAAGTCTAGTTGCATTACTATGACTTGATGCTCAGTGCATTGATTTTTCTCGGGATATGGTGTATGGCCTTCATAGTAGAAATTCAAGTCTTTCATTTCTACAGATATTCTTGAACACTATCTTTGAGTTTTTATTTTCTATTTGTCTGCTTCCTTTATGGAAATACTACTTGGGGATCTCATTGGACTGATGACATGTTATTCCTGTCAGCTCTTTTCATGTCCAATTCAGTTTGCTTGCTTTTTAATCCTTTTCTTTGTGTTTTTCTTGTCCTTTCATCTGTTTATTTATTTTTTGTTCTTATTCCAACGTGAGTTTCCTTTCTCTGTCTCCTCCCTGGGCTCCCTGGCTCCGGGGCTGTCCACCATAGTGGTTAACAGCCAGGACTCTGAAGCCAGGGGTTGATTCCCCTCGTCGGAACATACTTCTGGTTAAGTTGCTTTGGTACTTTTTCCTTAATTTCAGTAAAATGAGAGCGCCTGCCTCATAGGGCTGTTGTAAGAATTGATGAGTTAATACATAAAAGCAACCTAAACCATTATGGACACATTTTACATTGTTTGTGAATTCAAAAAAGGAGATGACGACGACGATGACAATGATGACAATGATGACAATGATGACAACAATAACATTACAGTAACCACAGCTGTTCCCTTCCCTGAGCTCCATGCCTCTGCTCTGAGGTCTTAGATCAACTTAACCTTTTTCTGCATTCAAGGTGATATGGTCATAATTTTTATCTATTTGATGGCCACATTTTTCTGATGCCTGTTTCTTATCATTTGTTTTTCTTACATCTTTCCTCATGTTTTTTTCTTGTAACATTTTGTATAGATCATGTAGTGATTCTTTTGTTTAACTTATTACTTACATTTCGACAAGGCTCATTCTTCCAGGACCAGATTTTAGCAGGAAAGCCCCCTGTGCAGGCCAGCCTGGGTTCCAGACCAGCAGAAATAGTCTACCTGATCACAGAGTTGTGTGAGTGAATATTTTTAAATGTCTCCTTAAAAAAAAACAAACTTCTGAGAACTTGTCTGGTTTCCTCTTTACTGCACTTGAACAGGGTCAGACAGGGACTCTTGAGTCCCTACGTCAGCAGGGGCACTTGCTACCCGGTGTGAAACACTGCTGATTGGCAAAGCCTTGCAAATACAGGAAGCCACTTTCTCCACGGAGGTGGCTGTGCACGGTGAGACCAAGTCCCACCAGAAAGGCCTCGGTGGAAACTAACCACTGCCTCAGACACCTTGCCTTTATAAAGCGTGTGTGTGGCGGAGCTTCGAGGCCGTCAGACCAACTGCTCACTGAGAGAGGCACTTGAGAAGGTCATCAAGATAAAGAGAAATGCACTGTCCTCATTTCAGTTTCACCTGAACCACGGGCAGGAAATGCATGAAAACCCATGGGACCCGAAGGGCAAGGAGACCTTGAATGTGAATGCTCTGCCTGGCAATTTAAAGAAATGTTTTCCACACATCATCATCGGTTTTGAGTCCCCCAAATCTCCTAGAGTGACAGCAATCAAAATTGATTTGGGGAATTTCATCCACAAATTCGATTTACGTGTTCCCAGTATGGAAGCTCAACAGCTTTGTCTCGCTGCTCGTGAGGGGGCCTGAGGATCTGAGGCACGACACGTAGAAGACCAGAGGCATTAGAGCGTCTGGAACAACTCAGTGGTGGGAAAGTGGACACAGGTGCAGCCCCTGCTCTGGGAGTCTGAGCTGGCTGGGCCGTCCGAACTGGTCTACTTACTCAGTGTGATGTTAGGAAGGCTTCCATCTTCCAAGTTTACTGCCTCATTTCCTCCAGGCTCACTTGGGTTATTCTGGGTGCGGTGTATACGGCCTAATAATGTATATTGATTGCCACTGGAAGCCATCCCTAAAATTTTGTTTCAAGAGAGCTCTTTTGTTGTTTTCTGACCTCACAGTTTTCACCTAGAGAAAGCTCACCCAGCATCTAGTCACTAAGGTATTGTCTTCGTTGCCTGTCCCATCTGTGTGCAGCAGAGCTCCCTGACCATGACGACGAATGCTGTTTCTCAGGGCGACACATGGCAATCACAACAAGAGCAGTGCCCCACAGAAGTGCTGGCAGAGAAGACAGCCAGGTGCCGATGTCTGGGCGGTGCTCTGGCGTGGCCAGCTTCCTGATAGGGAGTCCGGTGTCTGCCTACTAAGAGGGTCAAGATCAGTGGGTGTGGGTTGGGGTCCAGCAGTTAGCAGAGTCTGACAGCCCTCAGCTGGGTCTAGGTAGGCGGCCCATGAACCATGCTGTGATAAACACTGCTATACAAGATGATTCAGATTAAGGAGAATAAAAGGTATTTATCATCATGAAAAAAAATGAATGGGCTTATACGCTCCCCTCCACTATCTGCTCCTAACCCAACTGTGATAGCAGAATCACAATTAGTCAACTTGGACCCAGAGGTGGAAAATGAGGACTATTATGTGAGCTAACAAGCTTCAGTCTTGGTTTCAAACACACACCATGTCACACATGCACATACGATTGTACTTCCTGGCTCAGATGAAGGCAAAATCGAGCATGTCATGTTGCTCTACTGAGTGGAAATTCAAGATAGTTGTCGAAGAGTTCCACCTTGCTTCATCCATTTTAAAATGCATTGTGCCATTTTTTCTTGAGGATCAGAACCATGCCTGGCTTTTCCTTGGCTCTCCACGGTGCTCAGACCATCGGCCGTGCTCGGTGACCAATTCCACGAGAAGTGATAGAGCCCGTTGCTTACGAGTGTGACTTCGGAGCCAGTCGTCTGGGAGCACAGTGCACTGTTCCAGACTGGAAGCAGTGTTCAAACTGTTCCGAAGTATATTTCATCTTTGCTGCATTTACATCACTTAAAGGAACATATTTACAAGGCAGCGGCCCATTTAAAATACATCCCTGGAGGAAAAGCAAAATTCCTCTGTACATGGTTATGTCAGAAGGCCCCACCACATCCTCCAAGTTAGGGTTTATCAGTGGAGTTGAACACTTTTAAAAATTGTTAATACACACGGTGCAGTAAAGCAAGTTATTTCATAAAGCAGATCCTTTCTCTCTCCCCTTCTTCGCAGTCCTCCCTACCTGGAGTAGGAAGATGTTTCCAGAGTGGCACTGGCCCAAAGTGAAGAGGAAAGAGGCTGTTTTCTTCCTTCCGGGTTTGGAGCTGGGTTCTCTGAGCAGCAGCGCCTCACAGCACGTCCCACCGAGTCACGAGACCCGAGAACGTGAGCTGCCACACGCTTCACGTTCTACGGCTCACGTGAACACTTAGAAAGTTAACAGTTTCCACAACTGCGTCAACTTTGTTGTATGTTTGAGCTTTGCAGAATAAAAACTTGGGGAAAGAAAACAAGAAAAACAAAAATAAAAGTAGGGAGGAAGAGGGGCCATGATTCTGTCATCTGACTTTTAAGCAACACAAGATTCTCCAGAACGTATAAAGTATTAAACTTTCCCAAAAAGCCACAAAGAGTAGGAGTCAAATATTTATAAGGCAGTTTGTGTGTGTGTGTGTGTGTGTGTGTGTAAGGCTGTATATATTTATAAGGCTGCCTGTCAGTAGGTTATTATTGTTCCCAGCATAGAGAACAGCAAAAACGATGACTGCACCGCTGAAATCCCTCTTCCCTGGAGTCACCCACACTGAGAACAGGACCCCTGCTTAGTCACCCCTACACCCTGACTCCCCGCTACATCAGAGGCCAAGCCGTGACGGGGTCTTCCTTGGGGTTTTCCAAACTGTAACTAAGAGAATTATTTGTCTCTGGTAGAGAACTGTAAAGATCTGATGCTTGTTTTCTATCTTTGGTAAAACAATTTTAAGAGAATAAAATCCAGATACAGGCAAAAAAATGAGTTCAGAGGACCGAGTGCTCACAGCAGACGCACGTACAGGCCGGGAAGATGAGGGTAGGCTGGCAGAGATCTGTCACAGTAACAATTCAACCAGGAAAATCGTCCTCCTCAGGACTCTGTTTTGGATCAAACTGTCTTCGTTTACTCGCTTTCATGGTTATGGCTAACATTTTAAAACTCTAAGAGACTCCCACACTTTTATGCCAAACCCTGTTTCTTCCAAACTAATTCCTACTCAAAAACTCCACTTCGGTGTCTGAGAGGCAGCTCAGATGTGAATTCCTAATCTTCCCCCCCAAAACTTGTTCCCTGGCATCTCCTCCTTTCAGTTGCTGGCAACATCTTCCAGTTGCTCAAGTTTAAAAGTTTGGTGTCTTTTGATGCCTCTTTCTCACATGTCCGATATGACATCAGGAAACGCCTCGCCCTCTCCAGGTGTGCAGACTCGAGCCACTGGTCTCCACTTCCCCTCACCCCACAGGGTCCAAGCTCCACTGTTTCTTGCCAGGTGATCCTACCAGCCTCCATGTTTGTCTCCCGGACTCCCTCTTGCCCTCCTAACCACAGGGCAGCCCGTGAACGCCTCTGCATCTCACTTTTAATTCAGGTCAAGACTCTTCCGCTTGGATCCTTCAAGTACAGAGTAAAAAGTCTTTCCTATTCCCTATAATAGGAATACAACTGAAAACAATTATTCAACTGAACTCCCCACCTCTTTAACCTGACCTCTGCCCACCTCACCACCCCCCACCCCTTCCAGGCCCTTTCCTCTGCTGACCTGAGACCAGGCAGCACGTGCTCACGCTGCTACCTAGTGGCCTCTGCACCTGCACTTCGCTCCGCCTCGAACTCACACCTACCAGACAGCAGCACGGCCAGCTCCCTCCTCCACTGCCTTCAGGCACCTGTTCCTATTTCACATCTAAGGCGTCTTCCATCACCGTTCTACCTAAAATAGCACACCTTTCCTTGCTTTTCCTCAATACACATTACTTATGTCTTTCTCCCACTTGAAATTCGTGCTGCATGAGAATATACATTTGTTGTTTATTACTTGTCTTCTTAGCACGTAGAGCCATGTCTATCACGTGGTCGGCGGGAATGAACCACTCAGAATCCTTCCACTGTCTCACATTTCGGTAAAAGGGGTCGAAATTGGTCCTCACACTGTTGTAAAACAGAACTTCAGAACTTCATCTGAAGTTCTACCTCAGTCACATTCCGTCATGTATCAGGTTACTTAATGTTTCTTTCTACATCTTGTCTTCTCACTGACCATTTATTAATTCCTGAAATAGCTATTTAACAGCTTTTTCAGTGTTTAGTAAAAGCTCAGTTCTCCTTTGCTACTATATTAATACTGTGACTACAATAACTTCAATAATTTTTATTCAACTGATTTAATATTTGAAAGTCATGACACATCACTGCCACCCTGAAACTACGGCCTCCACTCTGAAATGAAGTCCCCAATCAGGAGCAGTGGAACACAGGATTCCACAGTAGAGTCCCCAGTTAGAAATAATTCCTCTCGCCTTGGAATTATCCAAGCTTGTCACTTCTGCCACTTCTCCTTCCTGCTGTTAAAATGTTAACAATCTCAGAATTTTTCTAGCACTGGTCCATTGGCAGGTAAGAGAACACGTACACATCAAATTAGTTTATATACTTGACCAGAGTCATAACCAAAAGAGCAGATCGTGGTGGTCCAAAAATGTTGGCTGAAGTTTAATGCTTTCTGCATTTTGGCAAATCTTGTGTTGCTTAAGCCAGATAAAGGAATAATGGTCCCTCTTCCTCCCTCCTTTTATTTCCCTTGTTTTCTTTCCCAAATTTTTTTATTCTGCAAAGTTCAAACATATAAAAAAGTTGAAGCGGTTGTGAAACCTGTTACTTCCTAAATGTCCATGCTGAGCGGCTAAAACTTGAAGCTGTTTGGGAAGCTCACATTCACAGGCCTTGTGACTCTCTGACATGAGATCGTGTGTTCCACTTGGTCTTCTGTATTGCACGGGTCCAAAGTAACTGCTCTGGAAGGACGGTCAGTGGACACAAAATAATGCCCCACCAGGCAAGATCTCACACTCCTGGCTACTCCAAGTTGCCTTTGTTCTTCCATGGATGCCACGCCTCCAGACTTGCTGGCGGTCTAGTTCACTATGAAAACGTCCCCATGGTTTTACTGGAGCCCCGTGAATTTATATTTACCCTGAGGCAGCACTATCAAAAAACTGAGACTGTCAAGTTGCAAAAAGAATTAATCCTCACATGATTTTGTAGTTTTGATTTTTATTTCTACTTGGCATTAATGGGATTTTAAAATGTCACCAAGGACTCATTTTTTTCTATTTCTATTTTTTGACCTAACCTCTTGACATCTGAAATCTACTGTTAAGATTACATGTCAAAGATAATTTAAAAAATATTTCAAGGGATTCTGCAAATTGTGCCTTAAAAAAACCCTATAAAAACAATTGTCAACATTATTTCTGGGTATATATCTGTAAGAATTGAGAGTATTGAAGAGATATTTGCACGTCCATGTTCACAGCAGCACTATTCACGACAGCCTCTTGGTGGACGCAACCTGAAGGTCCATCGACAGATGAATAAACAAAGCATGGAACACACACACAACAGAAGACTATGCATCTTTAAGAAGGAAACCCTATCGCATGCCACCTGGATGGACTTCGAGGACACTATGCTAGAGTGGAATAAGTCAGTCACAAAAGGACAAATACTGTGATTTACATGAGGCCCGTAAAGAAATTTATAGAAGAAATCCAAATTCAAATTAAATTAATAGAATAGGGAAGTAAGGGTGGTTTCCAGGGCTTGGGGGAAGGGCCCAAGGAGCAGCTATTTAATAGATACTTGGTTCTGCAGGATGCGGAAGTCTTGGAGCTCTGTTTCTCAACAATGGCAATACACTTAACACCACTGAGCAGTACATGTAAAAATGGTTAAGATGATAAACTTTGTTGTCTTTTCCACACACAAAAAGCAAAACACATCTGCATTGTTTGCATGTGGATTTCCGATGAACATGGGGCAGGACGGCTGCTTGTAGCGCATGTGTAGTGTTTACACTTAGAACACAATTTCCTTTTAAAACACACACCAAAAAACCTTGTGTAAAACTTAGCATTCATTAAATATATCAAGTACCGTGCATCCTAAATTACAGTTTATTAATTAGGGACGAATAACTAAGTCTACAGACTGAAGAGAAACTGCTATTCTATTGTATCTTTGTGGTTATCTGATTTATGTCTGTCTTCTCCACGAAGCAGACAACAAGCTCTCGTGTTTGGTTTTGCTCATCATTTTATCTCCAGGGCCTAGAAAATAGTGCACAAGTACTTATTAGATGAATGAATATAGTGTTAAACATTTGAAGATGTAGTAATATCCAGATCTGTAATCACCAAATTCTAGTGTAATAAGAGATATACTATTAAGAAGGCAGAATCGACTTTCAAAAAACTAATTTTAATCAAAACAAAAATTGTTGATCATTAACAAGTTTATAAAACAGTGATTTAGTTACATAAATAAATTGATATCAGTGTATCAAATCTTAATTACTTTCAACTTCATGAGCATGTTTACATGGGTGATGAAGTACAACCTTTTTTTTTCTTTTTACCTATTATAATAAATAAAATGGAGCGCATGAAATAGTTCTAAACAAAAAAATACCTACAAACATACCTCTAGCATGTTCTCTAATGAAGGGGACAGGAGACACTGGACAACTTTTGCACCAAAACATAAAAACTGCTTTAAAAAGCACAAGGCTACAGAACCATCAGCTAAAGGAAAGACACTACGCTGTAACCAAAGTTGGTATTTAATAATATAATGAACAGTTTGGTAGTTAGATCTCCAGTTTGGTTATTTTAAAGCATTAAGGACAAGGCAAGATAGAAGGCTGCTTTTGTTTTGAGTAATTCTAGAGAAAATAAAATATATTTTAAAAAGAAAGAAAGAAAACGGAAAAGTAGAACAGTCAGACCTACACAACTTTCTGTCCTGCACAAAGTCAAAATACCTATGCAGAATAGACATATAATATATATAATGTTATTTGTGCACAAAGGTTAGCTTATTAGCTCACTGCAAAGGCGTTATGTATCATATGTCAATTGTTCTGGAAAACATTTTGCGTTTGTGTCAAAAGGATATTTCTTTGAAGTTTCCTAGGCTAGGAGGCACGAACCCCAGTTCTGGCACACTGTATATTCTTAATGCTAAGGCTTGCTGCTCTGGCTGTGCATTTGTTGTCTCTCTTTCTTTAGTGCCTGTTACAAGCATGTGTGGTGTAGTGGTTGTTTCTGTTGGTGGTGTGTGTGTGTCTGGTGTTTGTGTATACGTGTATATATGTATATATAGGTTGTATAAATATATATACATATATAATTTCTCCCAATAGATCTCAGTCCAACCATGCAATCCGAAAGGTGGCTCTGCATAGATGCCCCGCATGAAGTTCGCCGCCTGAGCCAACCCTGAAGCAAGGCGCACTTTTAGTCCTTCTGATAGGTTTTCTCAGTTTTTTTTTTTTGTTTTTGTTTAAAACCAAGCTACTGCAGCTTCAAGTATTTTGCATTACATAGAATATTTTTATAAATTAGTTAATGTTATATTTTCAATATTCAGACATATACTATAATATATATACAGTACAATAAATGCTCTCATTCTTTTTTTAATTTTTTGATAAATCCCTGAGAATGTATGTTGACAGTCGCTAAGTCTCCACATGCACAAGCGTCGTGTGCCATGCTTCTGGACGAACAGCACTGCAAAGCCACGTGGGTCAGCCTTTAACTATTAGTATTTCGTTGTGTTGGTTTGTTTAAATATGCTGAGAATGTCAAGATGAGTTACACAGAAGTAAAGCTGAATCCATTCGAGGTACTTATCACAGGATGGAGGTGTTCTGTTTGGTTTTTAAAGCCATTTCAATTACTTTTTTTGAGGCTGTGAACGTATACAGAAAACAGGAGAGCTATGTGGACTTTCGCCACTTGACAACATATACTCAGTGTAAACCAAACCTTGTTAACCTCTCTCGCATACAAAATTTTAAAAAAGAAAAGAATCGAAAAAATAATAAAATAAAAGGAAATAGAAGAGAAAGGGAAGAAAATTAAGAACACACAAACTTTCACAGGACAATTTAGTCTGCAAACGCAATATAACTATACACATATAATACCGGTGTGGCTCTGTTCTTTAAGTTAAAAAGGGTACAAAGGCAGGCTCAAGTAAAAACAAACCGTCCCTCCCCTCCCCACCCCCACTCATACAAGTTCTATCAACCAAACCTCTCCCGAACCAACATCATCAGTTTCTTTTTGCCTTTGTAGATTTGTTTCAGGTTGTCAATAAACTGTGTAAACTGAATGTGTCCGTCGTGCGCCATTAAGAAGGTCTCTCGGGCCTTGCTGAGGAACTCGATAAACTCACTATAGTGCCGGGGACTGATGTGTGTGAGTCGTGAGTGCGTTGTGTTGATGTAGGCCCCGATCGTGGCATCCAAAAGCTGCCTCAAGGGGGCTTTGTCCAGTGACATGAGCTTACCAGAGTTCCTCCTTCCATGAAGTCCCACCATGCCAGGGGTGGTCAGAGTGCACCTGCGCAAAATGTCTGACAGTACCGTTGCACACTTGACACTCTTGACCACCAGAGGTATTATAGCTGCAAGCTCATTTTTGCCGAGGGAGTGGCTGAGCGCACAGGCCCACAAAACGTCATTAATGGCAGGGTGCGTGTCCTGATTGTAACTCAGGTTGAGATGGGTCATGGCCAGGGTGGCCAGCTTGTAGGCCCTCATGGGGTATCCGCGGTGCTCCATGTACCGTGCTATTGTGAAGAGCTGGGTGTAGCTCATGCCGGTGGTAGCAGCGTCAAGAACAATTTGGTACGCCGTCTCAAAAGCTATGTGATCCTTTTCACACAGGGTCAGCGCAGAGAGGGCACAATTCTGAGGGTCCTTCATGGCACACTGCAAAGCAAGTGTCCTGGCACTACTGGCCAGCTTCTCCTGCTGATGGCAGTCCAGGTGGAGGCGGACGATGGTGCTGTTGGACATCACGGTGGTGGCAACTATACTTGTGGCCTCGGTGGGAGTAAAGAGTGTAAACCAGCTCTGCATGATGCTGTCCAGGGCGTAGACACCTGCAAGCAACGCGGAGAATCCCAGTTACTGACAAGGATGCTGCTTAGGGGTCTTGCCTTATTTCCACTGTATAATCTGTGCTTACATTGTTAACCATCACAGGACATGAGCCAGGCCAGAAAATCCTGTAAGGTGGTGTGCCTGGGAGCAACCCTGTAGAATAGGTCATTGTAGACTGTTAGTCAGTAAAGGCCTGAAAGGAACATGAACTTGCTGTAATACAGAAATACAGAACTAATCCTCTCGGTTGCACTGCACTGCTTGCCGTTTCAGACAACGGCTTTTTCCTAATGAGTTCACTGGGGCTTCCTGTCAGTTTCCCACTACAGAATCTGAGTCAGAAAAACTATAACCCTCACCACAATAGGTAGTTTTCATGTGGTATGTGTGTTAGTATGTAGTTTTAAAGCACACAGGACATGAAAGGATTAAGATACACGAAGCGGCAGGAAAACGTGACCCATGCTGGAGAGAAAAGAGTCAACAGAAGCAGACGTGCAGATGACTCAGATGTGGAAGTGCTGACAAAGACTTTAAATAACCGTTTTATGTACACAGACGTGACATGTCTCAGCTGCAGGAAAACCCTACAGGCAGGTTGAGTTAAAGCGGAGGCACTACACTGCAGAGGGAAATTGGGCCTGCATCTCGGTGCTGGGCAAGGGGAACTGCGTGGCAGCTTCGGGAGTGGATTTGTTTGTGCTGTTTCACAGCGTCACATCACTAATCTAAATGTCGCTTTTCTGTTGAGACCAAATTCCCATTTTTCCAAAATTAACCATTACAGATTAATGACAGAAAAATAACAAGAATGATTTTACAGTATCTGTTTGCTGTGTCAGTATCTGAACACTGGGGCGGCAGTGTCTCTCAGCAAGAGGCATGTGTCCTTTCCTAATGCCAAACAGGCAGAAAGGCAGCTGAGCCACCGTGCTTTCCAGCAGCCCCCACATGTTTGGACCCGCTGGGAAGGCAAAGGTTTCTCTGGCCCTGACGGACTGCTGCAGAACAGAAGCAGGTGACTGATGGGTCTCCCAAACCGCAGCTTACAGGCAACCAGGGATCTTCTCGTGGCTAGTTTCTCACCCACCTGAGAGCTCAGCTAAACACCCGGTGGCCACCCCTCTGCTGGATACCATGACATGTGCCCTAAGATGATCAGGAAAACACCAGGGCATCTATGCAACTTTATATTATGTTCATTGAAATGGCCTGAGCCACTAATCCAGTCTCGAGTTAGTTTCAAAGGTAGGCTCCAACAGCGCAAAGATTCACTCTGACACCCTTAATACAAAATGGTAAATTTGATGATCACAAAGTTACTAAAAGCACCTTCATAGTGACAGAACAAATGGATACAAAGTGTTTGCTCGCTGACTTATTCCACTGATAAGAGCCTGGAGCCTCACATGCTTGACAGTTTGGAAGAGGAACAATGCCAAGTGTGTACGACTGAAGGTTCAAGCAAAGGGAGCCCCTGTAGGTTCCGGGAAAGGGCAGAAGCCTTCCAGAAGTCAAGGGGAAAGACCGCTCCTCCAGAGTGTACCTACCCACTTCAGTAGCACATGTTACCAGCCACCTGACCATCTCCCGCCGTCGCCAATTTAAGGTTGACAGTGTCATTCGCATAACCTACAAAGAAAGAGAGGATTAATGAAATGTTTTGGAAGATGATCCCCGGTCACTGGAAATACAAAACAAGTCGCTCCAGTCTAAACCACAGGGCTCACTTCCCTACCAGCAGGAGGATGGAGAGCCACATGTAGAGCAAGCTCTGCCGAGGAACTGGATGTGTCCCCAGCTACCCAAGCTGGCCCTGTCCCAGCCACAGAGGCTGCGGGTCCGCCTCTTCCTCCTCCTGGTGGAGCCACTGACCAAACTCGGCATCCTGGGCAAGTCCCTCATTCACTCACTCCTCTCACCTGCGAAATCAGGCCTGAACTGAGAGGCATTAAACACAGTCCGTGCCCTCTACTCCTCCCCAGCTTTACATTCTATGGTTTTAGATTTCTGAGGCTCCCCTGAACTCATTCTGATTAGAAACCCTCAGATGGCAAAGAGGTTAAGAATTTTAAAAAACTGATTTAAGAAGGGAGCAAGAACATGAGGAGGGAAAAGAAGAGAGGGAGAAAGGGAGGCGGGGAGAGAGAGAGTGAGAGATACACAGACAGACATGGGATTGTCGCTCTACTCATTTACGCATTCACTGGTTGATTCATGTGTCCTGACTGGGGATTGAACCCACAACCTTGGCATATCAGGATGACACTCTGACCAACTGAGCTACCTGTTCAGGGCTGTAAATTATTTTAAAATAATTATTTTAGTTTTTTTTTTTTTTCAATCTCTGGTTGCTCTTGTCTGGGAAGAAATCATCTTTGGCATCATCAGAGATCTGATTGTGTTTTTCACTTTCTAATGAGAGACCTGGAGATAAAATATCCCTCTCTTCCTGCTTCCCCCATTCTTCACCATTCAGCAGGTCTGGGTATGTGACTCTTGAGTCCTCGGAAGCCCCTCTGGGAATCAATCCCAGGGGAATGGGGGCAGGGAGTAAATTCTCATCAATCTGCCATGTACCCAAAATTATCTGCCAGAATTCCCAACAACCAGAAAACTTGTATTAACGGTGTTTTTCCTTCATCATGCTTTTAAGAGGCAAAAGAAATGAAAATAAGCCAAATAACATAATTTTTAAAAAGAAACTTCTTGAAATGTCATTTTATTGCTTAAATGCAATCACTCTCCTATACCCTCTACTTCTGCCACACCACATACAGTGAGTGCGTTTTCTTATCACCCAGTTCTTTGTGTAAACTTCATCAATCACTGTAAGGAGAGTCCACACTGTAAGACCGGATTAATCATCTCACCAGGCATTCCACTCCCCATACTTTTAGTAACTAGGGGATAACAATTTCTTCACTTTTCATGGGGGAGGAAAAAAAGCAAATGTAAATAGAGATTCCTTGAGAAAAGCAGAAATAGAAACTTTTCAGTTCCTGGTTTGCAGTAAGTAATCTTTTCAGAAACTGTCAGGAAGCAGACCTCTATCCACATAACTGATGGAAAATGTCCCTGGTGGAGTCCACACAGGCCTGACCCCGGACACTGCACCCTGGCCCCACCCCTCCTCCTTCACTGAGTGTCCTCAGGTTTCCAGAAAGGAGCTAGAACCGCCCATCTCTTATGAAAATGAAACATCAATAAAAATTCATCCTTCCTCTAAAAATTTACCTCTGACAACGAAATCTTTAATATACGCAATAGCTTTATTTAAGTCTCTTATGAGCAATCATTCCTCTCCCTTCATTAAAGGAGAAATGGTGACATTAAGGCTATAATTAAGAAAAGAATTTTTAAACTTGAAAGACACAATCAGGCTTCTAAATGTAAATCCAGTCCCTCAGGTAGCAGCTGATTCAGTTGGGTCTGACCTCATCTCTGAAACACAGTGCTCTTCCGAAAGTTGGATAGATTTGTGCTATAAACTCGTTTTACCTGCGCTAAAAAAATCCAAATAAACGGACAGAAACAACCCTAAGACGGTGCCTGTACCTAGCGGCCCTCGGTACCCCAGGGAAGACCCCCAGTCACATACCTGCAGCCCCAGCTCCAGAGACACTTTCAAAAGCGTAATGTCCGGCAAACTGTCCATGAGCGTTGCTATTTTAAATGCATCTTGGGCAAGCTTGAAGATGTGGGATGAGGAGTGGATATTTTTCTGAATGGATTCTAATACTGTTTCCAGCCTCCGAACATCGCCTGCAACAAACAAGGAAAAACCAAACCAAATCAAATCAAAGCAAAACAAATAAAGCATACCAAACACACACACACACACACACGTGCGCGCACACACACACACACACAGGGAGGTAAAAGGGAAACAAAATAAAACATAAAGCACAAGTGAATTTGATGGAAATGGTCATAGCGGGCACAGATGTAACTAAGTAGCCCCAGAGTGACTGATAAGTGTATGAATGTCAGCTCCATAAAAAAGAAACACGGAGACACGCCCTCAATGACTAAAAACACGTGTGACCCAGAACCAACAGCAGAGAACAGCTAGCTCTCCTAGTTTCCACTTAAGTATTTTTGCTGAATATTTCATGGAGGTAAAAAAAAAGTAACCTAACTTTTTAATGTGCTTCCGAATCTCAACCACCACTGACTGACACGGCATCGTAACTAAACCTGAACTCTGCCAGCAGCAAGTTTAAGGATGCAGCTAAGTGAGTGAAATGCCAGGCTCAAATGAGTAACACCTGTTTTGCCTCATAAGCTAACACCTAACACCCTACAACCCGATATTAGCACTACCATTGAGAATTTGATAGCAAACATGACCCTTAAAAAAAGGCAAACTAACAAAATAATCATGAGGCCCCAGGGCATTCCAGTACCTTTGGCTGCAGTTAGCATGGTGGAAGCCAGCTCACACTGCTGGGATTCTATGTGGCTCAGAGTGAACCAGCGAGGGTATCTGTTGGGAACAACTGATGCAATGTGGTGGGGGCGGGTAAGGTCTCCCGTTGGAGCAGTAGATTCCAATACTAGTAACCTGTAATGAGAAGAGACAGGGCAGGTGGCTCCTAGTTATTACTTGTCTATCACCTTAGCAACAGGGACTGGCCAGTAGCCAGAGGAGTGGGTAGATGCTGGGAGAAATGTTCAGGTCCTTGCAGGAAGAAGAGCTGGTACAGCTACTCTCTGTTGTCTGATGCCAAGGTCGCCTCATTAATTGCTCATTACCCAAACCTAAGAAATCTCCTTTCTTTAGTATCATTCAGAAAACTGCAAAATTCAAGGAAATTAAAATATGTAATAATGACTTTTGAAACTCAGTCTTGATGTTTACCTACTTTAAAATTTTTAAATCTTACTACTCATTAAGAAAATACATGTCAACAGAAAATGGACAGTGAAGTGAATAGTAAGACTGAGATGGTAACAGTCAGGGATCAGTGGATAGCCGAGATGCATACGCTTACCGTATTAAAATACAAAATAAAAGGAGAAGTTAAATAAAAATGACTTCCTTTCCATTATTCATACTTTCTAAAAAGTTCCTTATGACTTCAGGAATCTGTAGTTAGAAAATGTTCCATCGATCATATCAGAAGATAAGTGCGAATGATTCAAGTATTTGTCCCTTGACTGTCTTATAATAAATTCAGTGTGACTTCTCATTTCAATCAATCTTTGATTATGTTGACAAATAAAGAATAATTATTAAAAACCAAGCATATGCTTAGTGATCTCCTCCGAATGTAAATACTGAAGAGATTAGTACAGTAGCTACAACTGCAAGAATTTTACAATCATCATCAAAATTTGACCTTCTTCACTCAAGTTCACCAGTGTTAGGACTATGAAATAAGAGCTGGGGATTAAGAGGAGTAAACAGCGTAAGGGTGTGAGGCTAGCCTTGGGGCCCCACCCAAGAGCAGTTACTGCTCTGGTGAGCCAAGTGCCTCCTTCTCTTTCCCTTTTTACTATTGACAGACATGTTACCATTAGAGGGTAGCAAGGGAGGCAATTAAGTAATAATTTTGGTGGGGTTGCTATTTAGCTTGAAAAAAAAAATCAGAATATCCCTGTAATGATCGGGCAGACCTTTTCCCGAGTAGTTGTAGTAAAAACAAGTGAATACCGCTGGGAAGATGAGAAATGAGTGCTGAAAACACCCCTCCCCAGACCACCGCCCCTACTTCCAGAAGGACGAAGAAGCAAGTAAGCTGCAAGTTTCTCTTCCTTCCTGTTCCACTGGCTGCCCTGAGATGCTCCAGAGGTCACACCACCTCCCACGGCAGTGGGAGTTGTGGCAGGCAGGAGAGAAAAGGTGGAAAAGCAATTCCCCTGTGCCCTGCTACTATCCCATGAACAAAAACTATGTGGGTGGCAAGCAAGGGCAAACATAAGTGAGTTTCTGAGGGTTATAAAAGCAAGCCTTTCTACCTGATAGCTTCACATTAGCCAGACCCAAAGAGAAACGTTATTTTACTCTTAAACTTGATGATGGTCATAGCAATAGCATCTAGGGGCATCATAACATTAGCATCCTTCCCTTTACACTGGAGTGGAATTGGTAGATTTGAATAGGTATAGATAGAGCTGAGCATCTGTCTTCATCTGACAATTTCTGTTTCAGCTTCAGAAAGTGGGAATAAAAATATAATTGTGTTTCAAAATACAAACCAAGTGGTATAACATCATTTGGTGGGGAACTTTTACTTATGTTAGTTTTTAGCATTTTAAAAATAGACAAGAGATAATTTACAAGGTTTCTCTGATAGGTAAATGAGATTTCATGTTGCCAAGGAAAAGCATGTCAAATAAAAAGGTGTCAGCCTCAAAATACACTGATACACACACACCCCCATCACTGCATAAAAGAGACCTCTTGAGAGACAAGCTACACACATAAAAAGGCAAGATTTTGGTTTTGAATCCGCCATACTGGTTGCAGACATACGTAACCTTTGACGAAAAGCTTCTATAGGATAAAACTATTCTCTAGCACCTCAAGCCTTTAGGTATGTTCACTATTTGTCTGTAGGTGGCTAAAAAGGGGTTTGTTTAATCTGCACTTCAACATAGAAGTGTTTTGATTTCTTAAAGGAAAAAGTTCCTATTTTAAGAAAGGTGGATATTCCTTTCATGCCCCTACAGTTTAATATGCTACAACTAAGACTAACACATACAATGTTGAATTCACTAAAAATTACTCACCAAGAACAAATTCATGATAAAAATTATAATTTGGTGAGCTGACTTTTAAGAGGAAGTGAAAATAGATGGTCAGTGGCAGACGCAATGTGCTCTAGTTGTTGCCACTGAAAAGGAGGGACCAAGGAGGACCAGGCAGTCAGAGCGGAGGTGGGCCGGCTCCAGGAGACTGTAACAGTGGGGTCTTCAGTACTCCGCACAGGGTCCATCTCCTGGCACCCTCCACTGGAGCCCAAGGGCAAGTGGGTGACACAGTGGCCTTCCTGCACTATTGATGGAATGTGAAGTCACAGCAGGTGTGGAGGGATCCCTCAATTATTACATGCACTCAAGTACACTTATTCACCACTGTTTCAAAAATCTAATTTTCCTAAAACAACTCATTATTTAGGAAGATTTCAACTGTTGCTGCCATATGGTTAAACTGGGCCTGAAATTGTTCTCTATTCCCAAATTCCAGCTTCAAGAAAAAGTAGGAAAAAGCCACCATGAGCATGAACATGACATGACAGTCAAGGACACCATTCTTCCTTCACTTTAAAACAAGAGCCAAATAAGGCAACAACCTAACCTCTAGACAATCCAAGGAGTATATAACTAAGTAGGTTCTTTAGATTTTCTGCTGCCTGCAGGAAATGAACATGAATGAACAAGAACCAGTTAACAGCATTTGTCCCAGTGGGGAATCTGCATTGCATCTGCCCTGCTGGGCTGTGAATACGTACCGCATTGCTCTCAGTGCAATTTTGTATGCCAATTCAGCATCGTGAGGTAGGAGGGAGGTGAAGAGATACTTGGCAAATGTGTGCATTGGAACGCTCTCGCGGTGGATTATTTCGCCTAAACCACTATATGGTCCGGCTGCGGGAAGAGAGCATACATATTTTAAATTCCTAAAAAAGGAACTAAGACTTCTTGTAATGTATATCTTATCATTGTTATGCAAAACTGTAACATATACAAGCTAACCTAGTTAAGAATGTAATCTAAGTGACATAGTAGAAAGGAATACAAATTCTTAGTAAAAAATGTTTCTACAGGATACAGTGTCCAATATCAAATTTACTTCAGCAACAACCCCTAACTGCACCACAGTTAAAATGAGGATCACAGAACGAAGGGGCAGAGCCTTTTCACATTCTAACTGCTCCAGAGGAAGAAACCTTCCGATGCATAAAACCTCACTGAATTCAAGAAACACCCTGTCAAAGCACCAGGATTTTCATATGCACCGCTGACTGTGCAGCTTTAATGCTGGAACCCGCTCCCAGACCCAATCAAGCCGCAGGGGAAGGACAAGCCGGGTTTCCACAAAGTGTGCTCTGATGGGGTGGGGAGGGTTCTGAATCACAAAGCCCAGGACAAGACTTTAATCGCTGCTGCTTTTTTTTTTTTTAAGATTTTATTTATTTATCTTTAGAGGGGAAGGAGAGAAGGAGAGAAACATCAATGTATGGTTGCCTCTCGTGAGTCCCCTGCTGGGAACTGGCCTGCAACCCAGGCATGTGCCCTGACTGGGAATTGAATCGTGATCATGTGGTTCGCAGACCTGTGCTTAATCCACTGAGCTACACCAGCCAGGGCTGCTGTTTCTAATAAGCAGAAATAAATACTGATTCTCAGAAAGTGATTAATAAATAAAAGGATAAGTTTACCCATCTGATACTCACCACAGGCAAAAGAAAAACAAAATTAAAGTAACTGGAAATTTACCGCTTTTTGGGCTCCCAAAGACCAATTTTAAAAGGAAGATTGCATTTAAGCTGTCAAAATTCATTCTTTAGTAAGTTATGACAAGGATGGAGGCAAAGCTGACTTCCCCTGTGTACTCTGAATGCGGCCCTAAGAAGGGTGATAACAGATTTTGAAAATAAATTCTGAAAGGAAACCACAGTGGTTAGTTCAACTACTTTCCACTTACGCACCTAGAGGTTTAGTTACTGTAAGGTGTTTAATAAATTAGTTTCCATGTCACCTTTGGGTAAAATCTGTTTACAATTATGAACCATAACACTACTGCTCAGAGAATATAATACATTTGTTTTCCATGAGAAAAACCAGTCTGGTGAAGAGCTTAGAATGCAAGAAATGCCGTTCAGAAGAAATGATGGGAGGAAGTACTGAACTGGGTGTGGGGTAAGAGCATTATATATTATAGGTCATTTTAACAGGAGTCATTTTTAAATTTCATTCTCTTATTTTTGGTTAGTATCTTTTAATTGTTCATTATTTAAGTACTTGGAAAATTGTATACTAGACAACTGATTTTTTTTTTACCTAGGCAAACTAAAATCCTTCCTAGATTTCTAATTTTACCAAGCCTATAATTAATCTTTTTCTCTTAAGATTTTAAAATACTTTAATGATTTGATATTTTTCAAAAGTTAATACAACATTATAGTTCCACCTTTAGTTCATATAATGAGGCCAAATTATTTAGGTTATTATTATGAACTGAATGTATCTTCCACCCCAATTCAGTATGTTCAAAGCCCCAACTCCCAGTGCAACTGCATCTGCAGAAAGGGGCCTTCAGGAAAGGAATGAAGGTTGAAGGGTGGGGGGAGAGCTGATCCAATAGGGTTAGTGTCCTTATAACAGACATCTGAGGGTGCTCTCTCTCTGGCAGGCAGCTACCTCTAAGCCAGGAGGAGGGACATCACCAGCAAATAAATTGGCCAGCACCTGGCCTTAGACTTCTCAGCCTCCAGAACTGTGAGAAATAAATTTCTCTTGTTTAAGCCACGCAGTCTAGGCATTTTGTTATGGCAGCCTCAGCAGACTAAGACACTAACTCTATTTTGCATAAGGACTAAATATAACAATTTGTAGATTTTCTTCATTTCTCTCCCATTTCGTTCCAACGTTTCCCTTAAACCATCAAACTACTTTTTTTTTACTCCACAGGGAAAGCCAGCATACACAATCAACACTTGTTATGACATCTCTGAACAAGCAAAATATTCAGTCAGGTATCACAGAATTATTTGTGAATTAATAATCAGTGTAATTCCTGAACGTTAGTGTACTGAATAATGAAAAACTGAAATTTGGTACTAAGTTTCCCATAAGTCCTTTTTCAACATGCCAAGATTGAGGCCAGAAGTGATTAACACTCAGCAACAATACAGGGTTATTGCTTCCTCTTTTTTCAGATACCCGAGGCTACCTACTCTTTTGTCCCTGAAATTCTGAGTATAAATACATGAAGAACTAGGTGCCCCAGTGTAGTCAACTCAACACTTCATGACTGAGTTGACTGCACTCATCTTCTGGAATTTACAGGAATGGTCGGTCCCTTGACTTCCCCCTTGGACTGTTTCCTGGACTCTCTGAGGGCCTAACAAAGTCAGGCAAGGAGAGAAAGCTGGGATGAGTCAACCACACTCCTTTATCAGGCACAGTGCTTACAAAAATGTTTAATGGGAAGGTATGGACTAATCAAAGATGAGACAGTTAAACATTATTCATGAGTAATGAACAAGAAGAACATTTAAAAAGATAAATGATAAAGAGATATCAGGCCCCATCAGCACTAAAAAGTACACACCCTCTTCCAATTCATCAGTATAATAAAAACCAAAAGTCAGTTACTACGAGCCAGTGACAGCACAAAAAAAGGTTGTGGCTTATGATTTTGATTATCTCAACAGAGGAAAGTAAAATTAAAGAGTAATGAAAAAATCAAGATAGCTTAAAATTTGCCAAGATAGGCTTTTATGTTTAGAAGAAAAAAAAATTAGGTAAGTGCTTCAAAAAATTAATAATAGGAATTTTTACTAAAATTAAGCATACTATTAAATACAGTTAAAATGCATCTCTACCCCTGACCAGTGTGGCTCAGTTGGTTGGGCGTTGCCCCGCAAAGTCAAAGGTCACCACTTCAATTCCCCGTGGGGGCACATGCCTGGTTTGCAGGTTTGGACCCTGGTCAGGGTGTGTACAAGAGGCAACCAATCAATGCTTCTCTATCAGATTGATGTTCCTCTCTCTCTCTTCTTCTCCCTCTTGTCCCCTCTCTCTAAAAATAAATAAAAACTTTAAATGCATTTCTAAAAGATATAAATGTATCATTGGATGGTGTGGCTCTGTGGACTGAGTGCCAGCCTGTGAACCAAAGGGTCACTGGTTCAGGCACATGCCTGGGTTGTAGCCCAGGTACTAAGTAGGGAGTATGTAAGAGGTAACCACACCACTCCCTTCTCTTTCTTTATCCTTTCCAATCTCTAAAAATAAATAAAATCTTTAAAAAATAAATAAATGTATAATGTATTTGGTGAAATTCTTTCAAATAGATCTTTAGCTTCGTACACATAAAAAAGGTTTCAAGGGCTTCCAGCTAAGATGGAGGGGTAGATAGATACACTTTGTTTCTCTGCACAACCAGAAGAATAACAACAACCAATTTAAAAACAAAAACAACCAGAACTGCCAGAAAATTGAACTGTATGGAAGTCCCACAACTAAGGAGTTAAAGAAGAAACATTCATCCACACCAGGAGAAGGGGCGGAGAAGGGCAGCTAGGGTGGAGAGGACATGCAGCAAGGCAGCTGCTGGGAGACTAGGCTGTCCCACATTCGCATGGATATAAACCGGGAGGAACAACTGGGGAGCAAGACAGACTATGCAACCTGGGGTTCCAGTGCAAAGAAATAAAGCCTCAAAACCTCTGGCTGTTAAAATCTGTGTGTGTGTGGAGGGGGAGGGGTGTTGCAGCAATGTGAGAAACCCCCAGTCTCACAGGAGAGTCTGTTGGAGGGACCCACAAGGTCCTAGAACCTACACAAACCCACCCACCCACCCAGGAATGAGCACCTCAAAGGTGGAATTTGCTTGTGGGCAGCACGGGAAGTGACTGAAAGCAAGGTGAGAGCTGACCAAGCAGCTGACTCCTCCCCACACATGTAGTGCCACAACGCAGCAATGACGTGGATTGTCCTGCCCTGATAAATACCTAAAGCTCTTCCCCTTATTACATAACAGGTGTGCTGAGACAAAGAAATATGGTCCAAATGAAAGAACAGATCAAAAATCCAGAAAAAGAATTAAGCGACATCGAGACAGCCAACCTATCAGATGCACAGTTCAAAACACTGGTAATCGGGATGCTCAGAAATGATTGAGTACATTGGCAAAATAGAGGAAGAAGTGAAGAATATATACAAAGTGAAATAACAAAAAATACACAGGGAACAAACAGTGAAAGGAAGGAAAACAGACTCAAATCAACAATCTGGAACAGAAGGAGTTAATAAACATTCAACCAGAACAGAATGAAGAAACAAAAATTCAAAAAAAAAATGAACAGAGGCTTTGGGACAGACACTTTGGGACAACTTTAAAGGTCCCAACATCCAAATCATAGGGGTGCCAGAAGGAGAAGAGGAAGAGCAAGAAATCGAAAATGTATTTGAAAAAATAATGAAAAGAACTTCCTTAATCTGGCAAAGGAAATAGACATGCAAGTCCATGAAGCTCATAGAATCTCCAAAAAGTTGGACCCAGGGAAGCACACACCAAGGCACATCATAATTACATCACCCAAAATTAAAGATGAGGAGAGAATCTTAAAAGCAGCAAGATAAAAGGAGATAGTTACCTACAAAGGGGTTCCCATAAGACTATCAGCTGATTTCTTCAAAAGAAACGTTACAGACAAGAAAAGGCTAGAAAGAAGTATTCGAAATGATGAAAGGCAACGACCTACATCCAAGATTACTCTTTTGAGCAAAGCTATCATTTAGAATGGAAGGGCAGGTAAAGTGCTTCCCAGATAAGGTATATAGCTAAAGGAGTTCATCATTACCAAGCCCTTATTACATGAAATGTTAGAGAGACTTATCTGAGAAAAAGAAAACCAAAACTATAAATAGTAAAATGGCAATAAACTCAACAACTATCAACATTGAACCTAAAAACAAAACCAAAAACAAACTAAGCAACAGAAACAAACTAGAAGAGGAACAGAATCACAAAACTGGAGATCACATGGAAAATTATCAGTGAGGAGGGGCAGGAAGAGAATGGGGGGAAAAGTACAGGGAATAAGAAGCATAATTGGAAGGTACAAAATAGATAGCAGGAGGTTAAAAACAGTACAGGAAATAGAGAAGCCAAAGAACTTGTATGTATGACCAATGGACATGAGCTAAGGTGGGGGGATTGTTGGAGGGATTAGGGGTACTGGGCAGAGGGGATCGAAGGTGGAAAAATTGGGACAATTATAATAGCATAATCAATAAAATGTATTTTTTTATAAAGTAGTTTTTGAAATGCTATTTTCTCTACATCCTTTCCCTACAAGTGACAGTTCTGAATATAAGATGAAGACATCACACTTTACAAGCCTATCAATCACAGAGAATTCCATAATAACAGCAAACATGTATTTGATAGAAGTAATTTTATCAATTAGACATCACTTAAATTTACACAAAAGATAAGGATACCATACTTTGCAGTTAAGTCTTTTTAAGAAAAAAAAATTTTAAAACATGCCAGCCAAAATGAGTTCAGCCCTTTAGCTCTTAACCTTATAAAAAGAAGAAAATTATGCTTTGCCTTAGAGAGGCTATAAAACTTTCACTTGCTAAATCGACACCTAATGAAGTCTCTGAAACAATGGCCATTCACCCCTGCAGCTTTGAAGTCCTTTGTTCGCTTGTGCAAATGACATATTCAAAAACCCAGACATCATGTAATAGCCAATTCAGAGGAATGCCAAACAACTTCCATTTTATTATTTAATTGATCAAAGAGGAACAGGGTTACCAACAATAGCTTACTAAATATCAAACTTGCATTTATCTCAGAAACAACACAGCCACAATAAAGTCCTTTTCAGCGCTTGTGGCATTAAATGGGGATCATTTCTAATAGACCACCCTATGTGACCACCTAAGTCAAGTGATATAAATGTAAACATCTGTGTTTTTTTGTTAAGTGATACTATATTTAGATAATAAATATGCCTATGACATTCACTGACCATACCAAGATAACCACCATATTAAAAACATTCATACAGTACTCCCAACTTAAAGTCTAGTGCCTAAATAAAACTGGTTCAACAAAGTGGAAAACCTCTTTATTAAACTACCTTCTAATAGGAAGACTGCTTGCTTGCGAAAAATTTTCACCAGTGTGTCATCCAATTCAATTTCCTGAAGCTTGGATATGAGCTGCTCCTCATTCCGGCAAACCTTCTCTTGTGTGTACAGCCCATCGGGCATGATACGCTGCTGTCCCAGCCCTATCAGGGCTACTTCCACAGCTAGTGTTACATAGGATTCCCCTTCTTCTAAGAATTTGTGTGCAGGTAGGTGCTGGTAGTCCAGGGCTTTGCACTGTCCCGTGTTCTCTGGAAAATGTCACAAAAGAAATCAGAGTTCAGAAACTACTTTTTTAGGTACAAATATTTATTTTACCCAGTATCGTAAATGAATTATTGGCTTAATTCCAAGAAGGTCAGAAAACAAGTGCATAGTTTTCCAGTATCTTTTTTTAATGTCCTTGAATGACTAAATGTGTGTCTTAGAAAATAAAAAACCATAAATCTAAGAAGAGATACTAAGAGTACTTAAGATCAGAGAAAATTTTTAATTAAACAAATGTAAAATTACACAACTGCAATAGTTACCAATTCTTAAAAGCCTGGCATTAAAAAAAAGTGTGCATACTTTTATTGCAGTGTTAAAATTTATAATGAAAACAGTAGAGAACACAGGTAACCCAGGTCCTTTTTTCTCATCAAAAAGTCATCAGTTATCACAAGAGTAATGATTCTTTGAACATTCTCTTATCTGTTGTCTCTGTTGGAAAGTTTAACAAACTTTAACCACTGAATTCCCAAGGAAAGCACATTCATACCCTTCACCCTCCTGACAGAGTTCGGGTCACCCATAATCCACGAAGGCAACCCCCACAGGAGAACACGTGGAGGGAAGATAACTAACCCACTGAGCCCACCCAGCCGTGGGAGCAGCAAAGGGACAGTCCTCCCTCTCCCCCTCCCATTATGATGCACATCCTTTTTAAAATATTTTTATGCTAGAAAATAGTCATAAATGCAGGTAAATTCTTAGATTCACAATCACTGACTAGAGACAATAAATATTCTTAAGGTTCTTTATACATGTTGTCAACTGATTCTAAACCTGCCTGAAAAGAGTTGAGAGAGCCTATTTCCTCACTTGCTTGCTAATGGCAGGTACTGTTAACTGCATGGAGTCATAAAATAAACTGTGAAGAAATATAGTGACCAATGTCATTCAGAGTTAGAAAAAAAGGCACATGAGACAAATGTCAATAGTTTTACCAGTGAAATCAGAGAATCCAGGAAAGTTTTCATCATCCATGTGGCAGGCTTCCATAAGGCTGCTGAAGAGAGTGCCCACGGGGTCCAGAGGGTGTCCCACCCAGCCCTCCAGATTGGTTATCGAGGTTATGCTTTTATGGGGTAGCTCTGTGTAAGAAAAGGGAAATGAAAGATGGAAAGAAGGGAAGGGAAGAGAGACTTTACCATTTAATAGCAACATCCTGACAAATTAACACTGAATTCAATGAAAAAATGAAGGTATATATAAACCCCAACTTGCAAACTGTTTTGACTTTTAAAGATTTACGTGTAAATCAATATAAATGATTTTATATAACTTCCTAGGACAGCTCCCAAACATCTACTGAATTCATGCATCCAGAGTAGTGGGTTAACATTAGAACTTACACTGTTAGATTATGTCACATGAGGAAAAGTCAATTCCAAATTTTGACCTAGGGACAATTCCCCTCACTTCCTCGGAGTGATGTTAGAAAGGACTAAAAAGTCCCCACAGAATCACCACTGGATAAATCTACAACTCTGTTCAGAAGAGATCCTCTAAATTGGAGGCAAGATTTCCGCCAAGATGGAGGTTTAGGTGGATATGCCGTGCCTCCTCACACAACCAAGTTTAGGGACAACTAAATATTAGCATCAGAAAACACAACCAGAACACGGAAAACTGAACTTTTCGGAAGTCCGCTAACAACAAATTCTTCAGCCCGACCGGTAAGGGGCGAAACCGGCGTCGGGTGAGGAGTTACAAAGGAGGGCTCAATCGACCCGGGCGCGGAATCCAGACGCGCGAATCCAGTCGCACGGGTTCCAAACCCAGGATTGGACCTAGTGAGCGACCGAGCAGCCCATCGGGTGAGCGACTACGGAGGAGACAGTGGGGAGGCGGTGGCAGCGAATTGACTGTGGTTGCCTGGTTGCGCGAGGGTGAGGGAGTGAGCGGTTGGACCGGGCGGCAGCGGCGGCGGCGGAGGCGGCGGCGCCATTTCCCCGCTCTGACCACGCCCCCACATACAGCGTCACAACCCAGCGACCTGGGACTCCAAGGCGCCGCTTCCCCCACTTAAAGGGCCAGAACAGACCAAAAATGTCGCAGGGAGACCTCAAAGCCCCAGAGATAAATCTAAGTGACGAAGAAATAGCAAATCTCTCAGACGCACAGTTTAAAACACTGGTCATCAGCTTCCTCACAGATCTGGTGGACTATAGCCACAAATGAGAGAAACATATGAAGGCTAAATTAAGGGAAATGAATGGAATTCCACAGGAAACCCATAGAGATGAAAAAAAAACTGGGACTCAATTCAATGGAGTGGACCAGAAGGAAGAAAAAAATGATCAAACAGAAAGGAATGAAGAAATAAGAATTCAGAAAAATGAGGAGAAGCTTAGGAACCTCCAGGACATCTATAAACGCTCCAATATCCGAATTATAGGGGTACCAGAAGGGGGGAAAGACACAGCCACCAGTGGAAAAACTATTTGAACAAATAATAAAAGAAAATTTCCCCAATCTGGCAAAGGAAATAGACTTCCAAGAAATCCAAGAAGCCCAGAGAGTACCAAAAAAGTTGGACTCAAGAAGAAACACACCAAGGCACATCATAATTACATTAGCCAAAATTAAAATGAAGGAAAGAATCCTGGAAGCAGCAAGAGCTAAGGGGACAATCACCTACAAAGGAGTCCCCATCAGGCTGTCAGCAGATTTCTCAAAAGAGACCTTACAGGCAAGAAGGGGCTGGAAAGAAATATTCCAAGTCATGAAATCTAAAGACCTACAACCAAGATTGCTCTACCCAGCAAAACTTTCATTTAGAACGGAAGGACAGATAAGGTGCTTCTCAGATAAGACCAAATTCAAGGAGTTCATCATCACCAAGCCCTTATTATACGAAATGTTAAAGGGACTTATCTAAGAAAAAGAAGTTAAAGAAACATGAACAGTGAAAGGACAAGAAACTCACAGTTATTAACAACCACACCTAAAACGAAAGCAAACTAAAAGGACAGCTAGATCAGGAGTGGAAACATAGAAATGAAGATCTCAAGGAGGGTTAGCAACAGGGGAGTGGGAGGAGGAGACGGGGGGAGAAGGTACAGAAAACAAGTAGCATAGACAGTAGATAGAAAATAGAGGGGGGGGGCAAGAATAGTATGGGAAATATAGAACCTAAAGGACTTGAGACACATGGACATAAACTAAAGGGGGGTAATGGTGGGGTTGGGGGGGCAGGGTGGAGGGGAATGAAGGGGGGGAATAGAACAACTGTAACAACATAATCAAATCAAAAAAAATAAATAAATTTATAAAAAAAAATAAAAATAAAAAAATAAAAAATAAAAAATAAATTGGAGGCTAGAGGGCAGCGGTACCCTGGGTGGGACTTGGACCCCCCCGTGACTATTGTTAAATTACTTTCCTACCACTTTATGAAAGTGTTCCATATCATGGCTCAGTAGCCATTTAAGGGAAGACCTTTGCCACAAACAGGAACGTTGGCAAAAGTTAACATATAATTTGGATGAAACAACCTTTTCACTTTTTCACAGAATGTTAGCGCTCTCAAGTTCTTAAATTACAGAGTGCTGATAAAAAGCTGCAAATATTTTAAGACATTCCATTATAAATAATACAATATTTTACATCTAAGCATTTACTGTAATAATAAATGACAGTAGCTCCTTCTTAGAGGAAAGTATAATAAAATCTATATACAATATAAAATATATAAGAAAATAGCTTGTAAATTGCTATAGAGCCACTCCATGAATCTAATATTCCTTTAGAAGCTTTCTGGTGTTGGACTATCAACTATCAATACATAAAAATAAAGCGGGCCTGGCACACTGTATAAAAATGTACAAAAGCAGGGTCCCAGATTCCTGGGAACGGCCTTGCCCTTTGGTTTCTGTCGTTGGCCTTCATATACATAAACCAGTATGAGAGAAAGAAACAGGAGCATTACTCATGGGAAGGACCAAATATACAGTTGACAGAGAAAAATATGTATGGTGAAAGGAGGTGTAATTATACAAACAAATTTACTGTCATGTGATGAAAATGGAAACCGAGGATAAAATTTTACAAACTATTTTCTCTTTGTAAAGTATTTCTTCTATGTCCTCTTTCTTTTCATACAAAAATTAGTGGGGAAAAATACAGAAAATGAAAGAAATAAAATAAAAAGAGAAGTGTAGTTTTTAAATCTAGAAATTGAGCTCAGTGAAATAAGTCAGTGAAAGATAACATATAATCTCACTTATATGTGAATTATTTTAAAAACATTAGTCCCCAGATACAGAGATGGGTGAACCAGGTGCAGGCAGTCAAAAGGTACAAAATTTCAGTTATAAAATAAGTTAAGTCACGAGGCTACAGGACTGTAGTTAATAATATTGTATTGCGTATCTGAAAGGTGCTAAGAGAACAGAGTTTAAAACGTCTTTATCACAAGAAGAAAATATTTTGTAAGTATATGTAGTTACTATGTTAACTGATTTATTGTGGTGGTTATTTTGAAATATATAAATATCGAATCATTATGTTATACAACTGAAACTAATATGTAACTTTTACATGTAAAAGCTGACATATAATGCTACACAGTATTAAAAATGAACCAGATTAATTTATTTACCAATCTTGTCCATATAACAAGTAACTGTTATGGCTATGTACAACTTACTGTAAACAGTTATGAAAAACATTCTTTAAAAATGGACAAAAAAGGTAGGGAAAGATATAGGTATAGATATATAATCCCAGTAATATAATACTTAAGAATAGTCTAAAATAAAGGTTTTCATTGCTCCCAAAAGAGAAATGTGTCTAAAAGTGGTCTCAAAAATAACCAAGGGAGTCTAATTTAACATGTATTCTAACTTACGTACATGAACTAACATTTCTACACTTTGCATTTCTTAGACATTGCAACACTTTTAGTAAACTCATTTTAAACCATTTCTTAGTAAAGGTTATGATATGATTTTTAAAGATCAGATAATCATGAGTTAGCTCTCTTTTTCTAGTGTAAAATGTGCTTCACTCTCTCTTAGATTGAATATTATCCTTTTCACTTTTCAGAAGTAAACACCTTTTGGTCACATATGATGTGTATTTAGGGGAAGGGGGATTTCAGAACAATTTTCCAAAGGGCCAAGCAGCAATTCTGCAAACACATCTAGTAACCAGTGACGACATGAAGCACGTGAAAAACTGAACAAAGTCATGGTATCAGGGGCCTTATAATCCAATCCTAACTGGGCTCCCTTTCCTTAGTTCAAACTGTGCCTTTCAAAGCTTCTTCCATCATATAAATGATAATGCTAACATTTATAATATTTTCAATATAGAGGGTATTAAAAATACAAAAAAACTCAATCTAACCATCAGCCTGTTTCAACAACTTCTGATAATTCTTAGCTGTATCCTATGTAGGTATGTGTACAATTACCTAAGAATTAAAAAAAAAAACATAAAAAGAAAAAAACATAGCAACTAAAACTATCTTTCTGAATAACAAATAAAATTCCAGAGTAAATAAAACCCTGCCAAAGAAGCATAAAATGATTTACACTTATAGAAGGAAGAAGTACATGAATTATGCAGACAGAGCATATATATTACTTTTTCTGATCAGGGCCTCATGCTGTAATACAACCCTCTGCAGTTACTCGTCCTCAGTAATGCTTATGTAAAATTTAAAACATGAATAAAAACCGAGATGAAGAGAAGTTAAACGTGTTCTGTTTTAACTTCTTATATAAGTTCTATATATAACACAAAGGTTATATACCGAATTTTTAAAAAATCCAAGGATTTCTCTGTTATCACCACTTTAAATAAATATCATGCCCTTATGTACAAATTATTAGAATTTTAGAGTGCTTATACAGTATGCCAGGCCCTGCTTTAAGTGCTCTGCAGGATTAATAATCTCCTCGAGAACTTGGATGGTCCTCAACTGGGCCCCTTTCACACATGAGGAAGGGGTCAGGTCTTGTGCAGAGAGGTCAGGTCACTGCACAAGGTCTCCCAGCTAGGACCAACTGCTAGGATTGAAACGTAGGCACTCTACCTTCTAGAACCCTTACTGTTAGAATTAAAATGCATTTTCATAAAATACAAAAATTGGCTAACTTGCATTTCAGATAATTGAGACATATTAGTCATTCAAACAAAAATAGTAATAAAAATTCTCCTCCTTAAAAAATCAACTAAGACACTTAAAAATTCATTTTTTATAATATTCAACCAAGAAAAAAATACCTAAAAGTTCTCATAGATCGGCTACTGAATATTTCAAGTGAGTGGGAACTACAGCTAACCCCATCCCCCCAATTTTCAAAGCCATCTCTCCCAGAAGAGCACAAAACCAAGTGATGTCATCATCAAGAATCCCAGTCCAATGGAAACAAACTCCTTCACATTCACCTTTTTTCTGAGTTCGGAACATTTCCAACTGTTTCTGTTGCTGTCGTCTTAGCGTGTTAACAATAGCTATTGCCAGTCTCAGTGCTTCTCTGGGGTACCCATGAGAACGTAACGCGTCCACTCTTGCACAGGCTGTAGGAACATGTTCTAAAACAGAAAGGTAAGGGGGAAGTTGCCATTGTCAGATATATCCATAAAAATAGGATTAATAGATGTTTTCCCCCCAAATACTATTAGACACAAGAAACCATTTCTGAACTTGGATTTGAATGAGAAACTCAGCTCCTATTGCCAAGCATTCATCCATCTCCCATTGAATCCCTCAGCACTCCTCCTCCCACTCCAATAATGCTATAGAAACTAAACAAAGAAGTAAGTCATGGAAATGTCTTTCCGGTTTGGCCACTTACCATGCCAGAGGGGCCACCCACGGGAGTCAAAGAGGGAGTTTTCAGTGTTGTCATGGTAACAGTAGTTGGTGTATAGGTCGCTGCTGATGATGTGCTGCAAGTGGCTGTCCTGCCAGTGGAGATCGCATGCCTCGATGGCTCGAGTGAACACTGTCCGATGTGGCCTGTTCGATGAATCTGTTTTTTCCACAATTCAGAAAGCCGTGTCAGCTATTATTCACATGTAAATACACCAGTCATACCACTCTGCGGCCAGATGTTCATGAGCACACCCACACACATTGTCCTGCACCCCCTAAGGAGAAGGATGAAGGGTGAATACTCTCATGTCCTAAGTACTAGGAGGCAAGTCAGCCCAAAGAGCCACATTCACTCACTCGTTTTATCAAACACAAACACTGTGCAGCCATCAAAGCTAAGGTTAAAGACATCCTGCAAAAAAGAATCATCAGGTCTAGTTTCCATGCCAAATACACTCAAAGGAGGCATTTGGCACAAAAATCTCATGAAAACTCACTGCTCCCCACTTCGGAGGTGCTGTGGTGGGCTGCCCTGATGGGATCAACAGCTCTCACAAGCACTATGCAAGATATGTGACACCAGCCATGGAACCTTTCAGAAGATGCAATCAGCCTTTAAAGATGTGCATAAGGGTTGTGCTTTTGGTTATATTTTTTAACTATATTGTGCGGTTTTGCACAATTAAAACTATTATGCTTCTTGGGATATAACAATTAAATGCCACTTTATATCCCAAAGGGCATAAACGCGTATATTTAACATTTCACAAAGCCACACAACATAGCTACAAAACAAACCAGCGCACTTACCTTGCCCCTACAGGCTGCCTCCTGACTCCTGTGCAGGTTCCATGACTGGTGTGATGTCCCCAGCATAGCGTATGCCGGGGCATCACAAAAGAGCAGAGGCATACACTCCGAAGAGGGTTCAAGTTTCAGGACCTGACAGAGAAAAGAAATGTTTGGGGAATAAAGGATATCATTACCCCAACTCCTGGGAATACTTAGTTTTTTTCTGAATGACACGGTTCAAATTCTACCTGCATCCCCACCCCCACTCTAGACTTACCTTCAACTATGGCACAAACCTTAGCCTCCACTGAAAACCAGGGAGACAAACTGGTTTTATTTATGTGTAGTTTGCTTAGCTCACCCTCACTTTACCTAGTTATCACCCTCACTGTTCTGAGGCTTAATGCAACGAGAAGCAAAATCTGGAGCTTCCTGGGTTGATACTGTTTAATCTTCCTATCACCGGAGCTTTGTTAAGTACAGACATAAAGGAAATCATAAAATCAAAAAAGAACTACATCAGTAAGAAGGGCTCCGAGAACTCATCCAGTCCAGCCCCTCTATTCTGCTGTCAAAACTGAAATCAAGAGAAGTAAAGTGACTTGCCAAGGTCCCACAGTCAGGCAGTGGCAACCAAGGTTAACCAGATATCCTCACTCCAAATTCAGCTTTCAGCTGTGCTTCAGGCTTCTGACAGGTCTTTAACAGAGAAAGACACTATTCCAGCTTTGTCTCAGCTCAACTTAGATATCTGTATTTATGTGGCAGACCTAGCAAAATGCATAAATGACATAAGAGAGGCATAAATACTGATGTATGTGTTATGGCCCTTGCCCCAGACTCCTTGCTAGCAGTAGCTTTAATTGTACACCATATATATGGAAAGAGTGGGCCTTATGACTATGTCAGGGCTTTTGCTGAGCAGAATAAATATACTCCTACCCAGTAAGAAACTGGTTTCATCACCTCTCCTAGCCAATCAATCAAATATTCCAAAGCCCAAATCTCACACATTTTTTAAGTGGCTTTGTCATTTCATTTATTTTGTTTAGCTCAAATCGAAGAAGTAGATTTAAAACTAAAAGAACTTTAAAGAAGCAACAATGTTATGTATGTGTTAAAAGAAAGAGTTCTACCTGTTGATTTGGCTTCAAGTGCTTTTATCAATAATAAAAGCAAGCTATAGACTAGGATTCCATTTAAAAATATTTAAATGAAAGTGAGCAAGACAGAAAGCTCTATGACATGGGAAACAAAAGAAGATTACGTATTAGACAATGACTAAAAATATAAAAATGAAAAGTTGGTTTGGTTAGGTGTCAAAATTATGATCAATTTTTATCTGAGATGCCTATGGTTTTTTGACTTTTGCAATTAAGATGGAAAAAAGAGAAGCCAATTCTTAACCAAGTTTTTTAAATGATAAATATATTTGTAAAAAATTTAAAGTGATAAGCATATTTGTAATAAGTATATGAATATCAATATATGGTGATTAAAGAAAACTTGGGAAATTCAGAAAGGTAAAAAGGGAGAAATTACGTCTTTTATCAAAAAAAAATAAATTGGCTCTCATTGTGGTACATTTGAAAAGGTCGAAGAAACTACCCTTTCAAAGGGTGTAGATTCTAATGTTCTTACTCTTACTGTTAATTAAGCCTAGTAATGAATCTCAGCAAAGACAGGGCTCGATTTGCCTTTAGTACCAACATACACAATTCTGCCCATCGTCTGCACTAAGTGTACACTCTACACCCAGCTGCAATGGCATCGCTGCTGGGCTCTGCTGGCCACAGCAGGCTCTCCGCTAGCAACCTCCTCAACTCTCTTCTGACAGCCCTCTGGAGAATGTGAATATTATGCTAAAAGCAGGAGACTGGTGCCTTTAGGCACAACGACTATAAATATTGCCTTCAGAAACTAGGTCCTGACTTCATGCCCCTAGGCCAAACCATAAATAAAATGAACTGTTTCATCTGGAAGCTGGACCACTGGTCAGGGGGTGTTCTACAGCCAATGGAATATTTCTGTCTAACCAAGGGGAAAGTAACCAAGTGGAAAGAGCAAAATGTTGTAATGGTGCTCCCAAAAAGCAGGTAGGGAGTGAAACAGAAAACCCTCCAAATACAAAAAAAAATAAAAGATTGAAGATATTGCTTATGTAAATACTCTTTCCTAGCAGTGGAAGAGAAAAAAATTGATTGCTAAACTTGAGAATTCTGAGTTTCTGGAAAAGAATACAGGGTGTAAGTGGTACATTTATTTTCTTTAAAGTTATTAAATAAAATCATCATGGGCAATCAAGATATGACAGATCTCAAATATTGAATTCCCAAGACAAATATCTCTAGACAAACCAGAGCCAGACAATCATCTTTCTCAAGTCCTAAAACTTCCTTTTTATTGGACAAGTCCCTATGGAGTGATACATATAATTTTCTTTCTTTATCAAGACTGAGAACACTACGCTAACTCACATTCACACTCAGCACACCATCCGGCTCTTTCCAGGACTATCAACTCACATAGGGCTGGCACATACAGAATGATAATCTTCATTCTGGATCCTTCTGATTTAACTGTTACCTTGCATCTATCACAACAACTTTAAGTCTTTCAATTTTTCTCAAAAACAGTGTCACAAATTAGTGAATGAAAATTTTATTTGCAACTGCTAACTATTTTAAGGATTTGATTCTGAAAGAGAAGAGAAATGCTGCAGTAGCTGGGGAAAAAATGAGGCCAAAGAAGATTAAAGAGAAGATGAGAGGCACTGGAGCTAAATGGTGGGTCCAAGAGAGAGAGAAACTGAGAAATAAAACAAAGAAAAAAAAACTAGGATGGAAATGGGAGCCAGGGGTTCTTCAGAGAACACCTGGGAATGGCTGTATGCATTTCTTAGTAGTCCCACAGACTGGGGGCACTGTTGGCCTGCAGTGGGTAGGAGTGAGTACGCTAGATGACCTCTCACAATAAAGTATTTTCCCAGTCCAAATGCCAACTGCACCTCATGCCCTTCTAGCCCAGTCATAAAACGTTTACTTGCTACATTCTAAAACTAAGAATTTTTAACTGATTAAATTACACAGTAGCCCAAATATGTATTGACCAAGAGATAAAAACACACAGCTGCTCAAGTCTCTCAGTATTTTGTTTTGTAAAATGTGACCAATCTATTCCATGATTTATTTATTAAATTTAAAATATTCAAATTAAACAGTTAACTAGCAATTCTATATCACATTTAATTTTATAGATTTTTAAATAACCCATACTAATAAGTATTACACCCATGTGTATTCTGAGAATATGAAAAAAGCACACAAGAGTCCCAGGTAAAAATTAAAACACACACATTCATAGCCAAAGCATATTAAAATCCTTGAGTTATGATAAATTCTGACATGGAGAAAATTATTTTCCCACATACACTGTAAGCTACTGTTATAAACATATATGCACAATTAAGCAGATATAAAGTGAGAAGAATCTTGCGGTGGACTCACCTTGGTTGGCATTTGCACCCTGAGGCAGAGCATTGGTTAAGTTGGGCAATTCACTCCCGTGATTTCCATCTTCCCATGGGCAGACATCAACACTGTTCCACTTTTTCAGCTGTTTTAGCCAACTGGCCTTCTGCTCCAACTTGCAGTGGGGATTTAAAACTATGCACATCCACAAAGCACCTAATTGAAAAGAAGAGAAAGAAATAAACTTTAATAAATTATTTTATTTATTTTAAAAATTTTAGAGAGGGGGGAGGGAGGGAGAAAGAAAGAAACACCAGCATGTGAGACCATCATTGATCCTGTTGCCTCTCACACGCTCCCGGGGACCCGACCCACACCCCAGGCATGTGCCCTGACTGTGAATCAAACCAGCAACCCTTTGCTTTGCAGGCCAGCACTCAATCCACTGAGCCACACCAGCCAGGGTGCTAATGATAAATTTTAGACTATTCGAAAATGAGTCCAAATCTGCCATTTTTATAACGTAATTCTCTCCTTAATCCAAGCCACAAATCTCATCCAGAGTTTTAATGGAAGAAGGAAACAGAGTCTGAATTTGAACCAAAGATCCAAACAAACACTGTTTGTCATGTATAAAGATGAAAGATATTTCAAATGTTCATTGTCAATTATCTTCCCACTTATGTGACATTTTGGACAAAAAATGTCTATAAAGAAAGTCTACGGTTGTCCGTAAGGTCCAATTTGCCACTTTAATTTACAAACAGACCTGCAAAAACAAACCCCTCTAAATAATTCTTTTGTGCAAAAATTAAATTTCCTTCTAAGATTACCTTTACACAATAAAATCATAAAGGCATACAATGACCACGAATAGACAATTTTCTAGTTTCCTTATTGACATTTCAAACTTTATTATGTTTATTAATTAGTATTTTTATCTATTATGTCAATAATCTTCTAAAAATAAAATTCACTTCAACATATTTCCTTAAATGATTTAACCAGGAAATAATCTTTATATAACTGAAGTCACTAAATTTGTTATTATGTGAATGAAATCACTAAACTTTAATCAAATTTCATTTGTGTTCCAAAAGAAAAGCCAAAATAAATTTAGAAGATGTAATTTGAATTAAGGTACTAATAAAATATATTATTCTTTTCTATATTCTTTAAAGAGGTAGCTAATTCAAGCAACTATTCCACAAGTTTTAAAAGTTCAAATTTCTGTTTACTAATTTCAAAACAAGATAGATATTAGTACTTCAAAGCCATTCAAAACGCTGGCCTTCTTCTTTGAAAAGATGTGTGTGTATTTTAAACAGTTGTGCTAAATGAATAATAAAGATAGAAATGACCAGGTTTTGTTTGTCCAAAGAGATGCTTTACATTCTTCCACATTTAAAAGTAGCAAGCAAAAAAAGGAAGAAAGATTCATGGACATGGACAACAGTGTGGTGATGGGGGGGTGGGGTTGACAAGGGGACTAAATGGTAATGGAAAAAAATACAATCAATTTTTTCTTAAATGTAGCAAGCTTCCTCAATTACAAAATCTGACATTTTGAATATCAAATAACTTTCACCACCAGAAAATAACAGTGGCCACAATCTATTGAAGCCACAGATATTTACAATGAATATTTCCATATTTTTTAAATGCCAACTGAAAACAAAATGTGATCAAACTAGAGTAAGCCCTCTATGGCTTATAACCAAAAACTCTGAACAAAATAAGAGAAGCAGCAACGTAAGGACTCTGAAAAGTAAACAACAGCAAGCAGACAGGAAAACAAAACTTGAAGATTCAAGCCATATGAAAGTGATTTCCATTATTTTTCCCTATTTTCCCTCTTGACTTGGACATAAAATTAACCCCCTTGGAGGAACTTTGTAGAAAGCACATTCAGCAAAAACTTTAAAGAAATCTCATCAGGGCGGGAGGACTGGGAAAAGGGGACCCCACCCTCCACTCAGGAGATGCAGTGAGGGGATCCTGGTTACTGTGTACCAAGAGGCACAAGTCCAGGCAATATCCCATTTGCATAAAACAGATCTTAGGAATCATAGTCAAGGCCTTGAAACTTTACTGAAATTATCACCTGTGGAAGGTAAAACAGACCTTATGTTCTGAATCTATGCTGGTTGATTGTATACTGGAAAAAACTAGACTGTATACTTGAAAAAAACAATAATTCTTCAGGAAGTTCTAATGGGACTAGACTCTCACAACACAATATTCCAAAATTACTTAGCTTACCAAGAAACAGGAAAATGTGATCAATTCTGAATGGAAAAAACAACCAGCAGATGCCAATCAAAATGAACCACATGTTAAAATGACCAGTCAGAGATTTTAGAGCAACTATTGTAATGGTGTTCCATGAGATAAAGGTAAAACTACTGACAGAAGGAAAATACAAACTATAAAAAAGAACTAAGTGGAAATTTTAGGACTGAAGAAACAGTGTTTGAAATAAAATCACTGTGTGGAATCAAGAGCAGAATGGGTATGACGAAGGCAAAGTCAGTGAACTTGAAGACAGAAACCTCATCTAAAGAAGAGAGAGTTAAAATCAGAAAATAAACAGAGGCTTTTAAAGACAGTGGGAAAATAGCAAAATATCTAACATTTGTGTCACTGGAGTCCCAGAAGGAAAGAAACAGATACAGAGAAATTTGGAAAAAATGGTGCCTTAAACATCTCCAAATTTGGAAAAAATGGTGCCTTAAAAATTTCCAAATTTGGAGGAAGATGCACTTATAGGTTCAAGAAGCTCATCTAACCCCAGAAAAGATAAACTCAAGAAAAACCACAACTAAACATACCATAATCAAATCATTGAAAACCAAAGATAAAGAAAAACTCTTGAAAGCAGTCAGAGAAAAATGAAATACCATATACAGAAGACTGACTCAGATAATTAGAGACTTATCAGAAGTTTAGAGACTTCTCATGAGAAGTTACACACGATAGAAGACCGTAGAACATTATCTTTAAAGTGTTAACAGAAAATGAAGTATCAACCCAGAATTCTACATCCAGCAAAAACATCCTTCAAAAATGTTGAAATAAAGGCATTCTCTGATGAGGAAAAACTGAGAGCATTCACTGCCAACAGACCTGGCCTAGAAAAAATGCTACAGGAAGCTTCTTCGGGCTGAAGGGAAATAATACCAGAGGGAAACTTGGAACCACAGGAATAAAGGAAGATCTATAGAAATAATAAATACCTGAGTAAATGTCACAGACTATTTTTGTACTTTTAAAGTTTTTAAAAATAAGTATGACCATTGAAAGTAAATCTCTGAACAATTGCCTTATGGCATTTTAAATGTATGTAGATGAAATACACATGAAAAATATATGGTTGTTAAGACTGCATCCTATTGTGCAAAATATTAATTCAATTTAGACTGTTTAAGGTTAGATGTTCTTTTGTAATATTGAAACCATTTAAAAATACAAGGAGATTCAAACAAAAAGAATAAATCAAAATGAAATAATTAAAATAATTAAAAGAAGGAAAAGGTGAGACAGAGAACAGAGAAAAAATAAAACAGAGAAGACAAACAGAAAACAAATGACTAAATGGTAGACCTAAAAACTCAACTGCGTCAATAATTATATTAAATACAAATGGTCTAAACATACCAATTAACAGATGGTAAAATCAGACTTAAAAACAAGGTTCAACTTTATGCTGTGTGTAAGGAAGATTCTTTAAATATAATGGCACAGATTAAAGGGAAAGAGATATAACTAGCAAACACTTTGAAAATAATGCTCAAGTGGCCACATTAGTATCAGACAAAGTAGACTTTAAGACAAGAAATACTACACAAGGAATAGAGTGAGATATAACATGATAAAGAGGTCAGTTTTCAAAAAAGACATGAGTCCTAAATGAATTAGGACTTCACCTAATGTCCAGACTTCAAAATACACGAAACAAAAAACTGACTGAGCTGAAATGAAAAAACAGAAAAATCCATGATGATTTTGGAGACTTCAGTAGTCCAGGTAGATGAAAATACATCAAGGATAAAGAGTATGTAAACACCACTATCAACCAACTTAACCTAAGAGACAGGTACAGAACACTCCACCTAACAATAGACATTAAAGCTACACAAAATCCTACTCTTTTGAAAATTCACAAAGAGCATTCATTAACACAATACATATTATGGGCCATAAAGCAAACTTTTATAACTTTGAAAGCAGTGAGATCATAGAGAGTACATTCTCTAAAAATCAGTAACAAGAAGATATCTGGGGATTAAACAACAAACTTCTAAATAACTCATGAGTAAAATGACATAAGGGAAACCAAAAAATATTTTGTACCCAAAGAAATTTGTGGTCTACAGCTAGCTATAAAGAGTTTAGAGGGAAATATATAGTGTTAAATGCTTATCCTGGAAAAGAAAAGATTCAAATCAATAATCTAAGTATCCACCTTAAGCAACTAGAAAAAGACAAGAAATCAAAGCCAAAGCAAGCAGAAGGATGGCAGTAACAGATCGCAAATCAATTAAATCAAAAAAACCAGCCAAAGGGGAAAAAAATGAAACCAAAAGCTGATTCTTTAAAAAGATTAATAAAATCAACAAAACTGTGATCAGACTGGAAAAAAGAAAAGACAAACTGGAAATTTCGGGAATAAATGGGCACATCATTACAGGTCTGAGAACAGCAATTTTCAACTGGTGTGCCACAAGAATCTTTAAAACATGCCCTATCAAGGACTTCCGCCAAGATGGAGAAGTAGGTGGAGGGTCCACCTCGCCTCTGTGCACAACCAAATCTAAGAACAACTATTTTTAACAGCAGTCACAACCAAGCCACACGGAAAATCAACAATACGGAGTCCAAAGGACAACTAGATACTCGGCTGGACCGGTACGAGGAGCGAGGCCAGCAGCGGAGCAGGTTAGCAAGAAAAAATTCCCGGGGCGGTGCGCGGTGCGCGCAGGCAACCGAGGGCGCTGATCGCCAGCGAGCTGGCCGCCGGAGCACACAGGGAAGAGACGCGGTGGGTCGGTCGGTCGGTCGGTCAGTCGCGCGCATTTATGCGCGGAGAAACCAGTGAGAAGGGAAACCCGCGCGGTGCAGCAGGCTCGCAAAATTAGGATCGGATAAGCAAGCCCGAGGCGTGTGAGTGACTGGATGCGCTGGGCTAGCGGAGAGGAACGCCATTGCTCCCTCTCTGACCCCGCCCCCACACACAGCGTCACAAACCAGCGACCTGGGTCGCCCCGTCCTGGTAAACAACTAAGGCTTTGCTCCGCTTACTTAACAGCACGAATAAACCAAAAATGGCTCTAGAACAACTCAGAGCCCCAGAACCAATAGATCTAAGCGATGAAGAAATAGCCAGTCTTTCAGATGCACAGTTCAAAACACTGGTTATAAGGATCCTTACAGAACTGGTGGATTTTAGTCACAAATTAGAGAAACATATGGAAGCTAAATTAATTGAAATGAATGCTGATACAAAAGATACCAATAGTAATGGAAAGAAAATTGGGACTCAAATCAAGGGAGAGGACCAGATGGAAGAAAAAAATGATCAAACAGAAAGGAATGAAGAAATAAGAATTCAGAAAAATGAGGAGAAGCTTAGGAACCTCCAGGACATCTTTAAACGTTCCAACATCCGAATTATAGGGGTACCAGAAGGGGGAAAGGCACAACCACCAGTTGAAAAATTATTTGAACAAATAATAAAAGAGAACTTCCCTAATCTGGCAAAGGAAATAGACTTCCGAGAAATCCAGGAAGCTCAGAGAGTCCCAAAGAAGTTGGACCCAAGAAGGAACACACCAAGGCACATCATAATTACATTAGCCAAGATTAAAATGAAGGAGAGAATCCTAGAAGCAGCAAGAGCTAAGGGGACAGTCACCTACAAAGGAGTTCCCATCAGACTGTCAGCTGATTTCTCAAAAGAGACCTTACAGGCAAGAAGGGGCTGGACAGAGGTATTCCAAGTCATGAAAACCAAAGATCTACAACCAAGATTGCTCTACCCAGCAAAACTTTCATTTAGAATGGAAGGACAGATAAAGTGCTTCTCAGATAAGGTCAAATTCAAGGAGTTCATCATCACCAAGCCCTTACTATATGAAATAAATGTTAAAGGGACTTACCTAAGAAAAAGAAGATAAAAAGATGAACAGTGAAAGGACAGCAAACTCACAGTTATTAAGAACCACACCTAAAACAAAAGCAAACTAAGAGGATAGCTAGATCAGGAGCAGAACCATAGAAATGAAGATCACATGGAGGGTTAGCAACAGGGGAGTGGGAGGAGGGGAAGGGGGGGAGAAGGTACAGAAAATAAGTAGTATAGACAGTAGATAGAAAATAGATAGGGGGGAGGGTAAGAATAGTAGGGGAAATACAGAATCTAAAGAATTTGAGACACATGTTCATGAACTAAAGGGGGAAATGGTGGGGGAGGGGTATGCAGGGTGGAGGGGAAGGGAGGGGGGAATAGAGCAAATGTAATGGCATAATCAATAAAAAAAATGTTCAAGGAAAAAAAAAAGAAAAGGAGGAAGAAAATGACAAACAGAATTATGTCATTGATTGTAAATAAAAGGAGATTTTCACGAAAAAAAAAACATGCCCTATCTGACTATTTAGTCAGGGCATGGACCTCTTTTTCCTTATACTGTCAAATTAAAAAATGACAGCACAACAACAGCCATTTGGTGTGAATCAATCAAAATTATACCTACTTCTTTGTCAGATCAACAAAAACTAAAATACATTTTTTGGTGTGCTGCAGAATCTTCATAATTAGTTTACATGTGCCATGAGATAAAAAAAATTTTACAAATTAGATGAAGTAAACAAATTCCTCCAAAAACGTGCAAACTACCAAAGTTCCCTCAAAAAGAAATAACCTGAACAGTTGTAAATTTATTTAAAAAATGGAATCGGTAGTTAAAAGTCTCTAACGATGCAGGTCCAGATGTTTCCCTCGAAAGTGTCACCAAACATTTACAAAAGAAAGAACACCAATTCTACACAACATCTACCATATAACAGAAGAAAAGGGAATGGTTTCCAAGTCATTTCACAAGCCCAGCCTTACCCTGATATCAAAACCAGAGAAAAGACATTGTAAGTGAATACAATTACAAATCAATATTCCTCATGAACGATAGTGACTGCAGGGTGTGGAGGGGGGAGGGGTAAAGGTGGAACATGGTGTAAGGGTATGGATAAATGGTAATGGGGGAAAAAAGACTAAAACATAAACTAGTAAAAAAACCTAAATGGAAATGGGAGGGAGGTGGGGAGCACGGGGCGGGGGAGGCTGGGATAGGAGAAACAGACAAAAAAACTGTACTCGAAAAATAACTAAATAAATTTTTTTAAGTGCAAAAAAAACCCCTAAAAAATAAAAAATACATATAAAAATAAAGCACGCCACAACCAGATACGGTTTATCCCAGTAATGCAAGGCTGGTGCAACTTTAAAAATTAACCAGGCCCTGCAGCTCAGTTGGTTGGAATGCTGTCCCACACACCAAAAGGTTGTGGGTTCTACGTCCAGTCAGGGTGCACATGGCAGGCAATCGATAGCCATTTCTCTCTCAAACATATCCACAGGCGAGAAAAAAAATCAATTAGTATAACTCACTACACTAACAGAATAAGGAAGAAACATCATATGACCAATTCAATGGATGCAGAAAAAGCAACAGACAAAATTCAACAACCCTTCATAATAAATACAACTGTTAGTAAACTAGAAAATGACTTAAACTTGTGAAGGGCATATGAAAAACAACAAAGCCCTATAGTTAATATCATAAAGGCAAAAGAGAGAATGTATTTCCCTTAAGATCAAAACAAAGCAAAAGTATCTGGTCTTGCCACTCCTAGTCAACATCATGCTCAAGTTCTACCTGGGCCAATAAAGCAAGAAAAGGAGGCTAATGGCAAAGATCATAGAGTAAAAAACAAAAGAGCCTCTATTTGTGTACAATTAACCTACAAAAAAGCTCCTAGAACTAGTATGTTCAGTGATGTCATGTGATAAAGTTCAAAGCACAAAAATCAACTGCACTTCTATATGCTAAAATGTTATTGAACAATTACAGATCAAAATTTACCAAGAGCCAAAATTACCCCGAAATAGTTGTAAATCCAACAAAACATGTACAGTCTCTATGCTAAAAACTGAAACACTGACAAAAGAAGTAAAAGGCAATCTTGAAAAGCAGAAAGTCACTAAATTCATAGACTGAAAATTTCAACAGTGTTACGATGTCAATTCTTCCTCAAATGGGTCTATATATTCAATACAATCCCACTCAAAACCCTAGCAGGTATCTATGTACATATTGACAAGAACAAATATAAAATAGCCAAGACAATTTTAAATAAGAAGGACAGAGCCGAAGGCTGTGATTTTTTATCTTCCCATGTAGTTACAGTAATCAAGACAATGAACAAGGGGTGGAAGAATAGGCACATAGATCAATGGTAGAGATTTAAATGCTCAGAAATAAACCTAAACAAAAACTGTCTATTCAAGGTTTAAAGTCAATTGAAAGAAGATAAATCTTTTAAATAACTGCATCTGGAACAATTGGACACTCATGTGAAAAAATGAACTAAATCTGTACCACACAATTTACTAAAAAATAATTCAATAAACTTCCTAAAAACTAATTCAAAATGGATCATAGACCTAAATATAAAACAAAAACATAAAGCTTCTAGAAAAACATATTTGTACCCTTGGGTGAGGCAAAGATAAAGTTAGATACAATAGCAAAAATATGAACCATGGAAGATAAAACTGTTGAAAGTGGACTTTATCAAAATTAAAAATTTTGCTTTACAAAAGACACGGTTCAGAAAACGAAAATACAATATACAGACTGTGAAAAAATATGTGTAAGCCAGAGAACTTACATCTGGAATATGTAAAGCCCTCTTAAAACTCATCCAGAAAATGTACAACCCTATAGAAAATTGGGCAAAAAATCTGCAAAGACACTTCACCAAAGATGATATACAGATAGCAGCATGCAGATGAAAACATGCTTGGCATCATTAATCAGGAGGAAAATGCAAATTAAAAACCACACAAAATACCACTACACACCTATTATAATGGTTAAAATTAGAAAAAGAAAAATTTTAAATCATTTTGTTGTTTAATTACAGTTGTTTGTATTTTCTCCCCACCACTCCCCCTGACCCCAGCCAAACCCACCTTCCTCCCTTGCTTCCACCCTCCCCCTTGGTTTTGTCCATATGTCTAGGAAAAGAAATTTAAAACCTAACAATGCCAACTGCTGTCAAGGATACGGAGCAACTGGAATGCTGATAATTGCTGCTTAGTGTGCAAAAAATATACCACTTTGGAAAATAGTTCAGCAGTTTCTCATGAAACAAAAAGATATTTTACCTTATACTCCATCAATCCCACCTCTAGGGATTTGCCCAAGATAAATGAAAAATTATGTTAACATAAAAACTTGTACAAAAGCCCTGGCTGGCATAGCTCAGTGGATTGAGCGTGGGCTTGCGAACCACACGACCGTGGTTCAATTCCCAGTCAGGGCACATGCCTGAGTTGCAGGCCAGTTCCCGGCAGGGGACTCATGAGAGGCAACCACACATTGATGTTTCTCTCCTTCCCTTCCTCTCTAAAGATAAATAAATAAAATCTTAAAAAAAAAAGTGGTGGAACTAGATTAAAAAAAAACTTGGACAAAAATGTTTATTGAATCTTTATTCATAAATGCAGAAAAGTCTAGAAACAACCTGAATGTCCTTCAAATGGTGAATGGACAAACAAACATTCTTTCGTATGGTGCATTCACACAAAAGAATACTACTCAGCACTTAAAAAACCCCAATGGATAATGTGATATAGTTATTTTCAGTGTGTCCATTTCATAATTTGGAATTCTGTATTTCTTCAGTCCATACCTGTGTGAACTATAATTTATTTTGAAAATTAACTTAAAAAGCACCACCATGCTAACTAAAAGTCAAGATTGTTGGCACAGAGTGAACTTAAATTAATTGTAGGTTTTAAAAATAGAATTAATCCTCCACGGTCAGAATTAACATTTCCATGTTAAAGATGAGACCATTAAATCTCAAACAGATAATAGTCCTTAAAAGCAAGATCCTACATATTCTAGAAAACTTTAAACAATGATTTCTGTGACTTAAAAAAAGTTCATAAAACTCACCTTAGATTTTCATATTTATATTTCTCTAATTAGAAAACTTCTATTTTGCTGAGTGAAAATATATTTAAAGACCCAAAACTTTATTAAATTGCCTGTAACATCCTTTTATTGTTCACCTTCCTAAGAGAGAGTTCATCATGAAAAGAATGTTCTTAATGTTAGATTCAAGTTCAGAGCTATAATAGATATGGTCTTTTATCTTAACAGTCACGATACAAAAGCTGTAATTAGCCTTAAAAACCAAGTTAACCAAACTGAGTAAGTCATTCTCCAAATTTTATTAATTCAGAGTCCCACTTTGGGCATTGATTTCCTTCCCCTCCAACACATGCTTGAAACACTTGCGGCTTTAAAAATAAAACTCTTTGATGATCAAACACTTCATTCTGCTGTCTCTTGGAAATATTAACCCTTTTAAGGGCTCAACCGAATACAACAGAATTCAGTGAGCACTTCCTATTTCTAGCACCTAGCAGAGGACGTGGCAACTAAAAGGTACTACTGGTTCTTTCACAAAGGACACTTAATTATTTGCTATGAGTTACAATGAAACAAATTCAATACTTTTAAATTGCTTTCCTAGCTTCAATGCCTAAAAGTATATAAAGGCAATTATCAAATCACTGGTGTGTGCATCAGTCAGTTTCTGAATTATCCATGGCATCTTTCAGCTCTCATCTAGCTTTTCTCCACCATCCAGCATACTTTTCTTCTCCTTTTCACTATTCTCCCTGATCTGCACTCAAGAGATTTCAGCAAAATGATGCACTGTAACACACAACCCACAGCAAAACAAAACTAGAAAGCAACTTCCCCGGGAAGAGGGAAAAAAACATTCTTTGCACATGGTTAATGGTTCTAAAACACTGGATAGTCTTAAACCTGTTCACTTTCTATACCTGACCAAAGTACTCAGAGAATGTGAATAGAATCACACTGAGGCAGAAGACAAATCATCACAAAGGCCTTCTAGCTACTTCTGCACTGCACCAGTAACAATGCCAGTGGACAACCACCCACACTTTCAGCAACTGTAGGTAACAAAAATTAACAAATTCCGCTTGCCCTGAAGTCCTGTCTTTCCCAACAAACATTCAGATGGACAAATCACCACCACCATTTCACCCCACCTCACATACCCACTGTCTTCCATTTCCAACTAAAATAAACACCTGATCAACAAGCTCTGATCTGGAAAGGGCAAGATAAAGATTACCAGCTGCAAGAACTTGGGCAAGCCCACTTAATTTCTCTGTAGCAGCAACTCCCTATTTAAACAATAGGGATAATAATTCCTACCTACCTCATAGGGCTGTGTAGACTTAAATAAGATATACAGGCAGAAAGTGTTTTGAAACAGTCGAGTTCACCCAAGTTCAAAAAGTACACTCCTCCAAGTCCCTGTGTCGACTTCTGTGTAGAGGAAATTGGGTCTCAAAGGTTAAAATAGGTTTGGACGGCTCGGATTGCAAGTGATTCTCTGGTTTTAATTAGAAACATCTTTTAGTCTCCCTCTTTTCTCGATTTCGAGGATAAGCTTTTAGATGTTTTGTCTTCTGACAGACATTGTTCTAGCCAGCCTGCCAGGCCCTACCCCAGGCTCACAGTCACTCAGGCCTGAGAGGCCTTGGGTAATTTCATCCCTACCTACTCGCGTGGAGGAGGCATTTCTCTAACTCATCCCCAACCTACAGGGTTATGTAACATTTTCTGTCCATGCTAAAGGTGGACAGACAGCAGTGCTGAAGCCTGTGCAGACTCTCCCTCCAGCCTCCTCCCCCAACCCCTCAGCATCTCTGTCAACACTTCTGGTCTACCATTCATTTTGCCTCCCTTTTAAGATGCAATGCCCAGGGTCCCACTGTCTTCTATAGAAATTCAAGTTATCAGAACCTAAATTCCTAATTTTGGAGGGGAAAATGCCAAAAGTCAACCAAGTAAATTGGGCATAGGGAAAATATGAAGGTGAGGAAGAATCGCTGTTGAACAAAAATTATTAAAAATGGAGATGTAGAACGTTCTAGGGCCATGTTGCGCTATTTCCTAATAATATAGGTTCAATTTTGACAACTTACGCCTTTTGTCCTACATAAGGAATAAAGTTAACTGAAATAACAACATTTCATTTTCACATATCATCATATTCGACTGTGCTGGAGATATCTGACATTTGGAAAATAACTATCAGAAGCAGCATGAAGTGTTGTCAAGTGTCAACCACTGTCTTGGTTATCCATTACTACATACAAAACCACCCTGACTCACCGGCCTACAACAACAATGTACCACTGTATCTCATGATGCTGTAGCTCAAAACTCCTCTCTCTTCTCCTTACTCATCCCCTACCCCCAAGTGTCTTCTCCATGTAGACTGCACGGGCTTTCTCACATCGTATCTTTTAGCTAGAAGCATCTTCCACCCTGCCTCAGGACAGCCAGACTTCTGACCTGGAAAGTCAGTTCCCCAGGATGGAACCCTCCAAGAGACAGGAATTGGATGCTGCCAGTCACTTAAAGGCTTGCGCCCAGAAAGTGGCCCAGACATTGACTCTGCCATTTTCTGTTAGTCGCACATTTATAAAGATTGCCCAGATACAAGAGGACACACACCCCTACCTCTAATGACAACAGCAAAGAATCTGCGGCCATTTTAAAACTGTCAAAATTAGTAGAAAAAAATTATAAATTGTCATAAAGTTTCCAATCTTTAAAAGATTATAAACTGTTAGATTACGAAATAGAAAGCTGAGGTATTTACCAATGAGCATGAGAATGTTAGTTAAAACAATCAAATCTAAAGAAACCACTCAACTATGAAAAGAGCTGCAAATCAAACAAAAAAACAAACAAGTTGTTATGAAAATTTAACAGCATAAAAGGTATCCCAACATGGGCTGCAATATTAGGTGCTGGTTTGTATACTAATTTTTACAGCTTCAAGGAAAATCCTAATATTATCAGGTTACTATGTTAGGTTTCTAATTAGAGCCCACATTTAAAATTCTAAAATTCTGTCTTTAGGGCACAAAGATCATTACACATAGTTCGACTAACATATTTCTAAAAGTGAATGGCATCTTTACTTATCTACTTGACAATAATAGCTGCCACTTATTGAATATTTACCTCACATTAACCCTGTGCAAAGTTACACATACATTATCTCATGTCACCCCCACGAAAAGACGCACTTTACAGTTAAGGAAACTGAAGTTCAGAAGTGAAAAGTCGTGTTGCTATTAAAAGAAGGGAGCCAGAATTTGTTACCACGCCCATGTTCCCCCAAAGCCAATATTCCTAGACACTCTGTTGTTTAGTCTTCTGCCAAGGCATATGGTCCGAAATACTTCTGTAAGTTACAATTTGTACCTGCAGGGATGCATGTACTATTTCCACGATTAATGATTTTAGTCTGTTGACAGAATCATCACTCCCTTCCTTGTATTTTAGCAGTATAATACAAATGACATATTAGTGTCTTAAACTATGAAGTAGCCTTAAATACACAACTAATAAATCTTGTACTTCAACCATGTATTTTTATGTAGTCGGAATGCCTCTCATGTGTATAGAAAGCACATTCAACAAAAACCCACACAGGTACATCTAAAAAGAGCCTAATTAAACAAAAGAAAACTCTGCATTTTTTCGGGGCTGACAAGCATAGCAAATTAAGTAATTTCACTGTAGATTAAAACAGCTGATAAACAATGCAAAGGCTCAACTTACAATTCAAGATTGATTATTCAAGTCAGAAGAAACCTGTTTTCTCTGAAAACATGACAGTGTACTCTGAGGTCTGTTAGAGAGGAGCTGCATCAGCATTTCTGGGACAGTGCACACGTGTGTGACTGAGTGTACTCTGAGGGTTAATGTGAGGTAATGTGCCTGCTGGGTGGACCAGTAGGATGTGTGACTGAATAAATCAGCTGGCCCTTCTCTATCTATTGCTACCCCCCACAGCCAATAAAACTTGTTTTTAAACTACCTTCTACTCCCCAGTTTTTTGTTACCATGCAAATCAATTCAATGCTTAAAATAAAAGCTACACATTTTCAATAAAATCGCTTTGGAATTTTTGATAAATGTTGCTCTTTCCCCTAGTTGCTAGAAGATAAAATGTGTATAATGCTACTGAAGAGAGGCACACAGGGCATCGGCAAGGGGAAGTACAGGAACAGGGCAACCAACATCACCTTTTATTTTTTTCATCTTTCAATTACAGTTCACATTCACTATTATTCTGAGTTAGTTTCAGATGTACTGCATAGTCATTAGACAAGCATGTACTTTCACCTTCTTTAAAACTGAGAATAAAAAAAGGTCATTGAGTCTCTTTCCTCTGTTTCAAAGATGAAGAATGAAGCCTTGTATGTATGGAAAGTTTAATTTCTACTTTTTAATATCATATTTATTTTTATAAAATAACAGCAGGCAAAGTAAAACAATCGCTTTTGCTATTTCCCAGGGTTCCATGGTTATAAAACAATTCATAGTATTTATCATATTTATTTTTGTTCTCAGAGGCTATTATAGAGACTAGAATTTCATGCATGATCCAATTAACTAATTATACTTATTTAGAGTCCATGAAATGCCTAATTGCAGTCACAAATAGGAGATCACTGGCATAATTAATTGTGCTAGCAAAACTGTAGTTAAAAATTTTCTTGGGTCAGACCACACAAAACTGTGACCCTAATCACAGTATTGTCCTCAGTACAATTCAGTATTAATATGTTAGTCAGCCACGTTTGAAAAATAAATTTAACTGGTAAAAACATCTCCTTAGTTTAAATTTGTTATGCTGCCTTTTAATTCACTGAAACATCTATGGGAAAATTTCAAAATAAAACCTCAGGGATACTGTAAAGATCACTTAGGTCAACCAGGGCTAAAACCCTCAGCAAAAGAGAATACAATCAATTATTTAAGCAAACTCTGAGAAAAGACTGAAGTAAAATAACCATCTTTTTGTTGTCAGGAAAGAAAAAAAAGCACATATACTGCAGAGCGGTTCACTGGTACCCTGGGTAATTTTCCTTTCGGGAAAACCTGTGGCCCTCATCTGATGTGCGGTCTTCCCATCCCATTTGTCAGTGCTACTGTGTCAATGAGCAACAGTCATCAAAACAGCCTGGCCTCATTAGGAACCTGGTTCTACAGAAAATGACCAGAGTCAGCTCCTCCGCCACTCACCACCCCTCTCCTTTTTGAAGGAGGGAGGAAAGGAAGGAGAAAAAGACACAGTAACAAACAATGTCTTATTTTGAAATATAAAAAGGGCAGTCAAAAGTTAGTGAGGAGGAGGAATGGAAACTGTGGCAATCTCCAAAAATATTTTCCAGAAAACTGAAAACTGAAACAGTCCTATGAGCTAGTATCCATTCACCCCTTTGGAAAAAAGCATGCTTGGTTAAGTGTGACAAAGAATTACTTTTGAATATGTATTACAAAATGATACAGAATAGTGACTTATAATATTAAATGTATTAGATTTATCCTCAGAATTCTCTGAAACACATCCTACCTTATATAACCTCAATTCTGTGGTTGTTTTAGTCTGTCTTGGCCTGCTTTTTACTTTTCACTTACTCACTCTGCTTTCTAAGTAGACTGTGAGCTCCCCAATAGCTGTGCCTACTACAGGGCACTGTAAACAACAGGTTCTTATTGACTCAACTGCTGTTCTGGTAGGGCACTCTACTGTCCACCAACTATATTTATGGGTGTTTCCCTGAGCCACTTACCGTAAATATGGTTGGTGGACAGCAGAGTGCACTTACCGTAAATATGGTTGGTGGACAGCAGAGTGCTACTATAGCAACTTCCCTTTCACTTACCATGGGGAACCAGCTGAGGACAAAAATTAACCAGGAGCCTCACCAAAAATAATCAAATTCACCAATGGTTATGATTATAAAATATTTTAGCACTATGGTTGTATAAAAATAGCAAGGAGAGGGGTTTACAGTATGCTGTCCTATTGAAGCTGCAATTTTATTCATAAAACAATTTCTAAAGCACCAACTTTTCTATGGAGTTCACAAAGAACCTGTGATGGGTACTGAGTTTCTTGGAGAACAGAATGTTTCATTTTGCTCTAATTCATCCTATTACTGAATTAAACTTTGATGTATTGGTCTTGACAAGTGCTTCACGCTAATTGTATTGTGTATGATAGTATAATCACTCCCCATGCATTTCCCACTGGCTGGCTGATTAATGCAATAGATTAGCTGCAGCACTGATGGCAAGAGGGGAATCACTGCCTTTCTGTGCTCTAAACTATTTGTATTTTAGCGTGCATATGTGTGCCCATGTGTTTTTCACATGTGCACAGGCACCCACGAAAATCCATCTATACACAGGTGGAGGAGACAGGACACACCAGAATAAGGGTAGGAAAAGGAAAGTGAGGACATAGCAAATATTAATGACTTTCCATCATTATTTTTAGCACATCAAAAATACTCTCTTCTTAAAGCTTCCAAATAGGTGTCTAGCATGCATTTACTTTTTCATTCACAAATATTTACTGAGTACCAACTCCAGCCAGAAACAATTGTTTTCTCACCTTTAAAGGAAAACTTTTTTAAAATGTGTCACATTCTGTGTTCTAATTGGTGGGCAGGAAGGATAAAAGGGGGAGGAATTTTCAAATGGACACCTACGCAGGGATGAAAAAGTACAGATATGCAACTCTTTTAAATGTCCCAAGAAAAACAAACTATACAGTTAAGTAGTTTAGTGGTTTAAAGAACAAAGAAAAATCTCTTGGATTACTTAGTCTTGGAGATCAGACTTTTGTGTCCTTGGCGGCATTTTGAAAGCATTCCTTGTTAGGGGATTTTTCTCCCAGTTCCAGGCTTATATTTGATCCAAGTGCCCTGTTAGGCTCCCCCCATCCAAACTCCTTAGCCCTTGCTCATCCACAAAAGAAGACTGTGACTTCCAATCTAAAGCATTTCAAGATGCTGATCACTTAGAGTCTGCCTATTTTATGAATGATTCTCTAGCTATCTCCTTCAGGTCTGCTGAAGCAATTTTTAAAATTTACTAGAGTAATCCAAAATAAAAAGGGCTGGGAAGCATGACCTTGAGTCGGCAAGGTCTGGCTTGGTCACAGCTCACAATCACAGAGATTTTTAGATTTCTATTTTGAAAATTATCTTTGCAACAGAAGGTACAGAGTAGCCACATTCTAGAAAACTATTATCACTATTCCTTTAGCTCAGAGTCTGAGAAAATAGCCCCAAGATGAGCTGCTAGTTAAGCCAAGCAATTTAATGTCAGAAGGCACCTGTATTTTACTAGAGTCCTGTTCTTATTTCATTTTGGAGTTTTTAAATAACACTAAAACAATGTCGCACAGACAAGCTTGCAGTAACTTCACAAAAGTTCACCTGTTGCAAATCATTTACCAGCCTGCCTTCCACCTAAAATGTTTAAGAGAAAGTTATTTATATGAATAAAAAAGTTGTTCTTTAGTATATCTCTAAGAATGGCTATTTAAGTCTATGAAGATGACTATCAAACATGTATCTTTAATCTCAGAATCCTCTGTTCTAGAGAAATCTTAATGGAAAGCAGTATGTAAAGTGGTGACAGTCCCTTTGCTGGAACTGAGAAGGACCTGCTCGCTCCCTCTGCACTTTGCTCCTCCCCACTCCCACCCCACCAGCTCTGTGACAGACCGTCTAGGGGACAACTGTTACCAATCACTTCCTTGGGCTCCCCTGCCCCATCATTAACCTACCTAACTTTAATGAACCGTGGTAACATTGCCAGAGCACCTTGTGTGGCACTGGCACACAGAGACCGGCGTATATGTGGCTGTTGCGGTCCTGGGCTTCCACTCCTTTCATTCTAGCTCCCGGCACCCCTGATTCCCTGTGAAGCCCCTGGGAATCTCAGATGGCTTCAAATGAGGCTTCTCGGCCCTCGGTAATTTTTGTATGCGGCCACCTCAGGGTAAGACAGTGCAAAGAATCATCCCCCGCCAGTCCCTCTTCATTTTCGCTCTCACCGCCCCACCTACACTCTACTGTGATGATATCCTCTTGAGACTCCCAATCCAGCAAGGAGACTCCTCCAGCCAGATTTCACTTTGGCGGGAGTTTCTTGAGGACAAGTGCAATGCTAACTCATTGGAAGTGGAAAAAGTAAGGAGAGAACTTAAAAAAAAACCTGCTGTGAGGAAGAAAAAGACACATTTTGCCCAGGCTCTGACATTCCTATTAGCCACTAATGTGAGAATAACTATCTCCTACTAATGGGTTTATGTTATAAAAAGATAGGATAAGAAAGTAACTGGAACCCATGCTTGGCACAAATAACGCTAACGGCACAATACATGTGTAATACAGAACACTAACGTATACAATGCATCACAAAATAACTCCTAATTAAATCTCCATGGTACTTAGAATTTTATAAAAATATACAAGAGGGTGACCTCAAGTGTCGTTATAAATTATTCAAAAGTACACCTAAATACTTTAGATGACTATCATTAAGAATCTCCAACTGGCTGGATGATAGAATCAAAAGATCTGTAAGGATCTCCTTTAATCCTGAGACTATTTTCTATTAATACGTATTTAAGTTGTCTTCTCTTTATTTCCACTCTTTCCCAAACAGGGGACAGAATGGGTATTAAACTTTAGCAGCTGTAGTCAAGAGAAGCAGTTGGTAGCATTACACAGGAAGTATTTATCACAGGTTTGCTCACTTTACAGAAATACACATTCTCTTTTGGATACCTTCTGATCCAAACTAGAAATTACTCTGCCTACTCAGAGAAGCAGAGAATAAACCTCTCCTTCCCATCCCCACAGAAGAGCAGAATCCAGAGGCCTCTGACACAAGAACACAGAGGTCTCAGTTTTAAGAGACAAAAAGCAGTGAGACTGTACAACAGAGAAATAAACCAGGCCCCAGTAATGAGGGCCCGGCAGCAGACAGGCATTCTGAGAACAGTGCTGGAGGGAAGCAAAGCCTCCTGAGCAATACAATTGACAAAGCCTCTGTGTATTTAGAGGGAGCTCTGAATAATGAGGGGGGAAGCAGAGACCTAGATGAGAACGCACAACCCCCATTCCAGAGCGAGTCAGCCCAGCCCAGCCCTGCCCATGTGCTGCAGGAAGGGTCTGCAGAGCCTACCAGGGAAATCGTGCTGTCAACCACGTTATCGTTGGGGCCGGTGTAGGCTAGGACCTAGGGGGCCTCACTGGCTCCTTCGCAAAGGGGACTGAAAACTGAGATCGAACTTCATTATATCCCATCTGCAATGTCTAATATGTGTTTTATGATAAGCTTGAGTTTACTATATGATAGTTATCAAACTACGGCATAGATTTGGTTATTCTACATGAATGTGTTTTGTTTTTTAGAGTTCGAAATTAGAGAGTCTGGAAACACAGAGGGACAACTAGACTAGCTAAGCCCTGCTGACGACTGCAATCAGGACTCTGGGGCCACGGCTACGCAGACCAAGCCAGACAGCCTTTACGGCGTGGTTTTACCACCACTTAGGTGAGCTTCACTTGGTCCCTGCTCTGTACTTAGCAGAGAGACTGCCCAACAGAGAGGCATTTTACAGTCTTTTAAAATAAGCTGAGGACAGTGTCTAGTTCAGTGGTTAAGTCTTTGAAGTCACTGACACCTGGGATAAAAACTCCTGTTCTGCTGCTGTGACCTCAGGCAAGTTATACAGTCTCTGTCTTCTCAGCTATAAAATTAGGGCTAATAACTATTTAAGAATTAAATAAAATAATGCATGAATTGAGTGCTTAGCATAGTGCCTGATAATTAAGTACTGGAATCTGTGTTATCTTTAGTAGCTGGACCAAAATGGGAAATAAAACAAAGCAAAAATCTAGGTCCTCTTTCCCTTTTCCCTTTGGAATTAACAGGGAAGAAGAACAAGGGTGAATTGAAGGCAACAGTTTTAATAATGGGTATGAACCCCTTATACCCTCCCTTAACTGAGCTCATCCCTGTCTTTGTTCCTATTATTACTTCTTTCTGGAGTTTCCTCACTACTTCTTCCCTACAAATCACCTCCATGAACATCTGGTGAAACCATGTTAAGTTCAACCTGCATACTTATTTGTATGAATATGTGAATAAACGACCTTATCAAAGTGCTCCTCAGTTCATTCGTGCCTGTTCTAATTTCTCATGTCTCCTGATGGCCGCAGCTCTCTAATCCAATCTTATTACCAGCACCATCATCACAATGAAATTAAGTATTTCACACTTCTTTTCCATTGAACATACTAAGTGCTTAATATGGCGTTGGCCAGAAAGATCGTTTTCTTCCTGTAAGTTGGCTCTTGTAGTGCTTAGCTGTCTTTAACTTCATTCAAAACGGTTTTGTTAGATTGTATTGTGACAGCTGTCATATAAGCGTGCATTTAAAAGAACTTATCAAAATTGGTGAATTTGTGTAGTCATTTTAATATTGAAGATGGAAGAAAATACGCAACATTTTTTGTATATTATGCTTTATTATTTCAAGAAAGGTAAAACTCAACCAAAATGCAAAAAAATGATCTGTGCAGTGTATGGAGAAGATGCTGTGACTGATTGAACCTGTCAAAAAGGGTTTGCATAGCTTCATACCGAAGATTTCTCGCTGGATGATGTTCTGTGGTCAGGTAGGCTGGTTGAAGTTGACAGCGATCAAAACGAGACATTGAGAACAATCAACGTTATATCACATGGGAGATAGCTGACATATTCAAAATGTCCAAATCTACTAAAAAAGTTATTGATAAAAATGAAAAATGTATCCTATTTTATGGAAACTAAACAGACTTTTTGGCCAACCCGATATATACTGATAGAGAAACTATAACAGAATTCTGGAAAGAAGGCACCTAAGCAGGGTAAGTGATAAAGCTGTGTTCTCCTTACACCCAGAAAGGACAAACTGGGAGGTGACAAGCAACCCCTGTAGTTCATCAGGATTACATTCTGCAGTCACAGCTTCACAGAAGTTTCCAAGTCGGTACTGACACCTTTTTGCTGCAAGGGGGCTCTGAGAGTTGCTGTGTTGCCCATGGCACTAGAAAGGAGGTAACTACTGTAAGACAAACCACATTGGAACGCTTTTTAGTTCTCAATGAGAAGCAGTTACTCCTTAGCCCTTCACTAACTAACATCAACTTCAAAATCTGGAAAGCCTGAGTTTGAATTTACCACAGAAACTAATAAGTAGGGGGCTCAAAACTGTGTGTGTCTGGGGGGGTGGGGGCAGAATTATTAATCCTGCTACTTTCAGAAATGTAAGAGCATTTCCCAGACATTTTTCATAATTACCTCCAAAGCAGAGCCTTTAGAATCTTATTTCTGGCTGTGCACAAAAGGTCTCCAAATTACTTAGTATATCCTTTTGAATATATAACTTTAAGTATACGTTTTCTTCCTTATTCAAGAATTATGTGGGTGAGTGCAGACAGAATAGGACCAGAGATGACTACCTGTATCGGCGAATGCAAAAAAACAACATTCTCCAGGTTCGTGGAGTAAGTAACTTTTACTATTTTAAATAAATGTGGTTCCAATAGGTGAGCTAATTTCTCTAGTGCTAAACAGATTTATGCTGATTCTAAGTGTTCCGAATCCGTAACCCACTCAATCTATCCAGCAGTGTTATAGGTGTTGCTTAATAACAGCGGTCAACCATAGAAAATTAACTATGGCTATTTCTGCTCACAAAGAGTTGGGCATACAAATAAAAGGCTTTGAAAATCTCTCTGAGGGATACCACCTTGTTCATGTGGACCGAGCGAGCACAGCTCAGAGTCACACGGCTCTCGCAATGACATCTCCCGGAGAAAATATATGCTAAAAAGCAAAACACGTGCCTCAGCTCAGATGGAAAGTTAAATGTTTAAAATCTGGAGGGAAAATATTATATAATACTTGAAAATAAAAATTAAATTTTTTTTCCCTGTGATAAAACTGTAATTAAATCTTGTTTAACTGTTTCCTCTATAAATGACATCTATTTTAATTAGGTTTTAATAGACTGGCAGCCACAACCTATAGTTTCAGGAAGCAAAGTAAAATTACAGTCTAGGAAGACATCTAAGGAAAAGAAACCCACCAACACAGATGAGAGCTTACAAAATATCCCACCTCATCCCTAAAGACCCTCACGGTAATTAAGTGCACTGAACAGAGAGCTATTAGGGCTAAGAGTAGGTATGCTCGCCACCAGTCTGCACTGGGTTATTCCGTGAAATCCAAGTTGTATCTGTGATGTGCTTTCCAGAAAATCTGCATGCCAGAGAATAATGAGTGCAACTGAAGAGGTATGTGTTCTCCAGCTGTACTAAGTGTCTTGCCTCTAATCAATGCACAACCTCTCCCACCGCAATAGGCTTTCTGTTCTAAGGTTTTAATACACACATTTTCTTATAGCTGATCACGACACAACACCCATCTTGAGAAGACTGCCATATGCTTAAGAAAATAACACCACGTAAAGAAAGTAAAATTCATATATGAAAAAACTTACTGACATGTAAGATAAATGTATCTGCAAATGAGATGCATAAACAAGAGCATAATAGCATGCATTTGTACTTATTTCATACTACATTATGAAAATCAGGGAGTAAATCACAAAAATCATTGGAGACCAAATAATATCATAGGACACTTTTAGAAGAGAAAACCTCAGCATAACTAGTTCCTTAATTAGCCTGTGGATGGGGAAAGAAATTGGGCCTGTTGCTACCTCAGTTTAAATGTATTTATTTGAAAAAGAGAAACAGTTACATGAATGTTTATTTTTAATATTAATTTTAAATCAACATTTAATTTTACTAAGTCACATATACTCAGAATATTGTAAATCTTGGGGGGGGGGTATCTGATCCTATGAACAAAATAAAATTCTGTAATCTGGACAATCTGATGCCTCCAATGCCTTCTGCCGTGAAGCAGAGTTACTTCGCCAAGACACTCTTACTTTCACACTTTCATTATACTAAAGCTTTCATGCCAGGAAACCTTTTTCCCCCCTGGTATTGGCCAGTGCCAGAAACGGACCCATCGAATCCACTGGTGCTGAGGAGTTAAGCATCTGAGATTTAATTTAACAGTTTCAGCTTTATTAAGCTGTCACAGAGCGGCCCCACTCTGATAGCAGTAGCTGCTCCAATTATGGCTTGGTTTAGGGTTGACAAGTATAATGATTCATTCGTGGCACATGAGAAGTAATAAAAGGTTGTTTTGCATTATAGCTTTAAAAATGTGGGCACTTTTTTCATTTAATTTGTCACTTAGCTTTTGCTAAGAGGACATTTAAATTGCAGTAAAAGGCAAATGGGGCTTTTAGTTTAAATGTAATCCCCATATTTAAATGATCTGTAATGGCGCAGTGTTGGAGTGGGAACACTATTGTCTCACAGTGGGTCCTGATGGTGACATGTGACATTTGTATTCAGGTCCTGTATTATCCATGTGGCTAAAGGGCTTCCAATTTCATTTCACAGCCAGAAGCCTGCAGAAAACACCAATTAACTCGCAGATCCCATTTGCCGACAAAACTCAGCCTCTTCTCAATGTCTGGCATCTGGCAGTGCTCAGCATTTAATTCCAAAGCGGAGCCTTGAAGCAATGTGAGCCCTGTGCAGGGGCACAAAGTCAAATTCCCCCATTTTATTAAGAACCCAAATCCTTTCCTTTTGTAGTCCAGAAGCAACTTTCAGTTAATTTTTTGGTGAATGAATATTAAAATACGATAGCTATTGTTACTTCTACATGGCAGTCTTCACAGAACTTAGGCCCCCATTAAAATGGCAAGTGACCTTTGTTCAACATCAGAATACATAGGAGAATTTATAGCAATCTAGTAAGTATTTGGGGGAGGGGGTGTAAAAAAGGAAAACACAGGGCAAGAATATGTATTCTTTAACCTGGACTGAAATAAACTGGTCCATAATTAGAAGGTCATCAGGAGGTATAACTAGAATCAGCTGGTGGAAACTTCCACCTAATGATAATTTATCCTTTTGAGTAAGGGTTGAGGTACATAATTTTCACAAACAACTCAGAAAAAGTAAATGTGAACTACACAAATTTTGACTATGTCACTTGTATTTTTTGATAACCAAGAAATTTAGTTGATTATCAAAGTTGGTATTGTCTTCCTAACTAGTCATTTGTAATTCTAAGCTTCTCTAAGCACCAAAGTTCTTTAAATTATTTCTGTAATATTAATCCAATAATTTTTCCCTTAAGTGGTTCCCTTCCTTATAGCTTTTTAATCCTAGTCCTTTTTTCCATCATAAACCAACTACTCAATTCAACATTTACTATAACAAAATTGAAGACAGTTTACTTGGAAAAGTAAGACACTCAGTAGTCTATAAAAAGTTGTTTAAACTATGCATTATACTTATGTTTTCCAACTACCACAGCATATCCCCAAATATCCTTCTAATACATTGAAACTATCTACTGAAGTTACAGATTAATTGGGGAGAAAGGCCATTGCTATTATTTCAGGTGACCCAAGGAAAACGCCAAGATTAAGTTGGCAGGCAGACAGACACACACACACAGACACACATGACTTACAATCCACAGCCAAGTTCCTGAACACACATCCTACTAAGAAGAAGAAAACCTGGATATCAAATTCTTCACCAACTTGCTGCATAACCCTACATCACACAACACTGTCTTGCAGAAGTCTCCGAACTTCTCCAGACTTTAGTTTCCTTATCTGTAAAAGAGACCATCTCAAAAATCCCTTCCAATTACTACACTCATGTGGTGTCTTCAGGAGCAAGTTTCCCTTGCTCTAGAACTGACATGGGATCAAGTACCACGATGTGTTCTATCATTAGCAAAGACAAAGACAGGTATGAAAAGACAAAGAGTTCTACTATTCAAATGCACTGAGACTAGGATCTTTTGGTAAATATATCAAGCATATAATTAATGCAAGCACTGGTAAGTTATTTGTTAAAAATTCCACTTGTCACATAGATTTCTTAATAGGAAGACCAAAAAAAAAACCAAACACATTATTAATTCCCTAGCAATGAGCATTAGGTAACAAGAATCATCCCCCCAAAGTTCCCAGTGAACATGACTAGTTGGTTTCTCATTTTTTCAACCACCTGCTGTTAATGAATATCTTTACCACCAAGGATTTGGAAAGCAATAAAAATTAAGAGTTTGTTGTATTTACAATCAACAGTTCATCTGAATCTCTAACAGTCAAAATATAAAATGAATATTCAAACTACTTTTGATACTTTTAATGTAGGCGAAAGGAGAAAACAGCCAAATATTAGCTGAATTGTTCACAATATTACTCTAGAAATAGGTAACTGCTCTTTACAAAATACCTATTTAAAAATAATATAGCTTTTTTCCAAATATTTCAAGACAGACTCCTGTGTTCACTTTCCTTCAGTTCAGGCAATTCCCTCCAAACTCTGCCAAGATTGTTTCCTGCAAAGTCCTTATTCTTCCTATTCTTCTAACCAGTGTATAATGGTGGTAAGTTCATATATGAGCAGCTCTTCTTCAGCAATACTCAGACCATGCTGTTTAAACATTCAACACAGTCTTTATCCATATAACTCAATGGCAATCTGTCAGGAAACTTATATTTACCCAGCTCATCCCAGAGCTGCCTATATTTGTCAGTCATCGCAGTGCCTTGTTGCCTCCAAAGTGACAGACGAGGGTCAGCCATGAATTGCTCTGTTATCAAGGTCAACATGCGGGCCCCATTAGAGTCCCTCATCTTCAACATCTCCCGAACCTAGTGGGGAAAAAACAGACCTTTAGAAAAATGTCCAAAACAAACAGCAATGCAGAGACAGAACACATTACTTTTTTTTGGGGAAGGCAGGTAAATCTGAACAACAGCTCTCTTAAGCAAAGTTTATAAACTGGCTTCTACCATAAATGGTAATGAATCAAAGAACTGACCAATACTTTTAAAAAATAATGTTTTAGAATCTACACAATGAAAGAAATTTGGCTAACTTCTCAATTAAAAAAAACTTGCCAGACTACAGAAAAACAGTAGCAAAACAAACGAGACAATCATTTGGCACCTCCCAACCTCTCCGACTCACTGCACCTACCACCAGAACGGCAGAGCCTAAAAAGCATTCTATTAAGCACTCTTTAGGGATCTTCCGAATTGGTCCCATGAAGTTAAAACTGACATCTGTCCTTCAGTTTTTTAAAAACAGCTTTCGTGAGACAAAATTCACACACCATACAATTCACCAATTGAAACTGTACAATTCAATGGTATTTAATTAGTACGTTCAGAAAGTTGTGCAAGTCCTCAGTTTTTGAGGTAAATTAGTAATTTCATTAAATTATCTTTTGCTGAAGTTTTTGACATAAAGAGCAGTATCTTAAACGAAATGAACAAGGCTGTAGGTTCAGGAACTGTCTTGGTTCTAAATGAGCAATCCATGAAGCAGAATCATGGTCAGTGACCTAGGATGTTAACTCGGTGTCTCACGCTGGAACTTCAAGCTCTGTCCATTTACTCTTGTGCTACATTTCCCAAATTGAAGGAAAAAAGAAAAAAAGAAAAACACAAGGCTAACAGGAAACCTTAAATGAATTCATCCATTCCAAAAGTGTATAGGTATGTGTTCTTCCTATAGCAAATTACTGGAGCAAATTCATGAGCAGTGGAAAAGGAGAGGTGGGTCCTTTATTCAAGATTCTCTCTTTGTGAAAGTCAAATGGAGGAAATGACAGACTTTCAATAAAGCAACCTAAATCTCCAAATCAGAAGAACCTGTGTCATAGAAGAACATGTGCCAGGCTTATATCCTGAAAAGTGATGAACCCCCCACAGGCTTTAGAATTTGAGCTTTGTAAACACAAAAGCATTTCTACAGTAAATCACAAGGGCTGTGCTTTCATGATGGTTATTTCAGTAATCTTATAAAAGAATTTATTAATCTTTTTCCACAAAAAGATGAAGACAGGGAGAAAGAGAGGGACTTGTTATTTACTGGACATCGTGCTTCAGAGTTTCATATTTATACTTACCATGTACTCTTTGTAACAACCATATAAAGTATGCTGGATTATAACCCCCATTTTATGAATTATAAAATCATGACTCAGAGAAGTTAAGTAATTTCCCTAAAGGACAATAGTAGTAAAGGGGTCAAATACACAGTGATGGAAGGAGATTTAAAAGAGTCAGAACCCAGACCTGTCTTAACTCTACTTAACCCTAAAAATTATGCCATTTCCTAGATTAGAAGCTGATGTAATTTATATGGCATATATAATGTATACATCATGTAGAGAGACAACAATCGCAGATGTAGGCCAATCTAATACCTCTTTCACACTGCTTCTATTAGGCCACAGTATACTGTGCTGACACAAGACTATGAAATACTTCCTGGGTGGCTAAGTATACTAAACCTTGAATAATTACCACTATATCAAATTTGATTCAATATCCACCTTTCTAATAAATGTCTGACCTATTAGAAGTAACACTAAAAGTAAATACTATTAAGCATATAAAGCAGAACTATTAACCAACACTCAAGTATTACATCTATAGCTTAATGGTAGTTAATTTTTATACTGTTGATGCTGAGGCGTTACAGGAGTTCGAAGTGCCCATGAGTTAGTGAAGAATTATTAAATTGTGTGTGAAATAGTTTTAGAGTTAAAAGTACTCTATTATAAATCTAATTTTCAGAAAATTGACAATCTGTGTATGGTATATGGAATAAATATTAAGAGTCTGATGAATCAGAATACACTATTTTCTGGCCATTACCAGTAACAGAGTTTGCTCTACTTCTTCTGAACTAAATAAACTTTTAATTATTCTGAATATTAGAATCTGTTCCCTTTAAAACCAATCTGAATATATTACCCTTAATGATGGCTATGGCCCGAATGAAAAGACACTAATTTAATATCACTGAAAAAGCATTCTACCCAGTATTTAGATTCATGTTTATGGTAGTGAAAGTTCTGTATACAGCAGCAGGTACAGCTTCTGTTCACACAAAACTTATAACGAAGATAACTTTGTTTCTTAGTTATCAAGTTGTGGTGATGAAAATTAACATTTACCAAAGGCTAACTACATGTCGACACTGTTATTACGTAACACTATGACTAGAACTTGAGGAGATATGCTCTCATTAGCTAATTTTATAGATGAGGGAAGAAACTGACATAAAGCACCTTTTAAGGGCTGTATCCAAGTTACTGGGGAAAACAAAAGAAGAAAAATTTTGAAAAGATGGCATTTTGAATAACACTGAGATATTTATTTTGGTTTCAGCATTGGAAGGTTTCTCAAAATTGTATAAATTGTTACCATTTCATTAATAAGAACTGAGAGAGAAAAAATGGTTCCACACCTTGTCTAAAGACACCTACACAATATTTGCGTTAAAAGCACAGAAGTTTCTGATTAACCTAGACTCTACTCTTTAAAAATTTTGGTAGGAGAAGTTTTTTATCCTATTGTAAACATGATCATATAAAGATACTTTCTATATGTATATATTTAGAATATTTCTGTAAAAATAAAAAACCATACCTTTGCAAAGAGCAAATTAAGCTGCTTCCCTGATCCATGGTACCCGCCCTGGGAAAGGAACAGTTTAACCTGTTCTTGAACCTGCTCTTCATCTAAGTGCCAGCAGTTTTCATCATCTATACTAGCACCTGCTGTTGGATCAGGAGCACCTAGAAATAAAAAGAAAAAAATAACACATATGCTAGGTAAAAGCTGTGCTAAAAGGCTCTGATAATAAACTTGAAAAGAATTAAGATTATGTACTTTTTGCCTAAACACTTTTTTATTCAATCTGAATTCAATTAATACACAAATTTATGACCAAACATAAATACAAGAGGCATTCTTGTATTTTCCAGGATTTTGCTGATTTGTGCTAAGCCAAAATGCAGATTACTTCAGAACTAAAATATTTCCATTTTTTAAGATCAAAGACTATTTGGAGATAAGTTTGAAGTTCCTTAGAGAATAAAAGTCGCGAAAGCATCTCATTGTAAATATGTGATGTTTATAAAGCTCTACTGAGTAGGACATGTTAAGGAAATGTTTTTCAAAGACATCAGAAAAATATGAAACAGTAAATTCAGCAGAGTATTTCTCTCTTTACTATGTTAATTCAAGAAGCCTTCACCATTATCTGTTGCTCTACAAACTACATGCTGACAAAACTGAAGATTAAAAAGGGAAATCAAGCCACACGGGAACAGGCAGTGCAGCTGTTCTGCTAAACCAGGTTGTAGTATCACCTTGCCAAACTGCATAAATATTTTATTGCTGAAGTGCACACAAAAGATAATGGCTATGTAATAAACCCTGTTCATAGACTGCCTTAGCAATTAAAAATTACCCAGCTATTTAGGCAGGTAAAAAATGTTTCATTATTTATTAAGAAAATAAAATAAATGGTATTCAAGGCCTACAGTTCATAATACCAAAAAATTTAAATCTGAAAACCTTTCATCAATGTTTCATCCCTTAAAAAGATGTATTTGTAGGTATTGTTTCATATTACTTTTTTTCCCTTCTAATGCTCTAATGAGAACTCAACTGGCCAAGGAAATAATCACTAACATCTGCTTAGAACTGGGGTCCATTAGTCCCAAGGACAGTGGGCGGCTCTGTGAACCTCCCTGAGAAGATGTGCTTTCATTCATTCATTCAGCCAGCATATTTACTGAGTGCCCTCTGCTACATTTGGGTATGGAGTGGTTTACAAAACACACAGAGTTCCTATCCTCACAGAATTTATCATCTACTGGGTTGGCCAAAAAGTCTGTTTAGTTTTTTCCATAAAATAAATGACCCATTTATCATTTTCAGCAATAATTTTACTGATTTGGATAATTTGAGTATGTTAGCTATCTCCCATTATTGGCTTTTAGTGAGTAGAGGCCAAGGGTGCTGCTAAACATTTTCCAATGCATAAGACAGCCCCACAGCAAAGAACTATTGGGCCAAAATGTCAATAGTAGCAAGAAACTTCACAAACCACTTCTGACACGTTTGATTACTCACAGTACCTTCTCCATATACTGCACAAAAATTTTTAAGTGCATTTTAGTTGCCTTACCTTTCTTGAAATAATAAAACATAATATACTGAAAAAGTTGTATATCTTCTTCCATCTTAAATATTCAAATGGCTGCCCCCAAATTTACCAATTTTTATTGTTTTTTAAAAATGCACACTGATATGACAGCTGTCACGAGACAATTTAACAAAATTGTTTCCAGTGAAGGTAAAGACAACAAAGCTTTACTAGAGCCACAGGATGGAAAAAAAACTTAAGGAATGTTTTGGCCAACCCAATAGTTCAATGGCTTTCAAACTTTTTTTGACTAAGACCCATAATAAGAAACAATTTACATCATGCCTAATATGCCTATGTATTTGAGTGCTTATGTGATCACATCTATCAGTTTATTAATCAGAACCACCGTATAATAAAAAAAAACACCCTTACTATAAAAGTAAAGATGTCTGACATTTTCTATTCCAGTTCCTTTATTTTAAGAGCTTGTCCTATTTTTTAAAACTGACTTCATAACCCACAATGGGTTTCAAACCACTATGTAAGAGAAACCTTTTTAGTATGAGATAAATAACAATCTAATAACCTCACATAAATTATAATAATATAGTGGAAATAAATGCTTAAAGGAAGAGGCCATGGTGCCAGGGGAGACTGTATCAAAGGCGCTGGCCTGGCCGGGTAAGCAAACCTTGAGGAAATGGAATTTGAGCTAAGATTTGCTTTAAGTAGATTAGGAGTTAACTAAAGGCAGGAAAAGGAAGAAATGGGTCTGCATGTGAGACTAAGAGTTTGCACAAGGTCTCAAGAGAGAAGGGACACGAAAGTACTGGAAGAAATTAAGAGATTCTTCACATCCATGCAACAACAAAGTAGCGGGTGAGGGGAAAGCCATGAAAGACCCTGGAGAGGAGAAAGGACCCTGACAACCCTGGCAAATGAGGTTAGATTTTTCCCCGTAAAAGTAACAAATGGAATTCACGGCAAAAGTACCCAAAGAGAAGGAACAGAATAGTCCAGACAGTCAAAGATGTTTTGTTCTGGTGTGCATCACTTTCAACATTCCTACAATGAACTATTAAGCAGCCATAAAACTAAATGTGAAGATTCTCTATGTTACAATGAAAAGATATCTAAGATACAGTGTTGACAGAAAAAAAGGGGTGAAGAAAAGTAAACATGTATACCACCTTTTGTGTAAATAATGTGAGTTTTAAAAAACAGCTTATGTGTTAGCATATGCATTACATATGCATTAAATATCTTTTCTTTAAATTTACTTATTTTTAGAGAGAGGGGAAGGGAAGGAGAAAGAGTGGGAGAGAAACATCAATGTGTGGTTGCCTCTCATGTGTCCCCCCACTGGGGACCTGACCTGCAACCCAGGAATGTGCCCTGACTGAGAATCGAACCAATGACCCTTTGCTTCACAGGCCCGTGCTCAATCCACTGAGCTATGCCAGCCAGGGCTTGCATTAAATATCTTAAAGGAATGTGAGTAACCTAGTTACAGGAGGCAAGAAGACTCCTCACTGAATACTTCTTCATACTTTTAAAATTTTGGAACCACATGAATATAATTTGTATCTTAAAAATATCTAAAGTGTGGGTGATGGATTGGGGAGCAAAACTATATGAGAACAGTGAGGATGACATTTTGATGGTCTTTACAAAAGATGATGATGGTAACTTGAAAAAAGGCAGTAAGAACAGAAATGGAGAACCGGACAGGAATTTAGGACATAAATCAAGGGGACTTGGTGAAGAAGTGTATAGCAGGTGAGGTGTGGGAAATCAAGGGTTGAGAGAAACAGGGGTTTCTAGATTAAACAACTGAACAAGACACTGGTGGAAACTCCCTGACACAGACCATCAGAGCAGGGCCAGGTGTGGGGGTGGGAGGGGCCGTGAATATTTTAGGTCATAAGTTCAGATGAGGTGAATTGTGACATACCTTTGAGACAGCCGAGTGACAGGACAGTATATCAAGTAGGGAGTGGGACATACGGTGGTGGGCAGTACAGGGTAAAAAGACCATCTAGGACAGAGCTCTAATGAAAGCCAACATTTAAAGCCTGGGAAAAGAGAATGAGCGAGGGTGGCAACGGGAATATATGGCTTATTAAGAACTGGAGAGACAGACTTCCAGCCAAGATGGAGGTGTAGGTGGAAACACTGTACCTCCTCACACAACCAAGTTTAAAGACAACAAAGTTTTAGTAACAAAAACGCAACCAAAACTTGAACGCAACTCAGAAAATTGAACTGTACGGAAGTCTGACAACCACAAACCCATTCAGCCAGACCAGTAAGAGGGGTGGAGTCAGCGGCCTATGGAGCGGGGTCACCCAGAAAAAAGCGGCTGGACCGACCCAAGCGCTCAGGCACCAGTTGGTGGATCCCAGGTGCGGGGTGGCAACAAGCAGACCCAGTGAGGGCGCAGAGGGACTGGCTGACTGTGGTCACACATTCACACAATCCAGAGCATTTAAACTAGGCAGAGGAGTGAGCAGTGAGACAGATTGTGAAGGCTAGGGACCCAGCGACAAGAATTAAAACCTAAAAACACTGAATGAAAAAACTTTTGGGGTCGAAGTGCTGGGAGAAGCTCCCAGGCTCACAGGGAGTTCGTTGGAGAGACCCACAGGGTCCTGGAGGGTGCACAGGCCCACACACCCAGAAACCAGCACCAGAAGGGCCCAGTTTGCTTGTAGGAAGTGGCAGAGGGGACTGAAGTCCGAGACAGAGCAGAACAAACGCCACTGCTCCTCTCTGACCTCAGCCCCACATACAGCATCACAACCCAGTGACCTGGGTGGCCCCACCCTGGTGAACACCTAAGGCTCCACCCCTCATACATAACAGGCACCACCAGACCAAAACATTATGGCTCAAGAAGAACAGCTCAAAGCCCCAGAGCCGATACTTCTAAGCAACCAAGATAGCCAACCTATCAGATACACAGTTCAAAACACTGGTGATCAGGATGCTCACAGAACTAGTTGATTTTAGTCACAAATTAGAGGAACATATGAAGGCTAAACTAATTGAAATGAATGGAAATGCACAGGAAACCAATAATAATGGGAAGGAAACTGGGACTCAAATCAAGGGAGTGGACCAGAAGGAAGGAAGAAACATTGAACCAGAACAGAATGAAGAAACAAGAATTCAAAAAAATGAGAGGCTTAAGAACCTCCAGGACATCTTGAAACGTTCCAACATCCAAATTATAGGGGTACCAGAAGGAGAAGAGGAAGAGCAACAAGTGGAAAACTTATTTGAACAAATAATAAAGGAGAACCTCCCCAACCTGGCAAAGGAAATAGACTTCTAGGAAATCCAGGAAGCTCAGAGAGTCCCAAAGAAGCTGGATCCAACAAGGAACACACCAAGGCACATCATCATTACATTAGCCAAGATTAAAATGAAGGAGAGAATGCTTCTAGCAGCAAGAGATAAGGGGGCAGTCACCTACAAAGGAGTTCCCATCAGACTGTCAGTGGACTTCTCAAAAGAGACCTTAGAGGCAAGAAGGGGCTAGAAAGAAGTATTCCAAGTCATGAAATCCAAAGACCTACATCCAAGATTGCTCTATCCAGCAAAGCTTTCATTTAGAATGAAAGGGCAGATAAAGTGCTTCTCAGATAAGATCAAGTTCAAGGAGTTCATCATCACCAAGCCCTTATTATATGAAATGTTAAAGGGACTTATTTAAGAAAAAGAAGATAAAAAAGATGAACAGTGAAAGGACAGCAAACTCACAGTTATTAACAACCACACCTGAAACAAAAGCAAACTAAGAGGACAGCTAGATCAGGAGCAGAACCACAGAAATGAAGATCACATGGAGAGTTAGCAACAGGGGAGTGGGAGGAGGGGAAGGGGGGAGAGGGTACAGAGAATAAGTAGCATGACGGTAGGTAGAAAATAGACAGGGGGAGGGCAAAAATAGTGTAGGAAATATAGAATTTAAAAGAACTTGGGACATATGGACATAAACTAAAGGGGGAAATGGTGGGGGAGGGGGGAATGGTACGCAGGGTGGAGGGGAATGAAGGGGGAAAATGGGACAACTGTAATGGCATAATCAATAAAATATATTAAAAAAAAAAGAATGGAAGAAACTTTTGGAAATAAGGCAAAGAAAGCTGTTCCAAGTAGGAACCCAGGCAAGTAAGTAGTTAGTTAAGCTCCCAGAAAGGAAGGATTTTATCTGCCATGCTTGCCACTGATTCCTAATACATAAGTCAGCATTTGCCATTATCAGGCAATCAGGTACTGGGAGGAAAGAGGAAAAAGAGGGAGAAAGAAAGGCATGCACACATCCCCTCACCACCAAAAAACTATGCTGTGTAAAAGGAACCACTGCTAAAGTGCCCTCACACACATTATTTCATTACCTGATTTTCTCCTCATAATGGTCCCTGAAGGGGAGTACAGATCATGATCCCTGTTCTACAGGGGGAGAAACTGGTTCAAAGTGGTTATGACTTATCCACAGTCTCGCTGCCAAATCCAGTTTCCTGATTCTCTCCCCTGCAGAAGAATACTCATCGTATAGCCCAGGACCTTGGAGCTACAGTTTGAATCCTAGAGGCACCAAGGCAAGGGCTGAACCTTAAATCAAAGGTTCAACCCTAGAGTGTGGATGATGAACCCTAAATCAAAGATAAATTCATGGAATGCCACTAGGATGTTTGTAGACATTTGTAAGAATGGTTCTCTTGTAAAGAAAGATTTAAGGAAACGACAATGATGTGAAGAGTTTACCAGGGCTACACCTGTATCCTAGTCCTTAATCCAACCAAGTGCTTTGATCTAGGAAGAGAGAGGGACAGATGGACACATGCATGCCCAGATAACTGTTGATTCTTTACCTAAATGCATTAGAAGAGACTTTCAAAAAACTGAACTACAGAGTCTCACCTTTTGTATTTTAGTTCTTTCTAGTATCTTCCTAAAATCCTCCCGGGAGATCTGGCCTGTTCCTCTTTATCCTTTTAGGGAAACTGTGACAAGGACTAAATATGCACTCTCCAGTGTTCCTTCTGATAAATGAGCTAATTTCACCTTTAATCATTACAATGGATATTTCCCCCAATTTTAATGATTTTTAAGTTGTTTTCTAATGGTACTTACTGAAGGCCAAAACCCAAGGACATGGATGGGGGCTCACTGTCCTGTGGTATGACGGAGGCATGCTAACCTTTTGCTGCTTGGGCACAGCCCCATGAGGCTTGGAGTTTCTGTCTTCCACAGAAATATCCAGATATTTTACACATATTTGAATTTGGTTTGGAGAAAATCCCAGTCTTCTCCTTGGCTTGAAGTGGCAAAGGGATCGACATTCAAATACTCTCTTTAAACATCAGGGTATACTCAACTCTTGTATTTCTCATACTAAGAGAAGTACTAGGAAGAATAATCAGGAATCACTTTTATTTGACCTGGACTATACAATAAATGTTTCCTTAAAATCTAGTAAGTTTTAAAACTATCGTATTTTTAAAATATATCACAAATTTAAATGTCTTTAATGGATTATTTATTTTACACAAACACACACACACACACATGGATATTTATCCTTGCCCAGTTTGAAAGATATCTAATAGCAAATGTCTAAATATATGAATTATGTTTCTCAAGTTTTTTAAAAAAGTTGTAGTTTTTACTTGAGGGGGCAGGCATGAACTACTATTTAGAATTAACTTAATTCTTGAGCATATGGGAAAGGGAGGAGGCAAAGCAGAGAAAAATTGGCCTACAAATAAAATTTTACGGAAAATAAGCTAATAAAGTCTCCACACAAATTCTAATCCTGGCTTAGAATTCAGAATACTTCAGTTCTAGCCACAGTTTAGAAAAACTTTGTCCTTCAGCAAATCACTTAACCTCCTTGGGCCTCCATTCCCTCAATCTGAAAATTCTATAATGTAGAAATAAAAAAGTAACTGGGTAATAATTAGAAATCTTCATGTGGCTCTGCAGAACACATTCTCACTTAGTCATAGCAATGCAGGCAAAGGTAACTAGTTGATAAATAAACTCACTCTAAAACTCCTCAATATTTTAGGAATAAGATATATATACTATATATCATAGATCAGAAAATTAAATGTCTGAAATGATAATCTCCCTAAAACAGTAAATTTATGTATTAAACTTTAATGCTAGAGTTTAATAAAAAAAAGTCTTGATTCCATGCATTAAAGTGTTGCCTAAGCCTTGTGTAAAATGCAGATTAGCAAAATTTATTTCTACTTGTTAATGGCTGTCTATAAGCAAAGAAAAACCTCTCCGCATTTAGCTTTGAGAAAGGTATGCAGAGAGAAACATTATTCATCTATTTATACACTTGCTATTAGTTCCCCAATTGGGCAGGAACCAGAATGTGTGCATATAAATTAAATGGTCCATTTGAAGTATTTTAAAACATACCATATTTTTACTCTTATTTATAATTATAAATACTATAACTTTTATAACTGTATAATTAATCTTTGTGAGCATTTTATTCTTCAAGTTTCAAGCCTTCAGGGAAAGTAAAATCATCTGTTGAAAACAGTGAACGTGTTTAACTGTCTCTCATTTCCAGCTGGAGAGTGCGAATATGATTTACCCTCCTACTTAGGTTATGTAATACCATAGGAGGAACGCAAAGGAGGATTCACGGACATGAAAAACCACTGTCAAATCTTATGGCTTCCCCTGTCTCCTACCTGATTTAGTGATTTATCCAGTGTCAAAACTCCCTTCCCCACAGGTTCTCAAAATTAGGAGTGTATCAAAATTCCCGAGGCACACTGTGAAAAAAAAAAAGCTTAGGTACCACCTTAGACCCACTGAACCAGAGTCTTTGCGGGATGAAAGTAGGAGGGTAGAGGTGGAGGGACAACTCTGTATTTGGAAAGAATGTTAAACGTGGTGCTACACTGTGGATCTTCGTCCTGAAAAGTATTCGAGGTCCTAACACATCAGAGGCCTCTCCTGTGTACTAAACGAGGCTTATCTGAGACATACTGAGTGAGGTATGTCTCACGTCACGGAAATAGTTGATTTGAAGAATTAGGGAAAGACCAATCATTCTGCAAATTTTAAACTGAGGTATTAAGACATGTTCACAAGTGGCTTATGCTGTGTTTGGTATGTGGCATTATCCACAATATTGGGTTTTAATGGGGAACTTCATGCTTTTTCTTCTTTTCTTTCTCTCCTGGGAAACTAATTCAAAAAAACAAGTGAAAGGCTTTTAGCTTACATCTTAATCTTAACTATGACCTATCTACTTTAGTAATTCTGTTGTCCAAATAATGCTTTAACTATTTACATTTATGTAGTGGTGTTCTTTCTTGTTAAATTCAGTAGTCAAACTTAGTCTATACAAGCAGAATGCAGGCAGCAGGTGTCCAGACTGCAGGAGTGATCAGGCCTCTTTTGGGGAACCTAGAGAAGAATGCAGTCTCCCCCATTTCTCATGCCCACTGTTAAAACTAGGAAACATAGGTCTGTGGCTCACAAAGGTACGGGGACACCTGTCTTACAAGCTGAAGTCAAATCCTGGCATCAACCACTGGCACCAAGATGGAGGCAAGGCAGCAAACTTCAGTGATTTAGACTCCAAAAAGTCTTTCTTTAGAGAGGATAAGAGCTAGAAGACCACTGAAAAATCATGTGCGCTGAATTAATACAGTTGAGAAAAGATTTAAATTTTATTCTTAATTAAATCCTCACTTCACAGTAGTGACGAATGCTTTCATTTCAATTTACAATTTTGTGGTAGCTGAAACAGACAGATCCTTCAATAACTTCTACTCTCAATGGTCAATCCATGTCATTCTGCAGTGATACAGTGTGGTACCCCCTCCAGGACCCATTTGAAGGCCACCTTTCTCCTTTATCATGGAGGCTGACAGAGGGAGGCCTGCCATGCTCCAGGCTCTGCTCCCTAAACAAGCCGCCTTCCCCTTCAGCTAAATGCCACGGAAGTAAAATAAATAATCAGCACAGGGAACTCAAATAGGCCAATCAGGGTTTACAGCCCTGATGATTACTTCCTCTCATCTGACTTCATTACTTATCTCTTATTTTCATTTAATTTACTTCAGAAGTTCAAAAATATACTTAAAAGAAGTATAAATATAACCATGTATTTTATATGGATAAAAAGCAAATAAAGTATTTGTACATTCTCCAATGCTCATTAAAAAAATGCAGACTATAAACGGAGTACATAACAGGTAAGTCATTTTCTATTCATTAGCTAATAAATGGTACACAAATATAAATATTTAAAAGGAAGGCTCTGAGCAAGTCTCAATTTTACATAATCCAACTCTTTCATTCAAAGACATCTACAGTGTCTGTAGTCTTCAAGAATGGTTTGGTCAGATTATTTTAGAAGATATTTTTAGGTCCTGGCTTGTGTAGCTCAGTGGATTGAGTACTGACCTGTGAACCAATGGGTCGCCGGTTCAACTCCCAGTCAGGGTATATGGCTGGGTTGCAGACCAGGCCCCCAGTAAGGGGTGCACAAGAGGCAACCACACACTGATGTTTCTCTCCCTTCCCCTCTCTCTAAAAATAAATAAATAAGATCTTTAAAAAATTAAAATATTTTTAAAAACTGGTTCACAAATATTTTCCTCAACCACCTGTAACTGTCTATGAAGATATATGCCAAATGCCACATCACAAAGATGGTGTGGTAAGAGCTACTCATATTTACTCTTGGTAATGCTTCTGTCCGGACCTTATGAAGCAGGCATTCTTCACTGTCCACAGTTTACAAATTAGAAAGCTGTCAGAGAGGTTGTTATTTGCCTCCCAAACAAGCTGAAGTCAAAGGGGCAGGTATTCTAACTTAGGCTGTCTAACTTCTAAGCTCTTCAACATTCTGAATAATCTCACAGTGGGAGGTATGAGAAACCCATGTGTGGAGAAGATAGAATAATAAGCCCATCTAGCCAACGGAGAGACTTAGGGTCAGTTAAAGCAGAGTGGGATGGCGAGGAAACTGATCACAGCTAGTAGCAATCCTTTGTAAATCATGCAAGTTGGGGCAGTTTCAGAGATGATTATAGGATGTAAGAAAAGGAAAGATTTGGAAATGAAAAGAAAAGGAGGAAGAGTACTGGGCTAAAAGTAACCTGGCTGCCTCTGCATCTCCTCAGCAAATTCCTCTAGAGTTAAAGATGTGAATCCTCCAAATTAAGAGACGTATACGTGAGTTCTGATTTTACTTCTCTTTTGGTAATAAAATATATATTTTTTTATGTGAAGGAAAAAACATCACTTGTATGTGATTATATATTCCATCGATTTTATTAAAAAGAAAAAACATTTAAATTGTATCATGAAAACATCGTTTCAGTTAAAATGTTAAGAGTAAAACTGGCAATTTTTGGAGGAAGATTGGGTTGTAATTACAAAACTCAAAATGCATATACCACTTGCTCTGGCATTTCTACTAAAAAATTTCTACTACTACTATTATTCAAAAATTACTTGCACAAGTTGGTCCGAAGGTTGTGGGTTATTGTTAAGCTGATTAACAAAATTACTTGCACAAATACATACACACATACACCTGTAAACAGGGTGGTCTCAGCAGCACTGTATATAACAGGAAAAATGCAAACAACTTAAAATCATTCAGTAAGTTGATGGTTAAATATATCTGTATTACGGAATATTACACAAAATTTAAAACAATGAATAGACCTACCTATCTGTACTAACATAAGATATTCACATAATATATCAAGAAAGAGCAAACTGCAGAAAAAATTTTTGAACTGTTTTTAAAAAATACATATACACATGTGCATTGAGCAAACTGCCTCAATGAACATAAACCACACTGTCAACAATGGTTACCTTGGGGGAACAGGAGCTATTAGAGACTGAGGGAGGAAGCTATTGGGAGTAGGGAGCCAATGAGGACTTACCTTTTCATGTTCCCATATTTCTACACTACCATACATTTTTCCAACATGCGGTCTTACTTTTTTAAGTTTCACACTACTGCACTTTGAGATAACATTTAAAGCAATTTTATTCTCTCCTACAGAATATATTTGCTGATCATTTGCAGTATGGATACCAGCTGTTCATACCTTTGTTTCACCAATTGTCAATGCCAGAATGTTCTACAAGAGAAAAGTACATGCTTGCAATGACTGAATTATCTCTGTAGTATACTTGTAAAAACGGGTTGCTAACACAAGCCCGATTACAATGAACATGACCATCCACGGGGAAACAAAAGGAAGAAAGACATGACAAGAGGCCTCAATCAAATGACTGCAACTGTCACTCAGTACTTGATTTGGAATATGTGCGTAAGAAGAAATCTCCAAGTTCCTACTAAGAACAAAACAAACTGAAAAAAATAAGTGTTACTTTTTTTTTTAAACAAATTTCTTTTGCCTATTACTTCTTAAGTATTTTCCTTAGAGAGGCTACCGAGATACACAGGTCATAGTTTTGGCGTTGGTGGAGCTTATAATCAAGTACCCATAAAGCTACACAATGAACAAGGGACTGGTGAGTAGGTTTTTGTTCGTGTGGTAATATCTGGGGGAGCCTGAATGGATGGATATATATGTAAGACACAGAGGGGAGACACAGAGGCATTCAGAGGCTACATTTACCGGACAGGCAGGCATCAATGGAATTTATGTTGTTGGTTTAATAAGAACCATGCTCAAACAAGTTGAAATGTCTGACTGAAGAAAAATATACAAGCACACACAGGTAGAAGTATAGGAGGTACACACCTTTGCAGTATGGATACTAAATGCCTCCTGAGTTTCTGCAGAAATGTCACAAAGAGTTAGAGAATTAGAGGTGGAAGAGATTTAGATGTCATGTGTCAACCCTCATGGACACATGAATATATCCTTTCTACATCTGGCTGACTTTGAGATGATATCTCTGGGCACATGGCAATGAGGGGTGAGTCCAGCCTACTTTCGGGATTGGCCAGGCCTTGGGAGTAAAAGGGCCACTGAAATGACCACCCTTTCCCACTGTTCCAAGTCAGGACCAATATCACAGCTTCTCCAGTCTGCCCTCTTTGTTGCAGTCTGCCCAAGAGAGACTAGCTCATAAAGAGGTTGCTAAAAGAAGAGCACATGAGACAAAGGAGAAAAGGACACGTGCCAGAAAGTCAGGGAAAAGCAAGCTGACCTACCTCCAACTCTAGTATCATCCACCCCCTGCCCCCAACTGTTTTCCTCTCTTTTCTTACCATGAGTACTTACAGAATCCCAACAAGAGGTAAGCTCAGTTATGTTATTATTATTATACATGTATACGTTATATCATTAAAAATGTTCCAAGACTGTTGGAGAACATAATGACCATTAAAAATATGAGAAAAAAATCAATCTTACCCAAGATCATATAGATAATATATAGCAAAGACAATCCTGGGCCCTAGGCCTCCAGATTAAGATCTGTGTTCTGTCCCCACACCACAATTTACCAATCTATAATAAATCTCCTTTAATAGGATGCATAAAGAACCAGAAAAGGCTGAGATGAATTAACTAAGAGAGTGGGTTAGCACTTAGAAATCAGTAAATTTTTACGTAAGTACTTAGCAAAGACACCAGCCTCTTTTTTAAGAGTATGAAAGCTGGAAAGTTATATTAGAATATAAAACCAAGAGCAAACAATTTCACTTAAAAAATGCAAAACTGTAACTGGCAATCTCCTTGGAGGGCCATTAGCTTACAGCCACCATTTAGCATACGGTAGGTAATTTAATAACCTAATCAAAGTTACATAGAATATATTATAAAAACACAATCAAATATAAAAAAGTCTAATGGCAAGGACTGACCTATTATGGTGACATCTGCTGAATCTGTGACTCTGGATAAGTCACTAACCCATTCTTGGTTTCTTCATCTAGAAAACTACTGCAATTACAAACTCCCAATGTCTACCTTTAAAGGAAATTGTGACGAACAATGTGCCTGAAACAGACTTGAAGAAGTTTTTAATTCCTCTGGATAAAGTTCTTTTAAAAATAAAATATCAAAATAATGAAAAGTAATTTTGAAAAGTATTAGGGTAAGTTCACTAGGAAAAAGAAAAACCTACTATCAACATAGTTTGTATTCATTTATAAAATATATTATGACTTTTTCTAAAAAAGATTTTGGATAAGCTAAACTTCATTGTCTTTAAGATACCTACTAAGATGCTCAAATCTAAATCCTATCCTAATATTTATCTAGCAAAGTGAAAGTAATGCTTTTCCTTAGAGAAAAATTAACTCTTCCTAATATTCATAGTCAAGACATATTTCTTCAAGAAAAAAATATACCCACAAAACCATACAAAGAAGTACTGCTTTTAAAAATGGTTTAAACAAGGCCCTGGCAGGCGTAGCTCAGTGGATTGAGCGCAGGCCTGTTCCTTGTAGAGGACACACGAGAGGCAACCATACATTGATATTTCTCTCCCACTCTTTCTCCTTCCCTTCCCCTCTCTTGAAAAATAAATAAATAAAATATTTTTAAAAATAATAAATAAATAAATAAATAAATAAATAAATAAATAAATAAAGGTTTCAACAATGCTTTATATATTAGATGTTTCAAGGCAGGTGGGACCATGTAGTCAAATAACTGAAAGACATTTTTAATCCCACCCCCTACCGAGTCATTAATCTAACAGTTAAAATAAGGCCCTCCAGGGAGGAGATTTCCCATTTTGTCAATTAAGGTCATGGCCTGCTTCCTACCTCTCCTTTTTTTCTTTTTTACCACTTGTCACTAGAATGAAGGGAAGGAAGGCAGCTCATGAAACTGGCCCATTTCCAGACTGGGAGCAAATCTGACAATAGATTAAGTGAAGGAAAGCTGGTGGGATAAACTGCTTAAGTTCACTGCTCCCGTGAAGCTGTTCTCATACAAATGTTATTTGAAAAATCACATTGAGTCTAAAGCTAACCTGGATTCTGTCCTAGATATTTACTTAAATATATTTTTCTTTCCAACATAATGTTACGTGAACACATCCTGCACCCCCAAATTTAGTTTACACTATTTCATGAGTCCCACTATTTCAACACAGGAACAGATTTTAGAAGCTTTAAGATAGGAATTTTGGGGCACTACTATACTTCAAAACAAGACAAATACAGAACAAATGACTGACTGTTGATGTAGACCTCTAGTTAAACTAAAACTCAGAAAAGATAGTGACCCTAATAAATTAAGGGAAAAAAAGGAAAAAAAAGAGAATGCATGGAAGTTTGAAGAAATGGTACATCCTATTCTTCTGCCTCCACTGAACAACACTGAACAATTTAGCAGGGAGCCACAAGGGCTCATGAGAAATCTCTCCAATAATTGTTAGCTCGCCTGAATTTTTACAAGGCAACAGGATTGAGACAGACGATATGACAGAGCAGCAGGCCTACTTGCAGAAGTCCTTGAGTGCATGTGCTTTGGGTGGGGGGTTCAAGGTACTTCTGTGGCAGAGCTGTTTACAGTCCTGTTACTCAACACTGGCAGACTCTACCAAGTAAAATGATTTATACACCTTAAGTCAGCTACTTCAATAAAGCTGAGCTTGATACGAGGAACATTAGAAGAAATATGCCTATGTGGATTTTTCTGACATAAAAACCATGTTTAAAATATCTTTTGGCATCAGGAGACTTGTAAAAGAATCCTCACAGCAGCTCTATTCAAAACAAGGTTCATTAACAGTGGAATGGACAAATACATAGTGTTGTTCTCATACCTAGAATACCCTAGAGCTGTGCTGTCCAATAAAGTAGTCACTATCCACATGTGGCTGTAAAGAACTTGCAATGTGGCTAAAGTGTGATTTGAGATGTGCTGTAAGTGTAAAACAGACATTAAATTTCAAAGACTTATTAATAATAAAAAAAGGGCAAACGGTATCAATATTTATGTTGAATTGATATTTATTAATATTGTGATATAAATATGAATGTCAAATCAGTATTTTGGATACACTGAGGTAAATGAAATCTGCATTAAAATTAGTTTTACTTGTTCCTTTTGAAATAAGGCTATTAGAATCATTTTAATTATACATATGGCTCTTATTATATTTCTAACTGAACAGTACTGAGAGTGGTCTATTTGTTGGCCTGGGTTTTGGTTTGCTTTCTTAATCTGCAAATTTATTTTTTATGTACTTTTCTGTGTATTATATCTGACAATTTAATAAGTTTTTAACAAATGATCTCCATCCCTGGCTGGTGTGGCTCAGAGGACTGAGTGCCAGCCAATGAACTGAAAGGGTTGCCAGTTCAATTCCCAGTCAGGGCGTGTACCTGGGCTGTAGGCCAGGCCCACGGTTGGGGACATGCTAGGAGGCAACCAATCCATGTTTCTCTGTCTCCCTCCCTTCCCCTCTCTCTAAAAATAAATAAAATCTTTAAAAAGATCATCTCCAGGCTTGCTCTCCCCCTTGGGAGCACGCCGACACCTTTCCCTTCTCCCTCTCCTTCCCCCACAGGAGGTACCTCCTAAACTCTAAGGGGTCCTATGAACTTGCAACCAGAGGAGGAACGGGCAGCAGCAGCCCGTCCTGATCCTGTCCTCAAGGCCTCCTCTTTCTCTGATTCTCCAGTGAGCTGACAGCAGCCCCTCCTGGGCTCACTCCTGTCCTGTGAGTTCCCTAGAGAGCCAAAGCAGCCCCACCTAGACACTCCCCTGTTCTCTGCTGTCCTTCTTCTATCCTAAGCCCTTCCTTGTTTCACTAGCCCCAGCCTTAAAAAAAAAGAGAGAAGGAAAAGAAATAATCTCCAACTGCTTTCCTTCAACATTTATATTTGCTATACTAACAAATGAATTTGAAGGAAACCTGAAACAATAGGGATGAGTACTGACTGGCCCTGTATCTCAAATCAATACAACTAAAGGAAAGTAAAAAAATGTTAGGCCCCTGAGCTCCTTGGTCAAGATTATCACATTCTTCAACATATTTTTAAAAATTAAAAAATTGTGTCTAAATGTTTTAAAAACACAGTAACCTATAATTTAACAATATAATTTATCCTATAGTTATGTACTATATGAAATAGGTGATGTGCCCATTTCTGAAAAGTTGTACATATAGTCTTGCTGGTCAACATATCTGCAATGCATAGTTGATGAATGTGTTTACAAATAAATGAGATAATGTGTTCAAGGTATGAAAGATTTAGAAGAAAACCTTTAGGGATTTCTTATACACAACGCTAATCTCTCTAAACAAGTTGTAATTTTTCTAAAAATAATATTTCTTTTTTAAGCATTTACTTACTTTAAATTTCTAAAAATGTATTTATTGGTATCAGACACACACACACACACACACACACACACACACACACACACACACACACACACGTTGCTCCGTTGTTCGGCCCGTTCATGCACCCACTGGTTGTGTCCTCCATGTGCCCTGAGTGAGGTCTGAACCCGCAACCTTCATGTACTGTATAGGGACAACGCCCTAACCAACTGAGCATGCTGGCCAAGACTAGAATAGTTTATTTTCTTAATTTGAGGCTTGCTGTCACAAACTTCCTGCCTTGGAAAATAATTTTTAAAGAAAATTTTTTAAAAATTCTGATTATGCACAAGTTAGTTTACTGATAACAGCTGACATGAGTGAATTAACTGACAAAGTGTTTCCCATTTGTGATAAAATTTTACTAAATACAAAAGTATAAGGGACAAGTTTTAACAAATGAGAGCTTTTTCTAAGCATGAAAGGCACAGGAGCTAGAATGCATTTAGCACTTCTTTAGAAATGTTTTTGAACAGAAAACAAAACTTAGTATTCCCTCAGCTACCTATGAGCAACACTGATCACCTGTTCACATTTAATTCATTTTTATGAAGAGTTAAACTTATAAACAAAAAAGAATCCAGGCAAAATCTATAGAATGAATGAATGTCTATACTCACCATGAACTTGGTTAATTTCTGAATTCTGGGATAAAATTTCATCTGCTAATTTTTGAGCAGTTGGCAAAACTTCTGTGTGGTGTACTGTGATCAAATACTGTACAAACTTCTGTAGTTGGTCTCTATTCATTTGAAAGAGAGTCTCTGAAATGGGAAGATGCAATTTGACCTGATCTGGCTTGCGGATGCGGTATAAAGACAGTGCCACAACATGAGCACAATAAAATATGTCCTTGTTTCCACAGCTGCAGGTCACTGAGGTAATCTTGCAACGATCAAAGCTGATGGCCACGTTGCAAACAGTTTCTGGCTCCGATTGTATTGCAGGTTCTGTCACTGTGCCACTCAAATGGAAACCTAAATGAAAGAAAGAGAGGAGGGAGTTTAGCCTCTGCATTCAGATGCTATGAAATATTCTAATTCTTTGAAATGTGAAGTACTTGACAGCACCAAGAAAAAATATGACAGCTTTTATTTTCAAGTAAAAACATTTAAGCCGCTCAAACCCCACCCCACATCCTACAGCTAAAAAAACCCACATGGTATTCGACAGACATCTGACGTATTTTACAGAGCTGTATGAAAATACTTATTGCATATACCACCACCACCATTCCTCTAGGAAACTGTCAGACTCCAACACTAACAAGCCATCATTACCAGGTAGCCACTACGCTCCTTCAATGAACTCTAATTCCGAGGAGTCTCCCTCTCACAAACATCGACCAGAAAAAAAGTTTTAATTAATAATACTTTCTTTAGCATGTGTAACATATCCCTGATACAGCAACATAGTTGAGCAGTGTCTGCCGATGGAACTGCAAAGCCTACCAAACCTCAAGTACACCATACCACATCTAAGTAACTGACAATGACTATTTTCTTTCGTACTACATAAAGTTAAAGCTGGTACATTCACATGCACGGGCACACAAAATCACCAAGTGACAATGAGCCTTAGAGGCCTCATATCTTCAACTAAGAACCACACAGGAATCCTACACAATCTCCCTGACTGATGGCCTTGTGGGCACTGCTAATAATGGACCAAAGATGACACATTCACCCCACACAGACAACAATTCTCCTTTGGAAAGCACGAGCTACAGCATACAGCCAACAAAAAACTGCCTTCTACCACCACCGTCACCAGTCAGTCCTGGCCTGTTGGGCCAGGGGGCAAATCCTCCTGACAACTCTTCTCTAAATGTGCCTGGAAGGTTATCCTGAATTTTCTTTTGGCATACCCACTTCAATTTCAGTTCCAACTTCCCTCCCTGAAAGCCACATTCAGAGCCCATGGATGCACCTTAAGGGGATCTATTTGGGAACCTTCAGGACACATTCCCTAAAAATTTCAAGTGCCTGGCAGAAACCTGAAACTACAAAATAAAGCCTTTGGCTTGTTCTCAGCCTTCCACTACATATACTACTTGCATAAAGTTCATCAAGCTCACCACTGTTTCTTCAGCTGCCCCTTCATTCACAAAGGATCTTCAACCATGTGGGAAGTCTGCGAAGTTGCAGAGATATAAATGAAAATGATGGCTAGATAACACCTGGGGTTCAAATGTGGGGCATCTGAACCCCAGCTACTTACTGTCTTCTTCTTTGAAGGAGGGTGATCAGGCCAGAGAGTTGGAAGAAACACTAGTCAACTTATGAAAAATCTTTCAGAGTAATATAACTTGATCTTGGTAATTGATATTCAACATTTAGTGGAAAAGTGCTATAATAATTGTTAGCAAGTTAATCAATTTTAAAAGTATTTCTTAAGAACAAGTTACTATTGTTGCTTCACAATAAGAAATTTTGAGAATTGTAATATGATGGAAAAACTTTTTTTTTCTTTTTTTAAAATTCAAGTATTTTTTTATTTTTTAATTTACTGATTTGGGAGAGGAAGAGAGAAAGTATGAGAGAAACATCAATTTGTGGTTCTACTTATTTATGCACTCACTGGATGATTCTCATATGCGCCCTCCTAACTGGGTATCAAACATGCAACCTCTGCATGCATATCAGGACAATGCTCTAAAGAACTGTGCAACCCGGGGCTTTGGACTTAGGTTTTCTTCCAGAGTTTCCAAATGAATATTCCAGTCTCCTTTACCTCCTTTAGTGAAGAAGTTTTTTTTGAAAAACCACAATTAAAAAAAAGATATATAGCCAATAGAATCATATATAAAAAGATTTTAAATATATTTTCCTGTGAGGAAAAGTCTAAATACCCAAGACTATTTACTAAAAAGTAAATACCCAAGAAAATTTTAAAAATTAAGAATAAGGGCAATCCTGCTTTACTATATATCAGATGTACTGTACGTCTACAATAACTAAAAATATGTGGAACAAGCACAGATTAAAACAAAAAAAATCAATGGACCGTAAAAGAGAGTCCAGAAAATTCCCAAAGATATATACTGTACATTTCAACACAAGGAATCTGTTTTCTACCTGTCACACAACTATGTGTACGAAGAAACCAGTTACTACTGTAGAAAAATAGTTATTATAAACTGCCCATTTATAAAATTGATCTCTCTCAGGTTAACACTATCATGTCTCTTCTTGATCACCAAGTCAGCATCTCTGTCTCTCCACGAAAGTGACATTGGAGAACTTCCCCAATCACACAAAGGCAAAGCCAAGACAACCGAGGATCCAAGAGTTAAACTAGTTAGTATTTAAACAGTCATTAAGGCTGTAACTTAATAGGTACTTTAAGTACCTATTTCACTACCAAAGAAGAGGCCCTTAGGAAAACTGATGAAGTCCTCAAAAAGTTCTGCAAAAATTACTTCTTCATTCATATGATCTGTACAAGAAAGGAGGAAGTATACTGAATTTGATACCACATACAATTTATTATCCAATTTCATTACATTAAGCATTTACTACCCTCGTAAAATTTCTTAAAGAGCAAAGCAAACTATAAAATATTTTGACTGCCAGTTTAAGAAATATATGAGGACACAAATAAACATACATATGTCTTACGGAGTAACACTTCATTAATCTGCTATCATCAAACATTAAGGAGTTTCATAAATATTCATTTTCCAAGTAATTCTAGATTATCTTTCATGTGCCCAAACTCCTTTAAGAATTCCAACCATTTTTGGGGAAATATTTCTGTGTTGTATGTTCTACCTTCCTGCCCTGTTTAGCTGACCACATAGGGCAGGGGTGTCAGACTCTTTCACTGGGGGCCACATCAGCCTTGTGGTTGCCTTCAAGGGCCGAGTGTAATTTTAGGACGGTGTAAATGTTACTACTCACTAACTAGAGGCAAGGATCTCTACATTTGGCCCTTTGAAGGCGACCTCGAGGCTGATGTGGCCCCAGTGAGAATGAGTTTGACACCCCTGATTTAGGGTGTTACCAAGTGAGTGGAGCAGCGCTCCCTGTCACAGACCACTACAGGTAGCAGTAATCTCTATGTGGGCCTTTGTGTTCCTCTTCTTCATTATTAGTTATCACAATAGCTCCTCTCCTATACTGCTACCCTTTTTCACAGCAAATTCTTTACCCCTAGAGGTCAGCTGCATCTCTAATTTGACTACATCAGTGACAGGGATTTAAAACTTAGACCTATTTGAGGGGTTTTTTTTTGAAGGGGGATGTGTCCCCTTACTTTTAGGTTGGGATGACTGATGTTCCTAAAGAAGAACAGCTTTGTTTTAAATACAGGAAAATTACATACAGACTTAGAGGACAGCTGGTATGTTACTTTTTAAGACTACGAAATATTGAGTCAATATACAGTAATTCCATCAAGCCTTACTTCAAGATATAATCATATATTTTGGCTTCTCCAATTTGAAAAACTTTTAAAATTCCACCAATTCACTCCCTGTGGGTCCTAACTCATACCAGAGGATGCACAGGAGAACCAAGGAGAATATTTCTCCTTGAACAACCCCTAAAGAGCTGGAAGACATCTTTCCCCTACACCCTACTCTCCACTACCACCCCGTCTTATCTCCTCGGTACTAAGTGACTTGAAACATAATAATGTTCCTGGGCAAGCAAGGATTTAGCCTTTCTGGAGTTCTGACAAACAATGATGATCAGCTGTTTTAGGCAAAATCTCCTCTGGGATAGTTAGGTGTTGTATATGACAGAAGTGAGGACATAAAAAGAGGCAATCTTCCACTCTATGGTAAAACATGGATAATTAACTTTTCTTTTCAAAAAAACTAAGACTGATGAAATTATCTAAACCTTTTCTTATAAATATAACTATTTGACTTTACAAAATATAATGTCAAAGGCAGTTAATCCTGTAAGCACAAATTATTGCATCATCATGTCACCACAGAGCCCAACAAAACCTTATATTCACATTATCAATCTGCAGGAACTCGAGAAAACCCAAGCAGACACCGAGGCACAGCACTGGACAGGCCCTGGTAATAGGGAGACTTTGACTGGGCTCAGGTTCTGTCACTTAAATACTGAGTGTTCTGGACATGCTATTATTTCACATCTCCGAGTCTCGCTCTATTTGTGTGCAAAATGTGGGTAGAAATACCTCTTAGGGTTGTTCTGGGATTAAAATAAAATAACATATGTAAAGCACCTGGCACATAGTAAAAGTGCTCATTAAATTTTATTTCCCTTTCCTTCCTTTCCCAGCTGGAGAAGTAGGGGAGGGGTACTGGGTAAATTCCCTTCATCCATAGCACTTTATTTTTCTATGCTACTGAAATTGTGGGGAAGAGGGTCTCTCACTTGTAAGCTGACTTGGGAAATAAGTGTGATTACTGGGGACGTCTGCAGGGAGAAGGGTGGCACGGAAGGATAACTGGTGTTTGCTAGTAAAACCGAAAGACCTTTGTCAGTTACACCTTTGCTCAATACAGCTCTTTCCCAATTTTCAGAGTAAGTTATGCCAACACACAAATAGTTAATTTTGTTGAAGTGTTACTTTCATACATAGGTAAGCCAGAGAATGTAAGACTTTTTTTTAGTAACCATTTATTATTTCTGAAGTGTTATAATGTAAGATTCTCAAAGTGTAGTCCAGGGACATCCAGAGATCTCTGAGACCCTTTTCAGGGTGTCCAGAAGATCAAACTTGATTTTCACAATTATACCTAGACATCATTGACCTTTTAAGGTCTCTCTCATGAGTGTACATTTAGTAAGCAAAAGAATTGTGGGATCCTCAATAATTAAGAGTGAGTTCAGAAAGATGAAGAACTGCTATTTATAATTCACTGCTAAGGGAAGAAACAGCTGCTCTTTGCTGAATCACCTTTGAAAGGGCATTATTTGCACTTGGATCTTACAGTAGGTGAGGAGTAGATAAGACTCAACAGAGAAATGGTGAAGGGGCAAATTTCCCACATGCAGCACATACTCAAATCATTTATGTTAATGAGGATTAATTAAGGTTTCTGGAAAGCAAGTATTTATTTCTTCACTGATATTCTGAAATAAGCTTTGAAAGATGATTTTTCATATCCAAGCTTAGATTTTAGCTGCATTTTAAAGAGACCCATATCAGACTGGAAAGATATTGTTTTTAAAATACATAAAGAATTTCTAAAGGTTGGTCATTTTGTGCATATATGTGTACGTGCTCAGTTAACTGAAAAATGATTACAAACTCAAAGCATGAGAAAACGTTTAGGCTAAAATAAACTAGTACACATAAAATAAATATACAGTAAAAACTACTGCTTTCAGGACACATACTTTTCAGGAAAATATGCGCCCTATGCATGAAGTACTCAAGTAACATATTCTTTGTTGAAAAAGAATTTAAAAGAAGCACTGGTGTAGTACCTACAAATATATATCCTACCCTTTTCCTAAATATAAAGAACCCCCAGGGAAATTAAAGGCAGAAACTAAGGCAATGTAATGTTATGGCTGAAAGGGTGGCAAGGGTTGAGAGGTTTTTTGTTTTTTTTTTAAATTAAGTCTAAAAAATGCAAAAGTGTTAATATTAACACTCTCATAACAAAGTATATTCATTGGTTAACTAAACCCACTAAACTGGCTAAATGTACAGTAACTACTAACTGATTTGTGTCCCTGATAAAACAGATGAGTTAATCATTGATCCCCCAAAATGTAACTTTTACTTTTCCTAACTCTGAGAACTATCACACACAAAATCCAATTCACTGTGCTACAATCATCAATTTTTAAAAAATGGTTTTAATTAAAATTGTGCTTAATTCGCAGTACTGACACATTAAGGGTCCAAGACAGAAGCGATAAACTCAACTCAAAAACCAACTTGTCTAAAACATGATATTCCTTCCCAACCACATAATTTTCTCAAAAGGAAATCCTAAATTAAAGAGACTGCATCCTGTGAGCTGGTTAATTAAATCCTCTAGCCCTAATTTCTAATACTAAGCTTAAAGAGCTTATAGAAAGACATTAGGAGATTTCACTGGCAATCACTAATGAAGTGGTTTCCATCTTTCAGAAAATTATTTTTTAAAGGAAAAGCTTTAAGTCTACCTTAAAAATGCCCGTTTGGAATAGAATCACTCCTACACTTCATTAATATTTGAGAGACAGACAACAGCAAAGTAATGCAAAGACCAGACTGTAAACCACAGCACACCATATAAACAACATAAAAATTTACGGAGCATGCACTGGATGGGCCCAAGCAAGAGTTCCCAGCGGCATTCTATTCAGTATCGGTTTAGTTCTCGTTAATGTAGATTCTTGCACCATTTCATATGAGGATCTGTATGATCAGAGTTACTGTTAGATATGAATGATATTAGATGGTTACTTAAAATTATTTCAGAAAAAAAGACACTAATTTTGCTATCTGCAATGAACACCTAGAAAGAGCACTAGACTTTAAATGGAATGTGCTAGATTTTGTTTTTAATCACATCATTTCATTTCATCCCAAATTCTAAAGTACTAAGGGTTCCCCACCACTACCATTGCCATCAAGTAATTTTCTAGAACTGAGGGAAACAACCATTGCCCAATCTCAGATTTCAAGTGGGTAGACAGGGAGGTAATCAACAAGTTAGGTAGAATTTAAGTTACTTTTAACTGTAAAAGCTGAAAAGTGCTTAAGAAATTAATTAAATTATTTGCCCAATCTTTTAAATTCCACATTATTCCACCTTCTATGATGCCAACATTTTCTAATACAAGCAAAGCAGTTCCAGTCCTCCGCCCTTCTTTAAAGGACAGACCAACGCCCCCTACCCCTTTGTTGTCTGCATAGTCCCAATGCTGCCCCTGCAGCACTTGCTCTCTTTCTTCCCTCCCTGCCTTGGCCTTTCACCTGGGTCCCCAACTTCTGAAGTGTAGATTAAGTTTATTAGAGCCCTATGGTGCCCAAACACCAACTCTCAGCAGCACTTCTACACACCTTTGTCTTACTTTCCAGGGTCCAGGTTTAATTTGGGGGTCGGGGGAATAGAAAAAAATCCCTTTTACCAGTTTATTTCTTATTCCTTACAGCAAAATAATCTTCAGAAATGCTTGACTGTTTGGTTTAGGAGTGGAGGTGAAGGAGAAACTCTGGAGACTTACTTCTCTTTATCAGAACCAAAAGATAAGGAGAAAAGTGTGCTCAGACTGGGGAGGTAGAATCCAAGCCTCAGTAGCCAAATTCTGCCACTCTTACTCAACTTTTAGCATGACCCCTCAACAGGAGTCCCTGCATTTTGGCTCTAACAGATTCCTAAAGCCTTACCCAATTCTCGAGCTTTAATAGACTTAATTCTGCAAAGCAGGCATCATTCTCCCCTTTCAGAGCTGTCCTCGGAGAGGTGGCAGAACACGTCTGGATTACGCAGGCCTCTGAAGGACTGGAAGGAATATGGATCTTCTAAAACCCAAATGATAAATTTGTACAAATAAATCTTTCCACACCAACATATAAATGATTTTTTTAATATTTTATTTATTTTTAGAGAGAGGGGAAGGGAAGGAGAAAGAGTGGGAGAGAAACATCAATGTCTGGTTGCCTCTCATGTGTCCTGGCCTGCAACCCAGGCATGTGCCCTGGCTGGGAATCGAACCAGCAACCCTTTGCTTCTCAGGCCCATGCTCAATCCACTGAGCTACACCAGCCAGGGCTCATATAAATGATTTGAAAGGATAAGGCAAATGAACAGATCTAGACACTTGAGTAAACACTGCTAGGTTTTAGGACCCTTGAAGGAAAGGCACCTTTTATCTCTGTAACCCCAGGATCCAGCACAGCCCTCGGAATAACAAGTCAAAGCTCTTGTAAACTACGTCAAATGAAGGAACTCATGGCTTCTTCCAAGCAATGCTGCCCCGTACTGTAGGAGTCAGAAGTGACTCAATGTTTTGGCTTCAAGCCCAGGATACTCTAAAATTAACTAAAAACCATTACCATGAGTCCACTCCTCTCTTACAAGTTAAGCTGGAAGCAGAGGACTGTGACACCATAGGAGATGACAAAAGTCTGCAGGTAGCATCACTGTCACAGAGGACTGTCCTGGAGAAAATACTCAAGAGGTACTCGTTATATGGAAGAACATATTTACATGTGTTCTTTTATATTTTTGGTATGTGGAACATACAGACTTGTGCTTCTCAAACTGGACTGTGCATCAGAAGCACCGGGAAGTACTGTTATAACAGATTACTAAGCCCCGTGCCATCATTCCAAGTGATACTGTGGCTGCTGGTCCAGGGACCACTGACCTTGGGATTAAAATTATGGCCTTAACAAGGTTTTTCTAGTCAAAATATTCTCAAGTAACCACGGTAAATAGAATAGTACAGAATATATAACTTGTGATATAAAGAATATATATAATCTCTAGCTTATTATACAACCTAAATGCTCCCTTCCCCATTCCAAGTTAGGAATGAATGGTATGTTAAACTGGTCGGAGCATTAAGAAAAACAAAATGAAAAAATTTCGTAGTAACAAAAATATATTACTATTAAGTAAAACCTTCATTAAAAATCTAAATTAAAATATTAAAAAATGATTAATGAGAGAGTATTTACAAAGAGATTAGTTTATGAGCCCCATAGGATTCCTCGTAATTGAGGATTCTTTGTATTCAAAATGATTCAATTAATAAATAAGATTAGTTCAAATAAGTTTTCCACTGGTGGCTGTTCCTTTCCCCCTTCTGGTACCCCTATAATTCGGATGTTGGAGTGTTTAAAGATGTCCTGGAGGTTCCTAAGTCTCTCCTCATTTTTTTGAATTCTTGTTTCTTCCTTCTGGTTCACTCCCTTGATTTGAGTCCATTTCCTTTTCATCACTATTGGTCCCCAATCTGGCAAAGGCAATAGACTTCCAGGAAATCCAGGAAGCTCAGAGAGTCCCAAAGAAGTTACACCCAAGAAGGAACACACCAAGGCACATCATCATTACATTAGTCAAGATTAAAATGAAAGAAAGAATTCTACAAGCAGCAAGAGATAAGGGGACAGTCACCTACGAAGGAGTGCCCATCAGACTGTCAGCAGATTTCTCAAAAGAGACCTTACAGGCAAGAAGGGGCTGGAAAGAAGTATTCCAAGTCATGAAATCCAAAGACCTACATCTAAGATTGCTCTATCCAGCAAAACTTTCATTTAGATTGGAAGGACAGATAAAGTGCTTCCCAGATAAGATCAAATTCAAGGAGTTCATCATCACCAAGCCTTTATTATATGAAATGTTAAAGGAACTTATCTAAGAAAAAAAGATAAAGAATATGAACAGTGAAAGGACAGCAAACTCACAGTTATTAACAACCACACCTAAAACAAAAGCAAACTAAAAGGACAGCTAGATCAGGAGTGGAAGCATAGAAATGAAGATCTCATGGAGGGTTAGCAACAGGGAGATGGGGGGAGGAGGAGAAGGGGGGAGAAGGTACAGAGAATAAGTAGTATAGATGGTAGGTAGAAAATAGATGGGGGGGGCAAGAATAGTATGGGAAATATAGAATCTAAAGAACTTGAGACACGTGGTCATAAACTAAAGGGGGAATAGTGAAGGAGGGGTGTGCAGGGTGGAGGGGAATGAAGGGGGGAATAAAACAGCTGTAATGGCATAATCAATAAAATTTAAAAAATTAAAAAATAATAAAATAAGATTGGTTTTCCAACTGCTATATGTGTCTCAGTTCAATGACCTTAGGCAAGTAACTCAGCCTCAATTTCCGTATCTATAGAAAGGAATTAATGATACCTATCTTGCAGGATATCCCCTAGGATTATTAGAATTGACAATGTATGAAACCACAAGAACTTCTTTTATGGAATGCATGCTATCATCATTACTGTGTAAGAAATGCCCTGGCTGGTGTGGCTCAGTGGATCGAGTGTTGGCCTGTGAACCAAAGGGTTGCCAGTTTGATTCCCAGGCAGGGCACATGCTTAGGTTGTGGGCCAGGGCCTCAGTAGGGGGCCCAGGAGAGTTAACCACACATTTACGTTTCTTCCCCCTCTCTATAAATAAATAAATAAATAAATAAATAAATAAATAAATAAATAACCTTAAAAAGAGAGAGAGAGAGAAATACTGCATGCTTTTAGAAGTTTGGGATTTCCAACAAGTACACTAAAACCCTAGCCGGTTAGTATGAGTGCATATGCTATTAGAAATGCCAAACTCCCAAGAGCATGCTAGCATTTCTATTACAATAAAGGACAAGGGTTTCTTGTTGCTATGATTACACTCCAATATATTCATATTCCCAAATTATGGAACTACTATCACTTTTTCATTTGTTCCTAATTTACATAGCACATTCCTAAAATGTGATTCGATTCAAAACAGAAAAGACAGGAGTCCTTGAAGACTTAATTTTATCTCAAAATAACTTCTAGTTTCAATAAGCAACAATCTTCACTCCTCGCTTTGATGATCTTGCTACTAAAATGTAAAACACCTTTTTTATCCTTAATGTTTGCCTAATGACAAGGTATGTAGAAGTATTTTTATAGCCCAAGTCCATTTCGTCACTGAGCAGGAGACTAATTGAAAGTTGGATGTGCCACCAAGGAAACTTGCAGTTCTTGTGGAAAGAGAAATGCCCCCAGTTTTTCATTTTCAGTAATTTATGGCCTGACAAGCAGAGTGAAGTCAGAATTGCTGCTCTCGTAGAAGCATGCCAAGGATGCCAAGGAACGCTAGCTGTGGGGCTGAAGGTATCATTGTTTCCTGTCTGTGATATCCAGCTGAGAAGAAAATCCTTCCTGCTGTGTGTTTCTTTAAGATCAGTGAGATAGACATATACCTTGGTTATGTGGCACATTTTTTCCCATAAGTAATGGTGAGAAAAGAGAAGCAGCGATAGGTGATCTGTTCAAAATATGGATGAAACTCAGTAAGACATTCCCTACCCACACCTTGGAGCAGTGTGATTACAGGTGACTTTTACTTTTCTTTATTTTTGTTGGTGTGGGGGAAGTGCTTTTTCCTAAAATTTCTACAATGAACACAAGACACATGGTCATAAACTAAAGGGGAGGAATGGTGGGGGGGGGGGGGTGCAGGGTGGAGGGGAATGAAGGGGGGAATAGAACAACTGTAATAGCATAATCAATAAAATAAAAAAAATAAAATAAGATTGGTTTTCCAACTGCTATATGTGTCTCAGTTCAATGACCTTAGGCAAGTAACTCAGCCTCAATTTCCGTATCTATAAAAAGGAATTAATAATACCTATCTTGCAGGACATCCCCTAGGATTAGAATTGACAATGTATGTAAACCACAAATTGCTTAAAGAAAAAAATGCAGTGCTCAAATCTTCTTGAGTGAAGATCTTACCACATAAATGATGTCCAGCACACGTTCTGGGAGCCTGGCAATGAGCACACACCAGGTGCAAGCACTGATGTCATTAATGTGGTCATTGCACTACTAACCCGCCCAACTTACTCTGGCAAACAGACATTTCCAATCTCTCCTTAACCCATGTATGCTCAGCCCTCCTTAAGGCTCCAGTCACACTCCAGAGAAAAAGAGGAAGTATAGCACTCAGGTAAGGCAAGGCAGAGAGAGACTGGGCAACCTGTTCTAATTTCACCATTACTATCTATCTCCTGTTTCTTCTTCTTTTCTCATGTACTAAGTAAGGGAAATAGATGGTATTAGATGATTTCTAAAAAAGTTATGGCAGTACCCAGAACTAGTGGAGAGGTACCTAAGGCAAGATAAAGAATGGTAGTTACCACGCTGACTCACGCAAGACCTCTGACCTGCCACGGCTGCTACAAAATTTGAGAAATGGTCATTTCAAAGCACTTGGAAGCTATGGCTCAGGGAAAGGGACAGAAAAAGGGTCAAGACTGCTGTAGTTGCAGTCATGTATCTATCACTGGCATGTGGAAAGAATTTTTTAAAGCTTTTTAATTCAATATAAAAGAAGGTAAATATTTAATTTCTATCTAATCTGCAACCATCTATCTGTAACTGAAGATTCTCAAGGCATGATATCTTTTTGCTGTATTCTAAATCTAAGTTAAAAATCTCAGATAAATACAAGTATAGTTTATGCAAAACATATAATATATAGAATAACATGGAAACATAAAAGAAAGTCCATTATAAATGAAATGAAACAAATGAATCGGATCATCTTGTCTGCCTTTACTACTCATAAAAGGCTATTTTCTTTCCCTTGCCATCCATTAAGTATTATAAACATGAGCTTATACCACCACTCAATAACCACTTCCCCAATCCTCTAACTTGGTAAAAGGCAATGTACAAGTCCCCAGGGAAGCATCCATGAGTAACACAAGGGTTCTAGTTCTGAGAAGCCTGGCTGGATTACTGGGCAACTAATAGCTAAGAAGTCAGATCAGAGTTGGATTCAGAAGTAAGAGAAACAGTACAGGCCCCATTTTCCAAATTGTGTTCTATGTATGTTAACAGATACTCATCAAAGAGTGGGAAGTCTCTTAAGGTCGTGTAAGTTTGGATTAAGTTGCATCTAGCACCACCCTTTTGGAAATTTAGAATGAACATCAGAATGGTACATACAGAACTCAAAGGACTCATATAGTAAAGGGGCTCCTGTTGAACTCTATCAGAAGTTTAAAGAATGTTAGTAAAAGGTGAAAGGTCTGGAACAGCTACAGAAAATGCAGTTCAAGAAGAGTAGCAGGGTTGCTAAACAGAACAAAAAGCTCAACTGATAGTTTAGAAATCATAAATCAGCATGAGTCAAATGACAAACAGGCTTTTGTGACTTTCCTCCAGGAGTATAAGCCCACCTGGACATGTGTGATTTAAAAGTTGGAGATGCCTCATCATAAGTGTTCTCCATTTACAGTTAAAGAACCCATTATTAATTGGAAAAAGTAAGTCTGTTGTTGGAAGTCAATTTTCTTATAATGCAATCCAAAAGAAAACACACAATGTTGTCATTTACACCACAATTACAGTTAAAAGTTCACCTGGCATTCCCTTAACTAAAAATAACTTAATATTTGATACACCAGATTACCACATATTCTTTCCCCCTAAAGGCCAAAGAAAGGTGTTTATGATATTTTACCTCCAAATCCTCAAAACATGAATGGCAAGGCTCAAATATCTGTTTGCAAGTCTAACCTGCAAATCCTGTATGAGAGTTTATTCCATAATACGGAGAGAGACGGCCTCCGCTGCCCTGCAAAGGAGAGACTGCTCAGGTGCTGAAAGCACTGCGAAGTACCCAGAACGGTGTGCCTGGTATATGATACATGCTCGGTATTTATTAAGTGAACAAAAAAAGGAATGAAAACATAAAATTTTTATTTAGTTGAGCACTTAAATGAAATCTGATTACTCTACTGTAAAGGTGCTCTAGTGTAAGAAACTGGAAGACAGACAAGACTGAAAACCAATGGTATATGTGCGTATGTGAAGGAGTACTGAGAAACTCTTATTGATGACGATAACCCTGTTTAAGTGTGACTTTTTCAAAATCTCACAAAAGTACCACTAATAATAAACACTGCATTAAATAACAGCTTGGTTTGATAATATTCATTTCTTCTGAAAACAAAGTGTTTATAATGTTAAATAAACAGATATATTCCATTTTAGCCTAGGAGAGCATTTGTTGGATGTGATGATGGTAATATATGGAAAGAATACAAAGGAAATACAGGTATTGAGCCAGGACTCTAACCACAATTTGTCTTTTAATACCAAATAACTTAAATAAAGCTGTCTTATTAATAATAATGATACGGCTATACCAAACCTTAGGATTAAAAATTTTTTTAATAATGTAAAATAAGAGAACTCCTGTGCCAAATCTGACTACTGTTCATTTTAAACAAGAAATGTAAATCCAAATGGCTTCAAATGTAAAAGAGCGCTAATTAAGTAGCAATTATGTACGCAGTGGCTTAATGTGTGTTTCAGAATCAAAATCTGCATCTGAGGACTGTCAGTATAATGAAATGAGAAGTGACCTGGGAAAGAGACTTGTTTTAATCCCAGCTCTGCTACTAATTAGCTGTTTGACCTTGAGTCTTTGGCCTCATTTTCATATCTGGTCCCTTACCTTTTCTGTGCTGGGGGGGAGGTGGGGAGTCATAGGTCCCTTGAGAATCTGAAAAGGGGAACCCCCCCCAAATAGGCGCAAAATTACTCAGAGTACTCAGAATTTAGGATCTGTTATCTATTTACTTAGGTTGAAGACTTCCTTATAGATTTCCTCCCAGATACTCTTAACTCTATAAACTTTTTAGATTCTAAAGAAGTCAAAAATCAACATATATGTCTTGGTTGAAATACATGATGAAAACCTAGACTTTTGCCTTAAATTATTTTTTTGCTTTGATTTATAATGAACTTTCAAGGACTTTTTAAAAAGAATTAATTTTATTATAGCTAAAATGTATGTTTTGTTTATGTCTAAGACATTTAGAGGCAACTGAAATACCTTCCTAAGTATCCACATACATGGAGGCAACCACACTTATTCAAGCTTAAGAGACTGTTATCATCCATTTTTTAGAATAGGGAGATTATTTAAATATTGCCCACATAATCCTGGTATCAAATGATGAAAACAAGAGCAATTCCAGAATAAATTTTTTAGTGGGAATTGAAGGGGGGGAAATGATAAATTACTGGCATCATGTAATATGACCCAAAAGAACTATTTCACCCTAAACTAAAAATAACAGACATATTAAATGCAGACACAAATACAGCACTTCAGCCCTGGCCAGTGTGGCTCAGTTGGTTGAGTGTCGTCCAGTAACCAAAAGGCTGTGTGTTTGATTTCAGGTCAGGGCACACACCTAGGGTGCAGGTTCGATTCCAGTCTGGGAGAGAACACAGTCAATACTTCTCTCTCGAGCATTTTTTCTCTCTCCCTTCCTCTCTCTAAAAAAGGCAATGAAGAAGTGTCCTTGGGTGGGGATTAAAAAACAAAACAAAACATAGTACTTCGAAAATGTAAGAAACCAGTCAAAAGATAGGTGGTCTGCATTTTTTAATACATTTTATTGATTATGTTATTACAGTTACATTTCCCCCCTTCAGTCCCCTGTACCCTGCATACCCTCTCCCTCCCAAATCCCCCCCTTTAGTTCATGTCCATGTGTCTTAAGTTCTTTAGCTTTTACATTTCCCATACTATTCTTGTCCTCCCCCTATTTTCTGCCTGCCATCTATGCTACTTATTCTCTGTACTTTTCCCCCCCTCTCCTCCACCCACTCCCCTGTTGCTAAACCTCCATGTGATCTCCATTTCTATGGTTCTGTTCATGTTCTAGTTGTCTCCCTAGTTTTTTTTATTTTAGGTGTGGTTGTTAGTAATTGTGAGTTTGCTGTCATTTTAGTATACATGTTTTTTACCTTCTTTTTCTTAGATAAGTCCCTTTAACATTTCATATAATAAGGGCTTGGTGATGATGAAGTACTCAACTTGACCTTATCTGGGAAGCACTTTACCTGTCCTTCCATTCTAAATAAAAGCTTTGCTGGATAGAGCAATCTTGGATGTAGGTCTTTGGATTTCATGACTTAGAATACTTCTTTCCAGCCCCTTCTTGCCTCTGTCTCTTTTGAGAAATCAGCTTGACAGTCTGATGAGAACTCCTTCGTAGGTGACTGTCCCCTTATCTCTTGCCGCTTCTAGGATTCTCTCCTTTATTTTAATCTTGGCTAATGTAATTATGATGTGCCTTGGTGTGTTCCTTCTTGGATCCAACTTCTTTGGGACTCTCTGAGCTTCCTGGATTTCCTAGAAGTCTATTTCCTTTGTCAGACTGGGGAAGTTCTCCTTTATTATTTGTTCAGATAAGTTTTCCACTTGTTGCTCTTCCTCTTCCCTTTCTGGTACCCCTACAATTCGGATGTTGGAATGTTTCAAGATGTACTGGAGGTTCCTAAGCCTCTCATTTTCTTGAATTCTTATTTCTTCATTCTGTTCTGGTTCAATGTTTCTTTCTTCCTTCTGGTCTACTCCCTTAATTTGAGTCCCAGTTTCCTTCCCATCACTATTGGTTCCCTGTGCATTTCCCTTCATTTCACTTAGTTTAGCCTTAATCTATTTTCATTTAATTTGTGACTAAAATCAACCAGTTCTGTGAGCACCCTGATCACCAGTGTTTTGAACTGTGCATCTGATAGGCTGGCTATCTCTTCTTCACTTAGAAGTATTGGCTCCGGGGCTTTGAGCTATTTTTCTGCTTGAGCCATAATGTTTTGGTCTGTTCAGGCCTGTTATGTATGAGGTGGGGAACCTTAGGTGTTCACCAGGGCAGGGCCACCCAAGTCACTGGGTTGTGACACTATGTGGGGGTGGGTTCAGAGAGGAAAAAAATGGCACTTTACCCGGCTCTGTTGCACCTCAGTCTCCCCCTCCCTTCCCCCAAGCAAATTGGGCCTTTCTGATGCTGATTCCTGTGTGAGTGGGCTTGTGTGCGTTCTAGGACCCTTTGGGTTTCTCCAACAAACTTTCCTGTGAGGGTGGAAGTCTCTCCCTGCGCCTAAACCCCCACAAGTGTTTTCAATCGGTGTTTTGAGGCTTTATTTCCCGGCCCTAGGACCCTGGGTTGCACGATCTGTCTCACTCCCCAGTTACCTGCCCACGAATGTGGGACCACTGCCCGGTCAGCCAGCTGCCTTGCACAGGGTGCCCTGCTTCTCAATCGCCACCTTACTGGGTCTGCCTGTTGCCACCCCACACCGGGGGTCTGCCAGCCACCACCTGGGTGCCCTGCACACCCGATGTCATAGCTTCCTGTGGTGCAACCCCTCTCTGCTCGGCTGGACTGCACCCCGCCTACCGATCTGGATGAATGTGTCTATTTTAACTCCTTGGTTGTCTGACTTCCATACAGTTTAATTTTCTTTCAGTTTTGGTTGTTACTTTGTTTCTGAATTATTATTGTCCTTATTTTGGTTGTTCGAGGAGGCACAATGTGTCGACCTATGCCTCCATCTTGGCTAGAAGTCCTGGTTTGCATTTTTAATCAATCAGAATTGTTATGTGTATAAAAGCTGCTTTCACTGCCTAAAATACAAATATATTGAATTTATGGTCAAGGAAAATTCCATCATTTAAAACAATCAATCAAACAAACAAAAACTCTAAAAAATACCCTGTGGAACTAGTTTTCAGGCTCCAGAATTTTGAGGAAAAGGCAAATGGCCATACATTTATTAATCAAGCACATTAGCTTAACAAATTTTCATTGCAATTCAAATTAATTTCTCCCGCAGACTCTGAACCCTGCTACTTGAGGCTGAAGTAAATGTCTCTTTTAAATATAAAGATGGCCGGAAATTGGATAAGGTCTCATCACCAACAGAAATTTATTTCCCTGCTTTAGAAAACTGATAGATGTTAGGATTGTAAAATACAGCAGAGAAAGGGAAAGACATGATAAATGACAGTCACAGCATATCTTTTACCGGTCCAACTGGTCCTTCCCTTTCATTCTCTCCCTTTCCTAACTTGTTCTTTCAAAGTCTTTCCATACTTTCAACCTTTGCTGAACACATTTGTACCTTGCCCCATTCCCTCACCTTTTACTAAGAGCATCTTTGCTGTGGCCGCTATCTCCCCCAGCAACTCCAAACTCCACCATGGACCACTTATAAGCTGAGGACATCTGCAGTTACTGTGAGCCCACAGTAGCTTTCTTCTTTGTAGGAAGCTAGCTTTATAGGTCTACTAGGATCACAAGTATAAGTTTACAGATTTCTTTTTTTTTACATATCAAAAATCGGCATTTTGTTAAAGTGAAAATCCTGGGCAGGCCAGAGAAATAATAGCCCTAAAATATTTTCTAAAAAGCCAGGAAATCCCCACTTCACTCACTTTGATGATTCTCCCTCAAACAAAATTTGTTTTTTTCTAAACAAATATATGAAGATTACATTTACACATTCTTTTTGAGAAGGTATCTGGTACATCTTTCTGTGAAATTGAATCCTCCTAGTGTTATGATAGCCACACTAGTGAAATCATTTTTAAGGGAGAAAATAAGAAAGATTGATATCTTAAAGGAAGACTGAGTTAGCAGTAATCAGATTAAATGAGGATCTGTGATCATGATCTTACTAAAAACAGTAGTACTGTATGTGCAAAAACTTTTGTCTCTTAATAATTCTTAAGAATAAAAGGTTCTACCTGAAAAACTGAGGAAAAGTTTATTCATGAAACCAGCATATTCATTTTACCAGTTTGTCAAAATCTTACAAAAATGTATCAAAACTTCTCTACGTTCCAAAAACTCTAATTTAACAGTTGCTTGATGGCTCAAAGTTCTCATTATGAACAACGTTTACTGTACTGTGTCCTCCCAGGAATGCCCTCATGGCCTCCCCTGGCTGGGTCACTGGCCCTTCAGCTACGGAGCTCTGAACCGCCCTGCTGCTGGCCCAGTGCCCAGTCTGCTCGCTCTTGCCCTCCTTCCTTGCAGAGGTCAGGTGCCCCCCTCCTCAGGCTGACAAAAATTTTGCTTAGTAGTTATATCCCCTCTAGTTCTTCTAAAATGCTAGTTTACATCTTCTAGGAGTTTGGAAACTAGATATCCATTGTTGTTAAGGATGTATATAAAGAATAAACTAGGTCTGAGTTTAGGCCTGAGGTTTTCTTCTATAAATTAAATACTTAAGCTTCAGTGTGGCAATACTGGTGGATTTAGCTTGGCAGCTTCAATGGCCTTTTTGTCCTCCTTCATTGTCCTCAATTATACACCAGATAGAAAACAATAATTTGAGAAAATACACTACTTTTCCAGTTTTTCACAAAAGTGCCATGAACTCAAATACGTAAATTCTGAAATTATTTCTAATTACTAGAAATACGTGATGCAGTAACATGTCTGATTACTTTAATCACTACTGCTAATGTTAACAAGAAAAGTGAATTTTTTTACCTGTCACCATATAAATCTTTCTTTCAGGAAAAAAAAGATTTTCAAGATAAAACATTTGTAAATCCAACATAAGAATGCTCTCAGGTTTTCAAGACAAACACCTGTGTTAAAAAAAACAAAAACAAAAACCAATCTTGGTTTCTAAATACCACTCTCTTTAAAAACAACCACCACCCAAAGCTTCTTAATAAATGGCTGTTTCTAAGGCAGGAAATACTGATAGTGCCAGGAAGAAGTATGTTAAAAAAGATAGTGCCTTTGGCTAGAGGATACAACTGTCTGAGCAACAAAATACATAAGATTATAATAGGAGTACAACTCAAAGAATAAAATAGTTATCTCTGAGCCTATACTTAAACAAACAAATAAAATGGAGATGTAACACATTTCTTACAGAAGACTGTCAATAAACGTTGATACGATGAAGGTAAAAATCATCATGAGAACAACCACAGGAATATTTTCTGCAGGCAAGACACACTAACAAATGATAAAAAACAGTAGGTGAAACTTACAGAGGTGTCCAGCCCATGGCCCAGGATGGCTAAGAATTTGGCCCAAAATTGTAAATTTACTGAAACCATTATGAGATTTTCTTGTGCTTACCTGTCTAGCTATCACATAATCACATAATCACAAAATCACAAAACCCCAAGACAACTCTTCTTCCAGTGTGGCCCAGAGAGGCCAAAACATTGGACTCCCCCCCTTGCTTTGGAAAGGAACAATATTTACACAGACTCAAAGGATCTCCCTGCCAGAAACCTAACTATGGTGGTTGTAGCACATATCCACAAATTATTTGATATTCCTCCCTCTAGTAGGTGGAACTTAATTCTCCTCCCCTTGAGTATGGGCTGAACTTTTGTGACTCAGGTCTAATGAAAAGCAAAACAGTAGTGGAGATGCTCTCTAGTGAAGATACCTGTTAGATACCACCCTAAGCAAGTGATCAAGATTAAGGATAACCAATAAAAGTCATGGTGATATCATGTAACCCCCTGAAATGATGCAAGAAGTGTACATTATCAATTCTGTGACATTCTTGCAAAAAAATGCACAAGTCAATCTAATCATGAGGAAAACATCAAATAACTCTAGTTGAGAACCATCTAAAATACCTATTATTATTCACAAGTGTCAAGGTCATGAAGGACAAGGAAAGACCAATACACTGCCACGGATTAGAGGACAATAAAGAAATGTGATGACTACATGTAACATGGTATCCTGGAATGGATTTTCAAAGAGGAAAGGGACTCTAGTAGAAACACTGGAGAAATCCAAATAAAGTATATAGTTTAGTTAATAGTAGTGCACAAATATTTTTTTAGTTCTGACAACACAACCATGGTTATGTAAAAGGTTAAATTAGGGGAGGCTAGATAAAAATCAGATGGAGCACTATACTATCTTTACAGCTTTTCTGTAATTCTAGAATTATTTCAAAATTTTAGAAGTTTTTAAGAGAAAGTGATACAGTTTTTTAGTTACTTAGTATGGTTATTAGACCTTAGCACAAGTCAGCAAATATCAGACTAAGATCCTGTGTGCCACATTAAGGTAAACTCCTAATGTTTCAATTTAAAGATTAAGAGATTTTTTCAAGCCAAAAGAAATGGCTGGGGGGCCTACTGAAATACTTGCACATATGCACCATTAGACACAGGAAATAACATTCAAAACAGCGTTTTAATATGAAACTGGAAACCCGAATATCCCTCGACAGACTATGCTGTGACTTACTCATAGGACAGAATATTTAGAGCTGTGAAAATGGACTACAATCCCATCTTTTTTTTAAATTGAGGTATAACTGACTATCTTACTTTTGGGTATACAATATAATTTTAGTTTTGGATACATTGTGAGATGATCACCACAATAAGTCTAGTTAATATCTGTCATCACACATATGTACTGTTGGCCAAAAAGTTCATTTAGTTTTTTTCTGTAATATGACTCTAGTAGTGCTTAGTTGTTTTTAACTTCATTAGAAATAATTTTGTTAGACTGTGTCATGACAGTTATCATATCAGCATGCATTTAAAAAGACATCGAAATTGGTGGATTTTTGTGCAGTTATTTTAATATTGAAGCTGGAAGGAAATACACAACATTTTGGCATATTATGCTTTATTATTTCAAAAAAAAGTAAAAACACAACTGAAACACAAGAAGACAGTTGTGCAGTGTATGGAGAAGGTGCTGCAAATAATCAAACATGTCAAAAGTAGTTTGCAAAGTTTCAAAGTAGTTTGCAAAATGGCACTATTAACATTTTGGCCAAATAACTGGCCTCTACCTACTACGAACTAAGAGGGGGAGATAACTGACATACTCAAAATATCCAAATCAATGAAGTTATTGGTAAAAATGAAAAAGGTGTCTTTTATTTTACTGGGGGGGGGGACGACTGAAGGGACGTTTTGGCCAACCCAATAGTTAATTTTTTCTTGCATTTAAAATTTATACCTCTTAATGCCCCCCAACCCATTTTACCCACTCCCAACTCCCCGCGCCTCTGTCGACCACCAATATATTTTCTGTGTCTATGAGTTTGGGTTTTGTTTGGTTTTTTGATTTTTCAGATTCCACATATAAGTATATGGTAATACCCAGTATTTCTTTCTCTGATTTATTTCACTTAATCTAATGACCTCAAAGTTCACCCATGTTGTTGAAAATGGCAAGATTCCGTTTTTCATGGCTGAGTAATATTCCGCTGTGTACATAAAGAAAATGGCAAGGTTCCATTTTTCATGGCTGAGTAATATTCCACGTGTGCATAAAGAAAATATTCCATTTTCTTTATCCATTCATTTATCAATGGACTCCTAGGTAGTTTCCATATCTTGGCTATCATAAATAATGCTACAAGGAACATGGGAGTGATATATCTTTTCAAATTAGTGCTTTTGTTTTCTTTGGATAAACACCCAGAAGGGAAATTGCTGGATCACATGGCAGTTCTATTTTTAGTTTTCTGAAGAATATCCATACTCTTTTCCATATAAATATAGTGGCTACACCAATTTATAGTTCCATCAATAGTGCATGAGAGTTCTCTTTTGCCACATCTTCACCAACATTTGCCTTTTTTATAATAGTCATTCTAAAAGGAGTGAAGTTAATATCTCACTATAGTTTTGATTTGCATTTCCTGGATGATCAGTGATGTTCAACACCTTTTCATGTACCTGCTGGCCAAATGTATATCTTCTCTGGGAGTAAATATCTATTCAGATCTGCCAATTTTTTAAATATGTTTTTTGTTACTGGATTGAATGACTTCTTTATATAACTTATACATTAACCCCTGATCAGATGTACGATTTACAAATATTTTCTCCTGTTGAGATTGCTTTTTCATTCAGTCAATAATTTCCTTTGCTGTGTGTAGGAGCTCTCATTTCACTTTGATAGTAATCCCACTTATTTATTTTTGCTTTTGTTTCCTTTTGATGTCAGATTCAAGAAACAGTTCAAAAAACAATGTCAAGGAGCTTACCACCATGTTTTCTTCTAGGAGCTTATGGTTTCAGTTTGTACCTTCAAGTCACTGACCCATTTTGAGTTAATTTTCACTTGTGGTCTAAGACAGTGGTCCAGTTTCATTCTTTTGCATGAGGCTGTCCTAACACCATTTATTGAAGAGACTGTCTTTTCCCCATTATACATTCTTGATTCCTTTGTCATAAATTATTGACCATATAGATGTAGATTTATTTCTGGGGTTTCTCTTCTGTTCCACTGTTCTCTTTGTCTATTTTTATGCCAATACCCTATTGTTTTGATTGCCATAGCCTTGCAATATATCAACAGCTTGAAATTAAGAAGCATGATAACTCCATCTTCATTTTCCTTTCTCAAGATTACTTTGGCTATTTGGGGTTCTTCTTGATTCCATGTATATTTTAGAACTGTTTGTTCTATTTCTGTGAAAAATACAGTCCCACTTGTTTTGATGAATCTCAAAATACATTATTTAGAAGGAGAAAAACTGGAAAAAGGCAGATTATTTAATGGAAAAATTCTTTTGAAGGTAAGGACATGATTAATACAAACCTCAAGGTGCTGGTGACTTCCACGGAGGGTGAGAAGCAGGAAGTAAGGGCACAGAGGGCTCCGAAGTACGCTGGTGTTACCTTTCTAAGGTGAGCAGTGGGTTCACAAGTGTAGAGTTTTGCTGTATAACTCATACACATATTATATTCTTTTGTATCTATTATACACTTATTTCTAATTATAAAAGGGATAAGGAAGAAGTTTACCTCTTAACAGATACCAGATCATGCCAACCAAACAAAGTTTATTAGGTACTAAAAATTTTTCAGCGTCTATAAAATTCAAACTTAAAAGGTTACATTCATCTTTTTTGAAATAGAAAATAGCCATTTCCGAAAACTGCTGCAAAAAAAGTATGTCACCAACTCAGGGCCTACATTGTAAAGCAAGTTTAGTTAATTAAGTCTGATGTTACATTGAGAAATCTACAGTCTTCTATTTAAAAAGAAAGAACGTTTCCATATTTCTGTTGTCATCCTGGAATAAAGTATCTTCCCTTCACAACAGCAAGAATTTTGTGTATGCTGAGAAAGATAATAAGGAGAAACCCACTTAAGCTGTAGTCACAAAATTCTGAATTCTAGACCAAAATTAGCTCAGCACTCTGATGAAAATGTCTTAGATTTGGAAGTATTTTATTGCATCTCATTTTTCAAAAGCCACAAGTTATTCATAAAACACCCTCAAAATTAAACATCAGAATTTTCTGTTTTTAGATTTCTAACACAGTAGTCAAAAAAGTCAGGGTAATGTTACTTGCTTAAACTTTTAAATGTATCTCCATGGTTGGTAATAATAAAAACAGCAAGTTTTTTTCTAAACACAAAACATTAAACTGGCCCTAGGCTCAATACCCACACCTAAAAACAGTATTGCCAAGTCAGAAGACTGACCAAAACCCATCATTATAAGACTGAGCTACGGGATATCAAAAATATGCTTGTAAAATGGTCAGCGTTAAACTATTTTTTAAAATTTAACTCACCCTTAATTCACTATGTCCTTGCTCAATGAGAAGTACTTAAATCCACATGAAAATAATCATTTACTTAATGATGCTTTCTAGTCAAGTTCCAAGTTCAAGAAAAAATATTCCCAAACACCCAGAGGATACAAAAGTAAATAACCAAGGTAAAGCTTAAAGATCACATTTCCTTTTGGGGTGAGAGGGGAGATGTTTTGCAATGTAAAATTTGCTTTTGAAAACTATAAAATTGAGAAGTGAAGGTTGCTGGAGAAATCAAAAGAAAATAAAAACTACTTATTAAAAGGTTGTATTACTTTCTACAGGTGTCTTAAACAATGTAATTAATAGGATTTTAAGTTAAAACAGGGTTTAGATCCTTAAAAAATAAAACTAATGTAGTTAGCCTGTCAATCTAAATAACTGTGACATTTGTACCCTGACTTTCTGAATCTAACTAACTAAAGCCTTCCTGCCACGATGCCAGGCGGCTCCCTAGTCAGGCTTTCTGAAAGGACTAAGGAAACTCAAGTTCCTCCAGCTGAACAAGAGCCAAAGCAGCCACCACTGCCAGTTGTTAAGCAGTTAACACTCAGGATCAATCATTCCAAAATCAGTCTTTATCAATCACAAGGACAATCACCACACTAGCCAGATGGTCCGTCTTCAAGAGTCAGGACATACTTTTAAGGCAACAGGAGCTTCAAACTGTAGTCCCTGGAAACAGACTTCTTGGAACCACATTATCCTTAAATAAATAAAATGCAATCAAATGAAGTAAAATTACAGATAGCTCTAACAAATGCAATTGACTACTTAAGTGTTCCCAAAATGACCAATGGCAAATGTTCCTGGGGTTCCTCCTCCCTGCCCTCATTTGTTTCTCCCTTGAGTGCAAACTTGTCCCTGCCCCAAGCTTCACCTTCATGAATCACTTTGCTTAGTTCATAAAGTAAGGGTAGTGTTTGCTTTGTATACTGTTTACTACTTTGAAGTCCTACGTATACTTGGTAACAATAACAATCAACTGATTATGCAGGCCAAGCATTCATAGTTCAGAGAAGTATAACCATTAGAGCCCAAGGAAGTGATAAAATTTCCAACAGTGGCCTTTAACTAAGAGAGGACTTCATTAAACTACTTTAAGAAAGATGTGTTAAGGTGGCAATTCAATAGAGTACATACTTTTTAGCAGCCCTTATTTGATGTAACACATAATTTTTTAAAATAAATCATATAAGTAAGAAATCATTTAAAGCAGAGTGCAGGAGTCTCTGGGATGCATTTCTCATTTAGTCCCACCGCTTCCTGGCAGAATAAATGGGAAGGCTGATGGGTTCAAATCAGACCACCTACAAAAACAACCGTTTTCACTGCCATCAGGAATACCCATTTCATGTGTGGGGCAAAGGTAATTTGAACAAATCATCTTTTTTTTCTCCCACATTCCCCTGCTACTACCAGACTGAGCAAGGAGGAAAGTGAGCAGAAACAATAATCCAGGAGGAGGGGCAGGAGAAAGGAGGGATAGAAAGGGGCTGAAGACATCAGAAGATAAAAGGCTTCTGGGTGGCTACTAGGTTCAGAGTTTCTACAAAGCACTAAAGGTATATCAATTTTGACAACCCGTTTTTAAAGTAGAAGCTGTTCTTTCATTGCATCGAAGTATTTAGCAGAGTCATTCCAAACTGTTTGGCACCCCAGGCCATTTCTGTGTGCCTTTCTGGTTAAGGTGGCAGTGAGGTGACTGACTATTCATACTTCAGTCAACCTTCCTTCTTGGTTACTGCCTGAATCACACCTGGATATCAAGCAGGGACAGGTGTTTCACTGAGACTGACCTCCTATCTGCTTCACACCTGTTCCTGTCCTAAAATAGCCACACTTAACAAGCAGAGAGAGGGAAAGTATGAGGGATGGAGTGGGTCCGGCACAGAGCTTTGTGCAGTCAGCATCACTGTTCATCCTAGCTATGCTGGGAATGTAACTCTTGGAACTATGACAACAAAATCCCAGTACAACCAGTAAACACCTTTTGAGGTGCAGACTGGTATACTTTAATTAGAGGAGAGTTGTGGGATAGTTAGTATATATGGCCTTACTCAAACCTAGGCTATTAAAAACAATCAGATTCTTACAGGATGGCCAAAGGCATTCAAAGAGGGAAAGAAGAGTGTGTACAAGGGCTTTCAAGGTTAGCACTTTATGAGGTTTCCCAGCATATTCTCCTTGTAGGAGACATTTCAAGTAGACAATATCAAAATGTCCTGTATATACCAATTACTCTATTTCTACTGGTACTGTGATTTTCTCAGACCACTTCAGTATCTCCAGTCGAGGTCAGTCTTACTCAACCTCCACTTCCAACTATGGCCTTATCTTTTCTCTTTATTGCTAAAATATACTTGCTTTTGACTTCCACACGACAAATAAGTCTCCTTACCATACCCCGTACACTTCTTGGTTCAATGTTTTTATTTTACTCTGTTAGTCCATCAGATCAGAGTCAGCAGGTCTCTCTGAGGTTGCAAATTCCTTGAACAATTTCTTTCAGAATGCCTAACCAACACCTCTATCATCTTTCCTCCCCCAAACAGAATATACACTCTCATTCACTAGGGAACCATGGAATTTAGTTAACACAAATATCAAGCTCTGTAACCACTTTAATAAGTAATATTGCCATTCAACAAGTTAGTTATGGGGGAGAGAATGAAATAGTGAAGAGAAGGAAACTAATTTAATAGGCTTCATTTGTACACAATATGAAACTTTTAAAAGTGATTTCTATGATCTCATTTGATCCACATACACACCTACACAAAAAGAAAAGGCACTGGGAGCAATAAGAGCCTAACACTGGTAAGAGATTTTACATTTCAAAGTTTTACCACTCAATAAAATATATGTTATTTTCCCCCATGTTATAGGTAGGGAGAAGGAGGCTATGATCTATGATGTTACTGTGCTACTACTAAGTGGCAGTTCATGTGATTCTGGCCATACCATGTTGCCTTCAATCTAGCTTAATCAGATTCAGTTTTCTAAACCATAATTACAACAAATACAAGAAGAATGATCTACGAAATACTCAAACCCTAGGCATACAGAAACTATGGGTCTTAACCAAATGAAAAAGCTTGGGCCTAGGCAGTCAGAGAACCTAAGCCTTACATATCCCCATCTCCTCATCATGCCCCAACCCACAGGGCTATACAGACTTGGACAGGTAATTTACCCAGTGAGGCCCTTAGTTTCCTACATATAAAATGTGAGAGGCAGATCAGATAATTTTTAAGGTTATGTCCACCACTATTTCTCTGTGAGAATATTCAACTCTACAGAGTTTTTTTTCTTTAATAAATGTGTGAAACATAGGGAGAGGGTTGAAAATCTCCAACCTATAAAACAAGAAGTAAATTTATTTAAGCTTTCCTTATATAGTCTCCTGAACACAGATGATTTGCATTTAAGCATTTAATAAGCAGCTCTCAATGATGAAAAATAAAGTGACTAGAACCTACCCGTGAAGCTATCTTTACATCTAGGAGGAGTTCGAGAGAGTTTGCCTAATTTCTAAACTCTGAGTGAGAGAATGGATGAGGGAATGTTATGAGAATGTATATTTTTAGTGATAAAAAATAGGAAAGGCTAACAATTTCGAACTTGAAATCAGTGCCTATATACCGTGAAATTTTAACTTTTACTTACATTATAATCTCATGTACGTTATCCATAACCTAGATTACAAATCCATTAGCTCATGCAATTTCCTCCTTTTCTCCTCCCTCTAGTCACCTGCATGACCTATTTTCTTATGTGCAGAGATGTTTTTATACTGCCAACATTTGAAAAACAATCTAAATAGCCAATTATGTTGTATGAGTGTTTGATATCCATGACCTATATTAAATCCATTCATCCACACAGTGAAAGACCACTACTACCTACAACCTCGCCACCCATCACACATACAAAAAACATTTTTGTTCTCTCTTTCATGCACCAAAGTACTTTCTACGGATTGTTATTACAGTCTCTGAGCATACAACACTATGGTGAATTGTTTATAAGCCTGTCTCTCCCGGTGGACTATAAGCTGTTTTATCCATCCTTGTGTCTCCAGTACCTACTGGGCCAGGCACGTGGTTGGCATACATCAAATGCTCACTGAATTCAACAGAACAAAAAATTTCCCATTCACTCAACCAGCATGGCTTTGGGCCTGAACATCCCAAACATTCATGCTCAGACGTGTTTTTTGCTGTACTGGATGGCAAAAACAAAGTCCAAGTATCATGTAACTTCAGTTCCCAGAGACAACCTGTGGGGAAAAGGTATTTTAAAAAGCTTGCATACTTATGGAACAGAAGGGCAAAAGCTCTCTTTATCTTGATTATCAGTGTCAAAGCAGGGCTTTACAATTTAGGAGGGTTGGGGGAGTCTTCACATTTCTTATGGATCTGGAGGCCAAGAAAAGTTGAATATTACCAGTGCCTTTAAAGTAATCCTCTGATAATTGTTCTTTTACTGCTGATACTTTTTCTCCTTTCTGGGAAGGGAAGAGAAGTTGATTATGTGAAATATCCACTACCTCCTATTATCCACCCCTCCAACACACGAAGAGGCAGCACCTGTCCCTCTCTATGAAGAGTTCCTAAGAGACTGCCATTTTTCTATTTCACACCAAATTTGAAAAGAGATCTGGGCCTCATGCCAAAGGACTGTCAATTTTTCAAAGAAGATTACCCTACCAAATCAGACATCTTTCTTCTTCCATTAGAAAAGAGATTAAAATAGAATTACACTTCAAAATGTGAGCTCAACATTTTAAAACTGCTAAACTTTTTGTAACCTTAATATACTCTAGTTTTTCCCCCCATCTTTTCTTCATAGCATTAAACAAAACCGTAGCATGATTTCCAGTCTCAAAGATCTTTCCTGTCTTCCCCAATTTGTCACAGACTATTTTAATTGCCAGAGTAAAGCACTAAGTCATAATTTGGCATTTCAAGCATATTCCTGCAATCCAGGTTAGGTAGAAAGGACAACTGAACTGTATGTTAGATACACATGACTAACCCCACCACATTCTGTTAAGGTGGGGAAACCAAATTCTATGAGAAAATATTTGTCTCTTAAAAAACCACCAATGTGCAAACTCCTTCAAAAGTCTTCTTACACTGGAACCAATCATTTGGAAATAATAGTTTGTTCTTATTTCAGAAAGTTAAAACTACATAACACTAAATAAGTGTGTATACATATATACAAAAAACACATAATCCAGAACCCTCTTAACATCATTGTCGATAATACCCCAAAACTGGAAGCAACCCAAATGTCCCAAAGTAGGATGGATAAACAAAGCATGGTAGAGATAAAAAGTGTATTACTATACAGCAAAAAGACTGCTAAAGTAACCACACAGATAAATCAAAAAAATGTTAAAATAAAAAAGCAAGCAAAAAGAATAAAGTATAATTCCATAACTATCTTTTCAAATGTACGCATATATTTATGTACTATTCAATATGTATTTTATACTTCAATAAAAAAGCAGTCTTTTAGCTTAAAAACTCTATAGTCTTCACACATAAAATCCTTATTTTCATTTCAGTTATAGCACCTGTAAAGTCTGTTTTTCCACCAGCCTATATAAATTGCTTGAGAGTAGAGATTGATTTTATTCATTTTGGGGCTCCTAGAACATCACAGTATATAGCAGATGCTCAACAAATATTGACTGGATACATGAATGACTGAATGATGAACACAGGGAAACCTCAAATGGCAAGGAAATCTCCAAGAGGCAGAAGAATAAAAGTCACTTCCCTTTTCCTGTACATAGGCAAAGACCAGTTTTTAAAAGTCAGCCTCAAATTTCAACTAGTTAAATACATTCTCAAATGCCTGCTTCTAATAAACGGTTCCATTTTGACACAGTATAGTTTTAGTATGTATTTTATAAAAAGTGCAAGATAATTTCTGAGCTCACAGTTCAGTCACCAAATTCTGACTTCCCCTTTTGCAATACAGCTGCCAGATCCGTGGCTGTCTAACTGTATTAATAATTCCTTAATTTAAATACAAAGAACATTCTCAACCCTCTTTATGAATTTACCCCCAAGAGTTCTAAAATGTTTCTCCATTAAAAAGCACATCTCAGCACACATCCTGCTGTTCTTAAAAGTTGGAATGCTTCCCTCCTCCCAGTTCCCCAGTCAGTCTCCCATGGACCATAGGACTAAAATTAGCTATTCATTATATGTGAAGGAGCACTGGCTGGAGCGAAGCCCTGCAGAGAAAAACTGCTACTTTACATGTCAATTTTAGAACCAAAGCATCTGCTACCTTACTAATATGTATATTTAATGTCTCTGCATAATGTGCAGAATTATATGCTTTTCACTGCCTATTTGCTTTGATATTAGGTACTCTTAAGTAGCGTTATTCTAAAATGTTCTCTTTGAAAAACATGGAACTTTTTATTAGGTCTCTTCTTGGGTGTTGCCTGTAACAGAAGACCCAAAAGAACAGCACAGAGAGTTCTGAAGACCAAAAGATCATGACTCAGAGTAAGGTAACTAAATATTACAAGTTTTTGGCCTGTAAGTACTAAATTACTAATACTGCACTTTGTATTCTAGGCTCCTTACTCCTGGGTAAATTTTTAAATTGCCATGGTGGGGGGAGGGGGGATTAGATTTTTAATAGTTGCTGGTAAAACCAGAATATTGGAAAATCCATACACTTATTATGTCATATTTCTAGCATCTCTCTCTTACCAACAATTCATTCCAAAGAGACACAATTTTTTTCTGTGAATTGTGGTGACACATGTCCACAAATAAGCCTCAGAATGGGGTAGAAGTAGGGAAAGTAGATTTAAACTATTAAACTATATAATCCTTGTGTATAGATTAGAATTGCTTTTGTTCGTTAACCTTCATTCTCAGCAGGAGGCTGAGAATGTTCAATATTTAAGAATTATCCTGAATATCACTATTACACTAGTCAAAACTAAGTGATATTAGATCTACAATAAAGAACTAATGGATGTGTTAACCTAATTAAAAGTGCCACACTGGCACAATAATCTAGACTGCTTTATCACAATTACTACTGCTGTGCTTAATGACTTGCTCAGATTAACAAATAAGATTATTCTAGCTTTATAAATCTATCACATTTGTTAGTGAATACTCTCTTTTGGTTACAGAAAGCAACTAGTAGATCTTGTTTTTGTATGTAGTTGAACAGTAGATATAGGCTCTTGGGTTTGGCCTAAACATTAAAAGATTAATCTATTTTTTCTTATACATAGAAGTTTAGATTCCAGTATTCCCAGAAAAAAGATCTACAAGTGTTTGGCCACTGCCACCCCCCCCCCACCCCCCACCCCCCCCACCCCCGCTATGTTTTACAAGCTGCCAAGCAAGCCCAGTGCCTGCCTCCACTTTCCCTCTTACACCGTACTGCCTTTTTTTTTTTTTTTTTTTGCTTGATTTTAGTGGGACTTTACACCAGCTAATGTAATTTGGACTGTGCATTTTGAGGCAGATGTTCATATTCTCTGCGAGGAAGTAGGCAGGGCAAGATCTGGTTATTAGCAAAACAGACGTTAGAAGATGGGCAGTCGAAATGAGTACAGGCTTCTACAATTAAAACCATTTAATATTACAGGCTGGAAATCATTGTAACCTGGAAGGATGGGTCCAGTCACACTATTTTTATAATGATGAACAGAACTACCTCTATTTCTGAGGCAAATGAATCATTCCTTAAGGTGACTCTACTTTCTGGAACTTTATCACAACTGAAACTTCATTATTTATTTGTTATATATTTAACAATTATCTTCCCATTTGAAGAGAATTGTGCTCCCATGCTCCAGAGAACCAGAGTCACCTATCTGTCTCAGTACAATGCCTGATACTTAGGTAATGGTGACTCAATAAATATCTGTTGTGAATGCATGTGAGCATGAATGCTAGAAGTAAGTAATAGAATGAGGAACAACTATAATACAAACCCACTGAATAGAGAGAACCTACCATCAAACCAGGAAAGAGTAGGTAGTGACCAGGACTTCCATGATTAAGGTGGTCCACAGTCTGATATCAAGATTTGAGGCCACAGAAGCTTTATATGATTAATGAATAATATGGCATTGACCTAGCAAAGACTTTAACAAATAAATAGTAACAACATATATGCAGGAGGAGAAACTAAAACTAAAAGCAATATTCTCTAACACTATTAACCTATGCAATTTAAGATTAAGTTTATTACTACTGTATTGCTAAAAGCATGGGTCAGTCAGATGATATCCAAATTACTACTAACATGTCTTTTGGTGATAATTAAATAGTGGCTAAAGTTTTTAAAATAAAATATATAGTTGCAGACAACTGTAACTGGACAATAAAGTCACACACACACACACACACACACACACACACACACACAGTTGCTCACCTTGACTATACATTTTGGACCACAGACTAGAAAATAATATAGCTGATGATATCCCATCTTTAATCAGTAGTTTAAAAAAGTTCTTTTTCATCTAAACCACCACCATGAACCAACAACCTTAGAAAATATAATAAATCAGCTTCTTATTTAATCAACAATGTAAAAATGTAATACTTAACAGTAGTTTAAAATATGCAAAACTAGGTTGCAATAGTTATCCTGATTTAAAGCAAAGCACATCTGTTTATGAGTAAGTAAATAAAGTCTGACAGCAATTTGGAACATCTATCAGAAGGAATCAACTGCAAGCTTAATAAGCATTATTTGTATTCCACATAATACTCTATTTGTTCTTTCTAGCCACTGCAGAAATAAAACACACTCAAACTCATTTAGAGTATACTAAATCCAATGTACCTAGGCAAAACACTGAAAATTCCATCTGGATGGTTCCCAGTCCATATAGTCCAACTTTTTAAAGTATTACTACCATCTGGTTACTGGTCTGTGTTTACCAAAACAGTAGCTGCACACACATTTCTCTCTAACAGCTGTTTTCAAGAACTTTAAATCAATCCATTTGGCTAAATGAAAACTTCAAGGGAAAAAATATATAGTATCTTGAGTATATACTTAAAATAGGTTCCTTACATTTAATAACATTCCCCAATGACAAAAACACTAAGATTGCAAATGGTATTTGAGATGTCTTAATTATTTACATTTTCAATTATTCATCAAATGATAAAGGTCCTACTGAAGTCAAGTGAATTGCCCAAGGTCAAACACTGGTTAGTAGCTGGACTCCATCCACAACATCTCCTGGTTCCCAGTATGAGAACCAGTTCCCAGTCTTTTCACAAAATTGTTCCAACCTAATACTGAGATCCTAGGAATAGAACCGTGTAAAGGGAATATACTGTTTAATAAAAGAAGGTTAAAATTATTTTAGGTGCATAGAATTTCATAAAATATAACCCTCATCATTAATTATAAAGCCTGACTTGTATTCGTTTTATAACTGTGGTAAGACCTTACACTAGCCTGTGAAATTCGTAAGAATTTGAATTTCACAAACCTTTCCCTTTCTTTTTCATATCCTCCTCCCAAATCCTCCCATAAAAATCAAGTATACAAACCAATCCTATTACCCTGGTCAAAAGGCTAAGCTATTACTTTAGACTCAAAGAGAATGTCTTACCTCCTACACGCATCTTAATGTTTCCCATTCTACTTTATGCCACACTGCATGCTTTCTTGTAAAAACAATGTCTTTTTCTAATTAAAAGTATCAAACTTTCAAATGGTTCCTTCCCCCTCAAAAACAAACTCAATCCCCAAATAGTTAATACAGAAATTTTCTATACCTTTCTAAGAGGGGGAAATTAAAGGCAATAAGCCAAATGTACTTTCAATCTTCTGTTGTTAAGAGTATTAACAATTTCTCTAATAATATACAAGAAAAACAAATTTTCAGAACATATTGGGGACTACTTTAAGCTTACTTGGGTTAATGAGCCACTAACCTTGCTTTGAGAAAGAAAATTTGTTTCCTTCCTTTTTCCTTTTTCATGATACCCAAGAAGAAAAAAATAAACTAAACACCCACCAAAACAAAGCATGTATAATCTTCAACTTTCAAAGGAAACAACTGGACATTAAATTATTTGGAGGTAAGGAGATATAGAAGGGGTGGTTTCTATTTATAGGTGAACTGTTTTTTGTTGTTGTTTTGTTGGCTTCCTGATCCTTGGTCATTTACTTTAGAACATGAGAACCCAATGAAAAACCCAAACTCAAAACTTTTATTCCTTTCCTTATATCATATCATGCCCAGGAAAAGAAGAGTTGGTGTCAGTGGACAATAACTAAAACAGAATGGGGCTAAGTTAACATCATGATTATTGAGACAAATGTACATCCATCATATTATAGGTACCTCTCATCAAATATCCTTGTACATCCTGTTAATGAAACAGGACAAGCAGTATTATTTCCATTTGACAGATATAGCAGTGATATTTACAGGAAGGTCTGGAAGCAGCCAAAGTGCCCACTGGTGGATGAGTGGCTAAAAAACTCATCGCATGTGGTACACTTATAAAATGGAATACTACTCAGCTGTGAAAAAGAAATCTTACCTTTTGGAGACAGCAGGATCTGGAGAGTATTATGCTACATGAAATAAGCCAGTCAGAACAAGACAAGTGCCATATGATTTCACTTATATGCAGAATCTAATGAACAAAATAAACTAACAAAATAGAAACAGACTGACAAATACAGAGACAGACTGTGATCAGAGAGAAGAGGGGTTGGGAGGCTGGGTGAAAAGGTGAAGGGATTAATAAGCAAAGGAAAAAACTCAGACACAGACAACAGTATGGTAATTACCAGAGAAAAAGTGGGATTCGGGGTGGGGGGAAGATAAGGATAAAGAGGGATAAATGGTGATGGAAAGACTTAACTTGGGGTGGTGAACATGCAATACAATGTACAGATGATGTATTATGGAATTGTACCCCTGAAGTTTATATACTTTTATTAACCAATGTCATCACAATGAATTCAATTTTTAAAAGAGAAACTCATGGAGGTTAGATGACTGCCTCGGCGTTCAAGGGTACTTAAGTTAGCTGCAGTGCCAAAAGCAGTAGTCATTCCACACCACCACCTTAGTCCACTTCACTACTGTATCAATTTGCAACAAAAAAATACAAAGCTATGTACAATGCCTCACTCTGCTCGCCTACAGTTTTCAGTCTTCCTTTCTCTCTTCCAACATACTGTGAACTCTATGGCTTAACTTTGTCTGAGCCCAATATCGGGCTGAGAAGCCAGGCATGCACCTCCTACACACACTGCAGACTCTACAACTGAAGCCTGTGATGGTTCATTTTGCACAGGTGGTCAGTATTCCATTTAACTACTTGTGTGTACACAACTCTTTCTAAATTCAAACCTAGCAGAAGCTGAAATTTAATTCAATGTTTTAGAGAATAGGGAAGCAAAATTGTTTTTGAAATTCTCTGTGAAAAACAGCCCGTTATATTAGAACAAACAGCAGCTTGTTCCTATCATTCCTTTGTTTGACAAGTCTGGGCTGGCTAGAAAGGTCATTTATGCCTCAAAGCATCAAATTAACATTTGAAGACATGAATTTTAAAAATGGCTATTTGCTTCTGTTCTGTGAATGGCTAACGTAGTTCAAAAAACTGACAGGAGAAAAACCCACTACAGTCTTAACCAAGTCCCAAAAAAGAATAAAAAACAATAACAAAACAAACAAAAAAAACACAGAAAAAGGAAACCCCCAACTTTCCTTAGGCAAAATGAGCAATGACCGTCTGTTTCTGACAACACATGCTGACTGTGTCTTCATTAACCCTCATTCTTTAAAACAGAAGAATTTAGAAGGTAGCTTAATGGTCCAACTTTTAAGCAATGGGGGTGGGGGGTCCACTAATTATTGTAAGATGACTTTTTGACAAATCCCAAAGTTCTTCCCTCTCATCCATAACCCTCTGCTCTCAACACCAGTAATGACTGTATAAAATAAAATCCCAATTTATTTAGTACTTTCTTGGTTCAAACACAACATTTTTTAAGTGCCTATATCATTTTCCCAACATAGGTCTAAGTCCCTAAATATCTGAAATATAAGCCATCGTTACTAAATACCACCTTTATAAACTATTCATTCAAGATCAGAAAATACTTTGGTTTCATTGGAGGGATCAGGGATGTGATGTTTGAAATTTACTGTAGTTAAAGAACAATGCAACTCAAAATAATCTCAAATGCAAGATTATTCTTAAATAATTACCTCAACTACAAATAGTCTATGTTATGAAGTTAGTTCATAAAACCATAATCTCAGTAATACTGCTTCTTCAAGTCACTCTCCTACCCATCCTCTTCTCCTTGCTTAACTAACCCTTGTTATTTGGCTTCCATTGCAAATATCTCATGGTCAAGGTTCTCTTGGGAGTAATTAATGACCTCATAAATGCAAAGCACAAAGGTCTCCTCTCTCAGGCCTCTTGCTCCTTGACCTCTCTGCGATATCTGACACTACTCCCTAACATCCTTTGATTTGGCTTCTGGAACACTGCACTGAAATGATTCTCCATCAAGCTCCCTTCTCAGTACCTTTCACTTACCATTCAAAATCTAAATGACCCTAAATTTGAGTGCCCTTTGTGCAGATCTGTCCCACTGCACAAATCTTAGGACTCCATTCACAACAATGACAGTGTGATTGATATCCACTGGAGCTGAGCAATGGAGTGGCCCTGTCTTCAAATTGTTCTCAGGGTTTACCACAGATAATTCAGTCTCTTCCTGGACAACAGCATCCATTTCTACACCTTCTACCACAAAACACCCCTGGCCGCAACACACACACACACACATACACCTGGCTCCCAAATCGGTATCTTAATCTCTATTCCTTCTGATGACCAGTCCGCCCTGCCCAAATGTTAGTTATCTCCATGGGGGCAGCATATTCATAGCCAGGAGTACCCCCACTCAACCCATCTAATAAAACCAGCACCACATCCATGCCACACCAGACTTCTTCATCTCCCCCATCTTGGCCACAGCAAATCTTGCCAAGGCTTCCTCTACATTCTTGCTCACCTCTATTGCCTCACCGTTCATTTCTAAATCAGGCTTCACCTCTCACCTTAATGGATGAACCCCTACCTCCCCGCATCTTGACACTCCAATCTAAATTAAAACACAGTCAGATGCTATGCCAGAATTGCTACTGTATTCTATAAAAAAATTAAGGGCTTTGAAAATAGTGACCCACCTCTCTTCCACTCTCCTACCTCTTTATATTTTCCAACTCAAGTTCTGTTCCCTCCATTTTATAAATGTTATCATTGTCTATAATAAATCTAGAAAACTAAAATTTTCCTTGACTCGATCCCACATTAAAAAATATTGTAACATGGCCACATGAAACAGATCAGCATTGATATATAGTATTAACCATATCATTGTAGTCAATGTAAATATTCCCAATCAAAACCAGGTGATTAGTTCAACTGTTCATTTCTAGGTCTGTTTTTTAAAAAATAAATTTTAATAGAAAAGACAAGATAATCATGTCACCTGATTAGGGCTAGCACATCATCGAACTCTCTGTAACAAAACCTACCCCCTTGTACAAGTTGTGCTTCATGCAAAGTAGACAGTAAACAGCTTAGGATCTGAACCGAAAATTAGTGGTAACACTTGACTGTCCTTCTCACACATAAACCTCTGTTAAAAACAGAGGTTTCACTCCCATCTCAAAACAAAATGGTAAAGGTATAACAAAACCAAGAAATGAAGTAATTTTTCTCCAAGTTATTGAGAATTGGTTTTATAATGGTAACAATGGACCTGTAATAAATCATTCAGTGTTTCCTCTTCCCCTCCTCATAATTAAGAGCAACACAGTCAGCCAAAGTGAGAGGCACAGGTCAAAGTCATTAAAAAGCACGAAACTACCCAGAAAGCTCATCACAGAGAGCAGAGCCAAAGAAATTAAAAAAAAAAACAAAAAACCCTAGAAGCTGGAGCAAGAGGTTTCAACAACATGAAGATATCTAATGAACTATGATCATGTTCTCCATCCTTTCAACTGTTTCTGGCATCCCTGTAATTTTGAAAAATAAAATAGCCTAGGAGAACTACCAAAATGGCTTTTTACAAATCAGGAAAATGACTAGGGCACTAATTTCAGTTAGGAGACTCAAACTAGGTCAAATGCCTCAGTTCACTGTAGCATTCATGCCTATGTTTTACCCCTTTTTAAGTGGCTTGCCTGAATCTAAAAAATTAAGGAAGTTCTATATAAAGCAGAACTCCCTTAGATACTGTCCTTTAGATGTAAAGCCTCCTGTGGTCCCCCTACTAATATTCTTTAGTTCTAACCATGCTCATACCTAACCTATCCCAGAGCCATCACCAAAATACAGAGAAACTAAAACAGCCATCTTCATGAAGTAACTAAAAAAGTCTCAATATGGAACAGGTGGTATGAACAATAAAATCTCATTTTTATGAACTCAGAAAAAAATCATTGTGAATAGAAGAAACTTGAAAATTTAAGAATTTTATTAAAAATTGTTGATTACTATTAGAAAAAAACATATACACTGGAATATATATAAACACCAACCTTAAAAAATATAGATGATTTAAACACTTTGCAACCATTCTAGTAAAGGTAAGTTTAAGCATGAATCATCAACAAATGCCAAGTATAGGGGGGAATTTTGATGTGGAACAGGATATTTTCATGGTCTTCAAGTGTCTCTCCATAGATTGTTTATTACTTTCCAGGAGGAGAAAGTAACTATTTAATGAAGAAAGTAGAAAACACTTGGAGTGATGATCACAAGTAACACTACCAAGGACAGGCAGATGGATTTCATTTGCCTCCAAATTTATGTCCAGGGGGAGAGGCAAGGGAGAGGGAGAAGGAGCACAGGGAGATGGGGAGGGGGGTGTGTGGGAGGGGGAGACAGAGGATGGGGGAGAGGGAGGAAGGGCGGAGAGAGAGGGAGCGCTTAATGATAAAGCAAATGGGCTACAATGTTAACAAGTGTATAGAGGCCAAAAGTTTATAGATATTCTTTGATTATTGTTATTTGCACAATTTTCCTTTTAAGTTTGGAATTGTGACCAAATAAAAAATTTAAATATTCAAAGTTTATATGCATCACTCCAGTATTTTGCCACTTAATTTGGTAAATTAGTGCATTTTCAAATACTATTGTGAAAACAGAATTTTATCTTATTATAATGGCCTGAACAGATTGTGCTGGAGAAAAAGTACCTGTGTCAAAGGTTTTAAAAGCAGCCTCTACACTTCCATAGCTGAGTGTAAACGAACAGATCCTGCTTGTGCAAGGCATAACTGTATAGAAAGAAAGAAGAGCTACTCTGCTCACATCATACCACTGTTTAAAAGCTCCAGCCACCTGCCCATTACTAACTGGACAGAATGTAAAAGTCAGATTCCCTAGCTGGACATACAAGACCCTTCACAATCCGGGGAAGCTTACCTCTTCACATTTATCTGCTGCCACGACCCCAACCCTACCATGCACACACCTTCAACATTCCAGCCATGCTGATTATAAGCCCCGTGCCTTTGTATATGCTTTTCCCTCTACCTGCGATGTTCTTTTCCAATGGTTTTCTGTTGCTGGTGAGCCCCTTCTCATGCTTCCTAATTAAGCTTAAATATTACTGCTTCTGTTAAGCCTTTCAACTCTCCCAACAAAAGTTAGTCTTACTCCTTATACTCTTCTCCCAAAAAATTATATTTATGTTTCTGCATTGTAAGAAGATTCTCTATCTCTGTGAGTTCCTCCCTAACTATAACATGAGGTCATTCAAAGCTGGAACTGTGGTCTAGAACCAGAGTATCTTCCACACAGGGTGCTTCACAAACACTTACTAGATGACTAATTAACTGCTCCAGGAAAGATTCAAAGTAAACAACACCTAACAGCAAGATCACTTATTTTGTATCAGATACTAGTGTAAGTGCTTTTCAAATACCAACTTATAGTCGTCCCTTGGCATCTGCAGGGGATTGGTTCCAAGACCCCTGTAGATACCAAAATCTAAGCATGCTGTAGTCCCTTATATAAAATGGCATAGTATTTGTATATAATCTACACACATCCTCCCGCATATAGTCCAATCTCAGTTCTCAAACAATTTGGTTCTCAACCATGTTTGTGGAAAAATGTCTCAATTGTCTAATAAAACTTCAGGTCTAGAATCTCTACCCAACCAGCCTTTCATGCTCATACCTATATGATCAGTCATGTGTCTGTCTTTCAGGAGACAAAGTGCATTGGATTTTCGAGCTGCTTCCTGGTTTTCCAGAATGAATTAAGTTCAAACAGCAATGTTCCACTGTACTGTAAATCATCTCTACACTATTTGTAATACCTAATATAAATTCTATATAAATAGTTGTTCACCACAGATGCAACCATCGTAGGCCTACCTGATTAAATGGGTACGCCATCAACAGCAACCTGACTTTCTCTTTTTCAAATGCTACTTTAGATCCACAGTTGGTTGAATCTGTAGACACAGACCCACATATATGGAAAGCCAACTATATTCACAACAATCCAAAGAGGTAGGTTTTTCTCTATTTTAACCTTTCTGGGATGTATCAATAATACAATGTACCACAGTTAAATGGACAGTATATTTTTCTTTCTTAGTGGTACAATCAATGTTGTTAATTTTGAATTTTGACAAAATATGACAATTATACCCAGGTAGTATTCCTTCATATTTAGTTCAGAAAACGGAGGCATAGATGAGAATTTAATTAACTTGCTGGAAGTTGCATAGAAGAGAGTCAAGATTCAATCCCAGGCAGAATGACTATAAAATCCATGATGTTATGCTATCTTCCCAAACAAAAGTGATCCAAAAGCATAAATGCACCATTGGTACCAGCGCTGGGACAAATCCAAAAGCGAAGTTTGCTCTTTGAGGGTACCAAGATCCTGAGAATGATAGTGAGTTCAAATGGACTTTAAAGTACCTGAGGAGAAAAGTTTGATCTTTCTGGGAAAGACCTGGGCCTGAGTCCTGGCTCTTTCTCTATCCCCAACCCCAGGAGACATTCTCAACATCTTTATGTTCTCCCTTAGGTTTGCCCTGAAGTTCCTAATAAACATAATTTTCCCAGAGCCAGTAATTACCAAAAAATTACCTACTCAAGTCTTCTGCTTTGTATCTTAACCCCCATAACATCATCTCTGGTATAAGTAGCTATCTAAGCTTCAATTCAAACACTTAAGCATTTCCTTTTATTTTTAGAAAGATGGGAAAAGATAATCCTTATATTAAAGTCCACCTCTTTCTAATTTTCAACCACAGTCCTATGTCTTCTGTCCAAGCCTGCACAGCAAATTTTAATTACTCTTCCCTCAAGACCTTTTTCTTCTTCAAAAGCTATATTCTTGGGATAATGCATAGATACTCTGCTTGCTTCAAAAAGTTGCCATCATCAGAAATAACGAAGGCAGAAAGAGCTAGTGGTAAAAAAGGCATAATAAGCAAAGTACTAAGGAAACAAGAAAAGTGGCTCATTTCGGGGGAACAGAGAGTTGGGAGTGGTGAAGGAGTAAAGGTTCATAGATTTTGAGAGATAAAATGTTGTAAGCCAGTTTCAAAATTCAGTATTACACTATGGGAGTACCTTCATGAAACAAAAAGCTGAACTTTCAATCATATGAAATATTTTTTATTTCTAACATTCTAACATTTCATTTTATGGTTCTGGGCAGAAGGCTCACAAACGTGTAGTTTGTACAGTGCTGAATGCACAGATAAGCACCCTACTGACAGAGGAACACAGGGTTGGAATCAACAGAGTGAAGCATCATCTGGCTGGTGCCATCAAATTTATAGCAGTATCACTTAACTGAAGATTTTACTTGTATTCTTCACTAACCAAAGGCCACCTCAGGCGCTGCTTTCTATTCATAAGGTAAGAAACTAGCGCAAATGCACTCTGTAACTGCTTCTTGGGAATCAGTGACCAAGTGAGACTCTCCAGTGCACACCTCCACACATATAGCCTACCCCGTCACCAGTAGTCTCTGTTCCACTGCAACATATAACATGGATGTACAATGCCGCAACTCTCTGAGACCAAAGTTATGTATTTTGGTAAAAATACTAGAAACTTCACCATAAAAAATTAAAAATTTAATTGTAAGTGATCTTTCTTTCCACCTGATATTACCTGATATCACTTACCAGTCCAGGAACAAGTGAAATGTGTGTAATATTGTCACAATTTTTAGAGACACTGTAAGAAGCTGAGTCACTAGTATCATTCTGTCTTTAACATGGTCCAAAACTTAATATTACAGTGCCACTAGACAATGTGCTGATCTCTAAAGCATGTGTTGACTTCTCTGTATGGTCACTTTCTAGTCCTTTATAAATCAGTTCAGTGTGTTGCCTTCCAATCGAAGATGACAAAATTTAAAGATTACTACTGCAAATTAACACTACAGATGTACGTAGTTCCTACATACCATAAAAATAATTGTACAGACTGTACATCTTAAACTTTCCAATTCATCTGACACAACTACCTGTTGCATATCCTCTTCTGTGATGAATGCAACCACACTATACTAACATTGTCCTGAAAGGCCTTTAGAGAAACCTGTGTTGTGTACATGCAGAATAAAACACTAGACCAGAGCTATAAAATATAACTTTCTACAGTGATCAGTGATGGAAGCTTTCTACACCTAACCTGTTCAATACAGCAGCCACTAGTCACATGTGGTTATTGAGCACCTGGAATGCATAATTGAGGAACTGAACTTACAGTGCTCTTTAATTTTAATTAATTTAAATGTAAATAGCCACGTGTGTTGTAGCGTTAAGTACAAATGAAATAGAAAATCAACAACAGTGAGCCAGAGACCAGCACTGGTTCATGGGAACTAGAAACCAATGTGATACCATTGAAACTAATACAACCAAAAGATAATCGCAGAATAAATCTTTCAATCTTTGCAAACTATCTGGTCACTTAAACCTAATGGGTACCTGCAGACGTCCAGGCCCACTGATAGTATCAACTATGAATGAAGGGCAAGGAACTCAACTCCATTCTATAGGCCACACTGGCTTTCCTGGGGCAAAAAAAAAAAAGTTCATCATTCTGCTTGGAAACTAACCCAACTAAATCATAAACAGGAGCTGACGGATGTGAGAAGTAGAGTGCCTTGGTAAACCAAGCATTCTTTCTCTAATAACACCACTATATCCATACACTGAACGATTTAAAGGAGCATCTTACAGGTAGGTCATCACCTTGCCTCTGTCCTTACAGTATCACATCCCACCCCTATCACCATTCATACCATTCCCTACACTCACCAAGCTAGATGCTAGGTTTCATTTAAGTAAAAGTAACAGACTACTCTGGCATCAAATCCTTTGTATTAAAATTATTGAGACTTTAAGCCCTGGCTGGTGTGGCTCAGTGGTTTGAGTGCCAGCCTGCGAACCCAAGAGTTGCCAGTTCAATTCCCAGTCAGGGCACATGCCTGGGTTGCAGGCCAGGTCCCTGTTAGGGGCTGCTTGAGATGCGACCACATGCTGATGTTTCTCTGCCTCTCTTTCTCACCTCCTTTTACTCTCTAAAAATAAATAAATAAAATCTTAGGAAAAAAATAAAAATTGAGACTCTCGAAATCCCTAAACAGGTTTTAGGAATCCCATGAACAAAAGCAGTTGTCATTTCCTATTCCTTTAGTTTCATCCATGTTCTAGGCACCTTACTAATGCTGATAACAGAACTGAATTGCTAGTCAAGAGCCTGGCATCCTGGTTCTGACTCTTTGAATACCAGGTATGTAGCTCTCTGCAAACCACTTAATTTCTTATTGCCTCAGTTTTCTCATTTGTACATTGAAAGAATGATTACATTACATCTAAAATAACTTCCAATTATAGAACTCTACCTGTCTGTAATATCCTCAATGGTTTTTAGCGAGGTTCAAGTATCGTCCTTAGTGCCTCATCTGAGGAGGAGGACTCTTTTATTTTTGAAGGAAAAAAATCACATAATTTGCTTGTGTAGAAAAACTGGTAAGTACAATCTGCTTCAAAATTTCACAGACCAACAATCATTGTTTTACAAAATTCCGAGTGCACCAGTTCCTTGAAGTAGGGAAAAGACATTCATCTCTAGTACATATTTCAAAACACAGACTCTCCCTACCTGTGAAGTTAAAAAGTACATTCTTTAAGAAGTAAGGATCTAATTACCCAGAACATTAGGAAAAACATGTGCTAACATGAACTTTTATGGGTTAGTTTTTGCTGTTTATCTTCAAACTCCACCCATACACGTACTCACAGCCTCTCAGACAACCTTTCCTGCTCTTGTGTTCTTCAATTCTGAACCTGTGTGCTCTACCAATATCTGAAAAAAAATATTCTTAAGAAGGAACATATCGCTTTTCTAGCCATGTGAAAGGCTTCTTTGGAAACTTGGATCTATTTACACTAAAAAAATGCACTTTTAAAACTGAACTTGAATAACTCTGTCAGCATTTAGTGAGGCAGAACCCTCTAGCACAGACGGACAGTGCATACTTCGTGAACTGAGACTTTTTCGTGTCTACAGCTGCAGTCTGACCTAATTTCACCTAACCCACAAGCAGATGCTAACAGAGGTATACACTATCTGACTCTTTCTGTGCATCCTTCTCTTTCATTCTCTTCACCTGTTCACTTCCTTCAACTCATTTTTTCACATGGGCTTTGTGTTTTTCTAGTCTTAGTAACTTATTATTGTCCATTAATCTTTACAAGTAATTGTTTTGAAATCCAAAAGTGATAGCTGGCAAGTTAGCAGGCTAGGCTGTGGAAGCCTACCTGAGGCCAAAGAAGTTGGCAGATCTAAAGCTAAATCACTTCCATTGGGATAAACTAGAGAGATCCAAACCCTCGATTAATGTCATTGACATGAGGTCCTAATCACCTGGCTAAAAGGCTTACCTGCTGGTCACTCATCACTTCTGAGACAATCTAGAAGCAGGATGCTACAAAGCCCCAGGAGATCAAAGGTGTTTAAGCTCTGACAGGTATATAATCAGCTAGAAGGAAGATCAAAAGCAGTATGTTATCACAGGCTATGGATCGAGGAAATCCCTACTAGATATCTAAAATTCTTACTAAAAGTTTCAATAGTTTCTGGGGGTATGGGATGGGGGAGATGAAGCTCTGTGAAGACAAGTTTCACTAGTAGGGAAATCCCAAAAATAACTGGAATTGACTCATCTCAAGATGGTCTCCATGAGGTATCATCACATAGAACAGCACTGTGAGAACCAAGCCTTTCAACTTCCTTTCTCTCTATGCCTTCCCAGCATCTGGACTCACTGAGCAACAAAGGAACGAATGGCTTTTGTTGTACAAGCTCATTCGTAGAGAGCCTACTTCCATCTGCCCTTATTTTGGTCCCAGTGATTCCTAGCATCTGCATACTTCTCTACCCGACCCACACGTAAGAAGGTTAGACTTAAGATTATGATCTGTGCTTTTGGTTTTACAGTAAAATCAGACTGCTGGTATTCCACGCCCCGATAAGCTTATCTTGAATAACTTAAGCTCCCATTACCTTTCATTGGTGACTTTTTTATAAAGGCTTTTGCCCTTAAAGTTCTCAGTTGTAGAGAAATGGAGCTCAGAACCTTTATGAGGTTAATTCTAGTTGCCATCTCATATCCATCCCAACATACAAACATATTCTTATGTAACACGCCCTTCATAATACACTAAGTACCTCTAAATTACCTTATAGACTACAACTTCATACACTTCAGCTTCTAAAGTAACAAGCAAAGACCTATTTGAACTCTACCACATTGACTTCTCTGTAACCCAGAATGGCCTGTATTTGCAGGAATACAAAACTTGTTGATTCTGTGTTCCAGCCACAGAGAATAGTGACTGAAAGCACTGGCTTTGAAGCCAGTCAAACCTGGGTGGAAGTCCCAACTCTGGCATTTGTTGGCTCTATATCCTGGAACAAGTAGTAAACACCTGCAACCTAGTTTCCTCATTTATAAAGTGAAGGTTCAAATATCATCTACTCCACAGCCTTCTAATAAGGATTAATGTTTGGATAAAATAATGCTGAGAAAGTGATGAGCATAGCATAAGGCACCTAATCTTCAACTTTTGCTGTACTCCCTATTATTTGACTCCTGTCTCTGTTACTAAAGGTCTTTGCTTCTATTATACTATGGTCCTATCTGGCAGATACCCAGCTTCAAGAAAAGTCTTATCTTGTTTCTTGTAAACCCAGAATTTCCTATCCAATTTAGTCTAGTCAGGTATCTCAGCTTTTTATAGAAAAGTGCCAAATGAAGCATTATTTATGTTCCACACAGCCACAAATATATTAAGTAACTCTATTATAAATTTGTAACTAGTGTTAAGGAATATCATTTGATAATGCCTGGACATAAGTACCAGTAAAGCAAGTCAAAGAAGGTCCTTGATATCATCTGTGGGAACAAAATATAACATCATAAAACATCAACTTTCCAACCTTCTAGCCAGCCAATATAGAAATGTACCAACTTTGGAACAATGTCCTGATTTTAACACTATTCCAAAAACACAAGTTTACACTACTTCTAATTTTCATAAACTAGTAACCTGTTAGGCAAATATGTATAATCTTTACTTTCTACTTCTATTTTATTTTATTCTATTATATCTTTTTCTTTAAGCTGCCTAACATCACTTAGGGGAAAGAATCCAAACGCCAAGCACAGAAATACTTAAAAATCAACTATCAGAAGAGCCCTCGTTCCTCTGAAACATAAATAGTCTTCATTTGATTTACCCCCCCCCAATCATATTTAATGAACATAAAGTTCTCTCCTGCTGAGTTTCTCAGTTTGGGTGTGACCTGTTGTGTTTACAACTTCTAGAAGATATTTCTGCTTCCATAAAGGGGATAAAAGTCTCCCACTACAAAGTAATTCCATCTGAGGTACTAAGAAACCCAACAAGTAGCAGTTAAAGTCCTTTATCTTAAAATTTTTATAGCATAACTAATTCTACAGAGCAAAAAAAAAAAAAAAGATTCCAGCCACTCTACTTACCTTACCCAACTTCTCTGCTGAATTGCTACAACTTAGGTCCAAAACCAAACTCTGGATTTGTCACACTCAAAGCCCCTCCACTAAACAGAAACCTGGGGTCACTTTTGATTATTGCCTCTTCTTCACCCACACCTCACCTAATTCCATCACTAAACTCTATTTGCCCACTTTTACCATCTCCACCGCCCTGCACCAGTCCAAGCTAGTGCTGCCTGAACCACTGCAGTCACTTTCCATGCTTCTGTGTGTGCCCCTCACCAACCTACTCTCCCCACAGCAGCTGGAAGGTGGCTTGCCACTGCACTCGGAACAAAAGCCAATTCCTTAGCTACCCCCTAGAAGTGCCTTACAGAATCTTGTCCAGGCCATTTTTCCTACCCCATCTGGCATTCCTCTACCCTGATCTTCCTCTTCTTCACTACCCATGCTGAGTTCCTTTTAGTTCCTTGTACATATCAGATCCTTCTCCTCTCAGGAACTTCCTCCAGACATACTTTATTATCTCTAATTTCCAGTAGACCATAAGCTCTATAAAGCAAGAAAGCTGTTTTTATTTTTATTCAGCAGAATGTACCTAGAACCTGACATTTAAAAGTTTGTCACACAGTAGATACTCAAAAAATATCTGATTAAATAACGAGTGGATGGGAAGAGAAAATAAATTTTAATGATAAACTTCAACCATAAAATGGAAAGCAATACAAGAAATCAGCCTCCAGTGAGAGGAAGTTCACAAGACACCAACTCAACTTAATATTTAAGATGAACAATTCTAAGAAAGCATGGACTCTTTAGCAGTGCTCTTAGAAACCAAGAGATTAACAGAAGAGTTTGAAAACAATATAATTTGCCTCTTTCCCAGTTTTGACCATCTGCTTTCATTGCTGAATTTGATCTCTTCAAGTTCCTCTCCATAGAAGCCAAAAAGTAGCCCATAAAAAGAATATGCAAATGTTTCAAACACTAACCAGAACTAAGATACAAACTTGCTGCCAGGTAATCCAAATAAGGTAAGACTTCACTTAACTAATTCCTGATATGCAAGGAAACAGAAGAGGAAAAGAGTCAAGATTAAAGCTCTGAAATATACTAAAAGGATACATTACTATGCCTATGCCTGTGCTGTCAGCCTTCACAGGATCAAACCAAGGAAGCTGCTTTTTCTCCCACCCGTTTAAAATAAAGACAGTGTCGAATCTAAAGTATGACAGTTTCAATTCTGACCTACCCAAGAGTTCTATCACAGTATGGAAAGTATCTCAACTTTCTTTTATGAGGTTTTTCTCTCTTAATCATGAGGTCTAAATACAAGGGGCCCAGTCTCAAAATCCCCAACAATCACTGGAAACAAAGTATCTATGGCTTTGCCCAAAATTTCAAACCATCTAATAGAAATTAAAGATATACTTAGGGGTAAGCTACATGGCTCACAAACTTCTTTTTTTGGTCCTTGTGGGCTCAAAAGAGATCAATTCAGTGTTATTTGAAGTTGTTTGGTATTGTCTGCTACAATGTCTTTGGTTAATTTTTTTGAATATACAATAATTACAAATGGAAACTATTTGTAGATATAATTTGAAACATGGATTAATTAGACAGACAACATTTTAAAGGGTTCTTAATAAGACAAAGTTGGCACTCCCTAAAATATTTCATGGTAATTTTGGACGTTACTGCAGTTTTGCATGAAAGTTTCCAAGTAAAGGGTCCCTTTTTTAAACTAACATCAATGACTGTTGGGAGGCAATTTTTGCCATGTTCCCATCCTTAATAACCCAAATTATGCTCGTCTTAGGTGGTATTAAGCAGATCTTTAAAAAGCAGTTAATTAACTATGTCATACTTTTTTCTACAAAGTCAAAAACACATCCAACAAAACATAAGCATTTACTCTATGTTTTCAAGAATTTTTTTTCTTAGAAGAAATGATAATTATTTTTGCAAAAACAAAGAAGAAAGGAAACTCTAATTCTAAATCCACACTCAAAGCATTTGCAACTCCTCTGCCAGAACACAGGGCAGCCCAATGAGGACTTCACAGCAAAAGTGCCTGGGTGTGTTAAACAGTAGGGGAATGGGAAGACCAGAAAGCAGTCACACCAGGACTTCGTTTGTTCTGCTGCCATACTCCTAGGGAACCCAACCAAACTGTCCTATTGCTCAGAATATTTTTATGTTCTGATAGTGGCCTTTCTTCTTGAGTCCTATTACGGGGAAATTAATTAAAAGCTTTTCCCCTGGAGAAACCGAGATATTGCAAGATGAAATGTGATTGCACAGTCACATAATTGGTGACTAAGCAAGAATTGATAACCTGTTTCCTAATTTACTGTTCAAATACCAAATATTCTTGTTGGATATTGCATGTGTTAAACGGAATAACCTAATATTTGTATTCAATATAAGAGAATATTGAATTCTAGTTCTTTATACTTTTAGTATTATTCTGCATGAAGTATATTATTGCCAAAGTTTAAAGTATAGCCTGATGCTTTAAAAAAGAAAATAAATCATTATGATACTATTCAAAATCTCAGAAGACTCTTAAATTCTATGTAACTTGACAACCTAGGTGTGAGCACTTGATCATTTGAGAATTTAGTGCTGACCATGCTGTCTTTTACCCAGGAAAGTCCTGGTTTTTTGCTTTGTTTCTTTTTGCTTTGTGACTTCACCTTGGCTGGGCACACAGGTGAAATTACAGTGACTGACTCCAGAAGGTGAATGCTGTCAATGCCTAAGAAAATGATCCAGATCATGCAGAAGCAGCTTTTCATTAGAAGGACAAAGAAACATACGGTGTCCTTTCATGAAAGGCTAAAACTTCCCTCTATTGAAAGTCACTATAACACAGTAATATATTTGGGGTCCGGGAAACAGTTTCTCAAAGGGAGTCAATTCAATTAGCTATATCAGATAACTTCAATAGCCACTGGAAATTTTAGATCTTTGTTTACATAAACTTGTACGGCACTCCATGCTAACCACCCACACCTCTCACTGCTCCACTACCTCCCTCCACAGAAAGCTAGTAAACTTGCACTCCTGACTCCGACTCACATTAAGGAAGAAGCAGAAGATTAACAAAAATCTTGGGTATGACCAAGCAAACTGATCTAATTAACAGTCAAGAAAACAAGTGTTTTTAAAAGTAAAATTAACACGAGAACAGGATGTAAGCACGTGAGAGGCTAGTACTAACTATGATCTTTGCAACATGTCTCCAGGAAAATCCCACATTTTTCTTTAAGAATCAGCGGTAATAACCCAAAGTTATCACACCCAAAGGTGTTTTTAATAGTTGTATAAATGTTCGCAGTTTCCCACATATTTCTCCTTTTTGATCTTTTGTTTTATAGAACTGCATTTTAGAGCATTTACTATTTCTTTCTGGTACCAATTCCAAAAATGAAATGGGCTTTAAGTAAAAAAAATCAAGATCATCACCATCCAGCAAAAGCATTTCTCTAGCCCCCCCACCATCAAAGAATCACCATAGTTTTTACTGCTCCTCCCTTCTCAGAAACAAAAATAAAACAGCCCATGACATCTGACAATTTAATATGTAAGTTATAAGTGTTTACTTTTATGCTTATACTTATTACTTATACTAAAGCAATACAGAGTCCTGGCTTTTAGAAACAGGAGAAAAAGTCTTTCACCTTACTGCAAGAAAAATCTATCATCAAAATTTAGCATTTATTAAGGAACTGCGAGCCCCCACGCTGTTCCACCTCACCTCCACTCAGTCACACATTGCCGCACGGCCCCCGCCCCCGCGCTGTCAGTCACACGCCTGCCCGCCCCAACTCCCAGCGCTTTCAGTCCTCGCCTCTGGCCCGCGGCTGAACTGGAGGCCCTGACGTCAGCTGGCGACCGCGGCCGCATTCCTAAACAGTTCAGACAAACCCACTGGTGAAAAGCTTCGAAAGCCCTCAGCTGTAGTGAAGAAAGCAAAGGCTTGGCTGGCAGCCAGACTCCTGAGCTCAGCATTTTGTAATGCACTTCCTTTTTACTTAACAGCTTGCATAACGCTCTTAACCCTTCTTTTACCTGCACCACACCTTTAACCCTTTCTTTCCCCCCGTGGAACTTCAAAGCAACCCTGGGAACTCAGTCTCCCATAAGGTTTTAATATATTCCACACCAAATCACAACTGACTGATTTTAATATTGCCGAAGGGGCAATTTAATTAAACACACATGCTCCTCCTAAACGGCCTGCTTCTTCCCCCTTAGAGCAATGCTGCTTTTCAAGCAGGGAAACTAAAATGTTTTATTAAAACAATATATTTTAATGTTCAATTTTTTCAATACCCTGTCTTCATAATTTATGTCCTAGAACTGGTTTTTTTCTAGAGCTAGTACCTTCATATGGCCCAAACACATAAGGAACAAAACCATAGTGACAAAATCTCCCTACAACTCTGTGCCCCACTTGCCCCGTCACTTCATGTGAGAACTAATGTGATTTATTTTCATTGCATTCACCCAGTTTAGTTATATATATAAAAATACAAATATATTCTATTTTTTTCTCTCCCTTGTTGCCTTCTTTTTTAGAACTACATGGAATTCTACTTTATCAGTCCCCTACTGATGACCATTTAGGTAATTTCCAATCTCTTTGTGATCACAAATAATGCCACAGTGAAAATCTTGTGTGACTGTACTTCTAGAATAAATTCCCAGGTGGAGAATTGCTGGGAAAAAAGGTTTTTAAAAAAGAGAATTTAGGGGTCGAAAGGAAACATGTAATTTTAGAGGTGCCTGCAAACTGCCCTCCATTGAGATTATACCTCTTACCTCCCACCTCTCCACCGGCATTGCCATTAGGGTCCCTTTTCCCTCCTGCAGTTTAGACTGTCTCCTGAATTAAGTCTCTCCTTGATTTCATAGCAGCCTTAGATCCTTGGCCAGGCCATTCTTACAATTTTTTTTCTTAAAACAGATCTGCGAAAAAAATGGAATCTCAGTGTAGTTTTAATTCATACTTCTCATATAATGAAGTGTCTTTTTGTACATTCAAAAGCCATGTATTTGTAGTTTCCTGTGAGCTTATCATTTAGCATCATAAACGTTTGCCCATTTTTTTCCGATTGGATTGTTCATCATTTTCTTACTGTTTTGTGGGAACTTCTTATATTTTGCCTTTTGTCTCTGATTAAGAGTTGGAAGGAGCTTTTTATTCAATAAGGAAATTTTCTGTTACTTGAGCTGCAAATTATTTTCCAGTTGAGTGAATTATTTTTGGTGGTTTCTGCCCTACAGAAACAGGGATCTTATATAGCTGCATTATCAAATCTATTCTTTCATGGCTTATGGTATTTTATCAGTTAGACAAGAACTATCATTCCCCATGCAGTTTATAAAAGAATTCTCCTACATTTTCTTCTAATACTTATGTTTTCAGTTTCACATTTCAATCTTTGGAGTTTTTCCTTTTTTTTTTCCTAGAAGGATACCCACTATTCCCAACATAATCTCTTTACTCACTGATTTGAAATACTACCTTTATTACATTTACTAAATTCTTTTTCGTAAGTGGAGTTCATAGGATTTTAATGCTGTATTTATCATTAGTGATTATTTTTAAATCTAGTAGAAAGTAAGATGTTTTCCATAGACAACAAAATCTGGTTTCAATAAATACATTTCAGATTTGTGGAGTTTTATTTCTAAATAAAACTAAATCCTTTTCAGAAATTCTGGCATAAATTAGAGCATAATATCATTAGTTTACATTGAAAGACTATAGTGATGAAATAGTGTCTAATGTGACTTTCAAGTAATAACTACCTTTTTGACAATAAATTTCCATTCATAATTGGTACTCCTGACCAATTATGACAAGTACTTTTAGTCTTCATAAAAACTTTCGGATAATTACAAGATTTCAAATGTTGAAAACATTGTTCAAGCAAAATTTTGATACTGATTATAGACAACTTTGCCTTTTAATATATCCTTTAAAGAATATTCCCTAAAGAAAAATGAGTAATGAATAAGGAAGAACAAGTCCTTTCAACTACTTTTTGACCTTCTTTCCATATCTGTTATTAGACATTATTTATCAGATCTCTAAGAAATTCATAGGTTTTACACTAAAAACCATCATAGTGATAATTTCTTATTCTATTAGGTACACCAAGTATTAAGCATATGAATGTTTTCAATTTTAAAGGAAATTCTAACATGTTAAAAAAGAACGATATGCACCCTGGCTGGTGTAGCTCAGTGGATTGAGCACCAGCTTGCGAACCAAAGGGTAACTGGTTTGATGCCCAGTCCAGGGCACATGCCTGGGTTGCAGGCCAGGTCCCCAGTGAAGGGTGTGTGGAAGGTAACCACAAGAGTTAGATGTTTCTAACTCTTTCTTTCTCCCTTCTTTTCTCTAAAAATAGATAAAATCAATTTTACAAAAGAGCAATATGCAACATTCATCAGATGCTTAAAAAACACAGAATTCCATTTTGATCAGGGTTAGAGATAGCAGAATAACAGACCTTAAGACATAAGGTTCAAAATATTCAATACCAGTATTCAGTACATTTTTTTTACAAAGCACTCAATATCATCAATATCAGTGTGTTAATGTAGTTAAGGAGAGCAGGGGGCCAGAAGGAGCAGAATACAGAACTGCCAAAGCTGGGAGAATTCGCATACCCTGAGAGGCAGAATTTCCCAATGCTACCCAGGCTGTCCCCTGTGTTATGAGGCTATCATTTATTCACAGTAGTCCCAAGTCCCAGTTGTCTCAGAACAGGCCTGCCACAGACTCACAAAACCACAAACTGAGTGTCAAGAAAAAGTCTTTAAAGGTATATTTTCCTTGTGTGATATAGACATCTGCATGTATGCAGGTTTTCAAATCCTGAAATAAAACTCAAGTAAAAGATTTTATCCTTCGAAGATGTGGTGCACTACAATTATATTTATGCAATTACTATTTTAAATTCTGAGCCCATTTCCCTATAAAAACTATGACACACAGAATAAAATCCGAAGAAAAACCGCTTAAAGCTCCTGACATTCTGCCCCTAATCTACTCTTTTCTTTCAAGGAGCCTACCCTTTGGCCCTATGGGAGCAGGGCCTGCTGTTTCTCAAATGTGCCTGTTGACTTTGATCACATTTTTCTGTACCTGGAACATCCATCCAACAGCAGAAAGTACCAATCTCAGACTCACATCTCCTTTTAAAGATTCAGTTCAAACGCCACCTCCTCCATAATTTCTTGCCTCTCTCAGGAGTCTCCCCCTCATAAACTCCATTAGCTTCTCTAATGATGGTAATGGTAATGAATGTTAAAGAGAAATAGCATCAAAGTATGTTTAAAATTCTTATATGAATATGAACATATAAGAAATTAAGGAAACACTATACTCTATTGATGGGGAAAAGATTAACTGTTTTGTAGGAAAACTATATACATCTTATTTATTAAAAATCTATTTAGATATCCCATTTATGTGAACAAAGTATATATACATTCTTTACCAGCCCTATCTTTTGGAGGAGGTGGTTGTCATTCCATCAACTTAATTTTAAAAATTAAAAGGGATATAAAAGCAGACAAAGCTAATATAATTTAAATATGGTACTATAAAAGCCAGCCCCCACAAAAGAATGATTACAGATAACTGCTCTTTCACTCTTTGAAGCTCTGGCTGTCAGTTCATGGACCCCTGGTACCTGTGGCCCTATCTGTCATTTAAGTGCCACTGGTATTCACTTCTATGATTTAGGTCTCAGAACTCCTGAGCCTAGCCTAGGTAGGGTGAGACAGGTACCCAACAGTTCTCAAATCTAATTGGGCATCAAAAGCACTTGCATAACTCAAGAAATATACAAATTCTCAAACTCAAGTCCCAAGCTTCCTAAAGTGCAACAACTGATGGTAGGGCCCAGGAATCCATTTTGTGTATTCTTTTTAAAAAGTTTGGAAAATGAGAAGATGGGGCAAGGCTATGAAGGGAGCAAAGGGTCTAGAGGGCTAGAAGAAGTATTGAGAATCCTTCACCTCTCTTGGAGTTACTTGTTCCTATGTCTCCCCCCAAAGAAGAGGCAGCTACTGAGAGAAAAGAAGAACAGCAAGAGTTGCAGAAATAGTGTTACACGAGTCTCCTCTTTAAAACCCATCTGCCCCTGTCTACCCTAAGGTCTGATGCCCAACAACAAATCTAAACCAAAGACACAGCCAAAGAGGATGGGAGTTCCACTTGCAGGGTGGTAACCATGGCTTAGAGGAGTGGAGACTACAGAGTTGTAAGAGGGTGACCGAAGCTTTTTGAGGTTTTCCATATGCCTTAATTTATGCCCTTCTCTGTCTGAAGACTGGGGCAGTTAAAAAAAAATTAGTCATAGGGAACAAGATCAAAAGTGGTCATTTTAAGACTTCAACTGATAATGAGAAAACTGTGGGGTAGGAGAAGTTTCCTGTGGTATTAAAAAAAATACTTTTTTAAACCCTCCCAGGATGGTTATTCAAAAAGACTTTGAAGTCACCTGATTCATCTCTTAGCAGAGAGGACTACAGCTAATACTATCTAGGAAAAGACACTGAAAACTACACTTCAGGAGCCAAATTTTGACATAATTTAATTGCTCTGTTAAAAATATTACTTAAATACCAGGAAGCTCACAAGATTGGAAACTAAGAAATAAGCATTAAAGTCTGCTTCCTTTGTGACAAAAGTCTACACTGGCCAAAAAAAGTGTTCAACTCCTAGCAGAGTATGAGTATGCATTATTTTATTCAATTGCAGAACCTTTTTTAAAATTTTATTTATTTATCTTTTTAGAAGGGAAGGAGAGAAACATCAATGTATGGTTGCTTCTGGTGCATCCCCCACTGGGAACTGGCCCCTGCTGGGAACTGGCCTGCAACCCAGGCATATGCCCTGACGGGGAATCAAACCGTGATCATGTGGTTCACAGGCCCGTGCTCAATCCGGTGAGCTACACCAGCCAGGCAATTGCAGAATCTTGTTTGCATGTGTTTTGCCTTCTGATTTTATTCAGAAGATTCTCTTTTCTTTTCCAAGTATAACTGAAAGTCTGGAGATAAAGTGCCCCTTCTGCCTGGCTCCTCCTTCCCTGGCCTCCATGAGCCCAAGCACCCATGAGAAAACTAAAGGTGCTGTGAGACTCACAGTGGTCTTGTTAGCCTGTAAAGGACTGAAGCTGCCAGCTGCACACTGATTAGAACAGTCCTGTTTACAATGAATGGCTCCCTGCTCTGTAACAGGAATAGGACTGACCATATGTCACATGGTTTAGCAACCCTAAGCCATTTTTGTTTTATTTTTCTAAAAAATAACATAGTTGTAACAGCCTAAAAGGAGTCTGAACTCAGAAAACTGCATTTTTGATAATATGAAAACTGTGTCTCGGTGAACAGTCACTCAATCTCAAATTGCTGCCTCAACTGGGGGTTTTTAAACAAGTCCTACTGGTGGTTTCAGGACAGTCTTCAAGGACTAGGAAGAGCTGCCTCAAGAAAGATACCAAAGACATGCATCCTCAATTAAGTCTAAAAATCTTTGTTTTTCCTAAATCAGAGTGTAAACTTAGTTAAGTAATTTCACTTGTAAATAGGGCATTATTCCTAGTGCAATGCACAACTATTCCCTTAATTTTATCATGGTATCACAGTTTCCCATGATATGCCAGATATCTCATTTCCATATCTCCAGGGCCTATCACACAGTATTCGAACATCATTTGTTCAAACCATTATTAATGAATGCTGCCCAATTAAAGTATGTACAAAACTAGTTAATTTCTCTCATTCATTTAGAGGTAAGGTTTAAATATATATGTAAAAATTAGACATTTATGCCCAACAATGCAAATTTTAAATCTTCCCATGGGGACAAAGTAAGTTATTGTGAAAAAATAACTTTGAATCTCCTAACTTGGGTGCAATTGGATACTTAACCTTTTAGGTGCAAAAAGCTTATGTATTTAATAAAACTGAATACCATTAGAGTTCCAATTTCTAGGTGTACTCCTGGAGCAGTATATTCTGGAAACCATACAAGTATCTTGTCTTATGCAGGAAGTTAACACTAAAAACACCTTCATTTAGGGAGCTTGTGAATACAGTATTTCCTATATTTAAAAAAATGAAATCACTGGAAATTTCATCTATATACTGCTCCTGGAATCCATGATGCAAAAGTTTAACATTATGAGGTCTGTCTGGAAAAAGTCCAACCACTATTAAAATAATGAGAACAGTTTGTGGAACATCCAAGTAACCTAGCAGTTGAAGCAAATGGACATGCGTGAACAATGACAACTTCACTGTATTAGTCAGTGGGGGCAATAGAAGCTATTCAGTGAGGATGTGTATTGTGTGGGTGTCACATTCAAATGACTGGGCAAGTAGAGCAATGAAACTGCATTAAATATTGCCCTAAGCTTGAACATTCCTACAACAGAAGCTATTTGGATGATTCAGGGATATGTGATGAATGCAGCACAAAAAAAGTGTAACACAAATGCTTCAAAGATGGTCACATTTTGGAAAGCCCACAACAAACAGAACACCTACCTGAGAATGTTGAACATGTACAGGCTGCAATCAACAAAGATTGGAGACGGACACTTCGAGAACTAGAGGCTGATCTGGGGGCTCCAAAAACTACTGTGTTCAAGATTTTGATGCAGATCTTGGCATGAAACATGTCATGGCAAAATTTGTTCCGCATCTTCTGCTACTAAAGCAAAAGGAACATCATGCCACAGTTGATAATGACTTGATTCAAACTGCTACCCAGGACAGATAGAGATGCAAAGCAATTCAGAAGTCCAGAACAAGGAACTGATATAAAATAACTCACAAAAATAAAGATAAATATAAAGTAATGTGCTGCAGCTAAAAAAATAAGCTCCTCATCTATAACATAAGGCCTTACTCATGAGCACTCATGTGAAAGACAACAGCAAGGATGACAGTTACTTGCTCAACACAGCACATGACTGACTATAAAAGAAACCAACGAACACATCAACTTGCACTATACCATACTAATGAAATTAGGAGTTTTTTAAACCTCTTAGAATGCCTGTGCTAGTTGAATCCTATCTGAAATACTATATGCTTTGCTGGAGACCACATTATAAGAAGCATCAATGAAAAACTGGAACATTTAAGGAAAACAAGAATTATTATGAAGGGTCTGAAACTACATCCAAAAAAGGATAGTAGACAAGGCTTTAGCACCATAACTGGGGGGCCAGGGGACGGACACACTACATAACTCTTGTTCAATATCTGAAGATCGGTCACATGAGAGATGGAAAAGATAGGATTAGAACTACTAGGTGCTAGAAGTGCTAGGAATCAACACAAAAAAAACAGCTACCTAATATTAAGTCAGTCAAAACTGCCTTGAAAACCAAGAGTTTGCTATTTCTAGAAGAGAAGCCAAGCCAAGGCTGAATGAAATAGCCAAACAAAGACAGAATGATGACCCGCCAAGGATGCTTCAAGGATGCCTATTGATGCTCTTAAGAAAGGTTGCACAAAGCTACAATACTTTCCAACGCTGACCCAGAGAGCTTCTACAGCCCCTGACTACACAGGTGATAAAAACTAAATCCACCTGGCTGGTGTAGCTCAGTGGATTGAGCGCAGGCCTGCGAACCAGACAATCGCGGTTTGATTCCCAGTCAGGGCACATGCCTGGGTTGCAGACCAGTTCCCTGCAGGCCAGTTCCCAGCAGGGGACGCACGAAAGGCAACCATACATTGATGTTTCTCTCCCTCTCTCCTTCCTTTCCCCCTTAAAGATAAATAAATAAAATATTTTAAAAAATGTTTAAAAAAAAAAAACTAAATCCAACCCAGGGAAATGCCTTGTTCAGGTATCACAATCATAGCAAAGCCAGGACCACAGACCAGCTTTCTGGACTGCCAAATCCATGTTCCATCTTCTGACTCCAAGTATCAGGCCACACTGATCCTCACCCACAAAGAAAAAAGTATTCTCTTACTAAGAGTTCATTCAGAATTGGGGAGTAGGGGGTGGAAGGACCAATCACCTTGTTCTGGACAAGTGATTTTATTTGTTTTTCACTTATTTTTGTAATGTTCAAAGTTACTCAAATAGCCCAAGAAACACCAATCCTTAAATGGATACCATACATGCTTCCCACTATGAATTCAGCTGTGAGGGCTTTGCAATCAGAGGACTGGGGACCTTCAGGCCTGAGGAATGCCTCACTGCTCAAACCTTCCACCAATTCAGTTAGGTGCTAAGATTCTGGAAAATGCAAAAGAGGATCTTATTTTTTACTTCAGTCAAAAAGACAGATGTAATCTGCACTGGCAAAGAAAGTGTAGATTTCAGTGCTTAAGAGAAACTGGAATGCCAGTGTCAGTAATTTTCTCAATCCGGCCACATATAAGAATTTAAGTCATGGTCAGACAAACTCAGTGTTTCAAATGCAAATACATTTTCAAGCAATAGATGCCAGTTCTTTTTAGAAAGTCATACAACTTGCTCTCTGTCAGCCTCCTGAACGGCCCGCCATTCAGCCATTCAACCCAAGGTCATCCTTCCTTTTCTCACTAACAAGCAAAGCACCCTAATCCAATCAACATGTTCAGTTTGCTCTCTAATTCAGACAAAATCATTCTCAAAACTTAAAATTATATAATGCCTTGGTTTAATCATAAAGATCACTGTCTTAATGAATCTCTGCCAGGGCTGACCAGGTGCCAGATGCTGTGCTAAAGTACTTTACAGCAGGTTGATAAAGTAAATATTATTAACCCCATATTACAAATAAAGAAAACGAGGCTCTAAGAGATTAAGTTACTTACCCAAAGTTAAGAGCTATGACCAGGCTTCAAATTCAAAACTCCACGTCTATACAATCTTAACCACTACAATGCTGCTTGGCCCGTTGCTCAAGGAGAGTGATGCTTCGGGACCCAAGGCGAGGGAGAGGGGCCCAAGTTCTTTCAAAAGTTTCCCAAGTATCAAATAGCATGAAGTGCCATTCTTTGAAATACTTTTGAAATACTATTTTGTAACCAGAGGCTTAAATGGCAGCCGGAGAGACTAGGAGTAGACATGAAAATGAACTTCATTTGTTTTAAGGTAAACTGAAAAGCCTCTAAGTGTTATGTTAAAGATGGTTACATTTTTATTGCTTTCTCTGCTAGGCACTGGGATCAAACGCCTTCTCTTTTCCCTCTCAATGCAGATTAAGTAGATCTGGACCACACAACTCATTCTCCACACTTGGAGTTAGCTAAACAGGCTGCAAGAACTCTGTGTGCCTTAGAAGTCACCTCACAAAAGCTTGGCTGTCACAAGATGGGCTCCTTGTACCAGAGCCCTTAGATGGCCCCCTGTAAGGCTGAGGATTCACAACACTGTACAAATCAACAAAACAAACTTCCACTGTTTTCCTGAAGTGTGGGTTTAGTCACAACTGCCACTCCCCAGAGCACTTCACTGATTCCTTAAATGTAACGGTCAAGGTGAGTTTGATTAGAATCAAATTTATTAGTGGTAAATCCAATGTATTCAATTTGTTGAGTTAAGAAAACCCAGTTTGATTATTGTTCAATAAAAACATATTTTTAAGGAATATTTTAAGATACATATTACAAGCAATTAGAATAATTCTTCATTTTGAGGAAGAATAAACTCAGAACTAATTTCAGTTTTTACAGATTGAGTCTAAATCAATGTCCAAAACTAAATACATGCTCATTTTGTATCCCAATCTCAGAAAGATTTCTGACAATAAGGCAACAAAGTCAAAAGACCTGGGGTTTAATTCCTTCGAACTACTTACTATTAGGATAATTATGAATAAATTATTAACTTTTCTGAGAAGCAATTCCCTAAATTATAAACAATTATTTTAAACTATAAAGGATAAATAAATTATGCATTTTATATTTATAATGCTCCTAACAAATTAACTACCTCCAGTTCAAAATTTTAATAAAGAATTTTTGTATCCCATTTAAACCCTCCTCCTTCAAAAAGAAAAAAAAGTATTTTCTTAATATTTTTATTGAGCAGCAAGTAAAAATTTTAACCAAAAGGTTACATTAAAAAATGTCTCATTAGGCCCTAACTGGTTTGGCTTAGAGGGTTGGGAGTCATCCCACAAAGCTAAAGGTCGAAAGTTCAATTCCAGTCAGGGCACATGCCTGGGTTGCAGGGCCAGGTCTCGGGTTGGGGGCCTCCAAAAGACAATAATCAGTGTTTCTCTCACGCACTGAATATTTCTCCCTCCCTTTCTCCTCTCTCTAGAAATAAAATCTCTGTTTAAAATGTCTCATTAGTTTACTTATAAATGTAGACTTTTCCTTTTCTTTAAACTAAAACAAGGAATTTGATTGAAATTAAAATATTCTATGCCACCAAACACACACAAAAAAGCTAACAGCTAACAATGCTATAATGCCATCTTGTATCAATACAGTATTGTGCAAGTGAAATAAAATGCTTCATTCAAATTTGAATAAAAACATTCGACTCTCAAAATCCTCACAATAAACCTGTACGGTTAGGAGGGTTAAGTGTTTCTGTGATAATTTTACAAAAAATGATAAAAGTGACAGAGACCAGTACGACCATCTGAGGTGGAAGCCACAGTGGAAGCCACAGCGGAAGCTCAGTCCTGTGGTCCACCCGCCCAAGACCCTGCCCGCCTCCCTATACCAGACTATACTTTCTAGTCTCACTGTGCACAGGAGACTTGTCAATAAGCACAAACATTCCAGATATTTTTGTTTCCAAGCAACAGTGATTTAGAATGCCTTAAACCAATATCTACTCCTCAAAAAAGCACATAAAGCTCAGTAAGTAAGACATCCAAATAGACAAGCCAGTGCCCCCCACTGAGTAAAGTCATTTTTCTTTACTCCATCTAAATAATTTATAGAGAAACAAATTCTCAGAATACTTTAATATCAGATTACTAACACAGTCCATGACTTCTCATTTCTTACCTATAAAACTTATAAAACTTTGCTTAAAAGATCAAGTGAATAAAATGTTTTAATTCATATGTCAGACATTCTAAATCTTAAGCTCTCCGAATACATTTTAAAAATGTAGAATTTTTTAACCAAGTGTTTTTCAACTTTTGAATCCTTTTTGTTTTAAAGTCAGGCTTTTAAAAAAATCAAGTATTTACTGAGTTATCACCACGTGTCTAGCCCTGTTTCCATTTAATCAATTAAACAATTGATTTTTATCTTAACTCTGATATTGCTTAACTCAGTACTCAAAGATGACACCCTGACAGATCCATAGCTGTGGGCAGGCATGAATGGGGAGGAAAAGAACCAATACATAGTACATGGTCTTTTTTGCCCTTACAATGACTGTTCTTAACAAATTTTGCATAGCCTGCCACCTGTCCTGTGTTGCACTGTCAGGCAAGACTGTAAGGACACATCCTGTGTCACCCCCCTATACAACTGTATCCCTTCACCAGGTTGGAATGCCTGCACAGTTTTCTCAGCAGTGAGCAGTTATACCACCAGTCTGAAGTGGGTTCCGTTTATAAAAGGAGTCTTTCTGTTCATCTGACAGCCATGAGAGTCTTAAAGGGATGAGTCACATTATAAATGTACTCCCTCTGGTACTAATGTTTAGCACATTCCTAACTCATAAATAGGATTTTATCACTCCATGAAATGAGCACTATCGGCTTTCATTTGCTCCTCATGACTGTGCCCATGAATCAGAGCACAAGGCTAATTAAGGCCTTATGTGATACCCCACAATCAGTAGAAGATCAAGTCCAGCTCTGCATCATAGTAGGCAGGTCCACTAAGGCCTGGCCTGCCTCTACTATCTCCTCTCCTACCTCCACCCTCCTTCCAACACTTAGTGCCAGCCATGGAAACTGTGAAGAATCTGAAACCCAAAAGGGAGGTAACTGTTTCCTACCTTCACACTTTTGCAGGCGCTTTATGCTGCCTAGAATGTATGTCCAACTCCCTCCTCTCATCAACCACCTCTCCCCCGCCTAACAGTATTTACCAGGCCAACTCCTATCATTTCCCACCACTGGTTCCAAGTTTTCCCTTTTCTGGAAGCCTTCGCAGATTCCCAGAGACAAACCAATAACTCTCCCTCATACACACACTCAGGGATCTTAGTATGCTGTCAAACACGTTACATGCCTTAAAGTCCTCTTACTTATTCACCAGGTGGGCCCGAAGACAATGGGGAAGGGGTCTGACACAGCTTTCCAAACCCAGACTCAGCCAGTGTTCATGCAAATCAATAAGGGAGGGAAGGCCAGCAGTGTTCAGCAGACCGGGGCTGAGTTGTCATCCCAGAGGACCCTTCCCATGCAGGGCCTGCCAGACACAAGCAGTCAGGCCCTGGCCTACTCCGGTGAGTGGCTGTGGGGAAAACACTGAGTTGAGCTGGCAGTCCATGGAACGTGCCCTGAGATGAGGACACACTTTCTCAAGAAAGAACACTACAGGTGGGCTGGCTATACCAGGCAGAGAAGGGGTGGAGAGGCAGATACTCCATGGGCAATTCCACTACCCTGAAAAAGGGAAAATTTTTAGTCATAAAAACCTGCCTCTTAATTTTGCATAGCCTGCCAGTAGTAAACTGCTGCTTTGTAGTAAAAATAATTTTATCCAACAGAACATGGACATATAAATGACCCAAGACTAAAAACAAAAGTCCTTACCTATGCTAAATTCAACCAGCCAACAACTTCTCTATCCTACCCCTATAACTAGAATACTCCACAAATTTTGACTCGGGGGCTGATTGCTTTTATTGTATATATCTTACAAGAAGGATGGTTATCTTGCTTCAAAGCTCCCTACAGATTAAAAGCAGCATGTCTGGAAAAAAAAAAAAAGAGTTTTATAAGGAAAACAAAAAAACTATTAAAAAAACAGACTCAAGAACCCCAAAGTTTAGCAATCTGGACCATTTTGGCCCTACATATCTGGACATTCAGTCTGAAAGATCATAGTGCAGATTCTTAAAGCAATATATCTCATCAACTTTCTGGGAATGCTGACCACACAGAATTATACATTTCTCAACACACTGTCATAGCCAAAATGTAATTACGCCAAAGTCGCAGGTGTAATCCCCGGCCAGGGTATACATAAAAATGAACCAATAAATGCAGAAATAAGTAAAACAACAAATCAATGTCTCTGTGTTTCTCAAATCAGTAAGTTAAAAAAATTAATTAATTAAAATCATATTAGCAATTCCACTTATACATATTTGCTCCCCAAATATAGGTGAGGAAAATATGTAAATATGTGTAGTGTAGCACTGAAAGGAAAGAGAAATTATGATATATGCATAAAACAGAATACAATTCAGCCATTTTAAAAGGTCATGTTCATTAATGTGGAAAAACTGGCAAAACAAAATACTAAGTAAAAATATAAAGGCTGGTAAATGGCATGTGTTGTATAACTTCGTGGGAGTACACACATAATCTACGCTCATGTTATGTATACACAGGTACACATGCATACCTGTGCATGTATACCCGTATTACCAAATAGTTGACAGTAATCATTCTACACTACCAAACTGTTACCCACTGATTTTTGCTTCTTCAGTTTTCTATATTTTCTGAATTTCCTACAGAATTATAATTTTTCATAAGAAAATTACTTTTGAAAAACATACTCCAGCATAGGTGCCTAAAAGGTCTGTCCAGAAAAAGTCCAGCCATTGTTAATATAATGAGAATGGTTTGCACAACATCAATGTAACTTGGCAGCCAAGGACAGTGGACTGGAATGTGATGCGTGAACAATGATGACTTCACTGTACTACTAGTCAGTGGGGGTCAGTACAAATGTTGAGTAAGTATGTGTACTATGTGGCTGTCGTACTCAAAACAACTGAGTGAGTAGAGCAACAACCTCCTCAAATATTGTGTTAAGCTTGAACATTCCTTCATTGAAACTATTCAGATGATTCAGAAGGCCTCAGATATGGGCAAGTGGTGATTGACAGCTTCATCACAATAACATGCCTGCTCATGAAACAGCAAATCACCCAGGTAACTGACTCAGCCCCTCTATAGCCCAGATTTGGCACTTTCTGGCCTTTCACAAAACTAAAATCACCTTTGAAGGGGTAGAAATTTTGGACCATTGATGAGATTCACGAAAATAAGATGGGGCTGCTGATGGCGAGTAGGAGAACTGTATGAGGTACCGAAGTGCCTACTTTGAAGGGAACTGAGGTGTCAATGTCCTACGTACAGTATTTCTTGTATCTTCTTCAATAAATGTCTCTATTTTTCATACTACATGGCTGGATACCTTCTGAACAGACCTTGTACATCTCAGACACCATTTTAGATAAAAGGGAGAAAAACATATAGTAGGTGTAGGTATGTAGCTAGCCTGCATGCAACCATCATGTGTTGCTTTCCATCTGCTTTTAGAGAAAAGAAAAAGGCTATAAATTTACCATTGGAAATTTGTTAGTACCACTAGAAAACACTGTGTGAAACCTAGAATATTCATGCATAAGGATATCTTACACATAGCTCCAATCACCCTATCAATTTCAAATAGTTTCTTAGATATATCTGGAAGAAGTATTTCATCAAATTTTCAATGTTAAAACACACAGGCATATCAGCCATTAAGAAAATACAGTCTTGAAGGAAAATAAATGCAAAATGGAGGTAGCCCTGTAAGTCCACTGGGCTGCTAAAGGAGTCTTGGCCCAAGCAGTTTTGAAAATACTATTTTTGAGATTGCTCCCCAACTGACAATTCTCATTCACAAAAATGTTATCGCATATGCACTGTCCAAACAAGGGGCAAAGATAAAGGGGGAAGAAGCAGCACAGGGGATAGAAATACACATTTTCACTTACAAAAAATGTGAAAAACAAAAACATTAACTTTGTCATAAGCTCAGGTTAATAACAGGGGTAAAATAAGGTAGCTGAAGGTATTTTAGCTAAAAAAAAATGTGTTTTGGGCACAATGCTAGTCATATTATTTCTGAATTCCAGTAATTTCCTCCATATAAAATTAAGGCATAAAAGGATAAGAAACGTATATTAATTATATAGTAACCTTCTTAGTCATAATGAACAGCCCTAAAAGAACTTTTAAAAATAAATATGGTGAAAATAATTCTGAAATGTCACACTATCTTCATTATGGCAGACTAGCTGGCCCTGAATTCTTTTGAGAAGGCAGGGCATACTACAGGTAGGCAGGCAGACTGACCAACACAGAGTGAAGAAAAAAGGGTAAGAAATGAAGAAAGGGGACTTGGTAGTGAAGAAAGGAAGGAAGGAAGGGAAGAAGGAAGGAAGGGAAGGTTGGTTGGTTGGTTTCTACCTCATGCTGCAGATGCCTACAAGAAATGTCAAAATGGCATGTGCTTATTACAGAGATTTCCCAGATGAGCTAAAAGACTGCTTTTTTTGGTTTCCAGATCAAAACCCACAGGCACCTTTTGTGCATCAAGGTTAGTGCATATATGACACATGGCTAAGAAACTATTGTCAGCCCAGCATGTCTTCATCAAGATATGCCTGTGGCCTACTATAACCTGCAATGCCAGTTGCACAGAAGACCAACACAGACACAAAGCAGACAGAAACAGAGTGGATTTAAATCTGTCAAAACTGTATTCTGAGATTCTTAAATTGGCATTTTCCCCCTGCATGAAAGTTTCCAAATGCATTTAGTCTTTAAATCACTGCAAACTTTTTCATTTCCCTATCTTCTCTACTAAGTTGCAGAGTCCTTAAAGCTATAAGAAAAGTATACTTCCAGTTCAGGATGTAAGTGGGGCACCAGGACAAGTTCCAGGTGAGGAAGGCCTTCCTCAAGGGAAAAGCAACTAGGTGGGAGGAGCTCTCCAGAGCAGAAGCCTCAAGGGCAGAACAGACCCTCAGTTCAGTGACAGATGGTGAATTTCATCTTCATCTCTTTTCTCATTTCTCCTCCTTAAATGAGTTCGAAAACAAGTGTCCCAGTATGCCAAAGTGCATTTATGAATCTTTAAGTGACAAAGAATAAAGAAAAACAGTCAAGGCAGGCAGTCTTTTTGTTTACTGAAGAATCAAATTCAGAATTTCCTAACTTCAATTGTGAAATTATCAATTTCACAAGTATTCCTACTTCTATGTAAATATACAGATTTCAATATTAAGATTTCCTAAGAGCAAAATACTCTAAGTCACAATCCTAACCCAAGAAAACTTAAAGCCTCTCTCAGCTCACTACACAGTGACATGGTTATGAGCTTTAATTTTTTTTTTTTTTTGGCCACTGTGTGTGGGTGGGCTCAGTCAAATTCCAGCTCTGGCATTAACCAGCTGTGTGACCATGAACAAGTTACTTAATATTTGTAACTCAGTTCCTTATGTATCTTTTAATTTAGATTAATACATGCAAGTTCTTAGAACAGTACATAGCATTTACTGTAACAGTAATGACTATTACTGTTATTACATCAGCAGCAGCAATTATTATATGGTTATCCAGCAGGTTTGCCAAAAGCATTTCAACTGAGCCTCTCTTTGAAGAAGATGGTCATCTCTGAAGCATCCCAAACGTTTCCCATTTTGAAAAGAGAGTAAGTATTCTTACATCTTAAAAATTATTTTAGTATGTTGGGAGCTGTTCAGCTAACAGTGGTATTTCAAGAAGTTATGCTCATCAAGCAAAGTTTTGAAATGCAAACTGTTCCTTCATCTTTCAAAAAGAAATGGAGAAGGAAGAGATAATGACTTGGGAGGTATTTTTGTTTTGTTTTTCATAGTAGTTTTGACAAGCTATTAACTCGAACTAATCTTAAAATATATCTGCCCGGTGTTCAACATGTGAAGTGCTTCTGCCTTACAGTTCTAGAGTACAGACTGTTACAAGCACTCAATTAATTAAAAAGCACTTTCCTATTATGTAAGTTATACATTTGAATCTCCAAAGTGTTGCTGTACCATTTTTCTTCTATTTCCTACATTTAAAATACTCCATTACTTTTCAATAGCACAGGACTGTTAATTAAAATAAGTTTCTCCAGCATAAGGCATGGAGGAGAACATGGAATGGACGCAATTCTTGTTTTCAGGCAATTTGTATAAACACACTTTTTTTGGAGGTAGTAGATTTACTGTACCTTATTACTGACATAACCTGTTTGTTGATTTGGGGAAAGTGTATATTTCTCCCAAATGCAGGTGGCCAATCTACTGTAGAAAGCTGTTTTCAGATGCAAGCCACTACCAGCAGAGAGGTAAACTCTCAACTGTCAGAATAAGACCCTTTGAATTCATGCAGTGCTTACTGTCAATGCCATACATAACACAATAAAAGCAAACGATCTCTTGAAAAAAGGGGATCTGTTTTTTTCTTAAAGATAAAGGGATCTGCCATAATAATTGAGTTGGATAGAGGACATTTAGCAAGAGCAAATGGTAAAGAGCTTCAAAAGTAATTTTTTAAAATTATTTTATTGTTGTTCAAGTACAGTTGTCTGCATTTACCCCTCCACCTCCACCACCACTACCACTACCCCCGCCATCCTTACCTCCCTCCCCTGATCCCAGCCCCCCCCTTGGTTTTGTCCATGTGTCCTTTATAGTTGTTCCCCAAAATGCTTCCCTTGCTTCCCTCCATTATCCCCTCCCAACTCCCCTCTGGTTACTGTCAGATTGTTCTTAATTTCAATGTCTCTGGTTGTATTTTGCTTGCTTGTTTTGTTGGGATGCAAAAAGATAAGAAAAGGAGAGTTAGTAATATTCTTTGAAAGAGACAGTCAAAGATATGAAAAACATTTTTTAAATCCACACAAAGGGATTTTATATCAGGAAAAAAAATCTATTGACCCACAAGTTGTTGGATTACTTTGCTTAAATATACACATTTTGGAAACTAAAGAATCATGAAATATATTCCTGATTAGCAACACTCAAGTTTCCAGCTGCCTTTACATTTGTTCACTTTGTCAAAGCTCTAATTCTATGCCAAAGCCCTTTGTACTACACAAATGCCAGCTCAGCTCACCTTACTGGAAAGGCTCTTCTGGTTTTGTCAGCTGTGCCCATGATAAGCAGCTGGGAAGTATGAGAAAACCATTAACAACTGACTGAAAAAGAGTATGGATGTGGAGTTTCACCATTTGTTATAGAAGAGGTTATAAACGATGTAAATTAAAAATGAAATTAAAAAGGCTATTCATTGCTCCACACCTGCTAAGAAAAAAAGCTTCATCAATCCATGCAAAAAAGTGATGGCTCAGCTAAAAATATTAATCCTTTTTTAAGCAAAAAGAAAATGAACTTGCCAAGACACAAGGCAAAGGCAAAATCACTCAGAATCAGGAAGAGAAATGTCCACTGACGCACTCTGGGGACAAACAAAAGGTCTCTAAGAGGTCTGTGTCTGTGATGTAGAACTTTAAACCAACAGCAAGCTCAGGGCAAATAGACATCAATCTGGAATGTAGGCAAAAGAGCTTTTCACAACTTCAAAGCAGAAAAATGTGTTCTCAATTAGATGCAATTTATAAAAGCCAAATGCACACTAGGCCGCAACTATTTCTCATCTTTAGCTTGAGATTTTCCCATCTTTAACCGTATTTAACTGCTGGACCACAGTGTCACTGTTACCATCATGCCCTATGCCTACCATGCCCACCACTCCAAGTGGTATGGCTATCGGGAAGGTTCCTTTTGAACAGGAGTGCAAACTCCCACCTCTGGAACTGGAAAATTATATCCGAATAGGCAGTAGCAATCTGGGGGATCCGCCACTATTCGAAAGACAAAGAGCAAAGTTAGCTGCTCTGTTTAACCCTGATAACTGGGTATAACCAGGGCTAGCAGGGTAATGCGCTTGCCCTGCCCCCGTGTCCAGGGCTGAGAGCAGGCTCCCAAAAGCACTGAGATCAGACAGATTGGTGGAGACAAGTAAACTACTCTGTCTGGTTATGTGAGATGGGAGAAAAAGAGAACTAACATATTGGGTTGGCCAAAAAGTTCATTTGGTTTTTTTCTGTACAATGGCTCTCATAGTGCTTAGTTGTCTTTAACTTCATTTGAAACAATTTTGTTAGACTGTATTGTGACAGCTACCAGATCAGCATACATTTAAAAAAAATAAAAATTGATTAATTTTTGTACAGCCATTTGCATATTGAAGATAGAAGAAAATATGCAACATTTTCAGCAAATTATGCTTTATTATTTCAAGAAAGCCAAAACCACAACTGAAACGCAAAAAAAAAAAAAAAAGATTTCTGTAGTGTATGGAGAAGGTGCTGTGACTGATTGATCAAACATGTCCAAAGTGGTTTGCAATGATTCTTGGTACTACTGACATTTGGGCCAAATTTGCTGTGGGGCTGTCTTATCCAGTGGAAGATGTTTAGCAGCACCCTGCCCTCTACCTACTAGCAGCCAATACTGAGAAATAACTGACACACTCAAAATATCCAACTCAATAAAGATATTGGTGAAAATAAAAAATGTGTCTTTTATTTCACAGGAAAAAAAACACACAAACTTTATGGGCAATCCAACAGATAAACTGCCATGCACTGGCCTAGATACTAGACATATCTAAATTATCTCAAATACAACTGAGGTCCAAGAAGTTAAAAAAACTTGGCCAGGTCACAAAGGTAGTTAAGCGCTAGAACCAGAATCCAAATCCAAGTCTAACGACAATAAGAGTTCGTTCTACCAAATCATGATGCCTTGTGTTGTTTTTATCATCACTATGCTGCCCTGAAATAGTTGAGTTTCCGTTGTGGGCATCTATAAAACTCAAAAGGGAGCTGAACATTTCCCTGACCACCCAGCAGCATACATGGCTTGGAGTATGCCTCTAAACACTAAAATGTTTCTATTTTTATCATTTTTGAAGAAAATCTTTCTCAAAATATATAACTGCTTTATTAAACAGAATATGCCAAACACCACTAACTAATAGATGGGCAGTGCCATGTCAATGGAGTTCTACCATTGGGGAGAGGAGGCTGTACTCATCTTAAGAGATGGAGGGGGTTGCATACATCACCTAGTCACACCCTATGACCTCAGGACCTTCCTCATAAGATTTATTCAAAAGTAGAGGGCTAAAGTGTTACAAATATGAAATGAAAACATTTACATGTGGCCCCATGGATCTAATATTCCTTTAAGCAACTTTGGAGGACACAAAGGTTCCAACATGCCACCTAAATTCAGTCACCCCAGCAAATAAATACTGACTGGAAACTGGCCACCTATCAATCTTAACATTATAACTCTGTAATCTCATGAATTCAAATTCAAATGTAAAATATTAAAATAACTATGCATAAGGTTTTTAAGGGTGCACTATTCTTTTACCCTTTGTGAACCTTTTTTCCTCCCAGCCCAGACTCACAGAGCTATGTGCACTTTTCACTACTATGCTTGTTCTAGAAATGTCTTTTCAGTTTGGGAGCTATCAATAAAGATCAGATTCTCTGTTTTAGCAAGGACAATAACATTTTAACACTGTATACTTGATCCTTACCTGGCCAATTTTTTAAGTGTCATTAAAGTAGTACCTTCCTCAGAAACACTACTGACTCTACCATCATTTTTTCTTTTTTCTAAGATGATGTATTACTTAAACCAATCCCAAAAGGTATTAGCATGTCTAAGAAGAAAAAATTTATACATCATTGGGTACCAGATTAAAATCAGAACTGTTAAAATAATAGTGTTATGTTAGTATCAACCTTTCTAGGCCTTCATTCACACAAAACGATTGAGATTTCAACTCTGACTGCAGCCAGCTGCTGGAATGAAAAGAAAGCCAGCCAGCCACCATCTTCCACTTCCATCAGCTGCCCTTCATTCTTCTCCCACCTCCCTAGCTTTGTAGGTGTAGCTTTGACCTAGTGGGGAAGGAGCTGCTTCTCAACTGCCTAGTCTTTCTTTTTTTTTAAATATATTTTATTGATTATGCCATTACGGTTCTATTTCCCCCCTTCATTCCCCTTCACCCTGCACACCCCGTCCCCCACCATTCCCCCCTTTAGTTTATGACATGTCTCAAGTTCTTTAGATTCTATATTTCCCATACTATTCTTGCCCTCCCCCTATCTATTTTCTACCTACTGTCTATGTTACTTATTTTCTGTACCTTCTCCCCCTTCTTCTCCCACTCCCCTGTTGCTAACTCTCCATGTGATCTTCATTTCTATGGTTCACTCCTGATCTAGCTGTCCTCTTAGTTTGCTTTTGTTTTAGGTGTGGTTCTTAATAACTGTGAGTTTGCTGTCCTTTCACTGTTCATCTTTTTTATCTTCTTTTTCTTAGGTAAGTCCCTTTAACATTTCATATAATAAGAGCTTGGTGATGATTTTAGCACTAGGCCTACAATCTAAAAGAAAAAGAAATTCTATACAGAAACAAAACACAGGGTATTTGAAACTTTAAAAAAAAAAGATAAATTTATTTTCAAATATTATGCTCCATCTTTAAGTGTATTATTTTCCCTGTGACCAGACTTTTGGACACACTTTATTTACTGTATCTCCTTCAGATTAAGCACTAGATCCAGCCCTGGCTGGGTGGCTCAGTTGGCTGGAGCGCTGTCCCGTACAGGAAAAGGCTGTCGGTCTGATCCTTGGTTGGGGCATGTATGGGAGGGAGCTGATCCATGTTTCTCTCTCTCTCCCTCTTCCTGTCTCTGAAGAGGTATATCCTTGGGTGAGGATTTTTAAAAAAACAAAGGTAAAAAGAACTAGATCCATTACTTTAAATTTAGAGTAACTTTACCCAGAAAGATGTTTGGAGGTTAAAGAAAATCATATGGAGCCTGATATTTTAAACTAATATACTACTTCAAAAAATATATACCTTTCCAGACTTTTAGATATCTTGTCTTCAAATTCATTGCAAATTAGCTTCCTTAATTCCCTACCCACCTCTTCACCTACCCCCAACACCAAATGTCTTTCTACAAAGACAGCATCATGACTATTGCCTATGGTGTATAGCACTTTTTGGGACACTGGATAAACTGCTAAAGAGAAAGGGAACTGGCTCCATCAGAGTCCAGTTAATGTTGTCTCTGACTGCTGTGTAACTACAGGCAAACACCTAATTATAAATGCATCATCTCTTGAAATTATGAATTTTGATGGGAGTGCCAAAAGAAAAAGCAGCAGGGTACTCAACAAAATTACTTTGCAAAAATATCACAGAAAAATTGATTTGGAAAGGATTATCTCTTTCTGCTCCAAAACAGAAAAGATGGGTATTTTGGCTACTTTATCACCAAATGACTGGCAACTATGCATACAGACAGGAAAAATGTCCATACAGAGCACAGAGTACCAACCAGCAGCAGCCACACTTGTCTATCAGATGAACATGATGCTACTTAGTCTTGGTTGCATTCATCTGGAACAGATCAGCTTCTGGCCTACGTTCCAGTTCTCATTTTCCTAGCATATCTGTATCACTCTATTTTCTATCCCTCAACAAAGAACAAAAAGTTTAGCAGGTGGACCTTTACTAATATAACACATGTTAGCTACAACCACCTTCATCTGTTATATAAAGATATCTTCATTCCACTTCTACATGAAAAGCCCTAGTAAATTTTAAGTTTGTTTTGAACAGATTGTATTACATTTATCCACACAGTAAACTACATAATACACTATAATGGAGGGATCTATTCACTCCACACTGCAGAAATGTCTCAATTACCAAAGAGAAAAAACAGCCCTTCTCGTGGCATTAGAAAGTTGACTATATGGAATTCCAGCTGAACGAGAGGGAAAAATATATCACTCCAATGATCAAAGAGGTAATATACTGCATGCTAGTTTTCACAGGCAAAAGGCCACATGTCACAGACTAAAGCAAAATAAACTGCAGACAACTGCTCACCAGTGAAGCTTGCATGCCTTCCCTCGTACTTTAAGATGAAGCCATTGACATGCATCACGTTAGTTACTTTAAACTCTGTGCAGAACACACGTACCTCACTTGACGCAAATTCAATTTTGTCTTACACAAAATATAACTTTGGACATAATTTTCACTTAAAAAAAACTGCAATGGTATTCTTTTACAGTAAGTCCTAGAATGATTCCTTCTTCAAGTATATCTATTACATGCTATAAGGAATAGTTAAGTGTTTACAAACACATGAAGGAGTTCATGCTTGCAATGACAATCCAAAACTAGGGGCTGGTAATTTGCTGGCACAAAAACCAGAGAGCAAAAGTCATCACTGAAAAAGAAAGAGGCAATGGTCAACGCACAGGAGTGTAACTGCCCTGGGCTCCAGGCAACATTTTCCAATAAGCAAATATTTCTCGAATACCTACTATAATTCCAGACAACCCTACCTGGATCAGCATTTCCTGCACTTCCACCTCTTGACACCCGGAAAGGACTCCCAGAATATACAAAGGAGGCTGACCCTAGTGCAATAATACACTCAATACCCTCAGTTTTGTCAAGATGTGAAGTCCTAAAAACTGTGAATGGACACTCTAGTACTACTATTTGCAAAAACTAGGTTTAAATATGCCGAGGAAACCATTCTATAGATGCCAATTGTTAGGAACATTTTCTGGAGCTCTACTACTACAAGAGAGTACTTAACTACTATTGATTGTCCAAACTCTGAGAATTATTTAAAGCTATACAAAATGAGCTATAAAAGAACAGTGATATACAGAACAAAATAGTTCCTAAGGCTAGTCAAAGTCATAGAAAATAGGCAAAGCCATTTTCTCATCTTAAACATCACACAAACAGGCTTAACATTTTGCTTACTATCTATCAGATATAACTTAACATTTGCATTGCTAATAGCCCTTTTTTAGTTCCTTTAATAGCAATAATTGGGTCTTCTAACAATATTAGGACTTGGATAGCTAATAATGTCAAGCTACAGAAATGCACACTTTCATGGTCAGTATATCACCAGAGTACAAGTTTCTGCAGGGGGGTGGTGTTTACTGTCTTAGGAAGACATTATATACAAGAATGTTCATCCTGCTTTGTTTTCTCTTTTATTCTATGAAAGGTGGGTCCATATATAATCTATCCCTCATGAAAGACACCCCCCCCAAGGCAAAAATGAATGGAAAATTTAAAACCTCCCAAAAAGCTGTTTTGGGAGTATACAACACTAGAAAATAAGAGCTTCGATTTCATGTGTGGTCTAATTCTTTGTCTTCATAAAGTTATCAACTCAAAACTAGTCAAAGGCCGTTCCAGAAAAATGAAACTTTAAAATGCAATGGATTACTCGACCACAAGTAAATGCCTACAATTTTAAGATGACAGTGTACTTCTGTGCAGTCGTTTAGACAGTAAAGATTTAAAAGAAAAGAGAAGCAATAAAACACACTTCACAAACCCAAAATATTGCTCCCAAGATAGAAAAAGAATTCCTTTCACAAGGTCTAGCCTATGAAATTGAAGTAAGATACAAAAAAGACTTCTGAATTGATAAACTGAATGTACAGACTCTGCTAACTTCCAAACTGTTCTTTACCTTTTTTTAATCATTATTTTTATTGTATTTTTCCACCATCAACCTTTCTTTTTATTTAATTTTTATGATTATTTAAAACTTTAAAAAACTTGGAAGAGAATGCCAGCTGCCAACCTCTCTCCAGGCAACGTACGGTTATCCTCCCCAAAGATGTTACATGCATAAACAAGCAGCATATAAAGTGCCCATGCACATCTCCCTTCTATTCAAATGGCCAGCGCGACACACTATTGTTTTTTTCATTTAACAAATATGAACATCACTCCATATCAGTACAGTTTCCTCATTCTTTTTTATAAGCTATTACACTATTTTACACTATTCCATTATGAACCAGTTTTCAATAATGAACATTTAGGTTGTTTGCAGTGTTTTCCTACTATAAACAATGCTTCAATAAACTACTTCACTATTTAGCCTAAAATAAATTTCTGGACGTGGAACTGTTGGATCAAAGAGGTCTGTGCAATTCTAATGAGTGTTGTCAAATCACCCTCCATAAGGACAGTCTCAGTTTATATTCCCACCAGCAATGTACGAAGGCTTATCTCTATACCCATGCTAACAATGTATTAAGTTTTTATTTTACTTTTATCAAAGTGATAGGTCTTTAAAAAATGGTATTTGGTGTGGTTTTCATTTGCATTTCTCTTACAAAGTGAGCACCTTTCAATTTAGAGCCAGTTACATCTCATTTCTGTCAAATTTCCATACGTATCCTTTGTCCATTTTCTTACTAAATTGTTGGGGTTTTTCCCCTTGATTTTGTTGAATCTTTTAATACATAAGAAAATTTGCCCACTATCTTTGGTGAGTTGTAAATGTTTTCACTCAACTTGTTTTTTGACTTTGCTTGTGGTTTTTTTTCAATATGCAAGGAACTTTTATGAATCCTTTAATTGCTTCAGAGGCTTATATCGAACTCAGAAAAACTTCCATTCTAAATTATAAAAAGTCTCTCCCTGATTTAGTTCTATTTGTTACGATTTTTATATCAAGTTGATTCACTGAAGCCCTGATTGGTGTTGCTCAATTGTTTGGGCATCATCCTGCAAGGCAGTCACCTGATCAATTCCTGGTCAGGGCACATGCCTGGGTCCAGGGTTCAGTGCCCCACCTGCGGCATGCAGAAGACAAGCAGATCAATGTTTCTCTCTCACACAGATGTTTTTCTCCCTCTCTTTCTCCCTCTCTTCCCCCCTCTCTAGAATAAATGAAATCTTTTAAAAATACTTAAAAAAAATAAAGTTCATCCACTAAAAATTAATTCTGGTATAAGCGTAACTTAGAGATCCAACTATATTTTTTTCTGATGGCTTCCCAGTTATCCCAACATCATTTACTAAATAAATTTCACTGATATAAGATACCAATTTTATTATGTACTGTGTGTTACGGGGTCTCTTTCCAGTCTTCATATTTTTTTTCATTTATCTGTAGATCTGAAGATAGACATTCATCATAGTTTTAATTAATGTTAGCTTAATAAAATCCTTTAACATCTTGTAAGGCTGGTCCCACCTCTTACTACTATTCTTTTTCAGAATGTCCCAGACCAACAGTTTTGTTCCACTGCATATAAATAATGTTAATTCATGGCTTAACTAAGTATTCAAATTTCGTATTACAATAGCTGTCTCCAATCACAAAGCAATGGTCTTCCTCACAGGTAATAGTGGTGTCTGGCATTAACTTTGCTCCTACAGACAAAAGGGTTTTATGAAAACATGTATAAATGCCAGAAGTACTGTTAAAATAGCATATTCACTGAGTTTATCCATAAATTAAAAATAAGTAAGAAATAATTCCATGGTCACCATGTGTCTTCTTAAAATGCAGGCTGAAAACACAGGAGTAAAGAATTGCAAAAGACAGGTGATCCAGACCAGGTTCTACGCAACCTTTTCTCTGAACATATCACTACTATCATAATGGTTTGTTTTATGGACTGTTTTCTGACTTCCTATTTAAGTAACACTCTAAAATGGAAAATTATGTCCATTCTACCCCAACATTCCTACAAAACTGTTACCACATGTATAGTTTATCATCATGTAGATGAATGCAAAAGCAATGATGGAAGGAAGCAAAAAGTAGGAACAATATTTTACAATATTTACAATTTATAAACACATTAACATACTATCTCACTGAATATATGCATAAATGGGGCTGCCAATATATAAAGAATACATAAAATTAAGAGCAATACTTTTCATAAGCAATGTTTAAAAAATAAAATATTCATTTCTACTACATCCTGTAATTCAAATTCTATAGATCTTAGATTGCAAAGGACAAAGATCCTCTCTGTTGAAGTATGGGGGAAGCAATACAAAACAGGATTAAAAGATGTAGGCAGACCCAGATCATAAAAAGTCTTGTAGACAAGTAAACATTTTGGACTTCAGCCTTAAAAGAAATTTTAAATACAGAAAGAACATGATTGTAACTGCTTTTTTAAAATCATCTGTGTAAACCACACCTAAAACAAAAGCAAACTAAGAGGACAGCTAGATCAGGAGCAGAACCATAGAAGTGAAGATCACATGGAGGGTTAGCAACAGGGGAGTGGGAGAAGGAGAAGGGGGGAAAAGGTACAGAAAATAAGTAACATAGACGGTAGGTAGAAAATAAGTAGGGGGGAGGGCAAGAATAGTATGGGAAATATAGAATCTAAAGAATTTGAGACATGTGGTCATAAACTAAAGGGGGGAACAGTGGGGGATGGGGTGTGCAGGGTGAAGGGGAATGAAGGGGGGGGAATAGAACAACTGTAATGGCATAATCAATAAAATATATTAAAAAAATTTTTAACCTGTCCCACAAAAAAAACATCATCTGTGTACAGTATAGAGGATGGGTTAGTTGTAGTGTGGCAAGAGGAGATAGCAAACAGTTACTGCAGTGAACCAGTCACCCTGAGTCATGATGGTTTGACTCAGGGTGACAGCAGTAGTGATGAAGAAAAGTACTTATTTAGAGATACTGAAGTGATAGAAATGGTAACACACTGATGATTTTTCTGGCTTGAACAACTCAGTAGGTGGTGATACCCTAGATATGGAACAGAGAAAATTAGGTTTGGAAGAAAAATAGTTAAGTCTGAGGCACAAGTGTGATAAGCAAAAGTCTTCAATAAACTACATGAATGTGAAGCTCAGAAGCAGGAAGATTTGATGCTTGTATGTGTAAGAAAAGGGTCCAGCAAAATAGGTAGAAGAAGGTAACTCTACAAAGAAGACCAGAGTTACCAGAGAGGTAAGAGAACCAAGAAAGAGAGCCTGGATTTATGAAAGTCAAGTAAAGACTGTGCTTCCAGGAAGAATGGTCAGCTCTGTTGAGTATTGTTGAGCTGTCAAATAAAATGAAGCATACGAACCTAACTACAGTCAGTAACACTGATATCCTTAACAGATACAGCTTCAGAGGAATGAAAAGGCAGAGATCAGAGTGTAGAAGGTTGAAGAGTGAAGTGGGAGGTGAAAAAATATAGCATAATCACTCTCTCAAGAAATTTGGTTATGTAAAAGGGGGAGAAAAAAACAGGTCACTGAGAGAAGGAACAGAATGAGGAGGCTCAGTATTAAAGGATTCTCTTTTTAAGGTGGAAAAGATAGCTCCATGTTGAAATAGTACTTATGCACAATAGTAGTAAGAAAAATTCCTTCCTTTTAGTAATACCCCAAAATATTATAGCAAATACACTGAATGCTGCTCATTTCTGAGGATGGTCTATAGCAGTGGAAATCTGACAGCCACAAATGGAATTCAATTGCTCCTAATCTCTAATAAACCAATAACAAAAAAAACAGATCTCTTTTATAAACCTTTATGCAGATATAAAAATGTATGCTTACATTTAAATTTAAAGCACAACAAAACTTCAGGATGCTCATCTCAAAATAGAAAATGAAAATCAAAGTTCAAATGCCTAATGTTCAACCAGTAATTTCTTAAATTCTAAAATATGCTCTCTCAAAATCATCAGGCCAGGGAGGATAATCTGTGGATCCAATAGGTCCACTTCCTCTGATTCTCTTCTTACTGATTAAAGTTTTTACAGATGCCTTGAAATAAAAGGAAACTGATGATTACCTGAAAAGTTTGGTTATTTACACCTCTTGAGGCTCATACACAGCACACCTAATGGTTTTGCCTTGTGGCAAAAGATTTAACAGATTGCCCTTCTAATTGCTCCCTAGACACACTGTACACAAAGTCACATGATTTCTGAGCTTGGATTCCTATGTAAACCTCACTTTTAGGGAAAAAAATCACAATTAAGTATCTCATCAACTACTTTGAACAAATAAAACTGCTTGTTATATCCAAAACCTAACAAATCAGCATGCCAAACACAAGCTAATATGCTAATAATTCTAAAATAAAAATAATTTAAATGACATTAACAAATTATTTAAACACCGTTATACTACAAATAGAGCGCCAATTTTACAATTTATAACTTGAAATTTCATTCCTGAAGAATGTGTATTATATCTTCATAATAAGCACAGACAATAGGAAAAGTCTTCAGTTTTAAAAGATCTGGAAATATAAAATAAAATCTAGATAGTGTAAGGAGATAAAATAATTTTTAAACCAGAAGAAAAACATTAAACCTCTGAAAAGGTGAGGCAAGTTCTCGAAGTTGAGAAAGAAATAACCGTGGTAAAAGAATTTTGAATCCCCCAAATAAAAAAAGTCTTCCAAATATCACAAAATGGCAACTACAATCTCAGCAAGGTGATAGCACCTGCCCACATTCACCACTCCTGAAGGCAGATGTGAGGGGAGGACTGAGCCCTGCTCTCCACCAGTCTGGTCCATTTTTTTAAACCAACAGGTAAAGAAGAAAATAGGAATAAAATTCATTAAACAGGAAACATGACAAGTAAGCAAATATATGGGGAAATATTTAACTTCCTGAACAACCCAAAATGTTCACATTAAAACAAGGTAACTTGTTTGTGGCAAATTTTTGGTAACTTATTAAATTGACAAAAATATAAAACCATGGCATACCTAGACCTGGTAATTGGTGTATAAAACTGCTAAGGCAATTTGGCAGTGTGTATTAAGAACTATAAGAACATCATTCAAATGGGAACATCTGTAATAGTGTCAATAATAAAAAATAATAAGTAAAAAATTAAAATATGGGCAAAGTACAGGGGTAATGCTCAACTGACATTCATAAAATAAAAACTTAGAAACAACCTCTATGTCCAAAGTAAGAGAATGGGCATGTGAAGTATAATAAATCTGCTGGTTTATATACACATTATTAAAAATAATTCTAAAATGTGACTTCCAGACAAGATGGAGGTATAGGTTAAAAAAAAAAAAAAGAACACTTCACTTCTTCACACAACTACAGAAGAAAATTACATCTAGACTACAATATTAAGTATCACCCAGAGCTGTCAGAAAATCAAACTGAATGGAAGTCTGACAACTGAGGATTTAAAGAAGCCACATTCGTCCAGGCGAGTAGGAAGGGTGAAAAAAGGGAGAGAGGTGGAGAGGTGCGGGGAGGCAGGGAGCCATGAGAGTAGCATGGGGCCAAGGGAGTGGCAGTGGAGGTAGAATGAGCAGTCCCACATTCATGTGTGGGGGATAAAAATCAGGAGGGATACCTTGGGAGCAAGGGTATCAAACCAGACCACCCAGCAGCCCAGGGTTCCAGCACCAGGAAGATAAATCCCCATGAATTCTGGCTGTAAAAAATAGTGGGGTTTGGGGCAGCAGAAGAATCTGCTGGATTATCAGGAAACTCTTCTTAAAGGGCCAGCAGGGACTTAGGACTTACACAGACCAACCCCTCTGGGATTTAGCACCAGAGCAACATCTGGAAGGACACAAGTATCATTTATACAGGGAGAAAGTGAGGAGAATGGAAACAGGATGAGTGCTGGAAGACAGATTCCTCCTGGGCAAACCTCCAGAAACCAGGCCATGGCACTGTCCCCTCTCTAAGCCCTACCCCAACACAGAACCATGAAGTGGTTAAACAGGTTGCCGAACCCTGGTAAACACCTAAGGCTCCGCCTCACACTATTTGCAGATCCACTCTTCTACAATAGATCATACTATTAACACAGGGAGTCAGAGCAGCTCTACCTATTACACAAAAACAAACACAGGGAGGCAGCCAAATGGAGGAGACAGAGATATATGGCCCAAATGAAAGAACACAACAAAACTCCAGAAAAAGAACTAAGCAAAATGGAGATGACCAACCTGTAAGATGAAGAGTTCAAAACACTGGTGATCCAGATGCTCAAAAAACTCACTGAGTAGGGCAATAACATAAAAAAAGATCCAGGAAGAAATATAGGTTACACTTAAGTGAAACAAAGAAAAATCTACAAGGAACCAACAGTGGAATATCAAAGCAATGATTTGGAACATAATGCGGAAAAAAAAGCATTCAATCAAAATGGCAAGAAGAAAATAGAATTTAAAAAAAAACAACGACAGAATATGCCTCTGGGACACCTAAAAACATACCAACATCCATATCATAGGGATGCCAGAAAGGAAAGAGGAAGAACAAGAAATTGGCAAGTTATTTGAAAGAATGAAAGAAAACATCCCTAATTTGGTGAGGGAATAGACATACAAGTCCAGGAAGTACAGAGAGTCCCAAACAAGTTGGACCTAAAAAAGACCACACCAAGACACATAATAATTAAAATGCCAAAGGTTAAAGATAGAGAATATTAAAAGCAGCAAGAGAAAAGCTACTAGTTAAATAGAGGGGAGTTCCCATAAGACTATCAGCTGATTTCTCCAAAGAAACTTTGCAGGCAAGAAGGGACTGGCAAGAAGTATTCAAAGTGCTGAAAAGCAAGGACCTACAACCTAGATTACTCTGTCCAGCAAAGCTGTCATTTAGAATGGGAAGGGCAGATAAAGTGCTTCCTAGACAAGGTATAGCTAAAGGAGTTCATCATTACCAAGTCCTATTACATGAAATTTTAAAGGGACTTATTTAAGAAGATCTCAAAGCCCGAGAGCCCATAACTCTAAGCGACGAAGAAATAGCAAAACTTTCAGATGCATAGTTCAAAACACTGGTGATCAGGATGCTCACAGAACTGGTTGATTTTAGTCACAAATTAGAGGAACACCTGAGTGATGAGATAAAGATAAAGAAGATAAAGATAAAGAAGATCAAAACTATGAACATTAAAATGGCAATAAATTCATAACTATCAACAACTAAATCTAAAAAAGCAAACCAAGCAAACAACCAGAACAGGAACAGAATCACAGATATGGAGATCACTTGGAAGGCTACTAGCTGGGAAGGGGAAGGGAGAAAATGGGGGGAAAGGTGCAGGGATTAAGATACATAAATTGGGCCCTGGCTAGTGTAGCTCAGTGGATTGAGTGCTGGCCTGCCATCCCTGATTCCCAGTCAGGGCACATGCCTGGGTTGCAGGCCAGCTCCCAGCAGGGGACTAACGAGAGGCAACCATACATTGATATTTCTCTCCTTCTCTTCCTCTCTAAAAATAAATAAATAAAATCTTTAAAAAAAGAAAGAATTTTTTTTAAAGATTTATATAAATTGGTAGGTACAAAATAGATGAGGGGATGTTAAGAATATGATAGAAAATGTGAACCCAAAGAAGTTATATGCACAACCCATGGACATGAACTAAAAAGGAGGACTGCTGGAGGGAATGGGGGTACCAGGTAGAGGGTGGCAAAGGGGGAAAACTTGAAACAACTGTAAAGCACATATCAACAAAATAGTTAAAAAATAATTTGGAAATGTATATAACATGAAAAAATTTCTATATAATGACAAACCAAAAAGAGCTAGAGATAAGAATGTACAGATGAACAAAACCCTTGTTTAAAGCACAGGAAAACAGAAAAAGGAAAAGCACTAAAATTCTGACTATGTCTGGTTAATGTGATGATGGTATAAAATGATTTTCCCCTCTTTCCTGTAAATGTTTCATAATGTGATTTAATTACTTGTATTATTTTAATAAAGTTTTGAAAACAGGTCATCATAGAGCACTTGCAAATTTAAAATATAGAACTGAAATGAGTGTTCTCTGATACCATTCCCCAAAATGAAAATTAGTAGTAAAAATGGTGTAGATAATTTCTACTATATGATTCCAGGTCTACTATACAGAGGTTGCAAAATAAAACTATGAGCTTACTTAGAACCTTATTTCATTAATTATTTTTTTATTTGACTTTATTAATTATGCCATTACAGTTGTTCTATTCCCCCCCTTCATTCCCCTCCTCCCTGCACACCCCTCCCCCACCATTCCCCCCTTTAGTTTATGATCACGTCTCAAGTTCTTTAGATTCTATATTTCCCATACTGTTCTTGCCCTCCTATCTATTTTCTACCTACCATCTATGCTACTTATTCTCTGTACCTTCTCCCCCCTTCTCCTTCTCCTTCTCTCACTCCCCTGTTGCTAACCCTCCATGTGATCTTCATTTCCATGGTTATGCTCCTGATCTAGCTGCCCTCTTAATTTGCTTTTGTTTTAGGTGTGGTTGTTGATATCTGTGAGTTTGCTGTCCTTTCATTGTTCATCTTTTTTATCTTCTTTTTCTTAGATAAGTCCCTTTAACATTTCATATAGTAAGGGCTTGGTGATGATGAACTCCTTGAATTTGATCTTATCTGAGAAGCACTTTATCTTTATCTGTCCTTCTATTCTAAACGAAAGTTTTGCTGGAGAGAGTAATCTTGGTTGTAGGTCTTTGGATTTCATGACTTGGAATACCTCTTTCCAGCCCCTTCTTGCCTGTAAGGTCTCTTTTGAGAAATCAGGTGACAGTCTGATGGACACTCCTTTGTAGGTGACTGTCTCCTTATCTCTTGCTGCTTCTAGGATTCTCTCCTTCATTTTCATCTTGGCTAATGTAATTATGATGTGTCTTGGTGTGTTTCTTCTTGGGTCCAATTTCTTTGGGACTCTCGGAGCTTCCTGGATTTCCTGGAAGTCTACTGCCTTTGCCAGATTGGGGAAATTCTCCTTTATTATTTGTTCAAATAAGTTTTCCGCTGGTGGCTGTTCCTTTCCCCCTTCTGGTACCCCTATAATTTGGATGTTGGAGCGTTTAAAGATGTCCTGGAGGTTCCTAAGTCTCTCATTTTTTTGAATTCTTGTTTCTTCATATTTTTCTGTTTGGACATTTTTTTCTTCCTTCTGGTTCACTCCTTTGATTTGAGTCCCAGTTTCCTTTCCATCACTATTGGTTTCCTGTGCACTTCCCTTCATTTCAATTAGTTTAGCCTTCATATATTCCTCTAACTTGTGACTAAAATCAACCAGTTCTGTGAGCATCCTGATCACCAGTGTTTTGAACTGTGCATCTGAAAGTTTGGCTATTTCTTGGTCACTTAGAGTTATGGGCTCTGGAGCTTTAAGATCTTGTTGAGCCATTTTTGGTCTGTTCGTGGAGGAGCGGAGCCTTAGGTGTTCACCACAGCAGGGCTGCCCAAGTCGCTGGGTTGTGACGCTGTATGTGGGGGCGGGGTCGAAGCAGGGAAACGGGGGCTCCCTCTGCTGCTTCCCGCCACTGGGACCTGCTGGGTCCTGTCTCACTGCTCACTCCTTTGCCACCAGTCTATCTGTGCAGGAATGTGTGACCACAGTCAACCCGCCACCCTGCACCCTCGCTGGGTCCACCCGTTGCAACCCCACGCCTGGGATCCATGCGCCTAAGTCCGTCTGACCGAGTTTTTCCTGTGCAACTCCGCTCCACCAGCTGCTGGCCTCACTCCTCTTACCGGTCAGGCTGAAGAATTCGGTGTTATCAGACTTCCAAAAAGTTCAATTTTCTGTGTTTTCTGTTGCTAATATTTTGTTGTCTCTAAACTTGGTTGTGTGAGAAGGCACGGGGTCTCCACCTATGCCTCCATCTTGGCGGAAGTCCACTGGAGTCTCAGTTATTTTATTTTAAATGCAACTGGAAAGCCATTGGAGTTTTATAACAGGGTGTTTTATTATCTTATTCTACAGTCTCTGTTTTCCAGTTTGTTTTTAGTAAGCTCTGGCATTCTAAGAGCTTAGCAAAATCTCTGCTGTTAAAGGAAGAACTGCTTACATCATTCAACTCTTGCTTAATATAAAAAACTAACTTCATTAAATACAAGTCATATTTAACACTTTTCTAAATCTTAATGCTCTTTCCCCTACTAGACTGACAGTCCCTCAGAGAAGACAGGAATTGTATGTTATTTACCAGTGTGGTTGATTCTTGCACAAACATACAGTTGTGCTTGAGGAGGAAAAGGGGGAAAAAATGTTACATAATTCAGGATAATCACAAACTACCACTCGATTAGCAGACACAAGGCTGTAAGATATTAAAATATTTCTGAAAAAAATCAGGTGGGCTATCCAACGGATGAAACATAAAAAGTCCAACCAAAGCTCCAAGGCACCTAAGCCTGATGCCTTGAAGACTCCATTCTGGCCTACCTTTAAGCACACATTTATTACAATAGACTTTGAGAATGTTTTACTTTTAGTTATTATATAAAATGATGGTCAACACAGAATGCTCATTTATTAGCAGGTGTTAAAAGAATGTACTTCAGCCTGACCACTGTGACTCAGTTCGTTAGGTGTCATCCCACAAAGCCCAAAGTCACTGGTTCAATTCCCAGTCAGGGCACATGCCTGGGTTGCATGTTTGGTTCCTGGTCAGGGAACATTTGGGAGGCAAACAGTCAATATTCTCTCTCACATGGATGTTTCTCTCACCTCTTCTCCCTTCCTTGCCCCCTCTCTAAAAAAGAATGTATTGCATGTACTTCAGTTTAATCCAATGATGAAAATATTTTGGCCTACACCAATAACTTAGGCTTTCACTTACATATGCTCAAAGAGCTTTTTAGATTATTATGTGAGATAAGTTCTATAGTAGCAATGAGAGATTTAACTAACCATTTGTTACTACAATCACCAATGAGGACTTCAGGTCTTGGAACAATATAAGAATTTATATCCAAAACTCAATGATGGTACATCATTAAAACCACAACAAACATTTGTTTAGCACTTCATAGTTTGAAAAGGGCATCATGTATAAAACATTATTTGAAAACTAAAATGTATCTAGACCTTTCTTGATACCTCTCAAGGTTATTTCCTTCACAAATCGCATGCCACCTCAAACCAGTCTTTTAGGTTAAGCAAGGTAGGTATTATTATGCCAGGTTAGATGATGAAACTGAGGCTCAGAAATCTTAAATCTTAAGTGGTCTAAGTTCACACAGCTGTTAAATGGCAAAGAAGAAACTACCCTTTGGAGGGAAGGATGCTCTTGCTGCCCTCTCCTCCCCCTGCAAGATTTCCATCAGAGAGCTGACTGACTTGCATCTTGTGCAGACAATGTGATCAAAGGGAAATTATGTGATGACATCCCAGACATATGTCCTTTCTTGGGAGCCAGCCAACAGTAAGAGTTGTTTCATCTACTGACACCCATAATAGAAAACCCACAGTTCTTTACCCAAAAGGCAAACTGATAATTAAAAAGGTAAGCTTCCTTTGAGCCAAAGCCCAGACTTTTAAGAATTTATTTAAAAGTTCAGGGGGAAAATACCATAAAGGAAAATCAAAGGCAGACCTCTCAAGGGTTTTGTTTCCCCTTCTTTTCTACTGTTTACATCAAGCAAGACAACATCTCAGTATCTAAAATGACAATTATCCTAGCTTATTTTAATAAATGATGACCCCTGTTTAAATATTTCAAGTAAAACACTTCTAGAATTTATTAATCATCTTATCTTCTTCAGTGTACAAAATTACTGGTATGTCTACTATGAATCATCCCTAGTCATCTTTTGTATAAAATACAGTAGCTAATGGGCTTTAACCATGTGAGTGCTTAACCACATGACGTGCGCTGGGCTATTTACACCAAAGTCTCACAGAATCCTCAGAACAACCCTGTGATGGAAGTACAAATAAGTTTAAACCCTGTTTTATGAATGTGGAAAGGAGGCACTAAAGATTAGTTAATAAATCAGAATGTAACAGAACTAGGATCTGAAGCTAGAAAGACTAACTAACCACTACATGGTATTACCTCTCTGTTCTTTAACAGGGGTTGAAGATAATGGGAAAAGCATGAACTCTGGCATCTGACTACCTGAGTTCAAATCATAACTCCCATTCTTACAGATGAATCTTGGCAAAGCTAGAGAAAATATGTCTTTTGCTTTTCTCAACTATAAAATGATTGTAAGAGTGGATATACCCATTCTTGCATCATGGAACTGTTACAAGAAGACAATGTTATGCTGAGTAAACAGTTAAGTGGCTCACACTGAGGATTCAAAAATGTCAGTAAGCAGCAGTAACATGAGATTCTCCAAGGATAGGAAGGTGTTTGGGGCTTTGGTCCCATGCCAAATGACCTCAAACTGCTCTTGCTCAGTTCTTTATTTTTTTCTTACCTTTTTTTAGGTTTTACTTTCTGAAGCTATCACCTCAAACTGATGGCTGCTGACATGTTTGGCTGCTGACATGTTTGGCTGCTGACATGCCTATACAGGGCATCCTTTCTTCTCTTCTATGCTGCTTTCAAATAAGCTCAATAACCAGACTTCCTAAAATGATTTCTAAGTAAGAAAATTCAGGTTACAAAAAGATTTGAGGCCCCCTAGTTAGTTAAGAAAAAAACAAGTGCACAGACTTTATAACATCTAGTTATAGCTTTTCTGAGATTTTTGTTGGTTTGGTTTGGTTTTGTGGGTTTTTTGTTTGTTTGCTTTGCTTATCTGGCTTCCTTGTGGGTTTTCAAGAATGTTGGGGATACCATGCATCTTAGAGCCGCAGATAAATGTCGTCTTGCTGGAGCACACTAGAATGTGGCACTGTTACTATTCTGTGAGGGAAGACAGCTGCAGGCTAGTATACTGGGTTGCTCAAATAATCCCTAAAAGCATGAACAACCCTTTTTCTTCTGGTTCACTAAGTGCTAGTGGAAGTTAGAAGTGACGGCTAATACAAGATAGGGTTTAGGGTTTGCAATGCTCTACAAAAGAGAAGCTAAATATCTTGCAGATATCCTCATTTTAGACATGTTTCCCAAATTACTGCCATATATGGCAGTTCGAGAACTTTTCTACGACTTATGCTAGCCCAATGCTGTCTGCACATGCTTTCTAGCAAGGCAGCAAAGAACTGACTCCAACTTTCAGTCATGAGCCCATTAGACAAACCTAAGTACCAAAACCACTAAGTGTTAGACGAGAACATAATCACACTGTTTACGAAAAAACTCTTCACTGGATTAAAATAAAAGCACACAGGAAGGGTGAAAGGGAGGTGACTGTACAAAATGTATTTGAGATAGCTCAAAAATAGAAGAAAAGTTGTCAAGTCTGAAACAAAGTTTTAAATGCCCCACTCTGATTACAGCAACTCTATCAGGCACAGCTGGATCTCGGTGTCGCACACCATCACTGCCTTTGCAAATATTTTTCAAACTTCAGCAAGTCATTCATTTCCCTATTCACAGGATGATCTATGAACTATATATGTAGGTACAAATTCATGTGTTTAACCTTCAAACCCTTATCACCTATGTTTATGAATATGTATTCCACATTAAGACTTAAATGATTAACTTCAGTAATATGTTACATTCCAAAGGCTACAAAACATATAGACTTTATTAAACAAGTGTAGTCCCAAAAAAAAGTAATTAAAAAATATGCATGTGTCAGGGTAAACAAAGTTTTTCTGTAAAAGGCTTGTTCTGTTTTAGGCTTTGACAGCCATAACGTCTCAAAAAGGCTTGTTCTGTTTTAGGCTTTGACAGCCATAACGTCTCTAATACGACTACTCACCTCTGCCACTGTACCACAAAAATAGCCAAAGACAATATGTAAAGTAATGACAGGAATGAGCTCCAGTAAGTTTTTATTCATGAACTCTGAAATTTGAATATCATACAATTTTGATGACACAAAACATTATTCTTCTAATTTTCTTCCAAACATTAAACTAATGTAAAAACTATTCTTCGTTTACGGGATAAACAAAAACTGGTGGCAGGCCAGATTTGGCCCAATGAAACATTATTTTCCAATCCCTGATATAAGTTACCCTCATTTTCAAAAATAGAAATGCAAAATACCAACTGCAATACTGAGATCGGGTTCCCTTCAAATATGGAGGAGGGGTGTGGGATAGTCCATAAATTAAGTAATGTAGTCTTACACTTCCAAAATAGAAAGTATGCTATGGAAACTGCTTTAAAATCCTGGCCTCTGAAGCTAATGCCAAAATGGTAAATAAGAGAGTATGTCTTTTTAATAACCTTTAAAAATCTTTTAGCTTCCCTCAGGAATGACTTAAAACTCTACACTATTCACATTAGCGTAGTATTTTTAGGTCTATCCTAGCAGAGCTAGGGTCCCCTCAACTTCCACAAGTTAACTAACCATTAACCCGATTATAAACTTCTATAGCACGATAAAAGCTATTTCCTGAAGCTTCATTAGAATAAATGCTGTGTTGGATCTAAAATACAAGAACACGCTGGGATTAAGGGGAGGCTTTTGAGAACATCGGATTAGTCAACCTCCTGTGAGCTCAGCAAAGCATGCAAAGCAAGCACCTACAAAATCTTAATACAGAGTTCTGCTACAGATATGTTCGAACCTGACAACTTCCACATGTCAGCAGATGACTGACCCTTCTAAATAAATAATTCTGAATAACCAAAAGCTTGCTTGCTCTGATTCCACAGTCGCTCTCTCAAAGAGCTGACATGGTCATTCTTACATAGGATAGCCTTTTAAACCATTGTTGCCTATTATGAACCTTTACCATCTGAGTCAACCTCAGTGGTCTCTGATTAACACCTTGCCCATGTGCAGTGTTCCTTGTGGGGTGAGAACAGGAGGACATATTTGAAGCTAGAGGAAACAAGGTTCTTCATTTTAGCAACTTTGTTCAAGCAGACAGAGAGAGAGATCTGCTAACTGAACAGGTGGCAAAGAAAACAGAGCTTTTCATCTTGAACCTCAGGGAAAAAAGAGACAAACTGAAACGAGACTGACTTATTATCTCAGGTATCTAAAACCCCTTAAGTCAGGCTCATTTGGAGGAAAAAATTCATTCATTCATTCATTCATTTGTATATGCCAGACATTCTGATTGGTTTTACTTCACAACTTTTTACAATCATTAGTAATTCCATTCAAATCTTGCTCAGACAGGGAAAGGGCAAAAAGACAATTTTTTAAGGAGGGTTATCCAGCTAGTGGTTAAGTTAACAATGACCTAGATTAAGAGCAGATACAGCCCAAGAAATGCTGGTTTCGTAATACAGGGAAAAAAGCAAGGAATCTGTTCATGCCTTATTTCATGTTATGGCTATTTACTGTACTCTAAAATATTTATGTTCTAAAACACACAGGCAGGCACCCCACAACTTAAAATACCTCGAAAACATCTACTATGGCTCAAGAACAGTGATATTCAAATAGTGGGTCATGATCCATTAATAGGGCAGTGACCCAATGTTATGGGTCACAAAGAACATTTTTTATTTATTTGTCTCCCCGGCCGGCTGTGTTCGCGTGCTCCAACACAGTAAACTTTTTTAATGAAACAAAACAGAGCACTTTTGAAAGCATCAGCAAGCATGGTATACATGTTTTAGGGGTAATTATCGTCTTATGCAACTTTTGTTTATGTTTGATATGGTAATGTATGTGTGTACTGGGTTGTGATGTAAAGTTCTTACTTTGAAGCGAGGATGGCAGTCTGTAAATGACTTCAAATACCTGCCAGACCAAAGTACACATAAGCAGTAAGTAATCAGGTCAGAAGTCAGGCCTGGATACAGAACCAGGGGAGCCACCACTATACTTGATGGTATAGAAAGCTTTGGGGGTGGGTTGGTATCATCTAGTCAAAAGGGCATGAAAAAGGGGAAAAGAGCCTCACTTGGAAGGCATCACCATTCAGAGGCTAGACAGAGGAGGAACCACCAAAACCAATGAAGAGAGGTAATAGGAAAACCAGAGAGCTGGTGCTGGCATCCTCTAATGCAGGGAAAGCCAAGGAAATGGAAATTTAAAAAAAAGGTATACCCCTTTCAATTCCCCATTTTTTAAAAATAAGTGTGAATGAGGAAGTGATAGAGGATGTTTATAAGAAGGTAAAACAGATGCTAAAGAACCTAAAAATGTACTTTACTGATATATACATATCTAGGAATGCCTGCTTGAAAATATTTTATGGTGGGTGCTAAATACCAAAAGAAGATGTTTGGTATTTAGCCCTCCACCTAAACCCTCTGTTTTCACGTCCGAAGACAACACGTGGGTAAAATCACATGGTAGTTAACCCTTTTTTCATCGTTCATTGGTTTCTAAAGATGTCAAAACATATTACAGTGAATCCTGTCCTTAAAATATACTTTTTATTATCTTCTTACTTATCTAACACTAAATTCCCTGCAAGGAAAGAAGGGATTCTTAATCACTGGGAAGCAAATGCTCTCAACAGAAAGTATAATGGAATAACAGGGTGGTCCTTTGTTTAGACTGGAGCTGTTCCAAAGCTATTATCCTGAGCCTCTGTCAATAAAAGCCACAGCCCCTAATGTGTGCTGGGCAGCAGCCTTATTTGGAGGTAATGGGTCTCTCCTTAAAACTTATATGGAGATTTATCACCGTGACCACTTTAAATGCCTTTGCCCTACTTCATAACTTCTACAAATAATGTGTTGGTACTCTTGGTCTTAATAAAACAAGATGTGTCCTACAGTGGAATGGTAACTTTCTTTTTTAATATTAGAAGCAACTAATGTTCAAGACAACCAGTATGTGACAGAATTATAGTGTTACTGAAATGGGTCTTATGTATTATATTGCCCAGGTCCTTTATTTAACAGATAAGAAAGTGGGGGCTTTTGAGTCTATTTCTTTATGTGTAAGATAAGGGTAACAACAACCACAAGAGAAATTTAAATGAAACAATATATTTAAAGCATTTAGCACTGGCACACAGCAGGTACCCAAGTGAGGCCCCTCCTCCTCCAATGGACTCCACCCTCTTTTCCTTCCTGCCCAAGGAAGAGTACAAATTGAGACCCTGCTTTGACTCCTCCATGACTTCACAAAACACAAGGAAAGGCCACATGAACTGTGTACTTGATGTTTTCACTGGTCCTGCTTTAAACATGAAATTAACATTAAGTAGCTTCTTATGTAACACACTGAAATCCAAACTCAGGCCAAGAGATGGCAACGGGAAAAGAATGAAGAAAAAAGCAAGGAGGCCCAATGAGGTAAGGAGAAAACGAAGCAAGTCAGCATCACAGAGGTCAAGGTTGGAATTCCATATAAATGAGTATCAGCATCAAAAGCAAGAAATAGACCATAGAGAAATAAAAACTGAAATATCCCATTTTACTGGCTATAAAATCAGTAATGACCATGAAGAGAGATTCCAAGGGTAGAAGGGAAAAGCTGAAGCCAGTAAGGATATCAAAAGAAAAATAAACACAGGATCAGCAAAATCAATGCAAACAGCTGCTCATTTGAAGTACTCAGCAATAAGGGGGGAAAAATCAAACAATAACCATGTGTGAAAGCAAGATCAAAGTGTAGAAGCTAAGAGCACTGACTCTGAAATGAGTACCTAGATTCACATCTCACTCAACTCTGCCAAGTTGTAGGTGAATTACCCTCTCTGTGCCTCAGTTTTGACATCTGTAAAGTGAAGATAAAAACAGAACCCAATGTGATTACTTTTTGTTGGTTCTGATCTATTTGCTGTTAGTACAAAGGGGCTAGAAGAATAAACTACATTTTCCAAACTCCCTTGACACTGCCCATAAGAAATGGAGGCAGGAGACTGCAGTGTAAGAGAAGAGAAAAATGTCTTTTTATTTCCTATTTCGGGTGGTACCTCCAAAACCAGCAGCAGACAATCACAGGTTCCAGCAGCATCTGTGGTGCTTCCAAAGCAGCAGAACCAACAGATATCTTCAGCAAATCTCTAGAGTATACAGTTCATGCAGCAGCTGTCTGATATCTAAGTAACATCCCTTCTCCTTTTTGCTCCTTCAACATTAACACACTTTCTCCTTTTTTCCCAACATCTACTGCCCAACATACACTTTTTTTATTTTGTTCTTCCAGCTCTTCCAGTGCCGCTGTAACCAATTCCCTGCATTTAATCTTTCTGTGCTTAAAATAGCTGGTGCTTCCTATTTTACTGATTGGACACTAACTGGCAGCATCTACTTCTTATGGTTGTTGTGAGTATAAAATGAGTTTTAAAAAGTAAAGCGTCAAGTGTTTACATCAGTACCTGGCTCCTAGAAAGCACTTTTATAAATGTTAACAACTATTACTCTGCAAGGACCTTAAAATCCAAATGTCTAAAATCAAGGTCTTTAAGATCCCCCAAAGAGACCCTAATTCTGACAATGGCTCCATCACCCAGTTCTTCAGCCAGGATCTAAATGAGTCAACCTTCTTCATATCTTTAAGCAAAATCTGTGAGTTCCCACTTCAGGAAGCCCTGGCAATCTCCATTCACCAGGTACAAGCTTTCATCACCCCTTATCTAAATAAGATCAGGGTCTTCCCCTCCCTAGGGATTTATTAGTTTGCAGACTCCAGTTCACTCTACCCTGCCCCTCTTTCTAAGAGGAGGAGAGGTGTCTGATCATTACCAGTGGTGCCCAAGGTCATGAGCCTATCCAGTCACATAAAGGCCTTTCTGAAGTCAAGCCCTGCCTACTTTCTTAATAGTAGCTCCTACTATACTGCTTCCTACTGGCATCCCCAAATCTTATATCCCAACCACATCAGAAATCCTTGGCATTCTCAAACCCTCTCTGCCCTCTGATCCCTCTATACTTCTGCAGAAGAACATCCCTTTAGATGAAATGCCCTCCCTCCCCCACACCCTCCACAGAGCCTTTGCTTGATCCCTTCCATCTCAAGCAGAACTAACCTCTACTATTCTTCCCTAGCATTTCTACTATTATAATATAATCTAAGCGTTGAGTTCCTCAGGAGACTAAAATTCATTACCCCTTGAATGACCTCCATACAGCAGAGCTTCCAGTATGAGAACTGAAAAGTTGTAAGATAATTGATAGCTCAGCTCTCTGGGCAGGCATGTGGGGCTGCCGGCCCCTATGCCAGGGGTCTTTACCCACCAGCCCACTGACAGCTGGTCAGCAGGTAGAAGTCTCCTATCCCGGTGTACTGTATAAAGGTTATTTTCTGTATTTAATGAAGTGAGAAGATGCTGGAATCACTACTCTACAGGACCCGGCTCAGCACCTTGTATACAAAACAACAGCTCCAGTCTTCACCATACCTCATGAAACAGAACTCCTCCATAAGCTTTTACTGGCAGCATTTCCTATTATAAAAAAAACCTTACAAGTAAAATGAAAACTAAACCAGTTTCTCACTTATCTGCAACTTTTTTCTTAATTTGTGGAATGTGAATACGAGAAAGTTAGTGAATGAAAGCACAGATCTTTCAAAATTAAGAATATATATTCCAGACTCACTTGTATTCATAAAAATTAGAATTTATTTTGGACAATTAAACACAGAATTGGATTCTGAGACAGTCAGTCAACTGGAATTCCAAACAGTCTCCTTAAGAGGGAAAACTGTGGTTAGCTTCTTAGGCTTCATTTATTATGAATATTATAAATCAATACTGTTTCAAATAATACTAGTGTCTAGAAAAAATTTCAAAGGATAAGGAAATGTATGACTTTTTGCAGAGATGATCTTCAGTGCCCTGTCAAGGGCTTAAAGGGTTCAAGATCCTATTTCTAACTTTACTTTGAAAATCTGCAATTTGTATTTTCCTTGTTACAGTGCTATCATTGTGACTACCCTTCCGTCAGCCATAGTTTAATCACAACTGAAACAACAAAGGAAAAAGGGGTAGGACACCAGAAAACTAAGGAGAAAATGTAAATACTGAAGGTAAAGAGTACATATGATAAGGCAGAACTAGGCTTTAGGACTTCCACCAAGATGGAGGCGTAGGTGGAAACACTTTGCTTCCTCGCACAACCAAATCTAAAACCAACAAAGTTTTAACAACGATAAACGCAACCAAACCACAGAAAATCGAACAATACGGTGTCCAAAAACAGTGAACAGCTCAGCTAAACCGGTGAGAGGGGTGAAGCCAGCAGCAGAGCGGGTCGGGCAAAAAAGATCCCCCGACCAGGGCGGCGTGCAGGCAGCCGAGGGCACAAATCCCAGGTGCAGAGTAGCTACAGACTGACCCAGGGAAGGCACTGGGAGGCTGGCTGGCTGCGGCCGCGCATTTGTGTGCAGATAAACCAGTGAAGAGACAAGCATTGAGACAGACCTCACAGGCCCAGGCACAGGGCAGCGGGCTCTCATATTTGCGTCAGATAAACAGACGGGGGGCGAGCAGTGAGGACCGCCATTGCTCCCTCTCTGACCGGCGCCCACATACAGCATCACAAACCAGCGACCTGGATGGCCCCACCCTGGCGAATACCTAAGGCGCCTCTCCTCAAATGTAACAGGTGCAAACAGATCAAAACATGGCTCAAGAAGAACTCAGAGCCCCAGAGCCGATAAATCTAAGCGATCAAGAAATTGCCAACCTATCAGAGGCACAATTCAAAACACTGGTGATCAGGATGCTCAAAGAACTGGTTGATTTTAGCCACAAATTAGAGGAACATATGAAGGCTAAACTAATTGAAATGAAGGGAAATGCACAGGAAACTAACAGTGATGGAAAGGAAACTGGGACTCAAATCAAGGAGCAGACCAGAAGGAAGAAAAAAATGTCCAAACAGAAAAATATGAAGAAACAAGAATTCAAAAAAATGAGAGACTTAGGAACCTCCAGGACATCTTTAAATGCTCCAACATCCGAATTATAGGAGTACCAGAAGGGGAAGAGAAACAGTCACGAGTGGAAACCTTATTTGAACAAATAATAAAGGAGAACTTCCCCATTCTGGCAAAGGAAATAGACTTCCAGGAAGTCCAGGAGGTCAGAGAGTCCCAAAGAAGTTGGACCCAAGAAGGAACACACCAAGGCACATCATCGTTACATTAGCCAAGATTAAAATGAAGGAGAGAATCCTAGAAGCAGCAAGAGAGAAGGGAACAGTCACCTACAAAGGAGTTCCCATCAGACTGTCACCTGATTTCTCAAAAGAGACCTTACAGGCAAGAAGGGGCTGGAAAGAGATATTCCAAGTCATGAAAACCAAAGACCTACAATCAAGATTGCTCTATCCAGCAAAGTTTTCATTTAGAATGGAAGGACAGATAAAGTGCTTCTCAGACAAGATCAAATTCAAGGAGTTCGTCATCACCAAGCCCTTATTATATGAAATGTTAAAGGGACTTATCTAAGAAAAAGAAGATAAAAAAGATGAACAATGAAAGGACAGCAAACTCAGTTATCAACAACCACACCTAAAACAAAAGCAAATTAAGAGGACAGCTAGATCAGGAGCAGAACCATAGAAATGAAGATCACGTGGAGGGTTAGCAACAGGGGAGTGGGAGAAGGGGGGAGAAGGTACAGAAAATAAGTAGCATAGACAAGTAGATAGAAAATAGATAGGGGGAGGGTAAGAATAGTAGGGGAAATATAGAATCTAAAGAACTTGAGACACGTGTTCATGCACTACAGGGGAGAATGGTGGTGGAGGGGTGTGCAGGGTGGAGGGGAATGTCAGGGGAAATAGAACAAATGTAATGGCATAATCAATAAAATAAATATATATATTTTAAAAAAAGAACTAGGCTTTAAAGCAATGAAAGGGGAAATATGAAAAAACATCCAGGTTGTTCCAGAGAAGATGTCAAGAGAAACTGAAGAAACAAGTTTTTCCATGTCTACCACAAGGTGGCGCTAACAACCTAGAACAGCTTGGTAAAGACTCAACTTGGTGTGTTAAAATAGTCCTGGAGTAGACATTCAAATGTCTAAGGTAAGTTTCCCAAACTCAGAGATGCCAGTCCCTGTAAAGATTATCCTGGCCCACAGTGAAATTATAAAAGGGCAATTTAGTTTTTATAAAGCTAAAGGTATTTCTATGAAGAATAATCTCAATTTCTATTGAGATTATTTGGGGGTACTAAAATGCCTTTTAATTTTTTAAATTACATCACAATACTACTTTGTTTTAGTGTAAGTACTAGATGTGCCAATCCTGGACCTATTCCCACAGATATATGCTTTAACGGCTTTTCGTCTTAGGAGAGTTGAGACTGCAAACATTTCTCAGGCTCCTAGGTCAGCTGGCTTTTCTCTGTGTCAGTCTATGAGAAGCACTGGTGGAGAACTGGCAGGTGTGAGGAACCGAGGAGCCAGGATACTTCTCCTCATCCTTAATACCTCGAGGCAGCATTCCCAGCATTGGCAGGATCTCTCCCATGACTCCAGCTCCTACCAGGAGATCCCCAACTCCTCAGAGAAAGCTGGCTCTTGAGCTCCCATAAGCCTACACAAGAAGTAGTACTGTACACTACTCTCTTCTTGCTGCCATTAATCTCTATGGTGCCTCACCATCCTACCTTGCTGTCTTATCTCCTCCATCATCTTTGTAACCAACTCCCTATGTTGAATTCCTATTTTAAAAACTTAAGAGTGGTTTCCCTTTCCTAAGGTGGACCCTAATGAGTGAGTATATTAAACACCAGCATGTCTATGCATGTATTAGAATAACTTGGGGGGCTTATTAAAACCCAGATGGTGGGCCACACTGCCAGAGTATTCCAGTCAGTATATATAAAGTGGAACCCAGAAACGTGCATTTCTAAGAAATTCCCTAGTGCTGAAACTATTAAACCAGGAACCATGTTTGGAATCCAACTACAACTGACGAAACAAAGAACTGGCCATTCTACACTGGCCAGCCTTCCTCCTTTTTTCACTGGACAATAAAACCCAAAAGACACTTCAAAACGCAAGGAAACACTCCCTTTCTGTTGTCATATGGAAAAAGAAAATCCAGTCTTTAAAAGTTTCCTCAGATTATTATATAGGCCAACAGGTTTCTAAAAATTTTTTTAAAGTAAATGTAATGTTAGCACTCACTGTATACCTTACCTAGAAATAAGGTATTAAGTATCATACCCAATTCACTGACCTTTTCTATAAAGATGAAATGGATTTAGACTCTTAGATTATTGGAAATAACTGCCAATAAAATCTCACTAAAAAATAATCAGTTGGCAAATGGTTCTTCTGTCTTAGAAATGTAAGACTGAGAAACAGGGCAAAATAATTTAAAGGGCAATTAAAGAAGTGTCTTGAAACCAAGGTTTAAGAATCACTGTAGGGTGTTTAGATTTATGTTGGCAAAAGGTTAAAATCAAGTACAAAAATATCACACAAAAATATTTTTAAAAGTTAAAATCAAATCATAGCTGAACTGTATACATAAACAAAAATATATATATTATGAGGCCAAAAGGTCTATAGATCAGCACTGAAGGGAACACAAGCCACATTACATAACTTTAAATTTTCTAGTAGCCAGATTTAAAAAGATAAGTGAAATGAATTTAATTCATACATTTCATTTCACCCCAAATATTATCATTTTAACAAATTATTAGTGGTATATTTTACATTGTCTTTATCACACTAGGTCTACAAAATCTGACATACGTGTTACACCTCCATCAACCTGGGCTAGCCACATTCCCAGTGCTCACTCACATGGTTGGTTGGTGGCTACAGCATCAGACAGCACGAATGTAGACAAACTCACCAGTCACTCTAATTGAAGATACTAAGTATAGTAGCAGTGTCCTAACTGTGCTGTTACCACAAATTACTTGTAAACTACATTTCTAAGAATTTGGAGCTTTATGTGTTTGTATTGCTTTCAGGCACTAAGAAACTAAGTCAATTTTTGGCTCCTGCTAACTAATATGTTAAAAAAATACAGAAGTTTCTCAAGACAATCACACTATAAACAGGTAAGCTACCATTAGCACTGCTATTTCACAGAGCTGCAAAGCCACTGGTATCTCAACTCACCTTTCTCTAGCCCAAGGGAAGACCTAGCAGTCCCTCTGGGCCTCCAGTGGTCCCCAGGCCAAGGAATTCTCCTCTCCTGGGCTTGTGAACAGGGAGCTAAGTCATAACTACAAACCAAATCCCCAAACTGAAGTATGTGGTCCTTTGACAGGGGAAAACTGATGTAACCTCACCACTTTACAGTATTCAATAGCAACACATTTTAACTCACTGGGACTGGCAGAATTGTGATAAACAAAAAATATCAGTCACATTTTTAATGTGACTAAAATATTATTTTAATACTAAAAGTAGAAAGGACAACTGATCTTGAGTCACTACCATTAATTCTTCATGATCTGCAGAATGAGACCAGGGAGATAACCTGTAAACAAAATCAAAGAATTAAATACACTATGAAAGAGTTCTTATTTTCAATAGGAAGCCAGAGTACATTTACTGCCTTTAATTAATACATCTGGTAATCAAAACAGAGTCCCAGACTGGTGTATATAAAGTCACTGAGTACAGAGGCAGACTATAAATCATAACCATGGTGCTTTGATAAACTCTCTATATTATCCTTAACATCTGAAAGCCAGAATTTGGTACTGGTCTATTCTAGAATTCAGTGATGTATACATTTAAATGATACCCTAAAAAAATGCACAGGGCCCTGTCTCATGTAGCTCAGTGGATTGAGCACCAGCCTGTGAACCAAAGGGTCACGGGTTCGATTCCCATCAGGGCACATGTCTGGGTTGCAGGCCAGGGTGCACAAGAGGCAACCACACATGGATGTTTCTGTCCCTCTCTTTCTTCTTCCTTTCCCCTCTCTCTAAAAATAAATAAAATCTTAAAAAGAAGAAGAAGAAATGCACAGGGATTGAAACGATACCTCAAATACCAAACAGCCTGAGTTCCTCAAAAACAATAAACTGATCTTCAATTATCAGAAGGTGAGTTTTCTTTTGCACATGAAATTCTTGCCATAAGCATAAATGTAAATACTTGTGTGTACGTGGAAGACTAGTAAGATAATGACATACCTTAGGGGCTGAAATGCATCTGGTGTCACATCACACCTTAGGTACATGGTTATTTTACTCTGAACCACTCACCCTAGAGAGTAATTACTCATCCCAGAATGGGGTCATAAAAAGCAGAGCTTACTCAGTATTTCAGCAATTATACAGCACAGGTAGATTTTTATATGGCACTTTTGTAAATCAAATAATCAAAACATGTACCTTAATAAGTTAAAGTGCTAAAATTATGACAAGTTATATAGACTTCCTAAGCTTTTAACTTTTGACAATTCTACGTAGTAAATAAATGGCAACTGCTGCAGACAAACCCGCTGTGGAATAAAAGTTGAATACACAGCTCAATAATTACAGGACAGGGTACAAGTGGCAGCAGGAACGAGGTCACAAGAAGGCAAAGGTAACAGTGCACATCTTATAAGGAAGGACAGTGTTCTGACTTTACTATATTAGCCAGTCAGACTGCACACCCTTACACTGCCCACTCCCAAATGAAAAAATAAAAATCTTGGTATCCTAAACTAGTGGACTAAACCGTCCCCAAAAATGTTCCTTTACAGAGTCTCATGGTTATACATGAGAGAGAATAAGGAGACAGGAAAGACCCTGGATGTTGCCTAGAAAGACGTCTAATCTTTCCTCACCTGCAAACACAGGAGTTTCCCAAAAACAAGAGGTGAAGAAAATGTTAAGGCTTGATCTAAGAGTGACAAAGGTCTTTAGGTTATAATTTAATAGTAAGAGAGTGTCTACAGCATTTCAGCAAACTGCTAAATCCCTCCATCAACGGAGCTGCTAACACAACCCACCAGCACCCATGGCTGCCTTCCAGTAACAGTGCTGTGTGAACCTCAGCTGCCTCACAGAGCTTCTATTATATTAATCTTCACTGTGAAGTATCTTCTACATACACTGTCCCCAAGCCTCACGCTATAATTAAAGAACCCATGAATGAAAAAACAGTAATTCTTTCAAGTCAAACTATCAATGTAATCAAACGCTGTGAACCAAACCAGCAAGAAAAAATGATATTCAACTGAGTCTAGTATCAGCTCTGAAACAAGAAGGTACTATGGGTCATATATCCATTACTACTATCATGGAGAAAAAAACTAAAACAGCACATTCCAGCAATTGTGGAAACCCGTTCAAAGGTCATCAAAGGTCAGGAAGCTGATTTTGAGTGGTGTCAGAGACCTAGGAGGTCTCTGAATGGTTTCCTTCTTGCACATCAGGAAGACCAGCTGCCCGTAGCAACGCTTAGAAAAGAAGGTGGTACAGTAAAAAGATGCCACTCAAGAGCTAGCAGGCCCAGGTGCTACTAGACAAGTGACTTAGAATCACATGTCTCTGTTTCCTCAGCCAAAGAATAGAGAGAATACTACCTTCATACTCTCTAAAGGAGGAGTGACCATGCTTGTCAAAGAACAGAACTGATACTCAAAAAGTGGTAGAGTTATGCACTGACACTACATAAAATAGTAAATGAACACAAGATACTGAAAAAAAGTTCAATTATGTCCAAGATTGCTTTGATGGTTAGAACTTTATACGGCAAATACTCGTTTAGTATTTTTTACATGCACCATCCTAGTCTGCTACTTTTCGGAGTTCAATTAACTTAAGGAACCAAAGATTAACATGATAAAAAAATAAAAAGATTGAAAAAGCTCATAGACAAAATGAACAAAGTAACAAATAGAAAAAAATGTTGCACAGAGACTGACTGTGTCGCCCACCATGACCCTGCACACAGCTCTGCCCTGCCCATCATCATGGAACACAACTGCTCACGTAAGAGTTAAAGGAGAGAAAAGAACTGACCTACACAAGTGGGCAAGAGTCTCCTGTTCTAACCATACACACTACCATCCTCTCATAACTTTTGGCTATTTGGGTTTCCCCACAGAATACATGACAAACATAAATTTCTCAGACCATATCATATAAACCCATTTCCCAATACAATTAACCATGAAAAGGGAGCTTCTCAAACTCTTCTAAGAAAGTCCCTCTTACAGCAGAGATGCGTGAAAATGTACCTTTGAGGAATCTAGGAATGGCCCAAAGCGGCCACAAACACAAAACTGAGCTGTTTTTCAAACAGACACATTCTTTGTGGGACAGGGGGTGAATGAAACCACTGAGTAAGAGCAGTGCCTCTTCCTGGAGATTTAGGAAAATATTTCCCAAGTAAAATAACCATGTCCTTCATCTATCTGTTCAACGAGCTTTCTCTGAAAGTCACCTATGTGCACAGGGTTGTAACTAGGAGCCATGGATATAAAAGTACATACAGACAGATATACACACACATTTTAATGGAAGAGACAATCAAAAAATGATTAAGATTACAAAGAAGAGAGCTCTTTGTCAGATTTCTCTGAGCCGAGTTGAGAATGAAGTCATGAACTAGGCAAAGAAGAACATTCCAAGCAGAAAAAAGAACATGGGCACAGGCAACTGGCAGGGCAGTCTAGAGGCAGCTGAAAAAAACCGGAGAAAATGTGCAAGAGGCAGATGGAGGTCCAGGCCGAACAGAGCCAGGCACTGCAGACCCATGATTACTTTAGTCCTCTAAGCAAAACTGAAGCCACTAAAAATTCTCCTCCACAGGAACTGTAGAAGCAACATCATCTTGGCCCCAATCTGGATTTTAAGAGCTAATCCCTTAGAAGAGTAGGAAGACAGCTACTGGGGGAGTGGGGGGAAGACAGTGAGGGGGTGCAGGGATTGAGAGAAAAATAACTCACAGACATGGACAACAGTATGGTGATTATTGGAAGAAGGATAATATAACGGGTCTAAATGGTAATGGAAGAAAATACAATGAAGATTATATTAAAAAAAAAAAACACCGCTGGCTGGTGTAGCTCAGTGGATTGAGGGCTGGCTTGCAAACCAGAGGTCCCCAGTTTGATTCCCAGTCAGGGCACTTGCCTGAGTTGCAGGCCAGGTCCCAGGTAGAGGGCATGAAAGAGGCAACCACACATTGATGTTTCTCTCCCTCTTTTTCCCTCCTTTTCCCTTGCTCTAAAAATAAATAAATTTTTTTAAAAGATGGAGACTTTCTCTTAAAAAACAAAAAAGCTGATCCCTACCTGCCCAAAATTTATGAGATGATCATTACACTCTTACAAATAAATGAAAGTCCACTCTTCCTCATGCATATGTGTACATATATAGAAAGAGGAAATATAGGATAAAAAGAAAACCTCTATGAGACACATCAGAAGTACAAAAAGGCCATTAACAGGCCTTTAACTGGATGGCTAGAAAAGAGTGTGGAGTGGGGAGTCAGGTCACAACAGCAGAGCTTTTCAAGGACAAAGACTTATAAGACCACCCAAAAACAGAACTGAAGGAAAAAATATATACAGCCAAGATTTCAGAGTTCATAGTAAGTTCTAAAAGTTTCACTTGAAACTTTTTCTGAATACTTTATTTGTAGAGGTATTTAAAGTATTTTTTATTGTTAATGCTATTACACTCGTCCCATTTTTCCAGCCCTTCCTATCCCTCCTCCCTGCACTCCCACTCCCACCAGCATTCCCCCAACTCTGTTCACGTCCATGGGTCATATATGTAAGTTCTTTGGCTTCTCCATTTCCTATACTATTCTTAACCTCCATCTATTTTGTACCTACCAATTATGCTTCTTATTCTCTGTACCGTCCCAATTCTCCCTGCTACCCCTCCCTGCTGATAAGCCTCCATGTGATCTCCATTTCTGTAGTTCTATTCCTCTTCTAGCTGTTTGCTTAGTCTTTTTTTTTTGTTTTTTAGGTTCAGTTGTTGATAGCTGTAAGTTTGTTGTCATTTTACTGTTCCTATTTTTGATCACTTCTTCTTCTTAGATAAGTCCCCTTTAACATTTCTTATAGGGGCTTGGTGATAATGAACTCTAACTTAACCATATCTGAGAAGCACTTCATCTGCCCTGCCATTCTAAATGATAGCTTTGCTGGACACTATAATCTTGGATGTAGGTCCTTGCCTTTCGTGACTCTGAATACTTCTTTCTAGCCCCTTCTTGCCTGCAAGGTTTCTTTTGAGAAATCAGCTGACAGTCTTATGGGAACGCCTTTGTAAGTAACTCTGCTTTATTCTTGCTGCTTTTAAAATTCCCTCCTTATTTTTCATCTTGGGTAACTTAATCATGATGTGCCTTGGTATGTTCCTCCTTGGGTCCAACTTCTTTGGGATTCTCTGAGTTTCCTGGGCTTCCTGGGTAAGTCTATTTCCTTTGCCTGATTGGGGAAGTTCTCCTTCATTATTTTTCCAAATAAGTTTTCAATGTCTTGCTCTTCCTCTTCTCCTTCTGGCACCCCTATGATTTGGACGTCAGAACATTTAAAGTTGTACCGGAAGTTCTTAAGCCTCTGCTCATTTTTTTGAATTCTTGTTTTTTCATTTTGTTCAGGTTGAATGTTTACTTCTTCCTTCTGGTCCAAACCACTGATCTGAGTCCTGGTTTTCTTCCCTTCACTGTTGGTTCTCTGTATATTTTTACTTCACTTTGTATAGCTTTCACTTCTTTATTTTACAGCTGTATTCGACCATTTCTGTGAGCATCCTGATCCCAGTGTTTTGAACTCTGCATCTGATAGGCTGGCTATCCCCTCATTGCTTAGTCTTTTCTGGAGTTTTGATCTGTTCTTTCATTGGGACCATATTTCTTTTTCTTGGTGCACCTGTTATGCTTATGCTATAAGGGGCGGAGCCTTAGGTATTCACCAGAGCAGGGCAATCCACTTTGCTGCCTTGTGGCAATGTATGTGGAGGAGAGGTCTGAGAGGAACAATGCTGTTTGCTCACCCCTCTGCTGACTTGGAGTCACTTTCCCCACCACCCACAAGCAAACTGTACCCTTTTGATGCTGATTCCCAGGTGGATGGGCTTGTATACATTCTAGGACCCTGTGGGTGTCTCCAACCAACTCCCCTGTGAGGCTGGAAGTTTCTCCTGCCGCCACAATCCCCACAGATTTTTACAGTCAGAGGTTCCAAAGCTTTAGTTTTCTGTGCTGGAACCCTGGGCTACCCAGTCTGTCTCACTCCCCAGTTGTTCCTCCCTGCTTTACCACACACATCTATGTGGGCCCTCACCAGCTGCCCATCTCTACCCCTCCTAATACTCTGGATGAATGTTTCTTCTTTAACTCCTTGGTTGTTGGACTTCCACATAATTCAATTTTCTGGCAGTTTTAGTTATTTTTTGTTTTTAAATTTGCTGTTGTCCTTTCTTTTGGGTGTGCATGGAAGCAAAGTGTATCTACCTATGCCTCCATCTTGACCAGAAGTTTCTATTGGTAAATCTTTAAATCAGGAGGAAAAAGTCAATTCATTTTATTGATTCAAGCTCCCAAAAGAAGGAAATGTAAGCCCTGGCTGGTGTAGCTCAGTGGATTGACTGCGGGCCTGCGAACCACACGATCACGGTTCGATTCCCAGTCACGGCACATGCCTAGGTTGCAGGCAAGTTCCCAGCAGGGGACTCATGAGAGGCAACCAAACATTGATATTCCTCTCCTTCTCTCCTTCCCCTCCTCTCTAAAAATAAATAAATAAAATTAAAAAATTAAAAAAAAAGAAGGAAATGTAGACCTTAGTAAACAGTAATGTGGCTTGAGAAATTCAGAAAATGTATCTGCAACTGAGTATTTATTTTTATCTTCTTTCATCCTCTACTTGCCTATGATAAAAATTGAGGGAAGCCCAGACACTAAACCCCAAGTGACTAGGTTAATACACAAACTCCATTCTATTCCTGAATGTCACTGAATTGATCTTAGGCTGCTTTCCAATGAGTCCCATTCCACTTTAGGGACAATAATTCTAGAGCTCCAAGTGAAGATAAAATTCATCAATAATTAGGGTAAAAAACAAGGGAGGCATTAAGACATTAAGACCATACCACACTTTGTTGGATAATATATGTTGTTTAGCTACACTGGATCAGGCAACAATTACAATCATAATAAAATAATAACAGATTAATAGAATAACAGAATAGTATCACCATGTGACTAGCAAATGATGCACTCACTGAGGTGGCTAACTGCAAGTATCTAAAATGAGCAGTACCTGTGAACATCAATCTATGGTTAGAAGTGTACAAATAGAATTTTATCATTAATACAAACGTGCCAAAAAAGTTAACATTAAATAAGAATTTAGCCCTGGCTGGTGTGGTGTGGCTCAGTTGGTTGGGCATTGTCCTGCAGACCAAAAGGTCACAGGTTCAATTCCAGGTCGAGGGACATGTCTGGGTTTAGGATTCCATCCCTGGTCAGGGCATGTGCAGTAAGCAACTGATCATTGTTTCTCTCCCTCTCTTCCTCCTTCCCTTCCCCTCTCTCTAAAAAATAGATAAATAAAATCTCTTTAAAAATTTTTTTAAATTTACATGTCATTAAACTGTAATTTTTTTTTTACATTAAACTGTAAAAAAAAAAAGGAGGAATGCAGGGAATGGGAATGGGGGCAGGGGGGGTATTGGGACACATCACAATCAAACCCGTAGATATCGTGAATCTTTAATTAACGTCCTCCTTTCCATGTGAATGAGAACCCAGACAGAAATCATGTATTTCCTATGTGAAAGAGATTGAGTAGAACCAGCTGATGAAGACCACAGATAAGCCAAAGGTCTCCTTTCAATTCTGAACAACTCCTCCCTTTCTCCCTCTTGCTGTTGCTCTCTCCCTACAGAGGCTGGAGCGTGTGCACATGAAAACACAGAGCATAATTTTAAATAATTTATTAAATGTCCCCTTCTTTCTGAAATACAAGATTAAACTATATGATTTATCATCTGAACTGGAAAACTTGTAAGAGTAAAAATTCATAGTTATGTCAGGAAAAGAGGCATAAAACAAGACTGGTGAAGCAAATGGAACGAGTGGGCACCCAATACCTGAATAACCCATCCCTCTCAGGAATAAACCATTGGGGATATACCCTTACTGCTAAAAGACTGTTCTAAAAACTGGTTGGATTATCCCATTTTATGCAAAACTGAATCTTAAGCAAAGCCTATCTCCAGGGAAAGCCTATCTCCATCAACATTTTGTAAACCAGCTTAATAAACCATTCCTATTAATTAGCCAGTATCTTTTCACAATGTGTAAGATCTTGTGGGATATTTTGAAATTATATGTACTTTGCAAGTCATCTGGAAAAAAAAGGTTAAAAAAAACTAATTGAATTTATTTTTGCCAGTTTCTTTAAAAAGTGAATGATCAAATAAAATGAAAAACAATGTCTTAACTCCCTAGGGGCATTATAAATCCAAGTTACTTCCTTGGGTAACCCAAAAGTATTATTCTAAATGGGAATGCCCAAATTATTTTCTTTTTAGAAGTTCAAACTATCTACCAGTAATTTAAAAAATGATTTCAGAACAGCTCTTTTTGGCTCTTGCTGTAAGTTAAGAAGCTTGAAGAAAAAGTCAACCTCCAATGAGTCAGAAAGAAACCTAAGATAGTATCTGTAGAAGTGTACTGATGATAATAAACCAAGTCCTAAAGACCAATCTGCCCATCTTGTTGTCATTCCTTACTCAAAATACCTCTTAGACACTAAGTTTGAAAGCTCAGATTCAGAAAATCAAGTAGAAATTAGAACTTTGCGCTACTGTTTTCAACTAACAGAAATTCATACAAGCACTCACAATGACTGGCTTATAATCTAAGTCTATCATTCATTCAAGTGCCATTTCAATGTCTACTGTATACACACCACACAATTAATACTATATAATTGGTTGGCCTGGATATGTAATTTGCCAGAATTTTTTTTCAATCTAGCATATTCATTTTTCACTCCAAAAGGGGACCTTGTATTTAAATACTCTTATTTTCATCCCCCAAAATAACACTAAACATACAGGAAACTCAAAATGACTCCGTAATAGTATATGGCAGGCTACTGTTACTTTTATACTTGTTAGCACTTTATGTTTTGAATTATTTTATAGCCAACCATTGCTCCCTCTATCAAAGCTGCTTAGAATCCTACAATCCTACAAAAGGATTTGACTAGGAGTTCTCCTAAGAATCCATTCATTTCCTCCAATTTTTACATCAAGGGTAAGTTCCACATTTGTGTTCTCAAGTTTAGAAAAGGTCATGAATCAGGCCAGCGTCAGTCTCTGCAACAACCCCTCATAGAATTTTAGAAGGTCTATCTACTTTCGCTGGAAGAAAACCAGATTATCTAAATGTACTTATTTACTATTTTGCCTTTTTTAAAAATAGTATAATGGTTATAGATTCGTCAAGTAAGGCTTCTTGAAAGAGTCAGGATAGAGACACTCCTAGATTCATTAAATAAGGCTCCTTGAACAAGCTGGGCTCAAAGCTCAATTCTAAATGATTAAAAGTTAAACCAAAAGGAGAAAACGAGTTGCTCTACAATTGTGCAAGACCAAAAATGGAAATAGCAACTCAAGGAGTGAATTTTTTAAATTGGCCTTTTAGAAATGCAACAGTTAGTACATTCCTAAAAAGCACCATAAGAGAGGCTGTCACACAGGTAACTTCCACAGATTACATTCTGAACTGTCACTACCTTTAACAAAACAATGGTGGGCGGGGGGGGGGGGGGATAAGTAAAAAACAAGTTTTTATATAATAACTTAAATAAGTAGCCCAATGAAATATAAATTCCTGAACTGAAAGAGCAGAAGGAAAAGAACCCTCTACATTCAAACGTGGCTACCTGAATTTGTGCTTTTCTGAGTTTAACCCATACCTTCGGGAAGGTAGCATACCACTACCTTCCCGAAACGCCCACACATACATACATACATACACACACACACACACACACACACACTCTCTCTCTCTCTCTCTCTCTTTAAAAACTAACTACAAACCATATCATTAGGTCAAAAATTAAATTTCACAGAAGAGCACAGAAGTTTCATGATTTATCAAAATCAAAACATAAGCCACTGCTAAGCTACAAATTACTAATACCAATTCAAACATAATCTATAACACTGAATTTTCAATAAACTCACAGTCACTGGTTCTGATATCACCAAATTTTGGTCTAACAAATCTAGTATTATGAACTCCGCAAATTATAAAAAAAAATGAGCACAAAAAAATCATACATGAAACTTAAATTATTCTTAAAACAAGATTTTTTCTTAAAAATCTGTCCATTTTAAAGTACTCTGCCATAAACTAATGTTAAAATAAGTACTTTTTAAAAAACTGTTTTCTCCACCACAATAGTCCTTTTGAAAGCAAAAATGCAGTACTATCCAGTACTTTGGAATTTCCTTCTATTTATGAAACAGCTTAAGACAAAATGCTTTTTTAATAAGTTGCTAAGAGAGATCCATGAAAACTGCAAACTGCTCTGACAAGTTCCAATAAGGAACATCATTTGAGCACTTTGCTTATAAGGACTCTAAAGGGCAATAGTCAAACTACCTTCTGGGCTTTGGTTTTAATTAAGCTTGTTATTTAAGCTGGTGCTGACATTTTTTACAAGACCCCCCTAAATAAAATCCATATTAAATTAAGGATCCAAAAGATAGTCACTTACCTACTACCACCCAATATATTACAATGTTATATGCATATTAAATTTTACATACACACGTGCACACCATCTGCAGAAACACACATAGATGAAGAGCTCTATCTCCAAGGCACTTCTGGAATGCCTACCATAACCTCAAGCTGCAAAAAGATACCATACAGTATAATTATCTATACTTGACACGGGTCAATATAGTTGATACTGTATCAATACTCTTTCCCTAAGACATTCTGATTATATTTCCTAACAAAATTTTTGTTTTTACCCTAAGGAAAAAATAAAAGATACAGAGAATTAGTAGCATAAATGGTAGGTAGAAAATAGATAGGGGGAGGGTAAGAATAGTATGGGAAATGTAGAAGCCAAAGACACATGGACATGAACTAAAGGGGGGGAATGTGGGTAGGAGGAGGTGTGCAGGGCGGAGGGGACTGAAGGGGGGAAAATGGGACAACTGTAATAGCATAATCAATAAAATATATTTTTAGCCCTGACTGGTGTAGCTCAGTGGATTGAGCTCGAGCCTGTGAACCAGAGAATCTCGGTTTGATTCCCAGTCAGGGCACATGCCTGGGTTACAGGCCAGTTCCCAGCAGGGGATGCATGAGAGGCAACCATACATTAATATTTCTCTCCCTCTCTCCTTTCCCTCTAAAGATAAATAAATAAATTATATTTTAAAATATATATATATTTTAGAAAGAAATAAAATATTCTTGGATCAGTAACAGCAAGCTGTCCAACTTGTTCTTAATCCACAATGTAAGAATCACTTAAGAATTTAAATGAACTGTAACACCTGCCTTCTGTTAGCTGTTAGACCAGCAATTCACCTTTCACTAATCCCTCACTTTACACTTCTTTTTTTTTTAATTTTCTTGTCCATTACAGTTGACATTCAATATCATTTTAGTTTCAGGTATCAGGATAGTGGTTAGATATTTATATTTATATAACTGACAAAGTGATCCCCCTGATAAGTCTAGCACTCACCTGACACCATACATAATTATAATAGTACTGACTATACTCCGCTTGCTGTACTTTATATCCTTCCTCCTCACTATTTTGTAACTGCCAGTCTGTACTTCTTAATCCCTTCCATTTTTTCACCCAGACTCCCAACCTTCCTCCCATCGGGCAACCATCAAAATATATTCTGTATTTATAAGGTTTTTTTTGTTTGTTTTTCATTTATTTTGTTCTTTAGATTCCACATATTAGTTAAATCATATACTTGTCTTTTTCTGGCTTATTTCACTGAGCATAATACCCTCCTGGTCTATCCATGTTGTTGTAATAGTAAGATTTCACTCTTTTTATGGCTGAATAATATTCCACTGTAGATATATATATCTCACATTTTTATCCAATCATCTATTAACTGACACAGGCTGTTTCATATCTTGTATCTTGGCCATTGTAATCAATGCTGCAATGAACACAAGGGTTCACATACCTTTTCAAATTAGTGTTTTGATTAACTTTGGATAAATACCCAGAAGTGGGACTGATGGGTCATAAGGTAGTTCTATTGTTAATTATTTGAGGAACCTCCATACTGTGTCTCATAATGGCTACACCAATTTGCCATCTAATCAACACCGCACAAGGGTCCCCTTTTTACCACATTCTTGATTTACTGATGACAGCCATTCTGACAGGTGTGAGGTAATACTTCAGTGGGGTTTTAATTTACATTTCTCTGATTGGTAATGTTGAGCATATTTTCTTATTTATCTACTGGCCACCTGTATGTCCTCTTTGGAGAAACATCTATTTGGGTCTTCTTCCCATTTTTTAATAAAACTGGTTTTATTTTCATCTTATGCTTTCTTACTTCACAAAAGTGAATTCAGCAGAATTCACCCAATAACTACCTTAAAGACAAAGTGAGAAAGAAAAATCAATTTGATTCTATTTCTAGTTATTTTGGCCAATTATTTTGTACTATCTTAAGAAGGCCATCAGATCAATACACTAACTAAATGTTACCCTGCCATTCAACAGATCTAAGTACATTATACCACTATTCATTGAATTAAGTGGATAGTTACCATCCTTATTTCTATTCATATTTAGTGTAGTCCATGGTACACTAAAAAATCATCCCTAACCTACCCTCAGCTTTTCCATGTACCACAATGGAGAGAATATAAATACTGTTACACTTAACGAAAGTCCCTTTCAAACATACAGATTCACATTGTGATATTGTAATTTCTCTCCAAAATTATTCAAGAATACAACAATTTTTCTTTATGAGTACAACTGATAATCAAGTAAGTCCGAAAGTTCATATGTGCATCCAAAAGTTTGAAACTGTTTGCAAATACAGTCCACTTAATACTGACTCTGGTGTACACAAAATCTAGACCCAGATACTGATATTTCAACCTAAACCTAGCTGCTTCCTACAACAATAAACAGTGGCTGTTTTATTTGTTAAATATATTCCTACAGCAATCACCTAAACATACACAACTTTGTTAGCAAAGGGAACACTGACAACTACACAAAAATCAGTACATGTATTTTTGTAAATGTCTGATGTTTATATAATTATAGGTATTTTAAAAACACCTATAATTATATAAACGAATTCAGACTCCACACTTCATCAGCAATGGCAACTCTAAAGACGCCCAAGGCATATTAAATTAATCAAGCAAATTTCACATCTCTTGGTGCTGCCACAAAACCAAAATTGTCAAGCTGAGTATAAGTCTAACCTGATACAGCAATCCTTAAATCTTTCTCCCATCAAAAAGGTATAATAGTATGACTACTAACAAAAATGAATCCTTTCTAAAAAATTTTTTAAAATGCACATCCCATTTTGAAAAACTGAGGTAAGTAGAATATTACAGCACAGAATATATCTGAAAATCAGTTTAGTCTGATACCAAAAAACTTAGGGTTTTGACACATGCCAACAGTCCCACAACGTGCTGGCCCTGTGCCATCATGGCCTGGTGCCAGCCTGATGTAGTGGCCAGGCTAAAAATAGCAACCAAGCAGCAGCTGGAACACATAGGTCCTTGTGACCTCAACTTCATTTCCCTAAATCAAGGGAGGTTACAGGTGGGGACAACTTCAGGGATAGAAAGGAATGGAATACATTCTCGTCATTGGTACTTCCTACCTCTTTCAAGTTCTTGCCTTTTTTCCTACCACTCCCTCCTACTTATCTCTCCCCCAACACCCTTCTCCAAGTCCTAAAAAGGAAGGGAGAGAGAAAGGACAGTAAGAGGAGGGAGGGAGAAAATGCAGCTCCAAGGCAGGTTGGGTTCAGAGGCTATTTCATCTCCTGCCCTCAAGTCCTATTTGATTCCACCATCATCACAAAGCAGTCATGAGTCATTTCTATCCTCAGCTTTACCGTGGGTCCAGAGAAAGTATAGAAAGTGTAAGACAAAAGTAACACAGGTGATAATTGGGGGAGGGAAGAAAGAGGAAACTAGCAAATGAAGGCAAGAGTACAAAATCTTAAGTGCTTAAGGAAACATTGATGCTTTTAAAAAACAAAGAGGGGGCAAACATTAAAAAAGTCCTTATTCACATACGACAACCAGATTATAAACTTCTGGCATTAGAGTTTTAAAGGCTTATTTTATGACAAATACTTATAAAATCCACGACCACCTTCTTCATAGAAATGAATTATATAAAGCAGTGGCAGGATACATAGGTTCAGCAATAACAAATACAGTGCCCCACCCTTTCAACTTCTGCAGGCCGTTACCAAGAAAGATCATTAACACCAAAAAGAGGTTCCAGGCTCTGCCCTTTACACTGTAATTCTAAAATACCCATACTTCATGTATAAAAATGCTCATCACTGTCAGCAAATATTTAAGAGGTACAACATGGCACACATAGCATTCTAAATTGTATTGAGTACAAAAGTTTAACCTTGCTTCTGTAGACTCATTCTACATCACAGGTGGCAAAAACAAGGCTGGAGGGCCAAATCCGGCCCTCCACCTTATTTTGTGCAGCCCAGCACCATGTTTCTCTTACCTGGCGGCAGCACTGAGCTCCTTGCCTCTAGTTAAGGAGTAGTAACATTTATACAGTTCTAAAATTACATTTGGCCCTTGAAGGCAACCACGAGGCTTTTGTAGCTCCCAGTGAAAATGAGTTTGACACCCCTATTCTATACGCTATCTTCTTATGCATTTTTCCATATAATACATTCCAACATTATGGATCTGACACCAATTAACAATGAAAAATGTTTTAAGTAAACAGGCTGTTAAATAAGCCAGGACCAGACAGTGAGTCGCCTGAATTTTAGGCACATTAATTCACTAAATAAGCTTCTTCTAATTTATCTGATCAGCTTATTCAGTTAGTAAAAGCTGCCATGTACTGGCAGGTTCTACTGAATTCTTCCAGTTAACATCCTTCCAACAAACTATCTCTAAAAATTTTTATCTTTTTACCTTTAATAAGAAATAGTGTCATTTTTAATCATTAAAATGGCCTTATTTAAGGCCCCTTTTAATCATTAAAAGGGGCCTTAAATAAGATAAATATAAAATTTCTTAAATGTCATTTGAGAAATTACCTTCACTGCAGACATATTACAATTAGATCTAGCCTACAGGTTGTCATTCAAAAGTTAAAAACGTCTGATGGAAGATGATCAAAGGTCACCTCACACAACCATACTCCAGAGCTGAAATTCAGTCATAAAAGGCATTTTTAAAACACAGGTTTTCAACTCAAACTTTAAAAATACACATTATAAATCATAGCTATGAATACAATTTAAAATCCTGGCCACTGTGGAAGACACTCTAGAAAGGAGCAAGAAACTATATATAAACCTAAAGATGAACCTTTTTTAGGTTCATCTTCTTTCATGATGATGCATCACAGGCAGTATTAAGATTACAGAGGAATTCCTACCAAATAGGTTGTATCTGGCTCCATAGTTTACCAGCCTATGTGACCTTAAGCAAAAGTTACTTGTGCTTTTTTCCTATGCTTCAGTTTTCTCATCAGTAAGATGAGAAAACAGAAGCACCTCACAGGGCTTTTAAGAAATATAAAGTACTTGGAACAGTATCTGGCATCTGGTTAATTACAACTAAAGTGTTCACTGCTATTATTACTATTAGTAAATTTTGTTGCAATAGTATTAAGAGGCTCACCATAAATCATTTTCAGCTCACTGAAGAAAAGTCCCAAACCAAAGAGGTCTCTACAATTAGAGAGGTTACTAAGTTTTAAAGCCACATCAATTACGTAAATGAAGTGTATCTAGAGGTTACATGAGTGCCATTTATTGGTGGGAGGACACTGACAAGGACAACAAAAATTATACAACAGGTCAAGTACAAACACTACCAAGTAAGTTTTCATAAACATATTAAATTCAGAGCAGTCCAATTTCTTATTGAGTGGGTGTTTATTTCTGTTGTTCTGCACAAGCACTTTAAACTTTCAGTAAACTCATTATTATATGGATATATGCATATTTTCACGTACATTCACATAATACAGTTACATACAGTTAGCAACCATAACTACCTTTTCTTGAACTTAAATCTCATTTTATAACATCTCTACAATTTCCAAAAATGTCTATAAATGTTTCACATTACCATATATTTATAGTATGCTAGAATCACTGCTTTAACTGAAGCCATGAGAATGTGGCCTAAAATTAAAATGCTGTCTAGAAATACTTTTATAACATTCGAAAAAAATGTTAGCAAATAATCTAACCATCCAGTCAATTTATATTCTAGAATATTTTTCTGATTTCTGAGACTCACCAAACATTTGCAGCAAATTAAGAGGCAGCCAAGTAGTGGAAAAGCAGACCCAAAATTAACTTGCAAATTACTCAACATGCCTGCGCCTCAGTTTTCTCATCAGTAAAATGGAAGAAGCCAGGATTGAGATTATCTTTTCATCTCGAAAAATCTATGTAATTCTACAAGTCAGTAAATAGCTATCATGCAAAATTTCATACGAACAGCTTTGTCATCTGTTAGCATTTCATTTTCAGAGGAAATGGAATAGTGCATCTATAGGTAGAGGTCACTGGAATATACTCAAATGACATCTGGGTTCATCTGTCTCCTTTTCTGCTCACTTGTGAAATCAAATTGTTACAAATATATAAATATATATATATATGCATATATTTTAGCTGACATAAAACTAATCATTATTCAGGAATTCCACAAATATACAAAATAGCACAGGCTTAATAACAGTTTGCTTCCTATCAGCTGAAAGTCAATCTTTCAAAATGAAAAGCAGATTTTGCACTGCATTCTCTCCAAAGCTTGCTTTAGCTACCCTTTTTAGATGAAAAAATAAAGGAGTCATCCTATTTTTAAAGAACTGAAAACCTCGTACAAAGCATATTCTCGGCAGAACACTAGGCAATGAAAGCAAAAACTGGAAAAAGATACTCATTTTTTAAACAAATATAACCAACATACTTTATTTTTGAGACTCTGGCCAGGATTGAGGGAGAAAAAGAGTCCCACTTTTTATGGGACAAGACTACGTAACATTTTTTTTCCAAATTATCATTTGATATTTATTCCTCAGAAGGAGATAGTCTCTTCCCATCCACTTAACGGAGGAAACAGCTCGTGTTTTCTAATTTACAGTAATACCTAAACATTTAGTTAGATATGTCAAAAAAGTAATAAACCCAGAAAATTAAATTAGGCTTTTTTGTTGTGCAAAAGCACCATTCTTAAAATTGTATCATAGTTATACGAAAGGTAACTAAAAATAGTTTTGTAAATTCCATGTAGTTCATTACCATTTAAAAAATAGTAGCCTATAATCTGCTTTGTTTCTAAAATGTTTATGCTTACCTATAATCTTTCTTTTCTAGGATATTTGTCCTCTTAAAATAACTGCTGAAGGTCAAAAGCAGTTCACGTTTAATGATTAACCTATAAAAACTTTTAACACTCGAGTTTGTTCTATCATTCATATATATATGTATATACATATATGTAAGTAAGCTTCTTAGAGGTAACAAACTCATTTTGCATCACTGAAGAAAATTACTTTTCTAACACAAAATATAAAGTATGTAAGAATGTAGGATTAGTATAGATCCAATTATGTAATTTTTAAAAGGGATAGCTTTCTTAAAAGACATTAAAAAAACCCCTTTTAAACATTATCTATTTTTCTCATACAAAATCCTAATTTTGTTTTGTTTAGAGATTTCTTGCTTTTAAAATGATAGTTACCAATAAAGAAACTGTTTCAAAGCCAAATAAAATTGAATGTCCATTGGATCTTCAGAAAGTGAACACACACATGCACACACAGGGACATAAATGAACTAAAAAGATAAGAATCATGTTTCTAAGATTTGTATTACAAAAATGTAAGCTTCTAGTTTTATGAAAAACCCAACCATAAGGCAGACGTAAAATGAAAAGTAAACCTCCCCACAAAACCCTGCCCATTTGCTTAACTGCCCTTCTCCAGAAATACCCACTATTCAATGTTTTAAATAGAATTTGTTTTCAACAGAAGTCAGAGCACATTATATGAACCATTGGCTTATTTTAAAACAAAATATTCAGGTCACCTTTGCTTGCCGGTATGTATAAATCTACTTCAAGTTTTTTTCACGGTTGCATAGTATTCCATGAGTACTTCTTAATCAGTTCCCTTCTGATAGAAGTGTAGATCATACCAAGCTTTTCAATATTGCAAACCATACAGCAATTAGCACTGCTCACTGTACGGAACATCTTTGTGCACTAATGTTAGTATATCTACAGTATAAATTCCTAGAAACGACCCAGCAATATTGCCAAACAGCAGGAAAGCAGCATCCTCTTCTCCCACCTCCTCCATCTATTCTGAGTAATACCTACCCATCTTGTTAGACTTCATCAATGTGAGACAGAAAGCATGTTATTTTTACTTATGTCTCTTTATAAGGGAGGCATGTTATTATGTCTCTTTGTGAAGTGAAGTACATTTAATCATGTGCATTTTTCTGTGGAAAATGTTACCCGTTTTCTACTGGGTTTATTCATCTCTTTTTTTTTTAAGAATTTTTTGGAGTCCTCTGTCAGCCTTTGGTCAAACATGCTAGACATATTTGCCCCAGTTAGCTGTTTAACTTGGTTTATCATGTTTTCAGTCCTGCAGCAATTTTTAGGCATTTTATACAACTGCATTTATGTACTTTTATTTATAATTCAAATTTTAGCTCATATTACAAAATTTTTCCCAAGCAAAGGATTGGGGAAATTTTTTATGTGACTTCTAAATCATTACTTAAATAACATCAATAATATTTACATACAAGCATCTTCAACAACAGCTCCCATATATTGTCATTTAACAAAAATAAGCCAACTACCCTTCATCTAAAACTTTCTATAATCAACTGATAGAGAGCTCTGCATCAATTAAATACTGATTACAACTACCACACCAGAAGTTTATTTCCTTTGAATGTCTTTTTAAATAACTACCAAGAATGTTCAATTTCCAGTAAGTCTCAATTCTGCCCCTCAATCCTTAAATTATCTTCAACAGCGTGAATGTAAAATAAAGTCTAAGAACTAGATTTTCCCTATTGTAGCTATAATTTAGTCATCTCTACAGAAGTCAGTGAATACTCCCTATAGAAACTTGTAATCTTGCAATACCAGAAAATTGCTTATGATGCTATCAACACTGTACTTTGTTCTTTCCCATTTCAAGTTCCGAAGCAAAAAAAAAAAAAGAGTTCTACCTCAAATCAGAGAATTATAAAATAAGCCTCTTGAGTTAGTATACCAATTCCAACCACCACTTAGAGCTAAATTAGATGTTTAATCTCGCCACTCTCCATCAAAAAAAAAAAACCTGGTCATACATTTTCTCTCACAGCGCCAGCTCCCAGGCATTTAAGAGCCTTCCATCCCTAAGCTGACTGGCACAAGGAACACAACTTGGAAGTTAAGAAAATCAGAACTGGGTGTAGGGCAGGGAATATTTTCCAACATTTCTGCAGCTTAGCATGAATGCATTTCCTAAGAAGTCGTCAACTCTTCAGAGCTGTAAAAAGCATCATCCTACCTCACATGAACCAACACCAATTCCATTCAGTGGTCTCCTTCCCCTTCGGGGACTATTCAAAAAGTTACTATTTTCTTTTACAACTCACCCAGGCCTCTTCACTGATGAAAGCAGGCAAAGCCCACGCTGTGTGTCTGTCTCCCAGAGAAGATTGCATCTTTTATTTATCACTTTGGCTTTATTTTCACAATGAATTCCTGGTTTAAATGCAATCAGCCAAGAAACCCTCCCTGTGTGCTCTCCTGTCATTCCTCATTGCTCGCAAGCAGAATCATGCACAGAAGGGGAAGAAAAACCTCAACGTCGCCAGCCAAGCCATAAAGATTCACAAACTCTAGTTGGTTATATTGAGAACCCATAGATGCCTTTCAACCCATTCAACCCAGCAGAAAACAAGAAAAAACTTGAAAGAATGTTAATTAAATCTTTTTTTTAAAAGGTAGCCTTAAAAGTTGAGCCCCCTTCAAGACAGAAGGGTGCTGAACCTAGAAAAGGCAACACCGGAGGATGCCTTTGGAAATAAATGACCATGCAGAAAATCACATTTGCAGATTGTATTACAATTCAAATTAACCAGATACGATAAAACAAATCTGAATTCTCTCTTGGGGCTCCTGTGAGGCCCCCACCTAACTCTCCTAAAGATAAAAATAAAAAGACCTGAGTACGGAAAGAATTAAAAATCAGAGACTGATGCTTCCAAACCTCTTCGCATTCGTTAGGTACCCTGGTCACCGATACAATTTGAAGTACAGAGCAATAGGGGAGTGAGTAGAAAATATGCCATTTGCAATCAAGAGAAAAATATGGGGAGGGGATACTTTCCCTAATAAGCATTGTTCTTTTCTGTCAGCTCAAATATCCCCATCGCTATGGCTGTAAAAGCTATTTGCACAGGAGGAGAAAAAATAAAAACCCTAGGGTGGGGTTAGGGTGGGGAGACAGGGAAAGCTTTTAAACTCGGTATTTGAGAAAACTCTCAAGGTCTGTCAAAGAAAGGAGAGCTGTACAGCTTTAAATCACAAGTCCTCTCTCGCCTTTGTCAAATTTCTTCTACTTTACAAGCCCTGAAAAGAAATAGAGACTCTTTTGTTTGGTTTCCCCTTTTCGAAGGGTGACAGAAAACTGAAAGGGGCACAAATAAACCTGAAAATCAGAACAAAGTGAGGGGTCATGCCCGACTGCCCCGCGGCCGCGGCAGGAGGGACGCGGGAGCGGCCGCGGAGCCCCTCGGCCTCGCGCTCCCGCAGCCGCCGTCAGCGAGCGTAAAGCCCGTAACTGCTCCCCCGGCTCGCACCGAGCACCCGGCCACCCAGCGCACACTAAACTCAGGCGGCAACAGCCCCCGGGCACCGCCGCGGCCCCAAAGAAAAGGGAAGCGCGAGCCGCTCCTTCCCAGACTCGCGCCATTTAATTCGGGGTGTCCTGGGGGCAAGAGATCCCTCAGGAGAGGGGTACAGCCCACTGCCCCCTCCCTCCAGCGCTGCTCTTAAACAGGATAAATTAAGAGAGAAAAAGACATTTAAATCCCCGGGCGGGCGGCGGAGCTTGCTCGGGCCAGACCAGACGCCGCAGCGACCCCGGAGCGTCGCTGCCGCCAGCCCGTCGAAAGCCCTAACAGGGCAGCCGCCAAGTGGCACGAAAATGTATTCCCCTCCCCTCAAAAAGAAGAGACGGGGAGGGGAAAGAGGAGAAAGAAAGAGGGACGAACGACATACAAGAGGAAAGAAGAGGGAGAGCGTAGCCCGGCCGCCGGCTCGGCCCCGACCGGCATTGTCTGTGCGGCCCGCGCCCCCTCCCCCGCCCCGCACGGCCCCGCCACACACCCTGTGCCAGAGCCCAGCAGTCCGCCGGCGCCTTTGTCCACATCCAACCCCCCTAGAAGCGAGCAGCTCTCCAGGATGCGCTCCTCGGGAGGTGGGCGGGGAACGGAGCGTGTCCCCGGCACCCGACACCCACCCCGCCGACCCCGCCGCGGGGCGCGTCCTGCTGATTCATTTCCCACTCGCGCTGGCCCGTCCGGGGAGACAGGGGGCGGAGAGGAGCGGGAAGGAAATGGGCGCTCCGCTCGAGACGACCGTCCGAGCCAGTAAGGGCACCGGCCAGGGGTACAGACGCACGCCGGGCTGAGGAACTGATCGAAGGAGAGGGGGCAAGCGCCCCGCCCCCGAGGGACTGACGGACTGACCGACCGGCCCAGGGCTGCCCCGTGACTCACCGACTTGCAGGACGTTGTCGACGCAGCCACTCTCCAACAGCGCGATGCCCCGGCGAAAAGGAAGCCGTGTCTCGTCGCCACCGTCCGTCGCCCCGGCGGCCCCCACCGACGGGACCCCGGCCCCGGCGGCCGAGGTGGCGGCCGGCGAAGACGAGGAGCTGCCGCTGCCCGCGCCACCCGCACCACCGCCCGCGCCGCCGGGGCCGCCGCTGTCGTCGCCGGGGCCGCCCGCGGCGCCGCTGCCGGTGTTGAAGGACGAGTACATGCAGATCTCCCGCTCGCTGCGGGGAAAGGACCAGTAGACGATGCGGCGCTGCACCGGCTCCGGGATGCGCTCAAAGCGCTCCTCCACGCGCTGAAACGGCCACTTCTCCGCCACCTTGCGCGCCGCAATGTCCAGCAGCGACTCCGGGCTCTGGGTCTTGCCCGGCGGCAGCAATCCCAGCGCCGCGCCGCCCCCGCACACGGCCCCAGACCCACTGCCCACCCGCGGGCCCGGCCGACAGACAGAGCTGTAGCCGCCACCCGCTCCTCCGCCGCCGCTGCTGCCGCCGCCGCCGACACCGCCGCCGCCCGGCCGGCAGCACAGCCGTTTCGCGGGAGGAGGCTGCTGTCCGCGCTCCGCCATGACCGCGCCGCTTCTAACCCAACAGCGGAAGTGCCAGGACCCTATAAACGGCACAAGGAAGCGCGACACGCACACGCCGCCGCGACGCCACGCTGCCATCTAGGGCCCGCCGCTCCTTGTACGGGCACAAGAGGTGGGGCCTCCATCGTGACGTCAAGGCTGAGGCGGGGCATCAATAGGGGGAACCTAGGGCCAGGGGCGTGGCCTATGCAAATAGGTGGGCAGAAACATAAATAGAGCTCTCGGCTGACACGGGGATATGCGGGGGTGGCGGGGTTGGGTGCTGGTGGGTTGTGAGAATGTCAGGCTTCCGTGACGCGGTGGGGCGGGACTCAGGTGGGGTTCCCGCGGGAGGGGGCGGCCCTCGGGTCCTGGCCCAAAGTGGGTGGGTCTCTGCGCCCCCTTCTACTCGAGTTTCCCTCCCGATTCCCTACCTCCTTTTGATGTCCCGCAAGTGAGGGCGCGCCTCGTGGGTCGCTGCGCGGATGGAAGGGGAAAATGTAGGGGTATGAGCCCAGAGATGACTCCGGGCTAAGTGGGGGGCGGGGCCGCGGGCCGAGCACCCCCCCCTCCCCGGTCCAGAACTAGCCCGCCGGGGAAAAAGCCTCTGGGCGGAGGAGGCGCTTTCAAAACAAAGAAATGCGGCGTGGTGCCCAGGGGACGGGGGTGGAGAGGAAGGCGGAGGAGGTGCGGCTGTAGTCGCCGGGCTGTCCGCTTCCCCTCCTACTAGCCGGGGGAACTCCCCCCACTCCCAGCCCGGGCTGCGGCGGCGCGGGGGAAGAAGGCGGAGGCTGCGCTCGGCGGCTGTTTTCCAGTTCACTTTTGTAGCCTTGGGTGAGGAAGGAGAGCCCCCGTTCCACTGCCCAGCTTGGCTTCCGCGCACGCAGCCCCGAGTTCCAAGTCCTCTCGGTCCCGGCGCCTGGGCTGCTGGCGGAGCTTGCCAAGGGGTCCGAAAACGTGTAGAGCGCTCGAAACCTACCCGGCAGCTGGGCTACACGCCTTCGGAGCCGGCCGCGGCCGCCTTGCCCTGACGCTCCGTCATCTCAGCTGGAAGCTGGGAAACTTGACCCAGCCTTCAACTCCCCTGCCGCCGTGCCGCCGAGACCCTGCTCCCCGGCCCAGTGGAGGATATACTCGGGTAGTGGATTTAGCAAACACACCTTTGTGAGTACGCGCACCACGGGGGCGCGCACACACGCCCCACGAGCGCGCGCGCACAGCAGATCGGGCTGCAGACTGGGCGCCCGGGACGTTCCGCGGCGGACAGCGGCTGCGAGCGCTCTCAGTTCGCACGTAGACTGGCGGTCCGGCTTAGCGCCGGGTGCGGGACTGCGGAGAGCCCCCGAGTTCTTGGCCGTGCGCCGCGTTCTCTAACGCCCTGGCGGCACCTGAATGGACCGTCCTCCCTGGGATAGGCAGTCAGTGGGGAGCAGGCGAACGAAAGCGAGTGAAGAGCGCTGCTCGCCGGCGCGAGGGCGCTGGCGAGGAGAAGCGAGTACAGAGCTGAACCAGGAACCCTGCAGACATTGTTCTTTGCGCTCCACCAAGTTTGGTCAAATCTGAGTCCAAGACACAAACCTAATTAGCACGTTAGAGACATCTTTACTCTTTGCCTTACCTTCTGTTTTCACTGTAAACCATGTTACTGATACTATCGCTATTGTAGAAGATAAACTATCTCCTTTGGCACTTTCGCATCTATTAAGGTTATTGGCTGACACCTGCATTCCTCGTTGCTTGAATTTAAAGGGATAGAGCGCTTCCGAATTTTAAAGAAAATCTCCCACTCATGGCCGAGGTGGGAGACCTCGAGCTCTAGCTCTTGGCTCTTCCCCTTGTTAGGCCTTACCAAAGGCTGGAGGTCCCAGAGGGACTGGACACTGGCAGACTTTTCATAGCTGCCTTACTTGTTAGGAAAATTTTGGTGACATTTATGTTTTTGTAGATTCCTCTGGTGTTTTTCTGGGCACCTCCTCAATGCTTAGGAAAAGGCCTGGGCAGAAAACTGGAAGAATATCTCTATGGCAGATGGACCTTTTAAAAATAAAAGTTTTAAAGTTTTTTTTTAATATAGATGATAGGAGTAGAAAATAAGTTGAAAAGTAAAACACTATCCTCAAATACAGTCATGATAGGGCTTAAGTTTGTATACTACTGTGTAGATTTCCAAGCATTTCCATATATATATATATATATATATATATATATATATATATATCCATAGAATCGCTTGAACTGGAAAGTTAAAGATGACAAGACTGGTGCCGCAAGACAGGGTAAGTGACTCATTCGGGGTCATAGGAAGTGTTGATAGAAGAAATCAATTCATGTTTAACAGGAAAATAGACACCTTTGCAAGTCTAACGTTTAGAAACCTCAATTTTGTAATGAACCTAAGAGACTGGATTTAAGACTTTGTCCTTGGAAGCATTTAGTTTAATGTGAAGACAAATCCAGAGCCACCAGCTCAGCCTGACCCAGTTTTCCCTCTCTGCATTCTCTTGTACTGAGACCACTCTCTCCCTTTTTAACGGTATTACTTCCTCAGGTTTCCCTGACACTCTCCTATCCCTACAACATCTCTAGCTTCTCTTTCTCTGTCTTGTTTCGCGTCTCTCTTCCTCCAGATTGTTTAATGCTGGGATACCCAACCAGGCGGCAATCAAAGCTCACGTAGGCTACTCCTCCTGTTCCCTCCCCCATCCACCCACCCCATTCCACCTCTTCCACGAACCAGGAAGGTTGGGGACCACTGATATAATGTACACCCTGCACTACAACCTAGTATGGTCCTCTTCTCCATTTTGGCTGACCCGCCCCTTGGAGAGCACGCCCCATTTTTCACTCCCAACCTTAGTCTCTGCTTCAGCTCAGTTATTTCTTCCTGGCGGCAAGCTTCCTTTTCTATTGCCAGCAGGGTACGCATGGCCACCTCATACCCAGAGTACCACCTTTCCCTGGAAACCAGGTTCCTTCCCTTAGATTGTTAATACTGTTGCCACCTATTCATAAGCACTCAAGCTTTATTCCTGTTTGCCTTTGCAAGTCCCAAATAGGTTTGTTTGCTGTGTTGTCTGTCCCAGCCCCTCTCAGGCTCTTATTATTTCTCCTCCTCTCTCTGCAGAGCCTCCTTACTAGTATGTCTGTATAACCTTTCCTCCTCCATATCCTCCCCCACCCAGCTGCTGTGCTTCCTAAAGTGTGATGGTGTCATCCTTTTGCTCAAGTGCCTTTAAATGGCTCCCTGCTGCCTACTGGAAAAAAGTCCAAACTCAAATATGATCTTGACCAAACCCAACTTTCCAGCCTCATCTCACACAAAAACCTGACAGAACTTGCAGTTCCCCAACAGGAATTTTGTTTGTCCCTACAGGACTTCTCCCAGTACCCCAGAAGTCATTCCCACTTTCCTCCTCTGCATATTTGCTCAGGATATCCCTGCTGCCTGTAATGTGTCTTCCTTGCAACATGTCAAATTCCTGCCCTGTCAGATTCCAAAGACTTGCTCAGATTTCACTTCTGAGAAAACCCACCTGGATGTGTGATCTCTCTCTCTCCTGGAGCTTCTCTGCCCCATTGGATGTCTCCTGTAACATTTATACCATTCTGCCTAGCATTATGGTTATGTTTACACTTGTCTGAGCCATCCGTCTCCTCTCTCTTCCCTGATTAGATCCTCTCTGAGAGTTGGGATTATGCCTCAGCCATCTCTGTAGTCCCAAGTGCCCTGCGCTGCACTGCTAGGCTTCTGTCTTCCCAGAGGTCAGCTATACCCACGAGCCAAAGGAGAAGTGACAGTATGTTCTTGTTGGCTAGTATTTGTGCCACCTGTCACTTTGGGGGTATTTACAATGTTTTTTTTTCTGGTGTTCATAGAAATCATTACTAAATTACTTAAAATTACTCTTATAGGCCCCTACTCCAGGGACCAAATCAGGGCTAAATGACTCTGTTTATGCTTCCATGTTTACCATTAGGCAGTGGTAGGAAATCAAAGTACAGAACATCTACAGCTTTCCAAATGCAGTGACTCATCATATCACACCATACCACATCACATTGGCCAGTGTGGTCAAGAACTAGGCTTTCAAGGAGACTTCATGAACATCAACTTCCAGGACTCCATAAACTCATGGCTGCAGGGAAGAGAAACACACCTCCCCCTGCACCTGGCATGTTACAGTTGGATGCATGAATGAATAGATGGGTGGGTGGATGGATGGATGGCAAAGGACTATTTGAGAGGAGCAGTGGAGTCCTGTTCATATATCTATCATGTCTCCTTTACCTGCCTTTAATTTGAAAATGAAAAGTTTGAATTAAATTCAACAGATATTATCAAATTCCTGGAGCAGTGGCTTTGAAAGAGAAACCCTTAGGATTATTCACCAGAGCATAATGCACACAAATTTGGAATTGGGAACTAGAAGTTGACACACACTCCCCACATGAATCTTCTTTATACTCAAGTCTGAAAAATACACTTTGGTGGCAAGAACTTCACACAGTCCCAATGCTTTGGAGAAAGCATACAGAAAGAAAAAAAATAACATTGCCTCATCATTATTGCTAGTTATCTAAGCTAATTAAGAGAATAATTTGACATTAATAAGATTCCAAGACACAAGAATTGGATTAGGTCTAAAGGACCTCAAGTCATTCGAAGATGAACACACAGTTTTATGCCCATTTCCATGCTCCTCTTCATACTAGGACATACGTTTTAATATTATGGCCAAAGCCAATTATGTTCCTTGGGCTATAATTAATTGTTTCGAGAGGAAGAAAAGCCTAAAACAGTACAGTTAGTCTGTTGAGGCATTATTCTCCCCTCCAGTTGGATGACAGAGAATTCTAATCTGTTTAAAAATAAGTAAAAATTATAGATGACACTTCATCAAGGCCAAATGTCCAATAATAACATGGAAAAGTGCCATGAGAATCTTGGTGGTCAATCATTTCCACCAAGCAGATTCTTGGGCAAAATAAGAAGTGAACATAGAACCTAAAATTGATCAATTTAAAACAATTGCTCCATCTTTGAAGAGGGGGAAACATTTGATCCATTTCAACTTTGTTAAATTCTAGAGTCAAACCACTAATATTTTACTATTAATATTTTTAAGAAAGTGGGTACATGCACAGTGTTAGGTCCTTTACAAACAGTAACTCCTTTGGTGTCCCAGTAACCAACCCCCCATAAGAAATAAATGAAGAAACTGAGACTCAGAGAAATTTGCCAAAGATTTTTCAGCTCTATTCTGGCCAAGCAGAGATTCAAGGTTAGTCTGTCTAATAATAAAGGCAAAATTTTCTTCATTATCCATTATTTGGCAGATCAGAAAAGATTGCCCTTAATACTTGTTAAAATATATAGATTTTCTTTATCTCTCCTCTACAGAAAGAGTTAGAATAGGCAAAATTAGGAAGCCTCATAATTTGATGCCATATTATCATTAACCCACTGTTTTATTCCTTAAGACATACCCATCTAGAATTTGCTGTAATTATTAAAAGTGTACTCAGCTACTGATCAACCAATTTTTTTCCATACTACTTTTAAGAACACTGTATCCTGTTAACATGGAAGCCTTTAAAATTACAATCTACACTCTGGCCAAGATGGAGGTATAGATAGATACACTTAGTCTCCTCGCACAACCAAAAAAAGAACAACAACAAATTTAATGACAAAAAATAACCAGAACTGCCAGAAAACGGAACTGTGTTGAAGTCTGACAACCAAGGAGTTAAAGAAGAAACATTCATCCAGACTGGTAGGAGGGGCAGTGATGGGCAGCTGGGGTGGAGAGGACTATCAGCAAGGCGGTGGCTGGTGGACTGCGTGGTCCCACATCTTCATGCAGATAAACCTGGGGGAACAACGGGACAGACCTGAGACAGACCATGCAACCCAGGATTCCAGCATGAGACAGACCATGCAACCCAGGATTCCAGCATGAGACAGACCATGCAACCCCAGATTCCAGCATGAGAACCCTCTCAAAACCTCTGACTGAAAAAACCTGTGGGGGTTGAGGCAGAGGAAGAAACTCCCAGCCTCACAAAGAGAGTTTGGTGGAGAGACCCAAGGGTCCTAGAATGTACACAAATCCGCCCACCTGGAAATCAGCACCAGAAGAACTCAGTTTGCTTGTGGGTAGCATAGGAAAAGACTGAAAGCCAGCCAAGAGCCAAGCAAGCAGGATTATTCCTTCTCTGCCCTCCCCCACATACAGTGCCAAGATGCAGTTATGTGGGTTACCTTACCCTGGCCAATACTTAAGGCTCTCCCCTTACAATGTAACAGGTGCACCAAGACAAGGAAATATGTCCCAAATGAAGAAACAGATCAAAGCTCTAAAAATAGAACTAAGCCATAAAGGGATAGCCAACCTATCAGATGCAGAGTTCAAAACACTGGTAATCAAGATGCTTACAGAAATGGTTGAGTATGGTCGTAAAATAGAGGAAGAAGTGGAAGCTATACAAAGTGAAATGAAGAAAAATATACACGGAACCAACAGTGAAGGGAAGGAAACTAGGACTCAAATCAATGATTTGGAGCAGAAGGAAGAAATAAACATTCAACCAGAATAGAATGAAGAAACAAGAATTTTAAAAAATTAGGAAAGGCTTAGGAACCTCAGGGACAACTTTAAACGTTCCAACATCCAAATTGTAGGGGTGCCAAAGGAGAAGAGGAAGGGTAAAAAATCGAAAACTTATTTGAAAAAATAATGAAGGAGAATTTCCCCAATCAGGCAAAGGAAATAGACTTCCGGAAAGTTCAAGAAGCTCAGAGAATCCCGAAGAAGTTGGACCTAAGGAAGCACACACCAAGGCACATCATAATTAAGCTACTCAAGATTAAAGATAAGGATAAAACCTTAAAAGCAGTAAGAGAAAGACAGAGTATTACCTACAAAGGCATTCCCATAAGACTGTCAGCTGATTTCTCAAAAGAAACCTTGCAGGCAAGAAGGGGCTGGAAAGAAATATTCAAGGTCATGAAAGGTAAGGACCTACATCCAAGATAAACTCTATCCAGCAAAGCTACCATTTAGAATGGAAGGGCAGATAAAGTGCTTCCCAGATACAGTCAAGTTAGAGAAGTTCATCATCACCAAGCCCTTCTTCTATGAAATGTTAAAGGGACTTATCTAAGAAAAAAATGGTGATCAAAAATATGAACAGTAAAATGGCAGCACACTCACAACTACCAATAATTAAACCTAAAAACGAAACAAAAATAAACTAAGCAAACAACTAGAACAGGAACAGAATCACAGAATTGAAGATTACAGGGAGGGTTATTGGGAGAAATGGGGAAAAGGTACAGGGAATAAGAAGCATAAATGGTAGGTAGAAAATAGAAAGGGAGAGGTTAAGAATAGTATGGGAAGTATGAGCATTTTGATGATGTTAATTCTTCCAATCCATGAACACAGCATATGTTTCCACTTGTTTGTGTCTTCCTTGATTTCTTTCTTCAGCGTTGTGTAATTTTCTGCATACAGGTCTTTTACCTCCTTGGTTAGGTTTATTCCTAGGTATTTTATTTTTCTTTTTGCTATATCAAATGGGATTTTTTTTCTTGATTTCTGCTTCTTCTGTTTCATTGTTGGTATACAAAAATGCCTTTGATTTCTGGATATTGACTTTGTATTCCACTGTTTTGCCAAATTCATTTATTAGGTCAAGCAGTTTTGGGGTGGAGTCTATGGGATTTTTCATGTACACTATCTCTTTCTCAGAAAACTAAAAATGGATCTGCCTTTTGACCCAGCAATTCCTCTGCTAGGATTATATCCTAAGAACCCTGAAGTACCATATGGTACAAAAGAACTTATGCACCATAATGTTCATAGCAGCACAATTTACAATAGCCAAGTGTTGGAAGCAACCTAAGTGCCCATCAGTAAATGAATGGATCCAAAAACTATGGTCCATTTACACAATGGAATTCTATGCAGCAGAAATAAAAAAGGAGCTCCTACCCTTTTCAACAGCATGGATGGAACTGGAAAGCATTATGCTGAGTGAAATAAGCCAGGTGATGAAAGACGAATACCATATGATCTCACCTTTACCAGAAACCTAAACAACAAAACAAATAATCAAGCAAAATATAACCAAAGACACTGAAATAGAGAACAGGCTGACAGTGACCGGAGGGGAGAGGGGAGTTTCAGGGGAAAAGGGGAAGAAGGATTTACAGGAACAAGTATAAAGGACACATGGACAAAAATTAAGGGGAGTAGAAATGGGAGGAAAGTGGGAGCACTGGGGGGTGAGCTGGGATGGGAGTAAAAGACAGAAAACTACTTGAACAACAATTAAAATAAATAAATTAAAAACAATCAGGACCAAAAAAAAAAAAAAGAATTGTATGGGAAATGAAAAAGCCAAAGAACTTGTATATATGACCCATGGACATGAGCTAAGGTGGGGGAAATGCTGGTGAGAGTTAGGGTGCAGGGAGGAGGGGAATAAAGGGGAAAGAAATGGGACAACTGTAATAGCATAATGAAAAAGTACATTTAGAACAGAAGGACAGATAAGGTGCTTCTCAGATAAGACCAAATTCAAGGAGTTCATCATCACCAAGCCCTTATTATATGAAATGTTAAAGGGACTTATCTAAGAAAAAGAAGTTAAAGAAACATGAACAGTGAAAGGACAACAAGCTCACAGTTATCAACAACCACACCTAAAACGAAAGCAAACTAAAAGGACAGCTAGATCAGGAGTGGAAACATAGAAATGAAGAGCTCAAGTAGGGTTAGCAACAGGGGAGTGGGAGTAGAAGACGGGGAGAGAAGGTACAGAAAACAAGTAGCATAGACAGTAGATAGAAAATAGATGGGGGGGGCAAGAATAGTATGGGAAATACAGAACCTAAAGGACTTGAGACACATGGACATAAGCTAAAGGGGGGTAATCGGGGGTTGGGGGCAGGGTGGAGGGGAATGAAGGGGGGAATAGAACAACTGTAACAGCATAAACAATTCAAAATTTAAAAAAAAAAAAAGTATATTTAAAAAATAAAGGTATTACCTAGAATTTTGAAAAATAAATCATTATGTCTCACACATATAAAAAAAGCAGGTTGGCAATTTGCTTCAAAATAAAGTTGCTTCAGTTTTGTAATTTGGAGAGGTAAAGGTGTTTGTTTTTGTTAAGTATTATTTAACTTACTCTTACTAATTTTTAGAAAAACATTTTAGTGTAAATATAGTCTGTGTACAATTTCAGTATTGTGAAAACTAGCAGACTAGTATCATTCTGCTATTCATTTCGATCCAAAGTGCAGAAGTGAAGGTCTCATAAATGAAAATCATCTCAGAACCAGAATGTTTAACAGGCCTCCAAACGAGCCCAGAACCTCGTAATACTAAAAAAAAAATAGGAAATGCCACATTTAATTATAGCTTTTAGTCTTCCCCTTTTTAATAACTAACTTCTAAGTATTTTGTTAAGTTTGCCACAAGACTGACACAAGAATACTATTTAATTGGGTAACATGAAAATATTTATACCTCTTCACCTCTGACAACTGGGGAGAAAAAAACCTCCCATTTTTAAACACTGAAAAAGTAGCAGTATGGAAGAATCCTTATGGAGAACATTAACAATTTCCTCAAAATAGCATCACTCTTTTGCAGGTATCTCTGATAGGTAAGATGGCACATGAAAAACACATTTAAGAAATTAAATATTACAGCATGAACATATTCTCTAGGGAGACAAAAGATGCTCTGACATGTATGGAGAACATGTTTGCAGAAAATGTCATTCCCCCAAATCATGTAAAAAAATATAGCCTGAGAATTTTCCAAAGGGATCAAACAATATTTTGTTTATAAAGTTAACACATAACTTTATAGGGCACCTTATCATAGATAAAGAGTACATGCATTTAAGAGACAAGCATGGAAAATAGTTTAAAATGCAAAAGCCAAAATTTTTTTAAATTTTATTTTATGTTTAAACGTTTCTTTTTAATTTAATCTTCATTGTATTTTTCCATTACCATTAGTCCCCTTATACTCCATGCCCTCCAGCAATCACCACACTGTTGTCCATGTCCATGAGTCCTTTTTCCTATTTACTTAATCCCTCCAGCCCATAACCTACCCCTGCCTCCTCCCCCACCCCTTCCCCTCAAGGTCTTTTTTTGCTCTAACCCTATACCCCTTTATTGCTCCCCCAAGAGCTGTCATCCTGCTCTCCATCTCCGAGTCTGCCTCTGTTTTGCTTGTTAGGTCAGTTTGTTCATTAGATTCCACATATAAGTGAAATCATATGGTATTTGTCTTTTTCTGACCCGCTTATTTCACTTAGCATAATGTTCTCTAGGTCCATCCATACTGTTGCAAAGGGTAAAATTTTCTTCTTTTTTAGAGCCAAGTACAATTCCATTGTGTAAATATCCCATAGTTGTTTTATCCACTCATCTATTGATGGGCACTTAGGCTGCTTCCATATTTTGGCCATTGTAAAAAACGCTTCAATGAACATAGGGGTGCTTCTTTCAAATTACTGTTCTGGCTTTGTTCAGATACATTTCCAGAAGTGACATCGCTGGGTCAAAAGAAAGATCCATTTTTATTTTTTGAGGTGTCTCCACACTGCTTTCCACAGTGGCTGCACCAGTCTGATCCCAACAACAGTGCAAAAGGGTTCCCCTTTCTCTACATCCGCACCAGCACTTATGGTTTGTTGATTTATTAATGGCAACCATTCTGACAGGTGTGAGATGGTATCTCTTTGTCGTTTAATTTGCATTTCTCTGGTGATTAGTGACATTGAGCATGTTTTCATATGTCTATTGGCCCTCTGTACATCCTCTTTGGAGAAGTGTCTATTCAGTTCCTTTGCCTATTTTTAAATTGGGTTGGGTTTGGTTTTTTTTTTTTTTTGGTGTTGAGTTTTGTAAGTACTTTATATGTTTTGGATATTAACCCCTTGTCAAATTTATTGGTGAATATGTTCTCCCATTCTGTGGTTTGTCTTTTTATTTTGTTGATGATTTCTTTTGCTGTGCTAAAACTTTTTAGTTTGATGTAGTCTTATTTATTTTTTCTTTTGTTTCCCTTGCTGAGGGAGATATATCTGATAAAAAATTTGTACAGGTAATGTCCAAGATTTTGCTGCCCGTGTTTTTTTCTAAGATTTTTATGGTTTAGAGTTTTAAGTTTGTCTTTTCTTGTGTGTGGTGTAAGAAGGTGATCTAGTATCATTTTTCTGCACATATCTGTCTGATTTTCCCAGCACCATTTATTGAATAAATTATCATTGTATGTGTGTGCTTCCTCTGTTGAATATTGATGATAAAGGTGTGGGTTTATTTCTGGTCTCTCTTTTATGATCCTTTGATCTATGTGTCTGTATTTATGCCAGCACCAGGCTCTTTTGATTACTATTGTCTTATAGTATAGTTTGATATTAGGTAGTGCGATTCCTCTAACTTCATTCTTCGTTCTCAGCATTGCTGTTGCTATGTGGGGCCCTTTGTCATTCCATATAAATTTTCAAAATATTTGTTCTAGTTCTGTAAAATATGTCACTGTAATCTTGATAGGAATTATGCTGAATCTATAGATTGTTCTGGGGAGTATGGACATTTTTAATGGTGTTAATTCTTTCTATCCATGAACATGGTATGCACTTCCACTTATTTGTATCTTCTTCTTGAAACCCAAATTCCATGTACTTATTAAGGGTACTTATTAAGGGTATTTATCACCTACTATATTTTTAAATATTCAATAACTTATTCCTTATCAGGAATAACATTGTGACAATTCAGATATGAAAGTGTAATGTCCAATGACTTTATTCAAATCCAGAATTAGATAACCTGAGAAAACAAAGCAGTCTCTGCAAAATCTGGTGCATTGGCTATTTCTTCAACCTGCAAATCTATATTAACACCCTCACAGTACCACACTACAGTAAAACTATGGTTATGCAGGAACTTTGTAAGAGCCATCCTGAACTAGATAATTTCCCCCAAAATGGATCTACTTTTCAACTACAAAACCCTTTTAAAAAGCTTAGCCTTGTAGGCTAGAATTCTTTCTAAGCCATGACACACTTCCTTGACTTCTTAAACATAAGGTCTCATTACAGACAAATGATGCCCTCAAGATGTGCTTAGGAATACAAGAGCATTGTCCATAGCTAGAAGCCCCACATGGTTTTCATTATTTTCTTCCTTCCTTCCTTTATTTTTTTAATTTAAGTTTTTGGTTTTTATGCCTCTTTTTCTTTGTTTCTTTTTTTAAAAATTTTGTCCCTTCTACAGTTGTGCCTGTCCCCTGTTACTTTTAATTTTTGTCATATACCACTTGTCCTGTCTCCCTTTCTGAATTATCACTCCCCATCTGCTGTGGCCTTGCAACCCAGAAAACACATTGTTACAATTGTGTATAAGGTTTTTTAAAAAGCTAAATTTTTAATGAGGACCTCCCATCTGGTTAAAATCTGCATAGTCTTTGTCACATTTATTTTGACTTATTGCAGATCTTTCTGCATCCCAGCTAGGTCCCAGATAAAGAGGTGATTATTAAATGGCGAAACTCTGGCTTCTGAAGGGTTGATATAAGATGATAATTGAAATTCATGATGATGACTCTGAGGTGCCTACTGAATAGTCATACATGAAATAATATATCTTGAATATGATTTAGATTTAAAATATTTCATATAAGTATAATCATTTGAAACTTGGTGGTTCACATCTGGAATTATGGCAACATTCCGATAGGTTTCAGATGAACCAGAAGCTTCCATTCCTGCATCACACACAAAAAGGGCCTGTCATGCATTCCTATTATATCCTGAGTTCACCCTGGAGTGAGAATAGATAGCAACCAAAAAATCCTTACCAAATCCACCCCATAAGACTCAAGGCTGTGCATTGGGAATGAACTGGCATCCCCTCACCTCCTTGGTTGTCCTTGCCTGAAGTTCATTCCCCTCACTCTCTGGGTAAGACTGATTCAGGCAGCTCAGGCCTGCTTTTGGATCCTTGAACACTTCCCCAGAGGGCCTGTGTCCAAGTGTTCCCACTGCCTGAAATGCTCTCTCTCCCTGGCTCTGCAATCACTGCCTAGTTTCCTCCCACTCGGCTTAAACATCCTTCCTTAGGAAGGCCTGGCTGCGCTTACCTGTCAGCTCTGCCTAGTACACACTCTAGTAGTTACATGCACGTCTCCTAGGAGCTCTTATCAGAGCTGTAATTTTTCATTTAGTTGTGTGTAGAACGGATTACCTAGAAAATAGTAGGTGCTCAATAAATATTTGTTTACTTCATGGAAGGGAGCGAGCAAGGGCACTTCAGCCAGACTTGCCTCCTCGTTGTAGTTAACATCAAGTCTTGCCAGGAGAGCAATTTCCAACATCTTACCCTCACTTGATTGCTTCCAAGGCCCGTGGGTCTCTCCTTTCCTTTAAAGAAAAGAATAAAATTGACTCAATGAACATTCAGTAGCATGGTGTGAAGCTATTACTGCTACATTCTGAAATCATTGCATTATTGCAAGCAAAGAAATAAGAAAACCTTACCAAATTTCAAAACCTTTGTCACACTGTTATACATGCAGCCTATAACATTTGTCTTTTGTTTTGGGGGTTTTTTATCATTTTTTTTTGGCTTTCATCTCAAGTATCTTTCAAGTTTTGGCAATTTTGAGTCTTGTAGTTAGCATGGAAATAAGAAGCAATAATATCTAAAGATTAAGAGGGGGAAATATCCCCTATATTGAGGTTCTAGAGTTTTTCTTCTTTGATAATATTTGTGAATTCTGTGTCATCAGTAAGAATTTAAAAGAAATTAGATACCAAAAGATGCCAGACAGGAGGGGGGAGGGAGAGAATGGGTGAAGAGATGAAGGGACTAAGTACAAATAGGTAGTTACAGAATAGCCATGGGGATATAAGTACAGTATAGAAAATGGGAAGCCAAATATGCATGACCCATGGACATGAACGATGGTGGGGGTACTGCCTGGGGAGGGGGTGCTGGGTGGAGGGGGGTAAGGGGGGAAAAATCAGGAGAACTGTAATAGCATAATCAATAAAGTATAATTCAAAAAAAGAATTTATCTTTGTGCCTATAATGTATGAGGCATTGTTCAACGCCAGGAGTGCCTTCACCTCCAAATTATTATATTAAAGATAAACAAACATATCCCGTCCTAGATGTAGGTGGTCAGGCTTATCCTTTCATCAAATTCAAATTACTGAGTATACACTATTAGCTCTAAGTGAGAACCTATCCCTTTTCCCTCTAGGAATCTTCATAACACTTCTGATACTTTACACAGCTCTTCTGACACATTGAAAACATGGGTTACAGAGAACCATACTATACACTCTGTCAATTTTATTTATTTATTTCTCTATTTCACAGGTAGATAAAAATTTCTTCACTTTCACAGCAAGAAAGAAACAACTGGTCTTGCTTTTTTTGTTGTTCCATAACATTAGAAGTTGATTATTGTTCATACCCATAGAGAACTTGACCAGTAAAACTGAAAAAGGAAGAAAATCATCTGTCTCCTTAATAAGCCAATGTCCACAATTTTAGAGCCTATGTGCCTGTGTATGGTTATATAAGACTTGGTTTTAAACACATTATATAATATCCTGAATTGTAATTTTCCACATCTCATGTCACCAGCAAGTTTCCAAGTTCCCTGAAGGACAGATATGGGAGATTCTAACACCAGCTGCTAGTCGGCTTCTGCCTGGAAGTCCAGGCTGCTGCCTCTTCCTCCTCACCCAAGACATCAGAGACACTGGCGGGCTGCTCCCCGCTGCACTTCCCCACCCCACTTTGACTACTTTTTTTGGCCTGTACTTCTGGATTTAGGAGTATTCAGAGGTGATTTCTCCATTAAAGGTAAGTTTGAACAAGACCAAGTCTCTAAAAATTTATAATTCAAACATTAAAGATTTGGTTCTTTTGGACCTTGAGGAGTTCCTTTGGAAAAAAAATATTAATATCCCCTGGAGGGCTAAAACTTGAAATCATTATTAATTTATAATCAAAAGGGATTAGTTAAATCAACTGGGTGGCAACAGCTCCCCCATCCCCCACAGAAAATTAAATTCAGGACAGGCCTTGCAGGGTGGTGCTAATAGGCACATCCTTGCAGGATGCTGGGGTGGGGGTCGGGGGCCACTGAATGAACTTCAGCAATTTTACATGTTATCCTGGCTTTCAGTCTCTTGGATTCACGTGGCTATCCCTGAAGTTCTCTTTTTTTTTTTCTCCCTCCTTGCTCCACCTTTGCCCTCTTGCCTAGGTTTATCTCTGTATATGCATAATATCTGTGTGTGCAAATATCTGCACATGTCCTCAGGTCTTTCTTTGTTGTGACACCAAATTTTCTAGCTGTGTCACCATAAAAAAATTAATTCAGATGACTTGCTGGATGATTTAGGTATTTTCAGCTTCATTAACAGCTAATCACCACACAATGGATTACTCAACCAGGGTTTGAAGCATGCCTTCAAGGTGGCTAGACAAACTAGAATGACGAAGTAAGGGGACTTCAGGAGGGCATCACATACACAAAGCTATTATGTCTTTGTGGGAACGTGTGTTTGCCTATGAATTGCCCATGCATGTTTTTGGCAGGTGCCCTTTCTTATTCTCCATTCCCTGCCCCACCCCACCCCAGCTTCTGCCAGGTCTGCCTACAGATCCTTTAGTCCTGAAACCTCCCAGAGAAAGGTGAGGGCTCCTTTGTGTCCCAAGGTAAGGCAGACAAGTCAATGGTACCCCAGGGTTCAGAGTTGGGCTGGGAGGTCATTATATAACCAGAAGGCTTGAAAAGTCACCTACTGGAGGCCCAGTCAGGTATCTTGCCACCCTCAGAAAACACTCTCTTGCCCTGGCCTAAGAAATAAATTAGCATCAGAGAGTGTAGTGTGAGCCTGGACTTAAAGTTTTATGGAGACTCCTTTTCCAACCGCTGAAAATATCCTGGTGGGTATGGAGGCTTGGTTGGTATGGAAGAAGATGAGACCTCAGTCCCCCACCCCACAGATGCCTGCAAACCTGACTTTAACTAACAAAAGCCAACTTTGCCCGAGTGGTAGCAGATTGGCAGGCCTAGGCATCCACTTGCAGTTTCAGTTTTTTGCAGGTCTGGCACAAATCACTAACTCTTCTAGCCACACAAAGTGCTCCGTGGGTAGGATTAGCCCCATTTGCCCTTCTCAGAGGCCATTTTTGTAGCTGGTTGAATTTGTTAGGGGTTTGCTGTTAACACTTGTCAATGGCCATTGTCAAGTGTTGCTAGGGTTTCAAGAGAAAGGTTTCACTTGATTGGTTGAGCAACTGCCTTCTGTAACCAATCCAAATGCTGTGCCCAGGGGAGGGGGACTCCACATGATAGAATAATATCAAGCACAGGCAGACACATTCCAGGTACTAATAAGGCGTCTGGAAAAATGGAATTATAGTGTTCAGGAATCCCAATGCCCTTCTCCAGCTCCAGTCATGATGTAGCTGCTGTTCAAGATGTTACAGCCTAAGTTAAAGCCATTCCCACTGATTGGAGGATATCAAGATTTCAAAAACAGGGGAGTAGCAATTGTAAGGAGGAAGTAAAACTCCTTGCTCATTGTGTTTTACAGCCTTCCTAGTAAAACTGCTGAATTGTAATTTAAAATATTCTGCTCTCTCAAATAAATTAAGTACAATCCTTAAAAACAGGAAATGAGAGAGACACACACGTATTGTCAACTAAACAGTCACAGACCTTGTAGCACAAAGCAAAATTGAAAATCATGGGACAGTCCTCTGAATTCACTTTAGAAGGATGATAACAAGGGTCACCACAAAGGCAGTCCTGATGCCTCCGGCAGTGCACTGTTGGGCTGAAAGCCGAATGCTAATCAGGAAACAAATGAAAGACAAACATTAACTCAAAGGGAAATTTGGATCTTGCAAGATCATAGATATTCTGAGATTCAGATAAACCTTATTACTCTAAGGAAAGTTAGAGCAAACTTGACTGTAACAATGGCTGAACTTTCCCTTCAGAGAAAGTAACTGCCAGTCAGACAGATGTTCCTATGAAACTCTGGCAATATGTCACAAGCAAATGACATTATCCTGCCTTAAAAATTAAGCCTTAAAAAGTTAAGCTTCTGTACAGTACTGTTTTCTATTTAGTTTTCAATAAAATCACCAAACTTTAGCATTTTTATTGTCAGTTTTTAATTCAGTCACAAGAAAATTTAGTCTTCTTGTTGTGTCTCTCCTTTTGAATTCCTTAGAAGACTTATTCCTTAGAAGATGGAGCTGCCACCCAAAAATACTAGTGGAATAAAGAGAGGGAGGGAAGGAGAAAGGGGGGAAGGGAGGGAAGAAGGAAGGAAGATGCGGCAATGTTTGCTCCCCTCCCCTGTCACCCATTTGCCCTGTCCAAACCAGGCTGTTCTGTGCCCAAAGGACCCCACAATCAAGCCAGGTTGCTTCAGCTTAGTTTCAGGTTGAAATGGGGTTTCAAGGTTTTGCATTTAATTTATATCCATTTTGAAGTAGCTCAAAATAAGATAAAAGAGTAAAAGATTCCAAGACTGAGTGTAAGAAAATTTCACCTCCCACTTCCATTAGTATAAAAAAGAATATACATGAGCAGAAAAGGATCTTGAGGAAGGTTGGAAGCCAGACTGCTTTAAGAGTTGCACAGAAAGTACAGCTTTATGACCGTCTGCAGCAAATCCAAGTACAGTACCCGCTTATCTCTACCCACACTGTGAGCCACTGGGACCCAGCTAGCTCAGACTTTGCCCAAGATCCTCAAGCACCTAATGGAGATACTATAAAAGCAGGAATCACTATTCCAAAGGGAAAGAAACTTGGAAAGGACTCCTGGTTCACTTTCTGTTGTATGTGATGCTAATGCAGATATTTGTGCTGTTGGCAACATCTTAGGAAGTGATTTAACCCACTTGAATAGCCAGACGCAATTCATCATGTGGTTCTATGACTTGAACCCCATTCATTTCTCCCTTCTGATTACTTCAGTCATGTTTGTGTATTAATTATTTAGGACATATCTTTATTTCAGAGGCCCTGAAGTCCTACTAGAATTTTCTAACTCAGAACCTAGCCATTTCTCATCCTGACCTTATCTGCTCTCTTTCGGAACAGATCCAGGAGGCCAGAAAAACTTAACCACCCACATCTGATCTTTGCACTCAAGCCACTGGAAGAGGACTGGTGGCTTAGGAAATTCATCGTTATCCTAGATCCTTTCCCAGACCAGCAAACACACCCACATAGTCATTGGTGAGTATTCTTAGGGTTAGAACTGCCCAGAGCTCTGCAAATTAGTGCTCTCTCTTCATAGTTCATCTTTCAAGATAACTTCCCATGAGAATTGTACAATCAGTAACCAAAATAGTAGGTTATAAAAACCTACTGGATCAATAAAAACCCAAAATTCAACTGCTAATTTTAACCTGCAATCAAACAGGAAAGAGCATCCATTTAAGTTTCACCCTTTTTCTTTTTTGAATCACAGTCTCTAATGAGGAAGAAAATTTGATGATAAAAAGTAGAGCACTAAAGAAGCAAAAGGCTCAGGATAACCCACATCTAAATTAGCAGTTGCAGAACATGAATGATCACAGGAGATGGAATCAGAGAGAGAAAGACACTCAAGGGAGTTTGCATGGAAGTTTGAAAGACCACATTCAGTATGCACCCTCAAGAAAGTGTCTAAGAGAAAGTAGGCCAGAATAACAATGAAGTTAGGGTGAAAAAGATGTGAGTTTAGTTTTCAAAATGTCATGTCCGTATTGAGTGTCCTTTTGGTCCAAACAAGAAACAAAGAGAGAAATCGAACAGCTTCACTGTCGAGCAGAAGAGTTGGCTGAGTCTGGAGTAAAAAATTGAAGGCAGTTCCAATGTGCAGCCTCAGAACAGGTTTGAAGAATCACTACCTCCCTTTAGTTGGTCTCTGTTTTTCCAGGTCCTGCTTTTCTCATTGCCAACTACTTCCCTTTTCAATATGATTTTAATTTTGCTCCATGCCATCCCTGACACCTGGGTCTCTCTGTAAATATTTTTCTTTTAGTTTAATTTTTTAAAGCCTTTATAAGGAAGACTTTCTATTCATTCACATCAAACTATTTAAAATATGATTTCTCAATAACGTGATTGATTTATAAAAACCTATGTATAATGCTCATAAGAAGGGCTCACTTGATACCATAATGAGACCATGATCAGGTTGTTTTATTGGTGGTGACTCTTTCTGCAAAATAAACAGAAGGCTTGTCATTATATAGCCAAGTGGAAAGGTCGCTCTATTCTCTGGATGCTCTTGAGAGTGAGTATGTACAAATTACCAGGTTTTCCTCGGATGTTCCCAGTATGCATGTAAATGGATGTTTCTTTAGATGCATCTATCACAATGCACCCAGTGAAGATTTGAGTTGTGTTTTTTTTTTAAGATTTGAGTTTTATTGAGCCTACAGTAGATTTGGGAAATACCATTTACTAAGATCGATATGCTTTGTTTTGGTCACTGGAAGTAATAACCATAAAAGAAAAAAGTTGATAAATCAGACTTTATCAAAATAAAAAACTTCTCATCAAAAGGGAGGCCATTAACAAAATGAATATGCAAGCCATGGGCTGGAAGAAAATATTTGTGAAATGTGAATTCAACAGAGGACCAATGTCCAGAATGTATAAAGAACTCTTACTCAAAAATAAGACAAAAATTATTTTGGAATGGACATAAGATTGAAACAGACATTTCATAAACGAAGATACATGAAGTGCAATTAAGCACATGACAGCATGTTCAATGTCCTTAGTCATTGGAAAAATGCAAATTGAACCACAATGAGATATCACTGCACACTCATCAGGATGGTTTAAAATGAAAGGACTAAACATAATAGTCTCCAGTTCCATCCATCCTCTCAGAAAAAGCTGGAATCCCTGCTTTTTGATTGTCGCATAGTATTTCATTGTGTAAATGTATCACGGTTTTTTGATCCAGTCATCTACTGGTGGCACTTGGGCTGTTCCCAGATGCCAGCTATTATAAACTGTGCTGCTATGAACATAAGGCTGCATAAATTCTTTTTTTTGTGCCATAAATTCTTTTGAATTGGTGTTTTGGGACGGTTAGGGTATATTCCCAGCAGTGGAATCACTAGATCAAAAGACAGTTCCATTTTTTAAATTTTTTTGAGGAATTTCTATACTATTTTCCACAGTGGCTGCACCAGTCTGCATTCCCACCACCAGTGCACTAGGGTTTTCCTTTTCTCCCCATCTTCATTAGCATTTGTTGTTTGTTGATTTGTTAATGATGGCCATTCTGACAGGTATGAAGTGGTATCTTATTGTGCTCTTAATATGAATCTCTCTGATGACTAGTGATGCTGAGCATATTTTCATATGTCTATTGGCCATCTGTAGGTCCTCCTTGGAGGACCATCTATTCAGGCGCTTTGCCCATTTTTTAATTGGAGACTATTATGGTAAGTGAAATAAGCCAGTTGGTGAAAGACAAATACCATAATTAACAAAATAAGCTAATGAGCAAAATAGAACCAGAGGCATAGAATCATGGAATAGACTAAAGTTGTAATTGGGAAGGGGAAGGTGGGTACTGACTGAAACAAGGTGATGTTATCAGTCAAAGATATGAAGGACCCATGGACGTGGACAATGGTGTTCAGATGGACTATGGAAGTGGGGTTGGGCTGGGTGGATGGTGATGAAGGGGGAAAATTGGGACAACTTAATAGCATAAACAATAAAATATTAAGAACTGTGGAAAATAATAACTGCCATTCATCAGTGACAAGAGCTGAAAAAATAAAAATAAAATGAAACAACTGAGAACACTAAAATATCATCAAGGATATGGAGCTACTGGAACTCTTACACATCGTTGGTGACAATATAAAATGCTACCCCCACGTTAGAAACAGAAATAGTAGTTTCTTAAAAACTGAACACACATCTCTCCTAAGATTTAGCAATTACAAAAGTAGGTCTTTTCCCAAGGGGAATGAAAACATATATTTATAAAAAGAATTATGTAATAATGCTCCCAACAATTTTATTCACTGTAGCCAAAAACTGGTGGCTGCAAGCAGGTGGCCAGCTCTGCAAACCTGTGAAGTAGTCACACAATGGAGTACTAGTCAGCAATACAAAGGACTGAAGTACTGTCACACACGGACATCACTAAACCTCAAAAACTGTGTGCTGCATGAAAGGTATCTTTCAGAACTCTAACAGAGTTCTATTTGACTGCACTCATATGAAATTCTAGAATAGGTAAAACTGAACTGTAAAAGTAAAACCAGTGGTTGCCTCTGGAAAAAGGGGTAGGGCTGAACTGACAGACAGGTGGCATGGAGGGACTTTCTGAGGTGACGGTGAAGTTCTATTTCTTTATAGGCATTCAGGTACACAGGTAAACTAAAAAAACTTACACTGAAGAGTCTATATCTCATTGTATATGAAGTTTACATCAAAAGAAAAAACTAAATATTAAACTGAAGTTTTTAGGTGGAAATTGGTCAATGCCCACCATTTACTTTTAAGGGCGTGAAAAAGAAAAGATGAATTAATGGAGGAGGGATGTACAGATATGTGATACTGCGAGAACAGTAAAATGTTAATGGTAGATTCCACAAGATGGTGGGTATACGGGTGTTCACTGTAAAATCCCGTCAACTTGGGGTATATCTGGAAACACTCATAATAAGGTACTAGGGGGGGTCAGTGTGCTGGTCTGGCCCATGGACCCATTTCAGTTGTTAGATCTGAATGCTCCCTTGTTTAATGTGTGTATTAAATTGTACATGGGAAAGATGAAGGCTTGGATTTGAGAGAATCTCATATCAGATTTCTTTTTCTTTCTATATCTAGTCTTTGGCATCTTTTTATTTTAGCAGACAAAAGAAGGCAGGAAATGGTTATTATGAGAGGAAGGGAGCAGGAGAGACCCACGACCCTAAAAAACAGACACAAAACAAAAACAAAGAAGAACAAAACCCTCCTACTGTAAGATACTGAATCTCAAAAGCAGGCAGGCACTCCAGACTTGTAGAATCAAGAAATTAATGAAAACACTGAGACTGCATCATCCTCAGAACCACTGAGGAATGATAATTACATACAGTATTTCTGGAGCAGACACATAACCTTGATTCCCAGGATACCCCCTAAAGCACTCTAATAGTATGCTATTTGTGGAAGGTTTTTCCACCTTTAATAACAGAGAAATAATGTTAGAAGGAAAGAAATCCCTTATTTAGCCACTGGGGTGTCATTATAAAGCCCCAGATGAAGGCCCCCTTAAAAGCATCCATATGGTAAAAGAACATGTTTCCCCACGAAATCAAAACTGAGTACATCTGAGACTTCTGAACATCTTTTTCCTCGGATCTTAAAATGGATTTGTGCATATTTGTGAAAAAATTTTACGATGTGCGATCTTCCAAAGTGAATGGTTATTTATAATTCATAAAAGACCTGAGCACAGGAAAATCCTTCCCTTTATTAGCACTGTAAAGTTAGACCAGCTGATCTTTTAGTACATATTACACACTTTACATCCTCCATATGGTTGAAGATTCTCTCCCTGAACTAAATGCAAAGAGGCAGTGCTACCGAAGCTGTTGTTCAAAAAGCTGGTGGGGTCCAAGTCTCTTTTGATTAAATGTTAAACAAACAAACAGACAAAAAAAAAATCAGTCTCAGAGCCAGTCTCTAAAGACACAGAAGGGAAAATACTTGGAATGCGAAACATGCTTTAGAAATCTTGCATGGCCTTTTGTAAAATACAATGGCATATTTTTTTAACAAATTTTCTTTTCTATTTCCAATATTTAATCATCATCTTTGGACACAGTTGCCACTTCATTTCCTCTCGGCTGCTGCTGGCTGCTTGTGAGTCAGGACAAGTTCATGAGCAGAAGTGACTTGAGTTGAGGAATATGGGGACCAGGGATTTGGGACCCACGACAGGGAGCCCGGGTACCAAGGGTTCCCACCCAGCTGCACCTGTACCTCTCTGTCATGATGTCATAGATGGTTTTCTTCAAAGAATCCAGCTTTATTAGCTTGCCCTACCAGGGTCCCATCCACCTTGATTACTGACGTGCCAGGGGCACACATAAGAGAGTTTCACAGAGTTTTGAGAGATCTAAATTCAGTCTGAAAGTAACACATGGTTTCACTTTCTTTTATGTTTCCTGCCCTCTAATGTTCCAGATGAGCCTTTTGAGCTCTGTTATAGAACTACCTGAACCCACTTCTGGAAATATATCTGAAGAACCCAAAACACTAATTTGAAAGAACAGAAGCATCCCTATGTGCATTGCAGCATTATTTATAATAGCCAAGATATGGAAGCACCCCAAGTGTCCATCAGGGGACGAGTGGATAAAACAACTGTGGGATATTTACACAATGGAATACTATTCAGTAGTAAAGAATAACTACATGGAGATAGAAACTCTTTCTGTACCCTGACTTTTAAATATCTTAGCTTAAACTATAGATTCCCACCTGCCAAACACAAAAAGCCAACTCACTTATGGAATGAGATCCTTGGTCAAAACGATTGCCTCACCTTGCAGGCATAAGGGACGAATGATTCAAATGTTTTTTAAGCAAGTTTTTTACCATCTGGGGCTATCTGACTCAGAAGATAAGAATGAGGAGAGCTCAACCTCTTAACGCTATGCCAGCTGCACTGTGGTGCCGGCAGTGGAAATGGAAAAGGCAATATTTATTCTGAGGGCCCTGACAACATCACCATGAAGTCATTCGCCTACTCCTAAGTGGTTTGCATTTTACAAGATCCAAAGAGAGGTCCATGGGCTGCAATTCTAGGCATTTTTTCCCTTCCCACCCTCACTCTTATTCAACATATTTAAGCACCCTTTGGAAAAAGCTAGATAGATGACAAAACCAAAAATGCTACCGTGTTTGTTTTGGTTTAACATTTTCAGAATTTATTTCTATTTCTATTACTACATAAATGAACTCTTTCACATCCTTCCTCCTCCTCATCTACCACCCAAAATATTAAATCATTACATAACACCAATATTAATTATGCACTGTGTCATATTCCACCATCCATTTGTTTATCCATCATCCATCCATCCATCGATCCACCCATCCTGCAAATATTCCTTGAGTACTTACCATGAGCCTGGCCTTAATGTGGAGATACAGACATGAGTCATTTTTATAATGCTTACCCTTTAGGAGCTGTTGGTCATACAGAAGATGTCCTCATCTGTGTCTCTTATGCCTTCATTGAACACAGTTAACTTTCTGTTGTTTCATCAGGGCAAGGAAGCAGGACTGCTTACTTTGCCGAGGCACTACCTCTAGGATCATGAGCTTTGCCTCTTCCACTTCTTCACTTGCCACCCACTCTTGTCCACTGAAACCTGATATACGGTCATGAAAAGAACTAATGTTTAGTGTAGTGAAAGTAAATATTAGGACATAGCTCGGACAAGACGCAGAATGGTGTCAAATAGTCACTCGGCATGCCTAAAATTTACCCAGCCACTGCCAAGCACAGTGCCTTGAATTTTCTCTCCTTTCTCTAGGCTAGTGACCCCTCTTCCAGGACTAGGTGTTTGGAACTATGTGTTTTTTTTGACTAATGCACCCCAATGCACCCTTCAGTCCAATCATTTTTCTGGTTCCCAGAGAGAAGACATGAGAGCCTTTCTTTTGGGGGGCCCTAAGTATAGCTGCCTTGTCCAACCGCCACTGAGCTGAGTCCTCTGAAATACTGTGTGCTTTTTGGGGAGCGGGGAGGGAACTTAACTAGGAAGAAACCTGGGTTGGAGAGATGTCAAGAAAGTACCCAAGCCTTCTTTCAAGCTGCTTCCCATAAAGCCTCTAACTAAACTAGGGTTTGTTTATGGTATTTCATCAATGGACCAGACAAGCTCCCTTGGCCAGAAGTTTCCATTCTTCAGGCCAGGATCATCCTGGTCTGTCTGTTGCAGCTCACCAAGGCTGGGTTCCAGGTGAGCAAAAGTATTATATAAGACATGGATTCTCTCAGCCCCAGAGCTAGTAGGTCAGAGCTGCAGGCAGCTGGGGCAGCCACTGTGAAAGGCAGATCAGCTTTGCCCATGGCTGGGCTGATAAGAGTCTTCTGGAGAAATGAAGACAGAGCCCCCTTGTTTGTAGAAAAAACAGAAATTCTGGTCTCCGTCAGTCCCGTGTGCTGGAGTCTGGTGCAGAGGCCTGCCCCAAGTTTAGCCCTTACCCTCAAAACTCCCCAACCTTCCAGTTCAGGTTCTCCCTCACCCCTCATTTCTTCTTGCCTTGTATCAAAGGACAGCATTTCTGGCTGCTCTGTGGCCCTGTGTTTACGACCTTCACTTTGGATGCTGCTGGCCCTGGGTTTCCCCAGCTCCTTTACCCTCAGTCCCCTTAGTGCTGCAGGGTCAACAGAATAGATTGGCAACTACTTATGTAATTTAAAATTTCCTAGTAGCCACATTTTTAAAAGTGTGAAATAAATATTTTTGTATTCAAAGGTATTTATTTTAAGCAGCTATTATGAAGATAAAATTCACATACCATACAATTCACCCATTTAAAGTGTACAATTGAGTATATTCACAGAGTTTGCTCCGGCACCATAACCAATTTGAAGACCCTTTCATCACCTCCCAAAGAAACTCCATACCTGCTAACACTCCTTCCCATTTCCATCCCAAACCTCCCAGCCCTAACCAACTACTCATCTACCTTCTGTCTCCATGGCTTTGCCTCTGGCTATTTCATGTAAGTGGAATCATACCACGTGTGGCCTTTTGTGTCTGGCTTCTTTCACTTAGCACGGTGTTTTCAAGGTTCATCTATAATGTAACATTCACTTCAACAGAATCTTTCGGTTAGCTCAATCCATCCAAAATATTATCATTTCGACACATAGTTATCTTAACAGTGATGAATAATTTTTTGCATTCTTTTTTCACACTAACTGCAACCTTTGGTGTGTATGCTACACTTAGAGAACATCTCAATAGGAGCAGCCACATGGCGAGAGCTAGTGGCCTTTGTGTTAGACAGCAGAGCCCCAGCCAGAGTCCTGTCTGTTACTCTTGAATAAGAATGACAGCCTTCTCCATTCACCACCATACACCTGCACGTCCTCTCCACCCTATCAGCACCCGCTGCCAGGTTCACAGGTGGCTCTAGGGTATTAAGGCACGTACTGCACCTCCCCTCCTTTGGAGAGAGCCCTGAGCCCGTGGGCCCACCAAGGCAGTAGCCCCTGAGGTCAGAACCTGCTGGAAGAACGAGAGCCGACATGGCCTATTCGCTTTCCTGACCCAGGCACCAGGGCTGATGGGTCTTTCTAAACTGAAACTTTCTACTTGGAAAACTTAACAAAAGAAGCTTTTCCCTTACTTTTAAGAAATAAGCCTGTTGTTTCTTAATTTTCTCCCTGATACATTTTCCAGCCATTGTTTTGCTAATAATAGCTCCAAGCACACAGAGCTCATTGGTAGTCACGGATTGGAGAAATTGCTACGAGCTTCCTCCCAGCTTTATCCCCCCCCAAATGAGCATTTGATCAGTGCAAGCCTGCAGCTTATGAGTCCAGCTCATCAGCTATCACCTCTTTCCAGGTTCATGAGAAAAGATAGAAACCTCTAGCGCTGCCACCAACTGCCCAGGGTGCAGGGATCTCAAGAGGAAGTGGCACCTGTATGAACTAAGCACATTATTTACCTCGGGATGGCTATGTTGATATGGTAATGTTCAGTTATTTCTCAGTGATTGTGAGCCTTAAGTTTAGCACATGGAAATGTTTGTGAAATTACCTTATTGAAGGAAAAGCTTGCAAAAATTGGCATTGAGTCCACAAAATGGAAGACTGAGGGTGAGCTTAACATGTACAAATTTAATAGAGATGTAAGAACAGCAATATAAGCACCTCTCCTGTTTCTCCTCAAAGCAGGAAGAGAGGACGAGCTGATGTACGTTGCCGGAGGAGAGATTCAGGGCTGACGGTGGGAAGACCTTCCTGTTGACAACACTGATGGAAAGAAAACCTCGCAGAAGGAGCCTCAGGGTTTTGTTCAGCATTCACTCTACCAACGTTTACTGAGCACCTTCTGGGGGTTTCTTGGTGTGTGTCTAATTCTGTCCCAGAAATAACTCAGGAAGATCTCATCCAAATGCTATTCTAGACTCTGGTTTTCCTATCTTAGTATTTTTTTTCTTTCTCTCTCTCTCTCTCTTACAACCTTTCATCTTTTTCCTCAGCTACCTATGAAATTTTACAAGGCCCACAGCAGTCCTAGAACCTGCCTCCTTCCTTCCTCCTTCCTCCCCAACCCCTCTAAAATCTTTAAAAATTAAGAATTATTCTAAAACCTGACCCACTACACTAGTTGAGGCTTTGGACTCGTCGTCTTGCAGGCACTCAGAAGGCAATGGCATTCTGGGAAAATCAGGCAGCCATGGTGGTCAGCTCCGAGGTCTAGGGACTTCCTATGAGCTTGTTTATATTACCTACCTCCTTTTACTCTACTGAAACTTCCTTTTGTACAGATAATGGCAGCACCATTATCATTCAAGAATTCCTTATCTTAGGCTGTCTATCCAGAACAGTTGAAACACCCAGCACCCCGGGGAATGTCGTAAAATTTCACCCTATTTGGTGACGCCCTGTTCAAGAATCGCAGAGAGCCAAATCTCCTTGTGAGCACCTGGCTGTGACTCACTGACTCAGTGACCTCCATGTGGCATCTGCTTGCCCGTTGTAAGTGGTTTGTCCTTCGTGAAATGAGGGCGCCTGATGGTTCTCAGGGATGCATGTCTAATTCCATGTAATGCCAAAATTACTTCAGTTTGTTTATATGGCAATTTGGTGTGATCCCAGCAACTCTTCTAATACTGCTGTTATTTTAAAACCATTTGAAACAGCTTAATGGCCGCCCCCTCTTATCTTTTCCTCTTGCTCATTTCTAAGTGGAAGGACTTCTTATGAGGTAATAGGGTGGTAGGGGGAGAGACAGTTTGCTTGAGCTCCTGCTAGTAATTCCAAGTTATGTTTGAGTGGGTTATGTGTGTCTGGTCTATTTGTTAACATCAATGAGCTATGTGTGCATAACTAGACCAGATTATAAAAGGGCTTCCATCTTGAATGGTTAACTCTCACCAAAAACAAAACAAACAAACTAATAACAAGCTATAAACTAGAAACACCAGCCTTGGGAAACCTGTGCTGGGGACCAAAAAAAGAATCTCTTAAAGTTTCTAACAAAGCCTCTCTGGTTTCAATTTCCCCTCTGCTTTCCAAATAAGACCCAGTACCCCCAGCCCTGCACCTAGAACAGTAGCAGGGACTTGGCAGGAAGTGAAGTGGCAGATTACCCAAGAACTGGGTGGGTGTCTGATGTGGGAGGGAAAGTTCAGTGAAAATCTGAAGACAATGGCGAGTGGAGTGAGAACCAGTCGCCGATACTCAGGTGCCCACTTCTCTGCAGTGCAGACCAGTCCCCTGCGGCAGTGTTCGGTGAGTCGGTGAGTTGTCCGGCTAGAAAGGGCTGGGCTAAGTCACTCTGCAGTTGGTCCCTCAGCCTCCAGGCAGGGAACAAACTACCCCTTTGAAAGACCTCCAGTCCTTTCAAGTTTCTGTTCTCCAAACTCCTCCGGTTGTCTTTTGTCAACACACCTCTCTTTCCCTTTTACTCACAAATGCTTTCCCCATCTGCTGTGTCTGGTCCCTTCCAATAAACCGTGAAGTTCTTGAAGCCAAACAGCAGGTCTTGTTGCACCCGAGTGTGCACCTTCATGCCGGTACCTGAGCCAGGGTGTTACTCAGTCAACACCGCTGGGCTTGAATTACTTAACCAGTTTCATTATCACTCCAGATCAAAGTTCTCCCGTTTAGATTGCAAGATTTGGGAGGGCAGTACCTCAATTAGTGAAAAGCTCAGGTGACTTCCTTGCCAGAGTCAGCTTCGCTGGTAGGCAGATGAAGCAGCCACATCTGGGGTGTGGTTTGAGGGCTTTAGAAACATCCTTTCATCCTCACCCTTCCATAAGTCCACCAAGTCACACCTTTTCACTTATAGTTCCCATCCCTTTTACAATATATTTACCCTGGGAGCAGTCAGTTATCTGTGGTTTAGAGTAGGTGAAGGGTAAAGAGGAGGAGGTATCGTGGGAAATGTGGGAGGGGATGCTGGTGTGTCATTTGGCCCAGTTCCCAACACACTCTTCCCAAGGAGGTGTGCTGGTGGCGCTGATTATTCTCCTTCCAAAGGCCCAGCCCAGACTCCTTACGTATAGACAAAATATTAATAAGGATGGGGGATGTTTAGAGAGCACTTATGTACCAGATTTTGCTCTAATCACAACAAATAGCAACCCATTATACAGTACCTCACAACTTGCAGAGTTTGGCTCTGTTATTATCCAAATCTTACAGTTGAGGAAACCGGGGCACAGACAGTCCAAAAGGTGCACAGCAGAAGGTGGCGGACCCAGGAGGAGACTAAGAATGATCAGCACTTTTAGACAATTAAGCTTGCCTTCCTTGTCCCTTTCCCACATTTGCCCAGTAACGTCCATCCTCCCCCCACCCATGTGAAGTGACTGACCTCAGACAATCCGAACGAGTCCTAGGCATCTAAGAGAGCAGAAACAATGATCTAGGCATACACAACTCTCAAAAAAAAAAAAAACGCCAACCAACATGGTGTCATCGACAACACTTAAAAAAGGCACATTGTGACCCAATGCTTCAAAAGTACCCAGGGATTTCTCTAAATTGAAGTATGCCCACTGAGGGTGCTTTTCCCCCCATTATCGATGAGGCAGATGATAACCATGGCAACCTGTACATCGCTTGACACACATCCATGGAGACAGCATTACTGAGGGAGGGGATACTGCCTCCATGCACATATATGCTGTTTGTGAGGTTGTGTATAAACTTACAAGCGGGACTCATCTGACAACTTCATTTCTTTGAGGAGGAGGAGTTGAGAAAGCTCGTCTTGCAGCAGACTAGAGAAAATTGACTCCTTAATAATCTTCAGATTGGAAAAATAAAATAAGCATTGGCTTCTGGAATTGGAGGTGATTGCCCAGTAATTAGAAGATCAAGTGCAAGAAAAAGCAGATACATAGTAGAGTGGGCCCCGTGCTTCGTTCCCGAGAGGTGCTCATGGTTTGTAGGGTCTTGTTAAATGGAAGGTGTGGGATGGGAAATTGGGTTGCCTTGAGAAAACCCTCACAGTGCTGCTCATGGAGTGACATGACCGGGAGATGACCTTGGGCACCCACGTCCCTGCCAACCTCAGAAGACGAACTCCGGGAACAACCTTGGCCGCAGGGGAAGCCCATAAGTCACCCAGGCACTGCTCCATCCTTGGAGGCCTACAAGGGCAGTGCTACTGTTCTGCTCCATCGGGTCCTTCCTGGGAATGGCTCCTAACTCGCCAGCATCAGAAATCAGAAGCAGAGGCCACACATCTGGGTTTTCCCTCTACAACCCTTCCACGACCTTACTTGGGAGCCTGAAGTGTTCTCACATATTGTGCGACTTTAAAACTTTTAAGTGATCTTCACATAGTTCCTGTTAAAGAAATAGCTCTTTGAATACCTCTCAAACCTTCGAAAATTGTCCTTATAATTTGAAGGCTTTGGGTTAATTAATTTCTTTGATGAAGTTTGCAGAGAACTTCCCAAACTTATTTTTTCCTTTCATTATTATCACTGGAGGCAACACTTTATGCTGTTGGCCATAGGTAGTATAGGTTCAGCTTGTTGAGATTTGGGGTGGGGGGGGGCTTGTAACTACCAATAAAGCATTAATAATTACTGTGCTTTGCTCTTGCATTGTAAAAGACAAGCAGTATAGTTCTTACTTTGAAAGAAATTTTACTTTCATATTGACCTTGACCTGCAGCTATATATATATACATATAGTGTTATAAAGAGTATTAATAGCTGCTTAAGTTGGGCATCTCCTGCTTTTTGTCATCCACAGTTAAAATTAGAGACACAGTAAGGATTCTACCCAGCTCAGACATACCACAGTTAACAACAGTTGGAGGGATTCTCTTTCATTCTGGAAGGAAAAGGTATTTTTTGTGTTTTGTTTTTGATTTGAGAATGACAGGACCTATACTTGGTAATAAGCACGTTTTATAATGGGTTCAGATACAACCTTCATTTTATTCTTATTCAGATGCACAGATTGCCAGTCATAAAGACAGTCACAGGGTGTAAAGTGCAGCACAGGGAATACAGTTGATAATATTGTAACAACTGTGTATGGTGCCAGGTGGGTGGGTGCTACACTTACTGTGGTGGTCACTTTATAATGCTAATCTATAAATGCTAATCACTATGTTGTACTCCTGAAGCTCATATAATATTGTTTGCCAACCGTAACTGAAAAGTTGAAAAAGAATAAAAAGTCGAAACAACGGAAATCAGAAAAGTAAATGAATGAAAGGGAAAAAGAACTGGTGGTAACCCTTACCTAATGGTGGAAGGTTGGGGGCACCTAACTGTTCACGTGTTCTCTGGAGCACTGGGGAATGCCCCATGAGGCTTTATTATCAGGTCTGTGTTGGAATGTCAGTTGCTTTCTTCAGGATCTTTAATTAAGGATTCATTTCTCTTTTTAAAAAGTACTGTGTTTAAATACTGAGTCCTTATCAACTTATTCCTGGGGAAGACTTGGATCTCTGACACAGCTACTGCCGAGTGCCTCTGCAGCCCTTGGTGTCTCCACCCCGGGCACTCTGCATTTGCAACTGCATTCGTAGGGTACAATTTAGTTATTTTCTAAAGAGAAGGGGGGAGGGAGAAAGAGAGAGAAACCTCGATATGAGATGGTTGCATTTCATACACATCTGGATCAGGGACCAAACCCGCAACCCAGGCATGTGCTCTGACCAGGAATCAAACCAATGAGTGACCTTTTGCTTTGCCATCCTATAGCAAATTTGTGTGATATCACACCATGTGGATTCTAAATTAAATCCATCAAATTCTCAGTTCTCACAATGCCTTCAAGAGAAGGACTAGATCCAGCGGTAAGGGGCCTTCAAATTTGTAAGCTTCTCTGTCCCTTCTGAGGCTCCTGGACAGCTCATGTACCAGCTGATGCAGTAATGCTTGACCAATTACTACAGCCAGGACTGGATAGGATTTTATGTCAGCAGATTTCAGTCAACAAGTGCATCAAAAATCATGCCAATACCAAGAATGACTATGAAGTGTCCCAACAGCTAAGGAGGCATTCATCACCTGCGTAAGAAACAGGGTGAACAGAAAAGTAGTGCTGGCCCGAATGCCGAGTGCAGACAGATGAGACAGCTGATCCTGGCAGAGTCCTGCATTACTTCGAGGGGAGAGCCAAGCTCTGGCTCTTGGAAGAATTGCCCTCTCCACTTGCAAGCAGAGACAGGGCACACAGGAGGGGCCCTGGGAAGCTGGGGCTAGGCTCAGGCAAACGTGAAACTCAAGCTCTAAAAGCTAAGCCCCAAATCCAAATATGCTGTTACGCAAAACCTTCGCAGATTGGCCCGTGTTTGATTACCGTATGAGGTTACTCGTTGGCATGTGCTGAGTAACTCCCTGGCATGCCCGTCACTCGTCAGTGGCATTCCTTCCTGAGTCACCACTGGACCAACAGTCTGGCTGAAGGAGCAGGGGCCAGCATGGTCCAAAAGGCCATCTTTTGGATGAAACCTAACGCCCACAGTCCCAGTTTGCTGATGTCAGCCAGCAGGCTTTTCCATCTTCAAAGATGAGCTGGTAGGCATTTCCAGTCAGTGTTTGACAGGCTGGGGGAAACATTTTGGGGGCAGCACATAACCGTTGAAGTGAGGAATATTTATCTGTCATCGCTGGATGAGAAAAGTTAAATTCCCTGCCAGAACTTTGGAGGCCTGGGGAGATGGCATCTCTCACGGGAGCAACATTAGGCCAATTACAATGCTCAGCATTTTCCCAACACTCTAGGTTTGGAGATCTTTGTGATCAGTTTGTTTCTTTAGCTGAGTTTCTTAAACACACACCACCCTTTGGGCCTCCACCCAAATGCTAAAGGATACAAAGAGGAGGAAGAAAAGACAGAGCAGCCGGCTCTACCCAAAGAGAGAAACCAAGCCAAACATTTTAGCGTTTCATTATTCTCCAAAAGCCTGTCAGTGGGGGAAAACCAAGAACAGCCAAAGTGTGCAGCAATAGAAGGTTGGCCACATACAGTATGGAAAAATAAGCAGTCATTAAAATCATGCTGTAGATTGTAAAAGAAACTTTAATGACATGGAAACATAAAGAATATGTTGTTAAGTGAGGCTAATTACAAGACAGCATGGACAACATGACTACATTTTGTAAATAAATATGTATATTTCTTTGTGATATGCACAGAAAGAAAAAAGACTAAAAGAGTAGAAATTAGAATGTTAATAGCAATATTTCTAGGCTGGGTTAGGTTATAAGTTATTTTCTTTTTTTTCCCTTCAAACTCTCTACAGCGAATATGTATGAAGTTCATTTACATCTTTACTACCATTATTATCATTATCAAATAAAGCACGCTCACAGTATAAAGTTCAAACAATGCAGAAATGTGTAAAGTCTAAAGTGAAATTTTTCTTAACCCTGCCTAAGAGATAATCCCTGCAATATACAGATCTATACTTTTAAAATTATTCCAGGGTGCTTGTGCAAGAGAATTACATTAGTACATTCTAGTTCCAGGACACGTATGCTACAGCCTTCATTTGCCTTTCTGCACTTAAAGTATCAGGGACAGCTTCTCTGGTATGCATGAGTGCTTTTCTTTTTTCTTTCCTTTTTTATGTGGATCAACCAGGGCCCCAGCAGGTCAAAAGGGAATGGGAGTTATAGCCACAAACCCACCCTCCTGCTGTAGATAAGCAGGAGAATGAACGACCCTGGAGTCCAAGAACATGAGAGCTAAAAGAGACATTAAAGGAGACTTAACTAACCCATCCCTTATGTGATGAACACACAGAGATCTACAGACCTTCTAGACTTCTAACTCCATGTCCCATATTGATTTTACTATACCACATTGAATAGCATAAAATTGCTAAGGACTTTTCAGAGCTCTCATCCTGCTAACCTTTTGTTTCAGCCTCAGAGGGATCCAAGGAGGTTATTTGTCTCATTTTACAGATGGTAATACTAGCTAACATTTGCTAGGCACTTACGTGCCAGGCTCTCATATAAGCTATTTGTCTGCATTATCTAGTACAGTTCTCACATGGTCTCTGAGGTGGTTCCTATGGTCATGCCCATTATACAGGTGGGGAACATGAAGGCTCAGAGGCATTGAGTAACTTCTCAAAATCCCACAGCTAAGTCATAATGGAGTAATGGTCAGTCCAAGAGTCTCTTCTTTTAAACATTACACTTTATTTCTTGCAGGCTTAGCACATGAAGTGTTCACATAAAATAAGTTTTAATTACTCTTCCCCTTTGCCCTTTATTGTCACCCAGTCCTTTTCAAAGTTTAACAGGAATGGCATTAGAGAATGCAATTTGGTGTCAGGCAGCGTTCAAGGGCCCCACTCAGCATTCAGGACTTTGAGCCAAACCCTGGGGTAAACACAAAACAAAACACCCACTCCAACCACAGCTATTCGCACAGTTGGCAAAGGACCCACCTGGCACTTCTCCTCCCAGGATTCTACATGTCCCGTGCAAGGTGGTAAACGGCTTGCTCCCCAGGTATTTTTATTTCTTATGTAAGTGTGCACTCATTTCAACTCAGCCAACATGTTAGCACTTGCAGGAAAGGGCAATTTTTTTTCAGCCAGACACACAATACACACTGAGTCACATGTACAAGGCCCATACAATGTTGTATTGTGAACAAAGCCCCGAGAGCCTTGTCTCACAATCCTCACTCACGTGTGTGGCACCCTGATGTGGCAGCATGGGACCATCTGCACAGAGCAGCAGGGGCTGGGCGTGTGGTGGGTGAGCTGTCCCTTCACCCACCCAGTGCTGGCCCTCCGTGAGCTGGTGGTTCTGAAATTTCCAGGACCTGTTTACTGCAGGCTTCTTTATAATTTGTTCCCCTTCTTCTCTTTCTTTATTCTCCTAGTGTCCCCCTTTCTCTGCCCCCTGCGCCTCTGTGAAATCTCTCTGCTTTATCCATTTTCTGATTTGTGTCTTGGAAGCCTGCCCTAGGTCCACTACTGATCTGTAAAGCACAGAGCTGGCGCCCTTTCTCTTTCTTTCATACCCCCAAAGCCTCTTCTGACTCCCCTTCCCTGGCCTGCTTTCTCTGCTCACCAGTCTCTCTGACACTATTATGCCTGCTCTCAAGAAACAGGCTGGAGTGCCTTCCTGAACACAGGCACTGCGTGTGCTGAAATGATTTCAGTGTGTGGGCTCAGGGGCCTGGTTTGCTTGGGTAAACTTCTCATCACTGCTATTTACTAACAAGTTAAGCTCAAGGAAGTCTTCTGGCCTCTCTAAACCACATGTTCTCACAAAGTCGAAAGAGGGTAATGAAAGTCCCTACTTCTTGGAATTATTTCGAGCCTTATGTTAGGCTCTGTAGCTTCAAGTTTGGGTTCCAGACCTCTATCCCTTACCATCTGGGTAATCTTGTCACTGAGCTCTTTCTGCTTCAGTGCCCTTACCTGTCCTATTGATGCACTGGGAAGGTTGGTTAATAAACACAAAAGCACTAGAATAGTGCTTGGCACACAGGAGCCTTCTCTCACATTGTCCATCATGAGACATTTGTTCATGGATATAAGATGCCTAGAATGGCTGCCTAGAACTGCCAGAGACACTCCAGAGGTGGTAACTACTACCCCATTTTCTAGACATCTTTATTCCTCTTGCTCTTTGGCTGCCCATCTCCTGGGAAGCCCGATCATGACCATTCTACCCAGAGTCTATTCTTGTAAGAACTTCTCTCTGCGCCAAGTCAAGCAAGACTGAACCATGGAGAAGCCAAGCCTATGAGCCTATAACTAATGAACTGAACAGGAAGAGAATAACATGGTAGCTTTTTATTACGGTTTACTTTGCTTTTGTGCTGATTTATAGGTGAAATAATGTCTTTCTTAATAGTTCTGCAAAATGACTTTAGCAAATCACATCATTTTTAATTTTTTTCCTTGAATGAACATATGTGTATTTTCATATTTGAATGAAAATATGTGTAAAGAGCTTAGGGCAGGTCTTGGGGCTCCATAAATGTAATTCTTGTTTGTTTTACTCTTGTAAGATTAGTATAGCCATATTATTAAAAACTTAGAAAGAAAAGGTAAAAACACCCCTTTACTTAAGTTCACCACTATAGTCATTTTGTACTCTCATATTGTAATGCATTGTGAGAACTCACATGTTAAAAGAATTCTACTGAGAAAATTTTGGAAGTAATGATTCTTTTCCACATTAGTTTGGTTCTTCAAGATTTCAAGAAATGGATGCACCTAGATTCTTCTCAGTAATGTGAGGAAGCCCAGAGTGTCATCTCCTCGAGTGGTCTCCAGGTCAGAACAGTCCCAGCATCCCTTCGAAGATATTCTGGGCCTCAGTGTCCCCTGAGTTTACATTTTCCAAGAAGGAAACTGATAGGATTCATTTGTCACGAACCAACTCAAAGGATAGAATATAGCACCAGATCACCTCACAAGTACTTGAGTTCACTTTTCTCAGAGGCAAGCCATGGGTGTAGGATAGTGAACCTTCATTACACAAAGGTTAAGGCTCATGGATTTCTTTTTGTAAAAGTGAGAGCCACTCTGCTTCTGCCTCTACAGGAACTCAGCCTTGCATCCAGGGGGCTCCCTTCCAGGGCGGCCGTGTGCCGGTGTGTAAGCGGTCAGCCTCCCGGACAGCGCACATGCCTGGCCGAGCCTGTGCGTTCTGCACGTTCATTGCCCCTTCCTGTCCACACTACAATATTCTGTGTACAAAGTCCCGGAAAGATTTTATTTCATAGGAAGAAAGATTATGACTATGAGTTTAAAAAAGCTTTCAATTTGGAGAACTCTACAACACCAATAAAATTGTCAGCTTTTAATAATAAGCAACATTTTCATGGCACTATGTCATTTGCAAACCATCTTTTTAATAGTCATTACATATTTACTCACTTGTTCACTTATTCTTTCAACACCAGGACCACATTATGGCATTTGTGCACTCTAGGCACTTTTGTCTTTTTGGGCCCCTTCCTCCATTAAAAAAATAAAACAAAAACAAACAAAAAAACTATTAAGGTAATTGAATAGATTTTAGAACCCTAACACTTTTTTTCTGGTGTGAGGAAAAATTAAAACATTTTCTTTTACTCTAACTGTTTCTTTATTCTTCTAATTTTAAGAAAAATTAAAAATTTTCATAGACCCCTAAAAATTACTGTGGGTCCCAGGCATAGTACATACTGAGCTCACTGGATAAACCAGGCCTGCTCCCACCCTGCGCCAGAAACACGCTGCGTGCTAGAGATGTGAAGGTGGAAATCCACAGCTCTGCCTTAAGGGGTTCATCAGTCCCCGGAAAACAGCCGCAAACAAGCCCATGGGATGGTGCACTGCAGTCGGGCGAAGGCCGAGGGCTGAGGGCTGAGGGCAGCCAGACGGGAATGTGGAGGGGCCAGCTTCTACCTCTGGGGAGGGCCGGAGGATGGTTTTGTGGAGGAAGCACTACTTGAGTGAGGTTTAAGCAAGTGCTTTTCAGCAATTTTGTGTTTGAGGCCCAGTTTCAAGTTTTAGAATTTCTGGCAGACCACTTGTGGTTATTGAGAAGTGAACACTGGGGCAAAGAAGCAAGTTTCAGAGGCCTGAAAAAAAACTTACTATTAGTCTTAGTTGTTTACTAAGAAAGGTTTCTGTATACAGAGAGACACACAATTTTCTACTATGATCGGTACTCGAGGTTTATGTCTGTAATACCCACCAGTACCTCTAGTTAACTCGGGGTCAGCAGGCACTGTCAAGCTGAGCGGTCCCGTGGTGCTGGGTGGAGGGCGATGCACCTGGCTGAGAGTGAGGCTGGGATGGACGGGGCATCCAGCTGGCTCCGCGGGAAGGCTGCACATTCAACAGGGCACCAGAAACCTTTCCCTCCTGATTCTATAAAAGACCATAATGGAGGCAGATGATAATTCTCGGTGCTGAAGAACAACCAGATGAACAAGGTGATGATAACATTTAGCCTCGTTTATGAATAAAAGAACATATATTTGGTGTGAATCAAAATTTGGCAACACAGTTAATTGCAAGGTGTGTAAGCCATGCCAGCTGCCAAACTACAGTGGTTAAAATCTACCATTCTCAGGGCGATAGCAAACACTTAGCATGTCCCAAGGACCATTCTGAGAACTTTGTATTTGTTTTCCATCTTCATAACAATCCCACTATGTGAGTGTGATTATTATCACCATTTTTAAAATGAGGAAACTGAGACATGGCAACTTTAGATAACCTGGCTTAGTAAGTGGCAGAACTGAGATTCAAACCCACGCCTCCTCCTCCAGGATTTGTGCTCTCAGTCACGGCACTTCCCCATCTGTGCGGACACCTCCTGCACACAGTTCATGGTCAAGTATCTAGCCACTGCTGCCGCCCATCAGCCTCAGCAGGGCCCTCTTGCCAGCGCCTCGCCTTCGGCTTCTGACTGACACTGCAGAGTGTAATGGGGACACACCTCAGACCCACATCACACAGAAGAGCTTCAAGAAATTACGACCAAGGGGCCCATTCACTTAGACCAGTGGGAGAAGGGGACCGACGGCTCCATCTCAAGGCAGATTTCCTATGGCTTCTCGGTCCCAGAGGATCAAGCATTTAGTTGCAGATAAAATATAGGACTCCCAGTTAACTTTGAATTCCCGAGAAACAACAAAGAATTTTTACTATAAGTATGTCTCAAATATTATATGGTATATACTTATAGTAAAACATTCTTTATTTATTTGAAATTCAAAGTTAACTGGGTGTTTCATGTTTTATTTGCTAGAATGACAACCCCGAGCAGTAGCCATCTTGAGGATGTCTGCTTCTTTCCCCACACGGGTCCTCCACGTTCCACGTGCTCCCTAGGGTCACATGCACAATGAAGAACTCACGTGGAAGGCTTGTCTCAGCCCCAACTTCCTGGGAACCCAGACAGCAAGCCAATGAGGCAAGGATTTTGTGAGGCAGAGATGGAGCCACAGTGCTCGCAGCCATCCCATGAGACAGTCACTGCTCTCATCACCAGGGCACTCAAAGGCAGATAAGGCGACTGAGGCTGGGGGGAGGGGTCCATCTATATGCTGGACTTACACATTCAGCTGCTTTTGCCCCACCAGGCTCTTACTAGAGAAGAGCTCTCCAGGCTGTTCCTGAGAGACATTGAAGCATTATTGGAACAAGCATTAACTGGTTTGGATAATCGTTGACTCATTTAATAATAGCCTCCATTTGTTGAAAGAAACTCCCCCGTCCTCACACAGTCAAAGTGACACGGTGACATATGCTTTGAGAGAATCAGCCTCAAAGCGGCCATAGCATGAAGGTGCCCAGTTTCTCCTGGTTCGCGCTAGTCAGAAAGACCATGGTTAACACATAAAGTTTTCATCCTCAGCTCTTCACGGTAAAACCAACAGCATGCTATTATTTCTATATGTAACTGATGATAATGTGTTCCTTCCAAGGTGATGACTGATTGCAAAGAGATATATTCAGAAAGACTTCAAATTATATTTGCTTTTGACTCGCATCAGAAACTTGGTTCCTTCTCCCAGTACCATTTTCCTACAGGTTAAACTCCTAAAAAACTTATCTATAGTATCTGTTGAGACAACAGCAAACACTAGAGAAAACCTGTGCCGAAATATTTGCACCTGGTGGGTTTACACAGGAATGAAACCTCTTTGCTAACTTAAAAACAAGCCAAACCTTGGCAGCATTAAATAAGCCTAAAATGAGAAATAAGTTGTTTTTTTTTAAACTCTATGAACCAAAACCTCTGTTTTGTTCCTCTTTGTCTGCTGGAATCTTCATTATGAAGGAAGGAAGCTACAAGGAATGAACTGTCTTGTAGAGGTGAGGAAGTCTTTCTCTGCAGTATTTCTGGATTCACTCCTACAATCAGCCACCTCTGTAGTTCTCTCTCCAGTGACACTTTTTCTTACAGCAGCACAGGGAAGCAGATGGATTAGATGGCTGGCTCTGGTTACCTATGGCTGCCTGCCCAGTCCCCTGGGCATTCCAAGGCCCCACCTTCCACCTGGCTTATGACCTCTGACCCTGCCCCTGTGGCCAATACTGGCTTGGGGGAAGTAGGGGGTGTAGGTATCAGGCTGCCGGGGGCCCAGGCCACAAATGAAAGAGTCAGTTGTTTTCATTCCTCATGCTCACTTGTGAGGTCCTGGGAGCTGCAGAACTGGTATTTCTCCCAATCCTGGCTACTCATGAGGCACGTAGACAAGCTGTACTTACAGTTGGACATGTGTTGTGTGTTGTAAGGGCGGCCGCAGTCTGGCTTCCAGTCCCAGCTCTGCCGACGACTTGCTCTGGGACTTCAGTGAGTCCCTTTGTCTCTCAGGGGCCTCGGTTCTCTTGTCTGTGAAACAGGACAGTTAGATCCCTGCAGGTGCGTGGCCGTGCTGGGAATTGAGCTGCGGGGGAGGGGGCTACCGAGCAGGCAGGTCCCGGCCACCTTCCATCATCTCCTCACCACCCTCCCAGGGTCAGCTAAAATCATCCCACTTTTATCTGTCTTATACCGTGTGCTCTCACATGAGATTGCCTTTGAAAAACAGTTTTCATTGTTTCTAAGAACCAATGGAGTAGGTTATCTCCAAGTAAACTTGCAAATTTATTATTCTATAATTCCATGATTCCAAAACAAAAGTTAGATTTGGCCTTCTCAAAGGATTGCATGCTGTTTTGGGGGGTGAAAAAATTATGATACATGTGCCAGTATGTTTCTGATACTGAAGATCCTCTGATGCTGCCTCTCCTGGGACATATAAAGTTTCCAGAGCCCAAGCCCCCGCTTTGTTACACCTGATAAAGGCTCCATGTTAATTATTTAGCCACTGGTGCTAACCGGAACACAGTATATAATGAAACTGCCTTTAAAACATTTTCATGGGAGGGCTCTTTTCATTGCAGGGCTCTTGCAATTTAAACATATTTTTCCTCCTTTCTTATCAGCCGTTATTTTATGGACAGGGTTTAGACGGCTAGCAACAAAGGGCACTGAATTGGTGAATTATTCATGTAATCTACATTTCGGGGCTGCTGTGGATAATTGACAGGTGTCATGTCGCCTTCTACAGACGTCCCACAATTAGGGACTATATACCAGTGTTTGACTTCGATGTAATTCTCTCTTTCTAAGCCAGTTTCATGTTTTATTTACAGCGTGGTGGCATTTTTGACTTGGCTGCCTATTTCTCTCACTTTTGATTCCAAGCCTTTTGCTCCACTTAATATAACCAGGAACATTTAAATAATAAGCCTCCCTCTCATTTGCTAAAGGCAGTCACTCATCACTGCCGTGTTTTATTCATTCAGCCATTATGATAGTCAATTTCTTGATTTAAGAAACCCAGGATGAAACGCAGCTATAAGAAAACCATGGTATAAATCTGTTTTTATGACTTGTTTGGTTCACTGGGAAAAAAACTAAAAGCAAATCTTCCTGAGCTCTGACACAAGCTGTAAACTGTGGGGAAAGTTAGCTAGTTACGGGCTGTGACTGACTCATTGCACAACGTTTCAGACCGCCACCAGAGCCGGAGGGCTTCTAGCCTTAGGAAGAAAGCCAAGCTGAGGTCTGTTTAACCCCAGTGAGAAAAATCAGTTAAGGACATAAACCTGGATTTGATAACCCTGAAGACAAATGAAAAAGATAGCCATAACTTAAATACAGAGAATGAAACAGAACCCTTGAAATGCTCTGGTCCTACCTCCTTAGTTTAGCTAACAGGAAGCAGAGGCCCAGAGCATGTGAGGGTTTGCCATCACCCCGGCACTAGTTAGTGGCAAAGCTGCAAGCTCGGCCAGCTGATTCCTACTCCAGCACTACTATTGCTCTGCAGTGTCGATCATTCTTGGGGATCCACTCACCCACTGGGGCCAATACTTATTGTTGTTGTTCCTTGGGAGAATTCACCCATCCTCATTCTCAGCTGCATGATTTGTGTGGACTTGTCTCATGCCTACTCTAGGTGTAAACATGACTGACTAAGTCCAGCAGCTAATCTGTGTTCCCAAATGAATGCTTCAAAAACAGTCGTGTGGCCTATGTCAGACCAGCGAGAGACAGTGAGTCCCAGCCCTTGTCCAGTGGAGGTGATTTTCTGTCCCACTGCGTTGAGCTGTGTCAGGGTGTGAGGTCTGTAGCTACTGCAGACATTTTGCTACCACAGGGAAGAAGAGGCTGGAACAACTGGGAGTGGGTGAAAGGAAATGTATCATGATACTAGAGGATAAATCCCGTCACAAAAAACTGATGAGAGAGAGCACACCCTGATTAAGTAAACATATCATTTATCTTGTAAACTAGGACAACTCTGAGAATGAAACAGGGCAAATTGGGTGCCCAACCAGACAGGATGAATAAACTGGGCTATCCTGGGTAAACAGGGACATATGGTCATCCTGTTCTACGGTGGCATCATCTGAGCTGCTGGATTCAGCCTCGTCCCTGGGTTAAGCTAGCTGAATTAAGCTGGCTTTCTCTGGCCTTTTTACTCTAGGTGACAATGAACTTACTTTACCGTTGAAGCCAATATGAGTCAGAGTTTTGTAACTTGCATATAGTGGTTTTGATTGATACTAGTAAGCTGCTTCCTAAATTCGTGCTTTCTGAAATCTTGGTCTGTATCATATACATGCTTGAACTTTAGTAAATGTTAAAATGTTATATTTAACATTTTATTTCAAATAACAAAAATGATCACTTATAGAACCTTTTCAATTTACAGAGAACTCCGAAGTTGTCATTTACATCAGTACCCCTGTGAAATAGGTATCTCACTCATGGTTTGGAGAAGTCACAAAATTTACCCGATTCCAATGGCTGACACAGGTAGTGGTGACTTGCTGCAGGGGGGCAAATCCTACAATGCTGAGTTGTATTGTTTGCCAGTTTCTGTGGTATAATGATTCCAATAACAGCCAGTTTCAAGGCACCAACCTGACATCCCCGAACGTGTTGGGAAAAAAGAGAGATGTTGGCCCTCAAGAATCACCTTCAGCCCCTCACTGTATAGAACATGAATTCAAGGCCTCTTACTCCATTTTTTAAGTTTACTGTATTTTTCAGTTTCTGGTGTCTGGGTGAAGACAGTCCTTTTGAACTGTGCTCTCTTAACAATGGCAGATGTGCCCCAGGGCCAGTGGGGCTATAAGGCTTCAAAAGAGATTTCCCCAGAGCAAAGCTGCAGTGGCCAATCCAGTTCAGACCTTGTGCTTCCCGCCTCTGGGTCTTCAGCATCTGCTCTCTTCCTCATTGAATGTGGCTACTGCCCTGCCCCTCCTTTCCCATTCTCCTCATCCTGCAGCTGGTTTCAGTGACTTGTTCAGACCCTCTGCTCTGCCTCCAGGGCCACTAGGTGGAATGTCTGCCTCCCTTTCCCCATTGAGAAGCTGAAGCTTTGGAATGTCCTTTGTCCTAGAGTCCAATGGACTGGCTCAATGACAGCAACTGTCTATGCTATTTTCCGATCACTGCTATTAGACCTAAGCTTCCACAGGGAAGGGGACACTTACAAAGCCCATTCCCATTCATAATCTCCTTTGAAGGGATTGACTGGATTGTATACCAAATGCTTTGCTTCGGCGAAGAGAGCTCGGAGAGGAGTTGAGTCATGTGAAAACCCTGGTGGCCGCAACCTATTTCCAGTCCTGGGGCTTAGGAGAAATTAGCCAGGCTTTATAGGACTTGCTTTTCAAGCTCAAACCTACTGATTCTGAGCAAATGCCAGAGTAGTGTTAATTGTCAAAAGTCATGGAGCTGTTGAAGCGCATGGTAAAAGTCATTTTGCATCTTTGACACCCAGACTATGTAAAAATTGAGAATAAAAATGTGTTCTAATAACAGTTCAACTCAAATGTTTATAGGCCACTTTTGAATTGGGACTGCTCTTTCGTCCCTGTGACTTAGGGAGGAGGGGAGTGACGATGACACCACAGCAGTGACAATGGCTGATCTTACTATGGTTAGCACTCAATTGTCCGCTCTCAGAAGGATAATTTAAACTATCATTTAGGCTTCACTTTTGAATGGGATTTTTACACGTAGGCTTGAATATAGTATGTCAGAGCATCTGAGCATTCCCTTAGAACAACTTAATGAAGCAAGCATATGAAGAATTAATTAGGAAGCTGCCCTCTCTCTCCAGCCTGCCCTCCTGCAATGGCAGCTCCTGGGGGAATAAAAGTCATTTTATAGAGTAATAATTCAAAGGTTTGTATCCATCTAGCTTTCCTTGCAGAAGAAATAATGGTGACTGTGCTTCATCATGTGCAAAGAAAACAGAGTTGAAGTGGATCAACCTGCACATACATAATTGGTATCAGGATGATGCTCAGACAAGATGTGTGCAGCACAAAGTCACAGTAAAGGCCGTGGTCCCAGATCCATGTCAAAGTTTGTGATGTGGTTCAGGGCTGACCAGCTAATCCACTGCAGCAGGAAGTAATCCACTGCAGTATATACTAAAACGTTGAGATGGTATGAATGGCTAAAACTGTAAATCAGGGATGGCAAACTCATTTTCTTTGGGGGCCACATCAAAGGGCTGAATGTAATTTCAACTCTGTAACAGTTAGGGAGTGGTTACATTTATACAGTCCTAAAATTATTTCAGCCCTTTAAAGGCAACTGTGAGGCTGATGTGGCCCCAGGTGAAAATGAGTTTGACACCCCTGTTGTAAATGTTCAGAAGAATTGGAGAACAGAGAAACAGGGAAAGCCAGAGAAGAATTCAGGAAAAAGAGGAGACTTAATCTGGGCCTTGGGGGCTGGACCTGAAAGGAGGACATCCAGCTGTAGAATGAGAGCATTCTGGGACACAGACAGGCGGGAGGTCTGGGAAGGGGAGTGCTGTCCATGCATGAGAGCCCTTACGCTGCCAGGGGTCTCCCACAGCAAGTACGGGAGACGTTCACAGCCTCTCAGGGGAGGAGGTGTTAAAAGTTCATAAGGTTAAGAATAATTAGGCCCTGCCATGAAAGAATATGTGGCAAATCTAGCCACCAGTGACTGGGAATCAATGACAGCCGACATGTATGAGACCGTGACTCAATTACTTTCCTTGCAACATCCATGCATATTCAGATTGAAAACTCCTTCTGATATTTTCAGTGTAAATTGGATTTATGCACACAACTGATTTGATTTTCTGTACCGTCCACATTGTTGTTAAGATGACCCCAAAAGAAAGTAGACATTGAAAAATTCATGAATTAGTTCAAGTTAGGGACTGCATGCGGCAGATAGTGTAGGCCCAAAGAGCACAAAAGTAATGACAATGAGTAGCATTATCTATTTCTTCAAGTTTGAGGTGGTTCTGCTGAATGAAGGGCAGTGGCTCACACAGCAGAAGCCCTGTAGGACCTACATCTCCATCAAGCTCATCACCAGTCTTCCCTTGTAGACCGTGGAATGACCAGAAGTTCTGGATCTTTCTACAGCAACGTATGTCTGTTTAACATGTTTAAAGTAAAAAATGTTCAGCTTCCTCACATATAGAAACAGGCTGATAGGCCACTCCTGTTCCCTGCAGAGACACAGGCCCCTCGTGGGGGGGACTGGGCCCTAGGGAAGGAAACCACTCACCCAAGAATGGATTGAGCGGAGCCAGGGTGCGTGTCTCAGCCAGAAGTCAAGTGGAAAAGCCAGATATTCTACCCACAGCAACTAGAAGAAAGAGGAGACAACCCCAGTATGTGCAAATATCAGATGGTGAGGCCTCATGGCAGATGAGTTCCATCTACTCTTTGTGAGAAAATTAAGCAAGTCATTGGAGGAAGTTAGGGAATCTTCTTCCATAAATATTTAGAATTTTAAAATACAGTATTTATTTGAAGACAAGTAAATGGGAATAATAATAAACTATTTCTGTTTAGTTTCTGTTAAAGTTCTGCTCTTAGATGTCTCTCTATGAGACTATTTTAAACTCTTATTGGAAAAATGGAAAAGCCCAAAGTAGTCAAGTATAAACTTTGTAACTGAGTGAACACAGGAAGAAAAAAAAGTGCTTTGACACATGTTGAGACTCTTGGCCACAAACAACAAAGGTTCTGTCAAGTTTTCCTGGAAAAAATGGGAGGTTTACCAGCAGGATGTGCGTGGACTAGAAGCAGAAACTCCTAGGAAAAGCGCAGCTCTGGGTCCAGCTGTGCTCCCCAGCTGTGTCTACGAGCCACCCGACTGGTCCTCTCTTCTCTCCTGACCGGTTTCTTGACCTCATCATAGTATCTCCTGTCTCATAACTAGCTCGAATCTAGTACTATGGTCTCTCTGGCTCCCCTCTAATCAAGACTTAGTTTCAGCTTCCTCATACTAATTAGTGCCTTCTAGCTATACTTTAACTTCTCAGGAGACTCAATCTGCTTGAAGCAGGTCACCTGTTGGTGCCAGGTCATATATAGGCCATCATCTGGCCAGTGCAATGGTTGCCCTCAGTTGGAAGCCTGCCACTGGTCCAATTCCTCTGAGCAAATGAAGGATGGAGGGTAAAACAACACGATCAGGGCATTTCTCATCCGAAAGGGCTGGGGCCTGGGCAGGCTTTGCTGTCTCTGTTAACATGTGATGATAACTGGCTGTTCTTCAGAACTAGCCAAGCGCTCTTAAACTACAGCTTGAGGGAATGCTTTATTATTTTATTTATTCAATAATTTATTCAGTCTGACCTATCTTGTCACAAAACATTTGAGGTGACTTACAATCTAGGCCTGATATACAAGGATCAAATAATTAAGAAAAGTAGGCAAGTTTTTGTTTTCCTATTTCTAAAAATAAAAATAAAAAGCCAGGGGCAAAATTATCACCACGTAGTGTGTAACACTCAACCTTGGGAAATTATTAAAAGTTGGCCTTGAATTTGTATCTAAACCTGAAGCCAAGTGACAAGTTCAGGGAAAAGCCCTAGCAGAAAATATCATTTATATTTGAGCAGTTTACTAGCCAAGCCTGTGGAAGCCTGTGCCTCCAAATAAACAGATTCCCCATCCTTTTAAAAATAACATATAGAACTCCTTGCTCCTTCCACCCCACCCAGAGCTGGGCCTTCGGGTCTATGGTGAGCTGTGGACTCGGGTCTCCCTTCCACAGGATGGAGTTTGTTAAAGTTATCAAGAATAAGGCCTACTTCTACAGTGACATTCAGAAAATGACAACAGGGTAAAATTGATTACTATGCCCGAAACACTTGGTAATCCAAATAAGTACCCAAATACAGGATAATAGTTTGTGTAACAAATAAAAACATCATTTGACAGATTTCTTATGCTTGTACAGAAGGAGATATAATAGTTTGTGTAGCTTATGCTCATGAACTCCCAAAGTATGGTGTGAAGGTCAGCCTGACAAATTATGCTGATCGTGCTGGTCTGATACTGGCCTACAATCTTCTCAATAGGTTTGGCACGGACAGGATCTGTGAAGGCCAAGTGCAGGTGACTGAAGATGAATGCAATGGGGAAAGCACTGATGGTCAACCTGGTGCCTTCACCTGCTCTTTGGAAATATACTTTTGCAAGCCTTGAAGGGAGCAGTGGATAGAGGCCTGTCTCTCCCTGTCAATGCCCAATGATTCCCTGGTTTTGATTCAGAAAGCGAGGAATTCAATGCAGATTTACATGGGAAGCACATCATGGGTCAGAACATTGCAGATCATGTATGTTTCCTAATGGAGCAAGATTATGCCCACAAGAAACAAATCTCTAGATACATAAAGAACAATGTAACTGTAGACATGATGGGGGAGAGGAGTAAGAAAGCTTATGCTGCTATACGAGACAATTTAAGAGAAGAAGCCTAAGAAATAAGTTAAAAAGAAAAGGTAGAACCATCCCAAAGTGCCTCTTGCCCAAAAGGAAGATTGCGTAGCTCAGAAGAAGGTTACCTTCCTCAGGACTCAGGAACTGGCTGCTCAGAGTTCATAAAACACCACAATTTTCTATGAAGATTTTTCATATAAAGACAATAATAAACTTGACCAGGCAGCCAGAAAAATAATTTATGGAGACACCATGATAAGAAAGGAGACCCTAGGTTATGTCTCAAGGCTTCTTCTGGTCCTGATTTCATAACAGTGGTTGAGATTTTATTGATCAAGCAAGAAAAATAATTTAAAAAGGCCAGATTTTATGTAGCTGAAACCAACTTCCAACACAACTTTATTCCATTGAAGCTTTAGCCTCCAGTTCCCTCTGAAATTGGAACCACGGAAATGCTTGACTTGGAGCAGTGAACTCATGACACAGTGCACAGATGATGTGGATGGAATTATGTGCCTGAAACCTGTGTAATTTTGTTAACCAGTGTCACCCCAAAAAAATTCAATAAAAAGAAAAAACTTGGAGACATAGTTTGAAAGCTGAAAAAACAGATCATAAATTTCTCATTTCTTTTTTATTATGCATTATAAGGCAAGAAGTACACAGGAAGGCTGGCTCAGTGATTTTTCCACTCTCCAGTTTTTTTTTTTGCCTGTGGCATTTCTGACATTCTCAGATCTTTTAAAGCTCTTTATTTACTTTTTTTCTTCTTCTTTGGATTATGGAATAGCAAACAGTCCTAGGAAGCTTGGTCCGGGAGCATGACAATGGAAGAGCTCTGCCCTGGAGTACCAGGCCAGCCTTGCTAGAGGAACTGCACTGTGGGAGCTTGGGAAGCAAACGGGGTGTTCCCACTCAGACTGGGCCTGGGGATCATTTTGTTTAAAACGACAGCTATCCTTTAATATTCACTGAGCGGCCACCATGTCCCAAGAGCCATATGACGTATATATGTGATATGACATTTAAAAAAGATGAGACTAATTTTAATCGAAACCAGTTACTGCTGATGCTTGACTTCATGACTGTATAGAAAAAGGTAGAAGGGATTCTTGGTGTTTTTAACTTTTGCTGAGAAAAATGCTAGGTGGCTTGCCAAGATGGTGATCCTGAAAAGCCATTTACAATATTCAATTAACAATAATTAAGGCACTCAGTGGGAAGCTCCTCGCTGACTTGCTAAATAGCAAAAATTGGTACTTAGCATTCCCAGGGGGTCAGAGAAAAGATAATAAGTACCCAAAATGTAAAGACAATCGAAATGAAACCAATTATGATCAAATTATATTGCTCAAATAGAAACACAAGTTGAATCAGGAATATTTAAGTTTTTGACAAGAAATATTAAAAAGAGATATAATAATATTTTAGCCATTAATTGATCATCTAATCTACTTTAGTTCTGGAAAGGGAGCTGGTTTATAAGCTTTCAAGTTACATATGTTGATAAGGGACCACAGTCTATTATAAAAACCTCATATTTTTAGGAGCTCGTAAAGGCTAATTTTCTGTTAATATAGTTAATAATGAACCCTAATTGATTCTACAACCAATAGTCTTGAAAAGACAGCTAGTGTTTCAGTCCATCTTTTCTCAATCACATAATCACACACATTAATGCTAATTTGATTTACTAAGTTTGACTTTAGTAATTTTAAACTATTCCCCCCCAACTAATTTCTATAGTATTAAAACAAGAATTCTTATTTTTAAACTTCCTTACAGAGTAGTCTCCTTACCCTCTGCGATACATGCAGAGACCCCCAGTGGATGCCTGAAGCCACAGATAACACTGGACCTTGAATATACGATGTTCTTTTGCTACACACACGCACACACACACACACATACACCTGTGATATTGTCTGATTTCTCCATTAGGGGCAATGAGAAGTGAACAGTAACTAAAAATAAGGTAGAACAGTTATAATAATATTCTGTAATAAAACTTAAGCGAGTGTGGTTTTTCTCAAAACATCTAGTTGCCTCTGCTCACCCTTCTTCCTGTGATGAGCAGAGAAGAGAAAACGCTTACGTGATGAGAGACGAAGGGAGGCGAGTGACATAGGCATTGGGACCTGCCGTTAGGCTGTCACTGACTTTTGGACAATAGGTAACAAGCACTTTGCAGCTGCTCTTTGACATATCCAGATTGTCTGCATCACTACTCTCGCACTTTGGGGCCGTCGTTAAGTAAAACAAGGGTGACCGGAACACAAGCACTGCAGTCCTGCAAGTCAATCCCGTAACTAAGAAGGCTACTCAGTGGCTAAGCAGCAGGAGCGCGGACGTGATTGAGTTCTGGACAGGACAGAGTGGGACTCATGCGATTTCATCACGCTGCTCAGACTGGAATGCAATTTAAAACTAATGAATTGTTTATTTCTGGAAATTTCCACTTCATATGTTCAGGCTGTGGTTGACTGCAGGTAACTGAAGCTGAGGAAAGGGAAACAGAGACTAAGAGGGTATTAAGGCAGTTTTTTCTCACCTACTGTTATAATATTATACTTCTCATTCCCATCGATCTTCCCTCTTCCATATATTTGAAATTGTACAATCCGCTTCCAATTTACAACAATTCTGCAAGATCCAATTAAGTGTGTGTAAAGGGTTGCCTGTATATGCTTGTAATGCAGTACACCTAAATCATGGAGGACATTAGATTTAATATAACCCGACCTCTCCATTCCTATGTGAATATGTATGTACCCACATTTTAAATTCACTATTATTTAAGTCTGAAAACCTAAGCTAGCCTGGTCTCTGGCAAGGAAAAACAATTAGTGCGTTCACCATTAATCATGAAAGCATTAGTAAAAGTTCTCTTTCAAATCCTCTCATCTACTCTTCCATATGTCCAAACCTCTGTCGGCTCAATTAAACCTTTGCTTTTTAAAACTTTATAAGCCTATTTGAGCAAAATCTTCATATTTATTATTAGAAAGCTAAGCTCAATGAATCCTTTCACATGAAAACAACTCTGAGAAGGACATAAATCATGGTCATTGTGCAGATGTAAACATATATGTTCCTGTGTATGTACATATCTATGTAAGTCTGTATATAAATATATATAAACATGTGTATACAGTAAATATATCTATATCTATATCTATATCTATATATGATTTTCAAAAAGTTAGCCATACTTTTCTGTGGACTGCTTTTTTCCTTAATATGTTGGGAATGTCTTTCTATTCCAATTAATAGATATCAATTTTACCAATTAATGGCAGCATAATAATATGGATGTACTGCAATAGTTTAGCTCACTTCATTAATCCTCTGTTGTTCAACATGTAGGCTCTTCCAGTTTGGTTGTATCTACATCTTTATACACTTGTCTAATTGTTTTTTTGGGATGAATTTCTGCAGGTCATATATTTAAACCTTTGAATACATATTGACAATTTACCTTCCAGGAAGGTAATTTACCACCAGGAAGGTGGCTTCATTTTGCATTGCCAAGGGCAGGGTAGGAAAGTATCAGGTGACTCTCCTGCAGGAGGACTCTGGTTTTACTTTATCTCACAGATGGAAAGAGGTGTCCTGCTGCTGCCTGTATTCTTCAGTTACTAGTAAGGTTGGAAATGCTTTAGTATTATTGGTCATTTCTCACTTGTAAATTCCCAGACAATGTCCTTAGTCCACATTTGTATAGTAAGAATATTGACCCTTTGTCAGTCTTGCAAATGCTTTGTCCAGTCTGTATTTGTCTTTTAAATTTGTTCATGGTATTTCTTTCTGGCTAGTTTTGCATGCTTGTTTTAAAAAATAAATACTAGACTCAGTTTTTAACAAATTTCAAAAAATAAACCCATTTTGGAGACTGAGAGGAATTTTGGCAATTTTAAAGAACAGTTTGTAAGTGGCTATGATTTTCAGTGTGGATTCTGGCATATAGAAGCTGTCTGGCAAGTTCTTTCCTTACTGAGGGCCTCCATGTGAAAGCACGAAGCTGGCCATTGTGGGGCTCTTCGGATGTTTTACACCTGACCCCTGTGTTCATTTCTGCATAAAACAAACAAAACAACTACACACAGTCGAATGCAAGTGTACAGAAGAGGACAGGAGAGTGGCGGCTTTGGGGCTCAGAGTTTGAAAGACAGTGGTGGTTGCATGGACCCTGTGGGAAGATGCTCAGTTGTAGGTGAGCCCATAGGTTTGCCTGGGAGGCACGACTGCTTTAATCTGGGGATTAGCTGAATGTGCTGCCTTCAGTTACATCCTGGTCTCCTTCAGGATATTTATCTATTCTGAATCAGTCATGAACTCTCATTCGGACCAGAGCACCAACTTGGTCCTATTAATTTTGGCCATCAAGATTTTTTTTCATTCAAATAAAAGCAATGACCTGATCTTACGTATTTTACTAGGGAGGACGTCTGCCGACCTCTAAGATTTCCATCAAAATCATAGTTTGCCAAGGTGTAAGCTGACCACATCCTTTATAGGCATGAGGATCAGCCAGCTGGCAAGGCCTCACCACCACTCTCCCCAGGCAATCGGCCAGCAGCCCGGCACTACGAGCAAGATTCATGCCCACTGCAACATCTATTATTTTATTTTACTTTTTTGAGGTGTTAGCTGCATTCTGCTAATTGGGACCTTTTGCAAAGTCTTTCAGGCACTTTACAGTGTCTATTCTCCCATCAATTTCTGCTGAAAATTTATTGTTCTGTCACATGTACCTTCAGCAGGAAATCTGTAAAAAGATTGAAGTTGATTTTTTTTTACCTAACTCAGTGATGCAGAAATGAGGCAGAACTGTCAGTCATTTCTAAGGATGACAGTTTTCACTGCTTGACAGTCTGAAATATAAAATCCCAGTTATTTGGTGATGTGCCTGTGTATATAGCCCATCCCCCAGATGAGAAGTGTGGAAGAGCAGGTTTAGAGCCCTTTGCTTAGGCATGATAATTTAGGGAAATAGTTAGCTCATCAAAATTGGCCGGGTGCCCTGTTTTCATATTATCCAGACAGAAGTCAGTGAACCACAACTTTGCTGCTTAGAAACAGACACTAAAAGGGAGGGAAGGAGGGAGGGAACTATGAATAGTTAGCCAGTTACCATATTCAATCTCGAAGTGTACTTTACACTCAAGGATAAACTGATACATGTTAAATTATGACTGAAGAAATGTCTGGAGGAGCACTCCAGAGATCTGCTGGCTGCATGGTGCTCTTGCCCAGTCAGGTGGCTTTAAGCAAGACACTAAGACTCTCTGAATCTGAGCTTCCTCACATGTGACAAAGAGTCTGAACTGATGGCCTCCAAATTCTAAAGCTGTACATTATAGGGACTGGATTTAAAGGGCCACAGCAATAATTCCATGTTCAGGTATACTCTACTTTGAAAAAGTCATTCTTCAAAACTATAAACTTACCATTCATTAAGCAGTTGCTAACATACTTGGTTTAGCAGAACATACCTTTCTCATCTTAAGAAGTTCATGGGCTCAAAATGGGAGAATAAAGTTAAGGCACAAATACCCATGAGATAAGGTCACAGAGGCCCAGAGTGCTGTGGGGTTTGGAAAACTAGATGCGATCCTTCCCACATACTTTGTGCTAAGATTCAGACTCCATGGTGTCTGGTTGGAGACCGTGCACAGTGCAACTGGCATTTGATGAGAACCTTGAATGAATGCAAGATTTGCAAAGAGGGAGCTGAAGTGGAGGAAATTCTAGGCAGAGAGAGTAGAATAAACACAGATGCAGATACAAGATACTTCATACAATATTTGAAGAATTCCTAAACCCAAACACCCAGAGAAAACAAGTCCATCTTGTTTACAATCCAAATTACAGTATTAATTTACCTTTTCTACAAATATTGGTACTTATTGAACACCCATTCTGTAGGGGACACCATTCTTGGTGCTATAGGACACCCAAAGATGACTTTGGAAGTTCAAATATAATTTTAAACTAGGCTTTTAAAAAATAAAAGAAATAAAAATAATAATAAAAAAGAAATATATGCATCTTTTACACAAAATATGGAAGACAGAAGAGGACAAAGAGCTAAATTAAAAATTATCTACCTTATTTAAATTTATAGACTTTGAAGGTAATATCTAGCACATAGAACCAAAGATATAAATTTGGATAAATACAGAAGCAATTGCTGATTAGCCTAAGGTAACATCGAACTTGATCTTTCAGTGGAAAGGCATTAGAAAAAGCAATCTAAAGAAACACCTGTTTAGATGCACTAAATCATCAATTAAGTTCTTCAGGGAGTGAGCAGTTTTCAGGCCTTCACACCAGAGAGGTAAGAGAACTTAGCATTTTTATTACTGTAATCAAGAACCGTTAAGGGGGTCAGAGGGAAATATTCATACCCACTTCTTAATCTTGAAGAGGAGGCCTGTCCCTTAAACTACTAAATTAGCATAGGCTGGGGCTGGAGGAGGGGACACTGTAGGATCCCCTCCTTGACACCATTCTTTAAGAATTCTGAGCTCTAGACTTTAGAGTAAAAGAAAAAAAGAGAATCAGTCACAAACATGTGACCCAAGAAGTCTCAGGCAGTGACTCTGATTGGCTCAGAGCTGAAAAAGGCAAAGGGGCACCTCCACATGGCCTCTATTCTATGGGTCATTTCTAAGCCAGGATATCTGCACAACTCCAGGGGGTGTCATACACAGAGACAGGGAAGGGAATGTCAAATGGGAAAGCTTGTCTTCACTCTTGGTTGCCCCTCTACAGCCATGTTTCTAATTGTTATAATAATTATAACAGCTAACATCTACAGAGAGCTATGTGTCAGGTGCCATGCATTTTGTGTGCAAATCCCAGTGATTCCACACCACACCATGAGCAGCTAATACCGATATCACCATTTTATAGGTGGTAGAGTGACCATACAATAAATTTATTATCCCAACTGGGGCACTTCTAAGAGAGAAAAAAGGTGCTATTACTAATGACAGTGGGGCAACAGGTGTGAACCAGGAGTGACTCAGGTGAACAGAGCATGCAGTCACTCTGCAGATAAGGGTGCTCAGGTGCAGAGTGCTAGCTTGTGCAAGATCGAGGATACTTCAGAGTCAGCCTCAGAGTTCTTCCACTGCACAGCTTTCATCTTTGTGCCAGGGCTTCCTGAACCTCGATGTTCTTATCAGTAAAATGGAGCTAATAAAACCTACTTTAGATAGTTATCTAAAGATTTAATTTTGGCAACGTACCTAAACCATGGGTAGGAGCTCAAAGTGCTAGTCAATCAGCCTAAGTTCCCTTCTTTACAGTCAGGCCTCTGAGTGAGCTTAGCAAGCCCCTTCACCTCACTGGCCCTCTGTTGCCTCATTCATACAAGAATAGGATTGGATGAAGGGCAAAACATCTCTTTGGCTTTCTTTCTTCTCTGGTCCCTTGGAATCCATCTACATTCACTTACATACAAGGAATACCCCTCCCTTCTGCCTATAGTTCAGAGAAATGGCTCCTTCAGGCTTACTTTCATTGTCTAATATATTCTCTTAGAGGTTGAAAATGGTGGATGTGAAAAGACTTTTCTCTCTCTCCCCTCTTCCACTCTTTCCATTGTATTTTGCTGATGCTGGAGCTTCTGATGCAGATCACTCCTCAAGACAGGGCAGAGTACTGGGGAGCAAGCTGACATGCCGGACAAGAAATCCCATCTGGATGTGGCTGGAGTTTTCTCCCTTGCAGCATCACACCTATCGTCTTGTCCTTGAGTGACATCACAAAATGTCTGTACAAGGAAACAGGTAAATTTGGAGATCACAGAGTCGTGGTCTGAGATGGTCCCTTGTGATCACAAATCCCATGGCGGTGTGGCCTCCAGAACAGGCATGGACACCCTGGTGTACTCTTTCCTTCCCTTCCACTCTCCTCTCTCGCTTCCTTATTTTAACGATATTAACTGAGTACCAACCATGTTGTATATCAGGCGAGGCTCTAAGGGTTGGATTAAATAAAAAATAGACATTGTCTCTGCCTTCACAGGGCTTCTCCCTTCACGAAGCAGTGAGAGATATTAATCTAATAACCCCAGAGGCCAGGCCTCTGAGGAACGCCGTGGAGGAGGACTCGCGGTGCCATCGAGAGGTCTGACCCAGTTGGGGAGGCTGGGCAAGGTCTCCCTGAGGAAGTGAGGAGGCTCGGGGCCCAGATGGAAAGGATGAGTCTGCGTTCCGGGCAGAGGAAGCAGCTTGTGTAAAAGCCCTGAGGTGAGAGGAAGCTTGGTGGGTTTGAAGAACTGAAAAAGGTCAGAGTGTCTGGAGCCTTGAGAATAAGGGGGGAGGGGACAGGATGGAGCCGCAGAGAGAAGAGAGCCCAGACCACAGGCGGCCCTGTATGCCTTCGTAAGCGTGTAGGCTTCTCCTGAAAGCCAGAGAGAACTTCTACAAGTATTTGTAGCAGGAAGGGTGAAGGATCAGTTTAAAGGAAATGATCATTCCAGGAAAGTGGATTCAAATGAGGCAAGAAATGAAGGAAGGAAATAATAGGGAATAATGGTAGCTCATGTTTATGTGAACCAAGTATTGTCCTATGAACTTCATCTCGCTGATCCTCACACAGCCCTATGGACCAAAATGCCATTGTTCCCCTCTTTGCACAGAAGAAGAGACTGAGACACAGAATAACTGGGCCAACGTTGGTTGGCTAGTAAGTGCTGGAACCAGGCTGGGACCTGGATAGTTTATCTCTAGAGCCCTCTGCTTAATTCACTACAGCGGAGGCTTCTTCCTGCCCTTGGGCCAAACAAGAGACAGGGTGGTGGCTTGCTCCAGGCTAGTGGCTGTGGACAAACCCGGGAGCTATTAAGTGATAAGAACTGACAAGACTCAGACCAGAAGCTGTGGTGAGGGAGAGTACCAAGCTTCTCTGTGGGTAAGAAGCTGGGAGGGAGGGCAGTTCAGGATGCCAGAGAGCCAGGGAGGGGCCAGGTATACGGTGGAAAGCAGTTTTGGTTGACTACTTCTCTACTGCTCTGGATTATGGGAACGCAGACAGCTTTGATCACCCAGTGTGAACGTTTATGTTTTGGGGGTTTTTCGCTTTCTTTTCTCCTTTCTGGAAATTCAATGAGATCTGCTAAGAACTAACCACTTCAGTTCACTTCTTTTAAAAGGTAGACATGTGCCATTTCTTTTTCTGCTTTATTTATTTATACAACTCGATGTTTAATTCTTTTAGTTTCTTAAAGTTTTACTTTCACTCTGACTGCATTCCTAGAAATTCTGTCTGAAGGTTACTTGGACTCCCAGGCTCATTGATTTATTTTTTTCCCTTCTCAGAGTCAATCTGAGCAAATAGCCAGTTTCCCAGCTTCCAAACACTTTGTCTTCTGCCAACGACTGACATTCTTAATTCTGACATTGGTCAGCTTTGAGTCTTGGAAAGTATACATTGCTTTATTTCAACACTGTGCTTTAGGTATCTGCATGTTAACATTTCTTAAGCAACACAGACTGTACGCATCTGTAGCTGCCACTAAAAGACATTTTTAAATATACAGTTACTACATTCTTGCCTCAAGATAATTTTTGGAAAACTTGCTAAAGAACAATCTTGTCACAAGCTCCCAATTCAAACCAGTGAACTTCAAAGCCCAGCCTGGCAGAGCCCTTGTCCGATTCACATGTGCACAGGCATGCACGGAGTTTTAAAAAAGGAGATGAAGGCATGGACTACTGCAAAATTTATTTAAATTTTAAAATATATCACCATAGAGACAGCTCTAACAAATTAGGCAGAATTTTAATTCTAACTCTGTAGATTGCATTAGCTAATTCCCCCAATGATCCCACAAAATCACCGAAGACTCCATTTACTCTTCTTTGTCAAATGCATTTTGGAATGGAGCTCGGTCATGTTACCGAACAGAGGCCCATGGGGGGCAATATTTGGCCCGCCCTGGGATGCCAAAAACTGTTACAGAACAACAGGGGCCCCTCTCAAGGATGTTATACTAATACTGTCCTGATCACCTACTGGGCTCGTCTGTCTGCCACCAGAGGAAAGATGTCTCTCAATGCCAGAAACTTGTGAAAAGGAAAGGAAAGGTTTATTTAAAGCTATACAAATTTAAAGTAGTGACCCAATGTCCCATTAAAATATCAAAGTCTTTTAGGATACCTACGGATGCCCACAGTGCTTCCTTCTTCCCCTGCCCTAATTTGGGGTACTGTAACTCTGGAAAAGAAGCACCGTTTCAGGCTGCTGGCACCATCAGCTATGTCACCGTCCAGGCAGGATCTATAATTAGTCCAAAACCATGTTGCACCAAAAACATGGCCTACTGGCAAAGAATTCTTTCACCCTTTTTCTAGGCAAAGTCTTTCCTGCTTCCCAGGCCATGCAGCCAAAGGGAGCACCCCAAAGCCTCGTGGTCCTCTTCTACCGGAGGTGCAGGGGTCTGCACTCTGCCAAAAGTGCATGGCTTTCTTCTTTGCCTGGCTGCAGGGGTCCCCACTCTGGCAAAGCCACGTGGTTCTCTCCTTCACCTGGCCAAGAAGGGGTCCTCACTCTGCCGAAACTGCACAGCTCCCTCTTTACTAAAGCTACATGGTGGTCCTCTCTCACAGGGCTACGGAAGTTCCCATTCTTGCCAAAAGCACGTGGTTCTCCCTTCTATTACTGCCACACTGGCATTTAAATCTGCATACCCATCCTCCTCTGTAGCCCTATTTCCATCTCCTCCCACAATCGGCTACACCTGCCAGAACTCCCATATCCTTCTAGCTTTACTGGGCTGCCATAGTGAGTCTGGGCAGGCATGGCCCCATGGTGTGGAGCCAATCATCTCCAAGCTCTCACACAGGTGCTGTAACAGCTGGGAGTCACTTCCATCCCCCTGGCTCAGAGTATAGCCACAACTATTTAACATATCTATGCAGCCAGTTAAAGGTTATAGATATGTTAGATGACCATGCCAGAGGTTAGTTGCAAAGCCTTTGCTGTACAAAACAGCTCTCAATGGCCCTGCTCCATTTGTCCCTTCCCCAACTCACACCTGGTGGGGGTGGGGGTCAGGACATCCTAATATTTCTTGGACACCTTGAGTTCTGGACCCCAGACCCCATTCTAAATCCCTTTTTGGGTCCCCCCTCTTGGCTGTACCCTGTTACAGTCATGCCAGCATCAATTTGTGCCATGATTATTTGGCCTTGACTCTGTGCCAGAGGTGGTGTCAGGGGGCAAAGCAATGTTCTAGGAGGGCATAAGCTCCATCTGAAAAAACAATCTTGGGGAGGAATTGGAACTAAAGAAGCAATTACGTGACTGAGTTTCTGGAACAAGGGAGCTTAAAGCTGAGACATGAAGGATGAGCAGAAGTTATCCAGAAGAAGAGAAAAAGAAAAGAGAGTTCCAGGCAGAGTGAGAAGCAACTTAATGACTCAGAGGTGAGCAAGAATATAGGGCATTAAAACACTTCAAGTTCAGTAGGGCTGGATCTTAGAATGCAAGTGGGTGGTTGGTGAAGAGACAAGGTCATGAAGAGTGTTGTAACCATGGTGAGGAATTTGAAATTTATCCTGAGGGTAGGGGGGAAGCCAGTGAAAGGGTTAGATTGAGGAGAAGCTGATGTAATGACACAGAGAACTTGGGGGTCTGAGCTGGGATAGCAGCTGAGGGGCATAATGGAAGAATAACTGGAAGGTTGACCCTAGAAGAGCAGCAAAGGGAAGGTGACCAGATGACTTCCAAGTCTCCGGCTTGGCCACCTGGATGGATGACAGAGACATCCCCTGAGACACAGAAAACACAGGAGGAGACAGGTTTCAACACGCTGAGGTTGGTGTGCCTGCAGGATACCCAAAGTAGACGACTACTATTTAGTTGGTTAGTTAGTAGTTAGTTGAGAGATCAGAACTAAAGACAGAGAAAAGGTAACTGAAGGAGAACTGAGAGTGTCCAAGAAGAAGTGTCCAGTGATTTTAGCAACATGGAGGTCACTCGTGATTGGAGGGGCAAGTTTGGGAGGATGGTGGAGGCAGAAGCCAGTTTACAGAGTGAACATGGGAGAGGAGCAGGTAACAGGCAGTGTAGCCATCTCTTTCTAGAAGTTTTCTGAAAAGGGAAGAGGGGCAGCTGCTAGGGGGTGGTTTAAAACCTCAGTGATTGTGATTAATTTAAATCTCAAAGACAAAACCCCAAGAGGGAGGGAAGGGCTGAGGGTTCAGCAAAGAGAGGCAGATCCCAAAGGATCTAGGGATGGCTTGGGGACAGGGGACAGGGCGGGGGGTGGGGTGGGGGGGCGGGGGCGGAAGTGTAAAGGATGGGTGTGGTGCTGGAAAGAGTGGAGGCTCTGCTTGGGGAGGAGTTAAAGACATTCTAACTGAGATCAAATTTCTTTTTTAGTAGAAGGCAAGATACTCCGCTAAGTATGAAGGGGCAGTCTTCAGGGTGGAAGGCAGAAGAAACTGTAGGTTTTCTTTCAAGAGGAAAACTAGTGTTTCTTAATAGAAAAAAAATACATGCCATGATTTTTGAAAATGCAAGAGTCAAACAGTGAAATATAAGTCTGGGCTCCACCCCAGCAGCCCAGGCCTCGAGCCCTTCTCTCTGGAGAAAACCACAGTGGCTGCCTCTTGTGTATCCTTTCAGAGATATTCTACTGTTACCAAACAGAGGTTCAAGGTGGGCAATATTTGGTCCCACCCGGGTTGCCAAAAACTGTTACAGAACAACTCCCCCCACAAGGACAGTATACTAATACCATCCAGACCACCTGTTGGGCTCATCTGTCCGCTGCCAATTGGGAAGACATCTCTCAATGCCAGAGATTTATGAAAAGGAAAGGAAAGGCTTATTTAAAGCTATACAGACTCAAAGTAGTGACCCAATGCCTCCATTAATATATCAAAGTCCTTTAGGATAACTATAGACACACACAGCGCTTCCTTCTCCCCCTGCCCTAATTCAGAGTACTGTAAGTCAGAAAAAGAAGCACACATCTGTGTTTCAGGCTGTTGGCACCATCCAGTGAGTCACCGTCCAGGTAAGATCTGTATTAGTCCAAAGCTATGTGGCACCTTCTCATGGCCTACTGGCAAAGAGTTCTTTCACCCTTCTTCCAGGCAAAGTATCTCCTGCTTCCCAGGCCATGTGGCCAAAGGGAGCACCCCAAAGTCGTGTAGGCCTCCTCTACCAGAGGTGCAGGGGTCTGTACTCTGGCCAAAACCACATGGTTCTTTCCTTCACATGGCTGCGGAGAGGGCAGGGTCACCACTCTGGCAAAGCTGGCGGTTCTCTGCTAAAGCCACATGGTGATTCTCTCTACCCCAGCTGCGGGGGTCCCCACTCTGCCAGAGTCATGTGGTACTCCTCTTTTTTCTTACATGGCTGCAGGGGTCCTCACTCTGGCAAAGCCACGTGGTACTCTTCACCTTGCCAAGAGGGAGTTCTCACTCTGCCCAAAACTGCATGGCTCTCCTTCCAATGGCTGCAGCATCTGCATTGCATAGTGAGTCTGGGCAGGTGTGGCCCCATGGCGTGGAGCCAAACATCTCCAAGCTCTCACACAGGCACTATAACCAGGGGGTGTTGCCTCCCAATTACATCCTGGGTGGAAGTCACTCCCCTCTTCCTGGCTCAAAGTGTGGCCACAGCTATTTAACACATCTGCAAAACCAGTTAAAGCTTATAGATATGTTAAATGACCATTCTAGAGGTTATCTGCAAAACCGTTGCTATGCAAAACAACTCTCAATGGCCCTGTTCCATTTGTCCCTTCCCCCAACTGACACCTGTGGTGGGGGGGGTAAGGGGTGAGGACATCTTATATGTCTTTCTAATATTTCCTGGACACCTTGAGTGCTGGACCACATTACAAATCCCTTTTTTTGCCCCACCCCCTTGGCGGTACCCTGTTACACTATGCCCTGTCCTAAACCAAGCTTTTTCACTGAACGTTGTGTCCTGAAGATGGTTTCACATTGGCGCGAATAAATCCACCCTACTATGAAGCGTAGCTTATTTAACTGGTTCTTGTACATAGGTACTATCTGGCTCACGTGTGAGAGCGTCCGTGCAGGAATGTGTGGCCGTGGCATCACCCTCTGAAGAGGTCTACACTGTGTTCTGTCACTTTACACTGTGGTAGACTCCCCCCATCATCGCCAATGTCATTTATTAATGAATTAGCCAATCCGATCTGCAAAAGGTGAAATATTTTGTTTACTTTGGATTTTTTAAATTGTGAGGAAGAGAATTATTTCATATATTTAGAAACCGATCTAATCTCTTTTCCTGTGAACTGCCTGTTCGTGATAGTGCAGGTTATATATAGGTCAACCTGACTGGCCCAGGTGCCCAGATTAAACAGTCTTCTGGGCGGGCCTGTGAGGGTGCTTCTCGATGAGATTAGCACTTGAATTGGTGGGCTGAGTAAAGTCGATGCCCCCCCTTACAGATGGGCAGCAATTCACTGAGGGCTTGAGGAAAAAGGCAGAGGCATTCAAAAGGCAGAGGAAGGAGGAATTTGCCCTTCTCTAGCCTCACTGCTTGATCTGAGACAGCTCACCTCATCCCCTGCCCAGAACAGAGATTTGTACCATCAGTGCCCCTGGCCTTCAAACCCCCAGATGTTCACTAAAGGACATGACCAGCTTTCCTGGGTCTCCAGCATGCAGACAACAGAGTGAGTGACTTCTCGGTCTCCACAATCATGTGAGTCAATCCCTCCTAACACAGTTCTTTCTGTATGTCCATAGATATCCTATTGGTTCTATTTATCTGGAGAGCCGTGACTCCTACCACGTCCTTGTCCATTTTCTGTGGGGCGTTGGTCTTTTTCCTATTGATTTTAAGAGTGGAGAAGGTTTGAAGTAGGCTTCATGGAGGAAAGAGAAGCGCCAGGCTTCTCCCAGCCTGCAGCAGGAGCTAAGTACAGAGCTCTGCAGGCATTCCTTGAATTGAAGAGATTTTTCCTGAGTTGTCCGTTTGCAGCTCTGGCCTATGACTTCTTTCTCTAAAAGGTTTATAGTTCCCTGAGGCCCCGGCTGACCATCAGGCTTGCAGTCAGAGAAGGAAGGAAGGAAGGCCCCATTCTTTGAGTTCCCATTGTGGCCTGTGAGTGGGTGGGGAGAAGCTGCCTGAATCCCTGAGTCAGCCCCCGGAAGGGACTTGGGGGCCTCCTTGCTGAGCCTCAGTGTTTACTCGGGGCACCAGTTCCTGTGCTTGAGCTTTAGCTCAAGTGTGGCCTTCCAGACCTGGAGTGACCAACCCATATCAGCATGCTGGCCATCCTCCTTCTGGTGGTTACTCTTGATGCCACCTGCCCCCATTGTCCTTCACACAAAGAGGGTCACCCAGCTGTCAGCCACTGTCCTGGTCCACACAGGGTCCTAGGCCCAAGAGCCGGAAGGCAGGGTGCCAAGGAGGCTGAAGATGCAGGGTGGGGCTGGGCTTCCCTTCTGCCCTTTTTCATTTCCCTGAGTCTCACAGATGAGGCGCAGGGCCTGGACAGTGTGAGTAGCCCAGTTATCCCCTAAACTCCTCAATGAGAAGCCAAGAAAATACCTTTTCCCAGGGCAGAACTTGGAGCTTCCTGCTACCCATGAACCCTCGAAGTGGTATGACTTGTTTAGAAAACTGTCGTATCACAACATACAAATCACACAGTTAAAAAAGACCTAAGTAGTAAAAGCAACTGTTCTCAGCTTGAAAGCATCTGCGTGCTAGGGTGGGCTATCTTGGGGCAGATTGCCCCAAGCTGCATCACACATTTCAGTCATTTTTTAGCACATGTGATATACCAGGTACTTAACTAAAGGCTTAACAGGCTATGGCCCTTACAACAACCTTACAAGGAAGTAATGAAAATGAGGCTTAGGGAGGGTTAAGCAACCTTTCCTAAATCACAGGGTTAGTGGCAAGGCAGGCATTTGAACTTAACACTGTGTAATGCAGAAATTTGTAAATGTAGTGTTAGACTACTTCTTTGTGCACCCCCAATCAATGTACCCCCAATCAATGTAGCTGTGGCTGGGGAAGTCCTTACTGACTTGCAAGTACCCTCACAATTCTCAATGCTCTTCAGGCTCCTTTTTCCTAAAACAGAGGCCTGCCTAGGAGCTCCACTCCAGGATACTGAGACTCATCACAGGCGGTCAAAAACAGACCCTCCTCATTCAGCGGGCACTGCGTCTGGGTCCAGCCAAGCCTCTCTGTCCAGTGACCAGATGAAGGGCTGGCGGTGCGTGGATGATTGCTTACACTTCTGAAATAATTTCGAAAAGGGGTCATCTCATTACAGCTCCTAACATTCAAATGCAAGGGGCCATCTACCATTTTACAGTGAAACTTTCATACCCATTTATTGTAGATTTCACTTCTTTCATTAAAAACAATTTCTTGTCCTCCTTTGCTGGAGAGTGGAGGGTCAGCTTGGAGCCTGGTGTCTGTGGAGCATTGACTATGAGTTAACTAACAGGTGCTGGGTGCAGACCCACGACTAGAATCCACGGGGGTAGATTATTTTCTTTTTCAACTCTCTTGATACCCGAAGGTGCTAAACATGTCACTCTGTAACAGTTAAAAAGGAAATTGAACACAAAGGGAAACGACACATCCCTTAACCCATTACTTGAAAAGAAAAGCATTCGAAACATGTGGACTGTAAAAGCCCCGTCCTCTTTTTTTTTTTTTTTTTTTTACTTCATAAGGGTTATTTATTAAAGGTCTCACTGAAATTTTTTTCAAAAAGTTTTCACTTTTATTGTTTAGGTTGATGCCGACCTGAAAGTACTACCTTTCTTTTTAACACGTACTCTTTCTAGGGACATTTATAGGGACAGAACCACATAGAAATGGGAACACGCTCATATGAGCAGAAATTACCGTAGTCTGTTAACTCCTCAAAAGATAAGCAATTTTTGTAAAATCTTTCCAATATCTATTACCCCTTTGTCTCTAGAGTCCAACATTTAGGAGATTCTTTCAAAATTTCTCAAGCTCTAAGTAGTACATAGCTTCTGAAATGCAAAAAAAAAAAAAAAAAAAAAAGCCAAAGTAGTACTCTGATATGCAGTTCCTAAGCCCTTACCACGAAGGCCTTCATCGGGGTAGGGGGAAGTGAAGCTTTTTTTCCACGGGCAGTGGAAGTGACTGCAATCATTTTTAGTTCCTAATAAAGAAAAGCACAGCCAATGGAAATGGCCCAAAATAAGTTAGTGTAGAAACCAGCTTTTTAAATTGGTGTAGTTGGAATCTAAAAGGGTGAGTACTTTTCTTAAAGCAATTGTGAATGGGGTTGTTTTCTTAGTTTCCCCTCCTGATAGTTCCTTATTGATGTACAAAATTGCAGCTGATGTCTGGATATTTATTTTGTATCCTGTTACTTTACTGAATTCATTTCTCAGTTCTCGTCAGTTTTTGGTGCAACCTTTAGTGTTCCCTCTATACATTATCACTTCATCTGCAAATAATGACAGTTTTTCTTCTCCCTTTCCAATTTGGATGCCTTTTGTTTCTTCTTCTTGTCTGAGTGCTGTGGCTAGGATCTTCACTACTATGTTGAATAACAGTGGTGAAAGCAGACATCCCTGTCTAGTTCATAATCTTAAGGGAAATTTAACCAAAGATGTAAAAAACTTAACCTGTACTTAGAAAATTATAAGACACTAAAGAAAGAAATCAAAGAAGATACAAATAAGTGGGAGCACATACTGTATTCATGGATAGGAAGAATTAACATCATTAAAATGTCCATACTACCCAAAGAAATCTATAGATTCAACACAATTGCTATCAAGATACCAATGATATATTTCACATTACTAAAACAATATTCCAAAAACTGATACAGAACAACAAAAGACCCTAATTAGACACAGCAATCTTGAGAAAGAAGAACACAGTGGGAAGAATCATGCTACCTGATACCAAACTACACTAAAAGCCCATAGTAATCACAACAGCATGGTACTGGCATAAGAACAGACACATAGATTGATGGAACACAATAGAAAGACCAGAAATAAACCCATGCCTTACAGTCAAATAATATTGACATAGGAGGCAAAAACATACAAGGCAGTGAAGATAGTCTATTTAAATAAAGGTGTTGAGAAAATGGGACAGATACATGCAAAAAAAATGAAACCAAACCACCTTCTTACACCATACACAAAAATAAACTAGAAATGAATTAAGACTTAAATGTAAGACGCAAAACCATGAAAATCCCAGAAGAAAACATAGGCAATAAAATCTCAGATATTTCTTGTAGCAATATTTTTTTCTAATATATCTCCCCAGGCAAGGGAAACAAAAGAAAAAATAAACAAATGGGACTACACCAAACTAAACAGTTTTTGTATGGCAAAGGAAATCATTGACAAAATGAAAAGACAACCCACAGAATGGGAGAATGTATTTTCCAATGATACATCTGATAAGGGGTTAATATTGAACTTATAAAACAACACCATAAAAGCCCCCAAACAATCCAATTAAAAAGTGGGTAAAGGACCTGAATAGACACTTCTCCAAAAAGGACATACAGATGGCCAATAGACATATGTAAAGATGCTCAACGTCACTACTCATCAAATAAATGAAAATTAAAACCATAATGAGCTATCACCTCACACTTGTCAGAATGGTTATCATCAATAATTCAACAAACTACAAGTGTTGGTAAGGATGTGGACAAAGGGGACCTTTTACGTACTGTTGGTGGGAACACAGGCTAGTGTAGTCACTGTGGAAAACAGTGTAGAATTACTTTAAAAAATTAAAAAATGGAACAACCTTTTAACACCACAATTCCACTTCTGAGAATGAATGTGAAAAAAACCCAAATGTTAATTCAAAGGAATATATGCATCCCTATATTTATTGCAGTGCTATTTACAATAGTCAAGATTTGGAAGGCTTCTGGTCAAGATAATGATGCAGACAGACAAGGCTCGCCTCTTTGCACAACAACATCAAAATTACAACTAAAATACAGCACAGCCATCAGTCAGGAACGTGGGAAATCAAGTTGAATGGAAGTCTGACGACTACGGAATTGAAGAAACCACATCCTTCCAGACTGGTAGGTGGGGTGAGGACATGGAATGGGCTGGCCACACATCCACATGGGTAAAAATTCAGGAGGGGTATCTCAGGACCAAGGAGTCCCAGACCCATTCCAGGCCCCCAGCCCAGGATTCCAGTGCTAGGAAGATCCCACAACTTCTGGCTGTGAAAACCAGCAGGGATTGAGTTGGTGGAGGAGGCCCCTGGAGCCCTAAGCAGCTCCTCTCAGGGAACCCACACACAGACCCACCTACTCAGACTCACTCCCTCTGAGCTGCAGCACTGGGGTGTCAGCTTGAAGGGCACCAGTGGTATAAAGGGAGAGATTAAAGTACCTGGCATTGAGGCAAGCAGAGGCCATTGTCCCTTTGCTAAGCCCTTGCCCCACAGAGCCAATATGCTGGTGCCATGGCTAACACTGTGTGACCCACCTTGGAAATCCACAGAGGCTCTTCTCCACCCAATTTACAGCCCACCCAAGCTGCTTCTCCATAAGAATGGCTGGTCTTGGCTCCTAAATCCTATCAAACAAGCCACAGCTGGCTTCAGTGAGTCTCAGCAGCAGCCAGATTAAAGTCACAGCTTGGCTTCACCTGGAAATCTCCAAGCCCAGCACAAGTAGCAGCCATCTCAGATTGCTTTACAGTTCAGGCAGGGTGCTCCAGGTAAAAAGCAGGTAAGGGCTGACCTTGGTCTGTACTACCAACGAAACCACAGGGCCAGGGCACCCAGTGGATAACTACACCACCACCCTGCTCCTGCACAGCTGATTCTCCATGAGAGGCAGAGGTTGGTGGTAGGCAGCCTTTGCAACTGATTGGCCTGGGCATATCCCTCCAATTGATCTGCTGACAACAACCAAGCCTCAGCTACAAGACAAGGATGTGTACTCAGTCCATATGAAGGGCACACCTCAAGTACCCAGCTTGGGTGATAGGAGAAGCTGCACCACTGGGCCCTACAGGACACCTACCACACTAGGCCACACTACCAAGACACAGAGTCAAAAAAAAAACTCTACCTAATACATAGAAACAAACAATGGAGGCTGCCAAAATGAGGAGACAAGGAAACATTGCCCAAATGAAAGAACAGATAAAATCTCCAGAAAAAGGGCTAACTGAAATCGAAATAAGCAATCTATCAGATACAGAGTTCAACACTGTTTAGAAGGATGCTCAAGGAAGCTAGTGAGGACCTCAGCAGCATAAAAAGATCCCGTCAGAAATGAAGGATACAGAAACTGAAATAAAGAACAATTTACAAGGAAACAACAGAGTGGATGAAGCTGAGAATCAAATCAATGGTCTGGAACACAAAGAAGCAACAAGCAACCACTCAGAAAAATAAGAAGAAACAAGGAATCCAAAAAAAACGAATATAGTAGAAACAGCCTCTGGGACAACTTTAAGAGGTCCAACATTCACCTCATAGGGGTACCAGAAGGAAAAGAGAAAGAGCAAGAAATTGGAATTCTACCTGAAAATATAGTGAAGAAAAACTTCCCTAATTTGGTGAAAGAAATAACATGCAAGTCCAGGAAGTGCAGAGAATCCCAATTATGATAGAAGCAAACAGGCCCACTCCAAAATACACCATTATTAAAAGGCTAAAGTTTAAAGATAAAGAGAGAATCTTAAAAGCAAGAGAAAAGAAGTTAGTTACTGAAAGGTTGCCAGAGGGGAGTGGGGAGGAGTGAAGAGGTGAGGGGATTAAGGAGTACAAATAGGCAGCTACTGAATAGCCATGGGGATGTAAATTATAGTATAGGAAACGGAGTGGCAAAAAAATGATATGCATGATCCATGGGCCCCCAATAATGGTGGGGGGATTGCCTGAGGGAGTTGGGGGTGCTGGGTGGAGGAAGGCAAAGGCATAAAAATCAGGACAACTGTAATAGCATAATCAATAAAATATGATAATTAAAGAAAAACATTTGGAGGTAGCCTAAGTGCCCATCAGTATATAAATGAATAAAAAAAGCTCTGGCACATTATACAATGGAATACTACTTGGCTGTAAAAAAAAGAGAAGGAAATTTTACCTTTTGCAACAGCAAGGATGGACCTGGAGAACATTGAGCTAAGTGAAATAAGCCAGTCAGAGAAAGACAAGTATCATATGATTTCACTCATATGTGGAATCTAATGAACAAATAAAGACAGACTCACAGATGGAAAGAAGGATGACAGCTATGGTGAGGGGTGTTGAGGGATTAAAAGAATAGAGCAAAACGCAAAACCAAAAAAAGGAAAAAACTCGTGGACATGAACCACAGTGTGGTGATTATCAGCGGTAGGTGGGGTAGGGGAGGTGGAGGAAAGTATGAGGTGGACAAATCATGATGGACAGAGACTCAGCTCATCGTGGTGAACACAATACAGTGCACAGAGGATGTGTTGTGCAGCTGTGCACCTGAAACCTGTATAATTTGCTAACCAGTATCACCCCAGTAAATTCAATAAAAAGGAAAAAATAAAAGGATGAGTATTAATTTACAAAAGGCAAGTCACACAGGAAGTTAAAATAGGCCTAACCTTCAGGAACACAGAGTAATATCCACTGGTCTAAGATATCCCTCTTAGAGCAAAACATCAGTGACTGCCCGTGTGGGGCTCCTGTATTTGAGGAATACACTTCCTAGTGTCCTTGATTTTTAAGGCAGGTGGGTATATAGGGAGGGGAAAGCTAGGAAAGGAGTAGGGAAAAAGAAAAATACATTTTCAAGTTAGACAAACTTCATGGTGTAAAATCCCAGTGGACATGAACTAAATTTCACTGGCAACTACACCCACGGTCAGAACAACTAAAGAAGGTCATTTCCAGAGGAAAATTCCAGGTTCTGGAGTGCCAGGATTAGAAACCAATGGCAACTCGCTTGAAGTTCTAAGAGATGGTCTTCAGTTCTCTTCCCTCCTTCATTTTCCAAAACCCTAGCCTTGGTCTTAGGCTAAACTATAATGTGATATTAAGAAAACCATGGCTGAGGGACATGTCTTCCACAAGAAAGGTATTCCATTACATTACAGAGAACTCAACAGGGTCTTTGGAGCGAGGCCCAGGTACCAATCCTGACTCTTGAGTTACGAGCTGTCAGATACAGTCAAGTTCTGTGACCTGAGTTTTAGGATGCTCATCTGTGAAATAAGGGCAAACTACAAGGACTTGGAGTTCTTGTTGGCATGAGGACAGACCAATCAGGGACTGGGGCGGGGACTCCAGTCCATATAAGCCAGCTTCCTTCTGGCTCTGGGAGCCCGCTTTCCCTTTCCACCAAAGACTGGAAGTGTGTTTTCCTGGCTGAGCTAAAACAGAGTGGAGCAGACCAGTGCAGCACAACACAGACCACACAGAGAGGAGCAGACCAGACCAGTGGGGAGCAGAGCTGTCTAACTGGTGAGGGGTGTGGCCCCAGGCCTGCCTCACAGCCTGGCTGTATCACAGTCAGGTTGTTCCACAGCTGTGTTGTACCACAAACAAAGAAAGTTTTCTTTTTTACTGCACCCCAAACTGGGGATTCCTGTTAGCATAAAGTTGGTGCCAAAGACCATCTGTTGAAAATGTGTAGGGAGAAATGTTGTATATGTATGGTTCAGGGTTCAGTGTCGTCTGAGGTTTTGGGGAGTTCTTGGAACCTATGTGCTATGAATAAAGGGGGGCTACCCTGTAGGAGTTTCCTCATTTTTAAAGACAGTGCCCACCTCTGTGGTCAGGGATAATAATACCACTTTGTAAGGTCTTTTGAACATTAGATGAGTGGCCCAAGTGTCCATCAGTAGATGAGTGAATAAAAAAACTGGTACATTTACACAATGGGATACTACTTGGCTATAAAAAAAAAGTAAAGAAAGACTTACCTTTCACATGGTAAGACAGTATGGATAGACCTGGAGAACATTATGCTAAGTGGAATAAGCCAGTCAGAGAAAGACAAACACCATACGATCTCACTCATGTGGAATCTAATGATCAAACTGAACTAACAAGCGAAATAGAGACAGACTCACAGAGTGCAGATGACAGCTGTGGGGGGTGGGGGTGGCTGGAGGGAGTGAGCAGAAAAGAAAAAACAGAGAATTCCTGGACACTGAACAGTGTGGGTAGATGGGGGAGGGGGCAATGGGGTAGGGTGGGAGGAAATATGTGCTGATGGACGCGACTTGGGGTGGTGAACACCCAATGCAGCATGCAGGTGTGTGGTAGAATTGTGCACTGAAAGTCTGTTATAGTTGTGTTAACTAGTACCATCCCAATAAATTCAATAAAAAGGAAAAGATTAAATGAGGCAGTTGGTACACCCCTTCCTTACGAGTCGTATCTGGCACACAGGAGATGCAGAATAAGTGCTAGTTGTTTATTGTTGTTGCTGCTGTTGTTAAGTAACATGTAATGTACTAGGCCATCACTGAAAGAGTATATTCTATAAATTGTTATACTTACTAGTTCAAAAGTTGTAACTGGTTATGTTCTGATAAGTCCTCAATTATTCAAGCTGAATTTACAGGCACATTTATCTTTAATTTTAAATGTTTTATTGAATTATACATACAGTAAAGTGTAGGCATCTTAAATATACATTTAATTCTATTTAACCTTGTTTTTAGGTGACTTTAAAAACTAAGAAGATTTTTCTGGTGAGTCTGTCAATTAGAAAAAAGAAGATTAATTTATCTAATTAAAAGACAATTTTATTCAGAGGGAGAGGAAAAGAAATACAACATCAAATGTACACATTTAAAACCAACGAGCAGCACCCTTTTTCCCTTTTTCTCCAATGCAAGCTTCACTTCCTGTTAATAAACATCCTTAGCATGGAGTGTCTACTCCGTGAGAGGCACTGTGCTGTGTACACAGTCTCTCCTAGTCTTCATACATGGCCTATACAATTGGTATTCATTTCTGCTGACAAAGAAACTGGGTCTCAGAGAGAGATTTGCTTAGGCCAATTCATCTAGGCAGAAGAGGTGAATTCGAACCCAAGCCTGTCAGACTCCAATGCCTAGACACTCGGAAGTGCACACGGTCACTGTCTCCAGGTGCACCATACCGAGGATGTTTACTGCACTCAGAATACCATGAGTGACCCTGAAGACCTGTTGGGGTAGGGGAGTGGAAAGATAGATACATGTTTATACAGGGGCGGGCAAAAGTACATTAATAATAATACTAAACAACACAAGAATTAATAAATAGATGACAATACAAGAATAAACTGTTTCACTTAGAACTATAAACCTACTTTGCTCACTTCTATGACATACCCACCACAATTCATTAGGGGATCTCCTTTTGCTGAAGTTATATAGAGCATAAAACCTCACTGGTATAGAATATCGGAGATAACGATCATGTTGAATTAGGGGAGAGTAGAAATTTTAAATTCATTTTAAATAAGACAGATTTTTACTTATGGATTTCAAAATGGATTCTTCAATAAAACCCTTCAAACTAGGCCGAGTTGGTATTATCAAACTAACTTTATAGTCAAGAAAAATAAGAGCTGAAAAAGCTCGGTGTCTTGCTGTTTAGTGATAAACCCACACCTCCCTGTTCTGCAGGGTGACCTAACAAATTCTTCCTGACAATTGGTGGATAAGAATGATATGTGTTCTTATATTAATTATTCACATATTATAAGCGATAGCCTGAAGTGCTAAAAGATGTATTTCAAATGTTCCTCTTGTAATCACATTTACATCATTCTGCATTACTTAGCAAGGCCGGGTTTGCTAAATGAAGGAAAATTTCTACCCAGATCCCAATCAAGTTATTATAAATTCCAAATTAATAGGGTCTAAATAAATAAGAGCTTATTATAGGGCTGAAAGCTTATTATGTTATTTTTTTCTATCTTTTTTCATTTGCTTCAGCCCCAGTTTGAGTATTTTATCTACTTTTTTTCCCATTTCCTCATTAGAGTAACAGGGCAAGAGAGGCCTACAAGGAAAGAATTTCTTGCACACGATCAAAATTAACAACCTGAAATTATAGAAGGTGTGGAGAGGCATCTTTTTGGTAATTTATCATAATGTTTAGTGACAGCAATTTGCTCTAATGTAATAACTAATCTTTACTTCTCCTGGGTATGTGTTGTGTTCATCAGTTTATGCTTTACTTACATTTTTTTATTACTCCATTTGTTAAATTATTTAAACTTACGAGGCAACCTCTAACTTATTAATAGTAAAGCAGCCTTCTGAAACGGGAGTCATGCAAATAATTATTTCATTTTTGTATCCATATTTTTAAGGAAACAAGATGTTTTTTGTCATTTCCCAGGGGATTACAGGGACTAAAGAGCTTGAGATCATTCACCATCCCCCCACCCCCACTGCCAGCACAGATAACCCAGCTTGAACTCCAAGGGCTCTGAGAACTATCTCTCTAAAGCAAACTTTATATAAAAGTCATCTCCGTGTAAATGGGGTTTTCCTCATGCTGGGTTTCCTGAGGCTTTTAGAAGAGTCCTAAGGGATTAAGACGAGTGAGAGACAGGCTGATAACATGAAAGACCTAGTGCTCTTAGAGGTATTTCTTCCATGATTAAAAAGTAATGATTTTTTTGTTTGCCAGGTGCAAGGAATAAACACTCCTGGATTCCCTCGGTTCCGTCTTTCCCTCTAATCTACAAACAGGCCCCAGAAAGCTTCTCCGTCCCTTCCCTCAGCCGCAATTCTCATTCAGACGTCCTTCCTGTTTGGGCTTCTATTTACTTCCATTTGCTCCTTTCCTTTCCTGTATGGGCCTCTAAGTTTGTTTTCAGGGTTCTCACATTTTTCTATTTCTGAATTGTTTCCCTCTGCGGGAAACAATCTCTGTATCTCACTCCTTTTTCATTTTGCTCCGTTTGTTTTGTGTCTCATATTATTCATCATCTTTGTTCCTGTTTATTTCTCTTCTTCTAGCTCTTATTTCTTTATCTCTGGCCCTTATTTCCTCTCCCTGGTTCTCCTGTTCCCATCGCGATGTCCTTTGACCAAACATCCTCTCCCTGCTCCCTACTTAAAGCAACTGAAGAACGTTCCCCACTAGAATGGAGTGGAAAGGTTAGAAGAGAGAATAGAGGTGGCAGACTGAACCGGGAAGAGCGTGTTTAGTCATGTTAATACCTTCGCCATCCTCTATGGGTCCCCTGCAGTCTCTTCCAGGCCTGCATGCATCCCCGCCTGAGAACAAGGCAAACGCAAAGGGAAGGAAGCCTCAGAGGAAAGTGCAGGTGAGGACTCAGGGACAGCCACTGCAGAAGCTGCTTTCAAATACCGTCAGGTCAGCATCGGCTCAGAAACGATGGAACAGGGCTGTGTTTAAAGTGGAGAGCCACTCGGATCTTCTTCCCAGCAGAATCCATACCTTCTAGAATCTGAAACTGAAGGTTTAAGGATGATCAGAATGTTTCCACTTGACCCTGAATTACTTTAGAACTACCTGTAGGAGGGTGCTAATGCCAAGGACCTCCAGAACAAACATCTCACTTCATGACTTGGCCGTGACCCAGCCCCCCCCCCGGCATCTTTTATTTTTTAAATATTTCCAGATATGTTTATAAATAAATCGTACCTTTATAAACCACTTTGCCTCTGCTCAGTTGTACAACAGAGGAAAAATCCGTGACAGTTGACATTGTGGAAAGTTTGCTCTTCTCTTAGCCTTGTAGGGAAGGGGGGGAGAGGGAAGCACGGTGAGTATTTAAAAGCCAGAGGAATGAGCAGCTCTTACAAAAACAACTTCATCGGCCCAGCAGTAGTAAGACAATCAAAGGTACAAACAACTTGACCTTTCTTCTTTCCCTGCCGACACCTGGGACAACGATGCCTGGTGGGGCCTGAATGTGTGTGGTGCAGTCAGTAGTTTGGGGACAGCGGGGCCCAAGGAGGTGCGTCCCCCTTCCCCGCGGAGTGCCGCTGCTGAGGAAGGGTGATGACGAAGCTGACTCCATTTTTCCTTTTTCAGCCAGGTGTCAGTTTGTTGATTTTGAAACTGACTCCCAGGGAAAATACCTCACTGTTCAAATTCAAAACAACAGCAAACCCTGCACTTTCACATGCTTTTTATTTGGACAAAAGGACTCTTTTCTTTAGGGTGAGGGAAATAGGGGAATCACCCCAAATTTGTAACACTGTTTGCTAGCATCCTCTGTGACCCCAGTCCCTCCTTGCACTCTCACCCTGGCCTACTTACTGTTCAGACAAGGAGCTGCACCTTAGGAAGAAGGCAAGCAAAGGCTCAGGGCTGAGGTCCGCTAACCCAGCACAAGAAGGGTGGGAGCACAGGGCTCGTCTGGGGCGCAGGACCCCAGGAGGCCTTCTTGGTAAGGCAGCTTCAGGCTGGAGGTCTGCCCCCTCATGTGGGGAGAGGTAAATAGGGAAAATTACCTGCCGTCTTGGTCCAGGGGCCTCTCCTTAACATTATCTGAGGATTTTTGTTTTTATTTTCTGGCTCCAAAAAGATCACCAAAGCATGAGTTGAGAACTGAGTCTGTATAATAGAACCACACACATGGAGGAATCAGTTATATTCTCACAGATACACATACAAAAATGATGCACTGGGGTTCCAATGTTTGTGTTATCTTTTCCCCTCTAAGATGGGTTTAAAATAAAAAGAAACAAGAAACAAAAATGAAACAAGAACAAAAAATTCTTGGCCAGTTCCTGGTGTTCTTGAGATTTTTAGTTTTGTTTTTGTTGGTGAACCCTCCTGCCGCTGATTCCTGTCTCCATGGCCGGCATGAGAAGTAGGGTCACTGCCTGGTCTCAGGGCACTGATCTCCTCTGGGGAGCCCCAGCACTGTCTTCATCTCCACTTGCTAGAAGGTTGGGCTTGAAGCAGCTGTGCACAGCGTGTTAGCTCCCGCACCTAGCCGAGCAACAGTCCAAGTTAGGGCGGTGTGCCAAGCTGGGCTCTGTACTTGTCCTCTCTGTCCTGTTGCAGGGGGAGGGCTTCACCGGCTCTCCGCATTCCATGGGAAGAGAGGTACCTCCGGGCCAAGTGTCCCAGAAAAACCTACCACCACAGTGGAGAAGCCATGAACTGTTGTTACTTTGTCACACAGACATGTCACTGCAATAGGCTGAGGTTTCACCCTTCATCTTTCTGATCCTTGTTAAGGACACATGAACTGAGTAGATGTGTCCGTTTCTGCCATAACAAAGTATCACAGACTAGGTGAATAGCCATTTCATAAAGAGAAACTTAACTCTCTCACACTTCCAGAGGCTAGCAGTCCAAAGTCAAGGTGTTGGCAGGGCCATGCTCCCTCTGAAGGTTCTGGGGAACTGTTCCAGGCTCCCTTGCAGCTTCTGGTAGCTTCAGGCATTCCTTCACTTACAGACACATTACTCCAGTCCTCTGGCCTCTCACTATGCTCTCCCCGCGTCTCCCCATCTTCTCCCCTCTTTGAGTGTCTGTCTCTGTACCCAAATTTCTCCAATTTATAAGGACAACAGTCCTATTGGATTGGGTCCCACCCTAATGGCCTCATTTGAACTTCATTAAATCTACAAAGACCCTTTTTCCAAATAAGGTCACATCCTGAAGTTTGGGGATTAGCACTCTAGGATATCTAGTTTGGGGGACAAAATCCAGCCAATAACAATTGCCAGCTTTGTTGTTTCCTCTCTGCTGTTCTGTGGGCCAGCACGTGCAATGTTTTGTAATAACTAGATTCAAACAAATGGCAAAGGAGAACTGCTCCATAGGTTAAATAGTGGCCTTGGCTCTAGAAACCTCTGCTTGGCCACTTCCCCTGGTGTGGTCCTGCTCTGTCTCCTCTTCCAGTTTCCCTGAGTGAAGTGAGAATCCGATTTGTGCTTTCAGTTGAGGATTCTCTTTTCTAAGCTCTCCTCCAGTGCTGGGACACATCTGAGTCCCTTTTCCTTTTTGTAATAGTGGCTCTCTCAAGTAACAGAAAACTTGTTATTGATGGGGGGCAGGTGGTGCTGGAAAATGTGTCCACACAGGAGCTAAGAGTTGCCCAATAGCAATTCACACCATTAGTGGGCAGTCACATAATAAGACTGTGAATGCTTAAGAGAAAAAGACACCTACCAAGAAGGGCTCCTGGTGGCTAACTGGGCTCAAATTTATTAAAAAACAAACAAAAACAGACAAAACAGACCTTAGCAACCATTTGTACAGAGGCCTCTCGTGCAAACTGCATTTCACAGAGAATCTCTGCATTGAACTGTCTGCTTACACTATGCTTCTGCCATCTGAGCCAGCCCTTGTAAAGGTTTTCTGGAATCTTGTTTCAACCAATAGGACTGCAGCTTTCTCCATCCAGTCAGAGCTATGCAGCTCTGACCAATCAGGACAGTGCCTTTTGGACTAATCAAACTATGAGAATTTGGAGTCTTCATTTGCATGAGGACAGACCAATCAGGGACCAGGGGTAGGGGAGCCGGCTCCCCTCTGGCTTGGGGAGTGCAGCTTTGCTTCCAGGGAGGAATGGAGACTGTGTCTCCCTGGCTGAGCTATAACAACAAGGATGTCTCGCCAGAGCCGAGCTGTCTAGCCAGCAAGAGGCCTGGCCCCAGGGCCGCCTGGCCCCAGCGCTGCCCTACAGCTGTGCTGTTTTCACAGCAGTTGTTGTATCACAATTGAGCTGTCTTGCACTGAATAAAATTGCCTTTTTGACTGAATCCCCAAATGGGGATTTTTGTTGCTGTGAATTGGCACAAATGACCATCAGTTGACAAGACTGAAAGTGATATTTAAGTCCTGAGATTAAAAGTATTTGAAAAGAACAATTATTGAGATTGGGTTGCCACAGCATTTTCTTTTTCTTTATTTTTATGAGATTTTTAAAATTTATGTTTAAAGAGAAGGGTCAGGGAGGGAGAAAGAGAGAAACATCAATGTGCCCCGACCAGGGACCAAACCCGCAACCCAGGCATGTGCCCTGACTAGGAATGAACCGGCAGCCTTTCACTCTATGGAATGATGCCCAACCAACTGAGCCACACTGATCAGGGTGTCACAGAATTTTCTTAGTAAAGCCAGAGCACATGGGTTAATGAACATCTTGGGTTCTTCTCATTTTCTAGGCAACATTCACAACAAACCTCCAGGGCTTACCACTGCATTGGTGTGGTTGATCATCTTTCATTCCCATGGTCCTTCCTGCCCCATCAGGTCCTCATGTCCTCCTAAGATATGAAGTGTGGGTGACAAAAACGAGTCCATTAAGTCATGGGGGGATCCCCCAGGTGGTCTCTGAGAGCACCAGGGACTGGGGCGCCTGCCTAGGGCTGCCCTCCTCTCAGCTGGCTGCTCGCTCCCTGCACAAACGGGTGGTATGCTAAAACATGCTGGTTCCATTGACAGGTTGGGCTAGTTTTCAGTGTCATGTTCAAACTTCTGCTTTTGACTTTGATTTTCCCGTTTTTCTAGTTGGGCAAGACTTGGGTAGATAAGTTGGATCCGAGGAGAGATTTCTCACCTATCCCACTCTGGCTACAAAGGTGCCTTCCTCGCAGGTGAAATTTAAAAGGGAAATAGGTGAGAGTGAGCCTAGAAGAGCCAGGTGACAGAGGGACCAACCCTTGTTTTTGCATAGAGCAGGCAGGAATGATTCATGCACACAGGGGTGGGAGACTGGATAGCTCTTTTTTCTTCTTTTTTCACTTTTTCTCCCAATTGGAAAAATTTATATTTTTCTTTTTGATCATTTATGAGCCCTATACAAAATTAAACAATACAGAGAGAATGAAGCTCTCTGCGATCTTGATGCTTCAGCACGTCGTCTAGGGTGGCACGTACGCTGAGGATGGTTCAGGGTATTTCCTTCCAGACTGGTTAACGCAAACACTACAGAGGTTCACACCTAGGTCTCTATCTAAATGGAATCGTTAACACAGCACTCTGATTGTTTTGTACCTGCTCTTTGTCTTCTTACCATGCAGGTATTTTTCATGTCAAAGCATGAAAATGTAACCTATATTTTTAAAAGACATGTTTTAAAATAACAGAAATTCTTGCACAGATTCAAACTATACAGAAAAGTATACAGTGAAAAGTGAAAGTCTTCCATTCTTTACCTCCAGTCCTTTTTCTCAAATGGTAACCATTATAACTATACCAACAGCTTTTATATATCCTTCCAGGAAATACTGTTACCAATATTTGCATATATGTACAATAGATAACTTCTGTTCTGTACCTTGCTTTGTTTATACAGTACACCTTGAAATTTTAGAGAACCAATGTATAGAGACATACCACCCCCTTTTCGACAGATAGCTCATGGCATGAATGGAACATCATTTAATTAATAAGTTCTCAATTAATGCATATGTAAATTGTTTTAAGATTGTGTACTAAGACAAACAGTGCTGGAACAAACATCTTCACACACACGTCTCTGCACACAGAATAAAATGTTGGTGCTCATTTCCCCACACCTGCTGCAGCACAGAGCACTTGACTGATTGGCTTCTTTTTTACAAGAATTTTTGCCAATTCTTAGTGGTGGTAGCTTGCTTTAACTTTTATTTCTTTCATTATTAAGGAACTTAACCCTATTTTATATTATTTGTTGCCCTGAATTGCCTGATTATGGCTTTTGCCTTGATGTGGCTGAAAATATGTATCTTTTTCTTATTGATTTATAAGAGGAGGATTGTATTTGAGATGAAAACATGCACACAGAACTCCAATAATGTAGTTAGAAGATTTTTACAGGTACATATTCTTTACATATTCATAATTATGTAATAAACCCAACAGAGACCAGGCTAAAGTTCATATCTGTTAAAACGAAGTTTTTTTCTTAAAGTGGAAATTATGTAAAAAAATAAAATGGAAATTATGTTTTCGAAAACAGATACAGGAGAAAAGAACAGCTTGTTTTCCAGCGTCTTTTGCCATTGAAGGGGCACTTCCAGGGAGGCTGAGAAAGTGTTAAGGGAATTCCTATCCACTGAACACACATTCCTCATCAGCAACTCTTTGCTATCCTATCTTAAGATACACATTAGAAAAAGTAATAAGACAATTCTAAGGGACCTCCACTCTTTCTGACTGATTCCCCTTCAGTCAGTCCAAATCCTGGGCTTTTTAAATAACACTTAAGCACAAGCCCATTTCCAGAGCCAGTGACATCAGAACCGTCAGCACTGCATTCGTTCCCCTCCCTCACACGTTTTCCTATGGGATGAGTGGCTTCCTTGTTCACATATGGAATTCACTGATCACAAAATGGCTTTCATCCAGATGCAAAATGTGAAAAAATGAACTCACGGGAAATGACCCTTGAAATGCACACCACCCTCCAGGCTTGAAAGGATTTTCTATTTCATCAACTTTAGATGAGCCATAATAATAAAACATAAAATATTATACAAAGACCAGGAAACCAAGAGCTGCATAGCTGATAGCTCCTCCCAGTCTCACTTCCTTGGCCTCCCTGTCAGCACACAAGGCCAGCCCCCGGCCTCTCCCCAGGAATCACAGCCTTCCATTGAGAGGAGGGTTCCTTCTCTGTGCTTCTAGAATACTCTGTGCACACTTCTCTCCCATCACTTACTGTAAAATTTTGAAATTCGATGGGAAGTGTCCTCATCCCACCTTGATTTCCAGCATCACAGGCCCGGGGCCACGTGATATTCATCTTTGTGGACCTGCTCCCTCTCATGGCTCCTGGCACTTAATGGGTTTGCAGTAACTCCTTGTTTTGCTATGTAGTTAATGTTTTGAACTACGTGGAGAATAGTTTGCTCCCACCTTCTGTTCACCTGTTAAAAACAGCAGATTGCCCCTTAATAGCCCTTACCACCCCTTCCCACTATATCCTTGCTGGAGGAGCCTTGGTTTGGTTTGAAGATTCACTCTGCAGTAAGCTACATGCTCAGGAATGAGTCCTCTTGCTGGGCTGGGCTGGGCTGGGCTGGGGGCCTGAATGGTGACTGCTCTGGGCAATTTGGCTGTCCCAGTCCCCTGGCCTGTGGGCCAGTCCTAGCCAAGGAGATCTGAGAGTAAGTCATCTGGGAGCTCTAAGAAAAGGCTTTTCTTTCAGTACAAAGCGCTCATGGGAGGGGAGCCCTGTCTTTCACTGGGCATTACTATATTGCATGGGGTATCTGGAGTTACTGCAGACACCTCGCAACACGAGGACATCTGCGACCTGCTGAAGACTGTAGAGACATCCCCCATGGTTGGGTGGCAGGGGCCCTGCCTGCAGATTTCACCAAGAGATAATTAACCTCTGAATGTGCCCTAACTGTACATCAGCACATGGTAAAAATGGGGAGAAACCAGAGTGGAGATAGGAGCCGTCTCTTGGGGAAAATAGAGTCAAAATCAAAAGTTAAAAGGAATCAGTTTCATCTTCTGGTAGGGCAGCCTGTGGATAAACCTGGCTGCTGTTTTCGAGTTTATAGAGGGTGTCTTGGGTGAAATATCACAGTTATTTCCCATGACTTCCAAAGATGTAACTGGAAGAGGAAATTCAATTAAAGCAGGAGAGACTCTGGCTGGATTTAAGCAAGAATTTGCCTGCAGAAATGATAAACCCTGCCACGGCCACTGAGGATAAGAATCTGTCCTTTGAAAAAGGACAAGAATGGAAATCATGAGTCTCTGAGCAGTTTATCACCCTCTTACTTCAGGCGATGAGAGGAAACACAATACCACTTGAAGTCTGTAATTTTATGCGAATCTAGATTATAGAAGCGACTGAAATTTAGACAGTTGAGGAGTCAGCTTTAGGCCTCCAAAAGTATTCATTAGGCTATAACGGCAGTTTTCAACCTTTTCCATTTTGTGGCACACATGAACTAATTATTAAGGTCCTGCAACACATCAAAAAATACATTTTTTTTTACCAGTCTTGACCAAAAAGTGGTGTAATTTTGATTCATTCATACTGGATAGCTATTGTGTTGGCTGTTGTCATTTCCTTTATTTGACGATCTCAGGGGAAAGGGGTCAGTGCTCCTGACAAAATAGTCAGGCATTGCACGTTTTCAAAATTCTCTCGGCCCACCGGTTGAAAATGACTGGACTCTAAGTTTGATCTGACAAAGCTGGAAATACCTGCTTCAGCACTATCAGGCCAGGTGTCAGTCTGACTGGTTTATAATTTACATTGAACACACACTACTTATCGGAGCTCTGTGATTAGTCACATGCCCACAGCGAGGACGTGGCCTGAGAAATGCAGCCTCAGGGAAGGCGGCCGAGTATTTCCGGGGTGTTTATTAGTCAGGCTGATCCTAATCTGAACCTACTTTTCTATGCAAGAATGTAAAAATGAGTTCTGGAGCCGGTGAGTCCCTCTGACTATGTCAACACTCTGGAGTACACATGGCATTCAAGTCACCTGGCAGCCAGGTGCAGAGCAGCGCTGCTGAGGGCCGCCCAGTCCCGAGTCCAAGGCCTGGGTCAAAGGAACTGCTCAAACCAATGATACTGCGAGGTGGTTTACTGGCTGTGAAATTAAAGCATGGATCATAATGAACCTGGGAGAGTAACTACCTCTCCTCTTACAATCAATTTTATATAAAATGGCTGTTAGCAAGACTCTCACATTAACCCCAGGAACTGGTGAAAGTACAATAAGGGTATATGAAAATCAGTTTTTACAGGTTGGCTTTCACTGGTTTGATTATATGTACAGGACCACCTCCTTTAAGTGTAAAGGTGGCCAGTGAGGCATTTCTCCTCCTTCTAAACTTGGTGGGACAAGTTGAAAATGCAGATTCTGTGTATTGGAACTCATTCTTTCCCAGACCAACAAGGACTCTTTCAGTCATTCCAGGCCTGTTCCTCCTGAGGATGCTGTCTGAGCTGACACAGACGTCAGCTGCCAGTGCAGGTTCCCCTCCCAGCCCCCCTCCTCCTCTTCCTTTACATGGATTCTCCAATTTCTCTCCTCGCCTTTCATCTCGATTTTGAGACTCCCTTCATGCCCTGCCGGATTCTCTCCCACACTGGGGCTTGCACTCCCTGGTGGCTCAGCAGCTCTGGAAACAGCCTGTGGGTTTTGAAAGACCTTCAGACGAGATGCTGCGAGGAGCTATGTGGCCACTGCCGCCCTATCCCCTTCATCTTCTCACTCCCCATGGCTGGCAGTGGGCAGGGGGGAGTCTCCAGGCTTAGTGGGTGCCAACTGGACTGTGCTGTTTGGGTCCTCATTCTCTTCAGCTCAAAGTATGTAACAATCTCTCACCCAGGACACCGATGCCTTACATCTTGGCTTTGCAGTCACCCAGACCTGGGTGTGCCCCCTCCTCAGCCACCTCAGTTTCCTATAAAAAACAAGAAACTACCTACTTCCAACATGGTAAGAATGAAGTAACAGACATTTAACAAACATTAATTACTCACTGTCATTATAAAGAAGGAAAAACCCTTTTTTACAGCAAAAGAGACTTCTACATACCTGTGCTCAGAACATAGCAATAGAGAGCACTGCTGCTTGCACTCTGGTCATTTCCTTTAAAAGAAAACCCCTGTTTAGGGCCTACAACCCCAGCAAAATCGCTGCAGCACTGAAGGACCTCACGCCCGGGCGCAGAAGAGGACTGTTTTCCTAAAGCGGTGGAGGTGACGGCAGCGTTGCATGTAGCACAGGCCTCCCTGGGACACGGGAAGGTTAATGAGATAACATCTAGATGGAAAGTGCTGAGTGTGCTAAATATTACCGTGTTGCAATTGCCCTGATACTGGAGCGAGCTCTCCTTCCTGCAGATTATCCAAGAGCCTGCCGCTCTGCAAGCGATGGTGCAGGAGGTGAGGAGTAAGGAGGCAAGTCAAACCCGGCCGTCCAGGCCACACTGCTCAGCGATGGTGGGAGCCCCAGACGGGAAGGGACTTTGGCCTCTGCGGTGCTGCAGCTGGCCTGTTTCACTTTCTGGGTTTAGAATGTTATCTAGCTGTGTCTGGCGGGTTTCCTGGAGGCCACTGACTGCCCAGATGTGGTGGACCCCTCCTCAGCCCTGGGACCTGGGCTGGCTACGCCACCTCTCTGAGCCCTGGTTTCGTTACTTGGAAAATGAAGAGAACAATCCCTATCTATTTCACACAATCTTGAGGCTACACAGCAAAAGAGCTTTGACAATCATAATGTGACTCACATTAATGTGAACCATCAGATGCCACTTTCTGTCCTCTCATTTCTTATGGGACCACAGCCAGTGTTAGGCAAAGGTCTCTGACTTGCATGTCACCAACCATCATATACCACAAAGTCTAGATGAGTTTCCACAAGGCTGAATATGGATTAGGAGCATTGAGAAAAGAAGGCACTACTGGTTCTCTTTTTAAGGACCAGCGTATCCGTGGCCCAGTGCTTACAGTGTGTGGATCCACTAAGCCATGCTGTTACATTGGAATAGACTTATCTTTTATGTATGTAGCACTAGAATTTTTCAAAATCCTTTTACATGTATTACATTATGGTGGTGTTTAGTGCTTACCTGTGGGCCCCTATCTCTCCCAAATAAATCTTTTGGGATATATGCTTTTCTCCCCACCATTTGCTAGTACTTTGCTCTGGAAGAGGCAAAAGCCCAGAGCTTCAAGGAGCCAGGGCGTGACCCTGGGACTCCTACTGGATGTGGCCTTGGTGGCAGCAGTCACTAAGGAGATGAAGATAGCTCCGAGCAGCCCAGCCGGTCTCATGGACCAGACACAGACGGCCCTGTTCATGGGGAGACGGGCACCTCTCCATGACCTGCGGTCACCACAGCAGTTTCAGGAAAGGCTCCCACGTTCCCAGAGACTCAGCTGCTGCCGACTGACAGACCAACCCCTCAATAATCTTATTGTATGTTTCAAAATAATTCTCTGTAATGCCCCAAGAATGCCTGAACTTCTGTGTGAACTCACTACTTTGCATATTTTTCAGCTTATTAGTGAGAACCTCGAGAGACAAGGCCCATGACCTTGCCTTTCCACGGATGCAAGGAAGGGCAGTGTCTCCTGCTGGTGAACTCAGAGTGCCCTCCTGTCTCCTGATTCTCCCTCACACCTGCTCCAGCCCCGTCTTTCCTTGCCCTCCATAACCAATGTTAAGAAAGACATAACTTCAGTTCAATGACAGACTCCTCATTAGAGAATGCCACAGGATTCCGGTTCTGTATTTTTCGTGAAGCAAGATTCTGGAAAAAGGAGACAGCAGAGCTGGTGCTGTGTTGGCTGGCCTGTTTACCCGACAGCACGCTGCTGGGAAGGGAGCGTTCAGCTTCTGGTTTCAGGATGACTGCACATGACCCCAGTTCTAACATAGCCTGTCATTCATAAATCCCCGAGACATCACAGGCCCAGCCAGATGTGATGTGGCCTGCTCTAATCCTTCTCTGGAGATGCCAGGGAGAGTGGAAGTTATGCCTTAATTAAAAAGGAGATCTGATATTAGAAAATTAAGGCTTTAAAAATGTTTTGAATGGGCCTATTTGAGAGTATATTCAAGTGCATGGGTATATCGATTTAGGAGATACTATCTTATTTCGCTAGATGCAGCTAATTCTATGGGATCATAAAGAAGATAAATACCAAATTGCATAGCTATGGGACAAAGTGTTTCTCTGAACCTCCACTTAGGCTTCAGAAATGCAGCACAATGCACTCTGATTCCCATGTAGATTTCCAGTTACAGGGATCTGTCTCAAAAAATGACCTCAGAGTTAGGATCCTACAAGGACAAGGGACTCTACTGGTAAATATTATTTAAAAGTAAATTCCAATTTTTTTGCTTAAGCCCTCCATTCACTTACGTATTTATTCATTCTTTACCAGAAACCTTTATTTGTAACTGGCTTTGCGCGTGGTATTCTCTGTGTGTGCTATATACAAGGGGGAGGTGTAGAGAGTTATTGTGGCCACCCAACAACTAAAACATACTCAGGCAATGAGAACTTCATCTCTCAACTTAAATACCATTGCAAGAAATGTCCTCGCACATACATTGCTAATAACTAAGTGACTGCTGTAGAAAACGAGGCCTGGGAACAGAGAGAGAAAGTCTAGCTGCCGAGTCAAGCAGATCCGTGCTGAGCGGGGCCTCAAAGGATGGAGAGTGGAGGATTTTGGCCGCGTTTCCGCCTTTCCTTTCCCACAAAAGGCAGAGGGAACCGTGCTCTTCTTCTCGTATTCCTGACTATCCCCTAATGGGAAGTCTACCGTGTAGTGAAACAGCCAGAAGGCCGAGATTCAGAGGGAGAAACAGTGGATTCCAGGATGAGCATGTCCATTAACATCACAGCCCAACTGACTTAAGCTTGGAGGGATGAGCCCTGTAAACTATGAGCACTTGCTCCGGGAAAGTCTTTCAGTCATTATTAGTTGAATGAATGAATGGCCAAGATGATCCCCAGAACTTCCCAGTCTCAACCTCCACTCTCTTCCCAGTGCCACTGCCACGTGCTGAAGTGAAAAAGGCAGACCTTGTTGCCAGGCTCTGTAAATGACTAAATGCTTGTTATGTGCCCCTTTCCTGCCCAGTGAGGTTCTGCGGGGATTTGCAAAATATATACATAATGATTAGGTTGTTTTCATACCTTTGCTAGTAAGACAGTATAATAGTGAAAACATCCTTGTCTGTATTTTCTTGGGCACGTGAATAAGAATGTTTCTTGGGTCGGCAGCTAGGAACATTTCCAGCTTTCCAGGATATTGCCCAATTGCCTTCCAAAGTGGTTATGCCAATGTACACCCCACTAGCAAAGTATGACAGCTCCTGTTTGTCCATGGCCTTGTCAGAACTTGGTACCACACATTTTACCAAGATATGAAGGGTAAAAATGCCATCTCATTGTTGCTCCACTTTGCATTTCCCTGATTACTACTGGAGCCTTTGGCCTGACATCGTATGAGATCTGTGTAGGAGTTATCTATTCCCCAGGCCTCCTGGCTAATTTCTCATAGTTTTGATCTCTGTTTCTGTTCCACCTTATGAATAATAGCTTTGTCCTAAATTTTCTATTTAAGCAACCCATAAGATTTTTAATGTCAATGCTAATATTTTTATTATTAAAAAAATTTTAAGATTTTATTTATTTATTTTTAGAGAGAGGGGGAAGGGGGAGAAAGAGAGGGAGAGCAACATCAATGTGTGGTTGCCTACTGGGGACCTGGCGCACAACCCAGGCGTGTGCCCTCACTGGGAATCAAACTGGTGACTCTGATTCATAGGCTGGCACTCAATCCACTGAGCCACACCAGTTAGGGCTATTTTTATTGTTAGAAATGCTATTTCCTTTGCAAATTTTCCAGATCATCACTATGGTCCTTTTTTCCTTATGTATTTTAAGTCCCCTTTATTATTACTTTTTGCCAATTAAACATGCACTCATTTTATGTATGACTGATCATTACAATATTCAGGGTCATTTGTGGCCTGATTCTTCTATTATGTTTCTTGGATATTCCCAATGGTGTCTTGATTGCTTGTGTGTTTTGTGAGTTTTGACGGTCAGGCCAGATTCTCTAGTGTTTCATTGTAAGAATATTTGGAGGCCTGATTTGAGAGTGGTTTCCTCCAGAGAGTATTGCTTTTATTTCTGCCATGTGCCCAGAAGCAACTGAAGCCTGAAACTGCTTTAAAATAAAATTTTAGCTTGAGATTTTTTTGGTTCTCACAGATAATAGAAATTTTGCATTCAGAAATATGCAAAATACCAGAACCCCCTGTGAGGGTTTGCTTGTTTCTGTGAATTTTCAAGAGACCTTTCCCCGCTTCCACGCAGCACAATGCTCAAGATAAACGAATTTCCTTGTTGCCTCCACAACCACAGCCAACCAGTTCCCTCCGCACTGCAGCTGCGGAGCCGCAGCTTTATGGCAGGTTCTCCCGTTAGACTTTGGGCTATGGCCTTGGCCTCTGCTAGTCCACGCCACCATCCAGGCCCCAGATTAACGCCAGCTGGGCTCTGCAGAGGCCCCGATAGAGAAAGAGAAATTCAGAGCACTCTTACCTTTCCAGATTCCTGCTTTTACTTTATTAGCCTCTAAATATATCTTACTGTCCTACCAGCTCAGTGATGCATTTAAAAATGACTTTTAATTCTGATATTTTATTTAGCATTTTTAGTTGTTTTCAGTGAAGGGATGTTCAGAGTATCTAAATTTCCTGTACTGAGGCAAACAGGAGTTCTACTGTATAACTTATTGTATTTTCTGCATGTTCATAGTGTTTTGTTTTTAAAAGAATAATAATTTTAAGGAAAATCCCTGGAATAAAAAAAATTTTTAAGTCTTAAATGAGGATGGTGAGACTACTGATTAGTACTCCCTGTACTCAGATACGATGCAGACACCTAAAATTAAAGTTGACAACCAAATGAAAGTCTTTAAGATCACATCTTAAGTAATACTTCATTTCCATAAACTGAACTGCTGAGTAATTCTTAACTTACTCTAATCAAATAAGCTTAGAAAGCAAGTATATCTCAAGAAGGAACACACCAAGGCACATCATCATGACATTAGCCAAGATTAAAATGAAGGAGAGAATCCTAGAAGCAGCAAGAGAGAAGGGGACAGTCACCTACAAAGGAGTCCCCATCCCACTGTCAGCTGATTTCTCAAAAGAGACCTTACAGGCAAGAAGGGGCTGGAAAAAAGTATTCCAAGTCATGAAATCCAAAGACCTACATCCAAGATTGATCTATCCAGCAAAGCTTTCATTTAGAATAGAAGGGCAGATTAAGTGCTTCTCAGATAAGATCAAATTCAAGGAGTTCATCATCACCAAGCCCTTATTATATGAAATGTTAAAGGGACTTATCTAAGAAAAAGAAGATAAAAAAGATGAACAGTGAAAGGACAGCAAACTCACAGTTATTAAGAACCACACCTAAAACAAAAGCAAACTAAGAGGACAGCTAGATCAGGAGCAGAACCATAGAAATGAAGATCACATGGAGGGTTAGCAATAGGGGAGTGGGAGAAGGGGGGAGAAGATACAGAAAGTAAGTAGTATAGACGGTAGGTAGAAAATAGATGGGGGGGCAAGAATAGTATGGGAAATATAGAATCTAAAGAACTTGAGACACGTGGTCATAAACTAAAGGGGGGGAATGGTGGGGAGAAGGTGTGCAGGGTGGAGGGGAATGAAGGGGGAATAGAACAACTGTAATGGCATAATCAATAAAATATATTAAAAAAAGACAACCTAGAAAAAATATAAAAATTTAAAAAAAGACCAAGGAAGTGGGTAACACTGAGTATTACTAAATGCAGCAAAATCCTTACCCATTTTAAAAAATTTTTTTAACATTTTAATACCAATCAGTGTGTCTGGTTCATTTCAGCTCCTTCATCACCAAACCTGGGGGCAGGGGCTGCTTCAGCTTCCCCGCCTTCTCTTTGTTCCTGGTGACCAAGGTGCAAAGGTACCTGCTGCATTGGATTTTACATTTCACATTGTCCTTGTTTTTCTTGATCTTGACAAAGATCAAGAGAAGATTTGGCATCTCTTTGCCTGGCCATGAGCAGGAAGTCCTAGAGTTCCTCAATATTTCGAGGCGGGGCTAAGAGACGCGGAGAGTGCATGGCCAGCCCAGCAAGTAGTAACAGGCAAAAAGGACGGAAAGGAACCCCTGACCAATTTTAATACGTAGAAGGATCTTCTCTAGAACTTGTCCTGCAAGAGCCAGACACATATTGTCCCCTTACAAAACAGTAAGTAATGTTTCCAATAAATCTATTTTAGGAGAATTAAACTTGCTAATACTTGCCCATTAAATAATACAATTCTTTAAAATGTTTCGAATCCCTTAAATGTATAAAAATAACTCTATGGTGTTTTTTGAGTAAATGGTTCATGTCACACCGATTACAGCATCTCGGCCTCCTGAGCATTTGTGGACGGAGGGTCCTCAGCTCTCGTGACGCTCCCAGAAGGCAGCGTTTCAGGCCCTGTCATACGCTTCTGATGCCCCCCCCCCCCACAAGAGGTTATCAAGTCCCCAACCAGTTGCTTATGTGGTGAGCAAAACTAACATCTCATTGTGGATCTTTTGCCCTTTTCAACAGCAGTGCAAATACCATCACATGTTAACAGAAGAATCTTCTTTTATTTCAATAGCTTCTCCGTTGATAGTGCTTTAGGCTCCTTTCAATCTCTTGTTGTTATAAGCAATGCCACAATCAATTTTTTTGGTACATACATCTTTACACATTTTCTTACATCCTTAAGATTAATTCAATATTTTGCTAAATCTTGCCAGACTGCCTTACGCTGAGGTAGGCACATGTTTTTACTTCAGATAAAAGTTCTGAATAAAAATGTAAATCCCTAGATTGGATTTCTAAAACTAAAAATATTTTCACTTATATTTTAAAATTTTATGTTTTATTACTTTACAGTCTTACTGCCTGCCATTATCTATAGATGTATCTTGCTTTTAGGAAAAAAAGTAAATACAATCACCCAAACTCACAAAACAAATAAGTTAGGGAGTGACAATTTGCATTACAAAATTACTATTTGCTTTACAAAATGGGACCAATTTAAATTTGGAATATTTGAAATATGACCAAATTTGCAAAAATTCAATTTATACATAACTTTCCCGGAATACATCAAGCACAGAAAGTGAGTTATTTTTACTTGAACATAATTTTATGAATCTGTGGTCGATCAAACCTGCTGCTGCTTTTTGAAAGGCAAATTGTGTACAGTGTGAGGAATCTATGAAGGATGAACAAAACTGTAATTATGTGATATTTTTTCTCTAAAACTCTTGTTTTGTTTTGTTTTGAAGCCTGTGTTTCAAAAGCAGAATCTGCATTTCCCCGCCCTTGCCTCGCGGGCTCCCCAGTGCGTGCCAGCCAGCGGAGTGGCATATGGCACATAACATGCATAGTCAACCTCCCACCAGCTATTTGCAGAACCAACAGTACATATTGAACTAAACCACACCTCATGTCAAAGACTTTTAATCATCCTTTACTCTTTGGTGTAGGACAATGGTGGTAGCTGGGGGTGGAGGAGGGAGATCTGGTTGTTGGCAGGATCACTGAAGGGAAGAGAAATATATCATTACTGAGCAGGGTGGTGGCCTTCTTATTCATTGGCTCTAATTCCCTCCCCAGACAAATGAAATGACAATGCTGTAGGGCTTAGAAAAATTGGGGCAACTCTGGGGCAGTGGGTGGCTGAGAACGTATTAATGACAGCCTGCCTGGGCCTCTGAGTGGCAGATAAAACACATGGATGCCCACTCTTCACAGTCAACCATTCCCAGTCCTGTCTAACAGAGACCGTCCCAGTCTTTTGTCACAATTGCTCATCTTTTTTAGCCAGATTCAGAAATATGCATTATACCATTTAAAACACTTTTTAAAAATGGATTCTGAGAGAGAGAGAGATTTGTTGCTCCACTTATTTATGCATTCATTGTTTGATTCTTGCATGTGCCCTGACCTGGGACCGAACCCAAAACCTTGGTGTATGGGATGATACTCCAGTCCACTGATCTATCATCCTGCCAGGGCACAAACAGTTTTGTTTTTGCAAGGAGGGTCTAACACAGAAGCTCAAGAGAGGAGCTTGGCAGTCTTCCATCACATTTGGGAATCCCAGCCTGCACTCTGACCACAATTAGCATGCGGCCTTCAGAACAGGCCTAGGAGGAAGGAGGAAGGAGGAAGGAGGAGAGCGTAGGCCAGGCTCTCTCCGCACTTCCTTTTCGCCTTTCTTCACTCCCTCCCCTGGCCTCCCACCAGGCAGTCTAGCTGTAGACAGCGCACACTGGTCACCTCTAGAAGGCCCCACAAGATACCGTGCCCAGGGACCCTCAAGGTTTGTGTCCTCTGGACTAGAAGAGGAATGAGCCATTTGATTTTACGAGGAGGGTGGGAAATCAATTAGTAGGAAAAGAACTAGACTGGTTGTCAGAAACCTGGGTTTACTTCCAGCTGGGACACTACTTAGCTACATGACCTTGGGCAAGAAACTCAATCCCCTCAGACCCAAATTTTCGAAGTTGAAAAATGAAGGTTGAACTAAGCGATCTAGGGCTCTAACTCACTCGAACTCCTTTGATCAGTTCTGTGCATGTGGGTAGCTGGCCTGTGCAGCTGTGTGTGTGTCGGGGGAGGGGGAGCTCAAGAAAAGATAAATCCAAAGCAAAATGGATTAAATCGACCGCATGCGAACACTCAGAAGTGGCAGGAAGCAGCTGGAAGGATGAGCTGTGGCAAAGGAGACGGTTCTTTCCCTTGGCCCTGTTACCAAGTTACCCTTTAACTTCATGGTGTGAACCAAGCACAAGTTTATTTAAAACTGTTTTTAAATGATTTTGTGGGGTACACATTCGAGCAGGGCTCAGCTGCTTTGCTGTTATGGGGGGTTTCTCATGAGTCTGCAGCCAGATACCGGAGGGGGCTGCAGCCGCCTGAAGGCTCAGTGGGCTGCGTGTTCAAGGCGGCCGCCTACGTGGCCAGCGGGGGATGCTGGCTCTTCCGGAAGCAGGGCTGTGATCAGAAGGCCTTTCCAGCAAGACTTTCTCAGGGGAGGCCACCGGCTTCTGCCAGAGCAAGAATCCTACGGGAAAAGAGCAGGAGCGGCATGGCCTTTTCTGACCTAGCCTGATTTTTCCGCCATACTTTATTGGCCAAAGCAGTTACCAGCCCATTCTGATTCAGGAGAGGGGGACAGGACTCCTGGTTTTGATGGGAGGATATTAAAGAATGTTGGGATTGAGTTTTAAAAGTGCCACAGGCACCTGATAAGAATGCTTTTATATTTTGCAGTATCTTTGAAATAAATGTCTTGATAATTTATATAATTTGATCAGCATTTTGACTTAAGTGACTTCCTGAATAAATCTGGTTTGCTGAATACTCCTGAAGAAATGCACTTCAAGAATCACTGTGCATTTCAAGTAAATTATATAGCTGTGAATCTGACATAACGTTCACCTCCGCAGCTACTTGATGTGAATAAAGTTAGCTACATAACTGCTCAGTGCAGGGAATAGGCAGAGAGCTGTGAAAAATGAAATAACCAGGCTGTTCTTTCTAGACTGATTTGGATACTTTGGAAGCGGGCCTCCGCTCCGGGGAACCCGACAGCTCCCCATGCACATGGGACGCCAGTGTTGCACACGTGCAGGAGACACGCCAGCTCCCCCTTCCTCCAGAATCCATCTCAGGTAAAACACGTGGTGCCTGGACCGGAGCCGCTGGGATGCCGCTGGCTGACAGCAAGTGCACTTCGAGCACTCTTCCTTGAGTCTAATTTCAATGGTTATTCCTTCCGTTCTCATGCAGCTCCATTAGACTGATTTTAGTTCCTGGAGATTAACCAGTTTCTGAAGGTTGTTATCACTCCCCTTCAGTGGAGCGTATCTTCAAACACCTTCCTGGATAATTACCATCGCCCAGTGACTGGGCAATCACCAGTGATTTTACACACACACACACACACACCCTCCAGTGTGTTCCTTTGTGTTTGTTTTGTAGAAGGACAAAATAAGAAGACATATGGTAATGCTTAAATTATTCCCCAAAAGGGAAAGTATCCAATATGAAATTATTCAGTCTTTCTACTATTCTGGGATGGGGAGGGAGGTATTTCAACCAAGAAAATCATGGTATGCCCACAGGGCCCAGAGGAGAACTGAATTATATTATCAGCTTCCAAATTCATTCAGCAATATCTCATCAGAAAAGCTGCTTTGCAAAAATCAAACCTCTACTGTTTACATGGGCTAATACCTGCAGTCCTCTTCTGCCATCACCCCAGGCCCTGCACACGCGTGTGCACACACGTCCTTCTTCCCAGGATCCGCCCTCTGTCATCCCAACATGTACATAGGTGATTCTGTAGTACGATGCCCAAATGCCTCCAAAAGTAACAATTATACAAACCGGAATTTTGTCTCTTACTTTTCAAAATGCCCTAGGAAACCACAGACTCATCTGATCCACGCCATGGAAATGGCAGCCAGAAGGAAATCAATGAGACAACTTCTTGAGCTCTTTTTTCATCTAAATTGATAAGTAGAGGAGGGAGGTGGGGGTTGAGTTTCAGTTTCCTGTTATTTTTACTCAGCTTATGTAATTTCAACCCATTCAACCCAGGCATGTTATATAAAGCTCTTTTTTAAGATAAACTTTGAAAAATATTCTTTAATTTTAAATTGAAAAGTAGGTGCTACATTTACATGATCCAATATGAAAACAATATGGCAATGTGTATGTTGGGAGGTCTTTCCCCATCGCCTGGAGCCCCCCTGCCGTCTTTGCTCTCTCCTTATCGCTGAGCACACTGTCAGTGTCTTGTGTGTGTTCTCAGTGTTCAGGTTGATACAAGCAAATGCAAACACTCACATTTTCCTCCCTTCCCCACTGTTTTTCACAAAGAACTGAAGAGAAAAGGAACTGGCCTTGTTCGTGCCGGTGGTGGGAGTATGTGAATAGAGAGAGCATAGTGAAGTATCAGAAGCTTATAAGATTGATAATTAGTTATTTAAATGGCCAGAATCATGTTCTTTGACATTGGTTCTTTGGTTACATCCACTCTTTGGGCCTTGTGATTTTTTTAAACATCCAAAATCCTTGTCTGCACAAGCAAAGTTTTAGAAGTCATATAGCTCATCTCTTTTGCCTAGTAACAAAAATGTGTCTGTGCCGCATCCTTAAGAAAATAAGAAGAAAGTAGAACAGCAAGTGCAATGCAGTGTCCCTTTAAGAAGGGCTCACCACCCCCAGAGGTCTGAACAGGGACATCCAGTAGGGACGGTGTCCATAGCCCAAGGAGGAACCTTTATTCCAACCCTAAAACTCTTCTTTATCTACATGTACCTACGCTAGAGAAAACAAGGACCTTAGCAACATCTTGCTCTCCTGACACTTGGGTGTCTACAAAAGAATACTTTTGTAAGTTTTAGAAACCACTACAGGAATGTGCATGTGACCATATAAACGACACGGGGCATCGTGTGGCACGGTGCCAGGTCCCAAGAACAGCTAGTTCTAAACTCACGATTTGGAAATGAACCGGCAACAATGGCAATAATCTGTCTTTCAAACAAGCTGACACACAATAATGACGTGATTTGTTGTCATTTTCTGTGTGTATAGTATTATATTATATGCCAAATGAATAAAGGACAAAGTAAACTGTGAATAACATGGGATTATCAAATAGGTGGGTATTATGACCATTGTTTCCCATGGTCCCTGTTTTCTGAAAGAGTTACATGATAGGTGAGTTTGTAAAAATCAAATACAGTTTGATTACCTATTGAAAGAAATCCTGAAAACATTTATTTTGATTTCTATTTGTTAACTAGCTTTTCTATTGAAAACAAACCACGTGAACATTGAGAAATATTTAACAGTATGTAAACTGCACAATTAAACCAATCTCCTTCCCAGTTGCCAGCCAGTTCCTCATACACAACCAACATGCCACTTTCTTGGGTTTCCTACAGGAAATGCTGCCTATTGTAATGTGTAAATGTCTGTATTTTATTATTATTATCTTTCCATTTCCACGTATCCCCCTATACTCTTCCACCTCCACCCACCCCACAGTCACCACACTGTTGTCCTTTTCCATGAGTTCTTTCTTGTTTTTTGTCCTCTTTTGCTTGATTCCTCCACACCCCCAGCCCAGTCCCCCACCCCTGGAGCTGTCAGCCTGCTCTCTATGGGTCTGTCTCTATTTTTCTTTTTAGATCAACTTGTTCATTAGATTCCACATGTGAGTGAAATCACATGGTACTTGTCTTTCTCTGACTGGCTTATAGTACTTTGCACAATGCTCTCCAGGTCCATCCATGCTGTTGCAAAGGGTAAAAGTTTCTTCTTTTTTATGGTTGAGTAGTGTTCTGTTGAGCAAATGTCCCGTAGCTGTCTTATCTACTCCTCTACTCGTGGGCACTGGGCTGCTTCCACGAGAGCACTTTGTGAACCCATTTTTCCTTGGCTTTAGTGTATATCAGCACGGCCACCTCTGCTGCGGAATAGCCCATTGCAGGGAGGCCTGAGGCTATTCAGGCAGCCCCCATGGTGGGTGAGTCTTCTATGCCATAAGTGTGAGCATCCTTGGTAGACTAAAGCAAAATCACCTTCTCATAATCTCTTTTTGTAAACCTGTTTGTCATTTCCCAAGTGCGGTCCAGCTCTCTCTCATCCGGCCTCTGGACACTAACCGGTTCCCTTCCCAGCAATCACCCCCTTGCTACCTGAAGTCCATTCCTTTAGACACTTGGCCCAGTTTCCCAGCTGTTTCAGGCAGGAGGATAAATCTAATCGCTGCTACTCCATCTTGGCCAGCAGCGGAAGTGCCGTATTTTTTAAACACCGAAGTGTTTCCTAAACTTGGATGTATACAATCATCTGAGCAACTCATTAAAATAAAGATTCCTGGGCTCCCACCCAGAAGTTTTGATCCGGAGGGCTGCCTGGGACCCTGTGTTTTTCACCAGCTCCTGGAGCAATGCTGCTGCAGCCCCGCCATGGCCCAGGCCGCTGGTTGGGAGCCACGGGCCCTAAGGATGATGCTTATTTGTCAGCTGTCCTCCAGTGACACCGCCATATGGATGCTTTGTTTTTCAGATGAATGAAATAAAAATAAATGGTGACAGCGACTTCTTGCTAGACTTTGAATTACCAAGTTTCTGGAAACACACAGCTACCTCAGAAGAGTGGCTAAGAGGTGAGAGTCCTGTTCGGAAGGGATAGCTCTCCTCTGCACGTGGCACGGGAATTGGAGCATACACTTGTTGGCATGGAGAGGGCGTGCATCCCAGCAGCTTCAGCTCAGTTCAACTCCTTTTGGAAAATATTTCTGGCTTGTGTGGTTTTATGCTTTCAGAGTCCCATTTTCAAGCACAGGGCTCGTCCAAACCCACTGAAGCTGAGCAGAAGCATCCAGAGAAGATGCTGAGTTTCACACCGATCTCTGCTGAGTCTGTAAAAATGTTTCAGATTTGTCCAAACTGCTTTGTTGAGAAACCAAAACAAAATCACTTAATCCCAGTGGGGTTTGTAGGGTCCTATGGTTTTCATACAGAACTGTGGCAAAGCAGTGGCTGGTCATGTGACTTACAAGCCTAAAGGTTTCATTATGAAACCTGAAAGAAACCCACAAGCTTCAGTCTTAAAATACACTCCCAAGAGACAAACAAAAAAAGAAATAGAGAAAGAAAATCTTCTTAGTTTTGGCCTGGAAGCATAGACAAAGAAAACAACGTCCAAACCAAATGTTGTAGGGACTCGCTACATTTTAAATCCAAAGCTGAATTTTATTCCATTGGGAACATTGTTTATTAACACTGTCTGTGGCAATCGGATTGTCTAGAAAAGTTCGAGAGCTGCAGGGCCTCTCCTGTTTGTGCAAGAAGCAGAACTGGCCTACCGTCCAAGAAACATAAATGATGAGATTTTACTTTACCATATCTTCCTTCCCTTAGGATCTGCAGACAAGTTATACAATGAATTATATTTTGTATTCTTTGATATAAAATTTTACTCATTAAATGTCATCTCTCTTTATAACAATGACTCAAATTCTAGGACACACAAGAGTAATGTGGAGAATTTGTTACATCCGCATCTTCTTGTTATCTATCACTATGTGAAAAACTATCCCCAAACTTAGAGGATTAAAGCAACAACCACTGTATGACCTTGGGGACCAGGGATTCTGGCAGGGCCTGGCTGGTGCGTCTTCTGCTCCATGCGATGGGGGCCACCCACTGGCTTTCAGCTGGTGCCTGGTCTCACCTGGGGAGCCCAAGACATGCCTGGAAAATCAAGAGGGGATGACTATAAACCTGGCTTGGGTGGGCTCTCCTCACTCTCCATGTACGTTTAGGGTCTCCCCATGTGGTCCAGGGTTCCCAGAGACCAAGGCTAGGCCTGGATCTGGCAAAGTATCACTTCAATGTTCAGAGTAGCCATGGGCCAATTCCAAGGTGAAGAGAAGCAGGTCCCACCTTTCCATGGGACAAATGTCAAAGACTGTGTGGCCGGTTTCCATCCACTGCAATGGAAATGACAGCTGTGCTCCCAGAAACTCTGACCAAGTTCGTGTGTGGTGGGGTCCAAGAATATGTTTTAGAGAACGCCCAGTGACATCCAGGTGCAGAGGAGGCTCACAGCACACTTTGAAAAACACCACTTCATAAGATGGGATGGCAAGTGTGCTTCTTCATCATTCAACAGTGACTGTGTGAGATGAGCCCATGATCGTGTTGGGTGCTGTGGCGAGTAGAAAAGGATCCCGACCAGAAGGTGCTCACACTTCACTGAAGACGGGGTGGAGAGGGCAGGGGGTTAGGGGTGGAGCCTGAAGGCCAGGATCCCCCCACAGCAGAGGGCCTGGTCGGGGGCAAGGAGGCAGAATAATGTGGGCTGGGGTGACTGGGGACAGCACCCGGAGCTGAGCTTCAGGAATCTATCAAAGGTCTGCTGGATGAGCAGGTAGCCAGAATGAATTTCTGGGGAAAGGGAACGGGACGCTGCAGTTTGCAGCGGGAAATGGGGCCAGGGCAGAGCAAGGGTGCAGGAGGCATGATGGCTCCCAGGCACATTTTTCAGTGATTAGTTTTCTCTCTGGCTTTTGACAGAATCATTTCCCCTCATCTTTTATTCCTTCCCAGTCCTGGCCCTATTTGCCTTGCTGCTCCTACCCCAGCAGGCCATGCAGCTCAGCTACAGGATGGGGAGGGCAGCCCTTACAATAATAACATGGACATTCAGTGCTGGCTTCTGACTCATCCTGCATATGGCTTCATCAACCACGTCCTCTCTGGGTCCCACCTCTAAAGCAGGCTCAGGCTCTGTGTGTGTGTGTTATAAGGGGGTGACTCCTGGGGGAGACATAGGGTTGGGAGGATCTTGGGAGTCAGGTCCAGCTGTGAAGGATGTTATTGAGAGTCTGAGCACAGTGCTGAGAATGATACTGAGAAAGACCGTCTGTAATCTAGAGATGCCCGGATGAGATAACAGAGGTGTGCACCCTGCAGCTGCAGACCAGAATGGGGTGGGAGAGGTGCTGAAACATGTGGTCCAAAAGGCCCTCTGTGAAGAGAGGCATGTATAGGATGTCCCAGTGGTCAAGCCTAGCTGCTCAAAGATGTCTTATTGGTCTGGACTGAAGCACTCTACCTCATGGAAAACAACCCCTCCTTGTACCTGTCAGAGGCTGCTGTCAATGCTGAGTCCTAATGTTTTGAAGCCCAGGGTCAGTACTGAAAGCCAGGCTCAGCAGCACCCAGGGATGGCGTCAGCAACCAGGAGGAGCCTGGGCACAAATGGAAGTTCAGGGCTAAGCTATGAGCCAGGAATCAAGCAGGCGAGGAACCCAAAGGTGGGCTGGCAGCAGGCTGGGCAGCTATGGCCCTCACGGCACAGGGCGCTCCCCAGGATGGAGGATGCTCTGCAGACAGGCAGTGATCAGGGAGACAGATCTCACAGGAGCAGGGCTGAGAAGAGAGGCCAGGACCATGCTCTTGGTTTCATTCCCAGCAAAAGCTGGGGCAGGAAGCAACTGCAAATCAGCCCAGGGCTTCTGGGTCCGACCTTGTGACAGGATGGGGAGAGAATACAAGGCCTCTGCCAGTTAGACGCCTATATGAGAAGAAAGGGCCCTCCTCCAGGCAGGTGCAGGGTTCAACCCCCACCCCAGGTTTAGTGAGCAGAGTACAGCCTAGACTCAACCCTCCTTGGTCCCTCAGCAGAGCTTTTGTGCAAAACCACATGAGGGGACTCGCTGGAGGCAGGAACAAGGGCTGGTTTCTGTCCTGAAAGTCTGCATACACTAGCCAGATCTTGACATTTTGGACCCCAAGTCCGGAAAGTTTTGGGTTTCTCTGTACCTCCTCAGACAGTGGTGGTAAATTAGTCACCAGCAGAGGGAGAGGAAACCTTAACAGTGGGCTAATTGGGCAAACAGCATGGTGGTGCCAGCCCAGCCTGTCCAGTAAGTGGCTGGCTTGTGCAGGGGACAAGCTGAGAAAAAGCTACTGAAAGGCACTGCTGCCAAAACCATTGTTCCAGATGAACGGTAAGCCATGTTCCACGCCCCAGCGACTGGAGGACAAAAGCCTCTGCTGTGCTCCTTTCAAGATCAGGAAAACGCAGCCCCATGCAGGGTCACTGCTGAGGACTGCAGGACACTCAAGTCAGAAGGCAGCAGTGCTCTGCACACCTCGTTGCCCTCAGGAGGCCCGAGCCCCTGACCAGTAGGCCGGAGCCCCTGACCAGTAGGCTTTTGTTTTGCTAGTCAGAGAAAACCCTTAAAATACCTCCACTTCCTAATTTGTCATCCACCCATTTCCTTATCTGCAGATGCCAGCTTTCCCAGTGAGTGTGTTGGTTCTGGCAAGAGGCTCTTGACCTGATTTCTCTTGGAGTAGGCTGGACCAGTTAGGTCTTACTTAGGCTAATCTTGTGTTCATATTTTTTGAATGCCAGAGCTGACCTCAGGGAATGTGGGGCTGATTATGACATGGGTCCCTTCTCTCAGGAGTGTGCAGCATGTAGGAGAGATAGTGTTATGGAGAATGGCTGGCCAGTCCCTCCCTTCTCTTCCTAGCAGAATCCTAAAACTGTCCTAAAGCCTCCCTTCACCTCCCCCCGTGCCCCCCTGCCCCCCAGAGTCTGCTTTGAGGGTAGGATGCAGGGAACGTTCAGCCAGGGGCAGAATGCATCAGAAGCTGCTTCAAGGAGGAGGGAGAAGGGCCAGCACTGAAAGTCTGCACTGTCCCGGGAGGAGCCAGCTGTCCCATTAGGGAGCAGAGCTGCTCGGCCTGCTGGGACAGGGGCAACCCAGGCCAGAGAGATTGGAAAGAAAGCCAGTGTGTGGTCGCTGGTCAGTCATTTTCACTGTTCTAAAATGTCGTACTGTATAAATACTTTGCAATTTACTTCTTTATACAGCCAATGGACATTGTGTGGTTTCTAGTCTTTTAACATTGTAGTTCTTTGAGGGGAGTTGTTTGATTTTTGTTATTATAAACAATGCTGTTATAAACCTTCCTAAACAGGTCTCCTGGTAACACAGGCAAATGTTGACATTTAAAAAGATAATAACGGATTGTTTCCCCCTCCTGGTACCAACTGACATTTCCACAAGCAGTGTGCAAGGGCTCCGTGTGCTCCTAGCCTCACTCACACGGGGTTTTACTACATGTTCTAACTTTTCAACATCTAGTACTTTCTGAAGCAAAACTGATTTTGAATTTCTCTGCGAGGTAAAGAGTGGGATCGCCAATACGGGCCATTTGTGTTCCTGCTACGATGAAAGCTTGTTTAAACCCTTTGTACACTTTCGCTTTGAGATACTTGTATTTTTCTAGTTGACTTTTTAGGAGTTATTTATATATGCTAAAAAAGAATCATTTATCAGTTGTGTTTGTTCCAACTATCTTCTTTCATTTTGTAATGCATATTTTCACTTACGTTATAGTGTCTTTTAATGAACAATGTTTCTCATTTTTAAGTATGCAAATTTATCAGTATTTTCTTCATGGTTGGGACTTTTTGGTCTTTTTACCAAGTCCTCTGCTCCACAGTCATAAAGATATGGTTGCCTATGTTCTGCCAAAAATGTTCAAGTTTTCCCACACACCTTTAAGTCTAATTCACTTAGGATTGGTTGTGTGTATGGTATGGATGACCAAGTGTCCTGGGGCAATTCACTTATTCTTCCTTTTCCCCAAAGCCTGCAGTGTTAACTTGACCATATACTGAGGTTCCATGGGCACGGGTCCGCTGCTGGGTTTTCTGTTTTGTTCTGTTGTCTGTTTGGTCTGGAGCCAATACCACCTTATATTACCACGACTTTATGAAAAAGTGTTGATATCTGGAAGGACAAATTCTCCCACCTTCCTCCTCTTTAGTAGCCCTGAGCTACTTTTAGGCTGTCCTCAACAATATACATTTAAAATCGATTTGTCAAGTTCTTTGAAAACCTCTGTTTGGATTTTTATTGGAATTGCACTAAGTTTATAGATCAGTTTGAGAAGAATTGACATCTTTATAATACTGAGTTTTTTCTATGCATTAATAAAGTGTATCTTCATTTCTTTAGGTCTTTTTAAATGTTTTCTTTCACTCAAAATCAACTGCTCTGTGACAGATACTACTTCAAGGATCAAAACTCCTTGCCCACATGGAACATACATTCTGGTATAAATGAGAAAATTATAAGCAAGTAAAATAAAACAGTAAAAAAAAAAGAAAAGAAAGGTCAGAAAAAAGTGAGAAAACCAGCCATGTGCCTCTCTGAAGACAGTTTCATCAGGGGAGTCTGGGCTGGCTGCAGCAGAGACAACTGAGGCAGGAGAGATCAGGAGACACGGACCCATTGGCATGGGTCAGGGTGAGGAGCAGGGGAAGGATGTGATCTGACTGTGCAACGGGACTGTCCTGGCTGCCATATGGAGAACCTGTGAACCAGGAATACAAAGTGGGAGGCCCGTATGAGGTCCCTACAATAATCAAGGTGAGATGTGGTGGTGGCTTGGACCAGACTACTGTCGATGCAGTGGTAAGAAGTAGCCAGTGATGGGTAGTGTCAAGAGGATTTGCTGATGGATCAGAAATGAGCTGGGAGAGAATCAAGGCCTGATTAGTGCAAAGATGTTTGCCTGAGCAATGGAAAGACAGCATTGCCATTGCGAAGAGGGGGAAGAATAGATTGGAGGGAGGAAGTCAGGAGCTCAGTACTGGATGTGATGAGTTTGAGATTTCTAGTAGATGGTTAGAGGACCAGAGGAGTGCTCTGTGGCCTGCTAGAGACAAATGACTGGCGTTCAGAAGACAGCCCCTGAATGAGGTTCTACGTTTGGAAGTCATCCACCCTCCATCATGCAGGATCCCAACAGAAAATAATGGCGTTGCCAAATTAGGAATAGTTAAGGAGGGTTTCTTTACAAAGGGACACTTTTTAGAGGTGAGTATGTAGAAAAACCCAAAGAATAGTGGGATATCTTGGGCGTCCCCAATACTAAAGGAACAAAGGAGACAGTTGTTATGGAACTAGGAAACAGAGAGTTGGTTGAGAAGACAAACTCGAAGGGAATCATCTTCGGTTAAGGGTCCTCACACTGAAGGAGCAGAGGGAGGAAATAGTCCGATGTCACTCTTCTGTCTCCCCTGATGTCCTGCCTCCAATCATTACTGTTCACAACCAACCAGAAGCCAGAAGGCACAGAGGGGCCTGTTGGTCAGTTACGCACAAGCCCACCACCTGAGGCAGAGCAGAGCAGAGGAAGATGCAGAACAGATCTGGAGAGAAAGAGGCTTCCTGAAGCAAGCAGATGGTATTTAAATGGTATTTAAAGCCACGAGACTGGTTGAGATGACCAGGGACTGCCAGTGGACAGAAAAGAAAGAAGGTCCAAGGACTGAGTTCTGGAACATTCCAGTTGCTAAAAGCTGGATAGAGAAGAGGACTCAGTGAAGAGGACCAAGAAAGAGCAGCCAGAAAGGAGCTCTAGGAAAGTATGTAGTCTCAGAAATCAAGTGAGAAACCATTTCAGGGGGAGAGTGTCACATACTGCCTGTATATATATAGGTCCAGTGAGATGAGACCTGAGAACCGACCACAGAACAGCAAAGCAGAGGCTGCTGGTGGCCTTGACAAGAGCAATGGCAGTGGTGGGGAGGGGCGTCCCACTGAAGTGGGCCTAAAAGAAAATGTCAAGAGAGAAATCAAAGAATTGAGAATACATAACTCTTACAAGGAATTTTGCTGGCAATGATGCAATTATCCATAAAGGCTTTCAGGGAAATGGGTGTTTGCTGGAAGGGAAAGTGGCATAAGATAGGTTTTTGTTTTTCAGATGAGAGGAGATAACAGGCTCTCTGTGTACTGACAGGAATGGTCTAGCATAAAGGGGTAACAGTGGGTGATGGAAGAGAGAGATGAACTGCTAAAACAGTGCCCTGGAATAGATGAAAAAGGAGGGGGACTGGGGCATAAAGAGAAGGCTTGGGTTTGCTTAAAAGCTTTGGGAGTTCATTTCCTAGGAGCAGGGGAGAAGTATGGTGTGTGAGTGCAGATGCTAGCAGGTGCACAGGTGTGGGGGAAGTGTGCAGAGGATGTCTTCTGATTGCCTCAGTTTGCTCAGTGCAGCAGAAATCAGGGTCATTAGCTGCTACAGGGAATCTGGGAGATGTTGGCATTTTGCAAAGAGAGGAAAAAATATCAAGTAGTCAACTAAAAGTAATCATCAGATTTTTTGCTTGCTTATCTCCTAAATATTTTGAAAGTAATGTATTCTCATACATTTTAAGGTGACATTTAAAAATTTTCATCATAAATTTAAATCACTATAAAGGATATAAATTCACTTATACATCTAGTTGGGAAAAGGAGGTTTGTTAAAGCTCAGTTACGGGACTTTTGAAACTTGTGAGTTATTTATCAAAATCCCAAAGATTATTATAAAATTAATTTTTATAAATATTTTATATCTATTATAAAAATTATTTTTAGTGACTATTAGCTGACAACTCATTAGTCCTTGTTCAGTTAATTAAAAGCAAAGAATTGGAAAATAACTGAGTTGCAATAAGAAATATTAACCAATCATAGATCATTCATTTTCTCAACATGTACAATATTTCAAATGACTTATTTATCTGGTTTCTTGCCCACTGGAGCCATGCACCATAGTAAGATTTATAATAATAGATGACATGTGTGACTAAGCAAATTATTTTCATAAAGAAGAGAAGGGCAACTGTGAAAGGAGACCCTGAATCTCAGATGTTCTCAAGCAAACTTATTTCAGGAAAGAGTATCTGCACCGGACTCACTGGCCCACAAGTGTCTTAGGGAGGATTCATGTGTCATTTAAAAAATTGTGGTGAAATATACATAACATAATATTTACCATCTTAACCTTTTTAAGTGTACAATCATTGGCATTAAGTACATTTACATTGTTGTACACCAGCCTCTGCTTTTACTTCTTTTGAGTAAATACCCCGAAATGGAATTGTTGGATTCGTGTTAATTCTATATTCCTGTCTCCATTTTGAAGACACTGGTCTTGAAGGATGGGAGCAAGAACGAACAAATAAATAGCATAATCCCAGGGCAGCAGTCGGGCCCAGCTGAGGTGAGCAAACCCGAATTCAAAGTGAACCGAGCCAGCATGTTGCGTTGTTTTATTCTACCACATTCAGCTGCAAAGCCGCAGGCACGGGGTGCTCGGAGTGTTGGATGTAACCATGATTTTGGTTAGGCAGGCCAGCATGTTAAAGCAATAAAAATGCCCTGGACTCGAAGATATGCATATACTCCTTGGTGATTATAGTTATTGGTTATGGAATATAATCTGGGTAAGGTCTCCAAACAAATTTTATTTTATTTTTCCATACTGGCCTGGAAGTCCTTTGTTAGGTTCATTTTTAGGTTCTTTATTTAAATGCCCTTTTAAAATATGTTCTCCAATTCTTTGTTGCTAAAATATGTAAATAAAACTAGCTTTAATATATTGATAATACTATCAAATCGATGTGAAAAACTTATTAACCTAATACCTTGTATATGGGTTGCTTTGTGTTCTCTCGCAGGTGGACCTATCCTGTGTAAGTATTATCAGTCATGCTTCCTGCCTTTTCCGTCCTTATTCTTTTCTTTCTTTTCCTGTCTCGGTGGCTAGTAACTCCAGCATGACGATGAATACAGACATGGTCATAATGACTACTATGTCTTATGATCTATTTAAATGGAATGTTTCTTTCATTTTTTCATTAAAAATGTTTACTCTAGGTTTTTGGTAGGTACTCCTTATCAATTAAAGGAAGTTTTTAAAAGCTAGTTGAAAGTTTTTATGCAATGCTCTTTTTGCATCTGGTGAGATGACATAGTTTTTCTTTAATAATTGATTAATAGGTGAATTACATTTATGTATTTTTTTATTTTATTTATTTATTTATCTATCTTTAGAGGAGAAGGAGAGAGGGAGAGAAACATCAATGTATGGTTGCCTTTCATGCATCCCCTGCTGGGAACTGGCCTGCAGGGAACTGGACTGCAGGGAACTGGCCTGCAGGGAACTGGCCTGCAACCCAGACATGTGCCCTGACTGGGAATTGAACTGCGATCCTCTGGTTCGCAGGCCTGTGCTCAATCCACTGAGCTACACCAGCCAGGGCTATGTATTTTTTATATATGAAATGACTTGCCTCATTCTGGAATAAGCCCAACTTGATCATAATGCAATATATTTTATATGGGACTGGAGTCTTTGAATACTCACAATCTAAGGAGATGGGAGTCTTGATAGACAAGAAACTAATACTTAGAAAAAAACAAAATATGCAGAAGGTTTATACCTAGCAGGTGGCAAGACAGGATTCAAGCTCAGGCCTATATGATTTAAAATTCATTTATTTATTTTTTTAAATATTTTATTCATTTACTTTTAGAGAGAGGAGAAAGAAAAGAGAGAAGGGGAGAAACAGCAATGTTCAAGAGACACATGGATCAATTGCCTCTCACATGCTCCCAACCAGGAATCCTGCCCAAAACCCAGGCATGCGCCCTGACCAGGAACCAAACCAGTGACGACCCTTCAGTTTGCAGGCTGGCACTCAGTCCACTAAGCCACAGCAGCCAGGGCTCAGGCCTGTATGATTTTAAACTATGCTCTTTCTACAACCTATTCTTCTTGTGGAAAGAAACCAGATTTTGCTTCTATGTCTCAAATGCCCAGGGCAGTGCTATGCTCATAGTACCCCACTGAAGAAATTTGTGTTAAATAAATATTGAATGGATGCTTTAGGACCCTATAGGTTCTTTAAAGGTTACTTAACTAGGAAAAAAACCCCACTTATCCCATCTAATTAGTTCATATTAGGTAATGGTCACAAAATGATGTTAAATGTAAACAGAAGATCTGCAAAAGTGGACCTAACAGAGAGTCCTAGTAGTTTTTACTATTGAAGTTCTACAAATTCTTCATCTTATTGGAATGGATTGAAAAGGGCCAACAGGAGACAGAAAATAATGAAATGAAGAGGAAGTCTCTTAAAATGTACAGTCTCTTTCGGTCAATGTTTTTACACAGGACCAAAGAGAAATCAAAACCATTGATGTTCAAGTTTTTGTTCTAGTGTCTCCATTTCTTCTGTACCAAAAAAAAGTGGTGTTTCCTGGGCAGAAATGCTATGGAGAGATTTGGCATAAGCCTCTCCAGCTAGAAAAAGAGGAAGAGCACGCAAAGGCCTGAGAATGGTGACAGGTAGAAAAAGCAGGTCACAGTGGCTCTGGACAGAAATCCTCCTCCAACCCACAAGACCCTGAGATGGCCTCTTGGGCACAAGTAAGAGCAGGAGACTCTCTACATAAAACTTTTGCCAAGATGGGAAGAAGGAGTCAATAGTTGTAGCCAAAATAATATTTCACTGCTTGTCGCAAAACAGGGGAAAAAAACTACACTGTCACCTCTTCTGGGAAATGCAAAAATAAAGTTGTATTTCAACCTTAATTTTCCACCTTGTGGGCAAAAATAAAAGGAAAACTACTCTGGGGCAGTACTGCACATATTATGAAATAATGAACTGTCCTAGGCAGTTGAGCAAGAAGCAGAGCCACCGATGTTCTCTCTAGAAAAGAATAGTGCACTAATTTCCTTTAGAGTAAACCTTAAAAAAAGAAATGCTACCTCCAAAAGGAGATACAGTGAGAGACACCGCCAAGGGCCATGTAGGAATGCCACACTTGTGCCTGCTGAAGAGAGAGTGTAACCCTGCCTCTTCAATAAACTGGGAATGAGTTGGAAGTTTAGCATTTGGGAGACTGATCTGACTCACACATGGCTCCAACACTACCTCATGGCCTTCTCTACTTGAAGTCATTCCACTTCAGTTCTCTTCTTTCCTTCTCTTTCTCACTCCCTTCTCTCCCCACCCCCACCTCCTTCTTTTTATGTTAAATGTCAATTCATGGACCAGCTCAACAAATTTTTCTGCAAAGCCACTTAAGATGATCCAGCTTTAAGACTGCCTTCTGGTTGCAGATGTGGCCCCTCTGCATCAGTGTCCGCAAAATTCTAAGATGGCCAACAAGAGTCCCATCCCCTGATGTATATACCTGTCTAATCCCCTCCCCTTGACTGTGAGAGGAACCTGTAAATATATGGGATAGCACTTCCATAACTGTTACAAGACAGAGGGATCAGCTGATGTAATTATGATCTCTATTTAGCTGACTCTGAGTTAATCCACAGACATGCTCCTGCGTGAGCCTGACCTAATCAGAAGAGCTCATCCGCAAGATCAGAGAGATTTGAAGTGTGAGAGATTTCTCCTGCTGGCCTTGAAGAAGTAAGCAACCAGGTTGTGAACTGCTTATAGAGGAGGCCATGTGGCAAGGACCTGAGGGTGACCAGAGTGTCCCTGACCAACAGTCAGCAAGAAGCCGAATTTCACTGCAACAACTCAAGGAACTCAACTCTGCCAACAACCAGTGAGACTGGAAGAACCTAAGCCTCAGATGGGATTGAGCCTGTGCTGACCCCTTGAATTCAGCCTGACGAGACCCGCAGCAGAACACCCAGCTAACCCATACCCAGGTTTCTGATCCATGGAAGTATGAGATAAGAAATATTAATATATGTTGTTTTAAGGCAGTAAGTTTGTGTAGCAATAGAAAACTTATAAGTAATAGTAATGACGATAATAATAACAACTCTGTCCTTCAGCTTTAAAGTTCAGCAACAGTATCCTTAATCTGAGGTTTCGAGATGTAGTAGTATTTATTAGGTAATGTGGGAGAAGAAGCTAATGAGCCCCTTCGTGAGTGTTTCTCTTGTTTTAGTTGAGGGCATGTGACAGTCATTCCTGATGTTCACCAAGTGTCTCCATCTCCCTCACTCTAGACCCATGGCAGCTCTGTACCACCAATCCCCTGTGCAGTCCTTGCTGAACGCACCATGTGCACCATGTTGGTAACATGTATCAGTTCTGGGCCAGGGCACTTGATTGATGCAAGATCCCCCAGAGCTCTCTTTCCCTCTGCTCTAGTGCCCAGCAATGCTCCTGGTGGCCTGGGTCCTAGAATGAGGTTATGTGGGGCAGAGCCTATCCTGCTGACTCATGATTTCGCTGTAGATCTTGGTATTAGAAGACAGTACAGCTTTACAGTTGTTTGTTACAACAGCACAACTTAGCCCATGCTGACTTAAATAGGGAGTTACTGAACTACACAACCAAAGGAACAACCAGACACACAGATATGAGAAGATAAGAAAATAGCAGGATATATAGCCTCTTACATGTTTTCATATACCTAAATTATTTCCAATCCTCATTGTAAAAAAGGAAACAAATAAATAAAATAATAAATACCTTAAGTAACTGCAAGCAGAAGAGAAACAACATGAGAATGCCAACCATCCCTCATCTATGTTGAAAAGCATGAGGATCCCAGGGTCCGCCAATGTGTGAGAAGGCAGAACCAGTCAAATGGCTGGCTCTTCACTCTCTGGTTGGGGGAAGCGGGGGGAGCTGTTCTTTACAACTCTCTTAGGGACAAATGTCATCACCAGCAGTCTTTGGAATTTCCGGGTTGCCTTTATTTTGAGCACATAGAGGGCAGAGTCTTCATATCCTGCTCAACAAGACTGTCAAAGATAATTTAGGAGTGTATCTATCCAGAAGAAATAACACAAACAAAAGGTCCTAAAAGAAGTACTATCATAAGAGAAACAAAAAGATGAGCATTAAACTCCTGCTTTTATGAGGGAGAGAAACAGCATCAAGTCAACAGGAAGATGTGTATTAAATGATCAGTTTGATCAGTGCTAAAGTCCTTTTGAAAACAGTTTCGATGGTTTCTGTGGCAAACTCTAAACTTAGATCTTAGAGAAAGAAGTTCTAGTAATACGTTCTTTGGAAAATTAACAGTAATTCCATTCTAGAAGATTTGGATTTTGAAGATAAAAATACCACAGGTTCTGTGAATAGTGGGCTATTCAAAGCAGACATGTATAAATTGAGCTAACCTTATGTATATCTTTTCAGTTGTTCTGTTCAGACCACATCAATAATGTATAGCCAAGGAAATGGATTAAGGAGGGAAGCAGATCTCCTGACCCCAGCACCCAGTGACTCTTGACTGATTATTACAGAGGTGAATAGATTATACTTCTCAGAGAGTTAAATTTGATCAAAAAGATACATCACAAGAACTAGAGCTGGACACTATTTCTTGTGAAACATTTTTCAATTTGAATATGTTGGTTGTGTCTATATAGTAAGAGGAAATGAAATACCAAGGCAACGACTTGGTAATTTAGGCCATAAACTTATATTTACAATGAAAACATAAAGTAATTGTGACAAAATAGGTTGTTAAATTGAATCACCTACGGTAATTGCTTCAATTCCCTTGCTCCACCTTTTTTTTTT